>NC_135205.1:2085294-3388794 GCF_050948175.1 Xylocopa sonorina
ATTATACGGAAGAGAACGCATTTTTGTCTTGGGCAGCGAAAGGAAGAGAGCGATTGTAAAGTAAAATTCATGAATCACGAGACCCGATCTTGACGCATGTCATGGAAAATTCAATTCTATTCAAATTCTATTGAAATTCATTTATTCTTGAATTACACGTTTCCTTTTATCCTCTATTCGAAAGCATAATACCGTTTCCAGACCCCTGGCGGAGCAGGGCATCGGAAAAAGAAAAAAAGAAATTCGTGTCACCAGCGATGACCCGCGTGAAACAAGAGGTACAGGGCATCGAACGTTTCCGGGGCCGATCTTTACCATACATCGTACGCGTCGAACTTATCCTCTATATAGATCTTATATAGATCGCAGCGCGGCGAGACGATTTATCGACGCTCGGACAATTAAGTCGCGTTACGTTATGTAGTTAGAAGCAAACCGCGGTGACAAGGTCGTCATAGGACGCCGCGGAGCATTGCGTGCCGCTAGAACGAAATGCACGAAGCCCCGCGAAACTAGGAAGAATATGGAAAAGGACGCTGCGAGCTGTACAACCGCGCTGCAGAGTAGGAGAGCCGACACGGGCACAAAATACACGCTCGCGCTCGACTACGTTCGTACGCCTTCGTCCGCGAATCGCGTACGTCACGATTCGGCCGGCCAATCAGCGGCAGGCCGGATGACTCATCCAGTCGAGCCTCATGTAAACTCTCTCGTGCCGCTTAGCCAGCAGTCTCCCGCCAACAAGCAAAAGGGCAAGCGCCGCATTTGCCACGTATCTATCGCCGTTTCGCCGTGAGCCTATAAACACACGCTTCTGTCGGCGGTGTTGTTGCCTTCCAGAAACGTTAACGCTCCCCGGTTCAAACGTTCGAGATCGTCCGGACGGACGTGAACATCGCACGGACTGCTCGCGTACGTTTACGCGCGGGGGCCAACCACGATCGTTCGCTTTTTTGCGTAACGCGACGCGACGAAAGTCTCGTCCGGTTCTCTGTGCATCGAGCACCCGCGTCTCTTTGGGGACCTCCTGATTGTTTCTTGCATTTGTGCGCGTGTGTGTGTCAAATGGTGAGGTGAGAGCTGGCCCTGGGAATCGTGGAGGGAATCTCGCGCAGCTCGAACATGAGAATGAAGAAGGAAGCGCCGTGCCTCGTGCTGAGGCTTGTCCCTCTCGAGAACATCGAGCCGTGGGGTAAGAATCGCTCTTTGCGTTTGTCTCATCTGTGTTTTCGTTAAATGTGAGTCACGCGGGGCTCTTAACGCGCGCCAGTTCGCTCTCCCTGCCTCGCGATCTCCAACGATCTGCTCCTGTTCGCGGATCTTCAAGTGTACTTACTCGTGTTTCAACTAGTTACGAACGTCGTATCTTTTCGTCGTTAAGTAGTTGTAAATTAGTTGGGGCAACAGTACATCTCGAGTGCCACGATATCGCCAAGCGATTCGAGAGATGCGCGATTGTTCGACGCAACGTATACATTTTAACGTTATTAAATGTTCTACCAATATGTCATGCGTTCAATGATAAATCTCTAAAAAGTAAATTCATTGCGATCGATAAACACTTTCGTTATTTATCGTCACACATTTGAAAACAGTTTCATTAACGCGCAGAACACGGCTACACGTTTCTTTCTAAATTTCTGTATTTACTTAATGTTTGAGAATATATGATTCCCTTTAGAGGCAGAAATCAGTTGCAATATTCGAACAGCTCGAAGAGTCGAGTGGCACATGTCACGATCGGCTCGGATAATCGAGAGATACCGGCTGTAATATGTTTACGTCTAATCATATTTACACCCGCGACTAGATAGGAGTGCTGGCGCGGTTAATCACACCTCTGAGTAGATGTTAGTTACTCCACGTTCCATTTATCCGTCTAATCCTCCGACGTCATCCGACGACTATGGTCAATGGTATTTCTGAAACGTCCGCGGGCATCGAGAGAATACGAAGTCGGGACGGTGGCACGCTGGTAAATACAGTCTCCACGCGGATGACTCAGGCTTCAGTATCTTAGATTTAGGCGCAATGCGTGCCCGATGACTCGTTTCGTGTTAATCTCGGGAACGAGAATCACGGATTCCTTCGAGGCGTCGCGCTGAAACGATTCCGCGCGCCAATTTAATCGGCTGCGCGTCTCTTCAATCGCATCCGCGGATAAACATTTCAGCCACCGTGATGGAATTTCGCTCGTCCCCACCTGGTCGATAACACGTACCGTCTCGCGAGTTCCACTGGCAAAAAGGCTCTTTTCGTTTATCAACCGGTGGCGTTAGTGGTTGTTCGCTGCGAGATATTCCTCGAGTATCAAAGTTTCTAACAGAGATCTGTCGCGCCGTTAGGTATTCCAATGACTCTAACATGGAAAGTACGACGCAGGAATGGAAAGAAATTGATGCCCGTCCCGAAAGGTGTACGCGATGTACACCAGAATGCCGCGACATCGTTCCTATGGAATGTGGATCAATTTATTTAGGTTATTATAACAATCAACTTGTCCCGAGGTTCATTGCTCCCGTTTCGCATGTGCCACAGAGAAATGATTCGTACGTTACGACATTAACCCATGTCGCCAGCGTGTCCTTTCGAATTGGGCCAATACGTAATTACCGATTTCTTCGTTACCAGCATTTCGCGACGGCGCTCCCCAGAGCATCGATCGTTCGTCTACTACTGTATCCTCGAGGATCGGCATCATTGGCTAGTTCCACGAAACGTTAATTGCCGACGATTGCGCAACGTTAATTAGAAACAGGCACGCTTTTCCATCGGAGAGGCGCACGTTTTAAGATCGTGTTCCCAAAGTAAATTGAGATATCCCGCGGACTAAAACGAGAATCGCGCTGGCGTCACCGCGTAAGATCACGCGTGTGGTGGCTGCCAGCAGCCGTTGGAAATCAGGCCAATGCCCTGCGAAAGGAACACGCGTACCCCTTTTCTTAATAATCGCGACCTATTAAGCGTAATTACCGTTCGAGCGTCGCCGGGAGCGCTCACGTATCGGGTATCGCGATGGTAAAACACGAGCCCGTGACGTCACGTGCCTATGTGTCACGTACGCGGCATGGCGTATGTTTTACTATGGCGTGACCGCGTCGCGGCACATAGATCGCGTTCGAAGTCGCGATTTCCTTCGAAACCAGTCCTCACCGTAGGATGTCCCCGCGGGTACTGCCAGGCGGCGCGGTTCTACCACTTTGTTCGCGTTATGTGGCCCGCGCGACGAGTTTTGCCGCGTTTACACGACCATTTAGAATCGAAAACCGTTACATCGGACGCCGCGATTGTTTCCATGGCGTTACTACGAACCAGCGATTCAACGATACGCGTTACTCGCTCGTTAACAGACGCGTTGTACACGCGCGTGTCGTCGTCGTCGTCGTCGTCGTCGGTTGCGTCCAAAGCTATATTTACGATTTCCGGCAGGGAGCCGTAAGACTAGGTCACGGAATTGCATTACGTCCACACTTATACGCGAAACGTGTCGGCTACGCTCCGCTCTCGAGTCTTCGTACCTAAAACATTAATCGCAGCTCGGCTCATTTTAATGTCAAATGGAACCATAGGCCGATGGAACATTTCCGGCGACACGAGTCACCATCGAATTTAATCGCGTGACATAACGCACGCCACATTTTAGGCAAATGGAAACGGAACGCGGCTCGTTGTTATTACCTCGACGAGAGTGATACAGAGAGAGAAAGAGAGAGAAGGGATAATAATAGCGATACAAATTAACGCGATAAAGTGAATGAAATCCGGAAGCAGGCGAATCCTCGGCTTCCCTCCAGCGGAATAATCAACCGCGACAACAGCAGCCGCCACACGGGGTTGGTGGCCGTGGCGGTGCGACGGCGGGGGGCGCATAGAGAGTGACTCATCGTTGAGCCAGGCCAGGCCTTACGAGCTGCAGGTCAGGAGAGGAAGACACTTTTAGCCCACATTTCTTCCTTGCTCCTCCTCCCCTCGCACTGTTCCGCAGCCGGTTGTTCCTTTATTTTTACCCTGCCCGTTTATTCGCGGTTCCTATCTTCTCGCTTCCTTCTTTCGCAGCCTTTTCCCCTCCGCCTATTCCGCTTTCCGGAACGACGGTGGTATTCAAAGTTGGCTGACGCCGCGTGGCTGTTCGTCGAGGGTTTCCTCTGTTAAGGCTCTTGGCAGAAAAATTAGGATGCTCATATAAATGTAACAATTAAATGGAATTCCATTTGTGGGTTACGATACTTGCAACCCTTTCTTTCTGAAGATAAAGCAAATTTTTTTTAATAGCAATTAAATAATATTATACACCACTACTGTCATGGTATAAAAATAAAATGCAGATGTAATACAATATAAGATAAGCGAAAAAGATTGAGGCAATGCTGTGACGTTAACGGGGTTGAGAAAGCTCTGAAGCAATCCGAGGTCTCCGCTAATAACTTCCGGCGTCAAACGTTTGGAGCTTCTGTCGCGCCCCAACGCTCCCTCGAAGTCCGCGTTTCTTAAGACTAGAAGACTCTCAAGATCCGAGAATCATAATGCACGCCCCAATAGGGCTTCCAGAGTTCCACGGTATATGCCACATTACAAGATTCTACATTCTTCTCGAGGAATCTTGAAAATCGTGCTAAATTTATCGAGAATGCCTTCAGCCCGTTCGAGTGTTTTTTCAGCGTGCTCGTCGTGTCAGAGTCGAACGGAGGGCACAGGCTTTTAGGTACATAGAGAGCACGCGGAAGTATGGCGGACCTGCTGCGGGTACGGTTTATTAGCTCGTCGGTGTTCTCGAGAAATCGCTGTGTACACAATTCCGGGATACAATTCGGAATGGTTTGAATCATTCCATTGTGCCGACGTGGAAAGAATGCCGGATAGGAAACACGGGACAGCACTGTTCTCCAGTTTCTTCGTGGAATCGTTCGTTTTATTTGCGGTCTATTTACAATTGTTTCATTCAAACAGAGAGTATTGTGCGTGAAATACGCGAAGCTCGCCCGCGGGATTTTCCACGCATCCTTTTCCATGTACTTTTTACTTAGGATGTTCGTAACGATGTGTATTTCAGTCTTGGTATCTCAAAATTGGATTGAAATCAATCGATCTTTCGAGAATAGTAGAAAATACCTTCTCCATTCCTCATCTTTATTTTAATAATTCCCTAATAACATTTAATAAACATTTAAAAACGGAATCCATCATTTTTATGAGTCTGCCAGTGTTCTGGTATTAATCGAGTCTCAGAAAGAAATCACAACGCCCAGCGAACACCACCTGTTTCGTTTCGGCCTATTGGTATTTTCGAAGTAATTCGATGCTTCCCTGCAGGACTAGTTCCCACGCGCCAGGCGTCTCGTTAGGCTTCCATCCGACCGTAGGGCGTTCAAAAATTAAAAACTGGCTCCTTCCTAACGGATCCGTTTCGATCGCTTTCAGGTGGCCACAAGGAGTTCCACAGGCGGCACAGGGACCTCTGCGAGGACACGCTACTCCCAGCAGTCGCAGGTGGCTCGTCCACGGTCGGTAGTTGCTCGAGTCCAGGACCAGGCTGTCCGGTACTTAGTCTGTCCGGTCCGCCAACTCCCCAACCCGCGGACATCGATAGCCATCCAGCCTCGAGGGTTCTACCTTTCCTCTATCTTGGGAACGGCAGAGACGCGGCTGATCTGCAACTTCTACGCGCGCTAGGCGCCACCAGAGTCCTCAACGTCACTTCACAATTACCCGGATACCACGAGGAGAGGGGTATCACCTATAGACAGATCCCTGCCTCGGACTCCGGCCATCAGAACTTGAAACAATACTTCGAGGAGGCGTTCGACTTCATCGGTGAGTGTCCACTCTTGATACGAGCGGAGTTTATGACTGGCGAGTAGGAATTTACCAACGGTCGATAATCACATTTTTTTGGGCAGTTACCGTTCACTTGGATCTGTAGGATCGGAATGAGGGTAGGAATTAGGGATTCTAGATAATTCCGAGAGCTCTAGCTCGTTCGATTGAACCTTGTCGCGTTCTAATGGATCGGGGATGCCTATTATAGGAAACGGTCTCGAAGTGGTCTCGTCGCGTAACGGTAAACCAGCTCCATAGAAAATTCTTGGAGTACTCCAAATCGTCCGACGAGTAAAAGCAGTCATAAAAACCGGGTACTCGGTGCACTGATCTTTCGATACTATTTTTTTACGGCCTTTAAATATCATTCGCCTCGTAAACATTCTGAGCGTAGCGGAACAGAAAAATATTTTGATCCGACCGCAGCATCAATGAAACTGGCCTCTATTCATTAACTAACCGGAGCACCATTCGAATAGGTGACGCACAATAGTTCGCAACGGTCTCATTGACATTGAACGAGTGAACGGGTGGCAGCTTCATTGACGCACCCGAACCTGTCGCGTGTTATTCAACAAAAATACTGGGGATTAGGGTAAATTGCTCTAATTGCATTGACGGCGTAGAATGTCGGGCGACTAAAACGGCGACATTCGAGGAGGCTGCGTTTAATTCACCGTGAGAGTGAACAGGGGTAGGGGGACGCGCAGAGCGTACACAAAGAGATGTTGGCCTCTGTCGATGAGTAATTCTTTCGGCTGACTGGGTGTGTCCTCGGGCAATGATCGTCATTGCCGTTTGTATCCGTGTTAGTTCAGGCTGATTTTTGCGTTCAAAGCGTAAAGCCAAAAGTGCATGCATGAAATGCTTTCATTTCGATTCTCTCGGTTATATCTCATTTACATCCTGATAACAGTCGCTAAAAATTTATCTGGTATCGTTATATAACTTTTGAACGTCATCTCTACTTAGCAAACATGGTTTCAACCCGCAGTAATTTACAAATAACATTCTTTTCTTCAAGTTAAAATATACTTGCAATTATGTTTGAGAGCTTTTTTTTTATATAGCAGTTGCAAATAATTGTGCTTGTAATTTCTGTCGATTCGTTAATGGAGTGATTTCGTTATTCAATATTAAGTTTTATAATATGAAGTGACCCTTTCTTTAATAGAAATGAACAATGGTAGTGCAAATTTTTTAAAGTTGAAAGTTTCCGGAATGAATTACAAATTGTCTTATGAATTATGAAGTTTTCGGTGTAGAAAACATGGGGTTGTGAGAATTTACGGTCTCAATAGGAAAAAATTTAGTGATGGAGTGGTCTTCCTGGACCATGCCAAACAAGGTGCAGGAACTTCCTAACGGTCCGGATCTTGGGCGTTCTTTATTTCCCTCCATGGGAACCCAGGACTCGATCCTTTGTGAAGGGCGTCGGTTAAACTTTCCATCTAACCCGGCTGCTTACTTTTAAAGCTTCGAGGGAATTCAACCGACAAAAATATTTCATAACCCCTAATCAAGTAACACAGTCGATTAACTTGTAGCCATGATAAAATAATTAGGAGGCACGAGTCGTTCAACAATTCTCAACAATCGCATATTCTATCTACTTCATGCTTTTAAAAGCACTATCATCAGTGTGTAAATCTATACCTTAAACTAAATTAAAATCATCATAATCATCCACCACTGAGTTCTCAATATTGATCACTTCTGTATTAAATCTACACATCTAAAAATCAGTAATATCAAATAAAATGTAATCAGAAGATTTGTACAAGTGTAGGCTGCATTTGAAATTTTCTCAACAACCATGATTCTATCTCTCATATCGATCCATATTGTAGATTAACACCGTAGATAATTTCTTGTAACTGATAAAAATCAGCAGGACGAGAAAAAAAAATCCACCAATCAAGTTGTTCAGTGCAGTGTAGTCTCGCCTAACAGTATTACCATATCAAACCTAGCTTCGAGTCCCGAATGCATATAACGCGTACCCCAGAGTGCTGAACGAAGGGGTTCGTTTCAGCGTGGCTTTGTTTATCCTCCGTCTCGCAAGAGGCCTCTTAACGGTCAACGCACCAAGTTGCCCTTCATTTCACGCAACAGTCCCTACGGTGCTGTTCGGTTGGCCAGGTACGGCATTCCACCAGTTGCACATTCGGTGGGTCCCACCTCTCTCTCGTGCGCGCGCGCGCGCGCGCTCATGCCACCCTTGGCTGCGCGCACACACGTTGATCGACCGTCGTCGTCCTGCGTTGAACACACGCGCGTCCGCACGCAGGGAGCACAGAATGCGGTGCAATAAACACAAACGCGACGTCTAGAGGCCGACACTGGGGCACCACGAAGGGGATTCACGGGTGCGCATTTGTTGGTGCACGCGCGCGCGCGCGCGCACGCCTGCCAGTGACTCATGGTTTCATGAATGGAAGCCTTTCGTCTTCTAGTCCTCGCACACGGTGAATGGTCCACCGGAAACGGCTGGTTACACCCTGTTTCCGTTACACCAAACTGCGCCGCGCTGATGAGGGAAAAACGAGCGAGCGCGCTGAGTATCGTTGGGAATTGCGCGTTTGGGGCTCGAACGGATGCATTCGTTGATGTCTGCGGATCAGTCGTGGCTAATGGGATCTGTGATTGGGGAATTGCGTTCATTCGGGGTTGTTCTAGTCTCTTTGGTGATGGATCGTGGGTATCGAATTGTATTTGCGATATTTAAAGTCGCCTGGATTTGTTTACATTTTATTGTTGACGATCATTAGCCATAGCTTGAATAATTTGAGATTTATTGGACAGAATTAATTTGAGTTAATCTGATTGACTAATTTGCAAACATTAATTTGAATCTCTTGTGAAGAGGGAACGATCTCTTTTTCAACATCGACAACGTTCTTTTTCTTTGTATATTTTTTGTTTTATTCCATTCTGCGCGTCATAAAATATCAATAGATATCATAAAAAATTGTAGAATGTTATTTGGTGTAAGAATCTGTTCTGCGCAGTGGATGAAAAAAAGTCGAGCAGAATTCTGTAAACGTACGATCGTATAAAATTGCGCAGTAAAATCGCCATAACTCGCCCGTTCGTGGAACGTGATTCCTACGCCGTTAATTTTAACCATTCGGGGAACGAAACATTTTAGGGGAGAAAGCGAATAGAACGGAGGCAACAAGTACGCCGGATTTCCCGGAACACGATATCATTTTCGTGATCGCGACAGGTGTCGTGGCTTTCCGTCATCGTGTACACACGCGCCTTCTGTTACCAAAAATACGATCAATCCCTCATTCCGTGACCAGGTCTATCGAAGTTTCAAATTCTTTCGTTTAATCATTTCTCCTATTATAGTATCTCTCTTTCCTAACGCCACCAAACTATCGCTCTTATTGCAGTATAAAATGTAAAATGAATACAATATTTTTCGTACTGCTCTTTCACCCTCTAAAATTAATTTCTGATATTCATTAAAAATTACGAATAATCCCCGAACATTTACAGAAATTTATATTCTTATAAATGCAATTACACTAATATGAAACCTGTATAAAATAGAAATTCGCGTTTTCTATGGAATTAATACGCATCATTACTTACACATTACTCTCAACAATTTTTTACATCTCATATATATCCCGTACCTTCTTACGCGCATAAATTTTCCATAAATACATAAACATACAGAATCTATTTATACACGTAGAGCAAGAAGAAAAAGCCAGTCCGTTCTCAGAGCGCGATAGTACTCGAAGTTCAACTCTTCCTCTTGGACTCATTTTTCTCCCTTTATCTATATAACTCTCCCTGCTTGCAGGCCCCCCGTCCGCCCTCTTCCATCGCGATTTTCTCCCGCTTTCTCCGTCTCCGCTCGACCGTTCGTCACCCGTGACTCATAGCAGATGCCAGCTCGCGAGTCTACACGCTGCAGGCTCTCGCGCGCGCACACCCGTAACGTTTAGGGGCCGTTGAACACCCCCTGTCTCGACTGACGCTTGCCTAAACTACTCACTTCTATTACACGACCCCCGATACGTGGCCAGATAAGATTGGTCGCGCCGCTTATCGCCGTTTAGCGGTGTGTATCAACGATTAATCGAAACTTCGAAGAGCGTGTCGGGGGTGTTTTTCAAAATTACACTTAGTTCTCCCCTTGTAACGTGTTTTGTCTGTAGAAATTTTTACTTTGGGCTCGACCAAGCCAGATCAGGTCATCGTAGACCGAAATGGCGTTGTTCGTACGGTTAGACGGTATGCTAATTGTTGCACTAATTGTTTCTAAGTTCGGTTCGCGCTATTAACGCATACGCGTTATAACAGGGAGTGTAATTTAATCTATGCATAGGTTGCTCTTGTTAATGATTCTCTTTACGTTCGTATAATTTTCGTATTGTTAACGCTCTGGTATTTTAAACTTATTCAATATGGCGTCCGTGCACCACGTACTGTTGCGATGGCCTATAGGCAACGTAACTTGGAAACTATTCTTGTATAATACGAGTCTTTTAATACTGTATTCTTGATATGGATACTATGCTGTAACGAATGCATCGGAAAATAGTGTCTGTTTTGTTTGACGAATGAGAATGCATTATGGATCTACACGTTATTTGCAGTATCTGGTAAAGTCTGGAACAATAACATGTAGAAATTACAATCGAAAAATGATGTAATAATATATTATACAATATCATTTAAATGAAATTCAAGTGTTATGTAACTATTATTATTAAATATTGCATGGTAATTACTAAAGTAATCGGAATGAAAACCAATAACAAGTTCAAAGTAACTAAACATGTGAATATGAACAATAGAGTAAAATTGATGCAGAATTGTGTGCATACATTTGGCGCAGTCGTATAAAATTAACACAATCTTTAAATATTTATAAAGTACGGTAAAGTAAACCGTCTTGTTATTAAGAACATGTATAGCGGACGACACTATGATCTTTATAAAATTACGATAGTCAAGGAATACAAATTTTCCTAACATTTTTAACATTTCTATGCAACGATACGCAATACAAAAGATTCAAGCAATTTCATTCATTTGTATTAGCATTTGATGGTTTTACAAACGTTAATATTTCTTGTCCAAAAACAAAGGGAATTCCGCAAAATTAAAAAAAAAAAGAGATAAAGAATGTATCATTCCATTATTCGTCTCGAAATTTTCCACAGATTCTTTCAGCAAAAATGGAATCGCGTCAGACCGTTGTTTCTTTTTTCCTTTTTTTTTTCGCATAAACATCGCGAGACCCTCGTGCGTGCGCACGTGCACTTGTAGCGGCTCCGACATGGCCCCCTCCACCCTCTTTCTACTTTCGTTCGAGCGATCGCAAGCACGTCGAGTAGTATACGTCGCGCGAGATACGGGCGCGCGTCGCTGTGACTCATTGGCGATACGATAGCGTCCCCCACGTTACGTAACCGAATCGCCTGTTTGGGTTACGCGGTTGGTTTTGTCCGCCCGTTTACAACGACGCGCGATCCTCTCGCGTCATCCGACCGAGTTGCACGGCCTCCGCTCGTAAATCGCCCTCCTAGAAACGCCGGATGACGTGGACCCGTGTGCCTGTCGATGACCCGCGTGTTTGGGCCCACGCGCTTCGAATTTCTCTACGGTGAGACGAATTGGACCGTGGCAATACTCCTTCGACGACCGCCACCGACGTCTTTCGTGGAATTAGAACAACTTTATTCGTTCAGTTGGTAGAGCAGAAGCTTTGAGCAGTAGTAGTTGTTAATAGAACACGTAATTTTATTAGAAGGAGATTGCTTTGGGGGTACTGGAAAGGAATGGATTGAGCTCTACAGGGTGCTTTGAAGTATATGGCGCCATCTAGGAAGTACTAAACGCAGTTTGGGAAGAACAGTTTGCAAAGAAGCGTTCCTTTGGTTCGCATCTTAACTTTAGAAGCACGATCTGCACTTTGGAGCCTGCTACTGGTCCACTTAACCTTTGCCATACTTCCCAGACAAGTATTGCGATGAAGTCATTAAAAATAATATCAAAACAAATATTTGCCGTACGACATGTGTATCTGTACAAAAAGCAATTCGTATGTCAATTAACGTAATATATGTTGTATACACGTTGACAAAGCACTGTCTAATATAATCTGAGCATTGCGTAAGGGTTGAGTTCCACTACTCTCAAACCGTAATCATCAAAACGAGAGGAACTTAAAACTAACCGTGTCGTCTGTGTTTTGTTTGCAGAGGAAGCGCGGAAAGCCGGAAGCAGCGTGTTAGTGCACTGTCAGGCGGGAGTGTCGCGCAGCGCGACGATCGCGATCGCGTATATAATGCGGCACAAGGGCCTCTCGATGGTGGAGGCGTACAAGTTGGTGAAGAACGCGCGGCCCATCATCAGCCCCAACCTGAACTTCATGGGACAATTGTTGGAACTCGAACAGGGTTTGAGGGCGTCCGGTGGTGTGGCCGCCGCCCCGGAGGAGCCGAAGGGTTACCATCAGTGTCGCTGGTCCCACCAGCAGAACAGCGAGGAGGTCACCTCCGGTTGCAGCGTCTGAGTCGAGCGAAATCGCCAGGCGCGGATCAGCCAGTTCCGCCACTGGGTACCAGGGAGAAGCCAAGATAGGGAGGGGAAAAATAGAAGAGCCAGCGCGCGGTTCGCGAGACCGTCTCGATATTCGCGTCCCATGGTCGGACGCCGTCGAAAGACACACACTCTACACATATCCTACACGTATATCCGTTAGAACGAGTCGAGGTCGTCGTTCTTCCCTGTTTCGCACACGCGCGAAGAACTCCGGATCATACCTTTACGTACTACACGTGCCTTGGCGATCGGCCCTAGAAACGGGAAAGGCTGATTTACAGAGACACTTTATTTCTATATACCGGATAACTTATTCAGTGAGAGAGGACGAGGACGTTCAGAGCGAAATGGGAAAGAGAGAGCGCCGCGTCCGTTGACGCGTTCAGGGCCGGGGCTTAAAGAGTACATTGAGGGATCTTTGCGGTGTCTGATTTTAGGGCCCACCGCGTTCGTCTCGGAAAACAAATACCATCCTACTTTTGTACGCGAACCAATCTTGGTTTCAGTCTACAGGATGAATGGTAATTGATGGTAAAAGTGAACCACGTGGAAGGGATAAGAAGTCACGACGAAGCATCCTCGAGTTTGGGGTCACTCGCACAAGCTTGGATCCCCTTGTAACTTGCGTTTGTTGAGGTAAACTTCGGTTAGGTTGTAACTCGCAATCGTCAGTTCTGTAAATGTTTAAGCGACTGTGGGATTATCGAGGTTTTATACGACGACAATATGTATCTGCCATATGAATCTCCGATACAGTCACCAAGTCAATTAAATTGTTATTCAACTGGAAGTATCAAGTTGATACCTAACACGAAACCGGCTCTGTACGTGGTCGCGTGGAAAAAGAAAGCTGAAACGCCGTGCAACGCCCTCTATTTTGGGACTCGAGGGTTAACCAAAATGGCGTGGACTGCAGCACGCGCGCACAAGTTTCTTCCCACGCGTCCCCGTCGACGACGCGGGCTACTCGGTCTTCGCAAATTATTTATGCGCTGAAAGGAGGAGAGAATAGAAGAGGGGGACGTTCACGCGGCGCTAGTTACGGAAGCTTCGTGCAATCGTCATGATGAAAGAGATGGTGTACTTACGCGACAGTGTTCCGTAGTTCTATTGGTACAAAGTATATACATACATACACGGTAAGACGCGCGTGCGTCACGAAAGATCGTAAATTTCTTTCATTTTTGTTCCCTGCGTAGTTCGTCGTAGTAGCGAGAAAGTATGTACATTTGATTTTAACGATGATACACGGTGTTCCAGTTTTTCTCTTGGAAAGATCTATCGTTGTAATTTAGAGAGTTGGTTTTATTCGTTTCTCCTACCCGGCTTTTATATGCATTAAGTCGTAACATATTAAACGTTAAACTTCTGTCAAATGAAAATGTATTTTCCACTCCTTACGGTTTTGTACTTTAGAAATGTTTCACCTTTTAAATTGTTTCTGCCTCGAAACAAGTGATGATCAGTAGGAGATTAACCCTAATGGATCACTCAAGTCTGAGGACACATTTCATATTTTAATGCGTGCAAATTTCACAGATGTGTGCTGATCGAATTGTTTAAAAAGAATCATTAAGAACCACTCGATATTATTTGAAACTAAATATACACATAACGAAATGGGGATGTTTCGTATATTACGATTTAATATATATAGATATGAATATATACATGTATATTTTTTTAATGTGTCAAATATCATCTCGTTTAAAAAGATCATTTTGCCGTTGTGTTTTCGCGTCTTCGATTAATTATGTTCAACGACATTCTTGTAATCGTGTTTAAGGGCACTGTTTCCGAAACTCTGTTGCGCACGAAGAAGAATCGATCTTATGATGAATACACGTTTGAGTAGTCGCACTCGAGGTGTCTTGCGGAGTATTTCTTTTCTTTTGCCATCAGATGAAGCGCGCGCAAAATGGATAACCTAAGAGAGAGAGAGAAAGAGAGAGAGAGAGAAAAAGAAAAAAACAAAAAAAGAACGGTGGGCGAATGTACGTCGATTGAGGTAAATAATAACTACGTTTGCGTTTTTTTTTCTTTTTGCCTTTTGCCTATATTTGTATCTCTGTATTCGTAATATTACAACTATTCGATAGCGAAGTGGTTTATATTTGATAAAATAATATATCGTTAGATGGAATTTAGCTTAACCACGAGCTCCGTAGCATTTAAGGATCTGGTTGAGATCCAACCATCGTGATCTAGTCGTTTGTTGGGATATAAACTGATTATATGATTCTGATTATGTAAGATTATGAAAGAGAGGGAGAGAACGAACGAGCGTGTGAGATAGAGAGAAAGAGAGAGAGAGAGAGAGGGAGTTCAAATGGCCCCCGCCAACTAATTAGGGATAAATATTGTAAGAACCGTCGTCGACAACTCGAGGGGTCGAGGTGCGATTTTAAATGCGTTATTCAAAATGATATGCCAAACACGGATTTTTAGTTCGAATTCGACGAGTTTCGGGATCTCGAAGTTCTGCGTGACGACCAAAATTATTATTCGTACGTCGACCTTAAAAACTGTACATAGGGAATAAATGATTAACGCACGAGGTACGAATCAAGGTTAATTTCGATCGTTCTGAATGGATTGGCGAGCATCGAGTTCAAATAATCCCGCTATTGATATGTCATTGGTATATAAAAAGTCATGTAACGCGTAAGAGTAAAGGTTAACTTTATCGCTGTGTTTATCTCAGGTTATTCTTTTGCAATGGCCCACTGATCATCTAAATTAGGCGTGGGCAATGGCAGCAACGAATATCAGTAGCGACGTCGTAACAGCCGTATAGGATCGTATATTTTGAGAGACTGTAGCAAAGGGCACGCATCCATTGTGCCTATGTGCTGGACGTTCATGCACCTGCATTTTCTGCCTATGAACGCTCTGGCATCTGCAAATTGCGAGCAAAAAACGTTGTGCATCACTGATGTCCTTTGCTATATTTTAAGCATCCGTGCAGGTTGAGATTTGTATCGGAGAACTTATATTCTCTAATATAAATGCCAACTTATATGAGGTCTCGGAAAATTTACAAACCCAACTATTCATCGTTAAAGCATGTCTATTTTTATATAGCAAATGCAGTTTCCATCTGGTAGAACGAGCTTTTTTATGCGAAGATAAAATTGCCCATGTCTGATCTAAATGTAACGTCGATAGAACATGAAAATGGAATTGCTGCCATTAAATCTGAACGTTGTTTGACATCGATGTGCGCGCAGCCTCAGGCAAAAGGAAATTCCTCGACTAAGAACTTGGTCTGTGTTAAACGGTAGTAGAAGTATTATAGGAACGGGAAAGCGTTTGTTTCCTCGCACGGCATGATTCATTCGAAACGCGTGTGTATATCTAATAAGCTTGCAATCGCTTGTATTTGAAACCGCCAGACGGGCGATCCCCCCGTCGTCATCGAAAATTGTCCGCGTATATTTGCTTCGATCGTCGAAATACCTCGAGCAACGGCCTAATCGGGACGTTGGTTTAAACGTAAAAGGAAAACAAACGTGCGCGAGAGTAACTTATACGATACAGGACAATCGCCGCTGTTTAAATCAAACCGAGTAGCTGTTCAAAACCGAAAGAATCGCTTAAACCGATATGCCTTTCTAATATTAGAGAGACTCAAACTGTTGACAATAAAAGCTCGACAAGGGGAAAAACGAGACCTGTTGTGCGTGAAAAGAGAAAAAGATATATATATATATATATATATAAATGTATAGCATAACGAGGCAGAGCAAGTTCCTTCAGATTCTCTAATTCTCTCGAGGAAACGGTACATATCAAAGAGACGTCGCCTTCTTTTCTTATCTTCATTATCTTTTTTCCGTTTCATGTAGATCGCGAAGAATATCACGTTCGAAGGGAACAATCTCTGTTCGCATCTCCTATTAATAATCGTGGGCGTCGTGACGCTTCGTGTAGACCTTGTAAAAAGGAAAAAAAAATAAACTGTGCTAGGAAGTAGCGTTGTAAATAATTGCAGAGTAAAGGTAGACGAGCGATCGCGAAGAAGGGACTCTGGTAGGGAGAAGAGAGAGATCGATTCGACGCTATGTAATTAAAGAAAAAAAAAAAAAAAAAGAAACGAGAGCTCTACTCGATCGAGAAAGAGAAGCAGAGAGCCACGAGCGTAGTACCTGTTGCGTCGTGAGAATGTATGATATATGTATGTAGTGTTTACTGGATTGTGGAAGAACTTTAACAATAAAATGTAATATGTCGATCTGCGATAAATAGTACTCGTTCCCCGTGTAGCGATAGAATGTGGTGCGATTTAATGCTGGGATTGGTAATAGTTCAAGCCTTGATGTCGATTAATGGCCCGTTGAATGTCGTATGCGATTTCGATTGCACGAAAGAAGACCGATACGATGCAATTACTAGCGCCACGCGGTCCAAAAAAAGTTCCTAACACGATGTGTATGGCTGCACGTATTTAGAATGTTGCATTAACCAGTTTTTGCTTCACACTAATCCTGGGTTCTTAACGATTAGAATTTATCGTAGTTTGATGTATCTACTTTATTGCTGGTATCTTTCTACGTCGGTGTGCACATGTTAAGGCTCGCGTACACGCTTCTTGGCATGGATCAGCTGAACGCTTCGGGATGGTGGACAATTTCTTTCTTTTCTTTACCGGAACGTTGCCGTACGACGGACATATTTCTCGTGTTTCAATGTACAGTTAAGCGTAACGTAAAGTAATGTGTATACACGAGGACAAACTATTGTATCATATCAAAATTTAGTTATTTTATGAATAAAATTATAAACCGTACACACTCTCGGTCGATCATTCGCATTTCTGGCTCTAATCGAAAACGAAGGGCTCGTATACGAGGGACGTGTAAAATTTAACATCTGCAGAAAGAAAGGCCGAAGGAGACGGCGGAAGTTTCGTGTGATGGACAGACGTAACATAAAAACGATATGATTATTACGAAAATGTTTATTTAGACAGAAAATATCGAATTTCGAATATAATAAAATTTCCAAATTCTTCGATAGAATCGGTTAACCTTCTTAGACCGAGCATTTGTTTCTACAAACGGCACGCTTCTTTTAATTTTTATTATTATTATTATTATTATTATTATTATTATTTTTAAGAAGAAATCGAAACGATCTGACTTCCGAGATGATTTCAAGATGGCCGCAAAACGTACACACGTGAAACTCAATAAACCAGAGACGTTCATGTCGCGGTGCTTTTACAGCGTTATCGGAGACGTTTTCTTGACGGATAAAAATATTATGATTGTGCATACGGTGAAGTATGTAAATTACAAATTCGATCTGTTACTTTCTCTCGACAGTGTTCGCAGCACACATGTACAGTGTTCCTCGCATTCTCAGTCTCCTGCTTTCTAAACATTATATATATATATGTATAGATACGTTTCGCTGTAAGTAAATATTAGGTTGTAACGGTATAAGCTAATAGTAATAGTAATAGTAGTAATTTTTAGGGGCCATGCCGAATCTCGTGCTTTCCTTTCGTATTCTTGACGCGCCCCTCGGCTCGTTATGCTTCCATTTACCTCGTGACTGGAAATGCGACAATTCTGACCGTACGTTCCAAATTAAATGCATAGATAATCGATATGGAATTGCTTTGTGCTGTCCTATTTACACGATTGTTGCCACGGTTCGCGCCTAACCTCATATATGGTAGGTTCGGATTACGCCGTTGTACTAACGTTACGCCAAATGTAATTCGCGCAACGAAGCGAGAGATTTTTACGGGTAAAAAAATCTGACGTCGATCAACTACTGCGTTACCGATAATAGATCCATTTAAATATAAAACGGACAACGAATACAATTAAAGTTGCAGCCAATAACTACGCAAAGATACTCGAAGAGGATAAACTTTACCAACATTTACTTTGCGCATCCTCTGGTCTAACAACAACGACGTAACGAACTGGTGTACGTCCCATTCCGTTACATCCCGAAAAAAAGCATGCTTACTCGTACTTATCATTTGAGATTAGATATTGGATTTATGAGAACGCGTAAAAGTAATAAAACTGTTCGTCCACTTCCGCTATGAAAAAGGAGTTGATGTAACCGAAGCCCTCTGAAGGTTGAAGCGGATAAACTGTAATAACTCGTTCGTGCTCGACGACGGCCTACTGCTTGTCGCGAAAAGAAATGAAAATTACAGAAACCGCGAGCAGGTTGTACAATATGCTTATACTGCGTAACTTACCCTGATTCTCTTCCAGCGTAAATAATATTAATAAGTAATTGTATTTTTTTTTTTTGTTTCTTTAAAATTGCTTCGCGCTATTCCCTCCGGCTATTATTAACAAGTAAATTCACAATTACTTATACACTATTGGTATATGTATATATCTATGTATATAGCTTTCTTTTTCTTTTTTTTTTTTAAATCGCTGATCCACGATTCCTGGAATCGATCGTAGAATTGATAGACCAGACTGCTGCGCGGATAGGAAAGTTTTAATTACTCGCCAAGGCTGCCATGGCGCGGATTAACGCGGCGTTCTCCTCGCGAAGACGGTCCCGTTCTACTGTCATTTCGCGTTGTTGTTGAAGTAATCTGGCTTCGAGGGCCATTATCTTGTGATCCCGGTCCTCCAGGAGAGACAATAACCTCCTGTTCTCCTTCTGTGCTCGTTCTATCAGCTGAAATTTTTGAATTACACAACTTGAAAGGCTATTCTGCTCCATTTAATATGGAAGGTTCAATACAGACAAACTGCACGCTTCGATAGAGCAACACTGAATAATATGAGGGTGCGGAGACGCTGCTACGTAAAAAGGTTTCAAACAGGTCGAGATTTATATCACCATTGATTACGCGCGTTAACACCACTGAGATAAATGTACTTAGCGCCTATGTATCTGCTGCAATAATGAGCTTGTCTGTACTGACCTTAAATAACACTACTGCGAAACCCTCAAAGCTATTTCTTCTTGTCGGTTTTTGTAATTGAACACCTCGCAGAGGGTTAGATACACACTAGCAACTTTCTGTTAACTGATACGTGAAATATATGCAAGTGCGTACATTACTCGATACGGCTGTGGCAAAGGGCATTAAACCGGGTTCTTCTCTCTGCATGTTTAGGTCCAGCGTTTCTGATAATTATAAAAAACCTGGCGCATGTGTATTCGTTATCAATGAATATTCACGAGTCAGCAAGTGTGCCGCGTCAACTCCGCAAACTCGAAAGAATCTCAAAGTAAAGCACGTCTGTACAAATATGTATATGGAAACGCGCATACCAAAGATACCAACGTGACTGGTTCGAATGGTCGTCTTAAAAACAGTCAACTTAGGAAAAGTTGCTAATGTGCATCTGACTTCGATGCGTCTCAGCGATCAACACAAACTATAGGATAGACAAAAGTATACGCGGCCATTGAATGGTCTCCGCTGATGCTCCATTTATACTACAGAGAAGATAATCTGATAAACAAAGACTAATACTTCGTGCGGATTGTCTCCTGTTGGCGTAGGCAGTCTTGGTTGATTAGGGGCGTTCACAGAAGCTTGTGGTTCGTGGTTTCCACGGTCCGATTGATTGACACTGTCAGACTGATTCAGAGAATCAAATTCCTCGTCGTCTGCCTCCAAATCGGAGTGACTAAAATTAAACGGCGATAGTTTTCGGTATATTAGTGAATGCGCATGGTTATGCCAATTCGGACTGCCTATGATATTATATTAGGCACGACCCTTAACACATAATACAATGTTTGATGATACTCTGTACATTACATTACTTTTCGCTCTCTATGTTCATCTTGAATCGATTACTTTTGCGCTTTAGCGTAACATGAAATATGATTATAGTTAGTATGAGATCAAATGAAATATGTTAGACGATACTTTTGCCGTTTCTGTAGATCGTTATAAAAATGGTGGTATACAAAAGGACTTACGGTACTCGTTACAATACGCAGGCTCGTATTTAAAAGAATCTACTAGCTCTACCGTACTTCGTACAGGTCGTGCCTAATTGTACATTGCACGTACAGTAGCACTTACCAACTGTGCCTATTTATACATGACCTGTAGGAAGTACGGTAATGCCTAAAAAGCAGTAGCAGTTTATTACAAATAACTACTATATTTTCACTAAAGCACTATATATATATATATATGTATATATATAGATATATATATGTATATATATGTATATATGTATGTATATAGTTTAGTTTACTACCGTAATAAGATATCTCAGTGCTTTATACCTTTTGTTTCGCCTTTGTGTAAACATTTTTGCTGTCCGTTCCTGAAACATGCGCAGTTTGACAAATACATAAAATAATCGATGGTCACGTACAATCGACTTTTTGACCGTGTTCACGGTAACAGACTATTCTTTGCTTTGCTTTTATTCTTTTATCTTTTTGAAAAAGTAAAATAATCACACGGACTTACTTCGATGAGTTCATGATCAAGGAACTCATTGTGATGTGTGTTGTGTTTAGTTTCAAGACAAGTGCCACTAAGATCTTCCTCATCTTCTCCTGTACTACCTCCTGTACTCTGCAGAATTAAGTTGGCTAACGAAATTACATTGCGGAGTAACACAGGTGTTTGCACACAAAACTTTTTACCAATATACCCGTTATAACACTCGCGGCCAAACGCGATTTACGTTACGAGGAGCTCGGAAAGCGGTTTCTAAGTGCAACGCTACTTTGTCATACTACATTCCGTGTGTGCCTATATGATACGGTATCTCTAGAAAGGTACAATTACGCAAAACATTCCCGAGTGAGATGAAAAACACCAAACGTACGGACGAAAAGCAATATCTTTCAAAATCATTTCAAAATATTCATCTCAAGTATCGATTAAAAATAATTAATTAACGAAGATTAACGTTATTCATGTAACAAATAATAAGTAGACATTCCTGAATTGGTCATGCAAGATAGAGAAAGAGACGACTAGCAAGTTCGTAACAAATTAGCGTCGATGCAAGAGAGAAATCCTTATTTTGGAATCCGGGTTTATTGCCGCGAGGAGTAATTAAGAGATTCTTTAGGGCCTTTAACGTGACTGGAAACAGTGACAAACCTCCGTTGATGGCAAATGTACTACTCCGGTACTTCGTCTCTTTTCTCGAAGTTTCCGCCGATCGCGTTGTTGCTTCCCCTTGTTTATGTGTGTTGGCCTGTGCAAACAGGATACGACATTAAAGGTAGCAGAACCGGATCCCGAAAGTGTTAACAGATTGCGTAAACACTACATTAGATCTACACATAAGGAGAGGCTTCCAACATCGGAAAACTGATTTTAATACAATTTTTAGAACATGCAATACAGCCTTCTTCCTCTTTATAAATCATTCTTCACATGGAGACAGATTCTTGTTACTATTTACTCTTGATATATTCCACATGACTTAAACGATAAGTTATCTTATCTGATTAATCAATTCAGCTACAGAGTTAATGTAAAAGTCTCATTTGAAAGGAATTTCTAATTTTTATGCAGTCCTCGATAAGATTAAGCAGATAACTCAATTACAAGATACAAAATAGTTCCTTAAAAGTTATATTAAAGATCAATGACATCAAGTTGGAACTTTCCTTTGTTACAAAGCAGGTACCGCTGATTAACAAAATCTCGACTCTAGGCATACTTTTATTTACAAACAATACAATGCTTACTTACCGGCTAGTCACCCGTTTATCCTGTTTCCTCATTATTGGTTTATTCTGCTGATTCTCATGTTCCGGTGGTAGTACACTGTTCGAGCTTGTGTCGCATACACCCTGAGACTCTTCCACGTTCTGAGCACTCTCTGAACGCAAACACAGTCGAACATAAAGCTTTTCTGCAGCGCGAGGCAATAGAAGCACGATAGAAACGAGTGTACGAATTACTTTGAAAGTTTATGGAAGAGGAGTCTCCTGTTCTGGGCTGAGCGACTCTGGCTCTCGCTGTTCTGATCCTGGACCTCCTGGATGTCAGCTCGAAGTCATTGTCAAAGTCCTCCTGGCTGACGGAGCTGGACGCCATGCCGGTTATGTCGCTGCAAAACGAGAAGCAGCAGAAACGTCGGATTTCGTTTTGGGAACGGTGCGCGCGGAGAACAAACGAAAAAAAAAAAAAAAAAAAAAACTCGTAAGGCTGTGCGAGATAAAGAAATAAAAAAAAATGGGCTCTTACAAAAAATACCTGGACATCTGAACAAAGGGGGTGATGGTGTGCGATACTTATTGTCGGACCAGCGCAATAGTTGGAGGCCAAAAAGCGAGTGCTTGATTAGGTTTGTCTAAGGGAAAAGTCACAAGGCATGAACCCGCTTTCGGCTACGAGCAAAATGCGTGCGCGACACGACGATAACACAACTTAGAGAGAAAAGAAAGAGGAATGCTTGGGGTATTAGTCACCTGTCGAGGTGAGTGGTCTTCACCTAGTTCCAATGCCAATGCCGTGACTCACTACCAACCTATGTGCGATTGACAGCTGTCAACCATTGAAACATCTATAAACACGTATAGCCCGCACGATTACATAGTTCAAAGATAGATAGGCATATCGATCGTCCGTGTGCCTTGGTTTAAGCACAATTTCCAATGCGCCGTTACAATGTCACTAGAATCCGGTCTGCAAAACCGTAAAAAGACACCAGACGAAAGACTGGAAAAAGTCACTACACGATTTTGACTGAAGACAGAGAGGTAGTCAGAATGGGTGACGAGGAAGGTGTTATGCTACAATTTCTCATGAAACTGAGGATCTATCTGGTTTGGTTCTATTCTTGGACGAGTTATGTGGACGTTAACTAGACGCTACGTTTGATGTTCTGAATTAGGGATTGTGGGAAAGTCGAGATTTTAGAAATTACGTTCAATTCAACTATTGGAGCCAACAAAATTCAAAAGTTATGAACAGATCCTTTTTTTATATCTATTAATGTTGTATTTTAATTGCTTGCGTGAATTATTAGTGATATAAATAAAAGATTTATAATTTGTACAACGTGTGTATCGCATGTAAAGATGGATACGTATCTCACGAAAATATATATAGTAATTGAATGAGTTTTACAAAATATTTTTACAGGTAATTATTTATTCGGTAATTATTGATAACTTTGTTCGTTTTCAAAGAATTTTGTACATCGCGCCATCTCTACAGAAAGTGCCTAAACTAATAGGAACTCCTTGTTTCATCAATAGTTTACTTCGCTGTCGATGATCCTGTGCGACCAGTTTAAGCATTATTTGCAAAGATAGCGTCACAGTAATAAAATAATCGCAACGTTTAACTGCAGTAGTAATTATATGCATGTGTAATTACCGACAATGTACGTCGATAAATCGTTCGTCTCACGGAACCGTGGTAGACAACGATGTTTTGAATTATTATTGTTAGTCTCGACAACTTTCAACTCAGCAATCGAAGATAATAAAGCCAAGAAACGTGAACTAATCCTTTCTTTTTTTAATTTTAATTATTTAATGTTGCAGTTCAATCTGATAAGGATTATTAATAACATGAAAGGCAAGTTATTGGTATAATATTTATTGGAGCCACTAAATTCCTGGGCCATGCATAAAAGCGTATTGTGTAAGCGGTCAATCCTGTATCTCATCAATGATGGAATTAAGCAGAATAGATTCCTAAAGAATGAATTCTAAACAAAATAGATTCCAAATAGGTTCTTGTATATGTCAGAGTATTACCAAACAAGGTAGATCTCTACTTTTATGAAAAATGATCATTTGACTCTCCCAGACGACACACGTGTGGCGTTATCGACTTCCATATCTCAGCAGACACGTTCACTGCCATCTACTTCCGCTCCTCGGAAAGTACATTTTCGATAGGAAATTGTTTCAAAATTAATTCGCGCCATCTATAAAAAAGAGACTCTCGTTTGCTACGTCTTTCAAATTTATTATTCACTTATTTCTGCGCCATCAAAGACTACACATCATAATTTTCCTTTACAAAATCTAGATTTATATTTCTAAGCTTCTACTTCAGTTTACCTTATTTGTTAAAGACTTGTTGTTTGTTAAATAAAATTGTTATATAAAAGCGATCCACGTGAAAGTTAATTAGAAGAAAATATAGTAGTCAAGGACCTCCACACACGATAAGATGGTGGCGACACCATACTGGCACTGTAGCGGCACTTCCGAGGAGTGCCAGCAGATCCGTAGCCACCTGTGACCGCATTCGTTAGCTAAAATGCCGGCACGGTTTTAGTCATCAGTGTAACACGCGTGCAAATGGCACTGCGCCAGTACCAGCATGACACGCGTGTCATCGTTTCATTCATGAATCTTCTCAGCAGTGGCGTAGTGTCACATTTGCTAACGGAGAACCTGTGTTTGCATACAAATTAAAACCGTTAGATGTTAGTAGGAGTTCAACACATGAATATTGATAGACATTTTGATAGTTGTTTTCCAATATTTATGATTATTGAGAAAGCCATATATATATTTCTTACAACTCGTCATAAAATAAAAATATTATTTATAAAATAAAATATTACTTATAGAATAAAATTACTTATAAAATAAAATATATTACTTATAAGATAAAATTATAAAATAATAATTACTTATGAAATAAAAATTCATCCTGTTACGTCCCTAACTTCGCCTGGTGTAATTGCTCGGTTGGACTGCTAAAGATGACTTTTTTTGTGTTGATTGAATAGTTTAGTAGTTGGGTTAATGTTTAGTTTAATACTTAATTTAATACTGACTATTTTACATTTGTACAATCTTATATATTAAAAACCGAAGCAGCCACTTACACAACCATTGGGTTTATGGCACGTCATAGGTATTGAATTAAGGTACTAAAGGTGCGAATCTTTACAAATTCCAAAGCAACCTTTCCAAAGACCCTATTCCCTGCATTTAGAAGAATTAAAGTTCAAAAATAGCTAGTAATGGCGTCCGTACCATAAAGTTGATTCTGTAATTAGGAAGTCGACCAATTTCGCGACATGACACATATTATATATATGTACAATATTTCTATTACTCCGTTAAGAATTTTTTATTTTTTTTCCTTTGGTACATATATTCCCGCAATACATGCCATGGTTTTACTGCTTGTAGAAATTATAAAAGAGATATATAAAATTCAACGGAATGAAGACAATTCACTTAAATTCTTTATTCTTTCATTTCCATCCTGCTTCGCGATTCTTTTTCTATCGCCCCTGTACAGTGCTTTTATGTAAAGTAATCATGCAAATGTTTTACAGTAGAATGTGAGACGAGTGTAAAAAAAATGTTCTACTTCTTATTATCATATATGTATTTTAAACTATAAAATAAAAAGATATAACTAATAAACAATAATAAAGATACGATTAATAAACAATAATAAAAATATAGTTAATAAGCAATAATAAAGATATAATTAATAAATAATAGAGATATAACTAATGTAATCGATAAACAATAGATGAAGCCGCCGAATATACATATTTTGCTTTCCTACAAAACAGTGAAATATGATGTTATTTAAACAAATTTTACGCTATTGAGAATATTTTCGTTTAGAAATGAAATGTACCTTTTAAAATTCTTCGACGTCAGCTTCGTCTCGGTTCCAAAAATGGACAGTAGCTGGTCCATGTCGTTTCGCTCCCTTCCTGTAACTTTCCTTACAAGTTCGCAGAGCCTGTCGCGCATATTTCTGAAACTCCCTCTTGGCAGGTTTTCAAAAATAATTGTTTGAGCACGCAGCTTCTGAAAGTAAAAAGTAGTGAACATGCATTACTTGCAATAAAACATGGAAACAAGGTATGAATACGAAGAAAAATTAATACGTACTATGTATTGTAAATGTCGACCGCCTGTCAGCTAATGCTGTTTTGTTTCTTTCCTTGCCATACCAGGAGAGGTGCCGCGAAATTGTGTAGTGCAAGGTCTCCCTTATTGCTATAGTTATTGTTTCTTTTGCACTGAAACCGCCTAATTGTTGAAGGTACGCAACCTATGCAAGCATAAATATGCGTATTAAATGTATGTAATAGTATTTCATAACAATAAATAACTATTCTTCCTATGTTTATACTTACAAGCTCTGCGAACATATGTTCATCGGCACTTTAATGCTTCGACACTTTGAAGCGGAATCTAGGACGGCTTTCTCATATTTAATGCTCGCGCAGCCCTTATATTTGAGGAATAAATAGCCTGGAGACGACTATAAACATTTATAGAAAAATGCTATAAAATGGCACAACAAATTTGGAAATTTATAAATTTATGATATATATATTGTATACTTACCTCAGTAGCATGCTTGACTCCTTGAGACTGTTGAGGATGGAATTCAATTTTTCCATTATAGCGGGTGTGCATACGGATATGTGAGGTGTTTGTGTCTGTTCAAGCACTGACTCTACCGACTGCATTGCGCGCGGTCACCAACATTTTCTGTAAGAAAAGCATTGTTAGTAAGGGAACAAAGGGTATGAATAAAAACAAGACATTTTACAATACATATTTTTTATATTATTTGTCATAACAATACATTTTTTTTTTATATTATTTGTCGTCTTTTCCTAATCGAGCGTTTGTCGAAAGAAATATTACTTTCTTTCTAAATTATTCAACTATGTGGAAATATTATACATATGTATATATGTATAAAACATTATGCATAAATAAAATAGATTATAAAATTTGAATATATTGAAAAATATATTCAAATATTATAAACTATCTATGAACACAAAAATATAACACACCTGATCAATAAAAATTCTACTGTGATTATTTGTTATATACTATAAATTATATATATTAAATATATCAATTATGTATCATTATACAGTATGAATTATATATCAAATGTTAACAAATAATCAATAAGAAAGATATATAAATTTATACCATGTGATCCCCTTGTCACCTCTTTTAGATATCAATGAAATATATCCATTGTTTGTAAGATATAACTCATTAAAAACCTGTAACAAATGAAAAAACAATTCGAATAAATGCACAAAAGTAAAATTAGTTACGACGAGATTTTATAATAACTGAGGTTATAAATCACACAAAAAGAAAGAAAAAAAGAAAAAAAGAAAATTGGAAAATGTATTTATATTTATAATAATAATGTTCAATAAATAATTAATCAAGCATATAATGATTAAACAATGTTAATAATAAAACAAAAGTGTTAAAGGAATAAAAATTGAGAATACTATGCAGTCGATAAGCATGTGAACGTAATTCGAAAATAGATACTTGTCTCGACACGTATTACCAACAGCAGAGGTCATCCAAATATTCGTTGCGCGTCTTTTTGGTACGTACGCGTTTTATTACTAAATCTCCATCAGATATTATTGGTCGTTATTGAATAATAGTTACGATGTTAATTACTCGTTATATCTATTGTTTGAAAAATATAATTGATTAAGAATCTGTAACAAAAGGAAATAAAACAATTCGAATTAATGCACAAAAGTAAAATTCAAAGATATACGTATATTTATAATATTAGTGTTTAATAAGTAGTTAATCAAGCATATAATGATTAAATAATGTTAATGGTGGAATAAAAGTGTAAATAGAATTACGATTGAGAATATTAAGCAGTCGATAAGCGTCGAATATACCTTGAAAGCAGGAACGCGGCTCGACGAACAGTACCATTTAGAAAATTTGGTTTTTTTATTGATTAGGAGTAGAAAAATAGAAAAAATGGATCAAGTCTTCTTTGATAACCATGTGTCTATTGTTGTTTGAAATGCTAAATAAATGTCATGAAATGTGAAACTCTTATTTTATATTTAGAGACTCTTGTTTTCGAACAAATTATATGAAATGGGACTTTTATATAGGACAAAGGGAATAGAATTTTTTTAAGTTTAATTATGGCACGTGACAAATTACTAACTAAAGTATTGGCGATAGATAATAATGTTAAGCTATTACCATATAATGGTAACTCATTTCTAGGGTTTGGTAATAGGGTTAATGGTAAATTATTTGTCAAGGTTATGTTATAGATCTCAAAATTACGTCTACACGAGTCGCTTATCGCATCCATGGATAAATTATTATAAATTAGATATTAGATAACAAAACATTTTCAAATATCACTTTTGTTCCATTCTCTATACAATTATTATTATTCATAATAATATTTTATTTATATATTTAATTATGACGAGACGCAACTTTATTGGAAAGAATATAAACCAATTTCATGGTTTTCTCTCTTTTCTCCTTTTTTTTTTTGTGTTGTTTTTTAGTTTTGTAAATTTATGAAAATTGTAAACTACTTTTTTCATATATACGGATAACGTTTTTTAAACGATGTTGTTTTAAATTACACGGGAATATTTTTTCGTTAAATGAAAGTAAACTTTTAGGATTTGTTATAATTATTTCGTCATGGCAACTGTACATAATTTTATCAATTAGAAAAATGGGGCTACACAATGGGACACGTCTTTTTGTGCAATAAGAATTTTCAATTGCTCTATTCTCGATCGTTTGCCAACAATTTCATTCGAATTACACTTGTTCTCATGTAATTGTTTCGGATCGTTTTGTAAGTCCTCGAAAGCCTTTAAGGTCCTCGACAAATTAGGATTTCGAATCGGCTGTCGTTGAAGGGTACCAGAAAGATTCATGTCTCTATTCATTGGCGGAAAAACGTCTTCCGATTTCACTCCCAGGCGATAATTAAATGGTTTCCTTCGTCTCTCTGGTGGCCTCAGTTCCTCGTACGGAATTCTATACGACATTGGTCTTATATCCTCGCCATCTTTCCATATTTGATCATTAAGCGTCATTCGATTAAGTAGCGCCTAAAAATGTACAAATTTATCTCCAAAAACTTTTTCAAAAAAATTCTCTCTACTCTTTGTTCACAATAACACTATAAATATTAATGAATCCTAAAATCTAAATTTATTAAAAATCCTTCAGCATCAAATATTTATTTCAACATTATTTACAGTTACCAAAATCAATTTGATTCGATACTTTAAGTAGACACTAAAAATCAAAATTAAAGGAAACGAAATTAACCAGTTAACCGTGGAATTTAGTTTGAAAAGATCAGTACAGGGTGCGGAATTAAAAACAAGCAACGACGTGTATACACGTCGAACTCAGGGCAAATGGTACTATTATATCATTTTACGAGAAACGAAGAAGGATTACATTTTTATTCGTCAAAAAAACTAACGATTCGTTTCTGAATACGTTATTCCTACTGAAAGCTTGAAAATTGTCAAAAAATAATAAAATACGTGAGCAAGAAAAATTGAAGATAGCAAGAATAAACAAGAAGAATAAGAAAATAGTTTACAAAATTTCAAGCTATGTATATAAAGGGCACGTACCACCAAATAATATTTTTATTATATTTTATCGAGATTTCGAGTTTTTGTAGCGAATGGTAATTTTTTATTTCACACGACGAGTATGCACGTCGAACGCACCGCAGTTGAGATTTGGTTCGACGAGTATACACGTCGAACGCACTTAACTGGTTAATCGCACGTGCACAGGATTCAAGTAATCTGCAAACAAGAAATGCAAAAATTAACGGTATTACTCACAGTTTCAGACGTGCTGCTAATCATCCGAAAGAGCACTGCTTTAGGCACTTTGTACCCAGGTGGAGGTTTCGGTTGCGGTTCCAAACAAGACGGTCTGTTGGGTTGCTTTATCGGTTCCGTGTATAAAAAGACATCTCCAGCAGTAAGTCGATACCGTGGATCGCATAGTCTCGGATCTTGCATTCTCATCCTTTTCTTTTTCCTGTGTGCTAATCTACAAGTGCAAGGATCGGGCCAGGATCGCTCAGGTCTGGGTCCAAAGATCGTTTCCCACCATGTCAGTTTTTCCTCCACTGATTTTTGCTCTTTCTTGCAGTTACTTGGCTTTTCCACCACTTGAGGCTGTTTTTTAAAGGTGAACATTTTTTTTCGCGGTTTCTGCTTCGACTCGGTACCCGATTCGAGACACTTCGATCGACAACCATGGCAAATCAGATCCATACAAGGTGGTGGGGGTTTCCCGCAGTTTCCGACACCATATTGGATTTCTTGCTCTTTCGATTTTCGAGACCAGAAATATTTCACGTTTCCGCTCAACGTAGATTGGATTATCGATGGACTTCTGGCTAACAATGATTTACATCTATTGTCCTAGGCAGAGTAATCAGTTAATGAGTGTCATTTTATTGATATCAAATTGTTGTTATAGAAAAGTGTATGGGTTGACATGATTATGGTGGTGTGTGGTGTGACATGATGGTGTGTGGATTGACATGGATTAACAATGATTTACATCTATTGTCCTAGGCACTCTGTCCAGTTACTGTAACCAGTTAATGAGTCTGATTGTATTGATATCAAATTGTTGTTATAGAAAAGTATGTGGGTTGACATGATTATGGTGGTGTGTGGTGTGACATGATGGTGTGTGGATTGACATGGATTAACAATGATTTACATCTATTGTCCTAGGCACTCTGTCCAGTTACTGTAACCAGTTAATGAGTCTGATTTTATTGATATCAAATTGTTGTTATAGAAAAGTGTATGGGTTGACATGATTATGATGGTGTGTGGTGTGACATGATGGTGTGTGGATTGACATGGATTAACAATGATTTACATCTATTGTCCTAGGCACTCTGTCCAGTTACTGTAACCAGTTAATGAGTCTGATTGTATTAATATCAAATTGTTGTTATAGAAAAATGTATGGATTGCTACATAGTATTGCTGATAATTAAAATTATTTAGCAAGTTTTGTTGTGATATAACCTAGAGGTAAACGTTTAGCTGTTATTGTTTCTTGCATCGGTATCTTTTTGTGGGCTCTATCGGAAACAGTACCTTGAGTGATATTGAACTTGGAATTTGGAATTTGGACCGGAAGTATGCCATGGCGAGAATAATTTCTATGTGGACGATGACCGTCCGTTCGTTTGTGTGTCTTACATTGGCAATTTAATCCTACAGAATAGGAATGAAACAAAAAAGTATCGATCATTCAACACGTGTCGTTAAAATTTCTTCGAATATAGATTCTTTTATTGTATCTACAATAATTGTTTTCTCTGAATGCATTTTTCGGAGACTTCTCTTCTAGAACTTTTTTTGATATAAGAAAATGATGAATTTAGTATCTCGTTCTGTGCGAACATTTTAAAAATAATAATTCCGAAGACACTTTTAATTTTTAATAATAATACTGTTGTATTTGTTATAATTGTTATATAATCGAATAATTTATGGAAGAATTAGGTCAGGTTAGTGGAGTGTTTAAGGATAAACGGTTTTGATGATTTTTGATTGTGAATAATAGAAAATAATGAATTGTATCCAAAAATAGGGTTATTCTTAGTGGAATATTCAAATATAAACATTTAGAAAACTTTTTTTACTTTTAAATAACAGCAAAATGATAATTTCGCGAAAGAACCATGTTATTATTAGTGAAATCCCCAAAAATAAACATTTTAAAGACACTTCTATTTTAAATAATAGAAAATAATGAATTGTATCCAAAAAAGGGTTATCCTTAGTGAAATATTCAAATATAAACATCTAAAAATCTTTTCTTATTTTCAAATAACAGCAAAGTGAGAATTTCATGAAAGAATCACGTTATTTTTAGTGAAATCCCCAAAGATAAATATTTTAAAGACACCTATTTTAAATAATAGAAAATAATAAATTGTATCCAAAAATAGGGTTATTCTCAATGGAATATTCAAATATAAACATTTAGAAAACTTTTTTTATTTTTAAATAACAGCAAGGTGAGAATTTCATGAAAGAATCACGTTATTTTTAGTGAAATCCTTAAAGATAAACATTTTAAAGACACTTCTATCTTAAATAATAAAAAATAATAAATTTTCCAAGACAATTGTTTTATTGCGAGTACAAACTTACGAAAATTCGTTTAATTTTTAATATTATAAGACTCTCGTCATCGTGGCTCGAAATATATTACATGATTCAACCAAGTTCCCGCTAATAACGACTCGGTTTCCTTTTGATCGTGAACCGTTTCCGGTCCCTTGTGCACACCTCCTGGTAACTCCGTTGAACCGGCGCTGTTAATTCCAGGCGAACACCGGGATTACCGATACTGCCTCTGCAAACGAGATGAGCACAGGTCCCGGAAACGTTGATGTAGTCGATATCGCGCGCATCCACGTACGAATGCGCCACGGATGGAAAACGATCGACGACAGGACGCGTGTATGCGAGCCGGATGAGACGCTGCAACCTCTCAGAAGACGCGATGAGAGATTTCGAAGCGTTTGCGAGCTTCAAATTGATTCTGCTCAACCGAATCGTCGAGTTCCTATCGCGTGGCTCACGCGTGGCTCACACGTCTGTTCCTTTATTTAACAATTTCAATAATATTCAAATTCCGACGACTCTATGCACGTTGGTACATTTCTGAGATCAGGAGGAAATATAAATGATTTTTTAATCGGATTAAATGAAGAGTTTTGTGAAAATATTTATACAGGATTAAATAGGGTCATAGGTATCCGTAAAATGAGTGATTTGTTTAAGAATTGAGATTTGGATTCCTGTTGCGTAGAATAGAAAATAAATTTGTTCACAGTGAATTTATGCAATTTAAAATATTTTAAAATAAATTGATAATTGTGTTAAGTGAAAGTTCAAGTTGCATAACATATGCAACTGTTGATGTACAGGATTAACATAGTTCATTTTTTTTATATTTATCTGGCGGACGACTGACCAAGTAGAAACTGAAATCTGTGCATCGTAATACTATTACCTATTTAAATCGAACTAAAAATAGCGCGCTATTCGATTATTCTGCTAAAAATTCAAGTAAACCAGAAAAATAAGAGAACTCTGTTAATTTGGGTAAATCATTTATATTTCTTGCTAAAAGCATTAACCCTTTGCACTTATTTGTCGAATTTAATTGGATATGAATAAATAAAAGAAAGAAACAAATATAATTCCCATAAATATGAATTACAACAAAATTTAAGAGCTATATTTCATATAACTAGTAAACAAAATTGTTTACAGGTAACAGTCGAGGAAAACTATCCCCTGAAGTGAATTTCAAATAAACCTCTTTAAACAGTAGGGAGTTATTGATAGCAAAATCGCAAAATAATTTGCAGTGCAAAAGGATCGAAGAAAAAACTCAGCAGAGCAACATTCTTATTATACCAGTATTCCATTTTCCACGTGACCCACTTATTTACCAGCGTCACGGCATTCCATTTCGAGGTGCTTCGTCCCGTAACAACATCGCCACACCTGAACGACCCTGTAGACGTCCGTACACGCGGCCACGACATCCCCTCCGGCTGAGGAACGTATCCCCAACCGGCGATTTTCCGGCGGCGAGTCGCGGTGAGGAAGGGTGTTTACTCAAGACACGACAATTCATTACGTAATTGAATTGAATGAGGCCTCTCTCCTCCTGGCCTGTTTCCCCACCGCGTGTACCCCGTCCTTATCCTCTCCGTCTCGCCAAGGGTGGCACAGCACGCGTAGAAAGGGCGGTGGTTGCGCGTGTGCGCGTTTATTTGGCCAGGCAGAGAGGCTGTAAATGGGGATGAGAGCCATCCGCCCCGCGACCACCACACCCAGCGAGTATCCACGCGTACGGATGGCAAGGAAAGAGAGGCGACCAGAGAGAGAGAGAGAGTGAGATCGAGAGAGGGGGGAGGAGAAACCTCGGCCCGTGTCTGCCTCGAAAACGCTCCGCTCGGAGGGGTAGCTACCGAATTAAACGATTAGTTAAACTGATTTCGAGTTAGGCGAATGAATAAGTAATCGGATTTCTCGTTAAGGTAATCGCATTGCGCCCTGATTGGCTCCGTCTGCCTGCGTTATAGACCGTTCCCTCTCCAACGTTTGGGACGGTGGTACCGGCTCACCCTTTCCACTGCTCTGTGTGGGTGTGCGCGTGGGTACGCGTCCCTCCAGTTATCCTCGTTGCACGCATGTTAATTCCTCCCTCGTTTCGATCGTCCGTCTGTCTCTGGTACAGTCAGGCGATCTTTTTCACCCTCTCGTACGCAAGCGTCATTCAACGTCGCTACGCGTCTCCCTTCGTCTACCGCGAACGCGCGACTCGCGACTTCTTTCTCCGTTTCTGCACCCATTCACCTGAACGCTGGCTTCCAGGGTGATACAGATTTCGCGTTACGTGCCAAACGATGGACAGATAACGCGGTGTTCTGGTATGTTTGTTTCCCGCTGGAAGGGTCCCCAGTGTGACCCCTCAGTAATTACTAATATTTAAAACCCTATCTGCTGGCTTTTGGTTGCGAATCGGTTTATAAGTAACCAGCAGAATTGAAGGCTTCGCGGACAATTAATTAGAACTTCAGGAATTTTTGTATGAAATGAACAATTCTCAGTTTTAAATAATTTTATGAATACTATATTAGTTTGCGTGATTTATTTAACGATTATTTCAACGAATTTACGTTGCACATCGTCTTCCATCTTGGTAGTCATTTTATGTTGGTTTAGAGCTACTTTTCTTCCTACGCTTGTCCGTCAGCCCGCTGCTCGCCGTCCATATCTGTCCCACAATTCCACGGGTGGTGTTTACCCGAGCAATTACATTCCCGAACGCAATCCCATTTAAATATTGCCGAGTTTGGTAGCGGCAAACACGAGACGCGCCACGTCCCGGCCGAGCAATCCGCTCGGGACGCGGCTGGCCTGGCAAAGGCCTGTTACGCGGCCATTTCAATGTAAAACGTTGCCGCACAAATATTATTGATCGTTCTCTTTTTTCACGTAACTCTAAGATCGTTGCTGGAATTTTAACTTACTCGAGGCGTTCCTTTCGTATGTTCCATTATTCGAAATCAAAATGAAAATGGTGGAGTAGGTGTTCCAATTCATTGTAATCTCTCTTTGAATGCCTGTTGCTTCGTAATCACAAAAGTAATCGAGGGTAATAACATGTGCACCGGTTCTATTCATTCTTCGATTATTGCGTTTAAAACAGTTTGCTCAACGAAATACTAATTTAAAGGTCTAATAATTATTCTATTTCTCCTTTTCCAAAGGAAGTGGACTTGAAACTTTCCTTACAAAGTTCAAAAATACAAAGCGATCTCACGAAATTCCAATCACTACCCACTACGTCTAAAGAAGCAAACATATTTCAAAAATGTCAGCTTACAAATCCACTTTTCACGTGCTCTCGCTGCTCCTCCCAAAACCTGGTTGAAATCGGGCCAGCTAAACGCACGACGAGGGAATCATTCGAAACCCATCATCAGCCGCGGCGCGCGTGGCATATCGCCGCGCAAACATTGCCACCAGTAACCGTGGACGCGCATCGTCCTAGAGATCCTCCATCCACGTTGTCGAGGAACGTATCGCGCCTCGAGGCAGCCAGAGACGAGGGTGGATGGCTGCGACAGAGCCTCGTAAACGGTGCGGCTTGACGAGCCCTGTAGCGGCGGGAACCTGACGAAGAGAGAGAGAAAGAGAGACAGCAAGAGAGAGAAAGAGAGAAACAGAGAGAGAGAGAGAGAGAGAGAGAGAGAGAGAGAAGCGACGTGGAGCAACAGAGAAGAGGAACGTTCGAACGGTGGCCAACTCGCGGAAGCGGTAGGTGGTAGTTTGCGCTTGGCGGGTGGAAAAGCGGGCGCAAATGCTAATGAGCCTCGGTTTACGGGCAGTAGACGCCGCGGATGGGGGTGAACGGTCGAACGGCGCGACGAGGGGGTTGCTGGTGGTCGTCGAGGGTGGCCGCGAAACACGGGGAGAGACAGGGGTTGAAGGTCGTGGGCGTATCGGGACCGCCTACCAACCCCTCGATTGGCCGGCGTCCGAATGGCGTCCTCGGGGACGCGTGCAGCCGTCAGCTACCACCTAGTGCCACCCTCCGTGCAACCCCCTACGGTGCTCTCCGTCCTCGGCGACGAGGTCGACGCGAGAGCCGCGTCGTCGCGCGAGTCTTCTCCGCGAGGATGGAGCAGCTCGCCCAGTTCGTCTCCAAGAGCTTCGACAACGCGTCTGGCGAACACGCGGCCTGCAGGGCCAACCTCGACCGACCACCGTCCGCGAGAATCACCCTCAGTGTCGCGCATCTACTCGGCGACCCTGCGGAGAACGATGCCAGTACGTTATTGTTTGTTGCCTACGAGGCTTGTTCCTCAGCGGCTTACGTTCGTGCGCCATACGCTTCTTCGCTTTTCAACTGTTTTTTTTTTTTTCGTTATGGTGAACCTTCTCTTGGTGGATCGTTTGAGCCTGGTCTGTCACGTGGATCAGTTGAATTGAGCGTGCATTGGTGAATGTGATTGGGTGAATTAGATGGATGGAGTCGCAGGAGGACTGTGAGTCGACATCGTGCGGGTTGGTTATGGTTGTTCGCGGTGGTTTGTTGGAGGTGGGCGTTCTGTGAAGTTCTATGGAGTTCATGGGAGTTGAGTCTTCTGTGGAGGCTTTTGGTTGCAGACGTTGTGTCGTTCTCATATGTGTGGATACGTTTGTTTCTTGATTTACTTATCGCTGGATAAATGGTAAAGTATGCTGTACATTTGTAGAGACCAGACTTCTTGTAGCTTTTCATTGTTTTGTTGCATGCGATTTACTGTTTTCGTGGACTTCGAAGTATCTAGAAATAGAGAATGTAAAGTGAACGCTTTACGCATCGAGTTTCTTTTCTTTTCAGTATGTAGTTTGGAGCAATCCTTTCTCCTGAGATCCCATTTCTCCTCCAGTGAATTGGTGATCAATTGATGCTCAGACACGAGTCGCTTCCCACTGTTTGTTTCCAAGAATATCGCGGACGTGCTGTCTTCCCTGCGGAAGTGACGTCAAACAAATTGTTCCATTCGTGAATCCTGAGTCCTCTATTTGAAAGGAGATACGCAAAAATAGAATTTCCCACTAGAATTTAATCTATCTCCTGTGATCCAGTTAGAAATTTCGAGGAATACGTTCAATACCTTCGAACGATCTCCCGTGTCTGTTTATAGCGATATTCTTCTAATTTTATTGCTTTACAATTTAATATAACTTTCTATTGCATATGATCATGAATTTGTTCTTCTTGTTTCTTTCAATTAAAATTTTAATATTTTATGGTACCATCGCTCATAATTAACTCATTATTCAGTTCTCTCTTCTTATTTCCTTTCTGCGTTACTACATGTTCTAACTAAAAACATAGCAGTTTTCCTTTTCTCTGCTTTTCATCCAAAGTTTCGAATTCCTTTAAATAACTTGTAATGATAAAGGAAATTTATTTTCACCACCTTAGCCTCAAATATTTCTCTCTTTATCGTCTTCTCTCATCGTCAATTAACACAAGGTAAACAAAGACAAAGGCAACTTTTCGCTTCATTTTCATTCAATGAAACTTATCCATTTTCAAATACCACTTGACTAAACTAATAACACGTGACTAAAACTCCTTACTAAAACTTCTTTTCCTTCCAAACAATGAAATCTTCAATCTCTACTAGTAAGTTTAAGAAACGAGATTCCCCTAATTGAAACCTTTCCCGCCATTCTCGCTCCTTAAGCAATAATGCACCAAAACAGAACGCAACAACGTTCTCGTAAAGAAATTGCTGGCAATGATTCCTCAGATGTCAGCGCGACGACTCGCGAATCCGGCCAGGAGCCGCCAAGCGTCGAGAGCAACAGCGCGGACGAGCCGCCGTCGCCGGAAGCCCGGCTGCAACCGGAAGACCTCTCCGTCACGACCAAGAGCAAGGAGATCAAGGACGCGGTTAACACGACGGACAGCCTGCAGCCTCTGAAAACACCCGAACTGAAACTGTCCGTGAGGAAACTGCTCGGATGCAGCCCGTCGCCACCGCCGATTACGAGAGACAGATCAGCCAGTCCCGAGAATTGCGTCGAATTGAAGAGTCAACCGTCGAGCGACGCGAAAACGTCCGATCTGAAGTTACAGTCGCAGGTCTCGAGGTCTTTGATCCAAGGGCAGGAGGAGAGTAGCAAAGGTAAAGAAAATTTTTTGAACAAATAATCGATTGAGAAAAGTTCAGGGGATCGAAGTTTAGTTGAGTATTTACGTTAAGTCAACGATTTCTAACTCTGGAAAATTCTGGGAAAAAATAAAATGATATGGTAAAGAAAATTTTTTGTATGCGTAATCGTTTGAGAAATGTACAGGGGATTAGAGTTTAGTTGAGTATTGACGTTAAATCGGCGATTTCCAACTGTAGTGCTTGCGGGATGGTACTAAAAGGAGGTTGCTAGCATATCGAAATGAAAAAATAAAATAATATGGTAAAGGAAATTTTTTGAACACGTAATTGTTTGAGAAATATACAGGGGATCAGAGTTTAGTTGAGTATTGGCGTTAAATCGGCGATTTCCAACTGTGGGGGTTGCGGGATGGTACTAAAGGGTGGTTGCGAGCATATCGAAATGAAAAAATAAAATAATATGGTAAAGGAAATTTTTTTGAACGCGTCATCGTTTGAGAAATGTACGGAAAACCGGAGTTTAGTTGATTATTGACGTTAAGTTAGCGATTTCCAACTGTGGGGGATGCAAGATGGTACTAAAGGGAGGTCGCAAGCATATCGAAATGAAAAAATAAAATAATATGGTAAAGGAAATTTTTTGAACGCGTAATCATTTGAGAAAAGTACGGAGGACTGAAGTTTAGTTGAGCATTTACGTGAAATTGGCGATTTCCAACTTTGGGGGTACGCGATTTTACTAAAGGGAGGTCGCGAGCGTATCGAAATGAAAAAATAAAATAATATGAGAAATAGATTAATTTAGTGAAAAGATAGAGAAAAATAGTACATACCGACATAATGAAAATTCAAATACACGTTTAGCATTGATGTTTGTATTTAAAAATGGGATGCATCAATATTGTGTACATTGTATTTAAGTAATTTTTCAAAATTAAATTAAAAAACGTTTTTAGTGATTATTAGCAACTCTCTTGGAAGCACAGTTTTTCAGAGGAAGGTTTAATATTAGAAATAAAGACTCTGAGTTCTTTTTCTATATTTAGCTGAGATCTATATTTGATAATGGAAATTATGTTTGAAAATTGGGTTGCAAACACCGAAAGGGTGAGAAACATTGCGTTATGTTGAGGATGTAGTTTTCTCTAACTGTCATATCATGAAAAGTAATTGTAATAGAAAAAAAATAGCTAGATCGCTTTTTAATATTATTGTACGTTACTTAAATTTTGTAAATATCGTGAATAGAAATACTTAAATGGACCTAGTCAATTAATGTCATTAATCAACTAGCTTTGGTCTCTCTCTACTCTCTGATACTTACAAGTGACAATTTTTATCGTGATTTGTGAAGGAAAATAATGTGAGTCCATATAAACAAAAAAGTTTGACTTTCGTATAACCTCTAATTGTTACTCCATTTGTTATGTCTGGCCTTGGAAGCCATTTAATATTTGTCTAATGCATTTCCAGACTGTAATTAACAGTTTCGACGATATTTCGAGTTTCAGCCCTAAATAATCTATCTTGTATACATAATTTTGAACGTCTCATAAAGATATCCTTCCCGTGGTAGCGTAGTTCGTGCCTCAGAGGATTCTGAAATAGGTAACTCGCTCTCGTTTCGACAGTAAGAAGGTCAGGGACCTCCGGCGAATTCTGTGGCCCGGCACGTATCGTCGGAGGGTTCGATCTTCGTTTATAATTCAACACGTCGTCCAATAAAGCTCAGAAGTGATTGGGAATAGCTGACCGTTCACAACGTAACGATCACCGACCTCCAATTTTGCCCACATGCCAAGTCGACTTCAATAACACCCGTTCACCGTCCACTTGCACTTTTCTCCCCCTCCACCCCTCCAACCCCGTTCTTCTCCTCCGATGATAATAATCTATTTCATCGCGAGCAACTTCTGAAAATTTCTGTTTCACACTCGAATCCTTTTTAAACAATACCAAGTGGATACTGAATTTCGTTTTCGCACTAAGGGGTAGTCCTTCTCCTAAATGAATAGTCTTTCTGCATATTTATGGAGTTAGTCGGTCAATTTGTCACAAGCAAAAAGAATTTATTATAAGAAATTATTATAGAAAATACTAAGTTAGGAATTTTCAACTTTTTTTTCTACTTGGTCGCTTTTAACAAATTTCTCTGTTATAGGCCTCTAATTTTTTCTATTATAATATATGAATTGCTACTTTAGCAATAATTGTTATTGTTAACGCCTCCCAAAAATAGAAAATTTGCACTTCAATAGAAAATTTCAGAGAAACTTACATTTCTCAGAAAGCTGCGGTGGAATAAATTTAATCACAGTAATCACTAATCAATGCTGATGTCCCCTCAGAGGGGATAACCGAGTGCAAAGGGTTAATAGGCTACATTGAAATTTGTTACTAGTGTTAGATTACTTACAAGTTTCTAATATTATAAATTCTGACAAGACCAGATCCTGAATATTATTTAATAAATAATATATTACAATAATATCAAATAATTATTCTGGTTAAATTTTAAATGAATACTTTTAAACTGCACAGAACGGACAATTTATTATCCAATATCACATAATATCATTAAATAGAATAGAAAATTTAAATAAATACAAATATTTTTAATAAACGTTCCGAAAATGTTTTTATGAAATAAAAGCTAAACGAATCATCTCTACAATGACAAAAATTCCACTAAACGGACATTTTATTACACGAAACGTACAAAAATTCGAAGAAAGTATTTAAAAAAAACGGAAAATAACTTGGAATTCCGATTGAAAAGAAAGCCATTCCCCTCGATCATTCGCGAAACGGCAATTAAAAATGTTTTCGAAAGAAAGCGCTTGCTCGCAACGGGTATACCACGAAGGTCGTAATTTACAGAACGTCGAACGACCGTCGACAGCGACCACGATCGGCGAGCGATCGAAGAAGAATGGTTCGTTGCCAGGCGGATGGATAAAAAATGCAATCGACAGGTCCGTAGTGTTACATACGCGCGGTTAAATTGGACGAAAAGCGGGCAGAGGGATCGGGCCGGCCGAATGAAAATCGCGTTTAAAAACTGACGCGTTCAAGTAACGCCTGGGACGCTCGCCGGATAACACGGCGTCTATTGCGGCCGGAGCTCGCATGAATTTATGGTTTAATATGCGGCCCGCCGCGTTAGTTGTGTACGCCCCCTAACAGAGGGTGGAGAACGCTCTCCGTTCCTCTTTTCCGCTTCCATCTCTCGGGGGCTCATAACTTTTCCCGATTAAGCGCAAATCAAAAAGCAATCTGCCCGGCCGGCAGCCATCGGACGCGCCCAAGTAAAACCATAAATAACCGCGAGCTGAAGAAGCGGCGAGGAGCCGCCTGGAACTCTTTCGATTCCAACCTACCGTGGAAAACATGGAAAACACAGACCAGGAGATTGTTCTCTCTCCGTTCCTCGTCTGGTCTCGCGGTGGAGAGAGATTTGGTCGCGGAGGTTCCAGGTAAATTGGAACTTGAGGCGGAGGAATGGAGGGTGGAATCTTTACGAGAGGATGTTTATCGCGAGGCAGAGAGCAAATTCTGGTTAAGATGAAGAGTCGCTTGTGACTTGTACCTTTTAAACGAATTTTCACCTCGAAGAATTTTAGACCATGAAAGTTGATGGTTTTTTAGTGATTGTTACGAAACAAAGTTTTGCAAAAGAATTTTGTATCTGTACAACTATAAGTAATTATTAAATATTCTTGGGGTCATCGCCAAAAAAGTTGAAATTTTTCTACTCTGCAATATTGAGTCTACGTTCGTGAAATATTAAATCCGAAAAAATATATTTATTTTTCTTCGAAAATTCTATTACAATGTAGTCAGGGGAGATCGATAATCGTCACGGTGCAGAACGATACAGTTAATTGTAAGTGGATTCAGACGCGTTGTGCTTCCCGATTTATCAAATCTGTCGACCGTTTTCTGAATCTACTTACTGTACAATTAACTAAATCTGATCACAGTTACAGAGTATATAATTTAAAGGAAAAATGGTACAAACCACGTATTCAACCTTTATAAAAATTCACGATTGTTATAACTTTTTCCAAAAATTTATTATACACTACCAAACAACTGTCCTAACATTCTTAAATGGACATATATACAAAAAGAATTCTCCAAAAATAAGATTTACTCCTTAATTTCAAATTACTAGCCTGCCATCTAGTCTTCTACCTCAGAATAGCAATACAAAACCAAATTTTTCACCTTTTATAAATTTACAGTAATTTCTTTTTAACAACTTTTCATAGTTTTCTCTAAAAAAAAAACTGTGCCTAAAATTTGTTTCGCACTCCTTCGCGATTGATCTTGATTTCTATTCCGTCAATAAGTACAGATCATTCTGCGTTAGTTTCGAGGTCGATGCTCTTCGAATTGCTTTGCATCTCGACGGAAAACCGCCGTTCGATCTCCGTTCCATATCCAATTCCACCGCTCGCGATTTCCAGTGGCATGCGACGTCTGTACCGTGCAGCGGAATAGGGGACGATATTTCAGGAGTCACTGGAGAAACGACAGGCGGCCGCACGACATAACAAATATCGTCGAAACAAAGAGGCTGGTGTCGCAATAGATCACCGCAGACCCTGGTCAGCCACTTTGCCTGGCCTCGCCTCGATCGCGCACGCGTCTTCTCACCAAATGGCTTTATCCTGCTAGTTACTACCCAAGTTTTCCGCTCTGCCCGCGGTCAAACGCGGCGCCCTCCGCGAATGTTTACGAGCCGTAGCTCTCTAAGTTTTGAGGCATGGCGATGGACGTTGGAACGTTCCTAGAATTTTTCTGGGGATATTTACTGTACCATTCCTGGGACGACCCCTGTGAATCTTCTTTGAGCCGTTTTAGGCGGTCGTGAAATATAAATACCGTATCCTGGGACGGCATCGACCAGTGTCGAAATAAAAAATACGTTCAAATAGTAAAGTGGAATGTTTCGAATGTCTGTCTTTGAAAAATGAAACAAATTGACTATGATTTGTTTAGAGGTATTTGTGATTAATTATTTCTGATATTTTCTCCTACAAAATATGCTGTATTTGGTAATTTATAGATTGAAAGGTTATTGTTTAACACGAGTATGTTTGAAATTGATATATTAAGATGGGATTTTTCTGTTTCCTAAATTTCAATGAAATTATTCGTAAATTCTGATAATCCTAAAGTTCAATTTCAATAAAATAGAATTTGTAAACTAGCCATCGACGTAGAATCATAAAGATTTGATTTTCTTATTCTTTGCGAACTATATGCAATCTCCAAAATGTTACATTAATTTTTGCAACCAACTATTCCATTGAAAACGATCAAACATTCCTGTAAAATAATACCAATTCTCTATTTCATATCACATTAACTCTCAATTCGTCTTTCTCTATATATCACTTTCTCTATATATCACTCTCATCAAAAACACATTAATTATAACTAAACTACCTAATCTGTACCATTACTTTTTCAAAAACTATTGCTAACCCAACCCCAGAAGAGCGATAGAGCCTGCTTCCACGCCATTAAGGCACACGCAAAAGTATTAGTTTGTCAAAAACTGAGAAAATGTAAATCCTTAATCGTTGCTAATTTCCTCTCGTGTTATTCGCGAAGTGTTCACAGCCACTTGCCATTACACAGTTACAACCTTACAAGTTAGAGCCTGCTTCCACGCCATTAAGACACACGCAAAAGTATCAATTTGTCAAAAAATGAGAAAATGTAAATCCTTAATCGTTGTTAATTTCCTCTCGTGTTATTCGCGAAGTGTTCACAGCCGGTTGCCATTACACAGTTACAACCTTACAAGTTAGAGCCTGCTTCAACGCCATTAAGGCACACGCAAAAGTATTAGTTTGTCAAAAACTGAGAAAATGTAAATCCTTAATCGTTGTTAATTTCCTCTCGTGTTATTCGCGAAGCGTTCACAGCCGCTTGCCATTACACAGTTAGAACGCGTCCAAGGGAAACTGGCAAGGGGGTTAAACAGGGTTGTCTCGACGCTTTTATACGCCTAATGGCTGCGATATCTCGACTCGTTCCGAGTGAAGGGGGGAAAAAAAAGTACGGGGATCCAGCCACGATCGGCTAGTTGGTGCGCGAAGGGTGCGAGGGGGTGGCTCGCACGGATCAGGCCAAGAGGGCAGCGCTTTTAGTAATCGAATTAGCGGCCCCTCGTGTCCGAGTGTGATTGCTTCGGGTTTTCCAGGAGGGTTTCACTGCTGGCCACCTCTCACTTTCTCTCTCCGTCTCTCTCTCCATTCCGCGTCTCTCTTCTTATCCTTCTCACGTTGTCTTCCCGATTTCGACGATACGATATCGCTGGCCGAGCAGCCAGTTCGCACCTACGATTCATTCGTTACTGTTCTCGGACGGATATCGTACACGGAGGATTTTTCGAGCTCCTCCATAGTTTCAGATGGCACTTCAGGAGAACGGAATCGCGAAATACCCCCGAGTACGTTTAATATTTTGGTCGAGTCGTTTCGGATGCTCGACTGTTTCGTAAATTTTACTATTTTACCGCGTGCACCCTAGGGTGTTGCTGTTTTGTATATTTAGATGTGACGTTTCGAGCGATGCAGTTTGAAGACAATGTTTAACACTTTTTGTGTTGGTAGAGGTTTGAACGGTTTCTATTATTATGCTGGAATGTTACCCCTTTGTTGCAGTGCAATCTCGATTAATCAAATTTAATTGGCGAACGAAGATTGTATTTAAAACGCATTCTTTTTGCAAACAAGTTATAATCAGACATGTACTCGATTAAATCTTTTTATCTAATGTTCGTTGTTTATAAATTTAGCGTTGTTTCTAAGTACAATTAAAAACCAGAAGTCCAAGCAGAAATGTAAATATTATAATATATACCTCAATTTCTGTACCTTTTTGCATACTCGAATTTTTTATCGTATTAAAATTATAATATTCGCTAATTAATGAAACGAGGGTTTTATAAAAGCACAAGAAAGTTGTAACGTAACGATCTTCGCTATTTACAAATAGAAGACTGCATAATTAAAAATATAGAAAATTGCAACGCTATTAATTGAGATTATATAATTAACACTATATTAAGGAAGTTACATTTATACTTAACACGCCCTTGCACATTATTCAGTTATTTTATAATCCCCAAAGACTAATCCGCTACTGCATTTCAAACAAAAAAGCATTCATGATTAAAAAATGTCATAATCAATAACTTATCTATTCGTTTACGAACCATTTTAACTCTGTCCACTGTTAATCAAATCATCGATACAGTAGATACCAATCCAACAGTAATGACCCTCTAAAGCAACCCTAAAGTCAGTCTACTCTTAAACGCCTGCACACTACATCCCCATCTTCATCCAAACTACACCTGCTCACCCCAAAACATCCCCTACAATACAACAATCTAAATAACCTAGTCTTCTCAAAGAACTACTCAATCTTAAACTTTTGCCTTATTATTTACTGCATGCCATGTGTTACAGAGTAAAATTGATAATTATAATCTAGGTATATTAGAATTTAACAACACTGTTAATAAACAGTTGCAGGATTTTTCTTTATTATATCTAATGTAAAACAATTTCAAAATGCAAATTTAACAATAATAGTAGCTAAGAAGCATTACTTTGCTAAAATTTTCATTTCATTATTGCTATATCCATGTTTGTAACAATAGTTAATAATCTCGTTCTCCAAATCTCGAATTTTATGTTTCATTGTCATAGTCGAGGCGCTCCTTAGGTTTATAACCCAATACAGGCAGTTCGGGACACACAGCATCCCCCAGTGCATCTCACGGGGGTGAATTTAGTACTTGCGAGCTATATCACTCGCCAAAAAAGGGGATTGCACATCAAAACTTTGCTCGACGAATAAAACTGAAAAAAAATCTTTCTACACTGTCTATTAAAATGCAAGTCGTCGAATCTGCGCGTATTATTTTTAGGATACATCCTATCAAAACTATTAACCATCTCAAATTACGTTTATAATATCAAATAAATTTTAACTACTCCCTCGTCATTAACGTCAACACACGAAGCGAGCGTACCTGACATACCACTCTTTCATATTGCACCTTTAATTTTCTCAAATCAGAGCACCATAACTCAGTAAAATAAAACACTGGCATCTCTTACACTTATTCTCGTATTTGGCACAGCGTCCACACCACGAATCCCACTCGCGACGTCTACGCGTTCGATTCAAAATCGATGCCACGAGTGACGACTACGTCGTAACGTATTACAAGCCAAAAGGGTTCGAATTCGTTCAGATCGACACGTCGCGATTAGATCGCAGCACGGTTGGCCAATAAATTCCCAACGATGTAACGTTCGCAGCGTCGAATCGCAGATTCGACCTTGTTAGGACGATCAACAACGGAGGGGGAGAGCTAGAAATCTAGACACAGGACGGGGACGATGCTGGAGGTGGGGTGAATTTGATGACGAAGGGACTGGGACGAGAATCGGTCTGAAAACCGCGCGAGTTATTTCGCTAGGAGGGGATTTAAACCGCTGTACATATGGATGCGGGCTCCGCTCCGGCAGCCCTCCGATTGGATTACGTAGGTATCCGCTAATTGATTAAAGCGCGATACTGCGTCGTCATCGCGAGAGCCTCGTAATTCCTTCTCAGTTTAATCGTCGGCTTTGACAGCTCTTTTTTTCTTACATCGATTTTATCGTCTTACGTTTTGCAATTCTGTTCGTTCGTTTCTTCGATCTTCCTCCAGTTTGGGTATTCTTAACCCATTCGCTGTCAATCTCGGGTACGGTTTCACATTAATTTTGTTTGAATTGTAAAACAGAAAGATACAGAAATAATGAAACTTATATGTTGGAAATGAGTTTTGTAAATAACTAATAACGATTTATTTTTCTATGATGTTCTTTGTTTGCACGCACTGGAAGTGATCTTTGCCTTGCATTCTCTCTAGAGAACTGAACTAAAGTTAAAACGTATAGAGTCGATGACCTAAAGCATCGGTTACTAATCATGTTTGCCTTTTATATAAACAAACTTCAGAAATATATATCTGAAAAGAAGTACCATCTCTTCTCACTCGAGGTCAAGAGATTAATTTTTGTATTTGGTTTCCAACGAAAATCAACATTACATAAACGCAAAAACTTCAAATGGCAATATTAATGCAACTACTTCTACTGACTGCGAATGGGTTTATTTATAAAAAATCAATATTCCAATTATTGATTAATTAAATTAATGTAACTTCGCTGCTAACTACAGGTACACTTTTTATCAATTGCCAGCGTGATTTACTCGTTACACTTTAAATGCGTTTTAACATTAATCTTGTTTGCATTGGAAAGCAGAAAAATACAGAAATAATGGAGTTTATAAAAAACGCAAAAACCTCAAATGGCAATATTAATGCAACCACTTCTACTAACAACGAATGGGTTTATTTATAAAAACTGAATATTCCAATTATTGATTAATTTAATTAATGTAACATCGAGGCAAATAATTCAACCTATTACAAACACAAACACAAAGACTCACTTGAATTCGAACGACAAAAGTGAAACAAAATGACTAATCTAATAAACAGGAACGCCTGCACATTCCTTAAAAATCTCGCGGCTCGCTAACTCATCCAATTCACCGTCAATGAATTCACATCACACGCAAGAACGTTCAAATCAGTCGTTCAAATCCAGTTGCAAGTGTGATCAAACACGGAACAACCCCCACCGTAGCTCAAACACGCTTAATAATCATCGTAAACGCGCGGCTCGCAGCAAGATCCATCTTTACGGGGGTGGAAATGTCGGCGGACAGATGCAGAAAGCCGTGAGGGGGTGATTAAGGTGGCGGATGGTACCAGCGGAGGGGGTTAAACTAAACAGAGCCGGATAGCGGGCCCAAGGCCTGGTAAGGGTGGGCGACTAACGATCCCGTATAAGACTGGCGTAGCCTTACCACTTTGCTAAATTATATAAATCACGTCCCCTTCGTCAAGGGCTCTTGCGCGAGACGCTTAATCCACCCCTCTCCTGCCGTTCGTTTCGCTCCTGTTCACCGGATGCTACCGATCTCCCGTTGGTAACACCTTCGCGAGAGTTGTTACCGGTAGTTACTTTGCATTAAACAGCCATTAATTAGATCGCGAGCCCGTTAATTACACCCGAGCGAGAGTACCTCTAACTCGGCAGCGGCCATGCTTGCGGCTCCTTTGGGACGCCGGGTCCCTCGCAGAACTGTTTTTAAGATCGACGCGACGATGACCGAAGAAATTAGCGGCTGTTGACCGGGGATGGCTAATTATTCCTCGATTTGGACTCTTGGTCGATCATCCGGTTAATTAACGTGTTGACGTTGGCGTCAGTGGTTGTTCCCTGATGAAGTCTCGTTGGAAGATTCCGGGTTTTGCGGTCAGGATTTTATTCGAGGGAGAAAGATATTTTTGAACGCATTGAATAAAATTAATTAACGTGTTGACGTTGGCGGTTGTTCCTTGATGAAGTCTCGTTGGAAGATTCCGGGTTTTGCGGTCAGGATTTTATTTGAGGGAGAAAGATATTTTTGAACGCATTGAATAAAACCAGTCTACATAAGCTGAACTGAATTTCTTCAATTTTGGAGCTTGATATAACATAGGTGTTCTATCGTGAAGTTTAAGCTTCATTTCTTATTACTAAAATTAAAGTTGCAATATGTAATAAAAGTTTTGTTATGTTATTGCAATATGTAATAAAAGAATATTATGATTGTAATTTAATATTTTAATTTAAATTTCACCGTTTTCTTAAAAAATGATTTCGAAGCTTTAGTAATGATTTATGAGAAATAATGCAATTGCTTGAAATATTGTAATTAAAATTAAAATTAATTAAAATTAAAACTACAATATTCCAAGCAATTGCATTATTTCCCATAGATCATTACTAAAGCTTCGACATCATTTTTTAAGAAAACGGTGAAATTTAAATTAAAATATTAAAGTAAAATTACAATATTCCAAGCAATTGCATTATTTTTCATAAATCATTACTAAAGCTTCGACATCATTTTTTAAGAAAACGGTGAAATTTAAATTAAAGTATTAAATTAAAATTGCAATATTTCAAACAATTGCATTATTTCTCACAAATCATTACTAAAACTTTAACACTACTTTTTAAGGAAAGGATGAAATTTCGCCCCATGGTTCTTTCAACAAAGTAGATTCTCGCAATGACGAATAGAACACGGTGCAACGAAGGATAAATCTGATCTTGGAAATCAAGTTAAACTCCACCGAATCGAATGTATAAAATCACATACTATGGTAGCCTTTCGAAGAATATTTACACACCCTGTACATTGCTTTAAAATCACCCAGGTATCATTTACAATAGCCGTCCCTGCCAACAATTATTTATACATCTTTATAATCTGTAAAACAGAAGAATTGAAATTTTTATCAATTTTGATAAAAGTCTGTAGTGCTTTTTAATGTTAAGAGAAAAATTACATCTTGCTGGGAGATGGAGCAGTGTCATCAGGGAGGGAAACTATGTTTCTTTGATACTATTAGTAATAACAATTTCATGTATGATGATTCAACGTGTAATCACGTACAATTAATTACATAAAAGAATTCTTATTCTCAACGCACACAATATTTCAAAGTTCTGTCTGTCATCAAAAGTTAAAATACATAGCAAGGTAGTCATCAACGTGACTTATTAGCTTGAATTAATTTTTTTTGGTCTCCTTATGACTTCGTGTTGGCATTTAGATTTGGTAATGCAAAAGCTGAAAATTCTACAATTTTATTTCTACGTTTCTTCAGTTTTGAAAATCCAAGATCTCATGAGAAATAATGCAATTGCTTGGAATATTGTAATTTTATTAGTAAGAAATGGAGTTTAAGCTGCACCATAGAATATTTATTTTATATCGAGCTCTGAAATTGGAGCAATTCAGTTCAACTTATGTTGACTGGTTTTGTTCAATGGTCAGGATGAAGATTCGACTTTTTGAGTGTTTTCCAAGAAGCATCGCGAGACTTACCAACCACTGTACGAGCAGAAGAGAATTATAAATCGTGTTTCCAAGAAACGTTCCGCTAATGTCGACTAATCGGATGAAATCTCCGTCGCGCAATTTGAATAAGATCCTCGTAAACGCAAGGAATTTATGTCGATGTCAGACGGGAAGAAATGACCTGTGAACGAATCGCCACGATTAATTTAGAATTTCCATGTGGCCGCGCTTGTGCTCGTCAATTAATCCTCGAAAAGACTTTGAGTCATCTGATTCTCATAGCGCGATCGTACACGATTGAATAAACAAAATCGATATAAATTTTCAAGTACAATGATCAATCAAGTTTTTCGAATTTAACCTTCTCTTTTTGTAGTAATATTTTAACATTAATCGTGCGCAGTGAAAAATGTAAAAGAAAATCTTTGTTAGCGAGAGTATTCTCGTGAAATTTTATTTCTGAGAAGGTAAATAGAAAAATTTAAAATTTTTGCATGAATGAAAAGGAACTTTGATATGCGAATTGAATTATGTTACATTTGGTGCGAATAGTTTCTTCGCCATCGCGTTCAAATTCATCGATTTCCATAGAATTTTTCACGTATTATATGTAAAACGCATCACAGATGAACTTCGTAAATAAGAATTTAAATTTAAAATTAAATAAAACTTAAATTAAAAATAAAAATTTGTCCACTGAGCAGCCTTTTATTCGCATTTTAATTATCCTGTGGTGTGTTTGCACGAAGGCTACGAGAAGAGGGTCGAAACGAGAGAAATGTGGGATATTTTGTAAAACATTTGCAGGAACGAATTGTCGCAATAACGGAAATGGGAACGGGAAACAGAGGAGGTCTCGAACGAACTTCACGTTGGAACAATTGGCCGAATTGGAGAGGTTGTTCGATGAGACGCACTATCCTGACGCGTTTATGAGGGAGGAACTCAGCCAGAGACTCGGCTTGAGCGAAGCGAGGGTGCAAGTTTGGTTCCAGAATCGGCGTGCCAAGTGTCGCAAACACGAGAGTCAACTGCACAAAGGTAAATTGTTAGTGAAAGGAAGCCAACGATGCGACAAATCTGTGTTCTCGATACGTCTATTACCACTTTCAGAATTGATACTCTTTTTCAAGCAAAAATTGATATTATTAGACAATTTGGAACATAATTATTCAAAGTAACTTTCATGCTGTGTTAATATTGTATTGTTATTATTAATAGAGTGGAACGGTTCATAATTTGGTGCATAATTTAAAAGAAGGCTCGTTGAGACCATTTGTTTCATAAAAATTAACGTAAAGCAGAATTAATCCTTATTATAATAGTATTTAATGCGTAAATTGAATATGAAAGCAATAAATAACGCTTAAAATCTTTTATAAAAAGAATAAAAATAAATAACTTTATTAGAGTCATAAAAAAAAATAGTGTATCACATATGCATGCAATATATACGATAATCCGTTTTGATTTTCTTCTTTTGTTATTGAAATCTGAAATGTTTATCGCGATCCTGACAATTCTTCTTTTTCATTTACTGTCTTCTGCTACTTTTCTATCTCATAACGAAATGCAAAAAGTAGAAAACGTGAAACAAGAAAGAAAATGTAGAAGGAACACTGCAAAGAATAGAAGTCTGCTCTAAAACAGGGCGAAAGAAATTCTAATAACCAATCCGACGCACAAATCAAGGCATTTCTCTTAAAAAAAAAACATGTTCTAAAACCAAAGTTCCACTGCTGCAGTATTACCCAAAGTTCAACTCACCTTCTCATTAATTGAAGTAATAAAACAGTGTATATTACATATTATTTTTACACGTAATTACATACATATAATATTTAATATTTATAAAACTGCAAACTGATCATCTATATATAAATACTAACAGAAAAGTGATTAGAACCCTGGCAAAAGGGATTAAAACAAACCGACTCACCTTCTCATTAATCGAAATAATAAACCAGTGTACATTACATATTATTTTTACACGTAATTACATGCATATAATATTTAATTTTTAAGCGTAAACTGATCATTTATATATAAATACTAACAGAAAAGAGATTAGAACCCTGACAAAAGGAATTAAAACAAACCGACTCACCGAAAAGAGATTAGGACCCTGACAAAGTTAATGATTAAAACAAACCAATCAACACAACAAAAACCATAAAAAGCATAAGCAATCAATGAAAAACTCGCAGGCGTAGCAGGAGGGATGGTGTTAGCGCCGCGAAGCCCACCAGCGACCCTGGAGCCCTGTCGAGTAGCGCCGTACCTGCCAGCCTTGAGGCTGCACCCACCGATCCAAGGAGCTGGCGGAAACCTGACCACCGCGGCCGGTTCCGCGTTCGACCCAGCAGTTCTCCATTACGCGGCTGCTGGCGGCCTCTTCTGCCTTCCGCCGCCGCCGCCGCCACCGCCGCCAGCCGCTTCCGGTCATCCGCATCCGCATCCCCTGAGCCTGGCCGCCTCGTTGGCCGCGGCTGCAGCGCGATCCAAGAACAGCAGCATCGCGGACCTCAGGCTGAAGGCTAGACGACACCAGGAAGCGTTGGGACTGGACAGGCCCGCGTAAAACGAGAAACAGTCACCTCGGGGTCCTGTAAGGGCGACCAGAGGTGTTTCGTTGCACGGTGGTGAGTATGGTAGCGGCTGGGGAATTCGGTTCGTTTTTGTCGCGATTTATCTTCAGGTTCTCCTTTCGACGGTGATAAGGAAATTTCGTTTTGTTTTTCGTCTCGTGGCGAAGTGTTATTGGGGGTTTGTTTGAGAACGAGATGGAGGTTTGGAAAGATACGAGATAAGTGGAGGAGAAATTTGGGCGGAAGTTCAATGGGACGTATTTAATTTAGTACTGTCGCGGGATAGTGTTCGTTACGGTGATTAATTTGGCTTTCGAGTTGGCGGGTGTTCTTAAGAAAGATATTCGTTCAACGATGTATGTACCATGTGAACTATTCATATGGTTAGAACCAGTTTGGGAGGGATGCAGTCGTTGCATTGGTCGTTCTTCGATCGTTTTTCTGGTATACGTTCAGATATTGTGTATATTGTTCCATTTCGCGAAAATGAATCGCGCGACCTGGTGGTGTTAAGAGCACTCGTTAACCAGAGGGCTGCATCAGCTCGTCTCGGTGAAGTACAAACGGTGACTCGACGTGTATAAAGTGGACTACTCCTGGGGAGAAGTGTGTGTATTATACATATGATATAAAATATTATACATAGATATAAATAGTTGAGGGGTAAGTAGTAGCTGGGCTTGAATGCGACGGTAACGAAACTCGCGCGGAGATCGTTCCATCCGACGGGTAGTTCCTCGTCCGCGGGGCAAGATAAATTCTCTGCGTCACGATTCTCATTCGCTCGACTTCGCGGGGGCGAAACGAACACGCGAACAATCAAGCGGAGCAGTCGATATGAAAAAACTCGATAGAGGTTTCGATAGGTGTTCAATGTTTCGAAATAATTAAGACGAGTCCGGTGATGGCTGTTCTTGGGTACGTGATTGTCACTCTGTATACTATTAGCTTTAAAATATATAAACTTGAATCTTCAACGAGTCGTGGATCATTCGAAGGGTTTAGGAGCCGATCGGTGTGGTTTAATCGTGAAACGCGACACCGAGGGTAATTAAATTAACGCGGTTCCATGGGAATTGAATCACACCGTTTGGTTCCTAAACCGTCCATTTATTTCTCACTATCCTGGTTAAGGCGTTCGATTTATAGGTGAATAGAAATTGGGTTTCCATCGATTATAGAAGTTTACAATGACAAAGAAAAATAATAATAATTACAGACGTAACGTTACTCGTGAAAGTGTTTCGTGCTCCTGATTTACAATTAATTAGATCTCGATATTAAATTAAAGTATGTACTAAATTTTTAGTATCGAGCTTTGATTTGAATGATAAAAATCTTACTCTACTGAATCAGACAAATTTTTTGGAAAATTGCGATTATATACTATTTCTTAATAATATCTTTAATGTATGTCACAATTAATTAATTATCCTTGATCTACCTAGATGGCAAAACTAAATTGGTTCAATCCTTATGCTCTTCCTTCACAACTGAAAACAAAATATAGATCTCAGGTAAATGTAGAAAAAAAACTCAGAGTTTCTATTTCTAACATTAAACCTTCTTTTGAGAAACTTTGCTCCGCAGGACAGACTCAAGGGAGTCACTAATAAATATAATTCTACCATAGATATGCATTGTAATCTTTTTTTTTCTATTCTTTCAGTAATTTAATCTGTATTCTATATTATTTTATTTTTTCTTTTGACATGCTTGCGACACCTCTCTAGCATTATCCCCGCTCCAGATTATGAATCCCTGCAATAAGAGATTAATACCATAAATATCAGTGTAAACGTGCCTTGTAATTTTTTTTTGCTATCCTTTCAGTATCTTAATCTATTTTTTATATTATTTCAGTTCTTCTTTCGATATGCTCGCGAAACCCCTTCAGCATTATCCCCACCCCAGATTGTGAATCGCTGCAATAAGAGATTAAGAGAATGTCGACTACCATTCGAGTCACGGATTTAAATTGGTCCCATATTATAAAGCGAAACATATCCGCAGAAAATAATTAGAACGCGAACGAACACTTGGAATCACGCACCCTCCGCTTCGACCGCGTTGGTAACCAGCGCGTGCACGTTCGAGCTGGGCGGGCGACAAATCGCGCGTCCTGGCACCACCGTCCAAGACATAATTCTTGAGGATGATTCACGGCTGGCTGGACAGGAAGACTCCTGGTGGCCGCGGTGCCGATGCGCCCTCGGGACGCTGGCCAGCGGCGTCGTCGTCGGGGCGCTAATGCAATAACGCGTCGGTACGCGGATAAATCAAGCCGGCCGAATCGTTCCACCAGTGCCGTGCTACCTAATCGCGTTACCCCGCTCGTCCCATGGGCACCATTACGATTTTTCGCTTGCGTCCGCGCGTGTTAGGATACCTTAAGGTTTCATTAAAACCTCTTGGATTCTTCCGTCGTTATTCTCTGTCGGTTTAAAGAAACTTCTGCGTCGCACAGGGTTCATGACGCGACGACTTGGAATAACTCGTCAATCGTTCAATCCAATGAATGTTCTAAATAGAAATTATATCGTTTTTGGAATTTATATCGTTTATATTGTTTTTATTGTATTACTTTTTTATTTCGATATAAATGAAATTTTATGGGGCATTGCTGCAATCGCTGGTTCTATTCTGCGAAGAATCAAAATAAGCCAGAGAAAGAAAGAAATTTCTGAGATAAATATTCGAATACGATAATAAAAGTGTAAAAAAAGTAACGTATTTTGGAAATGAGTAATGGTTAGAATAAATATGTTTTCTATTCAGTTCAATGTTAAGTTTCAAGCCGTGCAGTAGCAAAACTGATCAGCTTTATGGACGTTGATCGTTTCGTTGCTAAAAAAATTCAAAGCTAACCGTATGCCATGATATCAGGTTTGAAGAGTTTACAGAAATTTGGCTCGTGAATCGCTGGTTTGTTTGAAGGATCCTAGATTTTTTCAGAGGCCTCCGAGTTAGCTCGTTTCGTGGGTGGTACGGTTTTAATGAATTTTAATTGTGGAATTTTCCAGCGTGCTTGTTTTGCAGGTAAATCAAGCGAGCGAATCAGTTCGAAACGGCGGCGTCGTGTAATCGCGTTAGCCGGGATTCATTCTGGACGCTCCCGAGGGCGTCGTTATTGTCCTATCCGTGCGCGTTCGGTCGTACCGCTGCGAGATAGTGTGCTCGCTCGATAGGAGCATCTGATTAAAAAATAAAAACTGCCCTGAATTGCTTCGCGCCTCGGTCCTTACGCTATCATTCCGCGACGACAGAGAAGACTTCCAATATCGGAAGATTTAGTAGCTCAACCTTCCTAAGGACGCATATTCACGTGTACATTTGCCATTTCTTGTGACAAGGAATTAATATTACGAGTTGCGTTTTTTTCAATCAACGTAATATCGAACGTTAACGATATTCTTCGAATATTTCTCAAACGAACTTTAACACGCGTTACAATATTTGGAATGCTGTGATTATCGAGACGTCTGCTTCGAATAAATGTGCAGTAATGAACAAAAATGTTTTTCATGTGTCAATGCGGCGCAAATTTTTTTGTTTTAAAGACATTTCGTATCAAATAATATCTAAAGTTTATATTTTCTGTACAATGTGGACTAAGGACTCTACTGATTTTTAAATGATACTTGTGTTCGAATATGAAGTAAAACGTTAATGCAGTGTTCTTTTCGCTTTTTACAAAAAAAAAAAATTGTAGAAACTCCTCGCTAATGTCAACTATAGAAACTTTAATAGAAAAGTTCATACTTTAGAAACATCTAAACTAATTAATTCGTATTACATAAAAATTGATTACAAAAATATCGCGTTGCGATATCTTCTAGTGCTAAAAGAATTGCCCACATTCTTCTAGCAATTGACTTCAGATCAGAAAACCCTTGCATCTGATAAACATTTCATTGCATCGAAATGAAACGCGACATCATTTACGAGACGATACAATATTATTATTATCTCCAAAGAACTTCATATCTACAGAAAACGAAAGATCCAATATCGCGCATAGACTGCGCTAACTCTCACAGGTGGATCAGCTTAATCGTCAGACTTAGAAGGATCGGCGGCCCCCTGGCGGTAATCAATTTAACCGACGAATTGTCGCACCGAACGCAGATTCCCGCGTGGCGGCGGCGACCCCTCGGTTCTCTTACCGCGAATAAAATAGAGCCCGTGCTTGAAATGAATTTCAAGGGTGCGCAGAACGCCAGGGAGGCGAAAAGAGCGAGAGAGCCGGCGGAAAAAAGGAAAGGCGTTCCGTCGCTTATTTTAATCCGAGCTTAAAGAAGTTTCTCGTTCTCGCTGCTCGTAAATTGGCCGTCGTTTGTCTACCGCTAAGGGGCGCCGCTCCCGTAGGGGACGAAAGTCTCCCTTGTCGGCGAGAAAACGTCGCTTACCCTCTTCCTCTGGTCCCGCGAGGAACCAGCGGCATTCGTCGATCGTTCGCGCGGCATACATTTGTATAGAAATGCCCCGAAAGGGGCCTTAATACGATCTTGATCGATCTCCACGTTAATGGTATTGATATTCGAGTCTGATTACTTTCGATTGGGGTGAAACGACGGATAAGAGGCGATGTGATTGTTATGGTCTAATACTGTTACGCGATTGCAGGAAAATTCTGGCTATCATCTGCAACGAAATTGTTACAGAGTTACTCAAAGATACTGTAATTACTTACTGTAATTTATATGAAATACTTCTTGCATTGTATTGAGGGATAATAATTATTCATATTTAGATTACTTTAAAAATTATGTTACATTAATGGTAATGTACAGAATGATATTCTGTGCACTATTTAAATTTATTCTAAAAGTTATTGAAATTAAATTCATTATTTTAATGTGCTCGTTATTAGATTACCTAAGGCAAATTGTTCGAATGACTTAAGCATCTTTCTTGCTTTCTTCGTACTCGTTAATACACTTAGCTATCATTTCAACTTTTTTATTTTATTCAGCACGTGTGTATTCCTCTTGAACCTAGAAGACAAGCTTTTCTCTTGTATATTAACGGAGGACTTTTTTATTATAAATACGGAACAGCTACTAGCGTATTATAAATGTTTAACTTTAAATAAAAACGAGAGAAAAAAGTAAACTGTAGTTAATAAATAAATGAAACGTAGTTAATTAACGTGACATTGAATAACACTGTCGTTCGTACATAAATGACCAGTAACGAACGTGTTAGTATAATTATGATAGAAATAGTATTTAACAAATAATAAATACTTACTAGTTCGAATGAGAAATACTTGAATACGATTGACAAAGCGAGTTTTATGCTATTTTACGTTATAACAATATAATTCCTCGTTCATTTTCAATTTATCGAGAAATTAATTATTATAACTAATTTCCTGAAGAGATCGGCAATGATACAATAGAGAACATGGTAATTGAAGAACGGACATTATTTAATATTCCATCATGGCGAATGATGGCGAACGATAGCTCTCGATGTTTAACTTACACAAGATTAATAATTAGTAATTACACAAGATCATCGAAGGACGATTAAAACGCAGTATTTAATCAAACAACACAGTTCACGTGGAACCTATTTATCCAATTTTTCTTTTTTTACTAGTCGAATTCAAATAACGTGAGATCATGACACTTGCATCGAACCCTCGGACAAATTCTCTAATTGTTTTTCGTGGGGTTTCTTCAACTGATAGCTTCGACTGCTCGTCGTTAATACTCTGCTCTGACCAACCACGAGATTCATTCTCAAGGCTCTCATCTCTGGTTTCAAATTTTTTATACCATCGACAAACAGTATGCACATCAACTACATCATAACCAAATGCATCGTTAATGTTTCAAGTAGCAAATGCTGCGTTCTTGCCACTTTTCTATTCGTACAAAAATACGTGAAAATCATACGGATTCGTGTCACAAAACGAATTATAAATCGATGAGATTAGAAGAATTGAAGCAAGTGAAGATCGAATCTGAAGAAAGGAAGTCTACCCTTACAGTTACATATAAAATGTGTCCAAAAATTGTAATCCTTTTTAAAGCACCGATAAACCAAAATCAGACATATGTTACGATATAATAAGATATAATATCCCGCGAAAACCAGCGAGGATCATCAATTACAAGCTGCCCTTGGCCGAAATGTCGACGAGCTGAAAGCACAGAATAATCACGCGGGGAATGGAAATGGATCGACGCGGTCTCGCAGCTCCCTCACGATTGCTCGCGTTACGCTTTTATGCCATGTAATATCATTGTTCCATAGTCACCATCGTCCTTTATCCATTTGCACGAATTCGCGAACTAATCTTCGAGCTCTATTCAACGTTACTCATCGCTCGAAACGACAATTACCGCTTTCTTCGCTTCTCTTTCTCGAACTTACGCGTTTGTGCACAGCAATTTGCAGAGTTGCGTCGCTGGTGCGATCTAGAGAAATGTAAACATTTTTAGCAGTCTATTAATTCGCTAGGATCGAAGTCTCATCGAGTACGTCGACGGGTATTAATGCGTTATAACGACGTAAACAAATGAACGGATAATTGGCAAACCGATATTCCAGTCGCACGTACGATATCTCGAAACGACAATTACCGCTTTCTTCGCTTCTCTTTCTCGAACTTACGCGTTCGTGCACAGCAAATTGCAGAGCTGCGTCGCTGGTGCGATCTAGAGAAATGCAAACATTTTTAACAGTCTATTAATTCGCTAGAATCGAAGTCTCATCGAGTACGTCGATGGGTATTAATACGTTATAACGACGTAAACAAATGAACGTATAATTGGCAAACCGATATTCCAGTCGCACGTACGATATCTCGAAACGACAATTACCGCTTTCTTCGCTTCTCTTTCTCGAACTTACGCGTTCGTGCACAGCAAATTGCAGAGTTGCGTCGCTGGTACGATCTAGAGAAATGTAAACATTTTTAACAATCTATTAATTTGCTAGAATTGCAGTCTCATCGAGTACATCGGCAGGTATTAATGTATTATAACGACGTAAACAAAGACAATTACCGCTTTCTTCGATTCTCTTTCTCGAACTTACGCGTTCGAGCACAACAAATTGCAGAGTTGCGTCGTTGGTGCGATCTAGAGAAATGTAAACACTTTTAACAATCTATTAATTCGCTAGGATCGAAGTCTCATCGAGTACGTCGATGGGTATTAATGCGTTATAACGACGTAAACAAATGAACGGATAATTGGCAAGCCGATATTCCAGTCGCACGTACGATATCTCGAAACCCGTAACGCCGATACCGAAAGTAATTATCCGCGACGGCGGCGACCTCTCTGGAAGGCTGGTTAAATCGGCTGTTTACACGATTTCGACGCGCGCCACGTCGCAGGATAATCAATCGGTTAACCGACAAGCCATGAACGCGTAATGAGCAACAATTCGGTTAGTCGGGCTCGAATAAATTATTCAAATTGCACACCGTCAATTAACTCGGATCCCGTGATTCTATTTCGCCGGCGAAAGAACACGTTCGGACTGTCCCGGGTAAATATGCCGGGAACGATGAGCGTTAAAACAATTATCCTTTCCCTTATTCCGCGGTAATCCGATCGATTTACGCGATTAACGCCGACTACTCGCTTTCCTTCCGCCAAAATTCGGAATCATCGCTTCCTTTTACCTTCGCGATGCAGGCTGGCTGGAACGTTTTAGTTCGAGATTATTTCTAAAGCTTCTCAGGGAAATAAGTGTTAGTTCAGTGGCGCGCGGTTTGTGGAAACTCCAGAAGCGTCGCTACTCTTGTATTCTTTAAAATATAAGTAATGAATACACGTTGTGCAATTATTTTTGTCTGAATGTTTATGTCGCATCTATTTCAGAATAAATAAATATATTGCTTAGTTTTGTTTATGATTTTTATGGAAACAGATTTTCAATCAGCTAATGTTACTGTATGTCACTGCGTTCGTTTAACTGTTAATGCAATTTGATAAATTATAAATTGTTCGTACATTAATTTCTAATTCGAGATGAGTAGTCTTTGGGTAAACGCTTGCTTAGAGTTCAATTTAAGTGTTGTTGAACTGTTCCTAAAGCGTTTTGAAACAAAATATTGAGACAAATTGCAAACACGCGTATGTAAAATATGTGATTTTAAAATATCACGCATTCTTGAAATTCTGTGTCGACTACACCAGGGCTGGGTAAATAGCGATCCTCCAAGAGTTTTATGTGACTCGCCAAAACAGTAAAAAAAATCCTTGAATCAAGAATCTTACTCCTGATTTTTAAAAAATTGTGGAAAAGTGTGACGGGGTACATTTGTCTCGTTAAAACTGATCCTAAACTTAAATGTGTTTCCAGCTGCTGATCAGTGTTACCCAAACTTTCCTCAATGCGCAACATTTTTTAAGCTCACAAATTTTTAAGGAACAGTAGAATACATTTGGGTTCTTAGTTACAACTTGTTTCAAATTGTGATAAAAATATAAAAGCGATAGCGTTTCATTGTTCTCTGATCGCAATCGAATAACTTTTCGTTTTTCATTGAGGACGAAAAAAAATGATTTTTATATAAAGTCTTTTCATTAACGAAAATTTCAATGAAAAAATTGTTCATAGTATATGCATAATAGATCTTAAAGTGTCACTAGAGCCAAGTTTATCTAAATATTAATATGCATTATGCAAAAGTAGCCCAGATATTGCAATTATTCCATACACGTGGCTTAATCATTTTTTGCTTTCACTGATATGAATTCGAAATATTCTTCTTGTGTAAATACCATGTTCCACTTCAATATTCGATTTCAATATACATAATACGTATTTGTGTCGTTAATACGAAGGACATAGATTACGTAGGTTTGTCTGCAAAAATTATAAAACGTTATTATCTGTACATTTTTCGCAAAATACTACCATTTGCATTTATCATTTTACTAACGTATACAGTTGACTCCTGTGTAACGCGAGTTCCTATACAACAGAAATTCTTCTAACGCATCAAAGACGTTACTTTTATTACTTTTTCTTTCTTTTCATAATTCATTTGAAAGCGTGCAAGATTTCTTATTTCTTCGTATTTATAGATTCCTCTTGTGTCCAGTTTTCGTATTTCCTAAATACGAATTACATTTTACAATCCCAGCAAACAGGAAATTCAGATAAACGGAGTTCCAGTGTAAAAATTCGTATACGTCCGTTACTGTTACGTTAAAAAGGACTATATCGTTCCGTATACCAAGGTAACGTCTAATTCCAAACGTAATCGTAACGAAACACTTGCAGCGACAATCCCACCGTACGATTTACGATCTCGCTAGGAACATTTTAATCGTTTGGTTCGTTGAATTCGTCGCAAAGGGACACGGGAGGAGGGGATTACTGGACGAACGGGTTGATAAATAGCAAACGCCACGGGATATCGCGATTTACCGGAAGGTGAACCTGTACCCGACCGTGATGCATTAAATAATAATGCCAGTGATTGCGAGAAACTCGACTCCCGCCACGAACCTTGCGATAGCCCCGCCACGTCGTGGCGGTACGAGTAATACCAAGGGATGGTTGGGTCTATGCATGTGCGTGTGGCGATGGAGGGGAGAGGTTATACACTGGGATGCGAGTGGACCAAGGGGTGCAAGAGGGAAGACGCTGCCTCTACACCCCCACCAGATATATCATCGCCTGGCAGTTATGTGTGTCATGAATTTTAGATTATCCTTGGATTAGATTAAGGGGCGGGGAGCGGAAGGTGCAACGAGGGCAGCCAACCAGCCCCTTGGTCCGCCAGTCAGTGCCGTATCCGTGCACACGGGGCACCCGCGTGAATTATTTTCCGGTACTCTCTAACATCCGTTACGCTCGTCCGACGATTGATTTCCTCCTTGGCTAACTCGTCTACGGCGCTCGTTTCAAACGCGCAGCTTGTCTGTTAGAGTATGTTAAGTTCGCTGTGTGAAATAATCTCAATCTATGTGGCGGATTTTCTTTCGATACCAATCGAAGGAAAGCGAGATTTGTTTATTCTTTAAATGTTAAACAATTTTAACCCTTTGCACTGGAATGTTTCTTCTGAAAGGAGTTCAGTATTAATTAACGACTGACTTTTTAAGAAATTGTTTCCATGAAGATTTCTATTGAAATGGAACGTTTTCATTGCTGAGAGGCGTTGGCAATAGGAACTATTGCTAGAAAATATTCCTTAAAAATTGCTATGTTAACAATAGTTTCTATCTTAGAGAGTGCAAAGAGTTAACAAATTTGATGGTCTATATTACTTATACTACTTTCAAATTTCCAAGTACACTTGTTAGTTTGCTTCGACAGTTCTTGGAGCGCAAGATTTTTTAGAAAGAGAGATTTTTTAAAGAGAGTGCAAAGAATTAAGAAATTTGATGGTCGATATTACTTATAATACTTTCAAATTTCCAAGTACACTTGTTAGTTTGCTTCGACAGTTCTTGGAGCGCAAGATTTTTTAGAAAGAGAGATTTTTTAAAGAGAGTGCAAAGAGTTAAGAAATTTGATAGTCGATATTACTTATAATACTTTCAAATTTCCAAATACACTTGTTACCTTGCTTCTACAGTTCTTTGATCGCAAGATTTTTAAGTCACTCATTGGTCCTATACACATTTATCCCAAAGGATTATAACCGCAGGAATAGAAAACTTCCCCTCGAAGCCTCAAACATTTCCAAAACCAAGGAAACTTGATCTAATCTATGAACGCTCGACGAAGAAAACAAGTGCACCTACGAACCCCTGAAATGATCGCAACGGAGTCTCCGCAGTTGGAAAAACACAGCGGACAAGAGGAGGAGCGGAGTGTGGGGGGACCGGTAGAATGGAAGAAACGAGGAGCTAAACGGTGCTTGCACGGGTGGAGGGGCAGGATCCGATGCTGAATCAATTCGCGTAATAGTCTCTGGGGGTGGGCGGCGGAAGAGCAGGGGTTAAATCGACTGCAACTACCTCCCCCGCGGGCCCCTGGTCCACCGTGGACGTGGAACTGCTCGGATACGGGTCATTACCACACCTGTCCCTCAAGTTTCGCCCGCGGAATAGAAGGAGAGATCGACGGGAACGGAAAGAGCCCTGGCCTCTAATGAAGAGAAGCAATCACTTAAGCCGGCCGTTAGACCGATCGGACGTGGGAACGCGTTTTATTCCCGCCCCAGCAACGCTTTTATGCGCCGCTACGAGAAACGTTTATGGACCGTTTTAGTGCGCTGCAACGAGGCACGCCGCCCCTGGGACGTTCGTGGGGAGATCCGATTACGTTAACGGCGAATTTTCGTAGTCATTAAACCAACTTCGAATTGCCGGGGAAGCTTCACGTATTTTTCGTACGGAAATCGAACTTTTTGCGACCGTCGAGAGTGGATGCGCCTCACGGAAGTCGTTGATCGTCTCTGATCGCAGCGATGAACTCGATGGATTTAACTTTGTTGTAAGATAGTTTGTTCAATTTTTGATGGAGAAAGGACTTGGTGAAAATGATAAGAGGGCACCACTTGAACTCTGAGTGGTATTTAATATTCAAATAAACTGTGGATTATAGTTGGAACTTAATATACGATCCGTTGACCTGAAATTTATTTTATTCACCTTTAGAATGATTTCCACGATTTTAAGGAGGAAGGAAGTTACAGCAGAGATCTCGGATTGGCCACACTTTAGTATTTAGATTTATTATAAAAAATGTCCCCTTTAGAAAATATAAGTGAAATTAGAACAGGGTTAAATAATATACATTCGTTTTGCAGGGAGATCAGTTGTTTCTTAGTCTTGTCAATAACGTTATGGTGAAAAATGTAATTGCGTCACAGATGCACACGTGTAGACAAAATTCCAGTAACGTCTAATTTACGCATTTTAATCCATATCTTCTGAATGTAATATGTATTTGTGGCAGCAATGACAATTTCTGTTGGATTCGTCACTCATACATTCCCTAATTTCACTGTACAATTCAACATTGGCCTAAGTAGTAAAGTGCAGCCTTCTGATACTTTATTTGGGACCTACTCGAATGGACTACATCGTATAAATGGCATAATAAGGGTTTCAGTATCGTTGGAGAAATCGGTGAACTTTGGAAAAGGTGAAATTAGGGGATGGTCGACGCCGTTTCTTTTTCCAAAATCAATTTACTATTCGTCACAATGAAAAAGAAAAGTCCACCGAATAACTGAATCCGTTTCGCCTAAAAGTCTCATCTATCTGTCGTCGATAGTCAATTGATTTTGTACCGGCAATTCCACGTGGCTGTTTTAAATCAACGCAGAGAACTAAAATAACAGTATCTTTATATTTTCACATACATTTATTTGGAAAACGACAGCGTTCGATTGTGTAGCATACTTACGAAGGAAAGGGTATCCTCGCAAATAAAACACTGATTAAAAAAAAAAGAAAAAAACACTTGACGACTTTCCAAGACAACTGCGAAATCGAACATTTTATTTTCGCAGCTCTATTCGCGAGTGAAATACTTCCTCAGAATAAATAAAATAAGGTAAAACGTAACAGGGGAATGTACTTTTTACAACGCTAATTAATAAATATCTATTAAAAAAAAAAAGAGGCAAAAAAAAGGCAACGTGTAACGAATGAGAAAACTGATAAAATTAATGTATCAAAAGCAAAGGTAAAGAGATAATGATGAAACGAACATATCCGGCAGAGAAAACTGGATGATAAAGGGACACTTTCGCACAGGCGTTCTTTCATGCTATTACTCCTCAAGTTTTATTTCGAATGGTTTGGTCACGTAGCACACAGAGAGCCAAGAGAAAGTAAATCGAGAAACGGATCGTTTCGATTGTGCGCGCGTGCATAGGTACGAATACGCGTGTATCGATGGAAAAAAAGAAGAGAGCGATAAAACGCTCTGAACGGACAGAAAGCTCTGTAGCCATCGAGATACCCAAGGGGAGGGAAACAGACACGTTCCCTCCGCAACGATCGTAAAACGCAACGATACTCGAACGATACACTAAAAAAAAACAGAATTTCTTAAGCCTAGAAGAGAAAAAGGTTGACAATCCGTGTTCTCTTGGCGCCACAATTGATTCTTTCTGTAACGTATATTCTACGTGTGTGTATGTTGCGTGTGTATACGTGTATATAGAATCTCGTTTGGCGAAACGCGGAAAAGAGAGAAAGCGAAAAAATAGAATTCAGAATGCGGTTGGTCGCTCGAAAGACAGTTTGACAACCGGCCTTTGCGTGCATACGTGACGCTCGTTATTATGTTTCTCGATGATTCTCCGTTCGGTACTTCTTTCATTTCATTCACTCTTCTCTTGTTCTTATATTGTTTTACAATAAATTAGCCGACTTTTGATTGTGGGCCCCGAGGATCGCAATTCCTACCGACGATCGTTTAATTGGTACACGACGCGTGATCGCGCGCTTCCCCCCCTTCCGCTCATCGGTTACAACAATAATTAATAATCGTACTATACTCGTAACTAATAATTTACGTAATAAAGTTGTCGCACGACAGCGTAAAATAATATATATTCACCGATCACAATGGGACGATTGCCAGAAGCTTATCGTATCGGGTAATACAATACTGAGTAAAAGTCAAGAGTAGCGTGTGTCAGTCCCCTCTCTCGGCTTCTTGTCTGTTATCTGTTCTGTTTCTTATTCTCTTTCCTTTTCTCGTCTTCTTTTCCCGATCTTATTTCCTCCTTTAAACTCTCGCTCGTGTGTGTACTCTTTTGCCTTCTAGCGCGGCGATTCTCTCTTCTATTACAATTATAAACGTCGCATCTGATCGCTGAAAGTGGCTGAAAACCTGCGACTCGAGAGAACGACTCGTTCGATGCTTCGTTTTCCTCGCTTTCGACGTACAAAATTCGTGAACGAGCATCCGTCAGCACCTTTTCGTTGCACCTTGACAAGCAATGTGTATTTGTATTTTGTGTGCTTGCGTGTGTACGTGTGTGTGTGTGTGTGTGTGATGTGTAGAGAAAGAAGGAAAAAGGACGTAGAGCAGTCTCTCTATACTTATTATAAGAAATTCATGCGAAGGAAACTCATTATTTGCGATCACTAGTCTCGAGTTTTCCTTTTTCTTTTAATTCTATTAGGTGTATGTATGTATATATACACGTATATGCAATATATACATATATATTATGTATACTTAAGTACTAGGCAGTCAAGGTATGCAACAATAAAAAGAACACCGTTTTACGACTTTTTTTTTTTCGTTTCCTTTCTCTATACCGAGAGCGTGTGAACACTGGACAGAGGAGTTCGCTGGCGCTTGCGAGACACGCGAGAGAACAGTGATACTCGATTCGAACGTCACGTGACGCTCATATCGTTGCTTGCTGGGTCTGTCGTTCGTCGTCATTGGAGAGTTAAAGCCTTCGTGCCGCATAGGATAGGATAATCAGGTACTAGGAACAGCCCCATGAAGTTCCGATCCTTTGGATGAAAGAAACGATTCCCATTTACAGGATTTCTATTCTCTCTGGAACTCGACCCGATCGAGAAGCCTGGAGATAACGCGCAACATCCCTCGTTTCACGTCTGAAAACCTACATTTATTCTGTCTGTCCTTTAAAAGAGATTCGATGAAAAAGTATCGAACCGTTTAACGAACGAAAATTTGACAATTGCAACAAGTATCGAATGTTATCTTTCTGTGTGGATAAACGATTTCTAATCACGACGTATGTTCGTTTACGCTTCTCGATTGAAATGGAAAGGTGCACGCGCGCAAACTCGTATGCACGTAGGAGATGTATGTACAGATTCATTTGGTTTGTGATTCAGGGATAAAAGATAAGAAGATTGGTTTTAAAAGAGCAACGCGTTGCGATAACTTTGACTTTGATCTTTCGTTTACCTCTATGATCGTTTTCACTGAGAGGCAAGTTTAATTAAGCAATTGTCGGCCGAGTCTGTAGAAAAGTCATGCTGAAAGTAATTCAGAATGCAAAATCACGGATTTTTCAGTTAGAGAATGATCGAGGAGGAATTAAAAGCTGAGATTGTTAATTGGTCGTGTCTTGTTACGCGTTTCACAGAAGGCCCAAAGGATAGGAACTCCCTCCGTACACTGCCCGCACGAAACATTACGATTAAATATAATACACACCGTATATATATAATTACAATAATATAGTATTAATTAAGAAATATTCATACGTTAATAGTTATTTTAACCACGTGTATGGCTCAGTCTATTACGCTAGTCTCATGCAACAACAACAATAAAGATACAACAATATATTTACTTGTGTTTGTCTCGTTTTTTAATTATATACTTTATACTTATTCATTTTCACGTCTCTTTCTTCGCCTATGTTTAAATTCACTTTTCAATCACACCGTGTATCCTTGCACGCACACTTCCACTATCTCTCTCACTCTCTCTCTCTTTCTCTCTCTCTCTCTCTCTCTCTCTCTCACTTTGCAAATAGAAAAACTTGGAAATTTGTCAAATGTCAATCAACTTCTCGCCTTCACCCTTCACTCCTATTTCATTTCTTTAATAATTAATTACTTTAATATAATATTATATGTATAAATAGACGATTCTTTGTTCTTTTCTTTTGTTTTTCGTTCACGACACTTCGCTTGCTTTTCCCGGTCATTGTCGTACATCGTTATAAATTTACCATGTCCTTATCTTGAGTGAGAGCTCCGTGTTAATAATAAATAATCGCGAGCCACGCGAAATCTCGACGCAAAACTCAGAGTTTCACGTTATCCTTCCTTTTTTTCAGCCGATGGTAACGAAATCGTACAACGTAGCCTCATATTTACAACGATACAGAGGAGGATCGCGGCGGACACGTGTCGAATATTATCTCGCATTGAAATTCCATTAAATCGCAGGTGTGAAATTGAACCGTGGGAACCTGAGAGAGAGAGGTCTATTTAAAAATGTGTACCGCGTGTGTACGTGTCTATCCGTGTATGCGAGTGTGTATCACTGAAAAACATTTTGCCTCTAGCTTAGGAACTATTTAAAAAATATATATATGTGTATATATATATATATGTGTATATAAATATATATCTCGTGTGTGTCTGTGTGTGTATGCGGGCGCGTGTCCATGCGTTTCGAGTCGAATACACTATTTAAATTACTACTCGATTCTGTGACAGAGAGAAATAAGCGACGAAATGAGAAAAATAACGATCCTAGCTACGACAACGTTTGTTTCACGTGTATTATTTACAAAACGATGCAAAATTATAATAGAAAAAAAAAGAAATTACGAATAACAGTGGTTCGTGCATGATAAAAGAAAGTATTTCCTTTTAAATATTTCCTCGAAATCTAAATACAGAATATTTTCTGTGATTCGTAGTCGAGAGATCGCGAGTGGCTCGCTTCTGCTTGTTTTTTTTTTCTTTTCTTTCTTTCCCTTCGCTTCCAACTTCTCCCTTAAGTAATTATAAAAAATAGTAATATCACAAAAATGGCGCAGGCAGAGCAAGGAAAGGACCAAAAATTGGGATAAAGAGTAATGGCAATACGAACGTTGCCAATTGACAAACATGGATCGAGTCAAAGGAGCGGACACGAATATATGTATATATAATATATGTGATAAATCTTTCTGTTCTCTACGCAAAAAACACGCTTCCCTTCTTTCTTGCCGGTTTCCCGTTCGAAACAATGAAAACAGAGACTACTGTGTTCCATTTCTCGTGACCACGCGATGCTTGTGTTTCTTACTATTCGTTTTCGTTTCCTTTTTCATTGAGATAGATGTGTAGAACGGTAAAATAATATTTGTCTCCCCTCTTTCAGTTTAGACTATGGTGACGATAAAAAAATATTCTCATTGTAGGATTGTACTTGTCACACGCGCCGTTATAACTTACAAAAATTACGTGCGCGTGTACATTATTTGCTTTTTTGATCTAGCGGATTGAAATCGTTCGGCTGGAAAAGTATCTCGAATCCTCTCGCTTGTTTAATGATAGCATGAATGGAATCAACGCTTCTCTCATCTTATTGTTCTCTTTTCAAAGTACCCTAATCTCTCGCCTGCGCTAGTTCATCCTGCCAGTTCTTTCAATTTTTTTCTCCTTTTTTTTTTATTAGTTTTTTCCTTTTTTTTGTTTGTTTGTTTCTTTTTTATTAATAAACTTCAAAGTTTGATTGACAACAGAGTGACTCAACGATGGTAAGCTTAAGTTTCATCATCTCCATGTGTTGAGCTTTTCTTTTCTTTACTTGTTCACGTGTTTGCTTTCATTGTTCAGCGTGTCTCAACAAATAAAGAGAGAAAAATAGAAATTATAGATAATGTCGTTAAAAGTTCTAGAAATCGATATCAGTGAGTTATTCCTTTTACGTTACAGACTTTTCACCGTACTCGTGATAATGCGTCCCCAGTTGCTCGTTTCTTTGTTATCGATACGCGGACACGCGTTTCTCACAATTTCAAGATTTCGTTTTCTAGCAGTTCTTTTTTTTTCGTAGTGTCGAGTGTCGCGAAAACAACGACGACAAACGATGGATTTCGTTTTCTCCGCTACTGATAAAAAGTGCTCGCTCTTTGAACTGGCCCAAAAATAAAAAAAAAAGAAAACTGTACTGGAATGACACACAGTCGGCGTTTGCGATTTCAACAAACACATATTTTCTACAAACGCAATAAGAAAAGATTACGAGAAAAACGAAATGGAGATCAGCGTGTACCACGGTGTACGTGAGAAAACATTTATTCCCTTACATTGCAATAGATTTCACGTCATAGATTGAAAACTCTGTGAATCGTTTACCTGCAAATTATACTCGATGCTACACTGTGCTCGTCCAGCACATTGTTTTAAATAACGTCAACTCTTTAAAGAGGTGATTAGTAAGCAAAAAATTTGAAATATCTCTAATGATAACAAAAACGTCCACTCTAAAATGGTATTTACCTATTTACACTAATAGCTAATATGATCCTAATTTAATATCTCTAACAAAAAAAAAAAGAAAAAAGAAAAAAATAATCACAAAATGGTCTGTGGGTTAAAACATTGTTCGATATATATATATATAGTTAATAGTAATATATATATATACATATACCAATTTCATATGTATGCATATATTAATCCGTTTGAAGTATGTTTCATTCATACATGACAGTGTCATATAACCTAATATCACAATCAGCAAGGAGAGAATAAAGTAAGCAGAAAAATTTTGGTTCGAAACGAACGGAATGGCACTTTCTCTGCGCTTCGTATTGAGTTTTCAACGTATAAAAATACATATATTCTCAAAAACCCTTCTGTACACTATGAAATTTCTAATAACATACCTCCTCTATTTATTCATTAGCTTCATATCAAATAAGTATTACTATCCTCATCTAAAGCTCCTACGCAACTCATCAAATAGAGCGCAACCGCGCCTCTCTTATCATTCCTCGAAAACATGAAAAAATCAATACTCTAATGTACAAATTTTCGATCACAGCAGTTTAGCAAGCCCTATAACGTGAGATCTATGCTTCTCGCCTCCTTTGTTCCATTTGGATCGATTCTCCCTTTCATTTGTTTCATTCATTTTCTCTCCTGTATATATAGTATTTCGTTTATTTATTTCCCCCTTTTTCTCTGAACTCCTTTCACGTTAACCGTGAAAGTCGTTTCGTTTAAGAGCTGGGCTAGTTGGTTCGCCAGCACTTCTTCGTCTCGTTTCGATACGCGAGAATTTAAAACACTTAACAGTGTTATACAGCGCTAATGGAAACGGAGTGTACAGCGTGTAGGTTTTTACTACGTTAAGGTATCATTTTTTGTTTGTTTTTCTTTTGCAAATGCAGTTTAGCGTCGAAGTTACGATACCTTCACTGTAAAGTGGTCGGTGACCCCAACACAGTTCCTCCCTCCCTCCCTCCCTCCCGCCCCCCTACCCGCCCACCCACGCGTTACATTTCGGCCCATGACATTTATTTTTTTGTCGTTCTCATTTTCTTCGTTCTCCATTCGCACTTCGTTTTTTTTTTGTTTCCCGTTTATATATCGCTTGTTGACCGTAGCTCTAATTACGCATTATTAATTCCCCCGAGAGCTTGACGATAACCATAACACGGTAACGACAACGATGTTGATGAGAAGAGGCCGTGGTTTCACCCACCCACCCTGTCCACCCATTGTTCTGTTTCCCGCCCAACCCCTTTCGGCCTGCCCCTTAAAGCGGCCTTCTGAAAGAGATACAATTACTTCACGTTAAAACATGCTTTCCTCTGGTAAACTTCTAAAGTAAATCTTACAATAATTCACTGTTATTCCCTAACTACGTGTGACGGACGATCTATATGTAACAGGCCTGTGCAAATGCACGTGGTCCAGTAATCTGTGTACTATGCAAAGATAAGAAGATGATTAACGAAAAGGATGCGAGTCTTTGTCTACAGGTTCATATTCTCTTTAACAGAAATGTAAAGACAAGGTATACGTATTTTTGATGTTGTATAATCCTACAAACTTGAAAAAATTCGATCTTGCGAATACCCGTGTTTGCCCCTAAGCTATATCGCTAGTCATCTTCTCGTCTGTACTCAGTACCGCATAAGCCACGCGTCTCATGGAAGTAGAAAGATCGTTCAAGAGGTCTAAGACACATATTTCAATATTTAACTTTTATATCTGGACAGAAAACATTTCAGAGTATACAGTAAATACCACGAAACTACGAAATATTCTTATTAAAAATCTACCTTCCACAATACAAATAAATATATATATATATATAAAAATTTACTTCCCACGATATAAATGAATGTCGCAGTTAAACCTGCAAACTATAGAGATTAGTATACTATCCTCTTTAATTAAAATGATCTATCTCATGCTGTTGTAAGTTTTGAATTCTATGTGTTTTCACTTACCAATGAAAAGTTAGATTATTCTATTTATAATATAGAGCTCTAGAAACAGTCTCATTTTTCTTCTAACTGTTTTACATATAGCTTTATTAATTAAAATTTTTAACGTAATTTTTCTGGTGTATGTTCAAAATGTTAATTAGAATAATTAAGTTAAAGAGGATAGTACGACCACGTACCACCGCGGTGATTTCATTCTCGACTTAGTACGAAATTTGTCTATATTAACAGCAGTTGCACAGGCCTGATTTTCCGAATAGAATACGATTCGTATAAGCGAGTAACTTGGAAAATAAATTGAAGGTAAACTCACCGCATTTAGGCGGGGCTGCTCAGACACCATACATATTATGGAGTCGTTCACTGAGCTGTGGTGGGAATTGATCTGAAAATCGTTTCCAATTTTCCGCACCAACTTGATTTTTAAACCCATGTAGTATCTAAGAAGACGAAGCTGTTATTTTAGTGCTCCAGGAGAATCGGTAGAAAATAATTTGAACGAAATATGGAGGATTCGTATACCTTCTGGAACATGTCCTTGAGATCTTCTCTAGGCGTGACCCAAGACGCGACAGCATCACAGAAGAAGATGAACTCTTGCACTACTCCTGCCGGATTTACCGTGATCATTTGACACATACCTCTAAATGCAGAATCCTTTTCTTCGTTGTCTCTTATGCTCCTCAAAGAGGTACACCTAATAAAGTGTGCGAACATTACAAAGCGAACGACACTAATAATTTAAGAAGGTATATTCATCAGAACTGTTGAACGTATTTCACACGTGATGTTAATGCTTTTCTTCCTTACATTGAATAGATTTAGCGTTTGCTTAAACTATTCACGATGGCGACAAATATACCTCCTTTCTAATTAATATATTTACATTCATAAGACTATGATTATGATAAAAAATGACAATTCGATATAAATATTCATTCCCACAATTTACTTAAGTTGTACATGAATAGATCTTCACAGTCAACAATTAGCGTGGTAAAATTGTTGGCTTTCCCTTAAGATCAATCCTATGCTTGAATTTCCTATTTACAGTAGCATTCCACTTATCCGAACAAAAAAGACTGATTAAGTACAATGTACGTCTACGAATAAAACTAGTTCAGCATTTGAACCTATTTATTTCAATGTGAACTCTGGTTTTTTAAATGATAAGTTACGAATAGAAGGGACCGTTAGACTATTATATGAACTTAATTATGTTGTACAAACAATTTGTCCTTCTATTTGTTTATATAAATGGAATCCTACTGTGTCGATATAAATTTGCTTCCTTAAATTTTTATGTACTTATTTCTCACTATCTCTTTGCTTTGACAGTGCTAAAAATTGACAATTAAAACTTGAAACTGTTAGTCCGAAAAAAAAAAGATAGAAAAAGAAAGGATAAAAAGATAAACGATCTTATCTGGGAAACGATAAGATAAAATTCTGATTCAGAGTCCTGTATCAGATGCTCAGCAACTTTATATCACGTTGTAAATATTTAAATGCTTAGCCCAATATAAATCTGACGATTCTACCGAAATAATGTTAGTATTTCGATACGACTGGCATTATACGCACTGGTACAATGTTATTAGTTAAGGCTTGGTTTACATTTGACATCATCTCTGTAATCTCAAAGTATATTCATATCGCAAAAATAAAGAGACAGTCTAGCGGTAATCGTGATAGCAACAATGTAACTAAGATGTATTTGACAGATATCAATACTGAGTTAATCGACATGCAAAAGGACACTCCTTATCGAAACTACCTGTACACAGTGAGAAGTATACGCAAGAAAAGAAAGGTATATATATGTTTCTAAATCCGAGAGTGCAAGGCAATAATACATAGGCTAAAATATTACACAGACCTAAAAGAAAAAAAATACATGACAAATGTAAACCTACCCCTATAATCAAACCGCATAATTAAGAGCCCATAACATACTTGCATGGTGGCAAAAAATTCAGGTAAACGTACAACGTAAATGTAAAAATAGTTAATACTGCAAAAAACCATTGGGCAAGTTTAACGCTACACTTAGGATAAAATTGGGCCCGGGTCACGTGTCGGCAAGTAGAAAACAGATAATCGCTTCTCTTCCCAATCGACGATGTGAAAACAAAATCATTATGGAGACTAAATTTGTACGTATACACGTGTAATAATATAAATGCTGTAAAATGTTCTTGCGCAAAAGTTCTTAGCAGCCCCTGATGCAATGTTACCGAAGAGTTGGGAGTAATATATAAGAATAAAGTGCTAATAAAAATAGAAGGTAAATATAATTAATAGAATATAATAATAAAGAAATTTACACACCACTGTCGGACAAACTGCTGTAACATGGGGGCGACGTCGTGGGGACACACATAACCTAGGCGACCGATCGTAATGGCTACGGTTTTCATTTTTCATTTCGGTAAGTAGACGTAAGTGAAGTGTAGTGAAGTGACCGGAAACACAAACAATAAGACAAACTGATAGCGAACCAACGATCAAACTCAGGCTTGAATATATGTTTTGTCGGTTTATATAAACTTCAATTAATCTAATATCCAATTAATCATTTAATCAATAATAATTAATTTAATAATGAACAATATTAACAATCAATAGAGAGAAATAGAGAGACAGTGGTAACAGAGGTGAACATATGAGATACCGACAATGGAACATAGGCAATACCGTGCTATTGTAGCTGCTGAAACAATAATAAAAAATTAGATAGCAGCGTGCGAGCCCATGATTTTTGTTACGAACCGACATTATATGAACATGATCTCTACCAATATAAAATGTCAAATACAAATAAGAACAACCAAGAAACACAAAAAACACTAAAACTCTTTGCGTGTCTCATGAATTTAAAAAGGCCAATTTAATGGGTAAAAAAAAAAAAAAGAAAGAAGTACCGTTAAGAAACAATAATCTTAGGGGCTTAGATGCAAGCATAGTATATATCGAATATTGCAGTATGTCTCTCATGGCCGTACATAGCCATATGTAATAAAGCCTGCAGGCAATCGCACACCACTAAAATCAGGTCCAATGTACAAAATACTAATAAATGTAACCTGCTGATAAAAAAACGTGCAAGCGTGGCCATGTATAAAAACCACTTTGAAGAGCCGTCAGTCTGTGTGGTTGATTACCTTATCGGTATAAAATTCATTTACAGAAAATGCACCTAAACTTAAATGCCACCGAATGCTGAATATCTAACTGTGAGGACTTTCTTTGTAACATTTGGGAGAACTTCTCATTGAACACAATATTATTCTCGATATCCTACATTATCGTGAAAAAGGTTTGTATGATATTTGCAACGTACGGAGAGCGAAACGGTGAACAACCAAAATGCCTTGAATGAAAAGTTTCCCCTTGTGTGCAGAGCATACTTCTAATAAAAAGGTATTACTTCTACTACGGATATAAATGAACGGTAATAAACGTAATTAGTATTATTGCAATACTTGAAAAAAGAAAAAAAAAAGAAAAAAATATTAAATTTCGCTACACATTTAACCCCCTACCGTTTAAAAGTATGCTCCATATGCTATACCGTGTAGAAGAGAAACTATGTATATATTGAAAATATCATACAGGTACTCACCTGTATTTTCTAACAATGTTTTTGGGGTGTTTGGTCTATTGATTATGTCGATTAGTTGGCTCAAAATTAATGGAATATATGCGCTTGTTTCAGATCCTAGAACAGAAAATAATGCACGCGTTAATATACAATTCTGCTCATACTATCTTTCGTTGGGTCAACAAAGTATTAAACATTTACCGAGTTTAATAGCTATTTCACCAATGGCCCACGTTGCATTATTACACACGGATATAAACTCAGGATTTAAATTCTGTCCAAGTATAGGCATAAATTCCGCTAGAAACGAAATGAACAAATAAACACGATAAACTTATACAGATGATTTGAACTCTTGTACAATAGTCGATTAAAAACACTCACGTATGCACGGTAGAACGTGTTGAAAGCAGGCCTTTGTAAGATCTCCTAACAAAGCAAAACTGCTCTGTCTAACTTCAGGCATAACGTCTTGCATACATTGATACAACAGTTGCATTACGTTACTGTTCATCACTAAGCGTTCCATATGACCATCCAACCCTTCCGCCAAGCCGCTAAGAAGGTCTAATGCAACAATCATAAAATCTTTGTCAGGCGCCTCAAATTGGTCTGGACTCTGGGTATTTGCTATATGTTGGTTTAACGTCTGCTCTACGAGGGATACACATCGCCTATTTAAAAAAAAAAATACACAAAATTTAAACACGATTGGAGACCTACAAAGACCGAACAGAGTTCAGGGTTAAAGGCTTACCTGTACACGGGTTCACAATAAGGAAGAAAACCAGATCGTAACGCAGTCGCAATAGATGAAAGACATTCTAATAATGGGAAAAGGTCTTTATCTTCGTCTTTCAATACGTTCCATTTATTGATGAGTGGCGGCATGAGAAGATTAATGTAATCCGGTTTGTTAAGATGATGTCCCACTGAATCAGCAAGTGTACCAATTGCATCGTACAATATTAAAAGATTTTTATGTTGATACTTTCCTACATAATGCGACAAGAATAATTAGTAACACAATATGAATGATAGAATTTCTATACATCTGTTGAGGAATACTTGCCGAAAGCGAAAACAAGCGTTTCAAGAATAAATCCAAGATATGGAACTAATTCTGTACATGCTTCCTCTTCTAATGTCGCGAAAGCAGAGCATGCAGCTTCCTGAACGCGTTTATTGCCATCAAGTACTCGTTTCAGTAATTCAGTCATTAAAGGTTTCAAATGTGTGTCGTGTGGCTGCGCACAAACCCAGTGCGCGTAACGACTTAGCGTCCAGCAAGTAATGGCGCGTACCAATGCTTTCTTATCGCTTAGGCAATTAATTAAATATGGAATTAATTCTGATAAGTGTGGAATCATTCCACCCATACAACCTGTAGTAATATATTATGCATCAAATTGCAGATTTAAACATATACACTCGGTCACAAAAATCTACAAACATATACATCTCTTACAAGCTTAAAATACTGAGAAAATATAATAATGATTCGTAACACTCCATACTAATATTTAGATGTGTAGATTTTCATGAGCGAAAAATGTAAAGTAATTTTTTATGGTAAAAATTGTTAGAGTAACTGAAAAAGAACCTTCTGCTATAGCTCCTAGTGCTAATATTCCAGACTCCTTGATTTCCCAATCTTGATGGAATAATGTTTCTTTTAAAATTGGTACTAAAACTGGTAATAATTCTTCTTTGAATACATTGGCTAACATATCTAAAGCAGCAGCAGAACATTTCCTTAAATTCCAATCGCTGAGCGTCGAATCATCATCTTCGGCGTCTGTGTCTTCTTCGTCACAACCTCCATTTTCATTTGTGTGCTTGCTGATACTACCATGATGCGAATGATGTGATTTCGATTTGGGAAATCTTGGTCTAATGTCTTCCTCTCTATCCGGGATCATTTCATCCTCTTCTACGTCCCCTTTCAAGAGTATTATATCAATTTCCGAGTATTTCATACCTCTTACCTACAAAAATGAATTACAGATTTCTTGAATTATTTATTATTACTTTCTTCAAGTAAGTTTATCTCATATATTTAAAGTATATGTACCAATATTGGGACTAAACGGGGCAAATGTGGTGCAAGTGCTTCCTTACAAATTGGTTGCTCAGTTAGCGAAAGCCAAAATTCACAAGCTTCTAATGCGACTCCTTCGTCAAGATCCTGAGTTCTCATTAACATATACTCTATTATATTATGCATATGTGGTATTAATCTATCCATTCGAACTTCAAGCAACATAACCAAAGCTCTACAAGAAAATTATAAAATTAGATGTAGTATTACATAAATTATTTCATATTATTTCCCATATAGAAGAAAAAAAATAAACATTCATTCCTCAATTTACTAGATAAATTTTATGCAGTTCATTTTTACGGTAATATGTAATTCCATCATTTAGATCATATATTTTATATGAAATCTCTATTTTATCTTTACTTGAATATTTTTTACGTTAAGAATATGATAATATTAAACTATAAATTAATAATAAAAGGGGCTAATTGTTTAGAATACAGTATTCCATCAGTACTCAATCAAGTACATATATATAAGAGTTATATTTACTATATATATGAGATGAGCTTTTTTCTTATATATATTTTTGGAAGTTGCAGTTTTCAACTGCATGTTAAAAAAGAAACAAAAAAAAACTACACCGAGACAGTAACTCGTATAAAGACAACAGCTGTAATCATACTTGCAAACGTTTTTTCTAACTTCAGGATCATCGTCATTAGCTAAATGGAAGAGATTCTCCAGGAAGCTGTCTATATGAACCATAAGAGCCTGTGTACGACTAACAATAAACTGATTAACACAGGCGATAGCATGAGATCTAATTTTAGGGCTCGAGTGTCTAAAAAATTGCAGGAACTTTGGAATTAAAATATTCAAAGGTCGATTGAGCGCATCAGAGTCTAATATCTCTGCAGAATCTTCGCAGATCTTTTGAAGAGCACCAAATGCACCTTCGCAAACATTATAATCTTGCGAGTCTAACATTTGACAAAGTGCCGGCAACAGCTCTGGCCATCTGGTTAATTCGCCTACTAAAAAAGAAGTGAAAAGATTTTGTATTACATAAAGCTTGCCTAACAACTTATGTCAGCGATCAAGAATTATACCTTTGGATGCGATGGTAGTTATTAAAATACCAACAGTTGCACGAATCAGAGGCGATGGATCTCCGACGGCTGATAAACATTCTTGCTTGATAAAGTTTGTAACTTCTGGTAAAAACTTATAAAAATGAGCTTTAACGTTATTTTTCAATATCAGTCCACTTAAAGACCTTGTAGGTTCATCTTAAACAGAAAAATTACACGTCAATTAGCATTCAGCCTAGCAAATGGAGATAACAAAATTTTAATATTAAAAATTAGGCTTGACCTACATACCCTCTGTTGTGAGCTTTGTTAAAACAAAAATAAGATAATTGTTGAAGTCTGGAAATTTGTTTAATTCTTCCAATTTCTAAAGAAGATTGTTAAGGAAAGTTTGGAACATTAATTGTACATTGAAATATAATAATCCGTCGATCCTAGCCCAAAGAAATAAGAACCATATAATTCAGATAATTAATACTTATCATATTATTGTTTTTTCAGTTGCATAATAAATACAATAAATAATAACCCATCTGTACATAATGCGTTAACATAAAATATAATGTGCGATACAAAACGTACATTATTCTCTATTATATATTACAAACGTTTTATTACAGAAATATAAATTTGCCTAACCATAAAATTCTTTCACAACACTCTAAATATAAATACATATACATGTGTATATATATATATATATATATATATATATATATATATATATATATATATATATATATATATATATATATATATATATATATATACAGATACAGGAATATTCATTTGAAACGCAACCTGGATTTCTGACAGCTCACACAGATTCATTACTACCACTCCACTCGAACACCATACCGCCCCCTACTGGTTGCAGCCAGAAATATGCAATTTTGGCAGAGGGCAGAAGATACGTTTTCTCATTGCTATACAATTTGAAAACTGATATCTCGAAACCATACCCTTAGCCCATCGCGATAGATTTTAATTAAAGGTTCGCACGATTTGATCGTGGCAGATAATTTTAAACCTAGGATTTAGCCAGAAGTTGATTAGTACTATTAAAAAATATCAAATAATAGATTAAATCGTGGCTGATCGTTATTAATACGAACGACCTTGTAAAAGGATAGAAAATAAAGATTTTCAATAACGATTACAAGATGGAAAAATGATTTATCATTTATCAGATAAGCAAGTGTTATAAATGTAACGTGATCAATACCGTGATGTTTCTACATTTCCATTATTCTTCGTTGTTCATATAAAATACGATGTTCATCTAACAAAATTTTTAACATTATTAAGACGTATCTGTAAAAACAAAAACTTTTATAATGAATGTCAATGAAAATGAAATTGATACGCGACAGTTTAACTCGTGGCAAAATCAACGTTAAGCGACACGTATTAAACGGCAAATTTTTCGCCCCAGACGTTTGACTTCAATTCTTTCTTAAATACACATCTTTCTTTATGCATTAATCGCGTTATATTTACAATCGAAATTACGTTCATCTAACAAATGATAAATAATTCTTCCATTTGTTACTCATCGCTTAAAATTTGTATCGCGAAGAATAAGCACTTTGCACCCCTTTACAGAATCGTTCATATTAAAAACAATCAACCGTGCTTTAATTACGCTCTCGTATTTTAACGGTACTAATAAACTTCTGATAAAATCCCAGGTTTAAAGCCGTGTAACCCACGATTAAATAGCCACCATCCTTAATCGAATCTATCAGGACACGAGCTGGAGATATACTTCGGGACATGTTTTCAAATTCTGTGGCAATGAGAAAACGTATCATCCGCCCTCTGTCGAAATCGCAGATTTCTAACAGAAACCAATAGGGGGCAGTGTTACGTTTGAATGTGCTAGTGAGAAATCCATGTATGCGCTCGCAAAATCGGGCTGCGTTTTTCGTGGATAACCCTGTACATACAATATAAATATCATGAACTGTATATGAAAAAAAATTCAATCTCTATAACCGTACATTACCACCAGCCAGCTGTAACACACGACAATTAAATCCCACCGACAATGTTTTCGTGCGTTATTTTCAGGCGGTTCAATTAATATATCACGGGCGAAACTATATAGAAGATTAATCGATTACAGCGTCAGGAAAACAAACCCGTCGCGGACACTAACGGCATTTCCGACGCGCTCCGCGACAGGGATCGCGTATCGTTAACATATTTCTTGACCATAACTCACGTGTTATTCGAGAAAAGGCTACGAACTTCTGCCGAACCACACGACGCACAGACTCAAATATCAATCACACGTATGAATCCCGTAACGGAATAACGTGCACGACCGTGGTTAACGGCTGGTGCGATCGTCGTAGAAAAATCGTATTTGTCACAAGACAAGCTGTCCCGACGACTGGTCAATCAAACCGTGGACGACAAAAAAGGGGGATCCGTGACAGGCTGCGCAAAAGCGCGCCGAACAATTTTTCGTCCTGCATCCGACAGAATGCTCGGTTAGCCTTGAAATCTCTTGGAAACCGATCGCGTGCCGTTCGGCAAATATTCGAGCCCCGTTTAATATAAACACGGAACCTCTGCCAGGGGCGAAATGCACGCCCCAATGATCGACCTACCCGCTTCACTTGATTACCGCGTCGCGGGTGTACTCACCGGGAATAAAAGTCTCTCGTACGAATTTTTTTCGCAGCACAGATAAACGGTTCACCGTCGAATAAGAAAGGATACTTCTTGCACGGCTCGTTGGGTAGCCGTATCCGGGCTTTGGGACTCCTTCAGGAGCGTTAAGATTTGTCTAAGTCCTTCCTCTTGCGGTTGCCACGCCATTTTCATCGTGTTTTTCAACAGCACCACTGAACGCAGCCAGCCTTCTCTGACCTCGCAGATAAACGGAAGCTCCCCACGGTTACCCCCACCACCGCGCCACGAAAGCATCAGGATAACCGGCGCGCGACACCAGGATCGTTCCCTCGATTATCGGCGAGCTCGCGACACCGCGATTAATCGTTCGTTGTAATTAGACAGCCGTTCGACACCGTTTCACCACGGTATTCCGTTTTCACGTAAATTATACGAACAGACAATTGAACGTTTTCGATGCTTTAGCAGACGAACATTTCCGGCGACAGCAGTGACATCGATCGGCCTGCTGGTTGGATTTCCATCGAGTTCATCTGCTTTTTTCGAATTTAACGTTATTTCGTGCGGCACGCGATCACTTTTTCTATTCCCTTTTAACGATTGAACGTCGCTGACGCGACGCGCGTCCGGCGATTTTACGAGGGATCCTGAAATTCGTATTTTTGTAAAAATCCCATTGACAGAGTCTTCGTCAGGGTTTTCCATTCGACGGTTACACTCCTGTTTAGCGGCTAAAATTCAAACGCGGAGACACCGCTATTTATGGTAGCGCGTACTTTAATGCTCCTTCGCGTTCGATTAAGTAATTGAAAAGGGAGAGAGTCACGCGGCTATTGTTGTTCGATGTTTTCCTTTTTAGCATTTATCTTGGATTAAACGTAACGAATGTGAATGTATGGAAAGAGATGCGAAATAAATGATCGACGATATATTTAGCGAAGCGTTTATTCCATTTTCAAATGTATACGTACACATAATTTTTCAATCTTTCGTTTGTTTAATAAAATAGTATAATTTAAAGAGGATATTGCAAAATGTCTAGAAGCAAAATATTTATAGAAATTATTAATATATCGGTAATTTTATGCGCATTGCAGTTGCGATCTCGGTCTCCAAATTTCTATTCCCTCCGTACCGGAGACAGCGAGAACGCCGTTCAAGTAATCCGTCTGTAAAATGAAAGAAATTACTTTCACTGCGTATGAAATTTACAGACATGTAACAGATATCGTATTATAGCTCACTTACGCTAGCTATTTCACCGTAACTAGACTTTAAAGTGGTAAGGTGTTGCGGAGGATCAGTAGGACTGGCAATTCTTACTGTTTCGTCCATGGAACTTGTGATCAAGCATCCAGGCGCACAATGAACATCGTTGATACCTTTCTTATGTTCAGTGGTGTAAGATCTAACTGGTTCGAAATCTCTTTTCGGATCCAGCACGTGTAATTTTCCGCCACCATCTCCTACATAAACCATGTCCCGCTGCATGCATATACTCATTGGAAATGACTCTTGCGAAACCTAAAATGCGCTCGCTTAGAATTATTTAAATTCAATTATCTTTACCTTCCTACAATTTTTTTTCTTTTTATCGTGACACGCTTACCGTAATGTTTCTCATAATTCTTCGCGCTCTTTGATCCCATATGGATATCGTTCTATCCTCGCTGGCGGATAGAATGAAGTTAGAATTCATGGCCAGTCTAATCACAGCTCCTTTATGCGGATGATACTTTACGATCGGATGATAGTTTAGTCTTGGATCAAATACCATTATAGTTCTAGAAAATGTACCAGTAGCAAAAAGAGCCAATTCTGGGCACGACGCGATACATAGTAAAGCGCCTGGAATGAACCTAAAAAAGTATACAACCCTTATATAAGAAAAAAATCTAGTGGTTTGTTTAAGTACTGCAGTATTTTGTGCTATCACTATCGGCAGAGCGAGTGAAAGCAAAGTTTCTGTTCTGTTTGATTCACTGTTTTTAAAAAGCCTTAAAAAAATGATCTTTGGAAATTAATACTAGTTTCGTTGAACACTGCACTGCGTTACTGACTCGACGAATTTTTAAGCAAGATATTTCCTTGTGCCTTCCTCGCTCGGTCTTTTTATAACGAGTGTAACGAAAATGACCAGCTTGGTTCTCATATACATCTCATAAGTTTCGAAGTGAGCAAGACCGGAGTTAGTAAGCGTCCACGCTTTGATGCTTTGATCCCAACTGCAACTATAGATTGTGTTATCTATTGCTGTTAAATCCCAAATCCATCCATCGTGAGCGAAGTCTATGCATGTATGACTTTCCATCTCGTTCTCCTTCGTAGAAAGTTTCCAACACACTAGGGATCGATCTCTGGCTCCTGATATACAAATGTTACCATCCTGTATGCGTGATGATTTTTATTAATATCTTGTAAAACTACAAGATGAAATAAATATTACTCTATGAAGTTTTACTAACGTGCATTAATAGTAAACCATCGATAGTACTGTACTGTACATTATTAAGTGATAACTTCTCCATAGAATCTTCCTTTCTCCATAACTTTGCTTGTTTTTCTAATGCGACGCATGATAATTTCCAAAACAGTTCATCGTCGTCGTCAGCTGAAAAGGAAGAATATATATTTATAAATAATGGATATAAGTACAACTTTTAACAGAAGTGTATTATTAATATGTGAGAAGACATTTTAAGTATAATGTTGAAATGTAGCTTTTCCTAAAATACATTAATTAAGCTATTAATTTTCATGGCTTACTTATCGGGATATGTACTGCGTGAAAGTTTTCTATTCGATTAATTTTCTTTTGTACCAGAAATGCATGTAAAGTAAATAACTAATTATCGGGTACAGTAATAGATGGTGTTTTATTTATTTACAGTGATTGGTCATGCAAGGCGCAAGGTGCTATCAATTTGAGCTAACCAGGAGACAAAACTGGATAACTAGAATCTGGCCAAATCTGATTTATCCTCACTTTCCACAATGAGTTATCCTTTAAAATTTCATGAAATTGTTTACACACTAAACCCAACCCGTGTACTAGTGTAGACGCATCTAGGAAAGAACAGATGTGAAGAAATATCTGAAATATAATAATAAAAACCTGTTAATGATAGGAAAAAAAAAACGAAATCAACGTTTTAAATATAAAAGAAATAATTTAAGCACTATTGTATAATAATAATTAACAACACTAAAATCGAACCTTTGAAATAAATGCACTATGCGATAATAGGTATTTAAAAATGGCGACTACGAATCAATTACGATCATTTCAATGAAATATTTGCGACGTTACATTTATTTTTCAGCAATTCACGTTACAGGCCGCTGCCAATCGAGTTTATTCAACTTCGTACTTTTACTTTGGAGAAATCTCTTCGATTGTTAGATATATGTTAAGATTGTTCTTGTAAAACGAACGTATTTAAACATACGTTAATGACCGTTGTTCTATTGTTTGTAAACATTCGATATAGAATGCAATTTGTCTTCTGAATTTTGTACCATAATAATTAGGAGGATTTGTAAAAGTCCCTTGAAATAGCTGTTACGTAGAGCGAAAGTTTTTAGAAAACGGTTTAAAAACTGTTCAAAGTATTTGGGAACGTACAAATTGTAACATATATAATTTAAAGTTTTTGGTCATTAATCTAATAAAAGTTATATATTTACAAATACGTGTAAAATTCAATTATACAAACCTCGATTGGCAGGTCCAATAAAGACAATTGGAAGTTTGTTTGATCGTTTTCAACGTCTGCACAGCTTTGTTCTTCATCGCACATTTTAATTCAGAATGATCAAGTGTTAAGCGTGTAACGTTTTAAAACAATATCATTCGATCGACTGTCAAACAGTATGGTGAATCAACACTCAACAAGTAAAAAATAAACGTAATGGTTGTCCTTTTCACCGACGTTGTTATTTACCGTTTTGGTTCATGAGCACGATGCAGCCTTGTACGAGCGTGCATGACTCACTTGCGACCTCCGTATCAGTACATTTTAGAAGCATCTCCAAAGACAGGGCTGACAACATATATATTGATAAATTCGTTTTATTCGATTCAAAACATATTGCGGATCGCAATTTTATAATTACTTCAATTACTTGTACACGTTTCTGCGCATGTTTTATACAGTAATACAAATTTCTTTCCATTTACGTAACCATTTGCTAAAAACTAGTTAACAGTAGCTAAATTTATAAATACAATCGTGGGCGTTTGCGACGATAAAAAGTATATCTCAAAAAACTCTCGAAATATATATATTTATTCGGAATAATATATGAACCTTTCGTATGTTAAAAGAATCGTTATAGTAAACACATAAACGTAATAATTTTCTATGATTCGAAACCAGTCGAATTATAGATAACAAACACGTATCTTAAGTACATTGTATCGAAAGCCAATACTTAAGATAAACGGATAACAAACGATCATACTTGAACAGTATCATTTTTCGATTGTTTTTATATTAACGTTTTCTTTACATTTCATTCATTCACACGTCGTTTGTACAATTTACCTTGCATTATTCATCTGTTTGTATTTGGTCATTCATAAATGCATACACAGATGCACGATAAAAAAATATTTTTATACATGTGATATAAAATTATTATACATGTGATATAATTATCTTTCTTTCTTCTCTTTCTTATTCGAAACTAGTTTGGAATCAAGATACTCTATCTCGTGTACACATCATTCAAGTACGAGTCTCAATAAATGTGCTATAGTAATTATTACTTTCTGCTTACAATATAAAAACATATGCAAGATAATATCAATTATCCATTTGAGTACAATAATCATACATTTCGAAGTAATTTGTAAAATTAATTATTACAAATGAGAATATTGCTCCACCTGCAGAGCCTATCTGCATAATGACACCTGCATTAAAGAGTATATTAGATAACGCTGTATTTCTAAATACAGATACAATAATCAATTTTAAATACGAAATAAGTCCCATCAAAAATGTCCACGATATAATGACTAGATAAATACCAAGATTTATTGTTTGCAAGGGTGGAGACGGCGACATTAACGCTAGATACGTAACATAGCTGCCAATAATCAGGCACACTATAGATAAGTAACCAATGATTTTTACATTCGAAACCTTCAACCAGAATGCTAATAGGCATACAACTGGATTTGCAAATTGGGCAAAGGTAATGGATAATTGATATGCCATGTTTCCATACGGTAAGCAAGAATAAGATTGTATGCTGGGAAAGAAACCATTGCCAAAAAAGCAGCAAATAGCAAGCAAAATAAATAAATAATTTCGTGTTTGCTTTGTTATGTGCTTATTATTATCACAAAGAAATAAATTTCCTTCTAACGAACAATGGTCTATCTTTTCCATTTGATGAGAAACATTTGTACGTTTTTCATTGTAGACTGCACTGATAAACTTACGAGCATGTTTTTCATTCTGCATAAACGAAGAATATTCCAAAATAGCAAAAGCAGTTAACGATAGAAATAAAATGATGAAAATAAAAAGAAAATATACATTTGGAGTAAATCTTAAGTCGGATAAGTCTGATAAAGATTCTAGTTCAGTATTGTTTTTGTACACTTGGGAAACTGTACATTTTGAATTGTCTCTGATGCCTTGTATTAAAGCAATTATACTTGGCAATACCCCACTTAATCCCTCTCCTATAAAGTAGGACGTTAGACAATTTTCATTGAAATTGCGAAGATACGGCATAAACAATACGGAGCTGAAACAACCTACTAAAGCGTTGAAAAATGTTAAGACAAATAACGTTAAACTATATTCATTACCAGCAATAACAGTTCTTTCCGAGTAAAAGAAAGTTAATAATCCCATTGTAAAAGTTCCTGATACCAGTAAACATAGTATCCACCAAGACTCATTTATCTGACATCGAAAATATTGTAAGATTGTATACAGTAGAGGTCCGAAATTTGCAGCCTGTATTACTAGTACCAGATAAGCTGGTAATGCCCAACCTTCGGGGGAAATATTGATAAGCACTGCAGTTTGGATGAATATTCCATTGATGCCAATCCAGGCAGATATGCCAAATAGTATTATCAGAAAGTGAAGACCAATACAAGCTTTCCTATTGTACCTTTTTGAATTTTGCACATCTGTCGTCATCTCATTTACGTGTGAAATATCAAATTTCAATATATATTCCTGAATAATGATTAATAAAACGTTCATTATTCCTGTATTGTTAAGATACATGTGATGCTTTTGTAATAACTAATATTCTCACCTACTTTTTTAAATACTATAATTTAAAGGATTAATCTCTCTTTTCTCCACCAAAAATATACATTTCACTTTATATTGTTAATGCTGTAGAAAATTGCTTAAGCAAATACCAGATTATTAATTAAGATCCTACAGCAAGATTCACCGGTACACTATTGGTAAAGAAACTGATATGACAAAGTCATGAGATGTCGGACTCCTATTTTTCCTTAATCTGTGCAATAAAATTTATCAGATAAAATACAAAGTTTTACTTTTACTGACTGCACCTGTTTAAGTAGGCTAAATGATAGTCCAATTTCAATGTTCTATGCTGTAAAATTTATCAGTACAATTAAAATTTTTACATTTTTACAGAAAAAATGAATAATTACTATATCACTTATTGAGATATTGATTTATTTCTTTGTATTACAATAAAATATATTATATCTTTTTGGATTTATAATTTTGAAAATATATTTCTCTCTATACATGAAATAACTTTTGTTAAATATGAGAATCTATTTTTTTTCTTTTTTTAAGTATCTTTGTGTCTTGTACATTTACCTAAATCAAGCTCACAATTGAAGAAAAAATGCATTGTACCTATCTTTTCTTATCTTTTTAAGTATTTGTTTTAATTACATTTTCTACACATTTGCAATGATTCATAGCTCCAGTCCTTGTCACTTCATGGAATACAAGCACTTTTAATACTAAAAATTTATAAAATTCAATTTTGTAATTTTCATTAATTAGTCCATTTAATATGAAAATTATAAAATCTAAGCTGCTTTCTTTACTTGTATAAAATGGCTAGACTTTCCTCGTATAGCAATTGGTTTTGAAACTAATTGCATGTCTAATTAATTTTATACAATTTTCATTAACAGAGCTATTTTCATTTAGTACCAAATATTAATGCGTAGGAATCAATGAACATGGTGAATAAGAATGGAATAATTTTACATGATTGACTAAAACATACGTGATTATTGCTCCTGCCAATGATCCAATTTGAGTTGCGACACCAGTATAATAGAGACCTCTACCAGGATCCGGCCTGAACAATGTTGTGATACCTAATTTTATAAACCCTATCAAACCGCTAATCAAAATCCAAGACAGAACTACTAAAAATTCACCTATCCAACTATTCTGTAAAGGTGGGGTAGGTGATTGAACGGCTAAAAAACAAACAAAACCTGAAAGTCCTATAAGAATGACCAGAAGGCAGCTGAGAAGATTCACTTTTGGTAATTTAATAACAAAACCTAGGCACATCGCCAATGGACCAGCCATTGACGACAATGTAACTGTTAAATGATACGCAACGTTACCATATGGTAAACAAGAATACGATTGAATACTTGGTAGCGTACCATTACTTAGAAAACAAACTACCGCCATCATAATTAATAAATATGAATACACTTGCTTAGACATTGTCCAACCAGAATTGGTCTTATAACTAGGAGGTGCTCTTGTGTCTGTCGGCAATGTTTCCATGCTCCCTGGATGTTTTACACGCTCTCCGACAGCGACAGCCAAATTGTTCAATCCTAAGAACGCCAAGTAACACAAAAACAACAGGGTACCAATGAAAATGAAGAAAGCCTGACTTGAAAACCTGGGTTCTGGATAAAAAGGCAAGAACTCTACTTTATCCGAGTTAGGTTTAGTACTGTTTAAACATTCTGGATTTCCACCGACACCTTGGATTAATGCCACCACGCTAGGCACAAATCCGCTAAGTCCTTCTCCTACAAGATAGGACACTAAATAAATTTCTCTATAGTTCCTCATGTATGGCATGAAAAGAACAGAACTCGTACATCCAACAATGGCAGTTACGAACATCAGTGACAACAGAGCGGTAGAATGCTCATTGCCAAATATTGTCGTCGTTTTATTATACACAAAGGCTAATATAAATGTGGACAATGCTCCTGCTGCTAAAACTATGTATGTAATATACTTATCACATGCCCATTTGCTATACCTAAAACAAAAATATAATAAATGTACAAGTACTATCGTAGAAAATTGTACGTTACCGATTACAAATGAAATGGTGAGACCATTAACAGTATAACTGTTTCTATAAGTTTCTATTCATTTATTTAATGGATTACATTTTGTTCGCACTTGAATATCACAAATCGCTAGCATATAATAAATAAAAATAGTGATCTGTAAAGTGATTTTAGATTCGTGCCTACGAAAACATTTTTGCTTGCAAAAAAATTGATAGAAAGTTTGGCACTAAATAAAGAAGATGTTAATTGTTCAAAAGAAAAAAGAAACAAATCTTTTCCTTATTTCTGAAAAGTTAGATAAGAATGTCACACTGTTCTCTGGTCTCACCGATTCAAGTCAAACTATTAAAACACATACTTGATATACAACGTGTAAAGAATTGGTCCCAAGTTGGCGAATTGCACTAGCATAACCATATGCGCCGGAAGACTCCATCCCTCGGGCGCGCTGTTCACAAGAAGCGGCAGTTGAACGTATATTCCATTCACACCGACCCATGCACCAAGTCCAAACATCAGCGCGAGCAGGTCAACTATTAGCCGCCTGTTACTCAACTTCTGGCTCAACATGTTCTGCGTTTTGTCATTCATCAACAGAGGATCCAAGAAGGTCGAATGACCTTGTGGATGCACTTTTTCCTCGTGTACAGCCGTCTTTTAACCTTCTTTAGCGAAAATCAGCTTATTTCTACGATCGGCAGGATGCGAATCGAGCGTGTTGCGCGAGTTACCAAAAATCTGGCCCGGCGTTACACTCTGGCTTAACGTTTTAACGGTAAAAGAAAAAGCAAATATAATCTCCCTCGAAAGCTCTTGCTCAATAATCGACGTTAATTACGATAATATATGTCAATTACGAAAGTAACAATTCAGTCGATATAATAACAATCTTGATGATTATTCAATACTGTTTCGGTATTGCGTTAAAATGGTCGTTGTTACAGTATGTTCCACTATATAAATGCTCCACGCGTTCACTCTTCACTCGCGAAGAGGTTTTTCCTTACAGAATCGATTAACACCGTTTCAAGACATTTTTCTTCTTTTTCCTCCTCGTGAGGAACATAACCTTAGCTATGGGCAATCGTTGCAGCCGCGATAAATGGAATTTGCTGAATCCGATGTTTGTCAGATACGTGTGCACTTTCGACAGGTGAAACGACGCGTGTCAAATTATTGGAAAAAAACCATACGATACAGTTTCTTGGCCGATTGTAACGTGCTAAAGTAATATGACAATAATTACCGACTTGTAACACATAACGTCACAGACGGCGGCCGCAACACGACTGTCGTGCTCGATGATTAAGTATCGCACGTAGTTATCAGCACTTTTGTCAGATATATGGTATAATCTGAATAAAGGATACACAGGTTTCCAGTTTTTCTTAAATCACACTTCGTCGTGAACTAATTTCTATCGCGGTACTTTATAATCAAGTTAGTCTCAAGATATTTTCGTTGCAACACAAGCGAATCTACTTTCTTAAAAATTGTGCAACTTTCTTGCATACATATACCTTATCGCTCTTGGTTCTGGATCAATTGCTGCAATCATCTGTATCTATACTTGCTGCTTTATAATAGAGTTTCGTATATTACAGACACGACCGATGTTGGATTCACTGGAGTAAATATATTGGTCTGAATACATACATACCTTGATTGGTATCTCCTGTAACCGTTTCATATGACTATTATGAGAATTGATAGCGTTCGCTACTGTATTTAATGGACGAGGGAAATACGAGGCGGTGAAGGATAATCAAACAATTTCTTTTAAATTAAATATATATACATGGAATACGCAAATAATAAATCTGTCTATTGTGAACATCGTTTATTAAATCGTAGATGGAGAGGTAATACGAAATAAATATCACCATCAGTTGAATATAGCAAGAACTTTATAAAAGACGAGGCAGACTCACAGATGGTTTAAGTACATTAGTATATGTCTCAAAACTCTGAGAAACGTGTGACGGTTTTGCGTTCGCATTATTTTTTTGTCCTTTTCTTTTTTTTTTTTTGTTTCTTTTTTCTCCTTAAATAGATCACACGGATGAAAAAAGGTTGTTGCGTAGAGAGGTGCGTTTATATCGTGCGTAAAAAGTACGAACATACATCAATCGAAAAGAGTCGTCAGACGAAGGGAGGAATAGAAGCTTAGAAAAGGAAACGCTTGGCTATATAGATCGTCCGATGAACTCCCTCTGGTCATCGTGGCATGTGTTATCATAAAAAATAAGCATACGCTTAACGCCCGCACATATCATTTTCCGTTTGCTCGATAACAAACAGAAGCTGTTAACATATTATCGTGAAAAATATATAAATATGCTCGCGGTGGCCGTTTGTTGCGCGAATCGTCGTTCGTCAATTTTTATCGTATTTTTCAAAATAGTATCATATTTCATTTTCTTTTCTAATCAGACGAGGAAAACGATACGACGGTAGACATGCGTAATGACACGAGCATAGCGAGACCGAAGGTGTTGCCATGAGTCGCAAAAGAGGGAGGTCTCGTCGACAAGAAAAAAAACGTGACCGTCACTCCTACTGGAGGAGCACCGACAAAGTATTATCGTTGAAATTACCGGGGGAACAATTGTTTCGAGCAAAAGAAATATCGCTTTGCCAGACGATCGTAGTTCGCGGATTAACGAGTGAGCACATTTACTGCGAGAATGACTTACGGAGTCGATACTGTCTTATGGCATTATTGTCCGTCAGCGCGTCATAATGTTTGCCATACAATCCAAGGGTTCGTTTCTGTGGAAGTTCAACGACGATTGATAGATCGGCTTTTTTTGATGAAAAGTCGTTCATCATTGTTCGTCACGTCGGGTTACGGAGCATTTTTCCATAGAAATGGAAGTATAGTCTCTTGTGAACATTAAATGCGAAGTTGGTTTAACTATTTCCGCGTTTTGAAAAAGATATAGAAGAAAATAGAGAATGATAACGAAGAAATTATTTGCTTGATTATCTACTACAAAGTTAGTAAATATTAAATTATGGATTGAAGCGATACTTATTGATCGTTACACAAATCTAAATTTATATTATAAAATTTGTCACTAATTCATTAGCTTATTCTTATCAGTGGATCTGATATGTTATCCATCTAAAGCTCGCAAAGGGTTAAATATTGAAAACACTTGAATAGACTGAAACATTTAAAAGTTAAAAGAAAAAAGCATAAAGACGGTGGTAGAAAGTAGTAAAAGAAAAATAAGGATTATATGAAATTTAATAAAAAAGAGACACGGGCGGCGAGTATTTATTTAACCCACAAACCGAAGTTTTTTTTGCTATGAATATATACGACGCCTTTGCTTTTTCTTACACCCTTCATATTTCATAACTGGTTTTGAAGAAAAACCAATAAAAAACGCGAAGCTAGGCGCGATATTAACGTGCTGCTCTCGATCCTCGGTGCAAAGAGTTACAGACGCGGAATATCGATGGACAAAAATTAATTATGCGACGTTGGAGTGGGGAAGAGCAATATCGAGCCGAGTCCAGTAGAGTGAACGGGTAAGAGGCCGATGTCCGCTATTTACATAGCTCAAACAAAAGCTTGGGAACCGTTCTTTTATCCGTCCCGTCGGGTTTTCATTCTCTAGAACTTTCCTGTTCTCGTCGCTCCTCTCTCGACTTTAAAAAATCCAAAAGAACTCCATGCGAATAGTCTCAAGAATTTGTAGAAAAAAGTCTTATAACCTGTTCACGGACACTTGTATACGCTTAAGAACGCACTCGCGATAAAATTACTAGCTGTTCCGTTTGGAAACGTGTGTGCTCCGATTTAGAGGCGAATAGGTTTACAAAAAGTTCCTTTTAGATAAAGATAATATTTAGAAGAACTTTTTACAGCTCAGAAGTGAAAATACATATTTATGAAACAAATATTGTTATGATATTTGTTTTTCTGTATTCACGGTGCGTGTTATATTTATTATTGTTTACCGTCACTTTAATTCGTAATTTAAGGCTGGTTAACTGGTAACCATTACTGAGTTTAAAACGTGATTTGTAACTTTCTTTAAAATGTTCGATCGTGTAAATTTTCTCTTCTCACAAAAATTAAATGATCATTACAGAATAATCAGGTGGTTTAGAAAAATACAATTAATTTCAAGTGGTAAATGATAAGGAAAAGAAGTTATTATCGGTGTTACAAATTTGGAAGATATGATCACGATATTTTACTAGTATGTAATATATGATTATTATTTAATTTAGTTAATTAGTCCTTTGATTATACTTTAATTTTTATTGCATGTACCCATACGGGTGGCACTAGCCTGTACTCAACGTAAAGAGCTGATAAAAAGAAAACTAATCTATCGACGTTTAGCGTCTCGAGTTCTTGTGTGAGGTCTGCTCTTATAAAAATGTAAAAAATGAAGATCAAAATTAAGGTGCGAAAAATCAATTCGAACGTTTTTCTATAAATGAAAATGTGCTTTTCACGGTAAGAACAATCCTAATCTTTCATAATGAATACGAATTTTACGACGTATATTAAAATTATATATTATTTTGTCGTCTGTTGTTCGCAAGTTAACCTCTTTTCATACCAGAACATAGGATCTCGCGATAAATGCCGATAGATTAGTATTCTATTATTTTTATCTAGAAGGAGATTATCGAAGACTCGCTTAAATCAGGCACGAACGTTTTTAGAATCCCTATCAGATAACTACGTTACTGTATCATTAATTGTTTTAGCAAAAGCCAGAGGCATTGTGATTTAAAGGTCGCAGCAGTCTCGATCGTTGAAGAATCACGTTATACATCGATTTCTATGAAAGTCAATTGGCGTCATCCAATGTAAAAAGAACTCTAGGAATAACTGCCCTCCGAGCGAGAGAAGAAATTATGTAAGATAATAAGAGACGAAAAGAGAACGAAGAGATCAGTGGAACGATGCGATGGTAGGTAACAGTACTATAGAAGCAAGTAAAAAAGAGAGAGAGAGAGAGAGAGAAATAAAGCTCCTTGACCCGGCAGACGAACGATGATCCGATTGATAAATTCCGACTAGTGTCTACTGTATATTGTAGCACGGTTATGTGTTATGTAAAATTCCGCTTTGCGTTCTGCAACTCCAGGCGACGATGTCCGCGCACGACCTTCGCGAGAGTGAGTTTAATTGACTGTAGTGTCGAGCCGAATCGCGGGCACGAAGCTTTCAGAGCGTCTATCGAAGTCCGTTTAAATATCGACGACACGTGGGAGATAAAGACAGGCGGCGCGTGAATATCTTTTATCGTTTCCCTGTACAATTATATACAATACAATTACTATATAATCTTGCAATCAATCAAATGTTCGACTAAACTGAACGGTTGGAATTAAAATGCGTGTATATACAGTGGGGTCGCGGAAAGTACCTGTACGCACCAGTACAATAGTACCCTGTGCCTTGCGATGAAATGTTTCCCGATCGACTTTTGCACTTCATTCTTGTGTAACGTACAGAATCATCGTTTCCGTATATATAAAGGTGCTGTTAAATGATAAAGAATGCAATGCATTTGAACGTGGTCAATTGATATGTTCGTAATAAAGTAAATACAATAGTATAGATATACTTTTTTCTTTCTTTTTTTTTTTTTTGTTAAACGGTACATACGTATACTTAAAGTCATCAAGAATTTCGAGTTGTTTGAGTATAAAAATTGGACACCAAGTCTATCCCAAGAATTCAGTTCTTTAATGCGAATTGAAATACTTCGAGTATCGTGAGCGTGGACAAAATGTGGTTGCGGGAAATGTTTCAGGTCACCGACGGCTTTGAAAATTGCATGCCACTTGTAGCCGAAATGTCTGCGTCACCGCAATCCTAGCTATCCAAAATATCCAGATATTAGATACCTGTCGTGTTCCAACCGCTGGTTGGGTACACTCGATATGAGTATTTCAATTATTCGAATTCCGTCCCATTCGGAATCGGTTCTATCGATTTTTCTGAGGTAAGCGCGTGCTTCTCGCGATATTGATTCGTACGGGAGGACGTTAAAAACGGTCCCAGGTGTCGTGCGACATTCACGCGGCTCCCCCGGCACTAATCAGAACGCGTCAAAGCGGAAGTCGCGGACTGATCGCGCTGACAGACACGTCGGTTTTAATCGTTCGATCGGATTGGGTGCGATTGTCAGAGCTGCTGTCACGCCTGTCGCAAGCGTTTCGATAGAAAATTGAAAATCGTGAAACAGGAGAGCTTTAGACTGGCAAGGAGGGACACACGAGAGATTCCTATAAACGGTTCCGTACTTGTTTTTTTTTTGTTTTTTTTCTTTTCTTTTTTTTTTTTCTTTGTTAGTACTTACGTGTGTTCGCTTTTGCGCGCTTACGCGAATGCGTTACGGTCGATAAAATCTGACAAATTACACAACAATACAATGACATTAGATACGATCGGTCTTTCGTCCGATAAGAAACACCTCCAACTTGGTCCGGTCGACGCTGTTGCCGAGGTGAGTCATGGTCTCGTTCCGATTTGCGTGTACGTTCTCTAGATTTGCTTTTACTTATTATTGTTGTTGTGTAGTTTCTTATGTAATTATTATCGAGACCAGAACCAAGTTCGAGGGATCAAGTTGGCCATTAGGCAGGAGATTTGACAAGCTTCGGAGACGCATTCGACGATTCCCGTCGGTGGTCCTGTACACACGACTGTATGTAAGATAAGAAAAATTTCGAATCGAAGATACTGGGTGGGAAGCGCGTGCGCTGCACGAGAGATCGCTCCCCCTAGTTGTTTTGTTTTCCTTTTGCTCGTTATTACGTTTACAGAAACGTATTACAACGTAGATTGCAGCGCTCCTTGGCCATTGTCGGCGTAGAATCGTTCAGGATCGCACGATCGTACTCTTTATTCACCGTTTCTTTATTTATGTCTTCTCTTTTTTTCCCATTTTATTCGATTGTTTGTGCAAATCGACCATCATCTCCAATTCTGTTTTCGAGCTCGAATAAATTTCAACGCGCCGCTTTGTCAGAGGAGAAATTAAAGGGAAAAAAGCACGGTGGAGCGTGATTTTCGCGCCGATCTAAGGTCGAGAGAGGGCGCTACATTAAAATGGAAATAAGATCTCGCGAGGATCTTGGAAATCGAATAAATTCTCGCTTTACTCGAAAGCTGAACTCACCGTGATTCATGAATACAAAGACGACTCAGGGACAATTACCAAGCCGGTTATTTGTCGCTTTTATCGTCGCGAATCGCCCGTCACGTGTCCCCGTTATCCGTTCCTAAGCCTGGCCCATAAGCGGAGATTAGGACGTCGTTAGCGGGAACTCGTGGAGCGTTATTTTTTCGCGATTAGCGTTTGTTTCTAACGGAAATTATACTGGAAATTAATGCATTAGCCGCGGTAGCCAATTTGTCGATAATTTTCGCAAGAACTGTTATTTTAGCAACACGAATTACATACAACATAATTGGTAATGTAAAACTGTGTGAGATCGATTTATCGTCGAATTGGAGAAGAATGATAGTCTCACGCAATTAAAATGAAACGATAACGGAACTCGACCGTGCGATCCGCTTGAAACCTTTCTCTGCTTCGCGCATACAATAGGCACAACTCTCTTGTTCAATGTTCACTCTTAAATCATCAACAGTTTAGTACAGTTATATACAAAGTATACAGACTCTGCTACTTCAGAGGAGGGATACAACTTTCATGCGACGTATCGTTTCCTCGATCGGCGCGTGGCTACCATTTCCGGTTAAAAGCACCGTGGGCTTGAATTTCATCAGTTCAAGCATTTTAGACGCACTCTGAATTGTGGTTCTAGTTTCGGATTCGTTCATTCGTGATAACGAAACGTATTTCAGATATGCGATAATAACCTTTGAAGTGTAATCGTTAAATATCTGCCTTTTAGGATTAAGTGCTTTCAAATTTCTAAAGCAGACTTAAATAGAACGCGATAACTCTACAGACACTAAATGAAAGATTGTGAACGTAATACAGAATGAAACGTTACGAGTTAAATTTGTAGAAAGAATAAAGTAATCGGATCAAACATAATAGTATAGTATATAGTGAAAATTCGAGATTCGAAAGTTTTTTTTTAATTTACCAAGCAAAGTTGACGGTGTGGAATCACGTGAATCAAGCAAACAATTTGATAAATGCTACAAAAAATTTCAAGATCGAGAAAGGACTTTAACGCAAAATTTACAAAGGACAAGATTTTCAAAGTAATAAAGTCAAACGAAGGGAATTAAAACGTAATAACGTAATAGATGCTACAGTTAAGAGTCGAAAGCGCGTGAAACGGTGTTTACAGACAAATGCGTGTTGGGGGATGGGTACAAAGTACTCGCGAGGAGCCATCAGTATTCATTCCAGTGCTTTTAAACGGACATCACGCGGGTCCCGAAGAGTTTTGTGTGTACAAGCAAGTCCGCGAATCACCTGCGGGCACACGTGCGCGGTATACGACGATTCATGATGGTCTATTACACACGGCGTATGGACTGATGGCGTATCGATCCTCCCTCTGGTGGTGTGTAGCTAGAACGCGAACACTATCTTGCACGTATCGTTCACGTACACGTGTTTCGACGCGCACCGTCGTCCGTGGCTAAAGAGAATGGAGAAGGGAAGCCACCAAATGGGATGCCACACATCGGAACGAAGATCCACGAGGAATAAAAACAGGTTGCACGCTTTAATCGTAGAGTCTTTAGATGTCCAACGAGAAATCAATACCGCACGAGGGTTCAAACGTAGACGCTGACGGCCTTCGACTCTACTACTTTCTTGTTTGGGAACTTGAGGTAGGCGTACGCTCTAATTCGGTGTAGAAGACGGGAACTACCTGTTCGAGGAAGTACTTTAGAGGTTTGGGAAGGGAGATAAGTGGTTGGAGCTTGCGAACGAACGGAGAAGAGTTTATTCACTCGATCTGCTCCTGCCTGAAGAAGATTCGAAGCGGCAACGAGCTGCTTTGGGATTTAAGAATGACGGGGTATATATGGAGTTGGCGGGTTCTTTGAGACCGTGAGAAGCACAGATTGCGGAGATAGTCGGAGCTCGAGTGTTTTTAGAAACCCAAACAAGAAACAGCAAAGTTTTCTCTAGAAATAAAGAGAATACAAGATCTGTTAAAAATATATTAACGTAACAATGTTTTATGGTATGGGAGTAAAATATCAAAATAGTGCGTTCTTTTTTAAGTAATTCCAGATGGCTGTCCCATTTGGAAGTCGCGTGGGAATTAAAGGTGACGCTGCAAGATCGATCAGAATTGGTCGACGGAATGGCAGGCGTTGGTAAATTAAGTAAAAAAAAAAACCCATGTCGCCACGGTTAGAACGAGATATCGTCGAAGACCTCGCACGTACGGTGACGCTATACTGATACAGGTACAGTAGAACATGGCCAGAGTGGCTAGATAAACGAGTGTGTACTTTCGACGAGCAATAAATTGGATGCTTGTTCGATCTAGATGCTACACGCGCGGCACGTAGCTTGTGCCTCTTTCGATCCGTACGGCGGAATCCTCGTTAACTTCTCTCTGACACATATTGCACGTGTTCGGTCGGTCTTATCTAGAACGCGTATTTAAACGACGATTAACGCGGGAACTCGTTAACTGGCTAAATTTCGAGGGAAAGAATAATATCGTACACATATACATACTGATCGACGAACGACTCCCAATGGTAAAATTGATCGACGAGCGAGACAAGGATATAGATTTCGACATACACACACATTGGACTGGATAATTGGCGAAAGAAATTAACGGAACCCTCCGTACGATAATGAATGGGTTGAACGCATCGACGCGATGGGACAGTCAACATATTTGACACGGATCGTTCGCATTGTTTTTCTTTGTTTCTTTTTACCCTGGTCTCTTTTGGCCTTTTCGTCTTGAAAAAAAGAGCCGATGGTCGAGTATGAACATTAATATCTTTGTGAGTATACGTGTGCGTGTGTGTTCATTTGTCTGTGTACGTGTACGTGTATTTGTGTGTGTGTGTGTGTGTGTGTGGGGCACGTCGATCGCTCTGCAGTGAGAGATCGAGACCTTCGTTCTCACCTACTTTCGGTTTATGTAACATCGACTGCACTCTAAAGTATTATTATTACTATTTTATTATTATTAATATTATTATTATTATTATTGTTAATGATTTTTTTGTTCTTTGCATTCGTTTTAAGTGTAAGTATTCTACCATAATAAGTACGTTGTTACACGATACCCGGCGACTACGCCGCGCACTGATCCTTTATTATCAAAGAAGTCGCAGACGATAGGTGAAAAAAGTCTTTAGAGGAAAATAGGTTTTTTGTTTCTTGCTTTTCCCTTAGTAAATTGACAAAGTAGTAGAGATAGAATTGTATTCGTGTACTCGTGTATAACGGAATTCGTAATCGAGGGAGACTTTTTGTTTTTCTTTTTTTTTTCCTTACGGTTTTTCTTTTTTTTCTTTTTTTCTTACGAATCTCCTGTCTCAATTCTCCCTCACGATTGGTTCCTATCAAGTGTATGCGTGTAATGTATACGTGATGTGAAGTTTGACCAGCCTTCGAAACGATTCGCGAATTAACGCCAAAAGCCTTCCTGGTTCCTCCAATCGCGACTCTCGAGGAAGGACAGCTCCGCTCAGCTTGCTTGGTTCTTGTCGGTTGGTTTTATTTTTTTCGATATCGGAGCCACCTCGAGGGAAACAAGGGGAAACTCGAATTGAACAGGACACGACCATTTTTTGGTTCTTGCTCGTTCCCCCTAAATCGAACTCCATCGACAAAAGAATGGACGAAAGTGATCAATCGGCCTGGTCCTTGCGCGAGTGAAGCTGCCTCTGAACCAGCAGGATGCATCCTCCTCTTGTCGCCGTTATTCGCCGTCGCTGTTCGCCCCAATTCGACCGTCATATTGTCGAGTTGATCAGTAATCTGATCACGAGCTTGTATAGCACCTACCAGGGAGAAAGGAAATACTTTTCGGCTATCCGGTTTACGGGAAGCTCTATCCCCCTTCTCGATAGGATTTATGGACGAATCGTGCAAACCAGCGATCCGAAATCCGTGTAAACTCTTTCTCCGTCCCTCCGCTGTAACATCGTCGCGTGAGATTTCCTCGGCACAAGTATATCACCCGTGATACGTGGGGTAATAAACACGACGAATACGGAGAACGAGCGTGGTTCTCTCTCCGTCGTACTTCCAGTCCGCCGACGACTCTCTTCACCGAACAAATCCGAATTTCTCCCCCGTGGCGTCACGTTCCGTTTTCCCGTGTTCACAACAACGTCTCACATAATCGTCATCATCATCATCGTCATCATCATCACTTCGTTCTCCCCTTTCTCTCGGTAATCCGTTCCTCTGATCCGATACGTAAAACGCACCAGTCCACTGGTCCGCGAGTACGCGCGCTAAACAGCTTCAAAGTGGCTCCCCCCGTCTGGTGGCCATCTTGGCAGCCCTGGAAGCCAAAGCGCCCAATGAGCACACAAGACCCGTCAGGGTCTCCCAGAAAGTGGTCCTACGTCTTTTGTGCGCTGCCTGTCCGACGTACCCCAAATAGTAGCCGGTATAACGATCGTTACCACGATCCGAGCCGCTGTCCGACCTGCCCACGCTGGAGCGCGCCGACTTCGGCTGCTGCACGATACTCTGACGATGATGATGCTGACGTTGTTGGTCCGCCGTCTGATCGGCCCCACCCTGACACGTGGAGCCGTCCCCGTATTGTTGCTGGGAGGCCGCCTCCGCTTCGTACAGCCGTTGCTGGAGCTGCACGTTGCTAAGCCGTCGGTCCATCATCCGTACCAGGTTCTGGTGGACACGACGATCGTCCTCGTGCACGATCGGCAACTGTCGACGGCAGCTAGCGACAGGCAGCTCTTTCGCTTGGAGCTGTTCCACTTGTCAGGCATATTCGGTGTCTGTGGACGCTGACCTCTCCAAGTGGGCCTGATGGCCACCGTGGTGCTGTTGGTTCTGATGCTGTTGCTGTTGCTGCTGCTGCGCCTGCGTGTACGCGAGGCTTTTCTGATAACTGAACAGCTGCCTTTCCAGGCTATAGTTCTCTGCCTGCAACGAGGCGATCTCCCGTCTCATCTGTTGGTTGTGGATGCGGCACACGTCGTCGTATTTGTGGTAGGTCGCCTGGAACAGCAAGTGGCTCTCGTTCCACTCCAGCCGGATCCTCAGTTGCCCCTTGTCCGTCAGGAACGGACAGTGGTTCTCCTTCACCTCGTTCGTGTCCAGATTCGTCTCCATGATGATGCCTTCGTCCGCGGAGTCTTGGGCGTAGTAGCGGCTGAACGGGCCGCCGGGTAAGCTGATCGCGACAGTGCTTGGCTCCTCGTCTCGCAGGAGATAGGCTGACCAGCTGATATACCTGAACCAAAAACGTTTAAATTTTATTCAAATATTTCCTATTATTTTATTACTCGAACAATGGGGACGAGTGGTAAAAGAATGGCTTTTCAATGATTGTTCTTTAAAAGAGAATTATAAATCAATTGTTGATAACAATAAGACTTTGATGGATCCAATAACTTTCTTAATTAAAAAATTCAATTATTTTCTAGTACTCTATTCTAATTGAGTATTATCTGCTCTCGCAATTACCAACCTCAAATGATTCCGTGGGACATTATGAATATCCTTGTAGACCAGATGCAACCTAACCGTGTCCGAGTGCAGATCGGCTCGAACAGTCCAGGCTTGTTTATCGCGATCGTAGCAAGGGGTAGCCGGTAGAACCGAGGACCCCCGTGCCTGTACCGCGACTTCGCAGATGGTCCTGGCTTCCACCATCTCCAAGGACACACGCACGACACCCTTGTGCGCGATCTCAGACCATCTGACTCGCGGATGCCATCCGAATCCGCATCTCTCCGCGTCGGACAGATCGGACAGGTCCTCGATCTGCCCCGAATCGATCCTACGGTCACCCTCGCCCAAGGACACGCTGTATCTGACTCTGCATCGATGGTCGAGCCCGCTCATCCTCATCAAATAGACACTGACGCAGCTGTCGTGGCCGCGGAACCCCTCTAGCTCTTTGTTCCCGTGAGGATAGATCACCAGGATCCAGTCGAAGCCTCCAAAAGCGAAGCAGTCGGTCTCCAGCTTGTTCGACTTTGACTGTCCAGCTGGGAACGTGCTGCTTGGCATCTTAAGGTCGGTCATGTAGACGGTCCTCACGTTCGCCATCGACAATTCCAGCTGAAACTCGCCGTTCGTGTCGGCGAAGTTCCGGTTGTAGAGGTCCGACACTGGTATGTAATTCCGGTTGCCCTGGGCGGGCGCCTCGTACGTGAACTTGACGCGTTTCCCAGAGAACCCCTCGTTCATCGAGAAGTGCTCCCGGTTCAGCAGCGTGAACGTGAAGTCCACGTAGACGCGCAGGTTCCTCGACGCCCCGCGCCATACCAGATACGCTCCGAGCACCTTGATCAGGGACAAATAAAAGGAATCGTCGTTACTTCGATTAGCTCGTTCGCATCGAGGTCCACGACCGATTGAAACTCCCTGGTTTTCGATATTTCGTCCGCAGTTTGGAGAAACTCGCGAACGCGGGAATCCTCTCGTGGGGATTAATGAGCAGTAACAAGTGATTGAACCGAAGGGCCGATAGTATTTCGTAACTGGGTCAATCACAGATTTACTCTCGCGTAATCGGTATTCGCGGCGGGAAAATGGACCCTGCGAAATTATATTGGTACCGTTTCAGTGTACGCGCGGACGTTGCGAATACTCGCTGCGGTTATGTGCATAGAGGGTGGTCGAACGATTTCGTTGCTATTTGCAATTTTTACTGTTCGTTATTACCTCTTCTCTTTTTCTTGCAAGAAAATGGCTATTTGTAGTAAAATTGTGCATTATCTGATTTCAATATTTTTTCTCTTTGTTTCTGTTTTCTATTTTGACTAAAATTGAGGTTTATAACAATTTCATTCGGTAACGTTTATTTCTCTGAAAGGGATTATTTTCGTCCGTTTTGTGTAGTATATTAATTGAATTTGTCTCTGGTTCATACGTTCTCGAATTTCGCGATTTTATTCCTGACGGTGCATCTGACCCGTCGATCGATGGTGGATTATTAACGACCGCTTTATTAATTCACCCCAAATTGTCGTTATCTAATTACCAAGTTAATGGCGGCATATTTTGGTACCCATAATTCGTGTTATATTTACGGAAGCGGTCTGTCCATGTGTTAATCGAATCAAAGCTTTCCCATTACCGATTTTTCCAGAATACGATGAACAAACATTGATCTAATTGATTTAAAAGCAGTAAACAGAATTATTTTGGTTCTGTAAAGCATCGAACGCTATGCTTGCACGAAATATTTGAAAGGAATAAATTTGTACTGTAATTTTTGTTGGAATATTAACTGATATTATTAACTAAATTAATTAGATTTAACTAAATTGATGTTAAACTCGTACAGTTTTATTTCATTTTAGGTTCGCGATATATATGTGCATAATAAAACGCACCTCAGCATTCTCTACTCACTGGATTTATTTGATTAAACAATTAGGTATGATTTTCATACAAAATTGAAGAACGAGAGAAACACATCTGAACAATTTTAAATTTATGACGCATGGAAATGACAGCGTGCGAGTAAGTGCGCTATTTTTCAAACGATTTCAATGTTTCACGAAAAAAAGTGTAAAAACAACCGAGGTCGAAAATCCACGGTTCGCTCGACCAGACGCTGGAAACAATTTCGCTTCATTTGCCACGATCGATGAATCGTAACTTTACTGATGAATTCAACCTCCATTTAGCCGCGTGTATTGCTCCATTGTTTGCCTGGTTGTACGATGATTTCATTAACAATTACGTTGAACGACGTTAAAATTAGTGAATTTACCTGGTAACCTGGTAAATCGCCGATGATTTATCGTTTACATGCATAGTTACTCGTTAAAGAGCGAAACTCTGTGTCAAGATTAGTCCGCAAACACGTTTAGTTTACCTCGCGCGTTTTGTAATGTCATCGGACGCAAAGTGGATGAACAGCAATGGCAATTTTCGATATTCACAAGACTCTCAATAAGTGTACAATTTGTTTCACTACAGATTACCACAGCAGGTATATTATATTAAAATAACAATTAAGTTTGTGGTAATTTTTATTCGAAAACTTCGTCCTTTCTCTTTCATAGCTCCTGAGATATTCTGGGCACGGTTAACCTCAAAGTGGTTCGAGTACTTAGGAGAAAAAGAGAGAACAGTGGAAATTTAATGCTCGCTTGTCTTTCATATAACTGTTTGGATGAATTTCTTGTTATTTCTTTTACGTTTATGGCAGATTTAGTTAATTTCAGAAAATTCTATTTCAGGAGGTATATGTATAAGAGAAAAAAGAGGAATTGTGAGCTTAGTTGTTACCTTGTTCCCACGTGAAAACGCAACCGACCATCGTTGGAAGCCGCAGACGAGCTCTTTGCTGGTTACGTCTCTTTCAGGGTCCCGTACCACGTTCCTGGTGACAACGAACGAGAATATCCGCGTGCCATTGCTATCGGGCAGTTGCGCGAACCTGTACAGCAGAGCCATCACCGCATCTCGAGGGCACAGCTAAACCGATGGTCCACGATTGCTCGGCGTCCTTACCCTTCTTCCCTTTTTTTTTAATGCGTCGATTTACCAGTAATCTGCAACAAAAATTCGACGTTTTTTGCGTAAAATTTAATAGTTATTTCTTTAACATATTTTCCAAATATAGTCCCCTTTTAGTATAGTATTCTCAAATACAGTTATGGATCGAAAAATTCAATGAGAAGGTGTTACGTATAAAAAAAATTGTAATGCCAGAGTTGTGCAATACACAAGTGTGCAAGAATATGGAAAATATTCAACGTAAAGTTAATATTTATTCAATCGTGCAAGGTGTTCGCGTTGTTATCGTTTCGTGTTTTACTGATAAATGGTAAATATAAGGAAAATGTGATATTCAGTATAACCAACGTAGTATTTATAATTTGCCATTTTTCTCTTATATTTACTATTTTCGTGAGGAACCCTAGATAGTAACGCAAACACTCTGTACACTGTACTTTACTTTTTTAAAGCTATGCTTTAATATTAACAAATACATTTATAATGTTTAGAGGATATACGAATAATGATTCGTAATTTATTTATTTATCTGTGTTTCTAAAAAAATTACTAGTAATTTTGTTACAATATTTAGTAGATTTATGCATATTTACTTCCTTTAATGGTGTTCATAAAAGTATTAAATTTTATGCAAAAACATTAGCAGTCTATACACAGCACAAAATTAGAAAAGAAAGTGAAGATAAATAGTAATTACTGAAGACGAAGAATTTAAAATTTAAAGTACGTACACCTATTATTTTCTTCAAGAGACTGATCACTTTAAAAGCTTTCGAGGCTGATGTTTTAGAACGGAACGCAAGAAATGTTCAGGGCATCGTAGAGCAGGGAGGGCACAAAAGGGGGCGGAATAAAAGGTATGACGGGGAAAAAGCTGCCCACTGCTTCTGCCATTTCGATATAATCGCCTGTCGTGCGTGAAAATTAATACCACAAGGGGCTTTACGTGCACTCCGCTGTTCTGTAGAGTCGAAAGCGGATTACGTACATTTTTTCCATCTCGACTCAAAGGAATATATATAATTCATATTTTGGTTCGGTCAAAGATCGCATTGAAAATATAGCTTTTTAAATGTTCCATTTACCAGTGAAATGGCTGACTGAATAGTGTAATCGCAGGTTTACTGTCAGCTGAGATTACGTATAATAATGTGTGTATATAATTTATAAAGTGCATTTGCAATTGGTAAACATATTGCTGTGTTTTTTGGAATTAAGTACGTTGATAATAACGATGCAAACTTTAGAGTCACTCTATATACTTTTTGACGAATCACACATCACAGAGATGCTCAGTATACGAAAATTAACACGCATATAGCGTGCAGCTTATAAAATGTAATTATATCGTGAAACGTACTGACGTATTGTTTGGGGAAATGTATATTGGTAACATAAATATAATTTTTAAAATCAACGTGTATACGATATGTACTAACTTTGCGATTGGTAGCAACCGGAGATTATTTTCACAGTGAATTGAATTACAGAGAACCGGTGTACAACGTTTATTTCTCGTTAAACATCTTTCACTTTCAATTATTATAAATTAATAGGGTTATTAAATTATTTGATCCACGATACGACTGTAACGTTAATGTACCATTTCATTTCTGACTTTATTCGAGCAATTTGTTTTATTGAATTCTGATTTTTCTCATGCGCTTTACGGCACTCTGCTTCGCTCTGTATACGGAATCTGTTAAAACAATAACAAATTATGTAATTGCGAATAAATAATTCATTCGTTTCTCTCGCGTTGCTAAAAAGCGGCAGAAGATTTCATTTCGAATTAAAAATGCGACATTAAATTTGGATAATCCTTTATTACTTAAATATTTTAGGTTTTTTTATTTTAGCACGATGTTGAACATTATGACATGATACAATATCACTTATGTGATCTCTCGCTTTTGTTGACTTTCTATATAAAATGAAACATGTAGTTTCAAGTCACACATTTGTATAAAATAATCGATGCAGATAATCGTTTCGTTGAAAGAAAACGTTAAGCCATATCAGAGGGCGTCATCGAGTCTCAATTACAACGAGGACATGGTAACAAATTCAGGATATCATTTGAACGGTTACAATTTCCACGATATTAAAGTCATAAAATAAACTTTATCTTAAAACAAAGAAATCTGTGACACGTTAAATGGCTTGCTCCAATTTCCATTCAAAAATGTAACACTAAGCCCGGATAATCTAAACAAAAACGGGAATTAATATGCTGTCCAGCAAACGAATTACCATAAAGTAGTTTGATATCATGAAAGAGCGAGCACAGCGAAACTGCTCAACTTCCGTTAAACGCGGTCAAGCAATAACGGGAACTTAGAAACAGACGACTATATCGAAAACCCTATTCAACAGCTTGAATCGCATCTGATATCATGTAAGAATCGCGTGACAGTCCTTCGGCTGCTCCCGCGAACAGTTCGTTCGATACAATAAAAATGTGACCGGGAGATCGTTCGACCTTCTCGGATCTTCGTCGCAAAATTCATGAGTGAACGAGAACCAGTGAACCACCGACAGTGATCCTCTGGACCTTCTGAATTATATATCGATCCCAGACACGGGTTAGGATCCGTGTGACAACTGTAGGTGCCGTTCCGCTCGCGAATATTATTTCTACGACTTACCGTCCTGTTCTTTCGTTCGAGGGAATTCAATTGGCCGCAAGATGGCGGGCTCGAAGAAAACCGAGGACCCAGCGTTTTTTCGTGATGGTATAGTTTATCGAGAATGGGGTTATTGGCTGGCCAGCCTCGAAAAATATCCGATCGCGGAGGAGCACTTCGAGAAGGCGCTTAAACACGGCCAGCAAAATGATCTCAGAACGTATCTTGGCCTTGGAAGGATGCAGCTCGATTACGCCAGGTTTAATAGAGCGGTGAAGACCACGGCCAAGTGTATGGAAATTGGTTAGAAACTTACTTATGTTCAAACTGAGGTTTCTTAAGGAAAGAACGCAATTGTTTGGAAAATGATTTATAAACCATGGCAGACTTGAGATTATCTTAATATGACATTAGTAACTATTTTATTAAGTTTCTCAACGTTATTTTAATGTAATTATTTATTGTTTTAACGTTATACCAGCTGAAACAAAATAGAAGACCTTGAGAGTCACAAAACATTGCGATTAACTTCTATTTAATAATCCTCTGCATCATCAAGTAAAACTTAAACTAAACTAAAATTAAACTTTACAACAAACACCTCACGGTCTTTACTCGCGTCACGCGTGTGTCTCGTGGTTCTAACACAAAAATTTAACTTGCACGGAAGAATTTCTATATTGTAGATCTTATATAAATTAAATGATGCTTGGATACTTCTGCAAATGCAGATTAAATCAGTACATGGAATTACATCACCACCAAGCCACGCGTGGTTCAATTCGATAGACGAACACGTACTTGTTGCCTCGTGCTCCGTGGAATTTCGCTCGCTTTCAGATTCCACCTACTCGCACGTGAAACACATGCAGCTGCAAACGCTCTTCCACATCGGCGAGTTCGAGTACAGTTTGGTGCACGCGCATCAGGGTTACCAAAAGTCCCCGACGACGTTCTTGGAGCACGGAATATTGCAAGGCAACGAGACAATCGAGGACTGCGTCGGCAGGGACACCGCGCTGAACACGCTCGAGCTTCTCGCGCCGTGGATACACGACCTGCAGGAGTACCGGAAGTGGCTGATCGAGAAGCTCAAAGAGGAAGTGGACGAGTTCGCAGGTGCAAATTAGTTGGTGTAGAACGCGTGCGCGTTGCAAAAATTAAGATAGCCCTGCCTTTTGCGCTTACTGAAACTCATCTTCTCTTTTAAAATCGCATATCCCTAAAATAAATACTGATTATGTGTAATTGTTACCGTTTTATTGTTTAGAATTACTGAAACGATTAACGTGCACTGGGCTGTTTTAATTTGTATCAACACTAGTGTATTTTAAGGGTTGATGCTAATATCTCTATGTTAATTTTTTCGCATTTGTCCATTTTCTCGAGTTATTTATTTGTATTATGAGTGCATTTATGACTTTGGCTCTCCTATTTATACATATTCTAAATTCATTTATTTATGAAATTATTATTTAAATGTGCATGCATGTTTGAGTAGCTACGAAGGTGTAATATCGTAATTCAACGTTAAATTTCTCTCTACATCATACAACTCAAAGGTAACGAGTGGTGTTACCGTCGCAGGAAACGACCGCGTATCAAAGTAAAAACGTATTTAAATTAACTATTCCCGAGATTTTAAAAAATGTCATCCGCTCTGCACTCAACCCTTAAAATGTACCCAGTGTTTAGCTACTCTCCAGCTGGTACTCGGCAATTTCTTTCTCGAAATGTTTCCAGTTAACTCGTGGAAGGCTACCAACAGGACTTTTAATATAGCGCCGTGCGTCGAGAAGACGGGGCGGAAAGCGGCGGTATAATTCTTAAGCCCCGTCGTAACTTCCCGTTTTAGCGGCTCTAATTTTCACCGTAAATCCGGCTCCACGGTTGAACGAAGTTAACTGCACTCGTCTCCGTGCTGAACTTTCTGTTTCGCGCACTAATTGGACTGTAATTTCACGACCTGGTCCTCTGGTCGCGCTAGAGTAACTTGAAAACAAAAATGGGAAAGGGGAAACTGAACGAGCGAAAATATTCGTTAGAACGTAATACACATCCTGATCAAGAACTCGATCTCTGATTGAATTCTTTTATATTGCACTTAAATGTGCCTATGACGGAAGACCACCCGCAATTTGTGAGACTGAACGACTCGATGGGTTTGCTGTTAACTAAAACTTTTAATTGCAACTGTCTATTTCCTGCTTGACTGATTATAACAGTGGTTTTCTACTTTCTTCCTTCAAATTGTAACACTTCTCTAGAAGCCACTTCGCTATTCCTTTTAATATTATTGGTACATTTGTAGAGAAGGAATGACGACTGATCCCAAACATTTCGCAACCAGAAATTCGCTTAGCACCTCTTTTTGCGACAGAGTAATTGCTATTGAGAATTAAGGAACAACTGAACTTATTAAATTAGAATAACGTGAGAAAGTCACATATTGTGTAAAACTGCTATGCAAATGGTACGGCTAGAATTCTCCTTCTCAAAAATAGTCTTTCATCAAATTGGTTGTCGCACTCTTTAACACATCCCGTTAAGTGTTTCCGTTTTCCTGGGATCGCCATGGTTTAACGAGCTTCTATCTGCAGCGTCGACAAACCGGAGGACGCGAACAGGGGGATAATGGACGACCAGTCCCGACGAGTACTTTAAAAAGATAATTAATTCCACTTTATTGCGCCGGTGATCAATTCTATTCCGCTGGTAATTTCGATACACCGCGTTATCTCGATAATATTTCACCGGCTTCCACCTCTGCGGTCGCCCTGGGTCCCATTTGAAACTGTAATAAGAGATTGTTGCTCGATTCGACGCTTTTGTCTCCGGTTACTGTTAATTGAAACGTATTATAACGTTGCTCTGGAGAAGGAACGAGGGCTGCTGTTCGTCGAGCGATCAATTCTCCTTTATTTTTTTCTCCCCGAGTCACAAAGGGCTCGTTTAATTAGTTTCGTTTCTAAGGAAGGAAGAAATTCTCAATGGCGATCTTTACCCAAGAACCTTCGCCTTCCGTGGGCGCACTTATTTTTACATCTACCGAATCGTTCAAAAATCCAGGGTAGTTCCTGGATTTTCTATAAGGTGTTCGGTTACAAAGCGTTATCGAGTTACTTTGATCTTGCCCGTTCTTTCCTTTCGCAGAAATTTCCCGACAAAATCTCATTGCATAATTAATTCACGCTTCTGTTTTAAAAAAACAGACGAACATGAACAGAGAGAATTCATTCGTAAAGTACAGCGAATTTATTCTGAAATTGGGTGAATCTGTCGTGTGAAGTTTGTGTACGCTGTTTCGTAGGTATAGACGAGGAACAGTCGAAGTTCAAGGTGAACGATCCGGAGGCACGTCCGGCTGTGAAGTTGAGGAAGTTGCACCGTGTCTTCGCGCAGATATACCTCGGCCATTTGGCCCACGACAAGGAGTTTCTGCAACGGCTGTCCGAGCAACTGGAGCTGCTGGACTCGCCCAACAAAAGTACCAACGAGTTGCTTCACTATTTGGTGTCGAGGAACTATCGTAGGAGCGTTCGCAGACAGAACATTCTGCGGATGCGGCGCCCTCTGTACGTCATGATCATGAAGCGGCAAGCGATGCCACCTGGTCATCGAGCAATGATCGAGGCGGAGAAAAGATTGAAGAGGAACCTTAACATCGTGCACGCAGACTTTCTGTTGCATCGTTTGCATGAGATTAGGAAGAGGAAGGACTACGTCACGTTCTTCGGGTAACTTAATTAGATGTGATTTCATTTGAACCAGCGATCTTTGTTTTGCATGGTTTCGCTGTAGTAGATGTATTTATCATTGCAAGAGATGAAAAAGAGCGCTATTATGGAGACGTGTAATGAGTTTTTAGTCAATGTTTAAAATTTGGTGGTTTAAATTGTCAAAAGGTGGACGAAACATAGAGGAATTATATTTTAGAAGGGATGAAACGTGTGTAGGATGATAGTCGAGAGTGTATCGATTGGTACATGATGGAGTTATTGAATGCACTGTTCAAAAAATATAGCTTTTTATTATATAGCAGATGGACATCAGTTGTAGTAACGAGGAATTAGTCGTTTTGGGGATTTAGTGAATTGACGTTTACAATTATTGTGATTTTGCCTGAAACTTTGATGAATCGAGAAGACGATACAGCTGGTCTTTTGAAAATCAAATACACTTTTCAAATCAAATTTATCTATTTGAAAATTAAATTAGCTCCTTACGGATTGAATTCCTCAATCTATTCTATAAATTGTGTTTAATACAATCTATTTTTTACTAAATGGTTAATCTCTAAAGTAGATTCAGTTAAACAATTACACTTATACTTTAAATTCATCCTTTCTCAAATCTAATTCACTTCAAATCAGATCTTTACAAAAAACGACTCTTTCCCAGCAACTTGCAAAAAGCTGTATTTAATTCAGAACAAAGTACGTATGTAGGAGTAAAAAACTTCACACTGCTCGTTACTCAAATTATCATAAGTTTAAATTGCATCTGCTTTGTCAGAATGGTGGATCGCGTGATAGACAAGTTCGACTCGTACTCGTCGAAGGCGTTCCCCATGAAAGAGAAATGCCTGAACGCTGTTTACAACATGGTCGCGTGGATGTACATAGACACCCGCGATTTAACGAAGATCCGAAACAGGAGGTTGAAAAGAATCTACTTGAAGCATCATCTGGGAATTCGTGTGGCTGAACTGCCACGTGACAATGACATTGGTTGGATAAGAGCCACCAATAGGAAAGAGACTCTTAACACTTTCCGCAGGTTTACTCCTTTTCTCTCTTCATATTTAAAAGAAAAAACAGTGACTATTCTACTATCTAAACAGAAATCTCGCGAACATCTCGCATTAATTAAGTGTAAGCTACCAGCACACGTAATCGATTTCTTTAAACAAACCCTACACAGGCGGCTAGCTATGGCGTCAGAGCCCCTGGAGTTGGCCTGGCTCTTCCACGAGCTCTGCAAACACCTGATCGACATTCGTCGTTACGATCTAGCCAGATTTTACGGCAAGAAAGCTCGAGACATGGGCGAGCAAGCAGGAAACGAGCAGTGGATGTTGAATTGCCAACACCTCTCAATTCGCATAGAGGTTAGCCAGAATTACCGCAACGAGGCGAAGGAGGCAGCGCTCCTAGCATTGTCCAGCTCGAAGAAACTGGGCCTCAACTTCTTGGTCGACTTTTATAAAAGCGCGATCGAGATCATCGACGACATGGACATCGAGAAGCTGTTGGACTACGACCCAATCGCAGCCAGGCAGCAGGTGATATTGAATTTAATGCCTGACGAGAAGAAAGCCGAGGTGGACTTTCTTTGGAGGCGGATGGAAGCGGTCCCAGCGAAGCGCAGGTTGTCTGTGATGCCTGGTTACAAGCCTGTGGATCGGAAATTCGAGTTACCCTGCAAGAGGAAAACCATATTGCCCAGCGCTCCTAGAGATCCTGCGAAGGAAGCCAGGAAAGCTTTGCTGGCCCAGTATGAACCGTTCAAGGACAGACCTGGTTTCGTTGACTTTGATAAATACGATTGACGTTGCTAGTGTGTGAAGTAATTCCGTTGCGCGTTGACTGCGATGTTTGGCATCAGTTTTGGGTAATTAGTTAAGATTGAAATTGTTGTCGATGCGTGCGATACTATATCTGTTGCTAATTTTGTTGAAGCATGGGGATTGAGAGTCTTCTTCGAAGTAGAACGAGTCAATCAGAGGCAGACGTTGATACGTGGACTGTGATAAGTGCGAATCACGTCTCAAGTGTAGAATTGTATTCCTATGTAAGTATGTAATGCTACATACGTGGAGGTTTGTATCAGGATGCGTGTAGAAGTCCTCGATGAAACGCGAAAAGATTTGCAAACTGTGAGATATTTTTTTAAGGCTGTTCATGCGTATCAGAAAATGTTTTGTGCAAAGTTAAATCATTTCTAGAGATGTGTAATTTAATGTTAAACTTATTTAACTTTGGAACGTTTCTCAGCGCAGTTAACAATTTTGAAAATATCTCAATTTCTGCATATAGTTTTATGGAACTTTCTCTGCATATACTTGATAATTTTATATCGTATAACAGAGATTCCTTACAGATCTCTTATAAGCAGAGATATGAGATAGCGGTTCTTTTCAAAATATTTTCGAAAACAGATTAACAGAGGAAAAGTTAATCTTTATTTAAATTGAAGATAATCATTTACAAAATCTTGAAGAAATTCATCAATAAATGAAATGATCAGAAAATATTAATATTTAACTGTACTGGTTGTCAGTAAGCAAAAAAATTCGGTCATTTATAATGTCTGTACCTACCTAAAAATAGTTTAAACAATGGTATACTAACATTTACATCATAATATTTTTAATTCAAGTTATAACAGTTATAATCTCTTCAATTAAGAGTTTTAATACTTTTAAATGGATCTGTACGCCTCACGTTTCATATAACGTGACCCAAATCTCAACAACATCTTGTTAACCCTTTCAGACCTGGCGTACATTACAACATACGTTGTTCTGCTACCTTAGCATCTAATATACTATAAGCTATAGCTGCAACGAATAATGTTGCAACACCATTGCTAATTATAATATGACTTGTCGAATAATTATGGCCCGAATTAGTTAATAACGCTACGAAACGTTTTGCTTTCGAAAAAAGAAATCAAGCGTGAGTTAAACGGGAAGTTAAAATTGTTATCTACAAGAAGTAGAAGGTTCTATGAACTGCAATGAATATAAATAGGAACCAATACATAAGTTTCTAAAGTGTAGTACTTCCAGTACAGTTAAGTATAGCATCTTCTTTCTGGCTAGACCAAATTTAGCAAATCTGGCAAGAGTTAAACTGCCATCGTCGATTAGTGCAAGATTAGAATGTTTCAGCCCGAGCAGAATTTCTAAAACCGTGGGTCGCGGGACCCTGCAGCAGGGATCGCAAAAAATTATTTTTATCCTTGCATTATATTTTTCAAGCTCGTTATTTATCGAAAATGTTCACATTGTCTTATGTCTTAACAATTCAAAATTAAAGTGAGTGGCCCAAGACCCCAAAAAGATACCTGCAATACTGATGGAGTCATCGCGCCAAAAAAAGTTTCTAAGAAATTCTGAGCCAGAGGATGGAAATCAGAAGTTCGATCCAACCTTTAGAACTGCAGCACATTAGAATGCCTTTTAATGTCTAAGTGAATTTTTCTCGACTGTTTAAGAGACAGTCAATTTCACAGCGTCCATCCATCGGAAACTGCTCTTCGAAAGCAAAACGAATAATGGCGTAGCTATGGTATTCACCGAGGTTTCACGCTTTATTTCCCCTTTCAGTTGCCTTCGTTGAAGAGGACGAAATTTACGTTGGATCTCCTTCGTCGAGCTCGGAAAACTGTGCCAGCTAATCGGCCAACTTGTGTTCGTTGCACTCGCTCGTACGCTCTTTTAATTGAAACTTCAGATTCGTCCGCTCCATTGCGAAAATTGGATTTATCTGGCTGGGCCAGGTTCTCTCGTCTATTTTGTAAATGTCTGTGCCCGTAAATACACCCGCTACGCGTATTTAATTCGCGACTTTTCCCTTTTTGTTTCGCTTGAAAAGCAATTATCTTTAAATTGTTCGATTTCTGTCTTAATATTTTTCACTCGGAATGCCAATTGTGTGTATTTATTGGTAAATTGTGTTCTGGAAATTTGGAATATTAGTTGCACTGATTTAAATATTTATCTGTTCATGATAGAAAAACTGTGAAATAAAAGATCTGTATGTTAAAGATGTCTTTGAAAAAATGAGCTGAGTAGATTGTAGATAATTTGTAGAGATGGAATTGATTGTTTGTGAAATTTTTGTTCGTTTGACTGCCTACTCGTTTTTATGTGTATCACGCAAAAACAATTGGTTGCATCTTCATGGGATAGTACACAGTTCAAAGTTTCAAAAGTAAACTTCTAAGGCACAAAATCATTTACAAAAGCTAAGAGGTAAAGAAGAACGCGTCAGTTCATTAATTAAAATTAATTGCTTCTCAAAGACACTTTATTGCCCTTTTTTATCTTTACTCACACTAAGTGTTTCGAAGAAACGTTAAAAAATTTAAGCGCAGTGTTAGTGCAGTACTTTAATATCGTTCTCTAGTACCACTAAACTGTATTGCGGAAGTTTAGTCATTCATGCGAGTTATGCTTATCACTTCTTTAATAATTTCGAGCAATAACAAGTAATCGTGGCGATTTTTATCCCAAACTCCGTCTTTTTCGAGTTTCGTTTAGCAGATATCTAAAAACACGTGTAACTTTAAATCTCAATTCTGACCTACAACACGGAAACACCGCTAGCATATAAATGAGTCGTAGAGAAAAGTCTATACGCGTGTTCCACCAGTTCAATTTACAGACACACGACCGTAACAGAAAGAGTTACTTTCGAACTCGGACTATCCTGTTCCTTGCCTTCGCACGTTTTATGGCGTGCCTTGGCGAACGAGCTCTTGTTTATTAGAATCTAGAAATTGCTGCTTTTCACCCTCCAGATGGCGCTTGGAGCGTCATAAACTAGGCGATTCGAAAGGTATGTCGCAACGGTATGGTGATCGAAAGAGTAAATCCCAAGGGAGTTAGCGAAATTTCATCCGAAGGGACGTTGCGTGCAGTACGCGCGTGCACGATGGAAATAAATTCTACGTAGCAGACAAAATGATGGGACACTCGTTGATTAAAAAGTTGAGAGATTAGAAACCAGTCGAATTTTTAATCGAACTTGTCATTTTCGAATACTTACTAAATGCATAAATAGCACAACAGAAGAAGATTCAAATTTTACATGAAGTTGTTGGCGAGCTTCATAGTTCTACATTTGCGAAGCAGTTCAGATAGAATTAAAACGAGGCCAATGGTCAACGTCAATACGAACTCGATGGCGGTCACAACGAGCAGGAACTCGAAGGATACTCTGGGGGACTTGAACGAGACGAGGAAAACGATCGAAAATGCAGAATATCGTGCTCGTCTTGATCGCGGTAAAAGAACCGATTTCAAGGTTGCTGGTAAAGATAATCGAGAGTACGCGCGGGCTCTTCATCGCGAAGCTGATCAACTATACCGCAGGTTTGACTCCTAATGTGATTCTGTATGGAAGAAGACAAGGAGCGAACGTAACACTTTCCTGTTTTCAGTTTGCCATTTTAAGAAACTTGATAGAATTCATTGAGAAGAATTCTAGAGAAGAACTAGAATTCTTATTAGACAATAGTAAATCTCGATTATAGTACAGGGTTTCTAAAACTTTTTGGTGCGGGGACCTCCATAAGCATTACAGGCAAATATTTCTTTGCAGTTTTAAGCCAGTAATCTTAATTTCGAATTTTAAGACGTAAAACAATGTGAACATTTTCGATAAGTTTTCAAATTTAAAAAATATAATACATTGATAAAGACAATTTTTTGCAAGCCATAGTTTAGGAAACTCTGTTATAGTAGACAACTGAGGTGGAAGAGAAACTTATCCTGTTATATAAGAAATTTATCGTGTGTTACGTCCGTTCTACGTTTCTTCAATCTCGAAGCATACAATTCGTTAAGAATTCGAACTTAAAACCCAGGAAGCTGGAGCAAACAGTGCTATGCATTGATTAACGTTTGCTTTAAAAACGATCGTGAGGGAAAATTGTAAAATCGACGTTCTGCGTATCGTTGATATGCGCGAGTTTTATTAGCGAAACGATTTCTCCGATATGAAATGAGTTTCGCAGGCACGTCACGTGTACACGATTCATTTTTACATGTTACTACGTGTCGATGGAAGTTTTAAACGAAAACGGGAACGGGTAGATTCGTTGGAAAGTGAGAGTAATCATGGTTGTGCTCGTGTTCATTTCGTGATCAGCGGGTTTCACCAACGTCGAGAACTTTTGTTTGCCGACTAAAGCCGTGCACCGAGGAAAAACTTTGGCGCAATTATTGGAATTGTTTCACGATGTAATTGCGTTTCGACGCTCGACAGGGGGTGGTGTTTCGCTCGACGCCGTGCGACGCGGCGATTTTAATGATTCAATCAACAGGATTAATTTGTTTCTTCTCGAAACGATCGGCTCGATTATTCGAACGACCGTAGCTTAACGTTTAATTAGTTTCGCATACGTAATTCCCGGCTAGCTTGAATATCTCGTCATCGGAGATGTCGGTGGAAAATTAACGCAGATGATGACGTTGGATTATTCATTTCGCTTGCTTATTAATTTTTTTTTCCGTTAATTATGCACCAACCAGTTTCGACACGTTCAATTCCGTCCAATTCCATTAATCATCGTGCAGCAAAGCCGTTCTTTTAATTGACTACGTGTGCACACTGATAGAGTCTCATTTAACGTAATAGTTTGGTATGGAGATGATATTTCGCGTAAAATTCGCAACGGAGAATATATTGAATTTGTGTTGATGAAAAAAGTAAAATCACTGATTTATCGACATTTATTATCAAAAAGTGAACGAGAGCGAAAAATAAATATGAACGCACTGTGGGGGATAATATACAGGATCCGTAACTGGTGGTAAAACCGAAAGGGCGGTAATTCCAGATGAAAAAATAAGTCGAAAATATAGAATAACAATTTTGCATTTAAGGCTTTGTTTTGTAAAAACGTAAATTATGAACAGGTATTGAAATAAAATATTCGAAACAAAGTTTATTCTTTAATAGAAATTGCTGAAAATGTTGGCCATTCTGGCGAAAACATAATTCTATTCTTTTAATTAAATTTCTATGAACGCTTTCTAAAGATATTCGGTTGTTTTAATATATAAAAGGCTGCAATAAATTTTTCTTTCAATTGCTCGCAGCTTGTGATTTCTTCTGAATACACAATTGATTTAATACGACTCTATAAGTAAAAGTGAAGCGGAGTTAAGCTCAGGAGAGCGTGGTGGTCAAGCTATTGTTTTACCACGACCAATCTAACCTTGGTAATGTTGCTTTAAAAAGTCTCTCACAGCCAGGAAAACATTTTCGTGATATTGCAAGTGTTTATCGACATAACCTCAATCGAGACAAGTCAAAGTCGATTTTCTCGATAACAAAGCCTTGAATAAAAAATTGTTGTTCTATATTTTCTACTTATTTTTTCATGTAGAATCACCCCCCTTCCGGTTGTAGCACCAGTTACGGATCATTCTGTATAAAAGAAAGGATGTTGTCGTAGATAAATCGGAGAGAGGCACTTCAAAGATAGTACACAGTGTTCTATTAATACAAAGTGCTATATTTCTCACTCAACAGTTCAACCACTACTCTCTTCAATATCTTTTTAGAATTTGAATCCTTCTCCTTTCGCCTACGGTTTTAATTCTCTACTAGCCAGTAGGCGTTGTTCTTCCTGGCCAATTAGGTGCTTGACAGGAATTACCCAGCTCTCTGACGATGACCAGGTTTTATGGTACCCTAAAACCCTGTCATTTATCCTTTTTTTGCCTACAACTCATATTTTTCTACAGATGAAAGTATACGCTTAGCAATGAGAATAGTTCAATCAATCTTACAACACGCATTAAAATCATATATTGCTTTATTACGTATATTTCACAAGGTAATCTCTTATTAGCACGTTACACAGGATCTTATGACGAACGTCGAATAGATTAATGTTCTATTTACCGTCGTACACAGCCGTTCCATCGCATGCCTTTCGCTAACTAGCCTAAGTACACGTTAATGTCACACGCCGTGCCATAATCGACGAAACTCGGCGCGGAGCAATGAGGAAATTCACGTTTCCTCTTGCGTCGAGGTTGTCGATACGATATACGTTCCCGTGGATCGTGCAGAGAAATGAACGTTTTTGTCGTCAACGTTATTCGTGAACGTTGTCGTTTCATTGAATTATGTTCGAGTAATCGTCGCTGGAGAGGCTTGTCAGTTTCTAAGGGCGATACAATTTCCAGCGATCGAACGAAATTAGAGGGAAACCGCGGAATCGAGCAATTGTGGGGATTATGGTCGAGGCAGTTATTCAGATTCTTCGTTATACGATAGTTAAAAGATAGGAGTTCAGAGTTGCGCGTGCCAGGAAATGTGATGAACACTCTTGAATAACGTTCGAGTTCGTGCACTTTGCAGACTTTTTGAGTCTTTGCGATTTCAACAAATATCATGTGATATATAAAGATAAAATTTATATCTTCGATTGGAAGTATTTTACTTATAAATACTTCTTGAGACTTAATGATGTTAAGAATATTCTATTTTTTTTTATATGTTAATACGCACCGTGGGATCTTTTTTAAACAACAAGTGCTACTTGTGCAAAGATTTCATTTTATTTTATATTACTTTATTCCTTCATTAATAAAAAGAAATTAAAATTGTTCAATTAAGAAGAAAAATCAAATTTCCTTGACATATAACAAGTGCTACTCGTGCAAAGATTTAATTTTGTTTTATATTACTTTACTCCTTCATTAATAAAAAGGAACCAAGTTTTTTCAATTTAAAAAGAGATCAAATTTCTCTACAATATAACTCTTTTTATTGTCAAAGATTCCGTGCCTCGAAGAATTAATAAACAAACATCTTTAACCTGCTATTAACCAAAGCCAGTGTTTCTCAAAAGATTGTAGAACTTAAGAAACGTCCCTCGATGCGAAAACTTTTCTATATCTCTAACCAATCCTAGGAGTAAATTTCAATTCTTATTTACAATTCCTTCGCAGAGTTGTTTTAAATAACGTTCTTACACGAAATTTCGTTATTCCCCAATCTCAGTTTCGCAATTCTCAACGAACCACTTAACCAAAACTCGCAAAGTACAGTTTTAAAAATGCTGATCTAAGCAATTAAAACATTGTCATCGTATTTACAATATTCACCTGCAATCTATGCTCCCTTGACAATTAAACCTCGCAAATGCTTATCCGCGAACGTCACCATTTCACGTCAATTGTCCCACGGACCTACCGCGAACTGCCCAAAAGCGAACAACGACCCACGCCAACTTGTAACATTCAACTTTGCTCTCCCCTAATTTCTCCTAGCGTTCTCGTCGGCTCTGTCGATAATTACCATCGGCGAATTTCGAATTGACGGCTTGGTAATTTGCAGCGGTGATTACGAGACGGCGTTAGTGCTGTACCACAGAGCGGCGAGCTTGTGCCCGAGGGACAGCAGCCACGGCGCGGCGGCGAGGAGAACCGCGGCGACGATAAGCTCCTGCAATAATCCCGCGAAAGCCGTGCGAAAGGATTTGCCAGGCGGCGTCGGGTCTGGCGAACGTTTGACCGCTGCTCTCTGCCCGGAAACCGCGGCTGTCATGGCCAACGAGAAGCTGAAGAAGTCGCCGGAACCCTCGTCCATCGTCGAGGTGCTTAGGTGGGTTGTTTTCCAGTCTCGTTAGGGATAATCACGGGGATGGTAATTTCGAGTTACGTCCGCGTGCTTAAGTTGCAGTTGGGGGCAATTGTCGTATGAATTGAGCGCGGAGCTCAGCTCCGTTTATGCGAATCCCGTTGAGGGGCAGGTAAGAAGGGTGTAACTGTGTGAGTTTGTTGATTCTCATCGCTGTCCGCGAGTCTTCTTCGTGCTTAAGTAGATCTTAGGTGAGTGGAATCTGGCGGAAGTTTAATATAGATTATTATGGAGTGTGAAGGATTCTCAATGTATGTATGCATATGTTTGGACGACAGAATGTTTAGGAGGAAATAAGTGAGGTGACTGCGTGCGATTGGGTATGAGAGGTGCGAGAGAAGAGTGGTTGGATGGAAATAAGTGAAGTGACTGCGTGCGACTAGGTTCGAGAAGCCAAGGTGTGAAAGAAAAATGGATCGTGTCACTGAGAATGATAAGGGTTATCTGGATGTAACCGCGAGCGTCTGAGAAATGGATGCATGAGGAATGCATGGGGTACATGGGTGAATCTGAGTAAAGATCAAGCAGTTTGAAGTGAGTAGCGATGGCGTGAAAATCGAGGAATATTTAGCGAACAGGGAACGAGTTAGAGTTAGGGAGTGCAAAGCGTTTACTGACTAAGACTGTAATTAATAAAGTACACACTTATTTATTAACGACAGAGAAGGTTTATTTCTCTTTCCAATGCCACTGAGAGATTTTCCTACATTATGATGGATCGATTGATCGAAATGGCGGTCGATGCGTTAATCGGGTATTTAGCAGAATTTCGTTCTACAAATGGAGGACTGTTGTATGCAAAACAGCTAATTTATTATTGAAGAATAGAATGATACAAGTATTAACCCTTTGTACTCGGATGTTGAGTGAAGTATTCGAAACGTCGAACTAATGCCCTAAATGTCGCAACTTGTATCCTCGACAGACGGTACATGCAGTGTACCGACGGGAATCGAGGCAATTACGTCACTCAAGTTCCGTGAAATAGATTTTATAGCGTCACTGGCGAGCAATTTAGTGTAAATCCGTGAAGCGAAATTTAAACGTTCGCTGTCGATCAAACTGACACGCTCTTCCTAGTGCGATGTCTGCCGCGAAGCTTTCACTGTAGTTTATATATTGTTTTTTCTTAGTAGTTCCATGTATAGTTTGTTCAAATTGCGTACATGAAATTTATGAAATAAATGAAACGATACAAAACGAATAAAGGATAACAAGTATGGAATAAAAAATGAAACTGTTAATACTATCACATGGAAGTTGAGAAACTTGTAAGTTTTTCATTCTTAGCAACAAGGACACAAAAAAAGTTTCTGAAGCAATAGTCTAACTGAAGGATAGTGTTAAGTAATGATTTCGTTGTGAAAGTAATTTGGAATAGCGGTATTCAAAATATAAATATTTCATATTGTGTATTCAAATTGTTGATAAAATTCCCAGGGAACCATAGAATTAATATGCAAAAGTATTTGCCATGTCTTTTTATTCACTTGTAGACTGAGTGGTACATATAAAATTGCTTTTATAGATACTTTCTGTACCAAATATGTTGCATAGGAAAAATATTGCGTAAAAAATTTATATCATACTAGCTGAACACAATCGAAATATTCCAAACATGGTCCAAAGCAATTCAAAGAATTTTCATAGTTTCAACTAGAATGATCGAACGATCTGTTCCAGCTGCACCACTAACCACAAAGCTTGCTGGCAAGCCCTCTCCAGCCCTCCCAAAAATGTACAGAATCTCCTCAGTTTTAATCAAATTTATTAAACAACGCTTCTCTCTCTCTCTTTCTGCCCAGCTATTTCGACAACCACAAAAGCTATTGGAGAACCCTCTCCACGGCACGAATCTCCACCAGCCAACTGGCCAAGTCTAAAATGATGCTGAAACAACTGAACACCCTAGCAGAGTCGTCGTTGGAGAATCTTCGATCGTCGTTCGACTCTGGTAAAATGTCGACCGCGTTAAAAACGGCTGAGGAGTTGCTCGAGTTGTCAGAAGGATTCCAAGACCCGAGCCGTTACCAAATAGCTGCCTACCACTATTTGTCCTTGATCCACGTGGCACTTGGGAGGCACGATCGAGCCGTGTGCTGCGCGTCTCGTCTGATACGATTGTCGAAGTGCACAGAGGACGTGGCCCAGTTCTGTAAATCGCTGGTGACCCTGGGAAAGGTGCACCTGAGCTTTGGCCACCTGGAGGCCGCGGCCAAGGCGTGGGAACACCTGTCGAAGGACCTGAGAAAACCGATCCCAGTGGCTTGGATCAGTCACGAGATCGGAAGGTGTCATTTGGAGACTGGCAAGTACGAAAAAGCCACGGAGATGGGCTTCAAGTGCGTCGAGGCGGCCATCAAGGGCAATTCGAACAAGTGGATGATGAACGGACGATTATTGTTGGGTGAGAGTCTGTGAAGTTTGTTTCTTTTTCGAAATACTTTGGTTTCGTGATCATAACTCGTCAAATTTTGCTAATTTCAATTGTTCTTCATCCTGTTTTTATATTGTCACGAAATTTCGAGGACATATAAATGATGAAATAGCACAATCTCTTGTAGAACCACAAAACTGAGTGATATGAAAGTATTGCAGGCTTGACTGAACTGATTGTTGCCTTGAATAGAACAGAAACGATCACTAAGGTTTGCCCAATAGTTTTGGACGCGACACCAACGCGGTGTCACCGACGTTTGACTGGAAATTTTAGGGTGGCACCAACCGGACCGGCGTAGTGTTAATTACGTGGAACACACGAGAATCAATTATCAAGCTCGCTCCGGCAGAAGTCTGGCGAACCGTGATTCGGCCCGATCTATAGTCCATCGTGTTGCAATTTGTCCGTTCGACGGCCTACAACCTAGTTACCGCGTCAGACCTCTGATGGAGCTCTGGCTACGGTCAGACGGTGAAATCAATTTCCACGCGAGCGCGATTTGCACTCGAAAGCCTGGAACGTCGATAGGGACATCGGGTGCGAAGCTGTTCGTCTGTGGGGACCGCTGATACCGTTCGACCCACTCGAATCGCGATTAGTATTGCGGTTTCCACTGCACGATTAAAAGAAGGGTACTGCTCTAATATGGAAAATGGGTTATAATTATAATATAATTGCTAGGTTCCTGAAAAATGTTGGTTTATACTTAACCAGAGAAGTAGAGAAAAAAGTATTAGGTTCTAAACATTTGAAAAAGTATACTATTGGATTTTTATAATTAAGAGAGATTCTTTTATTAAAGCAATTTTCACGGAACGTATTTTATATTAATGTGTATTAAATAAGGTTGTCTTTGCTCTCCTTATTCGTTTAAGCAGGCCGGTGTTGAAGGTTTCTTAGATGGGTGACTTGAAACTGATTACCTGTTATCAGAATTTTAATTAAAATTCAAATTACTTTCTATATACTTTTGTAAATATTCGTATGGATATTCGGGTAAAATGCATCGCTAAATGAAGAGTAAAATAATTATAATACTTAACAACTCCTACAACTTCATATATATCATGTAAAAAGTAATAATCGTATAATCAATGTTAGTGTAATAATTAACTAATTTTACTGAGCCTCCACAGTTAAAGATCACAAATTCGTTTACAATTAAAGTTAACTTAACTCACGTTCTAATAATTCCTCCGTTCTCCACGCGTCTTCTATTTTTAATTATCTTATCCATCCTATCTGCCTTATTTATAGCACACTTTTTCTACCTTCTCAAACCTTCCGCCTATTCAATACCCTTTACTTCCTGCCTCTTGTTTACTACCATTTCTACATCAATACATCCATTACTTCCTTTACATTCTCGTATCAGACAGTCTAAATCCCTTAACTCTGCATAAACCGCATCTTCTTTCCCTTAACTCTGCATAAACCGCATCCTCTTCTCAATTTCGTTCAACTACTATAGAATCCATCGTCTTCGTCATTGTCTGCCCTCCGCTACGACATCCACCTAATCGATACTATCCCATTCCTTAAGGTCAAAGCCTGGCGAAGGTTGGCAGGTTCGCGGAGGCGTTGGGGGAGCTGCAGATCGCCGCGAAGATCACAGAGGAGGAGGGTGACACTCCACTGCTCTCCTACATCCGCGATCTCATCGACCAGGTGACGTGCGCCCTCCGCAGGATCGAGAACGGACGCTCCACGATGGTCGAACGCCGCGTGACCATCAAACCAGAGATGATAGGAGAGGCGAAGGATCCGAACTTGTTCAGCCGCGAGGAGACTGTAATAACCACGGTGTTCTCGCACAGAAGAGTGATTACGGAGCGTCGAGAGGATTCCAGCAGCGAGGACGCGTCAGCCAACGGTGACGAGGAGATAACGATGCATTCAGACAAGACGTCGAGTCGCAGCTATCGCGACGACGACGTCCCTCGATCGGATCTTCAGGAGGACCAACACCCTACTGGTGGCAACTCTACGTTCAGAGTCGAGGACTCGACTGAGGAACGAGATGACATTTCTTCTTCTTCTTCTTCTTCTTCTTCTTCTTCTTCTTCCTCTTCTTCTTTTTCGTCCTCCACTTTGTCTAACGTCGACGAGCGCGAAGAGAAGAAAGAAGACACAGAAAGGAACTTGGAGCAGTCAACGAGCAGAGCTACAACTAACATTCAAGAAGAGGAGGACGAGTTGAATCGAGAAAGTAGCAGTAAAATATCTCTCAGAAGCGCCGATACTACAGCCACGTATGTCGTAGAGGAACGTTCTGTGTTCGCAGATGTGAAACGCGCTATTGACAACGAGCTTGAAGACTCCACGTTGACAATTCTGCCAAGAGTAGACAACGATAGTAGCGAGGAACATGATTTCAAGATCGTTAGTGTAAAACACGCGATCCAAACTGTTGATGAAGAAGACAGTCCCAGAACAACAGCAACGGAAGTCTCGCGAGTCGTTGATTGTAACGATGGCGGACAGAGGCAGGCGGATATGCTGAATGCCTTTCAAGTGATCGAGGAGCTGGGGAAAAAAGACGAAGTGGAACTGTTGGAGATGCTGAGGGACATGCTGCTCGGTACGGACGATGAGGATCGGTTGGACGGTCCTGGGGATTCTGGTGACGGATTTCGGACCGGTTCTGGCGAGGATAGACGGAACGAGGTCGCAACCAGTCGTTCAACGCGGACTACTCCTTTGTCGTCGACCCCCAGAAAATGTGACGCCGATGGGGACTTCCGGGATTGCGGACTACCGTTGGAGTTGGATTAATCGTCTAGTTTCAACGCGATTCATTAAAATTGTTCGTGTAATTTCGACGATAGTGGATGATAAACCAGGGTCTGTGTTACGTTCTAATTTATTCTTGTTTAATTCACAGCAGTAACGCGTGTAATCTTCAATCTTGTTTTAAAAGTAGAGAAGAATTTTTATTACTAAGTAAATGGCATTGATGTTGCAAAATATTTATCGCTTTTTAGAGAAAGGGGGTATATATTGGTTTCTATCTAATTTTTCTAGCTCTTTGTTATGATTAGAAAGCTTTTTATTAAATCTTTGTTCATTAAACGATGTACCAAATGATTATTTTGTAATCGATACATTGTTTTCTTTCTTGTTTATAATATACAATACCAATCGAGTTGAAAGATATATATTCTCATTATTGAATCTTACTACATACGCATAATAAGGTAAACTTTTGTCTTTCTTAATGTAGCTGTTCGTTAAATTTAAAAAGCCAACTTTTGCGCTTGGATAGATCAATCAATGCAATCCAAAATTTTTTTAACCAAAATTAGCATTTTATTCTTTAGCATTTCGCCTTAAAAGGCTGTAAAGTTTACGCATCATCGTTGCATTAACACTCTTTGAATCAAATATTTATTCAAATTATTATATTGGCAGCGTTGCGATGCGTGAACTCTAAAAACAACCCCGGCACTTTCGACCAAAGAACGCGCAGGCTGAAGAGATTAGAAGCGTCTGTTTAAAACCCAGGCAAATCCGGACCGTAACTTCCGGCGTAATGAAAAAAGTTTCGCTCGTTAAAATCCACGCCCACCTGTGCTGTAGCCGATTTACTCGACAACTTTGTCTACCTGGAACATCGAGTCATGCTGATTGTAACTCGTTTTCTAAGGATCGTATCTTACCAAGGTTCCACCCTTGGCCAATTTCAAGTCGTGAATCGTCGACGAGCTACCGTCTGATATCCTCTCGAACGCGGGATTAAATTTTGATGGTCATTATCAATTTCAATGGTCCGTATGTCTAACGACAGAACGAGTCGCTATCTTCGACTACGTAACTCGATCTACCTGATCATCGCGTTAAAATTAAAAGGCGTGCATTTTACTGGCCAGTATTTTAATCCCTTTTGGTCAATGTTTTATTGGTTGGTGTATTAATCATTTGCACTTAGATGTCTGTGAGGGATATCAGCATTGATTTAGTGATTGCTGAGGTTGAACTTATTCCACCACTTTTTTAGATTTTTGCTATTCCAGCTTTTTGAGAAATTCACGTTTCCTTCAAGTTTTTTATTGAAATGGAAATTTTCTATTGCTAGGTGACGTTGGTGACAGAAACTATTGCTAAAATATTGTTAACGTTGAGTACAAAGGCTTAATCTATTTTGGTATTTAAATATGAAGGGTCAGTATCCTTTGGAAATATATAAAGTCCTCACTGGCAACTAAACGAATACCAATTATTCAAGAAAGTAATTATTTTAGACAATACAAAGATTTCATTTTTTTTGGGGCAATACAAAGTTTTCCATACAAAGATTTTTCTATCTTTTTCATAAGCTGGGAGATGGCTTAATCTTTTCCTTATACTTGCACAACATACAATTCTTAAGCTTAATGTCGATAATATCAAGCGGAAATAAAGAGTGCTTCAGTTCCACAGTGCCTACACGCAAACCACCACTGCTTAAAATAAAATACGTTTAATACCGTGTTTTTCCATTGGCCGTTTATTAATTTAACAAACTAACCGTATAGTATTTTTATGCCGACCATATTGGTAATAAAATACTGACCAAACGTCGATTTAAATACCGGAGCATTTAATTTGGCAACAAATTAAAATTTCAGGACATTCTCTACAGTGGAAACGATCGAGAAAACGCAGCGGAGGATTCGTACGTTTATTAATTTAATAAACTAGCTGTACAGTATTTTTATGTCCACCATTTTGGTAATAAAATACTGACCAAAAGTCGATTTAAATACCGGAGCATTTAATTTGGCAACAAATTAAAATTCCAGGACACTCTCTACAATGGAGACGATCGATCGAGTGGGTTCATCGCGCGTCCGTTTCGAGCTAGCCGAGCGGAACGTCCGAATCGGTAGATTGCGTGCCGATAAAAAAAAGAAGAAACGCTGCCAGCTCTTTCTCTCTTCTTGACGTACCACGGTCGTTCAACCGCGTCCGTCGGAATCCGTTATTTGCCCGTTGGCAACGCGAATGAATATTCAGTCCGCCGTCAGCGCCCGCTTGATAATCCCTGATACGCAATTGGGATTCTCTGCTGAAAAATAGGGCAGATCAGGGGGAGAAATTCGCGAGGATACTTCGTTTTCTTGCGTTTCAATTTCACGAATTTGCAGAACTCACAGAACAGTCGATATACTCACGATTTCGTAGTTCGAAGTTACACGCTAAGCAATTGTTCTGGCGACACGAATTTTTAATTTTTCTTTAACACTGGCTTTATCAAGGGATAATTTTAAGACAACCTTCTGAAAAAACTTTTCGTTAATTTTCTTCAAGAAAATTATAATTTTAATTAGATTAGAGATTAGATTTGCGATTATATGTCTTATAAATGTAAGTAAAAATTAATGAAAATATTCTCACGAAATACGGCAATAATTTTCTTGAAGAAAATTAACGTAAAGTTTTCTCAGAGGGTTTTCTTAAAATAACTCCACGATAAACCTAGTGTTAAACTCGGATACTTTAACACCACAATTAACATCCTACCGCCATTATTAGCACTGGAACGTGATAAGAAATTTCAACTCTATTTTCACGATATTCTTCAAAAGAAAAAGGTTATATATTTTATTAATAGCCACATACTTTATTTCTAATTTACTGATTATGCACGAGGTAGCAATTTATAAAACTCCTCGGTCTTAGAATGAACAATTGCGTTAGAATTTTGAAACTCGCATATTTTACTTAAAACAAAACTATTTTTTACATCTTCGTCACACGATAACATTCAGTGTATGGAAATTTACACTCGCGTAGTAATTATACTGCATCCTGTTCTCAATATAAATTAGATTTACAAATGAAGTCTTTAAACCGTTCGATTAGACACATGAAAATAAATTCTATTTTCTTAACTATATTTAGAAAATTAAGATTAATTTGAGTAACGACTCATAGTCTAATAAAGTTTATCGTTATACATTTATGTTAATCGACTGTTAGCGAAGCTACAATGCTTGGGAAAGCTTGGGACAATTTATTCAGAGGAATATAGCTTTAATTAATAATCTGAGAAACAGTGTTCTCTTCTGGTATGCAAGAACATTGTTATGTCAGAGATCTCTGCGCTGCTTGGGATTATTCTTACGTAAGGTTCTTGAATTATTTAGGAGTATCTCTTATATCAATGGTTTCACGTTATCTGCGAGTGTTTTTATGCAAGAGGGAATTCTTGAACTATTTAGAAATGTTTCTTGTATCAAAGCTTTCACGTTATTCCGTAGTACTCCTTATATCTCAAAGACCTCGAATTGTTCCGGAATATTTGCTCTGCCAAAGGTCTTACTCCTCGCGCCAAAGGTTTCTCATTTCGCGTTAGCCAACACAACAATGAAGTAATTTTCATTATTCGATGGATACTTAGATTTCTCGAGATGTTTCACAGTTTACTGTTATCTTCAGCTTTGAACTCCTCGCGAAACGAATGGCCTCTGCTGCTACCCCAAGGGAAATACGAAAATTTTCAAATAACGTGAACAACGCCAAAAAGCGTTGAATCTGTGATTAAAAACGTGTGCTTTGACACAGTGAAATCTCGACAATATTATCTAACAGCTTTTCTTTCACTTCAGTAAGTATTCTTGAATCCTTTAGAAACATTTCTTATTTAGAAATCTACGAATAAATGTGTCGTATTATCCAAGTGTATCATTAAATCGTAATTAAATTACTCTTAATGATCATTAATAACTCGATAACTAGTTGCAACGCATTCAAAAAAGTATACTTCGAGTCAACTAGCAGATACTTTTATTATTCATTCACCAATTCACGCGTGCGTGTATTGAAGCTCTCGAATGTCATTCTGCAATAGTTTTCAATACACTAAACAATCCACAATATTTGAATCAGTAAGAATACCGAAAAATTTCAAACCTAAGATAACTAGTTGCAACGCATTCAAAAAAGTATACTTCGAGTCAACTAGCAGACATTTTTATTATTCAATCACCAATTCACGCGTGCGTGTATCGAAGTTTTCGAATGTCATTCTGCAATAGTTCTCAATACTCTAAACAATCTACAATATTTGAATCAGTAAGAATACCGAAAAATTTCAAACCAAAGATAATTATTAATTAAGAATCCAAACTGCTCGTTTCGTAGTTCCCAAGAGCGAACACGAGGACTTCCGGTGCACGGTGAGCGTTGAAAACTGTGTCAATTCCGAGGCTAAACGTGCGTGCGTGTATCGAAGCTCTCGAATGTCATCCTGCAATAGTTCTCAATACACTAAACAATCCACAATATTTGAATCAGTAGAAATACCGAAAAAATTCAAACCTAAGATAATTATTAATTAAGAATCCGAACTGTTCGTTTTGTGGTTCCCAAGAGCGAATACGAGGACTTCCGGCGCACGGTGAGCGTTGAAAACTGTGTCAATTCCGAGGCTAAACGTGCGTGCGTGTATCGAAGCTCTCAAATGTCATCCTGCAATAGTTCTCAATACACTAAACAATCCACAATATTTGAATCAGTAAGAATATCAAAAAATTTCAAACCTAAGGTAATTATTAATTAAGAATCCGAACTGCTCGTTTCGTAGTTCCCAAGAGCGAACACGAGGACTTCCGGTGCACGGTGAGCGTTGAAAACTGTGTCAATTCCGAGGCTAAACGTGCGTGCGTAGGCACGGGCGTTGGTTCGCCGAGCATAAAAGGAGGCAAGGGTGGGGAACACGGCAGGGAGAAAAGCACTTTCAGCGCTACCTGTTGAGCTGCCTATGTGCTCTCAACAGGCCTCTTTTGTATGGTCATCAAGGCGGTTGGAACAGCCTCTCTCCTTCACCTCGTGTTTTTCAAGATTCCCCAGGCACGTAACGTCGCCGCGAGAGAACCAGACTGGACCGACCCGCTTGAATCCTCGTTACTTCACGCCCAGCCTGCTGGTCTACGTACTCGTGAAATGTTTGCTGTGTCTCTCAAGGCGTAATCTGTCCTCGCTTCTGCGACAGACGCTTTAAAGAATGATGTGTCGTGTCTGCCTCTGGTAAGGTGATCCTTGCGTTATTGTTTCTAGCGTGTGATACACGTTCTACGCAATATTTGATGTATATCGTTAACTGTGGTCAAGTTTGATGTCATTTTAGAAGTTAATTTATAGGTGGAGCGCTATTTAATTGTATGGTGCTGTAATGTGGAATGTAACATGGTATGTAACCTGCAGCTAATCCTGGAGTAATGTGGAGAGTTGTAGTTGGTGTACTGTAAATAGTTTGTGGGATACTGTATGATGTAATGTACGGTGCGATGATGTTAAGTAGGTATGTTTAATAGTCTATATACGGTGTTACATTTAGTGGATCACTTTTTTTCAGCCTCTGAAGCAGCGTGGTGCAACGTGGTGGATGTGGGTACCTTGGTGCCTGAGAGAATCTTTAAGTGCCCGCGTTCAATTATTTAAATTCTAAAAACTGGTAAATATTTTAATAATTGTACAATTTATGTAGAATGGTTAACCGAGAGTTTGGTGGTTCCGTCTGAACTTTTGTTTTTCAGGAACGTGCCTGATTATTAAATAAGATTGCCTCTTAAACCCCTGCTTTCAAGATAATAAGAATGAATTTAAAAAAGCAAACAAATTACTAAAGGTATATTAGTAAGGTGTTCCAGACTTTGACCACAAACGAGCATTATTTGTGTAATTCTACGTTTATGCTAGTCGTAGAAAAGAAGGAATACAGATATAGATATACGTCTCAGTAGCCAAAGGTAATCATAAGAATCGCTATTAATCAAATTTATTTTAGCTTTTTTACATTTCCATTATTCTCTCTCGCAATAACATAAAAGATAAATATTTTCATAATTTGTACCATCTTTCGCGTCTAATATTTTACATGTATATCTACGCGAGTTTCTTCTGCCTAAAAAACTATCACGCTGCATGAATACTCTGTGTAAATTGAAAGAGGGGTGGCATTAATATCCCCTGGAGCTCATCCCGCAGAATAATGTCTGTTTTCGTCGAGAACTTCCTCATCAGCTGTACGGTTGTTTGTTCGAATCAAGTCCAACGATCGAAAATCGAAGAGGTTTCAGGTCAAATCAATACCTGTCCGTAAATCTCTCTCTCTAAACAAGCAACTTGCGAAGGAAGATACTCGAGCGTGAGACTGGAACTGCGATTCTCATCACGAGTTCTTCGTGACTCTTGGACCTTCTACCAGAGATTCCTCGAGAAGTTCCCGTTGCTGTTCTGCTGTCAGCTGTCGTCGCTCGCGTAATTCAAGAAAAAAATTCTATCATTTAAAATTCCATTGGAAGCGCCGTTAGTTTCGTCATTAATTTTACAACTTCGGAGAAATTACATGATTCCTTTGTACGAACTAAAGAAGAGAAAGAGATTCGTATATACTGTGTGTCAAGCACGCGCAGCGCTGATCGAATTTAGAAGAGTTGCGACAGTGAAAAGGCAGCATTAGCATATTACCAGACCTCTGAAGCAAAAAGGTTGCACATGCTGCAGTTGCGTCGTTTAATGCGCTCACCTTCCATATAACCCAATGGATTTTTCACGAACGATAGAACAGTATAGGGTTACGAGTTACCTTCGGTGCACGCCAAGCGCGAGAGAGTGAGTAACTCTTGCAATTAGTAAAGAGTTAGACGATAGAGAATGAGGACTTGGAGTGATATTTAAAGTTTAATAAGAGGGGATAAAGTGAAGAAAGAGAGAAGGGTGGTATGGAGCGGGGACAGTAACTGGAGACTGTTGAATTAGTAACATCCGTAGCCTTCAATGTGCAGTACTGAAGTTTTTTTTATTAATATCTCAGAAGCTGATAATTATTTGAAGATCAAAATGTAGATTCAATATCTACCTTCCTACTTCTGTTACCTTCCCAAATTTCGTGTCGATTAAACAATCGAGGCTTCACAAAAATCACGTACAGTCTTTACTATCGTTTTATCATTACTGTTGCGAATTTTAGTTGTAAATCTTATATTTTTTCTTTTTAATTCGCAATTCAACGATTCTACGGCATTGATCATAGAATTCGATGGTGAAATCAATATGTTAAAAAATTACAACTTTAATGCGGACCAATGAAATTAAGTAACCGGTTAATTCGATTCCGTATTGATCTCGATGCCTCGATGCCAACGATTTAAATTTCCCATTCGTAGGGTTTGTAATCCCTGACGCAAATTGCCATCGTGTTCCACGCGAGAGTCTAGTTTTTAATTAAAAATACCCGCGCTATCGCCAGAGGCGTGACGCGTCGTTCCCGAAAATTAGATGGGCCTGTTCGCATTGTGGGTCACAAACATTTCGAATTTCCAGGCTGTTATAATAGCTATTGTACGCGCTCGTCTATTTATCGCGCTGTCGTTGCTCGAAAACATCGACAACGCTTCCGTCCCGCGCGACAGAATAAACCTCGTCGTCGCAAAATGGAGGACGAGGATGGAATGCGTCATTCGAATGCATCCAGCGGTCGGATAAATGCTTTTTATTTAAAAAAAAAAAATAAAAACGACAGAAAAAAAGCGAGAAATGATGAAAATTCTTCGTTTATAGAGAGACTGAACTCGACTGTAGAAGAAAATAGCTGCTTCAAACGCTTCATGTAAATAACCCGCGATTCTTCCGGCTCTTTTGTCCCGCATTCGAAACGCGTGTAAAATTGATCGTCACCGCAGTGGGTGTGCGTTTCGTGCCGTGGTTAATGGCAGTTTTGTTTTACAAGCGTAATCGGCCGTTTAACTGTGGCCGTTGCAAGGCTAAACGAATTTGTCAGTGAAACGAGCGCACCGCGAGGTTGGTCCCGTCTCGGTGAAATCAATTTTGCCTCGTTCAAATTCATTTCTTTCGCTGGTTTTCGCTCTAAAAAGAATTTGTTGGCAACGCTCGCAAACATTCACCGCGAGGGGTCGCTAGTCTATCGATTATCGAAGTGAAAGATCGAGTTTAAGCGAGAGACAAATTCATAAGGTGGAGATTAGGTTAGATACTCGACATTTATGTTTGTTAACACTGTAGTGGGTCATCCATAGCTGCGATTGGGTGGTTGGTATCGCGTGCAGTCTCTTAGAAGTTCCCATTTCTGATACTGGTTCTGTGTAAGGAAAATTCTAATCTGTATTGCTATTATTAGCACGTTTAAGTTATTAGTTTCGATTGCTTTATTTAATGAAATTTATTCAGTAGGCTTAGAATCCTTTTTTTTTTTACTTTTTACGCCCTTCTAAGTAAGACAATTTTAGGAAATTTTTGTACATTGTTACATGTTTAAGTTTTCGATGAATCAACGAGTTTTTGCGTTCTGTTGAACAGTATGTGAATTTTGAATTAAGAGAAGAATTGTAAGAGACATTAGCAGTTAGTATTATACTTGTACGATAGTTAAATAGATGGAATGTTTGATTTCACGGATTTTGGAGACCAGTCGAAGATTGGACGACCAACGCGGTAGAAACGTTTAACTGATTCTCTCTTAACATGCCATTCGAAACCTTTTAACTCTCTCTCTCTCTCTCTCCTCGATTGCTGCACAACGGTTACTTTTTCAATCTGATCAATTGGTGTGCGATGAAATCCTTTGGGAATTGAAAACTGCACGAGAAGTACTGGTATTGCGATAGCCTTTACAGCCATCGAACACAGTGACGCATATAAAGATGTCGCTCTTGCATTCTTCATTGGAAAGAAACTAATTGATAAATATAATATGAATTAGAAATTAAAAATACTGTAACTTAAGTTATAAAACTTGGATTATAATAATTAATATTCGCAATCTATATTTTTGAATGTGATAAACATCATCAGATTGTATCATTTTTATCTTTGCCTTAACGATACAAGCTTCGCGCCAATTAGCTTCAGAATTCCATTATTTACACCAATATTCAGTATTAGAGCACGTGAAAAGTTTTTTGGTCGCGAATGTGTTGATACCTTTCCATTTAATGGTTTTGTTGGCTGTAAATAACCATTATAAACGACCAAAACTGTTTTCGTTATTGGTAACCATTAACGACGGCAGAAATTGTTTTGGTATATGAGTAACCATTATCGTTGACAAGAATTATTTGTTGGTTATCGATGACAATCATCACGATGACACGAGTTTCGTTTCGAGCCAGGATCAATGGCTCGATTTTTGTTTCTGTTACCTTTCGACTATTAACAATTGTTTTTTTTTATTATACCAATAAAAAATAGTATTCAAAAAAGGTCGTACAACGAATCGTAGGAGTTATGTGTCGGGTAAAAGCCTTTTCAAGTCTGAAACTGGTGATGGACGGCCAGGAGACCAATTTATCATCGTTTTAGTTATAACAAAATGTATAGTTATTACCGAGAGTTACTTTTTATTAAAATATATAACTCCCGCAATTCATTGTACGCCATTCACAAATTTTATTAGTAATATTAATGGAATGAAAACTGATATCGAATGATCGAACGCAATCAAAATGTTGTTATTCATAACCAAACCCATTTACATCATCTACAGTGATTAACGATAATCAACAAAATTTAATTATTCAATTTTTAACAATTTCAGTAAAACTTAATAATAACGACTAATTTCCTTTTCTTAAACTCTCCAAATAATTGTTATCCTTGGTTTCTGATAGAAATACATTTAATATTATTTATTTAAAGATAACTAATTAGAGGAATGCAAAAAGTACCCAGCATATTGGCGTATTGTCGCAACAATCGTTCGCGAAGTTAGAACAATATTTAGATCGAGAATGATGGATTTACGTTGTACTGTGTAGGTATATCGAGATGAACAGATGCTGATGGACTGTTACGCTGTGGCATTCCGCCATTAATTGATGGAATATTATGGAATTAGGACATTGGTGCATTGTTATCCTACGAGGTCATTAGTGTTCCGCTCTTCACTGCCGTTCGATAACCCTCTTCATCTATCGAGTACATTTGCACGCGAGTATCAATCGTACGAGAAACTGAAAACCGTCTCGCGTAATAAAAACAATTCCCACGAGACAAAAAGAATGTCAGCGTTCGAGTTCAACTTTAGTCATTGAAGTGCGACGAAAGGAATTACGACGAGAAGACAGATCATCGCACAAGTTGCGAATAGCTTCGCTAGAAATTATGGTCGATGTTCAAGTTCGTGAATTCCCATAATCGACGATCATGTTACTTATCGAACACGACGAAATCTCCAGTTCGCATTTCATTTGGACACAAAGTGCGCTTATTCGTTCGCTGTTCCACGATCGTTCCAATTCTCTGTTTACGTTCGATCCGTTATTTAATGCAGTCGACTGCGCAACGACTAAGCAAGGCACATGCATCAGACGCATGCCTCCTCGCTGTTTTACATTTTTCCTGTACGTACGCGCGCCTTGGACAGCGTTACAGGAAATCGATAAGCGGGCTTTGCAGTCGAGATGCAGATGCATGCACCAACTGCGAAGAAGAAGGCGTAGGCTTCGATAAGTAGAACGCAACGTGCATGAGACTCTACTAGATAATAAGTAAGTCCTTCATCGTAACCCATTAACTGACAAATTGTTTCTCTTTAAATTTCTGACGAGAGAAAGTTGTATATATGTACGCACAAAAAGTTGTGTAATGATATGATTATATTCAAATTATGTTTTGTCGTTGATATATTTGATTGAGAAGTCCAAAATGGGAATTTTTGGTGTGTTGCGTGAAAAGAAACTAATAAGAAAAGAATGAGTAACATATAATTAGTATAACCAGTAAATTATATATTCATTTACGGTATTTAATTATATAATTTAAAGCAAAATTAAAAATAAACATATAGTTAGTATAACCAGTAAATTATATATTCATTTACGGTATTTAATTATATAATGAAAAGCAAAATTAAAAATACAGGTAACCCTCCTATAACACGGTAGCTAGGTTTCCTAGAAAATGCCGTGTTGTGTGAAACCGTGTTGTATGAGACCCAGAGCTAGTACAAAAAGAGGGGTTACGTTCCAAAAACTTATTAAAAACAAATAGTTTTTTTTAATTCTACATAAACAACTTAATTTTTATTAAAAATATAAATGTACGTATAACAAAGCGAAAAAAACGAAAAATATTATTTTAATCTAGCGCAACTCTAATTTAATGAATTTCTTCGTCGTCATTGCTCAGTATAATCAACCGAGAACGTTTTTTCGATGGAATGATCTCGCCCTCACTTCCAGAACTTTTTTCTTTATTTAAAGTTTTGGTATCTTCTCCCCTCTTAAAAAGATCTGTAATTGCATTCTGCTTGCTGGTTCTTACCAGGTAATTATAAATTTGTGGGTATGGAGTCTTGCAGCTTCCTTTTGAATTTTCGATTTCTTTCAGTGGAAGTGTCTGTATTCAAGAAAAATGACTTGGGATTTTCAGCTAAGCTTAGGCGTTCTTGTCATTCTTTTAATGTTAAATTATTAACCGTACAATCTTTAAGACAGCAAGCCTCGCTGCGTCTGTAGAAGTACAGTGTTGTACAAAGGTTTCTGCAGTTTTCTTATTGTGTTATAGCGAAACCGTGTTATAGGATGCTGTGTTGTAGGAGGGTTCCCGCAATTTACGAATCGTGTTATAGCGAAAGTGTGTTATGAGATGCCGTGTTGTACGAGGGCTACCTGTATTATACTTCAAATATGTGTGGCGACCACCATAGTTACCTTTGCTCCCCGTGGCGCAGGGCGGAAGAAAATACTTGATCCTCGAAGCGAAGAGATTGGAGACATTAAACATATGTTTAACTCCAAATTTTCTCTTCGTCTTCAAGGGTTAAGGACGTTCTCCGCGAATGTGCTCCTTCCTTTTCGACACCGAAATGAGGCAGCAAAAATAGATATAATGTGAGGGAAAGGAGCCCTCAAGAGTCAGTTAAGATCTGAGTGGCATTAGCGTCCATACATAGAGCGAGTATAAAGTTAATTATTAAATATAAAGTATTGTATTAGTATAAAGTTAATTATTAAATATAAAGTATATTATAAGTATAAAGTTTGTTATTAAAATAAATTATTTGTTCTGTTATTCTGAACAACCATTATTCAACCTAACACACGTAGGTTTCCCAAATATGATAATTTTGTATTGTTCAACTTTTACCAGGTGAATCTAAAATTTAATAGCTCGATGAAAAGAAAATCGCAAACTGCACACCATCCGCTATAAATAATATCGACTGATTTGTGTAAAATTGCATTAAACATACTGCAAATTCCCAAATCCCCAAATGGAAATCGTGACAGTTAATGGGTTGAACAAAATGGAGTTAAAAATCGACGCGAATCAATGTATTTCCTAACTTTTATCAGAATTCTAATCTCACTTGGAATTTCTTTATCCTTCTCTTCTACTATTTTATCCTTTTATCGTCACATAATAATACATACGGTACGTCGAACAAACTGATTTCCCACGGTACCTCATCTTTCTCTGTTAGTTTCAGTAAATATATTTATCGAGACCGCTGGTGAGCCGAGTATCCATGAAACAGCGCTGGAGAAAGAGCCTTAAACGATGGTATTTGCTCACAATGGTTTATCTTGCCGCAATAAAAACGGCGTGGAAGAGGCGATGCCCGCGACATCGTATCCTCCGCTCATATTTTCCCAGCGTATCTCGTCGCGTCGCGTTCATTTCCGGTGGATACGACCCAACCGTTTCCATATATTATAGGAGGGCGCGTGGCCCGCGGATAAAGCGATCGGAAATCGATGAACGTAGCACGAATCCTGTCGAAACCTAGCCGAGGGCCGTTCTCGCGTCGTTGTAAATCAACGTGCTCGAAAGCGACGGGCGAGCCTCGCGATATCCACGGTGGCCAATTTTTTTCTGATCGAGCGCGCACGAACGAACGCGCGACCAACGTCCTTGACGAGCAACCACGGATACGCGACGAATCTCCTCGATTTCTTCACGGGGAATAAGAAGCGAGAAGATCAAGTCGAAGGCTGAGACGACACGTCTCCAGTGTATCAAATCTGTACGTATTTACGTTTTACTGTTTCAATGGTCGTAGGCACATTTCTTTTCATTTTTCTGTTTCTGGCTGAATTCTTTTATATGTTGCAGCCAAATGTGTCTATGTCAAAGGACCGCTCGTAACTTGTGGGACTGAACAACTCGATGGGTTTGCTGTTAAACTATTTATTTCACCTAGCTGTCTGTTTTCTTTGTCTGCCATTAGACTGATTCCAGCAATGGGTTTGTACTTTCTCCCTTCAAATTTTAATACTTCTTTAGAGAAGTCACTTCGCCATCCCTTCCAGTATTGCTGGTACGTTTGTAGAGAAGGAATGAAAGAAGCTCTTGTTTCTAAGTTATCCAGGCGACCGCTTGCTGGTCCCAAATATTTTAGGATCAGAAGTTCGCTGAACGCCTCTTTTTACGACAAGATAATCGCTATTGAGAATTAAGGAATGACTAACCCTATTAAATTAGAAAATGTGAAAAAGTCACGTATCGTCGAGGACTGCTATACAAATGGTACAGTTAAAATTCTTCTTCTCAAAAATAGCTTTTACCTGAGTTCATGCCATTAAATAGGCTGTCGCACTCTCCAACAGTTTCAAACTAGTTGTTACATAGCTATTAGCTCATTTGTTGCGTTCTTGATTTCATCTTGCTTAATTACTCGCATGGAATACCAAGGAGGACTTTTTTGGCTGGTAGTTTTAAGATGATTGAGTGCTGAAAGAAGAGTCTTTAATCCGTTTAGTTGACTCTGGTTGGTCTTTCTATAATCCGACGCTGACTGTTATTTATCAAAATGTACATTTACATATTAATTCATAAAGCAGAAGCGAGCTAATCCGTCAGCTGTTCTTAATTTCGAGCTGATGGTGGTTGTTAGCTTGCAGTGGGGGTAGAGCCACGGGAAAAACCCTTCATGGTAACCGGCTACTAGTTACTTAGCCTGATAGGATTTTTAATTAGGTATTTTTGGTTCGTGATACATCAATAGCTATTAAAGTAACGCATTAAAGATGGACTAAGTTTTGTAGCAACCTTGAAGGCTCTAATCATGATAACTTGTATTAAGAAGTTAATTAGTAGAGATGTAGAGTAGAATTGGGACTCTCAGGAATAGCTAATTATAAGCGATCGTAGTATAAACTTGGTTTAAGTAGGTATTTCGAATTTCCACTTAAAAAGTATAAAAAGTACTGACAAACTTAATTCATTCGCGTTAAATTTCAAATTTTATATTTTCACCATTTCAATCCATTAATCACGTTTATGAAAAAGTATACAAATGCAGTGTTTGCTCTATTTTCATGCTTCGATGGCACAAAAAAAATAAACATCAGAATTCAAGTCATAAATGAAAGCGAGAACGTGTACGTATTTCTTGCATTCGTGGATTCATTGTGTTCCTGAAGTTTTATGGTCCCAGAAAAATGAAGTAGTTGCAACCTGTACAGAGGCATGGTATCAAGTCGGTTTATATGTTATACTTCCTTCTCTTTTTTAAGAATATCGTTCTCCTCGTTTTATGGATGACTGGTACCAGCCAGCTCAAAAACTTGAGAGGCTCAATTCGCAGAAACAGGAGTCGAGCGTTTGTCCTTGCAAAATTGTAGTAACTGAGAGTTTTTGAAAATTTGATGGCGCCAGAAGTAGGCGCTGAGAAGCTTCGTCGCGTAACGTGATTACGGAATTCGGGTCGAGGATGAATATCGCTGGAATATTTATGACCCGTCGCGATTCATCTACCCAGATACGCAAAACTTCGCTGGTAATTTAGCATTTAAACTGTTTCGCCGTTGAGCTCGCTAACAACCTAATGAACGAATTATGTTTCGAATAAAAAGCAAAGCATCCGCGATTTCACTGGGAAAAAATCAAATATGACGCTGTTAGTTGCATCAAAGACTTTCGAGAAGTGTAAACAAAAAATGTACCGCTCTCGTCTGGCTACAGAAATGAAATAATTTTAGGTCTTTTCGTTTTCAAGTTCTAACAGAGAGAAAATAGGTGAGTTTCTGGAATTCGCTATATCAAACTGCGTTGTTAATCATTTTTTTTTACTATACCAGTTCGTTAGTTTAACACGTTATTCTTTGAAAATTGATAAATATAAATCCGTTCATCTTGTCTTACAGAAAAGTATGATATTTGTGTCGCGTCATGCTTGCATACTAATGAAAAGTATACTTCAGCAAGTTCAACAGCAATGAAAAGTGAAAAATAATTCATAACCATAAACATGAAAATCGCATTGGTTATTGGTAATTTGTTATCAATAGCAATGTGGTGGTCCTCTCGAACTCATCACTAAGTGGACACTGACATTTCCACTCTCCTAGAAGTCCTCGCTTCCACTTAAAATTCCTATTTAAATATGTGGCGCCCTCCCAACTCTCGCCACTAAAGGGACAAAGAAAGAAAGTGCATATTTCCTTCTCCGTTTCAATATATACAACTTCTGAGCTGTCCCTAATGTCTTTGCGTCTAAGGCATGGTCTGCTCGTCTAAGGTAGCCTTACTGATGAGTTCACTGGCAGACCCAGGACGAAACGTTCTTCCCTCTCTTTTCCTTCCTTCTCTCCTCTTTCATTCGCAGCAAAACCAAAGCAACACGCTTCAAATAAAATCCTGATCTATATGTACTCTATAAATCTATTTGTATCTTCTACGACGCGAGTGTATTATGTAATATTTACTGACCAATTCCTTATTCCACTTTCAGGCTCAGGAAGAGTATTCTTGCTTTTCCTTTACATAGAGTCCTAGTATCGAAGTTATTAAACAGAGCTCACTTATATACCGTGTGATTTGTAAGTAAATAAAAACATTGAAATTTATGAGATAAAAATATGCTTCCTGCACCAGCAGCTGTACCAACGTTGTCTTTAAGGAATTAAATGCGAAGAGGATCGTCGAGATTCCTAGTCGATATAAGAGAATTTTATATAAAACGCCTTCAATCCGACGCGAACAACGAATTATACGACTTGAACAGGATTCCGGATAGCGTTCTTCTCAATTTTACTCCGATGCCTCTGAATAATCCAGAATCCTTTCCGGGCTTTACGAGGCGATCAAGGAGATCTCGTTGCGGCTCAGGGTAGCATCGCGGAGGATACGCTACGGGAATAGGAAACAATCGATGAAAATTCCTGGATGTCGATGGAAATAAAGGACCTAAAGCCTTCTCGAATACACCTTTAGACATCGAGCGTGTTTAGAGGCGGTTCTCAAACGAAATCCCCGTATAAAATGTACCTTGTCAAATTGTCGGACAGAGATCTATCGGTGGTACTCAAACAATGACAGGAATTGGCGAGAATTTAATATATTTTAAGGATCTGTTTTAGAAAATACTTGGAAAAAATATGTAGGTGTATGGGTCGAGAGATTTAACTATGTTCCAGAGAAATTTAAACAAAAGTCTGTGAACTAAATCCGTTTTGAATAACAAGTAATAAGAAGTCTTTCAGTAGCGTGTACTTTTGAGAAATTAGCATGATCGAGGATTTATTTTGGGCTTTGCATGTGCACATATGTATCTTTTAATATTAATATCGTCAGTTGCATTAATTACTATGATAATTTCCAAAATTTATACTGTTTAACGCACACAATCAGAATCGTTTATATTAAATAATATAAATTATTTGTTATAGAAATTATTATATAACAAATATAATATAAATTATTTGTTATATACTACGCATAGAAAAGTTCTCTGTGGCGTCTGATCAATGGCGGGACTCTTCCACTTTAGTATTTACTCGTCCAATAATCATATATATATGGATATGTGTTACAGTCGCACAAATTTTTCAGCAGAATTCAATGCAAACAGTTATTTGACATTTTTAAAAGAATTTTGCTGGAACTTGCACGATTCCTTTAACTTAATGTCTGCTTTCGTAGAGTTTTCATAAAGGGCTAATTGCTAGTCTTTAGAAATTTTTCTAAAGCCGTTCTGGTGCGACAGATATTTTGTAATCTATACGATAAAAGTATTAAGGAAACGAATATTCTCAAAAATATTATTAAAAAAGTTTCTATAAAGTAAACGAAAAACTGAATAATTGCGTGCTAAATTTATCTAACAGTAACATGCGATATCAATTGCAAAATATTAATTGCATACTGATTGGAAGTATCAATTTAAAATTAACTATAGTATTATTAATTTTTTATTTCGATAAACAATGCGTCTGATGCTATCACAGAAAAAAATGTTCTGCATCTATTCTTCTAACATTAGAAGTCTTCATTCTAGAACAAAATAAATCGCCTACGCGATTTAATAGAAGCTTTCAAAGCATTTCCAAGTCCCACTGCTCGGACTTAAATTTCTACAATCGAAAGGACAACGAAGTCAGTACTGTCTCAACATCAGCAAAGGCTATTTTACATTAGGAACGAAACTAAGCGCTCGACGGGCATTTATGCCGCGCGTGAGTGCCCTTCGCGTCGTCTGACTAGTGACGAGGACCTTCCACTCGCTATCCGAGGCCTCGAGTACTCTCCCGTCCTCGCCTCGAGTTTCTTCTCGACGTGTATGGGGGGAGCCCTTCAATGTTCCTTTCTTCGCGGCGCAAAAAGTGTCCCGTTACGCTTCGCGAGTCGAAAGCCCTCTTTCACAGAACAAGAAACACGCCCCCGTTTACTTCGACTTTATTACTGTCTCCTTACTTACGCGAGCTGCTCCTCGAGCCACTCTCTCTGTCGATGGCCAGAGAAACGACGATGGGACGTTTCGTCGCGAAGAATGCCTTGTATCGTGTCTACAGTTACGTCTGGCTGTGAATATAAGAAATCGAGGCAACAAGCTGACGAACCAAAGATGCCTCCTCGAGCAAGCTTTTTCGATATTCGAGATGAAATACGCTGGGCGAAAAATGGCTGTTGGTTTTTAGTAGAGATGGAGATAAGAGAATGAGAGGGGTGAGTATGTTGGGTAGTCGATGGCGTCTGTTTCGCGGTTTAAACTCGCTCGAGAAAGAAGGTTCGTGCTGTTTCCTGTTTCTTACAGATGATTTCCTGCGTGCAGACTGTGGTTCGTAAGAGAAATATTACCTCTACTTGTTGTTACTTGTATTCTTGGATTCTGTGAAGTTATTGCGTTTTTATTGGTACATTAGTTAAAGGTAAATATCTACTCTGGGCTATGTGGGATATTTTACGTTATTATTTTATTTAAATTTAGGAGAATAATAACTGAAATGATTTTATTTAAACAAGATAGTATTTTTAAATTTATTTCATTTTTTAGTTTTATATAGAATATTTGAATATACTTTGGAATTATTAAATCGAAACATTAAAAGATAATATTATTGAGGATATATTTCTCCTTTTCTCATGATACTAATACTTCAGTTTTTAATATAAGTGTGTAAAGTGCGAACGATTCTGATTGTGTGCGAATGGATATGCGTAGACGATAGGATGTTTAGAAAGGACCTGGCGACAGAATCGTGTGACTGAGAATAATAAGACTGGTGTGGACGTAATCTCGAGCGTCTGAGGAATAGATGCATGAGGAATGCGTGGGGAACAGTGTGAATCTGAGGAGCAAAAGTAATCAGTGTTTAGCGAACAGCAACAGCATAAATATCGGAAAATATGGGGAGCAGCGATTAATGACAGTAAAAAATTATTTCTCCTCCAAACACTTTGGAACGTGTGAGAATTTCCTACAAACAAGATATTTATTGTAAGAAATATCGGGTAACAGGGTGCACGAGCGGTCGACGAGAGCCAACTGCATTTCCCTGCGGCATCGCCCCTCTCTGTGGCCTTGCCTAAACATACGAATGAGCTATGATGTTGGGGGTGTCCTCGAGGCTAGTACGAATGGCCTAAGAAGACATTCTTGTACAACTCTCCGGGTTGCAAAATAACAAACACGCTTAAAAGATAAACCCTTTGAGGACGGCACGGTTCGAAGTGGACTGTACCGTGGGGCTGAGCTCTTGTCGCGATAGTCATTTAAAATTGCCAGCGCATATTTCTGCTTAGACGCGGTTTTCGTTCATAACACTCCAAGTCAAATTTTCGCGGAACGCATATTTGAGTTTCTTGACCACAACCACGCATTTATGTGAGACACATATAGGTGTTTCTCGCCTCTGTCAGTTGTTTTCGCCAAACGCATATTTGAGTTTCTTGGCCATAGCTACGCATTTACGTGGGACGCTAATGCGTTTCTCGGTTGTGTCAACTGTTTTTGCCAAACGCGTAATATGAGTTCTTTGGCCAATTTGATGTTTTACGCAGAGGGCATATATCACATCATCGCTTACAGTTTGTGGAGGCCGTTAACTACGATATTTTCTTCTAATTAACTTTCACGTGGATCGCTTTTATATAACAATTTTATTTAACAAACAACAAGTCTTTAACAAATAAGGTAAACTGAACTAGAAGCTTAGAAATATTAATCTAGATTTTCTAAAGGCAAATTATGATGTGTTCTCTTTGACGGCGCAGAAATAAGTGAATAATAAATTTGAAAAACGTATAAATTTGAAAGACGTAGCAAACGAGTCTCTTTTTTATAGATGGCGCGAATTAATTTTTGAAACAATTTCCTAACGAAAATGTACTGAGATGTGGAAGTCGGTAATGCTACAAGTTCCCCGAAAGTGCACAATTACCTATTCGTTCCAATATGCTAGGTAGCCTTACTGATGAGTCCACTAGCAGGCCCAGGAAGAAACGTTCTTCCCTCTCTTTTCCTTTCTTCTCTCCTTTTTCACTTGCAGCAAAACCGAAGCAACGCGTTTCAAAACCATCAAGTTATTTTTATCTTCCACAACTTAGATTATCTTGCATCGTTATTTGCCAATAACCAGTATGATCCAACGTAGAAGGTTCAAGGACGTTCACCAATGACCATCACAGTGTTAAATCGTTATTCGTAAAACCTATCCAAAGACCAAAGCTTAGAAACCCAAGTCCCACGAAAGTGCCCGTCAAAGAGTCGAACGAAAGAGAAGTTCAGCAAAAAGTTGGACCAGAAGAAACACGATCCGGACGTTGTTAAGTAACGCGTGGCCCGTAACCGTAGGGATCGTGTTTCAGCGCTGGTCCCGGCCGCGGGACAACCCGATAAGCATCGTTAACGTCGTTATTCGTAGTCGCCGGGCCTCGAACAGCTAATTAACTTTGCCAGACGCCGGCACCCGCTTTGTTCGCTCGTCGCACCCGCTGTCCCAACCTGAAAAGCTCGTTCCACCGTGTAAATTGCGCTGCCAATTAAATATGGTTAGTTGCAGACGCCCGCAAACATGTAAGCGCGACGGACAGCTGTAAAACGTTTCTTTTTCAACCTCCGTTCAAATTTCAGCAAAGAAGTTCGCGACGCGCTTCTTCGAGACGAGATCAAGCTTTTCGTTCTTGCTTTTGTCGCTGAGATCGTTGTGCGCGTCGCTTTGGAACGTACGCTCGAATGGGAAATATCAAGAAGTAAAGGATGATGAAAATAGAAGAGGAGGTGCATGGATGGTTAGTCGCATTGTCACTGACATGTCGAATCAGTACTTCTTAATGAATTTTCAAAGTTACACTTTGAATGCAATTGATGGGCGTGGAATCTATATTTTAAATCGCAGAACAGTGTATGCTAAAATATTCCGTGGTTGTATATTTGGAATTGAGTTGTAAAATACAATTAACCACTTGTTACAGAAGAGTTTATTCTATAGCAACGTCGATTGACCATGGTTATTGTGATCGCAATAAAATGGCTCGCGATTGAGTATCCACTTCTGTTCCTCTTGTTTGGAAAAAGCAGCCATCAAAGGTAACAACTGTTTTTTGAAAAAACCCATCGAGGGATTTAATATCTGTTCAAACGAAGGACTTCTCGTCTCTTTTATTAAATCTTCCATACAGTTTTCAATTTTATAATTTATAGCTTGTTATAAATAATCAAAATTTTGTTGAGCGAAACGTTCTACCGATCTCTCAACCAGGTTCGAGAACCTCGACAAAAACGCGCCCCCTCGTCTATTCCTAAATAACGGGGACTCGAAAAGTGTACGCGAGCTTTGATGTTCACGGCTCGCACGTTTTTCGCATCGAACGAACGTTTACACGAGACGCGGGGTCGAAAGCGTGCTTCGAAAAGCGTTTGAAAAAGGACGAAACAACAAAAAAAAAAGAAAAAAATTGAAACGTCAGCCCGTCGAACGGTTGCTCGAACGATGGATCGAACCGGTGGAACTTTTGATAGAATTCTCGAGCATCGACTCCGCCGATGGTTCGACGCTCGTTTCGTGCCCCGACTCGATGCTCCATTGTTTTCGCAAATATTTATTTTCTCCGCGTCCTCGTCGCCGTGATTTCGCCGGAACAACGGCAACGTTCCGCCTTTATACGCGACGGGAGCTATCGACACGCCGGAAACCGTGTCGATCCCCTTCCATCCACCCTCTTTAAAGAAGAGTCGAGCGAAACTTCCGCTATTTTTTCCCCTTCCGTTCACCCGCGAGCCGAAGAGAGACGGCGAGCAGTCGCGCCACGAGGGATACCCAAGTTTAATCGAACGGAGGGAACGTATTTAATTAACGGGTAACTCCGTAGCATTTCGATAGCTTTAATCAAGCTTAATGGATCTCTCGTCGAGGAGAGACTGACCAAGCTCGACAAATGACCCTGGAAGACACCTCGTGATCGACTGTACTCGCTCGATCGTATATCTACTTTTTTCTGAAAGTTTGTGGCAGGATTCTAGGGTTTGAATTCAGAGATACGTTCTCAATGAACAGTTTCGAGAAACCCATTAAACCATCCTTTACTGTGGTACCATTTTTGCAATGGCACTCCAAGCGAATAGAATCGACGACGCTGATAATTGACGCACGAGAAACTGGCGCGAGAGAGCGTAATATGAATGATCGGGGTGACCGTCGACGGGGTAAAAAGGAAGGTGAAGGAAAAGCGGCACGAAACACGGTTCGTTTCGCCCGTAGCATCTCGTTCGTGGCGTCCTTTGCCATCCTCGCCGCGGGCGCCCTTCTTTGACGAAAATGGAGGCAGTCGAGCGGCTCTCAAAGCGTCCTGCGAGAATAGCCGGGCCTCGTGCCGGCATTATAATAAGTAAGTCGCGACGACCATTCCAACCTCCTTTGGGATCGAGCAACGTTCGTGTCCCACGGTCCAAACGGATATTATTCCGTCCACCCCAACGGCGCACTGTTTCTACGGACGATTGCTCCGTTTTGCGTCGACGATCCGCTTCGAAATGTTTGGACCCGCGCCAGGCTGCTACCTTTCGCTCCTTTCTCTTGTTCCTCTTTATTCGATGAACATTTTACTCGCTCCTACGCTTCGTCACTATTCTCGCGATCATTTCATTACTCTGATCGACTTGGCTGATTTCTTTTGGTATTTGAGCATTGATTAAAGGGTTACAGTGTGGTTCGAGGTAATTTTTATTGAGAATAAAGACAGTTTGGACGATGTTATTTGTAAATTGTAGTGGAAAGGGTACGCAAATCTTGGATGTTTTCTCTGATTTCATTTATTAATTGTTTTCAGGGATTTAGATAAAACAGCTATTTAAGTTCTTAGGATTATGATAATTCTTGAACGAGAAGAAACTCGTGGAAATAGCCTCAAACATAATTAAATTAGTTTCAGATTTGAAGCTTGGCGCCTAGATTCTAAGAGTTTTCCAAGAAATGGCCAAATAAGAATACCTCCTCATCGTAGTATAATGATGATAACTAATAAACAGTTTTTGTTGCAGAAGAACACTGTTAAGGTTTCATCTCACGGTATTGTGTGCAATATTCAAGAGCTATCATATTATCGTGCAGCAAGATGAGAAGTACGTAGCAAATGGCACGACTGAAAGCTTTCTAAATGGGATCGACATTAATCATTAGGTCGAATTTGTCGCGTTCATTCATCGAGGTCACGGATATTTCGTGTATCAAGAAAGGAAAAAAAGGTGGAGAACTTCGCTGGAGGACGACACGAAGAAAGATGAGCAGATTATTTATTGAAGCCTGGCCTCGCTTGGACAGGTCAGGGAATTTCTTCGAGGGAAACTTTTTAATACGATACAGTTTGTTACACTCGACGGAGATGACACGAAAACCTCGAAAAGTCGCTCGAAAATGCACCTAATATCTCGTAACGCTTAATTATAAAAAAAAGGAAGTTACTAATTATAACTCCTTTATTATTAATCGATGGAGTAATTGTTAACTATTCGAATGCCAGACGGCGCGATCACGCTTTTTCTGTTTAAAACTTTAAAGTGATAGTATTTGCGATATTAATTGCGATAACAATTCTACAAAAGTACTGAAAGCAGTACTGAAAAGGATGACGAAGTGGCTGTCTAGAGGAATATTAGAATTCGAAAATCAAAAGGCACAAAATCATAGTGAGAATCAGTTCGAGTAGTACACAGGTGAAATGGATGCCTAATTCGAAATAAATAATTTAAACAACTCAGCAAAACATCGAGTTTATTCAGTCCCACAGTTGCGAGTGGTCTTTCAAACATAGACACACTTAGATGCGATATAAAAGGATTCCAAGTCTAGGTGAATAAAAATCCAGTCCGAATGAAGTATCAAAGAAAGTAAAAACGAAAGAAATAACAAGGAAATAAAAATGAAAAGGGCGTAAGAATCTTTAGAAAATGAAAAACAGTCGTTGTTAAAATTGTTAGGAAAGGTCGACAGAACCATGGATGACTGTAGAGGAAGTTGCTGTAAGACGGCTGGTTCTCAATGCGGAACAAGACAGCGGTACACAGTCGCAACGCCACCTTCTGACAAACGAACAGCACACGACTTAGATTCCGGATGTTTAATATAACCAGACTTTCCCTCGCTACCCACGAATTTACATTCGGAGACCAGTCGACAAAGGACTGGTTAACTCGCGTTACAACGGTGTTTGCACGGGTCTCCAAAACCAGACGTTACCCGTCCATGTTGCTCAGAAGTTTCCACGACTGAACTTCGTTGGACCTCGCAGCGCCCTCTAACTTTCGCAATTAAGAAGAAACAAAGGAAGAGAAAAAAAAAACCTCGAGAAAATATATCGTCCGGGTATTTGCATGAAACAATCGGGAAATTTACATGGGACAAACGTTTCTGGCGCAGCCATGACTTTTCTTCGCCGTAGCTCCTCTTTTCTAACCCCCAACCGCGGAGGAACGCTCGAATAAAATTTCAATCTCCCCGAGTCCTCCCACAGAAATTCCCAAACCGAAATTGCACAAGTTCTAAACGCGTTCCCGTCGATCCCCTTTGTGCGTCGTGAATTTATTCACAAACGCGTGCAGCTGGTCGAGGCTGGCTACATTTGAGACCAGAGAGAGGCGGAACTGAGGTCGATGGAAAAGAGCGAGGCGGCCAGTGGAGCCACTCGAATGTGAAAGAAGGCATTGATATCGAGGGACAAATTGCACGCGAGGGGGCGTCGCGTATTTCCAGCGAATTTATTTAACCATTTCCGGCATTGCCAAGCGAGCAGAGGCTCGTCTAAAAGCGACACACGTAGGCGCGAGGCGCCTCTGTCGTAAAAAAACACGTCCCTCGCGGTGACGTCCTCTCTAGCGTGTTTCGTTGTGCAGGGAAATATACCAGTCGAAAGAGTTTCCTTTCTTCGTCGATGCTTTTGTTCATCGTCGCATTGTGTAACGTTTACATGCTTGAAATCTCTAACCAGCGGATCCATTTTGGAACGCTCTTCGTACTGGAGGTATTAAGTTGAATGGAACAGCTTTGGCGGTCCTCTTTTCGCGTATGTTTTTCTGCTGATTTTTCAGCGCGTTATTTTTGTTGCGCTTTTATTGTTTACGCCTTGTAGTTTGCTTAGAATTAACAGTATATTGTTATGCGTTTACTGGAAGTTTGCTATTGCATTTTGAATGTCTGTTGTGAAATATGAGAGACTGTCGTCTAACGACAGTAAAGATAATTGATTAAAATTAATTCGGATATAATTGCAAGCGTATATAACTCTAAACGCCTGTTTACGGTTTCCTGTCTCTTCGCTTCGACGGTTTTAAAGTAGTTCCGTTCTGTGCCACAATTATGGTGGTCGCCAAAGATATGTTTCTACTGTTCCTACCAATTTCATTTTTTGAAGATACAACGACGTATTAATTAAAGCTGTCATTATATTTTGAAGGGAAACAAGTAAATGTTCCAAAGAAAAATGAATCATAGTTTAACCAACTACAAGCTGTTGTACAACAGATCTTCAAAGTGGTAAATTTTTTATAAGATATCAGAATCATCCTGCGTGTCTACTTTCCACACAAAAAACAGACATCTGTATTAATTTATTAAAGAATGAAATTTCAAAATATAATCGATTATTAAAATAAAAAAAACTTTCCTACAGACAAAACATTAATTACCACGGTTACATTGCACTGCCAAACGTTCGATGAGATAACAATTAAAGAGAGTGAGTGAAGTATTGTAACTAACTTCCTTAAAAAACAGATTCAAACGCGTATTAAAACAAAAATAAAAAAAACAACTACCGCCATCTAACACAATAAACAAATAACAAATAAAACAAAGCCAATAACGCAGAGCAAACCTTAAGTTACAAATGTCCAATATCTCGCAGACACACTCCCTCATCTTATCTTCTACTTCCTCCCTATTCCCAACAGAAGGAAACGTCCTATTTAAACGAATACCAAACGAAAGACGAAGTAAAAAGTGGCAAGAAAATACGAGCAAAGAAAAAGAAAGAGGGACAGAGCTGAAAGTTCAAGTACCATTTCGAATGGCCACGGACGACTCTGTCGCGAGATATTTAATTAATCCAATCTCTTGTCGCCTCTTCAAGCGGGACGGTTTCTCGACTCTCACTGACGGAAGTCAGGATGAGACCACGTGCAACAAGAGGCATCGCGAGAGGATCGTTCAGACAGATCGTCGGATAACACAGGCTGGACACGGGGTGTAGTCGCAGGAGGATTTCAAAGGGGAGCAAAAATTTAGTGAAATAAAGTAGCTGCCAGCGAGACGGTTGATATCGAACGAGGCGAGTCTGCACACACACGCGTACTTCCTGCGAGGGTCGGATCGAATGGAATTTAATTCACGAGCTTGTCTCCACGGTTCGATTCGACGCTTGCCGCGAGCCCACTCTCCCTTTTTCATTTCTCCGCATTAAAGTTTCAAGGGATGATATCGATCGGACACTTTCCAACGAGTCGTAACCCATCTTTGTCCGTTCGATGGTTGAGCGTTGCCCGATTTCCGGTTGGTAACACGACCTTCTTGTTGTCCTTTACGAAACGTCCCCTGAACTTTCTGAAACGCGCAGCAGGAAATGAAGTTAACAGTGAAAATTGATTAAGCCGGAAATCAAGTGGACGTAGAAGGTATATATGAGCCGTTTATTTTGAAAGTGACCTAACTCCATTTTTCAACTTTTTGACGGTTACCATGGTTACATGTACAACTTTATGTTATATATCAGTGAAGCATTTCAGGTTGCTTGTATTCAGAGCAAATACAATAAATTTTTCACATATAAGTTTTCGGAGTTAATTAGATAACTGAGCCGTGTAGTTTGAAAGTGGCCCAACTCCATTTATATGTCTATCAATGAATGAGAATGAAAATTTCAAAGTCCTGAATTTATTACCACGTCGGGGTAGACCAAGAAAGTTCGCAAATATTGTATTGACACCATTGTATAAAAATATTAGACAAATTACAACAGCAAAATTTAAGGACATAATTGACCTATTACGATACATACCACCAGAACATCATGATTTCTTCAAATCCCTTTCACACGCACAAAATGTAGACGAATAGTAAATTGTTTTGTAATAAATTTATGTTTGTAATTTTCCATGTTCTGTAATAAATTAAAAAATGTTTTGAATCGCATAAATTACGTTTCCGAAGTGTTTTCAACATATATAAAACAAATTCAGTATTGTTTTTTTTCAATTTGAAACATCTTAAATTATGTTGAATGGACTTGGGCACCTTCAAATTTTATAATGAATCTGGCTGTTAATTTGAAAGTGGCCCAACTCCATTGTTGATATGAAAACGCACGTTATTTACTTAATAATTGCCACTATTTTAACAGGAACTTTAAATTTAACATCTTTAGATACGCTTAAGCAGTATAAATCATTAGTATCCTATACGTATATTTTTAAATTCATTGAAACGCAAAACTTTAAATATCTCGATTTGAAGATAAATGGAGTTAGGCCACTTTCAAAATAAGCGGCTCATATAATGGTCGATGGTTTTACGATAACCATGTCGCTGTTACGAATTAATTTCGAGTTTCTTAGAGTATTAAATACTCGTTGCAATGTTCGGAACTTTAAATCGTTTTATGATGAATATTCACTGATTATGTCTATTTTAAAGATATTTTTTCTGGTTGACGTATAACATGTTGTTAAGTATGTAATATCAAGGTTCGATATTTTGAATCGAGTACAATAATATCTAATGTTAATTGTATTCTTCGTAAAATAAAGTTTATACGTCAGTTAGCAGTTATGAAGGAATTAGCAATGAAATGATTGTTATTTAAAATATATTATTTTAATTTATTTCGAAAATGTGAACACTATATAGTAGTGAAATAGAATAAGAAATTTCAATTTTACTTGCACGTAATTGTTCCAAAGAAAAGAGTTACGTAACTCGTTAATAATCAGATACTTTGCTCCCTCTTAGTTACTTGTTATGCATGAAGCAATGTTCCATAAAACAGCCGAGCTCCCATCTCTTTAGGACCATAAAATCTTCATTTCTGCTTCGTTTTACTTTTATTTTTTCTACTGTTTACGTTTCTCTCAGAATGCAATTTAATATTAACAAGAACAGCGTTTCCTTCAGGATAAAAGTTTATGTTTACGAGGTAAAGCGAATATTTCCTGTTTCATTCTGGTACAGTGCGAATACATCCTGTTTCTTTAGCCATATCACGCCAAATCTTTGATCTCATTTTATGGGGACAGTTTGAAGTGCACGATATGGGTAATTTCAATGTTCTGTTGTCTCGTTTACTGTAAATGAAAGGTGTTGCAAAACGAAGTACGAAAACTGATCATAACTCGCAATGATCACTGTTTTTTAATTACTGTAACGTCGTCTTCAACATATTAGCAGAAGTTCCTTTGATGATTTAAAGAATATCCTTAACACTTGACGAATAAAGTACCAGACGTGCAAAATCTAGTCAGTTTTTATGCTTGCATTAACACTAAGCGTTTTCAAAATTTAATTCTTTAACTGCGGATACTTTTAGCACAGCTAACAATCACTCTAAACGCAAAAAAAGAAACAATTCCAGCCGAAGAGAACAAAATTTATCTTTCCGTCCATTTTGAAACAAAACTACCGAAACCAAGTTTATTAATTTAAAAAATGCAGTTTGTGACACGTCAATCTCTTCTGAAAAGAAATGAAAAATGTACAGGGTACGTGTCGGTGGTTCTGAAGAGGTTAATCTTCCATTAAAAGGCTGCTGAGTGGTTTGAGAAAATCGTTGGAAATGTAGGGCAACGGTGGCGTGCACCTGAATCCTCTTTGACGGGAAGCTTCGGGACGTTTCAATTTGATATTAGCGTTCGTAGGTCGCCGTCGCCCCTCGTAAACGTAAACACGGTGTACATGGCGTGATTATAATGCGCGCAGCCGGCTTTGAAACGAACCTGAACGTGAAACCTCGCCCATTGAGAGTGGGCATCGCTTGGAAACCCGATAGGGAGACTTTTTTTTTCTTTCTCTACCGACGCCACTCGACTTATGGCAACTATACAGTTCCATCCTGCTGGTACACGCGGAACGCATCGAGCACGGCGATCAATGCACTTGGTTGTTCCCAGAAAATTTCGTGTAGGGACGGCACGAGAAATGAGATTAGGTTGCAGAAAATTGAGCAAAGCGAACTATCATATTTGCATGATTAAGTGAGATATCTTCGTTAACCCTTTGACTACTGTGGACGCATATATGTGCTTAGAAATTTTGCTTTTGTGACACGAAGAGCGCATATAAGCGCTGAACACAGTTTGGTTTTCTGACATGGAGGGCGTATATAAGCACTCTGAGTATTTTATCTATAATTATTTCGATAGATTTCGTTTCAGTTAGACGAAAGTGAATGCTAATTTCAGTGTTACACGTTTCGTTAATTAAATGTTAGTTAGTGGTTCAGAAGTAATCAAGAAACAAATCTTCCGCTTTCCTTCCGTTTTCCACCGTGGTCAAAAAGTGTAATATCGAATAGCAGAGTGCATGAGCGGTCGAAGAGAACCATGCGTGTCCCCCAAAACCTCTAATTTTCTTTCTTTTTGCCTACAATCTTAATTTTCCTTTCGTTGTCATTACTAAGCGTCATAAACGAAATGCGTTTTCTTCTTGACAAGACTTCTTCATCCTTCAAACGTTCTTCAATATTATTTTAACCTCTATACTCTACTTTTACCCAAAATCTCATACAAAATTAATTTCACGTATGTGATGATTACATTCACGTTATAACAAGCAATATTCCCTGTCTTCCAGAGTTTCTTATATCCATTGAACCCTGTTTATAGAAGTTACCCAAAAGCGTAATACATTAGATCCCAAGGGATCGAGTGCAACACTTTTTTAAAAGCCCAAAGAGAGGTTTTATTCGCAAGGTTCGTGGGTACCTCTAACGTGAAGCGTTGCGTTCTGAACTATGAATATGAGGAAATTGCTTTCGCCTTTCGAGCCTGGTATTTAAAGTAATTTTTTATAAAGAACTTGGAAAGGGACAGTTTTATACATTAGAGAGAATAGTCAAGGGTCAAGGATGAATAATGTCTAGGATACACAACTAAGCCTCATGAAATAGTGGATTGACATCCAACAAATGTATAAAAGTCACAAAGTTAGCTTAGAATCGGGAAGCGTTCGCGATCATATTTCTTTGCAGTCGAGCAAGCTTCCCTTTGATCGATTCGATTCAATCATTCCCGTACGTCAGTGATAACGATATCTTTTTTTTTCCAGTTCGATAGAAAGGACTCACTTTTAATTGATATTTGACTGGATGAAAAGAAACCCGAGGAAGGGAGCGATGTTAATGACATTTTCATCGACAGCTTGGCGACGCGAGTCCAAAGAAGATTAACGCTCGCGTATGGGGAAAAAAGAGTTCCGCAGAGCCTCGTGCAGAGTGCGTGATGTGAAAAAAAAAGAGGAATACCTGTGAACTCTTGATGAATGGACGGCCAGCGTTCGCGTGCTCCTCTTTTTCGCGTGCGATGCAAAAACATTTATTTCGAGGCACAGAGAATAACAGGGATTTTCCGTGCGCGTGGAAGGGGCGAAAATGGGGGAGGTCGGTGAAAGAACTGGCTGAAAAAATGCCGCTGGGGCAGTCTCCTTCTGTGAAAAGCGTTCGCCTTTGTTAATGTTCGACGTTGACGGTGAAAAATGGCGCTCGAAATTTGAACAGCAGTCGGCGCGTGTCCCAAAACACGACGTTGGTTGAATATTAGTCGGGATTTGAGGTCCAAATATTTTTCAGAATTTGGACGATTACGTTACTCTTCTACTTTCCATACTTTTCACAATTGGAGAAATTCTAGATGACAACACACGTTAATTCATTGCTTACAGCTTGAGTTTTAAACGTAAAGCAGTATCGATGTACTATAATAAAGAAAATAATAACAGTAATAATTAATTATTGATTAAATTACTATTTTCTTTCATTCGCAAGCATGATTTACTTTTTTCTCTTGTTCTTTTGCTTAATTGAAACGTGTTACGTACGCTTTGTAAGAGGAAAATGCGGTGATCATTGATAAAATTTGGTCGGTAAATTGGTGACCTACCTAACCGTGTGCGTTGTATATAAAAGGCGCGTACCTTAACCAATTGTAATTATCTTACACATTAAACGTTAAAGATTTGTTTTGCATTATAAATTATATAAAAACCACGCTGAAATAATTTAATGTTACAACAAAGTTTGCAATACCATTAAATATTCGATAAATTATGTTTGTAAGGAGTGGTGCAATTTTATTGTAAAAAATGGAATTTGAAACGTAAACTCTAAAACTCTAAACTTCTAAAATTCCCAAGCATCTAAAATGGAGACTATTCACAAGCTGTTCCACTGACGAGTTTAACAAACGATCACAAACAAAACGTGCACAATGCAGGAACAATGTTCCTCCCTCCTTATCGACTAAAATTTCTACTTGCGCAAATATCTCCAGTGTCCTTGCATTACATATAATCACGATATCGCGAGGGTCCGGAAACGGAGCGAGTTCCCCTATTGTTGGTCGACGATATTCAACAAAGTGGTTCAAACGTTCCAAGTTATAAATACAACAACGACACAAAGGCACAAGTTCGTTCAAAACGTTCAAAAAGCTCGATGCCGTAAAGAATCAACGTTCAAACGTACAGTGTTGCACAAAGGTTCTCCTAACTTTTTTTTATCGCGTTAGAGCGAAACCGTGCTGTAGTAAGGCTACCTGTTTATCGTTCTGTAAATTTATTTGCAGATGAAGTGCTCTCGCGATGCGAATAGTACTGTGAGAAGCTGTCGCATACGCAACGATATTGTCTTGACACTTCTCGCGAGCGTATTTGCTCGCCAGTAAAAAGGGTTGAAAGGTTTTTTTCAGCACGATCGTGCAACATAGTTCAGAGCTCAACTTGGCAGCTAACAAGATGTGCAAATGGCAGAGGATAAGGAATACACAGTAGACTGTTATCTTGGACAGACAAACAGACTCGTGCACTATGTTATCTTGAGCAGACAAACAACACTGTGCAGTGTGTCATCGATATTCGTATCGTGACGCGAGGCATCTATAATTTCGGGAGTAGTATACGTCTCGCTTGGGGTCGCTCGCCATGCAAATTACACCTGGGAATCGCGCGTCTATCGTTGATTTATTCATTGTTCCGTTCACTGTGCCGCGTATTTTTCCCCCTCTGTCCTTTCTCAGCCGAGCGATTCTCTTACCGCGTTGATTTCCACTTACAATTGCTGTCACGAGTGCTAACAGCGTGCCAAGAAATTATTTCCCTGCTCCTGGTTCCGTTTTACTCTCGAGAATGGAAGTAGAATCTTGTGAAACGTATTATTCTTCGACAACTATGGTGTCTACCAATGTCTATTGTTGGATACCAATTCACTATCTCGTGAACCATAGTTATCATCTGTTACGTAAATGTTACAGTAAATGTGATTAATCCGGTGATTATGTATAATTTATTTACAATTACATTTATTGAGCATAATTTATGCATAATCGCCACTAAGTTTATGCAAGTAGTTGTGGGAAATAGAAATAACTCAATGGCTCAATATATTTTAGTGCTTATTACTTTTTAACTCGGAGGTTCGTACAAGAATGCTTTCTTAGGCCGTTCGTAGTAGCCTCAAGGACACCACCAACGCCATGGCCTTCTCGAATATGTAGACAAGGCCTCAAAGAGGGGCTTAACTGCAAAAAAATGCACATGGCCTTCGTCAACGTCTCGTGCACCCGGTTACCCGATATTTCTTACACTAAGTTTAGCAAATATGACGAATTCTTCAATATATATTAAATTAACCAGCGACAAAATATAATCCCAAAGCCACTGAAAATTGTTTACACAAATGAGACCAGACTTTCAAAAGTATCGTCAATTTTCTTTATCCATTTTTTATCTATGCATCCACCACTTTACTCGAACCGTGTGCAGCTCAAAAAAGAAAGCCGTTCGATCGATAGTAAACGCGTCATCGGGTAAATTCGCTTGTTCTGTCGAACTTATCTCGAATTTCAGCCTACAGGGCGCGGTGTTTGCGTACAATGCCCCGCGACGGCATGAACGAAACAGACACATCTCGGTGGGTAAGAGAGTGAACGTCAGTCGACGTTCACTTCCACGTTTTACTATCCGCCTCCATTACTACCGCGGATTATGTTACGACACGCGCGGGATCGCGCGTGTACCGAGCAATAAAACCGCCGGATGATCCGTTATCGTTTCGCGGAACCCATAAGAGCCATGGGGGAAAACCAGGAATCCGTGTGTCAGAAAATAGACCTTCGATCGTCGACTACCGTGTTATTTCCTTCCTGGAAGTCTATATATGAACCACTCTGAACGAGTGAGAGTGGCGAGGATCTTGAGATCTCCTTGTTTTCTTTTCTCAACTACTCTCTTTGTACATTTGAAATATTTAAACGCAATAAGTTTTGGAAGTAGAAGTAAGTGGATGACTGAATATCTTGCAGGCGTTTTTATTAATTCGCAATACGGAGATTCGTATAAGAATGGCGTCTTAGATTGTTCGTATTAGTATCGAGGACATCCTGAACGCCATGAGCCATCTGAAGGTTTAAGTAACGCCCTGGAAATGCAGATGACCCTCGTCGATCGCTCATGCACTCTGTTACCCCACATTTCTTACAGAAAAGAACACGTGTGTGAGTTATTTCACTAAAAAAAATAGACATTCGATGGAATTATTATGTTGCAAACGCTTTGGTCTACAAAATATTCACAACTAAATTGTGGGATATTTATTAATTAAGGACAATTGCAAGGTTTTGCAAATCGTTGGATAATTCCTTTCAATTGAGATATTACTTTGAAGACAGATGATAAGCAACTGGCTCGATGTTTTAAAACATTCACATGAAAAACTCATTTATTCCGCACATTTTCTCTCGCTTCCATTCTAGAATGTTTCATGCACGTAACATTTGAAATCCTAATTATTGATCAATTTTTGATACATCTTTTTGAAAAGTATCGTGTATATTTTTTATTTACAACAAAATTATAGGATATGTATTAAATTAAGGAAAACTGCTAGATTTTGCAAATCGTTGGATAGTTCCTTTCAATTGCGATATTACTTTAAAGACAGATGATGAGCAACTGGCTCGATGTTTCAAAACATTCACATGAAAAACTCATTTACTCCGCACATTTTCTCTCGCTTCCATTCTAGAATGTTTCATGCAAGTAACATTTGAAACCCTAATTATTGATCAATTTTTGATACATCTTTTTGAAAAGTATCGAGTATATTTTTTGATAGACTGACGTCGACTTTTTTAAACAGAGATTGAAGATTATACAGTATATAGTACATATATAAAATCTACCAATTTTTCTGGGAGAGACGATCCTTTTAAAAGCAACACGCGTCGCGCGCGTCAACTGGGAGCGAATCCATCCTTGACCCAGTCCCTCGACGGGACGTAAACGAAGCAGCTCGAGCGGAAGACGCGCGAGATCCAGTTCGAGTGGTCGGTTAATGTCACCGCGTAATTTCTTACTCTTCTTGTGAAACGACTGGGAAAAATCGGCGTCGACCTTGCTCTTTTTCTTCGCCAGAGTCGACCAAGAAGATTAATCGATCTCCATCGCTACCAGTTACTGGTTTTATTCACTCTCGCGTCATGGTCGATGCTCTCCTGGATAATTAGGTACGTTTTCGATGGTCGAAGAGAGAGGCACTCGTACAAAGGTTCTCGATAGAATCCTCGTATAACAAGGTTGTTCTTTGAAGGTTTTTTCTCGAAGAATGTTTTCATTATCCTCGTGTTTGACGACGATGGTCAATGAAATTTTTTAATTAGGATTTCAATTGTCAATGGTGAATTTTATGGGTCGAGTCGAGGAATTACAAGATCGAAAGGTCAGCAGTGAAATATTCTTTCGATAGTAATTAGTTAAGAGGATCGCGTGGGTTAACAACGGGTTGGAGAAATGGCGGAAGTAGAGGATGAGGGAGTAATGGTTTTGTAACAAATGGTTTTTAGACGATCGACAGACGAGGACTGTACAAATCGATTGTTTAGTTTTACAATTAAATTATGTGTAACGTTTACCAGTCGAAATCGACCTTTCTCGTGGATCGAGTTGACCTTTTCTGCGAATTAAATCCTTCGACCTTTTTTTAATTGAATCGTAAGTTTTTTAAGAAATTTGTTTCGTTAAACTTTTGCTGTATGAGTGGAATCAAAATGAAATCAAAGTGGAATCAAATTGAAATCTATTTGGAAAATTAGAAATTTGATTAGATGTAAGGATGAATAAACTTATTTAACGATACTCGTAACTTAATCTGTAATGGTTGAGCTGCTGGTGATAAGTTAATGTAATAACTGTGATAATCTGTAAGGGCAGCAGTTTAGCGAAAGGTCATTAAGAAGATTAACTTCTCCAATTGTTAAAAAGTCAAAGGTAAGGGTAAAACGAAAATACATTGACGCGTTGCGGTATCTTCTCTTTCTGCGAAATTAGAGTGATTTTGTATCTTATTAAATTATTAGCTACATTAACATTTAACTTATTTTGAATTCTTATAATTTACAAGAAGAAGTAATTTTCTGTCGAACTAAATCTGATTTATAAAAGAGTGAATATGATCTACAAAAGGCTGAATCTGAAGTACAAGAATAAAATCAATATAATTGCAATAAAAAATTATCAAAACTGTAAAAAAGACAGAACATAAAACAACAGCATGTAACTTTCTTCTATGCTATAATTTTCTACCTGCAACTGTTGCAAAAGCAAAATCCCGCCCAAAATTACACCAAATACTCTATACTTGAATAATAAAAAAATTTTTCTTAATAACATAATGAATATATTTATCGCATTCTGTCATCTCTCAGAATGATTCGTCTTGATTCTAAAAGCCAAGTGAAAATTCCTCGTCAGAGTAAAAAACTTAATAGCGCCCGCAGTAACGCAACAGTTTCGAAAAACCAACGAAGAACGCAACGAGGGTCGTAAATCGACTGATCGATTGACCGAGATCCACTTCCTCGAACGATCCTCGCGATCACCGGATGGAATTTCTCCGACAGTTAGACGGGGATTGGTGGATGTGTTTCTCAGGCTGAGCAACCTCGAGAAACGATTACCTTTCCATTCATCGTCGCCTTACTGTCGCGTTGTTTACGCGACGAAAATATATAGGGTTAGACTGAGTGGGTCGATGGAATTGATTCGACGAGTTCGAGGAACCTTTAAATGATATTAATTGAAGTTAATCTTTAATTAGAACACTATTTATAAGATATATAATATTTATTTAATATATGATTTATTATATAATTATACTATTTATACAATACTACGTACAATTACGAGACGGGGTTATTCATTTCAAGTGCCTCTAAAGACTTTGGCGAGTCAGATTCGTCAAGAGCTGTTTAGTTCCTTTAAATATTCTAAAATGTTTTGAAATGTTTCGTACTTTAAATAATTATTAAATTATTACCTTATAATGTTATTTAATTGTTCTCCATTAACATTATGTATCAACCAGATCAAATGTTACATAATTTCAAAATAAAATGCTCTCCTTCTCAGTTTCTACCTAGCTGTTCATCGGTTGAGCGAAATTAAAATAGTACTTCCCAAACGCATCGAGTTTCCATTTTATTCGTACGTCAATGGACTAATTAGACGATTTTCATCTAGCAATCTCTCAAAATTTCCTCATTTATTCATTACACGTGTAACAATTATCACCCTCGACCATTCGAGGCTCCCTTCCACCTTATCGCTCGCAACAACCGCCTAATTACCGATCAAATATTACATAATTTCAAAATAAAATGCTCTCCTTCTCAGCTGTTCATCAGTTGAGCGAAATTAAAATAGTATTTCTGGAACGCATCGAGTTTCCATTTTATTCGTACGTCAATAGACTAATTAGACGATTTTCATCTAGCAATCTCTCAAAATTTCCTCATTTATTCATTACACGTGTAACAATTATCACTCTCGACCATTCGAGGCTCCCTTCCACCTTATCGCTCGCAACAACCGCCTAATTACCAACGAGTATACACCCAGAGCGTCGAGAGGAAAAAGGGCGTTTATTATTCGACGCGACACGGTTCGCGCGACGCAGCCAACAACGTACGACTATAATAAAGTCCCGCGCGCGCGACCTGGAAATCGATTCCTGGCCCTTCACGGATGAACGAGCTTTTCACAGCCGCCTACTGCACTCCGCTTAGCCACGAGCCGGCGGGCACCTGCGAAATATGGTAATTAAACGATTTAATTAAATTACGACCGGCGTTCAACCGGCGACGTATCGTCCGCCGACCGCTCAGGCTGTAATTCGCCTCGGAATTTAATTAAACGTTTAGTTGGACCGCGACGGCGACAGAGTTTTGCGACAGACTTCCGTTTCGGACGCGACGACTACGTATCGCGCGCGGACATTTTGTTTTTGGTCCCGTTCGCGTCGCGTTTGGCACTGTGGAACAGTCGTGGATAACTAATCACCACACAGAGTCTGTTTCACGCTTTTTTATTTCGTGGCGGCCTTTCGACACTCGTCACTAGAGGGACAGCACCGTTTACAGTTTCCTGAAGGCACTCGATGACCTATCTATTCCAATATATATCGATTCTGACCTGTCCCTAATATCCCAGCGTCTAAGGCAGGACCTGCTAGGTAGCTGCAACGATGAGTCCACCAGCAGGCCCAGGACGAAACGTTCTTCCTCTCTTTTCTTTCCTTCTTTCCTCTTCCATTTTCTACAACAAACTGAAGCTGACTTGCTTCAATTTGGATCGCTCTCGATTCGCGTCGTCCTCGACTGTGTCTTTTTCTGCTTTCATCCCAATCACGTAGGATTCTTTTCGACCTGCGTGGTAGGGGTTTTTTTCAGGTATTATGCTTGAGTTTGAACTCGCGAAGGGAAACTTACTTTCGTTTCCATCAGCTGTAGCGTGCACAGTATGCACGTACTAATTCTTCGCGTACTCCACACAATCCAAACAGCATCGCTTTGCACTTACAATTGTAAGAAATATTGGGTAAACATACGAATGGGCCATGACGTTGAGAGTGTCCTCGAGACTAGTACGAATGGCTTAAGAAGGCATTCCTGTGCGAACCTTCGGGTAAGACACTAATAAATACGCCCAGTAGACGTTGAGCCATCGAGTTATTACTCCATTTTCCTCAACTTCTTACACAATTAGAATTTTTTGGTCTACGTGATTTTCATCGCGTCTCTTCCATTATTATCGGAAAATCACATGGCCAGTTCGATGCCACCTGTTTATATTTTATATCGCGCCATAAGTGTCGCGCGTAAGGCTAAATACTCCGACCGAGACTTTTCGAGGCGCGAAATGACAATGGTTTCGGTCGAGGTTCGTCGCTGCCAAGTTGCAGTGGGCGCCACAGTACCAATAAGTCCCCACAGCGCCCGCGAAAACTGTTATGCAGTGAATTCAAATTGGAGTTACACGATTCGAATCTTTCGATCGAGATGTTCCACTGAATTTATGAGGAACGATCTTGGAATTCGATAATTGAAGGAATTACGAAAACTTGAGGGAGATGTTGTGTTTATATATGTAGGGTATTTGTTAATTAAGAGACAATTGCAACTGAGATGTTGTTCTGATGATGGATGATGAACAGCTGGACTTGTTTTGAAGCATTCACTAGAAAAGCTTATTCATTTTGCACACTCGCTTTCACTTGTATTCTAGAATATTTTATATGTCAGATATGAATAAATTATTGAATTATTAATTAACAAAAGGATAATTTCATTGTGCTTCATATAGGTACAGTTGGCTTTAAAAATATCTGGTCAAATTTTGTCTAAAATTATTGTTCAGTTTTAATAATTGAACATGTAAACTCTGGACCCTAGGAAAATTTGAGAAAACTTTGGATTATTCAAAGCACATGCATGCGATATGAACGAAGCTTATTGTGGTCGTTCTGTACCATGTTAGTGAAAATTTTCAGACAAATGTTGGCGACACCACGTTACTAGCATTTTAATATTTAAGAATACGCCAGTTAAATTAGATAAAGTTCAGTTATATTAAAACGAGGTTAGAACAAAATTAAATCGAAGTTAAAAAGACAAATATCAAGAATTACACTCTTAGTCCTTTTATAAGTCCTCAAAATAAAAAATTCCGATTAATCTCGAATAAATTGACCTATCTGATTAACGTTTTAGTAACAGATTCTTCTAATTGTAAGTGCAAAGCGACGCTGTTTGGATTGTGTGGAATATGCAAAGAATTAGTACATGCACGCTGCAGCTGATGAAAACGAAAGTAAGTTTCGCTTCGCGAGTTCAAACTCGAGCGTAACACCTGAAAAACGAGCAGAAGTGTCAACAAGGGGTTTATCAACCATCGTGTAAACAGCTGAACGAACCGTGGCAGAAAAAATCGGAGGTAAAGAGCAACCAGCTATACGATATTGGTACACGACAGCGGCAGTCAGCGAGTTTCACAATCAGAATGAACTGCGATACCAGATTTCTCTCTCATCCGTTACATTTTTGAACCACGTTCGGAGCAATTTCTATTTTCTCAAACTTTTGGATCACTATCTGTGAAAGGAAGTAGTGAACGTTGCCAAATAATGCTGAAAAAACATTCTATCAAGTTTTAATTAATCTCAAACATTGAAATTTGTGTGTAAATGGAATTTGATAATTATCACAGCAATTTACATTAATTATTATGCGAAATGTATTTGTAAAAATGGAATCAGTTATACTAATGTAAATCATGGTGATTTTAAGAAGCTTTGAAATTGTTTTCTACTGACAATAAACGAAACAAGTTATGTTCCTCTTTCATCTCAATTGTTAAAGAAAAATATTAAATAGAAATAATAATTCTTCTGAGTCTTTCAACGGAATCTCTCAAACATTATTACATTTATCAAGATAAACATTAGCGTTACCACTATTCAATTATCTCTTTTGCAATAGTGTTTTTGTAACATAAATTACCATCTATTTTGTTAATTTAGTTTATTCGAAAAAATAACACTCATTTTCTTACAATGTATTTTATGTTATAAATACCACGAGTGTAATATAAAGTGGTAGCTTCCAAACTAAAAATAATAAATATTATTCAAATATTATTTTTATTATTTCCTTGTATTATTCTATTATTATTTATTATTTCTATTAATCAAGTACCAGTAAGGAAACTGCTACAAATTCCTTACATTTAAACGTTTACATCCACATTGCAACTATACATAACAATATAGCGAAAGGAGGAGATGTTCGAAAAGAAAGAGAAAAATTTCGTGTTAAGTTAACTGACCCTATATTTTCGAAATTGTACAGTAACGATTATTGTCGCCCTAGCGGTAGTTTCCCTCTGTGTTCTTACAGTGAGTTAGACGCTGTTTCAATTTCTGGTAACAGCCCTTGGACTCGTTTTCCGGAATATTGGCGAATTTCTTTATGGCGTCGCAGTGGATATCAGCGATAGCGGAGAATTCTTATTCTTTTAGTACACTTCTTGGATTTTGGGATAAAGTAAACGTCGCAAGGAGTTAAATTGACTAAACTCTTTTATGGGAAACTGATTTCCGCTTCATGGCGCACTCTCCTAATAATTATAGACTTTTAATTTATACGTGTTAACTCTCTGAGGCACACGATTTTAAAGGGACTAAAAATCGTAGTTGCACAAAATTCTTTTTAATATGAAGAAATCGAAAAAAAATTACACTATATTTCAATTATTTGTATTATTTTTTAAATTAGAACGAATTTTTAAAATTATTTAACATAAAATATTACTCAAAATGAGAAAAAGAATTATAACATTTATTACAGAATGTATAATTCCAGCGTGCAACTAATGTTTTAAATAAAGGTAATTAAAATACATATTTTCCTCCAAAACAAAGTGGCACTTTGTAAACAGAACAGCACCAGAGAGAGCAAAAAGTTAAGCAAAAGGTGGAACAGTTTTTAACTCAATTAATTCCAAATTGTTATGCTTGTTATGCTTCTTAGATCGCAAAGGAGCATTAACTTTATCATACTCTTTTAGTCTATCCCATCTCTTCCACATCAAACCACTCACCCACAAATGCATACTTAAAAAAAAGCAAAACGTGAACCTTACAAAAGTCCAAAAGCAACGAACTGAATGAACTGCATCGAGAATTTGAGATTCGAAGGTAACGACGTAGACACGAGCAAGACAAATTAAAACGAGAACGGCCAATTTCCATTCTCCATCGGATGAAACGATCCCAAAGTTCCATGCACCCTTGCGCAACAGTCGACAGCAGTTCCACCGCCTACCTTTAATCGTTAACGGGTCACCGCGACACGAAGCGCGAACGTCAACCCAACGTACCATCTCCCCTATTTACCCTGCCATCAACGAGCTTCCCTATTTGCTTTTACCCTATATTACCTGGCCTCGACGTTCGCGTTCTCCAACGAAGACGCTCCACCGGTTCGAACTCCCGTTCTTGCGTACAAAACCCACCCGCCCAGTTTTATTCTCCATTCTCTAATTGACCCCTCGTTTCTTTCCCTCGAATTCGCCATAGAGCTCGCTTCTCGAGCGCCACCACGCGTCTCTTCCTCCGATTGGTGCTTTCGAACAACGCGTCTGCTCGGGGGGACCGTTTCCAACGCTTCTCGCGATACTGCGTTTCCTTTAAATTCGATTGAACCCATCGAGAGTGGAGAACGAGTTCCATTCGAGAATCCTCTGATATGCTTCTACGAATTCTAGTAAATAGACTGCGGATGTTTATGCAAATTTGTGTTTTCTTAGGTATAATTAAAGAAATGCAATTTGTTGCTTCCCTAGCTCCGCTTTGCTTAACACATTTGTGAACATGAATGCTATAGCATTCAAATTTTAAAGTTAATTATTTTTAACTGAATTTGATATAACAATATTATTTGTATTGTCATAGATGCTATTGCATTCATTGTATCTAACGATTAAAATATGGTAATCTGACTAGCCTTATAAAATGTGTTTAATCAAATTTCGGATATCAGAACCAATTTAAAAGAAAATGATTGTCAAGCTTTGCACCTCGCTAAAACTTTTACTGTGCGGCGGTTTAGGTCTGCGAACGTGTTAATGGTTGGTTAGAATACCAAGGACGACTTTTTTAATTGGTTTTAATATTTTAGATGAGGATGATACGTTGGGTAAATTACTAATTTGTAGTACTTGGTTGTGACTTTGTTGTAATTTAGTTTAATAATGAATCAGAGTTAAGGCATTAAAGGTGCGAATCGTTAAAAATTCCAAAGCAACCTTTAAGGATCTAATCCTAGTACTTAGAAAAATTAAAATAATAAAAAGGAGCAAGAAATATTTGGAAATTCTCAAAAATAGTTAGTTGATCGCGTTCGTACCGTAAACTTGGTTTTAATTAAGGGGGCGACCATAATTGCGACGCGTCACAAATCGAATATATTAACACGCTGATGTTTACTGTGTGAACTCGACGATGGACGATTAAAGCAAATTTTTTTAATCAGTCCACATTTAGTGAGTTTGATGAATATTTGAAATTTAGAGGTTGAAGTTATTATATTTTCTAGCAAATTTTCCTACCAATTGGCGGACTTCTACAGCCGTTATTTCTAATAATTAAAAACATTTCATTTCATTTTTTAATGCAACTTTCAACCTATTTACAGCTTTATAGGAAAGTTGACTGTGATATTTTATAAGTAAATTTAGGTAACGCGGTTAAATTGCTCACCCTCTACACAGGGTGAGATTGAGGGAGCGATATAACTGGGCAGAGGGATGTTCCTATACGAAAATACGAGGGCAAGGTTTTTAGAAAGCACTTGGCTAATTGATGAACGAATATTTTTTATTATTTATTACTTTATGTTTCTGTTTCTATACTTTTTTATATACTTTCTTATTATTCGCGAAGATGGTAGTGTAATTTTGTAGTATGAGAGAAGATAGGGAAGAAAAAGAAAGAAGAGGAAGCGAGGACTTGCGAGAAACGATTAGCGTCGTAGTCCACTTTAACGAGCGTCAGAAAATTGCCACTTGTGCATCTTTTACCATTTTGCGTCCCTACATTTTCTATAAGTACGTAAACGCCCGCAATCTAATTATTAAATGTCCATTAGCACAGCTGCTGCATTTTTTATATCGCATAACGAAGTTCGAGCGTTCGTTAAATTTCGTTTTCAACTAACGTGCTGGTCGATTATTCAAGACATTCGAAAACGAAGCTACTATACATTTTTCATTACACTTGGATGATTGCTTAAAATGTAACAAGTCGTTTAATACAAAATTGTTTAACTGATACCGTGTTATTTTCAATTTGTAATACACTGTGATCATAAAAGATTCATTTTGTTAAAAGAAAGCTGCATAAAGTCTATTATTAAGAACAAAGCAACGCAAAACAGACCATCTTAACTATCAGAAGAATAAAAAATTCAAAAGGGTTTCACCAGTTGCTAACGACCAAGATGTCCACGAGGCGTTAAACTTTTAAAGAAGCCGTTTATCGTATCCAAATTTGTAAGTTGTGCTAATAGAAATTTATATTAATTATTACATTTATATCTCGACGCACATATCTGTATTAATTAGTTTTATTAACCCTTTTATATCCAATATAAATAATTGTAATTAACAGGATACGAACATAATTAGTTGCCACTTTAGTTGCCGCCAAATTAACAAAGAAAAAAATGTAACTAATTCAGAACTGTTTCTGACACTTTCCAAACGTTATCCTATTTTCATTCGTTCGTTTAATGCGTTTGAATTAATTATCGTTAAATGAAGACGAAGCCCTTTATAGAACTCAGCACTGACCTTCCCTTTAGTTAAACGTCTAACTCGTTCCTCGCAATTTTCGCTACTGTTCTTTGTATCAAGATCTTTGTTAAAGGATGAATAATAGCCACTGTACCACGCGACAAAAGTCGAAGAAAAAAAGCAAGGAAATTCTGTAACGTTCGAACAAAAGTGTCAGCATTACCGACTATCGAACACAAGGAAAAAGAAAAGCGCAACTCGAAGAGTTCCTTGTTAGAAGAGAGAAAGAAGTGGATCGAGAGTTTCTAGTCAGACACGGCTACGCTCGAAGGCATTAAAAGAAACGCGAGGACTCTGGAAAGTACTGAATTTTATTAAATTCAAGCTGTACTGCTCTCGGATGTTGTCTTGTGCTCCCCATTAATTTCGCTAACTCCTCTCGTTTATAATCTCTCGATGTTACTTCGATCGATCAATCTCCCCCATCAACTTTACTCCTCCGATTCCATCTTCAATTTATAATTCCTTCTGCAAAGTTCAAACGTGCGATCCAACGTGATCCATCAAAGGGAATTCACTTTCAACTACTCCATCCCGGCGTCTCTAACTATTTCCAAAGCCGCAAACAATTTGCGGATAACGAATCCCAAGCGAGACCAGAGTCGAGACTAACGATCTGAGATCTTCAACGAGAACACGTCCTCTTTCGTTCGAACTCCGCGTGTCCGTAAATTCGTAACGTTTCGATCGTTATTCTAATCTCTAACAATTTTCTTTGGCTCGAACGCTTGGAATAACCCTCGAACGCTTAAAACGACTGGGCGATAAAACTGGAAACGAGATAGCGGTGGTGAAAGTAAACGGTTCGATCGACTCTACTTGTAACACGTTCCGAACCACGTGCACACTTCAAACTTAAATTGGGTAAACAAAAATATTCTACGTTATATTGTGGACGAGATTTGAAAACTTTATACAGTCGGTGGAAAAAAATATCGAAATTGGTGATTAAGAAAAAATAATTCTAGATCCAGATGACGTTCGACAAAATGAAATACTTAATATTATAAATTAGATCAGTGTTTCCCAAATGTTCGTTATCGCGGAACACTTTTTAAGTTGGACAATTTTTTAGAAACACCAAAGTAAATTTAAGCTTCTAGGCGCGATACATGACAACACAGATACATTAGATAAAGAAAAATTTCTCGCAATTTTTATGTCATAAAAGAAACGTCTCTCGATTTTTAATAATAAAGTTAATCGTGTTTCGTTATTTCCTACGCTTTCAGGATTTTTCGTAGAACACTTGGTGATCGTTTGAGAAACACTAATGTTCCACGGAACACAATTTGGAAACCTGTGGATCAGGTAATTTTGCTGGCTAACATAATTATATTTTATATAAGTACACACGTGTTGGATAAAAACTGCATCAGACACTTAATCCTGCCTAACTTAATTCCAATCACCTAAAACTTTAGTTTAACACGACAAGCTAAGCCAGACTAATTTTTACGATCTGGAACACTTCCTGTTAGACAGTCTGGCGAGGTAAAGTCAGGTCAGATTAGACACTCCGCAGGCTGAAATGAATTTTCATTACTCAAATTTACTTTTTATGCTCATACCGTGCTGGGCTGCATTCACCCATTCCGCCATCAATTTCATTCTTCCACCGCTCTTTAGCGATCATCTCTAAATTAAAAACCGTGGGTAATGAAAATTTACTATCTCGTTACATAACTTCGATACTTGCTAGTAGTTTCACTGGCAGAGCGTTAACAATTATTAATCGTTCCTACCTCGACGAATTTTTCATCAACTTTACACCCAAGTCTCTTCTTACACGGTCGAAGTACGTTCGAAACATTCGTACAGAAGATACATATATTTTTGAAATGTGTTGCTTCGGTTTTCTTGTTCCTGAAGGAGGAAAAATGGAAGGTAAAGAGAGGCAAGAACGTTTCGCGTTCTGGACTTACAAATGGACTCATCAGTGCGGCTACCAAGCTGGTTACCTGCCTTAAACGCGAGGATATTAACCAGTTAACTGCGTTCGATGTGTATACACGTCAAACCAAAACTTTATTTTGTTGCGATTGGTGAGTATAATTCTTGTCAAATAAAAATACAAAAGCCTTCCTCGTTTTACTTTCCCCTGCGCTTGACGCGTATTCTCGTCATTGCTCGATTTTAATTACGCGCTTTGTAGACGATTTCTAAAACTAAATTCCACAATTAACTGGTTAAGGACAGGTTAAGAAGTACTATATATTCAAACATAGAATAGAATATGCACTTTTGGGAACCCGCAGTTGTTATCCCTCTAGCGGCGAATATCAGAGTCCTTCCACAATTTTACCAGTCACATCCAGCGATTTAATTACCATCGACCATACGCAGCCACGTTAAAGCAAAAAGAAACTATACAAGTGAACCATGTAACGATTAAACCACGAACGAAAATACCATAGAGAAGCAGTGACTCGAGTGTAACTCTGCAAGTACACGGAATTTCAATCGTATCGTCAATTACCCAGCGTTGGTCGATCGAAAGTATCCCAACACCGTAATAACGAGCCCCGTTTCGTGTCCACCGAAATGTTTAAGGTTACGAGAGAGCCAGAGAGGAGGATGAGAAGAGGACGAGAAGGGTGACTTGGCCAGGTGAGTTTCCTGCGAAGCGTACACCTGCGCACTGCGTGTGTACCCTGCGTCGGTGTGTACACAGAGGCACGGCCAGGTGAGTATTGATCGTGGCGGATCCGCAGGGACGAGAGCAGGCAAGAACGGACGGAATATGAGCGCGGGCGGCAATGCCCGGGCGGAAGAGAGGCGAGCAGGAAAAAGGGGCGCGATTCGCTGCCCGGGTGGTTCGCGAAACGAAAATCCAGGCCACTCGGTCTCCTCTTTAGTGCCGTGCTGGAGAGCAACAGGCGCCCTCGTATCTTCTACGAATTGGTCTCTCTCTCTCTCTCTCTTTCTCTCCCTCTCTCTGCCTTTCTCTCCCTCTCTGTCGCAAGGATTACTCGTTACTTCTTATTCTGAATGAAAGGCGAGGAGGAAACGAGGCGGGATTAGGAAAGAATGACGGAAGCGGAGGACTCGGTGAACCGGAGGATGGAATACTTCAACGCGGTGCCAGCATAACTTTTCTCTCGTCGCGGGACGTCTTTCGAGTGCGATCATTTTTTTTTGTAGGACGTTAGAGTGAATCTGGGTTCTCGATTGTAACTTCTTTTCTTTCAAAGTTTCAAATTTTGCGTTAAATGTCTCATTTGTTTCTAGCTTCGATTTTGTAATTGTGGAACACGATTTGGGAGTCGCTGCTTTAATGCATTTTATCTCTCTCTCCCTCTCTCTGTCTTTCTCTCTTTCTCTGTCGCAAGGATTACTCGTTACTTCTTATTCTGAATGAAAGGCGAGGAGGAAACGAGGCGGGATTAGGAAAGAATGACGGAAGCAGAGGACTCGGTGAACCGGAGGATGGAATACTTCAACGCGGTGCCAGCATAACTTTTCTCTCGTCGCGGGACGTCTTTCGAGTTCGATCATTTTTTTTGTAGGACGTTAGAGTGAATCTGGGTTCTCGATTCTTTTCTTTTAAAGGTTTACACTTTGCTTTAAGCGCGTGAAAGCGACAATGTCTCGTTAGCTTCGATTTTGTAATTGTGGAACACGATTTGGGAGTTGCTGCTTTAATGCATTTCATGTAGAAGTTATCATTGATCTGAATAAATCAATCAATTATCTGAAGCATTGATCTGAATAAACTTCAATGAACTTAATTTATATATAATGAATTTATAAAAATATATATAGACTTGCACAGCAATGTCGCGTACAGTTAAAGACAGTTAACTCGACGATTCGTTTGGACGCTTAAACGAAATCTTTCCCGCGTGTACTCGTTCTTGGTTTTCCTGTTAAGAAAATTGCCAGGCCAGTGCGATTCAAGCTGCAAGTAAATTAGCTTCAGAAACGAGCAGCACGCGAAACGAGTAACGCATCCAATTCTCCGCGCCTTTTAATCACATTCGCACGTTCCACTCGATAAAACCGGAGGAAATATGCCAAGCGTTGGTCGAGAATCACGAGGAAATATAACCGTCCCTCTAAGCGCGAGAGAAAACCGTGAGAGGCGAAGAAGAAGCCAACGGCAGTGGTGTGAGACGAGAGCTGTGAAAAATGGAGAGCAAGAGGGTGGGTGGGTTCGCGAAAAACAGGAGAAGGGTTAACAAAAGTCGTTGATGAAAGGGGGGCAAAGTGAAAAGGAGGGAGGTGAGTGATTGAAAGAGGTTCCGCAGAACCCCTGGGAAGCTGTTGGCTTCCGCGAAATGTCTTGGTTGATTGTTATGAGCCCTGAAAGGGTGACTGAACTGGTAACCTGTGGAAAAACCAGGGAAGATGGATGCTTGAACCTTTGGGATGAGGCTCTCGAACTAAAGGGGAAGTAGCTAAGAAGTTAGGCGGTCACTGGGTCTCTCGTGGAAGAAAAGATTTCGAAGTCTTCTCTAAAAGTACGAGAAGAAACACTGATTCGGATGTTGGTATTATAAATTTACGTTTACATCGATCATTTGTTGATCACGTACAATTTTTCACTGCCATCGAGCGAACTAATGGATTTTCAAGTGGCTTTTTCTCGAAAATGAAACCCTGTACACAATTTTATTATTTTTTTTAAACTTATCCTAATGTTTCTTTCACTTGGTATGTTAATTCGATATTATCGTAAGGAATATGGTAGTAGTTTGGAGAATTGTAGTCAGAAGCGGGCAACTGATCGTTAATCAGTTAATTGCAAAAATTTACATTAGCTGTGTTTCCAATGAAGCGCGAGAAATACAGGAGAGCAAAATACGAGTGGAAGTTTAGACGAGGATCTCTTTTCGAGCAGGAGTGCATTAACTGATTAAAAAAATTAACCCGATAAGAAATCGACTGAATGTACTTCGATCTTATATATATACGTTACACAAAACTTGGTGTAGAACCTCGATTAACATTATCTGATGACCCAGCTTGATAACAAAGTTAACTTAGATTATTCAGAGGTTTGTATTGCGCACAAAACTAAAGTAATTTTATTCGTTAATTATATAGTTAAAATTCCACTTGTTTCTGAAAAACGTTCGAAAAGTCGTTGGATAAAAATGGTTTTAAGTTCTCTATTAATCATTACAGATATAATCACAATTGTAGAAGAGCATACTTAAATATATATAGGAATGTAGAATTTTGTATCTACATAAAGTTCATTAGAATTAATGTGTTTAACAATGTTGATGGTTGATGGTTATTATACTGTAAAATAAAAGTTTAATAATGCGAAGACCACTCTACGACTACAATTCGATTTAACTAACGATTTAACTCAACTAAAAATAGCTAGAAAATTAACAGACGATTAAAAGACTATATTAAAAGTCTTATCTTATTATTATCGACTTTGATCTTATTTTGGGCTCCCTTATTCGCTACTTCTTGAGTCACAGTTATCATAACTATCCTTTGTAAATACCAATTTATCTCAATCATATACTACTCTAAATATTACTCATCCCTCGCACCATTTTTAGCTTACGTCTCATCCTTGACCCTTAGCTACATCCTCCAACTCTTGAAACAATTCCTTCCCAAGCTCCTTACAAATTTCTTAAATACCAGACTCGAAGAACCAGAGCAGCTTTCATAATTCAGAATTCAACACTCCACGCTGGACTACGAACCGAGTGTCTTGTTAATAAAACACTTTCTTTGAAATTTGATACGCGTCGCGTTCGATTCCTTCGACTCTGTTCAACTCGAAATCCAACGTATCCACGGCGATCGAATATCAAGCGAGAAATGCGTTCACTGGGCGATTCTCAGCGATTTCGGGACGATTAAAAGCTAATACATGACGTTAAGGGTATCGATTCGGAAGTTACACACAGAGACAGTTGAAGAAAAGGATCAAGGCTGTCCTGCTAACGCGTCGCAGCGACGATTCGGGTCAGTGGCGTTGCTAACAATAAGTATAGCCGCCTCGTAGCACTCGCGACAATTTTCGTCCTACCGATCGAGCGATTCGTTTTATTCTCGCCCCATCTATCTTAACGAGCATCTCGTTTATTTCGATCAGGCATAAAACTGTTTTTTCTGACGTTCAAGCAATTTCGAACTGTTTCACTCGCTGACGCTCCTTCTGAATTCCACGATGGATGACACAGAAGTGAATTTTTCTAATTAGTTCAATCTTGAGGAGTTCGATGAGCATTTCAAACCTGCAGAAGAAAATTATTACTTCTTTTTCGAAGAAATTTGCTTAGAAATTGATGGACGTCTATAGCTGTCGTTTGAGTCTATAATTTGAAGCATTCGACGTCTATAGACGGTACTTACGTTAATTTTTATTGCATCTTATTGATTTTAAATGCATCGTTTACAATCTGCTTCGTAAAAAAAGAAGATAAAGTAGATATATAAATATTAAGATGGTTACGCTCGAGCTTATTTTAAAAATGAACCAAGCCACTCTCAAAATAAACCGCTCGTTCATACGAAGTTCGTCGTCCTTCACGTTTCGATTCGTTTTATCAAGAGACAAATGGAATACAAATATCTCCGGCCAGAAATTGAACTTCAAAGAGACGTGTCTCCGTGCACAACTGTTCCCTTATCTCGGTATCGCCAGGACAGACACGCTAAGATGGAGGCACAAGAAACATCAGATACATCGAGACGTTCCCGCGAAGACAAAAACCGCTTCGATTTAGTTGCAGAACGGTTCCTCGTCCCGCCACAAAGGCGCTTCCTTTCATCGCAGATGAAATCGCTTCTCGATAACGTACAATTTATGGTCCCCGCTGCTCTGAGAAACGAGTCCTTCAGCGACTTTCGCGTGATCCGAGGTTCAATTACCGCGTCGACTGAGAATTAAGAGGCAAAGAGGTTGGTCTCGTTATTGCGAACTGTTGGCATTCGATTACCGTTGTTAAACCACAGCAACAGGCGATCAAACTGCTTTATGTGACCTAGATGACAATAACAGTGCCTTGAAACATTTGTTCTCTGCACTTTCATGTCGATAGACGTCTTTTTCTTTCTTGATACGTCTGTAGTACTATTATTGCAATCAATTGCAGTACTCAACGCAGTCAATGCGGTAGCAATAAATAAACAGCACAGAAAGAAAGTTTCGCCAAGAAGTTGTTAACAGAGTATACACGATATAAAAATTACAAGGGAGTAAAACTCTGGATTCTGAACACTGGTCTCATAATAACAGAAGTTTCCCCGCGGGCCACTGATCGTTCCCTTATGCCAAGTAGACTTTACAAAATAAACTTTGTTCATTGTTTCGAGCGGTCTACATTTATTGCAGCGCACTATTAATATTTCCTGTATCGAACGACAGACTGCGCCTGAATCGAGCTCTGAATGCGAGCTAAAGAAATGGTTACTGCTTTCGAGGATATTATCATTATCATCGTATTTACTAACCACCTGAAACAACTAGAATTCTGCATCACAAAGCGTGTAGAAGAATCTCAATTTGAATTTTACAAATATTAGACGTCACTCTTTATTACACACGGATATAGAAGAAGTAGAAGCTCCTCGAGGCTAGTTTCAATATTCATCCGACAGTAATCGCGCGGCTGTTAAAATGTAAACTCTCGGATCGACTTAAATTATTGCTGTTGCATTCATATCGCGCATCGTCAGGTAAAGGGTAAAATACAAATAATAACACGAACGAAATTTGCATTTTGCACGCGTCGAAGGTCAGTTTCAGTTATCGTTAATCACGCGACCATGAAATCTATAAAGCTTCAAGTTAGATTAGCTGTGCATTATTACGCGTGGCGTGCACGGCTAGTTCGAGTGGCTATGTAGAGGGTCACCGACGAAGTGGAGTCCTTTCAGCGACGATCAACCCTTGCGCAGTAGGGAAATAATAAAATACGTGTTCTACACACTCGATATTCCGTCGAGTTCGAGGATAGGGTGTGATATGACCGATTGAAGAATGAGTACAGTGGACTCTCATTCGTTAAAGGGAATATATTAACCCTCTGCACTCGAATGAACCCTTTAAGAGGACCTTGATCAGTGAGTGCAAAGGATATACTTATATTCCAACGCAGCATTTTGAGAATTGCATGTTTCTCTGAAGCTTTCTATTGAAATGGAAATTTTCTATTACTGGGAGACGTTAGCAATGGAAATTACTGCTAAAATAGCAATAATTTCGAAGCCAGTTGATGTTTCTTGTGTAACAATTCCACATTGATTTCCATCTAGTTTCAAATGATCGTTTCCTTTATTCGAATATTCGTTTCGAGATGCTAGAAATAATTTTGGTATCGCAATCTATTAATTTAATTAATAATCGCTCTTGGGGCAGACAAATAGTGAACAGCGAGGCAACAGTTTGTTTCGTTTTTTATATTATTAATATAGCTATTACAAATCTATTTTATCGTATTTAAATTTTATAAATTGTACACGCAATTACTCCCTATCGTGTTCATCGTCTCGTATCTTCACTTAACCAGTTAAGTGCGTTCGACGTGTATACTCGTCGTGTGAAATAAAAAATTACCATTCACTATAAAAACTCGAAATCTCAGTAAAATGTAATAAGAATGCTATTTGGTGATATGTTCCCTTTAGATACATAGCTTGAAATTTTGTAAACTATTTTCTTATTTTTCTTGTTTACTCTTGCTATCTTCAATATTTCTTGTTTACGTATTTTATTATTTTTTGACAATTTTCAAGATTTTAGTAAGAATAACGTATTCAGAAACGAATTGTTAGTTTCTTTGACGAACAAAAAAGTAATTCCTCTTTTTTCGTAAAATGTGTATACACCTCGTTGCTTGTTTTTAATTCCGCACCCTGTGCTGATCTTTTCAAACTAAATTCCACAGTTAACTGGTTAAAGACTGTTTATTACAAAATATCCCGTTGTATTTTATCCAACGAGTTGCTCGAGTAAAAATCGTGGCTTGCACGCGCGAGAAAGCAGAGACAAATAAATCCTTCGTTAAAAATCACTCCTTATAAATTCCACTGTCAACGACATGCAATTACATCTGAATGCCGCGTCGACATAAAAGAAACAGAAGTAACGTGAATTAAATTCACATTCAGCGCGCGTGCACAATGCTATGTAGATCCAGCCATCGCCAACCACGCGATTAATAAATCGCGAGCCAGTATCGCAGTGTTTACCGCGCGTTAACACAAAGAAACACGACAAACAATAACAGAAATCGAGTATACATGCCACGCGCGCAAGAAACCGACATCAGCCATCGCTAATCGCGCTGCAATGGAACCAAAACGCGACGCTGAATGCCTAGTCGAAAGAGAATCGTCAAACACCGCGCACAGCCAACCGTGCCACGGTAATTTAATCCATACAGCGGCGTTTCTTATCGACTATTCCGCGCCTGTCTTCCAGCAAATTGACCACAGAGAATTCCGTGCCGCCTCGTTCGAATGGCGGACCGTATTGACCATCCCGCGTTCGTTCGAGCAGACACTTCTACGCGCGTGTCTCTGTGTAACGCGTACGATAAACACGCTACAATCATAGTATTCAGTAGCGAAACTCTCTGTCAGCACCTTTGATGACGGTGTACCATAAAATTGAGTGCGCATGCGCGACAGAAGAATCCAAATCGCAGTGCCACCTGGATTTCAATCTCACTTGCATTTTTTTACTCTCTATCTGCCCAACTTATTTTTACGTTTGGTTAATCAAAATTTAATAAAAATAATAAATGTATTATTTCTAATACACTGAAAAACAAGGAAAGAAAGCAAAAACAGAAAAAATATAAAATACACATGTTACTATGACTATGAAAATGTAAGAACATAAATATTATACAAGATAAATAAGAGAAAATATAATGAAAAATTCTTCAATTCTTATAGCCCCTTCTGCATACGTAATACTACAACAAAAAATATGTATTATAGAAAATTACAAAACAATGTAAAATATTTATATAAATTAACAATTCGCTTAAATTATTTATCAAAATACTTTTAGAAATTAACAATTATTTTAAATTGATTCTTTTTCGCTTTCTTTCCTTTTTCTCCTAAAATCTTCGAAATAGCTCGAACGTGCTTCAACGCTTTCAAGCAGCTTTCAACAGATATTGAATTCCCTCGAAATTCAGCTTCAGGTTTGGTTAGATATTCAGTCGTCCTTTTTTGTTCGCTAAGAAAGAGAGAGAAAGAAAAACTAAAGAGCAAGTGAGGCAGAAGTTCAGATGGCATTGCGATTCGGAGCCTTGTTTCGCGCATGCGCATTAAATTTTGTAACACATAAAATCGTGCCAGTTGCGCTACTGTATACTGTGCTACAATTCCCGTGGCCATTACCGCCTGGCGTTAAAACCGGAGGCGAAACAGAGAAGCCATGGAGGTCGACACTCGAGGCGCTCGCGAGACCTTGGCACACGCGTCCTCGCGCGATGGTTAACGCGGAGGAGCCGCCTCTCGCTCGCGGACTTGCGCCACCACGTCTGAATTATGCATACGGAAACGTGGCTAAAGACTCTGTGCAGACACCCAGCGTTGGCAGAGGGCCTCGAATTAAATCGTTGCCGCGTGCCTGCCTCGCGAACCGAGCACTCGCTAATTGCTGCTTCCGTTGGACGGTGGATTTTCGAGGAGTAAAGTGTCGCGGACGAGGGATATTATTCTGCTGGGGAAATTGGGGTTTTGGGAAACGTTGTTTTTGGTGGAGAAGTTTTTCTTTTTTTTGTGGTCTGCTGTTTGTACGGGAAGGAGATTTAGTGATAGACTAGGGATGTTTATGGAAATCCCTGAGAAACAGGCTGAATATTTTCATTCAGAGTTGGTAATTGTAAGGGAAATTTTTCTGGCGATGACCAAACGATTTTAAATGTCCATAAAAATAAGTAATAGATGAATAAGATGATACAGAAATAGTTACTGTTGTGAAAGTCGTTTTTCTGTACTAAATTACTGTATTAAAATACTGACAGAGGAAGACAAGAATGTATTACCTTGTAATCGATAACATATCGAGCTAATATTAAAAATCTTGCAAGTAACAAAAAGCAGAAAACTTCTAACGAACTATAAAAATAGTATATTTCAATTTTATATTATTATTAAAGTGTAATAATTTTTTATGACATTCTTTATATTGAATAACTATTGTACTCTATCTCTGTTTTGTCTACTATTTATTACGAATAAAAAAATTCTATAGGCACTACATATAGAGACGTAAAGTAGTGGAATTCGAAAAAATTTGTACTTTAATTTCCTTTAATTTTTAAACACTCTGATAAAATCCTATTTGCCATCTCTGTTTTAACTAGCTAAACCAACGAGCAGTGGCACTTTTCATATAGATAGCAGCGAGGAATTGCAGCACTCTCTATTTCTACTGGATATTATCGATAACAGTTAATACGAGTCTATTTTGCTCTAATTCTTTTTTTATACTCGTACAATATATAATTCTTAAGTTTAATGTCAGTAGCTATCCCCCAATTTATGAAAAGGATCCAAAAATGTTTGTAAGGAACTGTGCAACGCCCCTATTAATTTTAGCCACGAATCGCCACTGCTAATGTGCAAAGCAACATTTTAATTTAGTGCAGTATAGGATATAGAGATACTATACTATAGATGAATTGGCATATGTGTCTGTTTATACTGACATACCTACAAATATAATTTTTAAATAATTTTAGTTTGTCGATACCACTCATTAGTCTTCATTCTTTCATTCATGCTGGACTTTTCACTTTTCAACCCTCTTCTCAACCCTTCTATGTCGTCATAGCTCAAAGTTTATTTCACCCAAACCTTAAGTAACCCTACTTTCCCATATTTCGCTAGTTTTCATCTTGTCATCAATTTGTAATTCCATTTGAAAAAATAAAATATTGTTTCCTACGAAACGAAGATCCTTAATTACCTTAATCTACATGCTACCCTAAAACTCGCTTGAATCGTCGAGGCATTGAAGCAGTATGGGGCACCACAGTACCAAGAGAAAAAAAAGAATACAAAGGAGGAACGTTTCGTTTTGAATCTGTTAGTGGACTTAACAGAGTAGGATCAATTAGTACATTTGTGTTTTAAGCGTGAAGATGGTAAAGGCAAGTTAGAATTATTTTTGTAAAAACTGAAGGTACAAAATAGAAGATTTGTGAGAGACTATATTTGTAAATAATAATAGGAATCTAAATAAAAATATAGAAATATAGGAATTATATAATAATAAGAATATATGTAAATAATAGGAATTTTCGAATAATTTCAATTTAAACAGGATAACGTTACTCTGAGGCTGTCAGGTCCAAAAGGAATAATTTCTAAACGTCTTGCTAATATTCTAGTTACCTTTATCATGGGTCTGAACAGTGGTCATAGTAAATTATCCATGAAATTTCTGACTCTTGGAAGAACGTTGGGAAATTATTCATTCTGGACACGAATTGCGCATGAAAATTGAGACAGCGTTAACATTTTGAACTATAAGAGCCACAGGAACCTTGTAATAACGAAAGAATTAGATAGAAATGAATGCCCTTCTCATTCAGCTAGTTTTTGTTTTGTAAAACCATAAGTTTTTATTACCCATGAACATTCGTTTGGTGATTTCAAATATAATCTTCACAATTTGTCTCAAAGCGAAAAGATAACATAAAAATGTAAGTATTAAAATAGCTAGCTTGATTTTTTTCAAAACTATACTTAGGTCACTTTCGAAATAAACTGCTTATAAGAATTTCTAGTCTACAAGTAAATGTATAATAACAAAATTTTTAATTTAAAGTCCCATGACATGATAAAAAATTAAAAAAACATTTTTCTCTATTTGTTGTACTTCTTTCTCGTACAACAGTGTCACGTCGTACGAATTATGAAGACCTGTGCGATTCAAACAATCCTGTCAGAGTTCACGGAAGTTCGCGCTAACGCGCGAATACGCAAGGAAACATTCTGCCCTGTAATTAATGGCTGTTTCTCTTTTTTCAGACGCAGAGGACAGGAACAGGCAGAGTCAGTTCTAGTAAAGCAGCTCAGGTACGAATAAAGCGACCATAACCCAAGCACGCGATGCATTTCACAGTGCATTCATGTAAGGTACACGTAAAAACGATACAATTTGTAAAGCGTACACACGAGCTCGTGTAATTTTGAAGTTATTACCTTAACGTTACATTATTGAAGATTAATGAAAAACTTTTCGCGATTAATAAATTTTCATCTCTTTTCGTTCTCTTGTTTGATCTCTTTTAAAGATACTTTTCATTATTTGAAAAATATCATTGATAATTGATACATAAAATACCAAGTGTGTGAAATATGATAATCTTTTGTAATTTTTATCAGTTGAAAAATGTTATTTGTGGTATTGGTTCATTTTTACAAGAAATAATAAATGTGTTAATTTCATTGCATTGTAATAACGTAAATATTAAAATCGTTATACAATTATTTCCTTCATATCTGCCAATTTTGAAATAAATAATAATTGTTAGCAGAGAAATAAAAATATATTTCTTCGTACGTTTCATTCCATTACACAGTAAAATAGTTAACATGATTTAACCACAAGAAAAAAAACAAAAGACGTTTAATCGATCCTTTTTTAATTAGCAATAGTATTCAAAAACATAAAACGCTCATAAAAATACGATTTCATAGCTACACAGATATGTATATTTTTAATTGATCCCATCTCTCTTATTTCATTCATCTCACTCCACTTCATCGTGCTGTATATTTCACAACATTTTTAATATTTCGACAGTGTTTGAAAACCCGATAAAAACGATCCAACGAAATTAACCCTCTACTGATCTGTATAATTTTCAAGTTAAAATAAATCAACACTTTCCCACACATTGGTGCGTACACTTAATTGCATAATAAAATTTTTTATAACGTTGCAGACGTTCTTTAACAATAAAACAATTAAATACATATTTACATCCATAATAATAATTTCCTAATCATGAAAAAAGGAGTTCGATTAATAAAGGATTAAGACGAGAATGGATCCTTTTCGAAGAGATTGATAACGCTCCGCTTGTTTAACAAGAAACGTGCATGTAATTCACATTACAGGTAAGAACGAAAACGCGAATCATCACGTCGATAGTATAACTGAACAAGACGAAGGGTAGCACAGATCCATTCGTCATCCCTTAATTCACGTTCCCCTCCATTTATTCCGGAAATCATCCTCGAGGGAGCACGTGGAAAGGGCACGCGATCGACGCCAGATCGAAATTGCCTCCGTTTTAACCGCATCGTTTACGGACGAATAATTTATAGCAGATCGCTATAGCTGTGCGAAGAAATCAGCTGCGCGCGGTGGTTAAAATTGGCCGTGGAAGGCGATTCCGTTGGAAAATTGTTTACCAATATGGCCGTCGAACAGGCTACACCGTGTGAAACAACTTCTGCGCCCCCTACCTCCCCACATCACTCCCGTTTCCACGTTTACGACACTTGTCGTGGCTCCCTCCTTTCCATTTTGCATGAATACTAGTTTAAATCAATTCCAGCTCGAACGGAGATCCCTTACTTTTCGATGACACGTTCAGGGGCTCGAACGTTCGGGAATATTAATATCCCAGCGGTGGATTTCACGGTGGAAGTTCGACGGGAAGTTTAATCGAATTTTAAAGCGGTCGAGGAATTCAGAAGTTGCGAGGATCTCGCGAAAAACAAAAATCTTCCTCGCAGATAATTCTCGTACACGGAATTCCTGCGTGGTTCAGCCGTGCGATTCTCTAACGCAGCTGCCTCTTTCTCTCTCGAGAACGGTGAAATTTAAGTGAAAGAACGACAGAAAATGTTGGTCTGCTTTTATGTGTTTAACAAAATTGAGAACAACTTTTTAAAAGAGAATTAGAAGCTCGAATTTGCTCCACAGTGTCCTTTAAGGATTTTAAAGCTTAAAGAGTGTTTTGCGATGGTAATTTTGGGAAACGTTGGTGTCTGACCATGCACCAACTTGATCTACTTGAATACTTGATCGCATACGAGTGCCTTTCTCTTCGATTTCTCAGATTTTTTCTATCGAGAAATAAACGCGTTTTCGTTACTATTGGTCCAAGAGTTTTTAATGCGCGGTGAAATATTATTGCGAACTGATTCAGCATATTCTTTACGTGCTGATATGATTTTCCACGTTTCACTGAAATCGACGGCACGTACTGCAAATAGGTTGACAAACGACCGCAGCGGTTATTAACGGAAAGTTCCATGCATCGCTACGATCGGTTGCGAGATGGCCATTATAATCGTCATAGAATATCGTAATAGCAATAGATTGCGGCAGTACGTGCTTTTAGCAATAACAGCTACGAATGGATGGTATCGAATGTGATCTATTGTTGTATGTATTGAATAAAAAGAATTTCGTTTCGATTATTTTTCTTTGGTTTGCAAATAAATCAGTGCGCTTGAAAAATAGTTTGAAATTATAGATACTAGTGAAGTTTGCACTATTTTGTTTACATTTTGTTAAAATGGTCCCTAATTCATATGGACGCAAAGATTTTTGAAATTATTAAGGAGTTAGAAAGAATTATATGGAAGAAATGTTTAGAAGCCGTTAGAATGGCGTATTTCTGTTATTACAACTTATTTCTTAATGGAAATCACTTACGACTATTCTCCTTTAAAATACATTTAAGTGATGGAAACGAAATTGCTATAATCGAAGAATATTTACACGTAATTTAGTGAAATTTGGTTCAACCACAGGTTTTCTCGTTCCCACAAAAGGCATTTCCGCTGGACCTTTGCCTATTGGCAACGAGCACGGCAGTGATTCTTTCCATTTGAACGAGCTCGTTTCCACTCGATCGAACGAACCGGAAGAGGCCTAGCGGTGGAAGTAGAGGCGACGGACAAAAGCGATTCTCGCGATTCGTTAAGAATTGGCATTCCTCTTCGAGTGTCACCACTACTTTTATCCCTCTCAAAACTACGATTCTCTTTCATTTCACGTTAAACCTAATTTTTCTAATTCCTTCTAAGATATCGTTGCAAGTATAATTTAAGTGAGTGTATCGTGTGGCACGTTTAAGAATTTCCTTTAATTTAAAGTCAAAGAAACAATTTCTATAATTTTGTTCACGGATATTAAAAACTATTATTAAATGTAGATGTAACTAAAATAAGTTGCATATGTTTTAAATCTGTTTCAACTGAGATTAAAAGAGTTCAGCTGGAATAGTTTTTCTAACTTTCTACAAGCAAACTTTACAAGAAGATGATATAAATTAAACATATAAGGTAATATAAATTAAATATTTTTCTAATTACCTCAACTTAATTTTATCTAAATTAGTGACTACAGAATAATCATCCAATCATACAGAAAAATCCGATTTTTAATTTTATCTATATTCTCACAATTTTTTATCAACAAAAATAACTCCAGAAACAAATGCAAACAAAAAACTACTCAATTTTGAAAAAATTTCTCTCTACTCACATAATTTAAGGGACATATCTCTCTATATCGTTAGAACTGATCTTAAAAAGAAATTGGTAGCCAGTTCTTAAACTTCCAGTAAATTTTCTAAGGAATTGCTACCAGCTTGCCATTCGACGGATTTATAATCGCAGTCAGTTTCATCAGCAGATCGAGCAACACTTAGCGACCTGCGTTTAATGACATCGTTCGTGATCTGGCCATTTCTCCAGCCCTCAAAGCGTACTATTGGCTTCCAATGAACGATCGAGATACACGCTGACCGTCTCTATATTGCCTCTCTGCTCGATCGTCTTCAATCGTTTCCTATTGCGCTTCGATGACCTTCTCTCTTGTCTCCAACTTCTCCTTAACGAGTTATTTCGTGCAACTCCCACAATAAGAACCGATTCTTTGGTTTCAAGTATGGCGATTGCGGTACCGACGCTACCTTGCTGTTAATCTTCGTGTTTCGCTTCGTCTTCTCTCTTATCGCGAGCTTCCACGATTTCTGTACATTTCTGCACATTTTTTAAATTTCATTTTTAGCATTTCTTTCGTTTTTTGACAAGTTTTGCAAGATTCCACTTGGGTCAGAGTATTAAGATATTTTTATCGATTCTTTATCAGACAAAATAGATCAGGTTTGAATAGATTAACGTTTAAAAGCCTCTGACAAGTATCTCAATTGACACTGTGTCTCGTACGACAATTCAAGCTTCTCATCGTCTGATTTTAAATTTTGAAGTTCTATAAAAATCGATGTAAAAGTGAAATTGTTTCGACTGAAGATGAAACTGATTGTGAACTGTTGAGACAAGAGATTAACTGTATTCAAGAAGAAACTAGCGATAGAAAGAATAATATACGATCGAGAAAGTCGTCGAACGCAAATAATTAAATTTCTTCTCACATTTCTTCAGATAACAACAGGAATAATTACAAACATCTACCAAAAACAGCATTAAGGATCCCAGCTTGATCCATTTCAACCAATCTCTTGTCGTAAATACGTTAAGTCAGACTCCAATGGCAATAAAACCATTCATCCAATCCATATCTCTCAAGGCACTAATAATACCAAGCATTACTAATACCCGCGAAGCTATATAAACGAAGTTTCAAGCTCTTCGTTACTATATACAACCGCAGAATTAGAATCTCCCCAGAAGGCAGTAACTCGAGTCGAACTCTGACATTCGCCGCGCAGAAGTTGCCAGAACTGAAGAAGAAAAGTTCCTCTACCAGGCGATCAGATGATTCCAGCAATCGTGTCTTCGTTATCACTTTCATTACATTGAATAGAAGAAATGCAGTACGTCGAGGTGCATGTGACGACCAATATCATAATTCACCCTCATTGACACGGATTACAAGACCCTTCAAATTGGACATCGATGACTGTAAAGCAAACAAGTGTCATCCATCTGACATGCATCCAGGCAAAAGTCAAAATCCATCCTACAGTTAAAGTCCTTCTCCTACCACTAAAATAACGAACAGTATAAGAGCCAAGGTACGTCCAAACCTCAGTCTTGACCTTACCCTGAATTGGTATAATATCGCCTCCACGAAACTTGATATAACGGTTATATAAGCAGTTTATGCTTGTGAAGCAACGATGCTTCGATTTGCTATGTAGAGAATGGAAAAGGAAAGAAGGAAGGAAAAGGGAGGGGAAGAACGTTTCGTCTTGGGCCTATTAGTAGACTCATCAGTAAGGCTACCTAGCAGGCCCTGCCTTAGACGCTGGGATATTAGGGACAGGTCAGAACTTCTATGTATTGGAATGGATAGGTCATCAAGTACTTTCAGGAAACTGTAGGCGGTGCTGTCCCTCCAATGGCGAGTGTTAGAAGGCCGCAGAAGGAACACTTGTAATATTGTAATAATACTTGTAAGACTAAAGAGTTCCATCTCCAGTGTAGAGATGGACATTTGTTGTAAGTCACTTGTTGAAATTTTACGTGACACGCACACGATCAAGTCTTCATTCCATTCAGCTAGCTAAAACAACATCTCGTCGCGTCTTCTTCGCCATCTTTGATCGTCTTTAAGATCCACGTGTCCATAGAGCGATCATTTCTCTCTCGTATGCGGTCGTTGCGTATGGATCAGCATTTGTTCGACTCGCAAATGGCTGCTCGAGCCAGAAGGATCGCCTTTGCTTCGATGGGAGAGGTTTCTAGTCGGTGGGAGATCCAGAAACGAGATTCGTCGGGCAGCTGTCGCAGAAAATGGGTAACGTAGCACACTAGCGCCTCTCTAAGGTCGTCCGCGTGACTACCAACTTTATTTGCCTCGTAAAACTTCGTTCACGGTTCCCTGCTGTTTGCTCGCGGTCCCCACCGTCGAACGGAAGTCGCTCTCGATCGTTCCCACTCGATTTTTCCATAAAGCTCCTCTGTTTTCGTTCCCAGTGCTTGTTTCGCAGGCTCCCAGCTTAAGCTGGGATCGATGGAACAGTTTCACGATGCTTCTTCGTCCGAAAACTGGACTAACACAAGCTGATATTTTCAAAATTTAAATAGTATGCATCGTTTCATTGCTTTTTCTTTACTTCGTGTGACGTACGTCTCGAAAAGTGGGTCTCGTTGAAAGATAGTTCTTGGGTTGGTTTAGTTTCTGATGATCTCATGGATGAACTGATATTCTTTTGCAAGAATAGAAAAGAAGACTTCTTCGCGAATTTAATTGTTAACCCAATATATCAGACTTTAGATTATTCAGTTTAACATAATTATAAGCAATTTCTGTTACAAGAACAAAGCGTGAAATTATATTAAAAAATTGGAAATCGTTAAGAGTGAAAAGATACTGTTTCAGAAAAAGTGTCGAGATACTGAATTCTTAATTTGGTTCTTCAAAAATTGCACATTTCCAAACTGTAACCATATCGATTCTTCAAAAGCTTCGAATACTTTTTACACACGTAAGAATTTTTAAACACGAGATTTCCCTTGCAAAACGTCCTGCTTTCCGTAGAAACAATTCTCCAAATAAATTCGAATCGTACGAAATTAGAAAAAGTGGAACGAGGACGGAGCTTCTGCTCGCAGATTCTTTTTCTAGGGGCTCGATCGAAATTCGACTTAAAATACCGTCTCGCGGATAAAAATACGGACGTACGTGTGTATTTCTAGTGGAACAGTGAATTTGGTCGATTGGAAACGTTCGATGAGACGACGCCAGTCGACGTGTTATTGTGATGTTTTATGAAGACACTGAAGCCCGCGAGGGGGCGAATGATTTATCGTCGAGATATTGTAACGCCAACGGCGCGATAATGTCTGCGTAACAGGCTGTCCGACGTTGACGTTGACATGAATAGTTAATAACTCGGTCATCGAGACCGTTCAAAGCTGCTTTCGTGCATTCATTTCAATCGTCTTTGCATATTCAATTAGAATTTTCCTTTGCTTGTTCCTTAACTCCATTTTGCTCCACATTTCCTTAACTCTATTTTATCGTGTATTTTTAAGTCGTTTAAGCCCTACTATTTTTATTAGAGAAGTTTAACTTAGAAGTTAACAACTTTTTTTTTCAGAAAAGCCTTATGTGTTAATTTGGTAATACATAGAGTATGGAGTATTTAAATAATTTTTAAGAATCGCTGCTTCAAAAGTATAACTGAAAATTAGAATTAAAAAATTTCATAAATTTCAGTTCTAATCAGAATTTAGGATATTTAAGATAGTATAGATTTAAATCAGTTATATTATTAGATATATAATTTTTAGATGAAATTTCATAGTATTATATTAAGTTACTTAAATTGAAGTTAACTTTTATCACTCTAATAGTTTCACAGAGTGATTCGTAGACAAATCCAGGAAAATTCTGTTCATTTCGAAGTGATTAAAAGAAGACGTTGCATACGTTTTATGAGGTAGTTTCCTATTAGTAATAATATTTATGAACATAATAAAATAGAAAATTTATCATCACTACCGTATATTTCCTCGTTCATCTTTTCACGTTTTTTTTCTAAATTTATATCTCACAAAAAACCCTTAGAAATAATAAAATTGAATTAAATATTTCACTTGAAATATAACGACAGGTATTACCATAGGTACTATGTGTAGTATACGTTGGCTTACACTATTTAAAGGATGGACCCACTAGTTTTTAGGTCACGTAGACACTAGAAATAGAGATACCTGGATAGACTATGTGGCTGGATACTAAATTCCTCGTTGTGTGTACATAAAATAAAAGAATCTTTGTTGTGCAAATAGAATAAACCTCTTGCGACAACGTCAACTTGAAACCATTTTGTTTGGCGTGCACAGCAGTTCTTCATATTTGCTACGGTCCTTCGTGCATCGCAATTAGTCGGTACACAAGTGCAAACACTCATTTGGGAGCCGCTGAAGTAAGAAAAAGTCGAAATTGCAATCTTTTCAGAGTATAAACAAGATATAATAATACTTGGACAGTTTCTTAACAACGAAGGGATCTAACTTCCTGCGCCATAACGCCATAACGCCATTTTGAAGAAAGATAAGATTATATATACCCTGCGCCATGACACAATTTTTAAAAAGAGTTGATATTTTATATATACCTCGCAGCAAAAAAATCAGTGATCGAAAAATCTCACAATTTCCCCTTCTACCATTCTCTATTATCATATTTGCAACTCTAAATAATCAACGAAATCGCAAAAATTACTAGCTAAACAACATCGAATCTCACAAATAACCGTGAATTGTCGAGTGCGTGCGCCTGTTTTCCCTAGCTCGATTCGGACGAATAGCAGAGCAGCTACGCGGACAAGAATCAAAACAATTCAATCGGAAACAGATAAGGCTTGAATAGCCGCGGCGAGTGTCTGCGTTGTACGCGTAATGACGGTGCCAATGAATGCGAAATGAAGTTCTTGTTTAGGTTCTCGATGAGGAATATTAATGGGGACCCCATCCGCGGGGCGAGAGTTCCAATAGGGTGGAAAAACAGCGGTTGGATCGTTGCGATACGATTAAACGGGGCCGATTTCCGAGCAATTATTCATTAGCGGATGAAACCACTCGGTCGAGGTTCTCTGAAAACACTCGAGAATCCGCGCGACGTCTGCAGCGCCGCTCGACTCTCTCAACAGCTCGATATCGGTTGTAACAGATGTTTAACTTGGCGAAGCGATACGGCTCGAGGTCTGGTAAGTGGAACAAGTCGAATACTGGTCAGACGTCTTTGTTGCAACCCGAGGATTCCGTTTTCTTTTGCTAACAAGAAACCGTCCGATTTCGATGAAACTTCCGTGGGTTTCAAGAGTGGCCAGAAATAGTAGACGCGTTTTTTTTTTTCAAGCTGAGGTAACTTTGGTTTAGAGGTGAAACTTGCGACTGAAAGTTTTAATTCTTAGGAAGACCAACTTGGAAACGGTTGGAGGTAGAAGGAAATTTTGTTTAAATAGAAATTAAATAGTTTTTGACGAGTTGGATGAAAATAGTGAGGTTGGGAGAAGATTGTGTAAATTTTGTTCTCTATTGTGACGGCTATGTTTATTTGAAAAATTACTACAATTGCTGTAAAATATAGTAGACTATATTTTTTATTATGAAAATTGTAATTTATAGATGTACTATTATTTTTTCGTTAATAATTTAAGAATGGAGTCGAATTGGAAATTTTGGTAGAAAGAAAAGTTGATTAGAAGGACCTCAGAAATGAACTCTTATATAGTATTAGTTAGTAGGGGTATTAATTAGTGTATTACCGAATATTCTATACTTTTTATGAAAATTTACTAATTTGCTTGATTGTTCATTTTTCTAATGCAATTTCGCATTCCTTAAATCTTCTTCATAACTATAAATCTAAAGGGAAAACGTACCAACCATATGTTACTTTAATCGACCAGTCCAAAGGTTTTTAAATATTGAAAACACTTTCTCTAGATTTAAAAAAAAAATTATTTCATTGCATTTAAAAGTGTAACAATGACTTTCACATATCCTCCACCTTTTCATTATTAAAAATATTAACTACAGCAAATTGTAGATTTCTTAAAACTGAGCAACTCTTATATTGCAGTAGTGATTCGTTTTTTATCGATAACAAGTGAAATATTAAGGTGACCTGTTTTAAACTCTTTACTCTATATACTATACAAGGTGAGGCATTTAATTATACCAAACTATATTCATTGGTAAACTATTTGTTGCGTAAGAAAATGTTTCAAGCAAATATAACAATCATTTCGCGATAAATAAAGAACAAGTGAATATAAATAGAATAAATAATTAACCGACACATCCTGTGCAAATTTCAGCTTTGATCGATGCAATTAATTTGAATGTTCCCCAGAAAATTGCTTATTAGCGGCGATATAATAAATGTTTCCCATGGAAACTTAAATCGCAACAAATCGGAGAGCATTCTCGCTGCGCCGTTCCTTTCAGACTCTTCGAGCTCTCGCGTAATTACGTAATATAAAGTATAATTGAATTTCTGTTGCGTATTCCTCAAACGCTCGCGGCGTAAAGCGTTCTCCTTCTCGCATCAAATCTCCTCTCGCGACTGTCACTCATTATTTTCCTCCTCGTTTGTTCGACTGCACAATTTTAAACAACTCAATGGCTCCTTCGCAAATAGGTACACATCCCTTTGACACGGAACGCGAGATAGGGTAGAAATATGAGAGATCGGTGCCACGACGCGTACACGGTATTGACAGCTTTGGCAATGATTGTACGTCAAGCGTTGTGACATCTAAAACACATTTCGATAGCAAACGAGGGTAATAGTTATCGTTCCCTTGTTCAATGAACGTTTCTCGCGTGATAGAAAATTTCTACTTGGACTTATTAACCAGTTAACTGTGGAATTTAGTTTGAAAAGATCAGCACAGGGTGAGGAATTAAAAACAAGCAACGACGTGTATACACGTTGAACGCAGGGCAAATGGTGCTATTATACATTTTACGAAAAATTTTTATTCGTCAAATAAACTAACAATTCGTTTCTGAAAACATTATTCTCACTAAAAGCTTCAAAATTGTCAAAAAATAATAAAATAATAAACAAGAAAAATTGAAGATGTCAAGAATAAACAAGAAAAATAAGAAAACACGTATTGGTAATATAAAGGCAACATACCACCAAATAATATTCTTATTACATTTTATTGAAATTTCGAGTTTTTATAGTGAATGGTAATTTTTTATTTTACACGACGAGTATACACGTCGAACGCACTTAACTGGTTAAAGTGAAATTTGTTATTGGATTATTTTGTCATAAAAAAAAAAGATTAGTTATATTATAATTATAGCAATTCGAGAGGATTTCGCGCATAAACGAATTTATATGCAAATTAACACACGAAAGTGTTATATTTTAATATATTATCTGTGTTCACATTTTGAAAAACTTAATTATCGAAGTACAAATTCTGTAGTTGCGTTTGGTGTGATGTTTTATGTAAACACTTACAAGGACATTCTGAATTGCCAGAATCTTGTGGGTCATCGCTGCTATTTCCGGATTCACTGTCTATTACTTTAATTTTTCTATTTCTCACACCTGATACTACTGTTTGCACTTGCTCTACCGCCAATTTCATCATGGATAGATAAGTTTCTGGTTCGATACAAATCCTTTGAACTATAAATCGAGTGGTGCAACACTTCGCGATACGTACACTCGTTACGATCGTCGAAACTGTACTAATGCTAGACACATCGTATTCAGGACTACAGTCGTAGAGGACTTTTATCTTAATCCCCATTTTACGTACCAATGTCACTTTCCAAAATATAAACAGCCTAAGGCACCTATTCTCGCATCAATACTTCGCTTCTATCAATTGGAGATAACGAAATTCTGAATAAACGAAGACTCGCGAACGTCGTGGCGAGTGAGTCACCATTCGAGAGTCAAAGGTTAATGAAAATTTCAAGGGTTCTGTATTTTCAATTATGAGACAATAATAGAAAATGATGCTTCTATATTATCAATATATTTTTATATCCTTTATTAAATAATAAAATGATTTTTTTAATCATCCCTTCAAATGCTACATGAACAAAGTTAAATAAAGGAAATAAGAAGTTTAAGAAAGAGTTATATTATACATATTATGAAGTAAATTATTTGTTTAGTTGAGATTATTTAATTGTATTTTCCATTTCACTATGTTCATATATCAACGAAACCTTCCTGTTAATGCTTTGAACACAGTTTCTTAACGTATTCCTTCCAATATAATCACTATTTCACATTACTACCCCAGTTTCAAACTTTCGAGATCGTCTTCATTAAAAAAAAAATTAAAATAGACAAAAATTTTGTCAGAATCACAATTCTCGTATTCATGTAACAAACGTTTCGTGAAATCCCTCAAACTTCGTCAGTCGAGTATTCTAATATACTTTCTACGACAACAAACAAAATGGCCACCTCATATTCACACTCTCAAAAAAAAAATTAAAATAGATAAAAATTCTGTCAGGATGACAATTCTTGTATTCATGTAACAAACGTTTCAATGAAATTTCTCAAACTTCGTCAGTCAAATATTCTAATATACTTTCTATGACAAACAAAATGGCCACATCATATTCACACCTTCAAAAATTAAAATAGACAAAAATTCTATTAGAATGACAATTCTCGTATTCACATAACAAAGGTTTTGTGAAATTCTTGAAACTTTGTCAGCCAATAATTCGTTATTTCTAATATACTTACTACGAGAGCAAGCAAAATGGCCACCTCATATTCACACCTTCAAAAAAAAAAAAATAAATGAAATAGACAAAAATTCTGTCAGAATCACAATTCTCGTATTTACGTAACAAACGTTTCGTGAAATTCCTCAAACATCGCCAGCCAAATATTCTAATATACTTTCTACGACGCAAACAAAATGGCCACCTCATATTCACACCCTCCTTCCATCATCCACATCGACGATGCCTACGAGTTTTGCCTAACGCGCACCGGAAGATTAATTGCACGACGGAGTATCGAGCAAAAAGTATATAAAGGGAAATGTGAAAAATACCTCGGCCATATTTCAGCCGTCAGCCGTATCAAGAATAATTTCACGGATCGTAAACGCGACGCGGAAGAACCGAGCGACAGCGTCGTTTCTCCTCGCGGCTCTCCATCATAAAACACCGAACGCTCTTTGAGGCTCAGGAGGAACCCAGCCGGAATGCCAGCTGAGCCGACAGTCGAGCAGATCCGGACGCGCGATTCTTGCTAATTGCACCGGTTAAGTCGAATTAAGCGGCCGTTGAGCGCCTCCATAAATTCGCCCGCCTGGCAATTCTCGCGTCTCCGCGCGTCTCATTGCATCCGTAGTTGGTCCCAACTAAATACGCGGCCATCTTGAGTGCCGTGCAAATTTTTTATCAAATTATACGCTTGCAAATAGAGACAAATTAACAAGTTAACTGTGACGTCCACTTCTCGCAACGTGCATTTACATGTGCCGCGAAAATCGAGCGACGACGAGTATAGTCGTTGAACACAGAGTATGTGTCGTTTGTTGAGATATTTAATAAATTAAAAGCGATTTTAATACTTTAATATTAACTTATTCGTTTAATATTGACGTATAGTATGAAAAACGGAGGAAAAATTAAATACTTGTAAAAGATAAAAATTGAAATTCAGCAAAAATATCGAACAGTAATATCGTGATTCTTTTTTAATTTTATTTTTGTAAGAATGTGAACACTTTTGTGTAAGAATATCCGATGAAATCTTATTATAAATCAGTCGCAGGCTTTAGTACTGGACTAGTTACCTTTCGACTCTTGTTTTTATATCTAAAAAACGTTATCATCGCGCACAAATAAATTTATAAGTTCATTTCAAATTATTCATATTTTTTATTTGTTTTATTTCGCCCTAGGCTCATAATATACTAAACATCTTAAAATTTAAGAAAATGTTTTAGCATTTAAGTATACTCGTCATGCATATGAACTTATGCTTATATTGGGTAATTAAGAAAAGAATAAATAAGAAAGAAGAAAAATTATAATAACCAAATGAAAAACCGCAAAATGGATAAATAACGAAACTAGAAATTTAAATATAAGTATTTATGAATGTATATCGCATCCAACAGAACTATCTAAAAACAAATTATAATACCATAATAATTGATATCAACAACTTTCGTCTAAAAATTATGATGAAAAATCTCTTATACATATAACAACATAAAATGATGAAACAAGCACGAGAAAACACTGTATTCACAGTATTATATCCCAACGTATATTTTAACATTGGTGTGGTTGAGGAATTAACTTTGATAGAGAATGATCCTCAACGACTTGTATTTCTTATAAGTTATATTTCTGTAATTGTTGAGGAGTGCAGTAATTAATGAAACTTTCGACAAGGTTTTGGTACATGTGCCTTATGATGTTTCGTATTTTTTAACTAACTTTCCTATGGATGAGGATCTTATAAAGATTCGCCAGTGAGTGTGTTCTTTTGGACATTCTACGAAATTTGGTGAGGGCAGCGGCTGTCGAAGATTGTTGGTTAATGGAAATTCTGATAAAGTAACCACCCCAAACCATCACTCACTCGCAGGTACCAAGATTTACCCTCTGGTGACACACTCGAGGATTCCGCCTGTCCTAATCTTGACTGTAGCAACCAATAAACCCAAAAAGTGCCTCGACTTGATCAATAGGACAACGCAAAAGATTCAAAGTAAACGACGAAGACCTTTAGTAGGTATGTGCAGTAAATAATACTTAACTCGATTTCGAAAGTAGTGCCTTTTCGATATTATTTCTGCTATGGACAGCTGCTTGCCAAATGTGGCTACATTCGACAATCTCCAAAGAACTGATCGACAGTTGCCGTTTTATGAATTAGTGGACCTAGCTGAACCTCCTCTACTGTAAGCTATGTTTCAACAAATCAAATTTAATGGGTCTTAACACACAGCGTTTATCTTTCTAGCATCCAAGAGGAATTACAAGAAATCCTCTCCCTTATTTTCGCAGCACTCAGAATATACATATACCAAAACAGTGACTTCTAGTAAGTCGCGAACGTGCTTTTCACCTTGTTTACCCGATTCGTTTTCGTTCTGAAAGCAAATGCACCACCTCTGTCGATGTTTGTCAATGGAGACACCGTGTTAACAACCGCGTGGCTAATCCAGGCTTGGTAAATTGTTACCCAGCCGCCTGGGGCCGTGAGCCAGTGGCGCGTCGTAACCTTCTTAATGGCCGTCGATGATGGACGATACCGATCTGTTCGCATTAAACGTGATACACGACGCGATTCGACGAGCGTACAAATAGTCTCGGGTCTGCGGGGAAGAAAAGTGAGTTTGTGGACCTGGAACGTGCACCATGAATACATCGAGGGCATTGGATACCCGGAGGAACAGGATGCAACGGTTACGGGACAATGGGGTTGAAGAAGGAAAAGTATGGCTGACAAGAATGGTCTTTTCGCGGCTCGTGAAGGGCGTCGTTTACGTAAAATATAGCTACGAATAGCGATCGAGATGTTTTCTTAAACTGAGTAAGTCAATTGTGCAGTGATACCAGTTGACAAACATGAAACTATTGGAACTGGAGGATTTAGTGCAGAAGTTACAATTATATGGTGAGCTACTTGTTACAGAAATTGTACTTATTGCTTGTACAACTTTATTTATACAATAAGCTCGCGAATGATGGGTTAGCAACCGCTGATTTAGTTTTATGAAGTTTAAGTTACAATATATTCTGAAACAATGATTTTACAGTATCTTACGTTACTCTTATTTTCAAAAATCAAAAAACAGTTGATGCAAGTAAATTCAAAACCCTTCTAGAGAGAAAACTAATCACGCCATCTCTATTACCCATATAACTCGAGGCTGAAGTTATTTTCCCCACCAAATATCGGTAAAGAAGCGAAATTATACGCCACGATTAACCTAACCCCTTTCCCAAAATGGCCATCGAGAGGTTTCGCCATTACGCAAACATAAACCCCGGCCAATAACATAAATAATTCGTTACGGAATTAGATAAGACTCGCATAAGCGTCGACGGCACGCGACTGCCTCTCAACGGTTAACCTTATCGTCTATCCGAACGAAATACGATCCATAACGCGAGGCTGCGTGCCGTTAACCCGCTCTAATCTCAGCCGTTAATATCAGATCACGTTCTGGCACGGAGCACGCGTCCATTTCTCTCGCGAAACGGGCGCGACGCGATCGCCAATGGGGACGCGATCCTCGATTCAGACTAATTCGAACCGATTCAGATCGTGGCGTTAATTAACCGGAAGATTTGCACCGTGGGAATTCCTGTTCGCGGCACGGAATTTCCGCGTGTGATGGATACGAGCGCGAACGGGAACTCGAGCGAGTCGAAGTGGGATCGATGGTTGCGCGCCGCGAATTCTGCACGGGCCGAATCCGGAAGCGGAGGAACACAGAGGGGGTCAGACGGATGTTGGTGGCGAAGAACGCAAGCATTGATCCTGCGTGGGTTGTTGCAGACTCGCGCACGATGCCTTCACGACCTTGTACATTAAAGGTCTATTAATACCACGGGCACGCCTGGCCTGCTGGGGCCAAGGAATTTCAGACCCTTGCGTACGATACGCTCTTTAGACAGCGTGTCCTTTCATCCTCGAATTTGTCCTGTTACCGTGTTAAAGAGTAACACGCTGAGAGCTTGTTAGTTTTTGGATATTTTTTAGAGACGAATTGGGTTGAACGGGAATTGTTTGAACTGGACATTGGACTTTTATGTTAGCACGCTTTATATTATATTGTATATGTGAGAGAAGCAGAGGCTTATGCGAGAAGGGAATTTGTAAGGATTGGTTTGTATTGTGTACGATACGCTTTTTAGCCAGCGTGTTCCTTCATCCTCGAATTTGTCCTGTTACCGTGTTTAGAAGTAACGCTAAGAACTTCTTAGTTTTTGGATATTTCTTAGAGACAAATTTGGTTGAACGGGAATTGTTTGAACTAGACATTGGACTTTTATGTTACCACGCTTTATATTATGTCATATATGCGAGAGAAGCACGGGTTTATGCGAGAAGGGAATTTATAGGGATTGGTTTGTTGTATCGTGTGAGAAAAGACAGCAGATGGTCGTACGATACGCTTTTTAGCCAGTATGTCCTTTCATCCTCGAATTTGTCCTGTTACCGTGTTAAGGAGTAATGCTGAGAGCTTGTTAGTTTTTGGATATTTTTTAGAGACGAATTTGTTTGAACTGGACATTGGACTTTTATGTTAACACGCTTTATATTATATTGTATATGTGAGAGAAGCACGGATTTATGCGAGAAGCGAATTTGTAAGGAGTGGTTTGTATCGTGTGATGAGAAAAGACAGCACATGATCGAATATGATGAAGGTATTGGTATTTGGTTTTCTGTAAGCTGTGGTTCGCTGAGCGTTTGTTAGTTTTTGTATATTTTTTAGAGACGAATTTGTTTGAACGGGAATTTTTTGAAGTGGACATTGGAATTTTATGTTAACACGCTTTATAATATGTGATATATCTGAGAGAAGCACGGGTTTATACGAGGATATTTATAAAGAGTAGTTTGTATTGCATGGTGAGAAAGGACAGAAGGCGGTCGAATAGGATGAAGGTAATCGGTGTTTGGTTTTCTGTGAGTTGATATTCTCTGGTATATATCGTGAATTGATTCCTATACGATATTCATGTACATTAGAATATTTTTTGTAAATATTGCACTTTGTCAGATTTATTTGAGTAGAGGACAGCAAAGGCGAGAATTGTATACAAATCTGATCAATGATTTTTAAATAATTTGTATATGGCTAAATTAGTTTTTAATCTCATTGATGTAATCTCGAGACTTCTCTTTAATTACAAACATCAAATTGTTCTAAAAATAATATCTTACAACATATATATTTGATTTATAGACAATTGAAAATACAACAGTTCGACTGCTTTTCTGAGTACAAAGTTTTTCTATCTGTGAATTTTCAAAACGTTATGTATATTCATATTATAGAATATCATATATAATATGAATATTACATAATATGAATATATAGATATATATTCATAATATAGAATATTTTCTTCGTCAACTAAACATATCTTAGCTAATATTCTGATCACAAAGAATGATACCTTCGTAATCATATCCTACACTACTAATTATGCTCCTTTTCTCAAATAAAAAATTATAATCACTCCTCTATGGTCCTCCGTTTAGAAAATAAAGCAGTCGATATTTCAATATTTCAACACTTGCGCCAATAATCGTATATTCGAGGAATATTTTCTTCGTCAGCTAAACATATCTTAACTAATATTGCAATCACAAAGAATACCATCGTAATTATATCCTACAGTACTAATTATGCTCCTTTTCTCAAATAAAAAATTATAATCACTCCTCTATGGTCCTTCGTTTAAAAAATAAAACAGTAGATATTTCAATATTTCAACACTTGCGCCAATAATCGTATATTCGAGGAATATTTTCTTCGTCAACTAAACATATCTTAACTAATATTGCAGTCACAAAGAATACTATCGTAATTATATCCTATAGTACTAATTATGCTCCTTTTCTCAAATAAAAAATTATAATCACTCCTCTATGGTCCTCCGTTTAAAAAATAAAACAGTCGATATTTCAATATTTCAACACTTGCGCCAATAATCGTATATTCGAGGAATATTTTCTTCGTCAACTAAACATATCTTAACTAATATTGCAATCACAAAGAATACCATCGTAATTATATCCTACAGTACTAATTATGCTCCTTTTCTCAAATAAAAAATTATAATCACTCCTCTATGGTCCTTCGTTTAAAAAATAAAACAGTAGATATTTCAATATTTCATCACTTGCGCCAATAATCGTATATTCGAGGGCTAACCGTGTTTTCTTTCGCGCTACGTTCTACCTCATAAATTCATACGCGCGTATTTTCGTTGGAGGAAGACTACGCCCCCATCCCTCATACCGTTCTCCGGACAAAACATGCACTCGATCACTTCCGCATGGCGCAAGAACATTTCACTCAGCGCGTACCGTGCAATTGCTCGCGTCATAAATCCTGGTACACGTATAGGTTGTACGCGATCATTCCACGTGGATACTTTCTTTTCCTTTTTCTAACCCGTGAACGCGTCTACTGCAACGTCTATAATGCATGCAAAAATATCCATTTCTTGACAATTTCCTTCTAACATTGAATAATCGTTTATTACACTACTGTGCTAGATTTTTATGATGTTATTGCGAGATTGAAGACAAAAGTAGGGCGTTTCTGGCGAATATTTTGTTCAATGATAATAATATAAACAATTTCATATTTTTTGATAAATGTAAACAGTAGTTTGCAGAAATATTAAATAACTTCATCTCTTTCCTTTTTTAAAGATATTTCTATTATTATTCTGTAAACATAACTTTTTATTTTTTCTAATTTTGCCCTTATCTGCTTAATCTTCAATACCACAGCAAAAATTCAGTATTCCCTGCACCGAAAGATCATGATATACAAAACAAGAAATTAATTCATACTGTACGTGTATCGTTTGTCACAAATCATTTTCGATCAAGATTACCAACGAACCATTTCGTTCCCCATGAATTTTACACTCATTTTTCTCTCTTTCAAGCGGAGGAACCTCTCGTTCGAGGGCTTTTCACCGAAATCACCACAGTTTTACCGTCCACGAGTCCGCGTTACCTCCTTTCGAGCTAATCGCGCGATCGTCCAACCTAAACCCTTTAATTCCGCTTTGAAATGTGTCGCTGGCTCTAGAAACCGTCCCCCATATCGTGGAATCACCGTGTTTAACGTAATCACCCACTAGAGGGGGTCGTCGTGCCGCGATATCCATGTTAATTTCACGAGCCGCGCCCTCTGGCTGACGCCTCGTATTCTGGGTTTACCGCACCCGTTCACCTTCGAGGTTAGACCGGAAGTTTAACGCACTCTCGAAAGCCCCCTCGATCTGGGACTTCCATCAATTTCACGCAAGATTTACGACGACTCCGCGGGGGTCGCCAACATCAGCCACCCTCTCTCATTCCTCAGCTGATGTCCCGCGAAACAAATAGATCGGTTGTTCAACTCGCGTGGAAGTTTCGAATGAAGCGTCAAATGGTGTTCTTCACTTTCGATTTGTCGAAGAGATGACTCTTTGTGTGTCTGGTAATGATTCGTGTGTTGGAGATGACGAATGACAATAGTGACAGCGTTATTAAGACACTCTCTGCCATGTGGAGCGTATGCGCCCTACGATGAACTTCTCGTTCAAGTCATTTGACATTATCGTTGTAAAATGAAGAATTTTTTAAAAATTCATTATGCAGTCTGTTGGAAATGGGTTTTATAAATAACTAATAGCGATTTATGTTTCTATAATGTTCTCTATTTCCACGCACTGGAAGTGACCTTTGCCTTGCACTCTCTCTAGAGAACTGAACTAAAGTTAAAACATATAGAGCCTAGGATGTTAGGAAATAAAATCCAGTATATAAACTATGAAATCACTCTATCGTTTCGAGTAGGGTTTATATCTAGAGATCTGAAAGAAAAACACGTGCAGACTGCGTCGTCAATTTTCTTTAAAAGGACCCCAAATTTCTATGCGGTGTCCTCACGAGTAGTAGACCCTTCTAAACGTGCCGACGTTCCATTCAAGCCTTACAAATCAATTAATAGAGTGTAAAGAACATTGGACAGTTCTTCATTTATTATTAGCCATTTCCAATAGTTCATTTTTTTCTTAGTTTCAATTTTTTTGACCGGAATTTGTTTTGACTGCACTTCTCGTGTTTCGATCAGTTATTTATTTCGATAAGAAGGCGTTGCAAAATTTGTTACGAAAAAAATGTGAAAAATTTAAGTTCCAAATCGATAAGAAACTGTACTGTAAAGGTTGCAAGATTCTGCGATAGTTGTGTAGATAAAGCACACTTATGTTTGCCATGTTTTAACAAAGTTCACTAATAATATAAGTAATTCCTTTGCAATTCTATACAAACTTAATTTCAATTAAAATGTTTTATCTTAAACTAATATGGATATGATGCAAAATAATTATATGTGAGGATACAACTCGCTTGGTAACGTTCAGCCAGGGTATTTGTTGAACTAATTCCTAGAAAAATTAATTGATTGGCTTGTTATGTTATGCATCTTAAATTATGCATCCTTTCCTTGATAGTTATGATTTTTGCACTATTTTAATTATTGTAAGACACACGCTAGAAGCAAAACAATACAACAAAAGTCTTCAAAAAACGGTCTGGCAGGGAACTTGTTAACCGAAAATATCGAAGTTAATACCTTGCAAACTATTCGCGAATAAACAAAATTCAACTTACAGAAGGCTAACTATCGAAAATCAGTCGCGAAGTGGAGGACCACGCGACGTAGCCATCTTTGATGTAGTGACCTTTACGTTCACTATTTTAATTATTGTAAGACACACGCCAGAAACAAAGCAATACGACGAAAGTCTTGAAAAAACGATCTAACAGAGAACGTGTTAACCAGAAATATCGAAGTTAATATTTTGCAAGCCATAACAATAAATAAAATTCAGCTCACAAAGAACTAATTATCGAAAATCAACCGCGAAGTGGAGGACTACGCAACGTAGCCATCCTTGATGTAATGACCTTTACGTTCACTATTTTCATTATTGTAAGACACATGCTAGAAGCAAAACAATACAACGAAAGTCTTCAAAAAACAGTCTAGCAGGGAACGTATTAACCAGAAATATCGAAGTTAATACCTTGCAAGCTATCCACAAATAAACAAAATTCAACTCATAAAGAGCTAACTATATGATAAATCAGCCGCGATGTGGAGGACCGCGAGACGTAGGCCATCAAGTAATGACCTTTACGTTCACCAGTGGCTTAACTTTCCAATAACCGCGCAAACTTAATCGCAAAATTCGACAACGATTACCAGGCTACAGAGAAACCATATTCAGGAACAAAACGAGTGGAAACTTTCTGAATAATACCGGTTGGGCTCGAAAGAGGGACTACGACTAAGCGACGATGCTAACACGCGATCTCGACGATTATCAGGGCCCTGTTCGAAGGCTTCCAGGCAAGTTTCTGTTCGGTTAATACCTGGGAAAGGTAAATCCTGGGAAATTTTGATGATAACTCGAGGCACGACGGAACTTCGGCTAATTCCTCCGCTCGATTTTCCACCGGGAAGCCCACGATCCTTGTTATTAATCTGGTAATAAGAGTCTGATCGGGAACGAGCGGCCTCCGAGGTTGTCGCTGAAATTTTAGTCGGATCGTGAACGGAGCCGTCGCGTGAAATGATTTTATGGTGATTAAAAATGTAATTTCGATCGTCTTACGTTAATTGTACCGATTGGAACTTGTGAATATAAGAAATTAACATTTTTTTCAATTATTTCAAACTGAAATTGAACGGTAAAGTTTTATATTTATGTTCTTTTCGCTACTGTATTTTCTTATAACACAAATGTAGGATATTTATTAATTAAGGACAATCGTAAGATTTTAGAAATTATTGGATAGCTCTTTGAAACTGAGATGTTACTTTAAAGACGACTGATGAACAATTGATTCGCTGTTTTAGAACGTTCATGCGAGAAACTTGCTCGAATTCTAGAATATTCCATACACATGACATTTAAAACCCTAATTATTGATTAACTTTTAAATAAAGATAATTTCAGATAATTGAAGATCATTTTTTTTATCCCTTACAAATGTTAATCAGCTGATAATCATGAAACAGTGTAGGTGTAGTGCAAGTTGTTTCATTTTATCCCAAGCAATTCTTTCGACATTAAGTACTAGTAAATTATTGTCATATAATATTTATTATTAACATTAATAGGCTATTTTATAATGAAACCACATCCTAGGATATATTTACAACAGACGTATTTGAATCTGAGCTTCTCTAATTTTTTATTTGATATGTTCATGTATATTCGTCGATAAATGATACAAGTTTGATAGCTTTTCCTTCTTGTTTCTTATTCCTTATTTTTATATAATTATTAATAATTATTTGTTAGAACGATGAGAATGCATGAACGAATGACATTTTGTAACCAATTCTGTCTGCGATTGCAAAAGTTTATTTCCAAGCTTCCAAAGAATTAAAATTTCCATTTTAATTATAAAACTGTCCAAACGAGTAGGCGAAAATAATATGCATAAGAATGGAAGGCTGTGTTTAAATGAAATTCGAGATTGTAACAAATGAAAGCTAGCTAGAGCTGTCGATACAAATATCGAATATTTAAATCACAAGATATTTATATTACAATTACATTAATCAATTATTATATTATATAACAGATATTTATATTAAATTATAAATATTGAACAAATGTCGATAGTTTTGCAATCCTTCTCTATCGATTTTATGCATCTTGTTTAGACACTTGTATACTTGATTCACGTCGTGCAGAAGTAATATACAAACATAAATAATTCCGTCTGCGTAGAATTACGAAGAGAAAAATATACAATGCGTATTTCTTCTGTATTCGAAAATAATAGTTCGTCGTTCTAGTTCGTTGGGGGTGGAATACGAAGCTGGCCGGAAACCGCAGACTCGATTCGTTTTCCGTTATCGCGGAGGGCCGTGACGGAAACGAAGTCGAAGCGACGTGGACGGGATGCAAATAGTTAACGAGTAACAAGTCGCGTGCGGCTCGAAGAAAGCGACGCGGTCGTAAACGTGTTTTCGTGGTCTCGAACGGTTCGAACGACTACTAATCACCGATGAATCGAGCCACGAACGAGTAACTACATTTTTCCAATTAGCCAATACACTTTTACTGTATTCAACTGACAATTTGCAGACGCGAAGAACAGACTAGAATTAACTGATATATTTTTTACTTAATAACTACGGTTGAAGGAATTAAATTAATTCTAAATGTGTCGCCTTAAAATAAAGAATTGCTGGTGGTGGAAGGAAATTTATTTAACGAAAATGAAATTGCTTCTAACGTGTCGAAAGAAAGTGCTGAAGTTGATAAAAGGATTTTACAATTTTTTTCAGGAAATTGTGTTAATCATGTTCATTTAACAGATTGCAGTAATTGTGTATAGAACGCATTATAATGCCATTTTTTATTATTAAAATATTGTTGTAAATCTCTATTTTTTACTGACTGACATCAATTGTTATTCGAATGGTATTAAAACCAGTATGGTTCATAATTTTTATAAAATCATATCTTTATTAATTTGTACTTTTTTGTAAACTTAAAACTTCTTTCCTATTAACTGTTTATATAAAAATACATGTACGTATCAAAATATCTCATAATCTACGTATGTATATGTGCAAATAGGCATTGAACACTTCATGAAATTTTTACAGCAGTGATACTTCAAGAAAAAACATTTAAAAAATTTTTCAATTCTCTTGAAAAAATGTTTCTATCGATTTTAATATTTTCTTTTAACGTATTAAGAAATACAGAATTTTTATTAAGAATATTTTCGTCTGTCTCCAACAATTTCTAAGTTAATTCTTAAAAAGTGAATTTTTGGGGGTTGGTTACAACCCTTAAACTAAACAAAATACGCATCTACTGCCTTTAGACTGCTCTTTAAGTCCGTTAAGTTTCATCGAATGGTAAGCATTGAGACACTAGTGATACTGATTCGCAATTCATGACTGAATTATTAGCTGTCTGACCATTAATGGTTTACTCTACTTGTTCTCATATTGTAAGAACACTATCACCTCGCTACTCTTCGATACAAAAGGTCTCGTTAACTATAATTGAGAAAAATTGCAGCTTTCGCGAGGTATTGTCAGCTGCGAGTTTCATCCAAACTGAAAAATCAGACAGTCCAGCGAAAGGTCACTTCCAATCAGTCACCTCATTCCTCTCACACCCATTTTCCGTCACCATTCTAGTTTCCAAAACAACACGCGTTCCTTAATGAAAGTAATTCAGGCAACCAGCCAATTTTTCAAAAGAAGCACACAAACAGATACAAATTACACTTCACAGACTCGCTCATCGACTGCACAGTTAAAATTTTTACATAAATTTTTAACTTCTGTCTCTTTTAACACTTTCTTTCCAAAGCCACTGAGAATCCATCTTTGCTACAGACAGTAACTGCATTTTAGATTTGAATAATGATTTCAGAAGAATTTAGATCTGACAAATTTCAACTCTAAACTCTATGACACACTCAAGGTCAATCTAGATATGCATAATTATATTTTTATAACCCATACGATTAATTAAACACGATACTCGATTGTTAACTTGCAAAAGCCTCCGTTTGAGCGATAAAACGCTATACTATCCACTGGAGACACTAAAAGCGTCGAGTTAATGATTCGAGATTCAATTTAGATCTGACAAATTTCACCTCTAAATTCTATGATACACTCAAGGTCAACATAGATTTGCATAACTATATTTTTATAATTCATACGAGCAATTAATTACGATAATCGATTGTTAACATGCAAAAGCCTCCGTTTGAGCGATAAAACGGTATTCTATGTACTGGAGACACTAAAAGCGTCGAGTTAATGATTCGAGATTCAATTTAGATCTGACAAATTTCACCTCTATATTCTATGATACACTCAAGGTCAATCTAGATATGCATAACTATATTTTTATAACCCATGTAATCAATTAACTTGCAAAAGTCGATTGTTAACTTGCAAAAGCCTTCGTTTGAGCGATAAAGCAGTATTCTATCCACTGGAGACACTAAAAGCGTCGAGTTAATGATTTGAGATTCAATTTAGATTTGACAAATTTCACCTCTAAATTCTACGACACACTCAAGGTCAATCTAGATATGCATAACTATATTTTTATAACTCATACGATCAATTAAATACGATATTTGATTGTTAACTTGCAAAAGCCTTCGTTTGAGCGATAAAACGGTATTCTACCCGCTGGAGACACTAAAAGCGTCGAGTTTGGCATTGTGTCGGATTTAAACAGCAACTGAAGCATGGCGGACGCCAAAATAGAGAGCGGGCGAAGCCTCGCGGAAGCTGCGACGGAATACTGCGACGAAAATAGAAACGGAAGGACTCCGGCAGCGTCGAGAAAGATGAATAATTCATTTTAACGCGGGGCCGAATTCCCTTGGGAATTAACGTCCCTGAAACTCCGACGTGACGGCGAAAGAGGGCTTCCGACGACCAAGGAATTCGTAAGAAATATTTTCCGTTACCAGTACCACGCATAATCAACAACTGTGCTACAACTGTACCCTCGCAGCCATTTTTTGAATATTAATCCTCTGTTCTCGAATCGAATCTTCTTTCAAAGGCTCATCTGATCCAAATGCTTCCAAGATAGTGCTACTCGAGCAATGTCAAATGGACACGACGAAAAAGCATCGAATCGAAGATGGCCTCTCTGCTGGAACTTAAAAAGTTTTTCGCAAAAAGCGAAAGACTTCTCGCGACCTAATACCACGGGGACTTATTATTTTTTTCACGCACGAACGAGTGAAGAATCGCCAAGTGCTCGTAAGTATGCTTGCAAATGTAACGAGAACTTATTCGTTTTTTTTTTTTAATTAATACCGTACTTATTTAGGTCACTGATTAACATTAAACGTCATAAAAAAAATTTAGAAAGATTATTTATGTTTTGAAATAACTTATCACGTGAAATATCTTCTTAGACAGATGTGCTTGTATAATTATGTTTGAAGAATCGTCAAGTACTCGTAAGTATACTTGCAAATGTAATGAGAACCTATTCATCTTTTTTTAAAATTAATACTGTACTTATTTAACTCACAGATTAACATTAAACGTCACAAAAAATTTTTTTAAATTACTTATCTTTTGTAATAAGTTATTACGTGAAATATCTTCTTAAATAGATGTGCTTGTATAATTATGTTTGAAGAATTGCCAAGTACTCGTAAGTATACTTGCAAATGTAATGAGAACCCATTCGTCTTTTTTTAAAATTAATACTGTACTTATTTAACTCACTGATTAATATTAAACTTCACAAAAAATTTTTTTAAATTACTTATCTTTTGTAATAAGTTATTACGTGAAATATCTTCTTAGACAGATGTGCTTGTATAATAATTATGTTTGAATAATGGAACAATTTTGGAGGAAGAAACGAAATGGTTCCATGAAAAGAGAGACAGAGATGGAAAGATCCCACGAAAAGGAAGTTGAATTAGAGCAGATCGAGTTTCGTTAATTACGACTATCCTTCGTCAGAGTTTCCAGCGAACTCGACTTTTCAGTTCCATCTCGTATCGATACCGAGCCGCGACACGACGACTCGACAGTTTCCGGCCCGCGAGGTAATGGCGAACTTCCGCGGGAAATTTCTCCCCCTAACTTGCTCCTACTATTAATAATTCAACGTCTTTGTTTCATCGCGATACGCTGGTAAAAGAATCTTTGCTTCGCAGTTTCACTCGATCCCTATCACGATGTACCATAAAAACGTCACTGTTGTAACTCACTTTTTTTTTGAAACTTGTTTCCTGCAGCCACATTTGGAGCGTGGTTGTTGTCAGATTTGTTTACGCGTTGGTAGCCAAATATTTCTATTCAACGTTCTTAATGTAGTATAGAGAGTATAATGTGCAGTGTAAAGTTAATAATTGGACCGTTTATTTTGAAAGTGGTGCAAGTCCATTTTCTTTTGTCTCGAGAAGATTGAATGTTAGCAGATCTGACAATTAAAAGATATAGGTTAATTATGTGAAGTCTGGGAATGTTTGTACTAATTTATCAATATGTAATCTGATTATGTAAATTTCTTTTAGGCCAATTTGACTAAAATAATTGTCAATTTTCAGGCTGCAAATGGACTTACATCACTTTCATAATTAGTCAATTGTAAATATCATTCAATTTCAATTTTGAAATAACAAATATCACTTAAAATGTATCTCATGTTAGTCCAATTTTGTTTATAAGTAATAACAAGAAATAAAATAGGATTAGCATTTCTTATTATGAACGTTAATTATATTTATATATTGTTAAACTTAACACAAGATATTGGTGTTATTAATTATTTATGCTCTTCATGTGGCAGTGTTTTGAAATATTCATGTTGCACAGGAGAATACATATCTTTATATTTTTCGCATGTAATAGGCTTGGCATCGTGATACAACGTTTAAATTGAACAAAGCATTGGCATTTTTTAAGATATTAAATACTAACTAGTTATAAACAAAAAGTTTACACTAAATTAAGCAGAAATTACGTCATATGTCATTTTTTTTTAAAAAGACTTACACCGCTTTCAAAATAAACGGTCCAATTATTGCCTACTCTGTATTAGAATTTATTTGTTGCAACAATGGTCGCCCTCTTAATTCAAATTAAGTTTATGGTACGAATGCAGTCAAGTAACTATTTTTGAGGATTTTCAAATATTTATTAATTTTTGTTATTACTTTAATTTTCCTAAGTACCAGGATTAGAGTTCTTAAAGGTTGCTTTGGCATTTTTAATAATTCTTGCCTACCTTTAATGCCTTAACTTTGATTCATTGTTAAGCTAAGTTAGAACCAAGTCACAATCCAGTATTACGAATTAGTCTCACCCAACTTATTATCCTTATCGAAAATATTAAAACCAATGAAAAAAGTCGTCCTTTGTATTCTATTGTTGTTATACCAACCATTAAGCAAGGCGAATCTAGAGACGCAACATCATTAACACGGTCAATGTCCACTTTTAAGGATCGTTTCCTTATTATATTTAATATAAAGCAACTTGAAATGCTTGGGCCCGAGTTTCGTCGAGCTAAATGACAAGGTAAAGGGTTAATTTGCTTATATTTTGAGCAGATATTGTTTCTACACGACGTGGCAGATTAAAAAACGGAAGAATTGCTTGCATATCGGAATTAAATGTATCATAATTGAGCATTACATTGTTTTTTTTTCTTTTACTATTGATTTTGTTTGCTTCGTCCTCTTTTAAGATCGTTAATCTTAAATTTCCTTAATCCAATCTAATTATTCTTTATATAACGATATGAGTTAATGCATTATGCGAAAAAAGCACCCGTGCAGCACGATTTCCTACAACATTTCCTATATTGACCACGCTATACGAGAGTGTACATTTTACAGTCAACATTGCGTACAGAGTGTTCGTGTTATTCTAGTGCAGCGTATTTCTCGATGAAATGGCAAACACGAGAAGGAACAACTGAGAGAAAGTTATACTGTTTTGTGTTACTGTAGAATGCAATAATGCGTAACAAATGTAACATTATCTTCAATTGTTGTAATGGAATTAGTTTGAACAGTTGCCAAGAGGAGATGATGTACATGGTGATGCACAATAGATTTTGAAGTTGTGAAAGTTCAGAAATACGAATAATTGTTTAAATATGGTAATACTGTATCCATTAACACGTCTTATTGATATGATTCTGCATTGTGTATGTTCAAAATGGTATTTAGTATTAAATATGAACGTCTGAGGTTTTTTAATTACAATCTTGGTGGTGTCTGCTAATATTTTTCAAAGTACTTGTGCACTAGCCTCTTTTGTTATCCTTAATTTTTATTTATTTGATATAAATATGCAACAAATCTATTTCCTTTTCCTTGGAATGATACGACATTAATTTAAGATATTAAATATTTTCAGATGTTAAAATATACATAATTATAGCAGTACAACAATATCAAATTACTTTCAGATTTTAAAATATATATAACTACAGCAGTATAAAAATATCAAAATATTTTCAGATTTTAGAATATACATAACTATAGCAGTGTAACAATATCAGTCACACTAAACAAAATATACAATCAGATCAATTAATTCTTGGTCCTTCATAACTTCAAAAATTATCGTATACCTCATCAACGTATTAAACAAAAATCTACATCATTCCATTAATTAAATTAACACTAACATCAATTTCTGAAAGATGCAATAAACACAAAAAATCGTCACGTATCATCGCATCGATCGTGTCAAATGATACAACCCCACGTCCACCATTTACGATACCATATCAAAATAAACGCCAGCCTGTAAATAAAGCGCGCATAGCCCGCGCACTGGAATATTTTGAAAATTAAGAGAGCATTCCGGTAGCAACGTGGAAGTATCGATTCCTGAACGAAAATCAACGGATACCACCGAACACGCGTACGTTTCAGAGGCGTACGCGCGATGGGAGTGCGTCGATACACGCAGCGACGGCAAACGCGGCGATTTACGAGGACAATGGACGGTGTTTATCCATCGACTGCTCCCATTATTCGTCAACAATCGCGATCGTCGACGGTGACACGTATCGCCGTACAAAACTGCGTGTCCGGAACGTAAACCGAGCGAGTCGCGCGAAAATAATGCGATCCGTGACTGATCATGTTCGCCTGGCGAACGTGGCTGGGATCGATAATCCGATCGACGTACGGATAACACGGTACACCCTGTGCGTGTACGCGACAAGCCTGCTCGTTATGAAAGCTGGAAATGGAGAAACGCGAAGTTCTAAATGGAATTTACGCGAGAGGTAGGAAACGGCGAAAAATCGCGGCGATGGGAGATATAAACGTTGTGTAACCGATTACTTGCGTGAAAAAAATGGAACGTTAAACTTTTAGACAGGGATTCTTAGGAGCAGTGGTTCTTCGATGACGTAGAATTAGTAATTAGATTAGATATTGTTTATGGCGTGTACGCGATGCAAGCGACAAGCCTGCTCGTTATGAGAGGTGGAAATGGAGAAACGCGAAGTTCTAAATGGAATTTACGCGAGAGGCAGGGAACGGCGAAAAATCGCGGCGATGGGAGATATAAACGTTGTGTAACCGATTACTTGCGTGAAAAAAATGGAACGTTAAACTTTTAGACAGGGATTCTTTGGAGCAGTGGTTCTTCGTTGACGTAGCATTGTTTAACCCATTCGCTGCCAAGGACGAGCATACTCGTCTTTTGGCAGGGTGTTAGGCGTTGCCAAGACGAGTATACTCGTCCTACTTTCAATATATTATAATATACTGGCTTTACAGTATATTTACAGAACTTTGGTAAACAATACCGCTTCAAATATAAATGGCAATGGAAATAGTTTCATATAATCTGGGCTTGACAGCGAATGGGTTAAGGAACATTTTCGATTGTGAGTTTTAACCAGTTTATGTTTTATGCTTTAGTAATTAGATTAGATATTTTTTATGGTGTAAAATTTATGTAAACTTTTTAATAGTATGTATTATTAATATTTAGAAAGTATTTTAGTTAGAATTGTATATGAATACTTCAATTTTAACATTTTAGGTTATTAGTAATGGTAATACTGTTTTTTTTTAATTATCCCAAAGTTAAAAAAATCCTATGCTGTGTAAAATTCTATACTCTTTTCTTTAACGAAGTAATTTCTGAACTGTTTGACAATTAAAAATTTTAAACAGTTTATATTTTATGCTTTAGTAATTAGATTAAATACTGTTTATGGCGCAAAGTTTATGTAAATTTTTTAATAGTATGTATTATTAATATTTAGAAAAAGTATTTTAGTTAGAATTGTACAGGAATACTTCAATTTTAATTTTTTAAAGTTATTACTAATGGTAGTACTGTTTTTTCTTTAATTATCCAAAAGTTAAAAAAATCCTTTGCTGTGTAAAATTCTATACTCTTTTCTTTAACGAAGTAATTTCTAAACTGTTTGACAATTAAAAGTTCTCTATATTATAAGAAATTCTAAATACTTAAATATGCTATAACTTTTTCTGAATCTTTAGAACGATCAGAAAGTACGAAAAATTATAATTTCTGAATGAATATTTCACAAAGAACGATGCAGTATTTATTCACCTCTATAATTATTCAAAATTCAAGAACATTTTCCAATGAAAAATTGAAAAATATATCTTTCTATAAAACAAGATTATTTCAGACTTTGTACAAGAATTCTGTAAAATACAATTTGATTCATGAAACTTCACTTACCCTTTACAGGAATCTGGAGAACGGCTGCAAGCACCTGGAAACAAAAAAACATACCACTATTAACTCTCGCTATAAAACAACAACAAATCATATCTATTCTGAGCAACACGAAACTCTTTTTAAATCTTCACTATAAAAGTAAGAACAAACCATATTCATCCTGAACAATACGGAATTCTCTTTGAGTCTGTATGTAGGTCGAACAAAAGAATTGCCGTCTCGAGAAAGCGTGGAGCGTAAACCTATTCCAGGATCGTTATCGAATACAACGCGAGCATCAATACCGATCTATCTGCTTCGAATTCAGAGGGAGCCACAGCTACAACGGTTTTCGCTTCGAAGAAGGACGCGACGGCGTCGAGCGTCACGCCTCGCGTTTCCCTCTCGATCTGGAACGTCGAATCGAATTCAATCCAGTTAACAGCTCCCAAAACGACTGAATAAATTTTTCCGCGGCTAGATAAAACCTGTTTCACATTCCACGAACGCGGTTTCCCTCGTGCTGCTCTCTAAAACCTGTACACCTAACAATTCGTTCCTTTTTTTCGCGTTGAAACTTATGCGAGACGTTCGATAGCTTCTTAAACAATCCCCAAGATTTCACTTCAGTTAATTCAATTGTTTGTCGACTGAACGGAACGGAACGTTACGAGCAGCGCGGTGAATAATTCATCGCGTTAATCGAATAACAATGGTCGAATAAGGACCGTTCTCTCCAGTCGACCCGCCTCGTTATTTCGTCGATGCTGAATATTTCATTCGCGCGGGACGGATTCTACTTTATGAATATACTCGCAAGGTTTTAAGCAGAATTCATCCTGGATGAGGCAGATAACCGTGGTTTTATCGTTCTATTCTTGCGTACCATCGAAAATAATCCTCGCTTGGGCTCTGTGTAATAAGCGACACTTCTAACGCTTCGCGAATTCGTTTGCTAGCTTCTAGGGGATTACTCTAGTGGATCTGGCCCATTAGTCAGCCATTGGCTGTGGTTCAAGTTCGTTTCAACTTCGACGAGACTTTACGATGAACCTTTTCAGTTTTTTTCTAATCTAATTTTTTAAATCTTTTAGTTTATTTGTGCATGTTGGGTGAATCACGAAACGTGATCAACTTTAGCGGTTGATGAAGAATTGTTTGGTACTGTATGGTTTATGTAGAAATTTAAATGGAATTTTTGAAGTTAGCTTTGTTTTTGCAGTAAATAAATTTATAAGCAATTGAAAAATTTGAAGCATTTGAAAGAGTGCTTTGTTTGCTTTAAACGATGTTGAAGTAATTGTTTGAATTTATTTCATACTCTTGTGCTGGAGTTTAAGTAGTCAGTGATGATTAATGAATCAATTCTTTGCTGGCAATTTGTTGTGTGAAACGAGACGAAGGAGCACCGTTGTGACCGACAGTAAGTGAAAAGTGAAGTAAAAGTGGAGGAAAGGAACGAGGGAAAATAGTGCATGTGCATAAATCACTTCGAAAGGAAAGGAAAGCACGCGTCAAAGTGAATCGAACTAGATGTAAAATGAAAGAACCGTGCAATAACAGATGGCGGTCATCTGGCACGGAAACACGTGTTTCGCTGTATTCGCTCATTTAAAGCGGAAGCTTTCAAATAAACCATTTAAACGTTTCTCTTTAATAAATAATAAGTACTTTAAACATGATAGTTTTTCGTAATCTTTCGTAATTACACATTAACTTTATCGTTACCTAATTATTATTACAATTTCTTAATTTAAAAATAATGTATCTGCATGACTTTACAAATAGATTTAATAATAGGGAAAGAAGAGACGAGTGTCGGCGGAAATTAGACTTGTCAAGACAATATTTCACCTGTGCAAACCTGTTTAACACTAATTAGTTCGAAAATTCAAGATTTCCATGAAATTCTTGAATATCTCGTTAAGCTTTTCAGCTCTTCCATTTGTAAAGTAAAAGTACACCAAAGTAGTTTAAGAAAGAATTTTGAAAAATAGTAAATCTGGTCCTAGAATATCTGAGAGTATAAAGAGAAGATTGCAATGACACAGCAAACTCAGAACAAACTCGGAACAACTAGACGTTTCGAGATGCGACAGTGTCTTGCGTCGAAAGCTTTATCAATACTAGTAATCGACTAGACAGAGAAATACATAATCGACTAGACAGAGAAATACATAATCGACTAGACAGAGAAATACATAATCGACTAGATAGAGAAATACATAATCGACTAGACAGAGAAATACATAATCGACTAGACAGAGAAATACATAATCGACTAGACCTTCCACCTTCGCGATGAGACCCAAACTACTTGATCCACCCCACAACACGAAGGATACGTTCTACGATAACAGAAAATCGCGTTGTACGGGACCAATATATTATCAAACCAATCTATTCAAGTTCAAACATTTTTCTAAATTGTAACGATTATCGTACATTACTAATGAGATTGTGATTCAGTTTAAAATAGTATTTCAGTGCGAACAGACTATCAGTGTTACGCATAAGTAATTTGTTTCAAACAAAGTCTTTCTTTTTAACCAATGGCAAGTCGAAACAGAATACAGGTGACTTAATTACAAACTACTAAACTACGCAACGTAAACCAATTATTAAAACGTCATCCTTTCTCCTCATAATACCATACAACTTGCACATTTAACAATCTTTTATAAAATGCACAATTTAAAAGTTAGTTATTCGACTCGCTCAAATCAGAAATACAAAATTCTACGCCACATGAAGCAGCAAATAACAATAACCGTACAACAAACTGTCAAACAAATGACAAGTGGAAACAGAATACGGGTGACTTAATTACAAACTTCTAAATTACGCAAAGTAGAACAAATATTAAAACGTCATTCTTTCTCTCCATAATACCGATTTTTAATCTCTCTCTTAATACCATACAACTTACACATTTAACGATCTTTCATTAAATGCACAATTTAAAAGTTAGTTATTCAACTCGTTCACATCAGATACCCTAATTACCATCAATTTTCACGTACACATTAGAAATGCAAAATTCTACGCCACATCAAGCAGCAAATAACAATAACCGTGAAACAGACCGTCAAACAAGTCGCTGTGTATAATCGAACGGAACGCGTCGCAATGCAAACAGTATAAGTAAAACGCGATTTCCATGAAAGCTCGCGGCGGAGAGCCGAGGCGCAAAATCCCGTCGGATGCGCTTTCAGCAGCTAACGCAATCTCGAGAGTCTATTACGTTGAATTTCCTTGAACGTCGGCTCGCCATTGGCACCGACGCGGTCGCCTGTTGTTCGCGTTAATAATCATCGATCGGGCCGCGTCGGAAGTTAAACGGACGGGCCCTCGCGAGCGGCCAATCGGATCAGCCCGCTGGCCCGAACCTTGAATATTTATTCCCCTCCGATCCGCCTGGACGTTATCGCGGCCCGCTCGATTTCACCCGCTCGAGGAACAATTAATCTCGCCCCAGGCGACGGGCCCGAGCGGATTCGAGCGGATTCGACGTCTCATTTAATTCCCCTCGACGTACAAAATCGTCCCTCGATCCCTATCACGATGCACCATAAAAACGCCACCGATGTAACTCACTTTTTCTTTGAAACTTGCTTCCTGCAGCTGCATTTTCAGCGTGGTTGTTGCCAGATTTGTTTACGCGTTGGTATCCAAATATTTCGAGTCAACGTTTTTAATGTAGTATACAGAGTATAATGTGCAGTGTAAAGTTAATAATTGGACCGTTTATTTTGAAAGTAGTGCAAGTCTATTTTCTTTTATTTCGAGAAAGTTGAATGTTAAGTAAAAGATATAGGTTAATTATGTGAAGTCTAGGAATATTTGTACTAATTCATCAATATGTAATTTGATTATATAAATGTCTTTTAGGCGATTTTGACTGAAATAATTTACTATTTCCAGGATTCAAGCGCATTCGACGTCTCATTTAATTCCCCTCGACGTACAAAATCGTCCCTCGATCCCTATCACGATGCCACCATAAAAACGCCACCGATGTAACTCACTTTTTCTTTGAAACTTGCTTCCTGCAGCTGCATTTTCAGCGTGGTTGTTGCCAGATTTGTTTACGCGTTGGTATCCAAATATTTCGAGACATACGTTTTTAATGTAGTATACAGAGTATAATGTGCAGTGTAAAGTTAATAATTAGACCGTTTATTTTGAAAGTAGTGCAAGTCTATTTTCTTTTATTTCGAGAAAGTTGAATGTTAAGTAAAAGATATAGGTTAATTATGTGAAGTCTAGGAATATTTGTACTAATTCAACAATATGTAATTTGATTATATAAATGTCTTTTAGGTAATTTTGACTGACATAATTTACTATTTCCAGGATTCGAGCGGATTCGACGTCTCTTTTAATTCCCCTCGACGTACAAAATCGTCCCTCGATCCCTATCACGATGCCACCATAAAAACGCCACCGATGTAACTCACTTTTTCTTTGAAACTTGCTTCCTGCAGCTGCATTTTCAGCGTGGTTGTTGCCAGATTTGTTTACGCGTTGGTATCCAAATATTTCGAGACATACGTTTTTAATGTAGTATACAGAGTATAATGTGCAGTGTAAAGTTAATAATTAGACCGTTTATTTTGAAAGTAGTGCAAGTCTATTTTCTTTTATTTCGAGAAAGTTGAATGTTAAGTAAAAGATATAGGTTAATTATGTGAAGTCTAGGAATATTTGTACTAATTCATCAATATGTAATTTGATTATATAAATGTCTTTTAGGCGATTTTGACTGAAATAATTTACTATTTCCAGGATGCGAGCGGATTCGACGTCTCATTTAATTCCCCTCGACGTAGAAAATCTAGCTTCATCCTGCGGATTCCCGAGCTTCCTTTTTTTTTCTTATTTCGACTCTCTTAACGAATTTTCTTTTTCTACAGATCCGTGAGAACGATCGAGTAATTAACACTTTGACGCACATTTTTGACTTTACGATCGCCCTCAGAAACACATTTTTCTTTTTTCGATTGTTTATAACTGCCAGATGAAATCGAGTGTAAGTTGTATGTTTGAAAGTGAAAATTATCACATTTTGCCACAGTTTTTCCCAAAAAACTTTCGACGGTTATAATCGTCATTTGCTCTGCATGTCATTTTTCTATTCCTGAAGCAAATGACGGCTGTAACCGTCGTGATGACTATACGGCATTTGTTTTACTAATTCATTGTATTTATTTAATTCATGAAAAAATATTTACAGATTAAATGGTTCGTCTTCACAGAATCATCTTTCAACTGCGTGAATTGAAATAAACTAAACTTTTGGTACGACTGTTATAGCAGTCATTTGTCTCTAGATACTCAAATGTTCCAAAGCGAAAAAAACAACTAATATGCTGTCTAGCATGCTATCACTTTTTTTCTAGATGTGTTACTTAATAATTTAACAAGTGTATATGTTAGTACATTTCGTACTGACGCTGTTCTTTTTTTATTGATTAAAATGTGCACGACGGCTATAACCGTCATTTTTCGTACATATCGCCAAGGATCTGACGGTTATAGACGTCATTTACATCAAGATGTTAACATTTTAGTGGCCGCACGTCTGCGCGGTCAAATGTTGCTAGGGACGCAAGTTGACGCTCCGACCACGGACATTTAAATTAAAAACTGGCAATAAAACAATAATTAGGGAAGATCAAAGACGGTAGCGATGGAATATTAAACCAATAGCAATATTCACACTTGTTTACATTCGTAATTCATCGCACAGAGTGTGCTACCGCCCAATAATTCTCGACAATAGCATCGCACAAATGTTGTGTGAGCAGCCACTAAAGTGTTAATATGACAAAGGTTATTAAATAATTTCATTAAATAATTTTCTATTAAATAATTTTGTAATTTTACTGATTTATATTTGTAGGAGTACGATATTTAGTTTTAGATTGAAATGAGAAATGTAAAGGGTGGACCACAGCTCCCTATGTATGTCTGCATTATATTTATAAATTGTTTGTGTAAGATTATTTTCAATTGTTGCAATGGATTATTTATTAGTTGGAACATTTTGGATTATTTATTATTAGTTGGAACAGTTGTTAAGAGATGACATACATGGTGGTATAGAATAGATTTTGAAGTTGTGAAAGTTCAGAATTACGAATAATTGTTTAAATATCGTAATACTGTATTTATTAACGTGTCTTATTGATATGATTCTGCATTGTATACGTTCAAAATGGTATTTATTATTAAACACGTACGTTTGAGCTTTTTTAATTACAATCTCGGTGGTATATTATATTTTTAGATATTTAAACTGGTATTATTGTTTAATAATTAAATTTATTAGAAATAACTGTGTTCCAATAGACTACTGAATGCTAACGATCATTTTTTAAATTTCATCGGTCTGACAAGAAGTCTACGTGGATTCTGTTAGTAGTCCCTGTTCTACACCTTCGACTGTATTATTCTTATTCCTTTTTCAGCTGTTCGCTTTGAATGTTTTGTATAAATATTGAAGTTACGCGAAAAGAGTTTCACAATGTTTTCAGACGGGGTTGTTTTATGTAGAGACAACGGCTACAGGAGGACTTTTGGCAATGTAAGGGTTTGCACACTTTGAAATGCTTACATAAATAATTCTATTTCTTCTGCGGATGCTGAGGAATATTTTTTTTTTAGATAGAATTTTTAGAAATTGAAAAGAGAGATACAAAACTATATTTTTGTTAAAATAAACTATATATATTGTCTTCTTTCACACAAAAATTGTATATGTTATGTAATGCAACTCTTTTATAACACTGTACTTTGAAAATGCAATTTCGATATAATAAAAAATAAAAAAAATGTAAAAACCGCAACTGTCCCTCTATAACACAATTTTCACATACATTTAATTTCTCATTCCATTAATTACGGAGAGAAATTCCACTCCTAAAAAAGTGGACCATTTCTCCGAAAAATTACTCGATTCTTTAATTACTCCCTCGTGGCACGAGGATCCATCCAGAGCTCGTTAGCCAACAGGAATATTAATTATCCGCGGGAGAGGCAACGTTAAATTTAGTTCCTGTCGCGTGTTCGGATGTGAGAACGCGTTTTAAATTGCGCTGGAGGACGCAGTTGGCGCAAAACCAGCGTTACTCCACCGTGGAACTTAATAATTACGATATAACTCGCCGAATCGCGGGTTAAAAGATCGCGTTCCACCAAATATACGTCCCCAATAATTGTACGAAGCGTCATCGACGTAACAAAAGGGGTGGTTTCTCTTTTTTTTTTTCTCAAAGATATAATTGCGAAGAGGAACTCGCTAGAGCAACGGACGAGCAATATGCAGTGGATGGGCAATGTGTGGTTCGCTTGGGTTGTTTGTGCGACCCACTTCAATCGACCAAAGCGCCAAATTTCGCGTTCACCGCCCCAAGGACTCTAGCGGACCTAGAATCTCTCGAGTTTCGTCGACTAATATTAATTTCCAGATTTAATCTTCGAATATTAAGGCAAAAGTACTAACTTTCTTGTGTAAATCTCCTTTGGCTAATTGGATATCGAGAAAAATTGAGGATTTGTTTAAATGTGCGTAGAAACTATCTCTCTTTCTGTCTTTTCATCATTTTTAGTTATTGTGAAGAGTTTCATGTGACAATTGCGTGTGTTTATAATTAGTTTCGATCGAATAAAGGAAAGCATAACTATGTTGGATATAAAAATGATTTTTGCTGGTATAAAAACTTTTTAGTTCTTTTTAAATGTCTTCTTGAAAGAAAGAAGGGTGTATTTATTATTAACATATTATTTTTTATTGTTTAAATTTTAAATTTGGAGAAAAACGTATCTATGCTTTGTTCCGATATTCTTTAATGATGCAAAGTATACAGTAAAATCTGTTTTTGTGCGTTTCTTTTTTATGCGATTTTGTTTTTGTGCAACTTTTTTCGTGCGATTTATTTTTATGCGGTATATGAATCTCAGCGGCGTTGGCACCAGTTTAATGTTTCCTGTTTCCTATCAATGTACATATACATGTTGTGGACGAACTCTGATTATGTGGTCTCCTTGACGACGATTTGTCTGGACTTCGCGATGCTTTGTTCATTATGAAAATTTTTCCATGTATATGTACAACGAAGAATTAAATGTTTTTACAATTTTTCCGGGTATAATTTAATTATTTAATTTAATTGAAAGCATTCTCTCGTCTATTTCGTAAATAATTGATGTGTTTTCTAAGTGCGGCTTTTTTTATGCGGTCCCTGTCTGCGCATAAAAAAAATTTTAGGTAGTATATCGTACAAAGTTGTTTATTATATGCAAGTATTAGTAAAATTTTCAAATATTTTTTTGTACGATTTCTTTTGTGCGGTCCCTATCCACCGCACAAAAACAGGTTTTACTGTACATTGTCAAATGGTATTGCACAATGGTCTGCAAAGTGACTGTTTAAAGTTTAAAATTAGCAAAAAATGTCTACGCTGTTTTTCATCTACTTTAACGATGCAAAGTATATATGGTCAAATGATAATACACAGTAGTATCCAGAACAACAATACGTGACCAACATACACATTACTATTTCGATAAAAAAGATCTATAAAATATTAAAAAACGAAGTATGAAATAGCATAGAATATTTCCATTTCCCACGGATTATTGTTTACATATATTATTTATTGTTAATATATTATTTTCTACTGTTTAAATTTAAAAATTGTTCCGCTATACTTTAATGATGCAAAATATACACTATCAAATGGTATTGCAAAGCGACTATTTAAAGTTCAAAATTAAACAAAAAATCTCTACGCCCTTTGCCCATGGATTATCGAAGAATTTAAGCAAGAAAGGCCCCACCAAAGTCGAAACGAACGACTCCCCCATTCGTTCAGCACCGGAAACCGTGAAACGTCCACGCGGCGCACGAAACACGACCTCTGCCCACTCGCTGGTCGGTATTCGCTGCATGCACAGAGAACGAGCCTCCGATACTCGAACGGGTCCGCTTTGAACCTCTCCAGGAGTCCATTACGATCGAAAACCGCCAAGCGAAAGGTAAACTCTGCAAGTCTGCACCCCCCTCGCGGGTGGTCGCGCGCTCCTTCCGGCGCACGGCCTCCGCAGACCGCGAAACGGATCTCCCACAGTTGCTCGAAATACCAACGGCGGTTGCGGTGTTCGGTGCTTTGTGCCTCGCGCGGATTTCCCTCGTGCCACGCGAGTATTTATTAGCTATTGTCAGTGGTCGAACGGGGTTTGTCGGATATGTTTGCGAGAGGGGTTGCGAGAGGTGTTGCGAGGCCAGCCAACCCAGTGTTTGCGTTTTTGGGGTCGATGTGGTTGTTAGTCGCGGACGATCAGTCGGGCAATTAGCGAGGTGCTTCGTAAGGTGACTTTCGAGCGAGCTAATGCAGCGTGCGTTGCATTATGTTTTGCTTTATATCGATAGAGGTCGCTCTCGAGGCTCTGACGTGGATGCTCGCAGTATTTACGAGCCTCCTCGAGCATTTCTTTTACGACGCCGTATCTCTAGCAATTTTTTAAGTTATAGATCATAATTTCCAAGGACACTCGATAGGATATCTGGGGTACTCCTTTTTCTGAGAAATAAATGATAACGAAATCTGCAGGTGCTTTTCTTTCAGGCTCTTAGGCGTAGACAGAGTTACGAGCTTGAATCGACCTGTTTTCTTTCGCTGTTTATGTACAGGATTCTGTTTCTTAATGTAAGATCCGTTTTTGCTTTTACGTTGGCTTGTTGCAATAATCGAATAACTTTGATGGCAGAATAAAATGAGGACCAGATAATAAATAAGAAACAATATATTTAATGCATATAAATTGACTACTTTCTTTCGAAACTGAAAACTGATATACCACTACTCATATTTATGTTAATTGTATATAGGTATTTGTGCTTTTTTTTATTTTCACGTATTTATTGTTATTATTATAGTTATTCTTATGTTGGTAGCATTGCTGTTATTATTGCAATTTTACTTTTCATTTATAGTTATTAAAAGTCTATTAGTAAAAACTGAAAGAATAATAACTGGCAGACAATTCGTAGCAGTCGTGAAAATTATAATATTATGCTTTGCATTTCATTATTAACAATGACTCTCTATATAATATTACATAATTGTTTAATACAATTGCTTAACAAAATTCTATCTGTTCCATATTACGCGATATTACATTATTCTCTAATATACTCAATTAATTAATAAATCCCAAATTATTAACACTAGAACTACTAAAACCAGTAAAATGGCGATCGTACAGCTTCCAATCTAAAACATACCAATTATAAGATTCGCAGCAATTTCGTTCAGCTATCTCACCAGTTAAAAAATCATCAAAAATATCTATCTTACATCCACAACAGATGAATATTATTTTCCATCCTTCAGAAGAAACTGGTATACAGAAATCGTCGCTAGCTGCAGTGTTCCACAACACCGCGTATGCATTATTCGCGCAACAGTAGCACATTCGCAGATTTAAATGTAAAATCAATTCCTGCCGCATTATACTTTCAAAACAGGCTCTCTTCGACTCCCAGCAATTAGGCTGCAGTCTATGATTCCCGTTACGGGGCGTTCCACCCTTAAAAGAGGATCGATCACCCGCAACAACCCCCGCGGACACCATTCGTCGCTGTTCCCTCGCGGATCCAGGCCCACGATACGTAACACACGACCTACATTACATCCTGCGCGACGTCTCAGAGCGTGGCAACACCTTCGACTAGAATTTATTCCGTCTGCGAGATGGCGGTGCGGAAAACACCGCGCACGTTTCGCGTCGAGCGCGTCCACCAGCAACCCCAATGCTCTGCGAATCCTCTTATCGACACACAGCCGAGAATAAATCCTGGTAAATATTTGCTAGCACATCCATGACACCCTTCCACTCCCTCTCGTACGCGGATTTATTCGCAGCAGCTCTCGTAGAATCTCGTGGAATTTTTTAAATCCTCCACGCGCTCTGTAAGTTCCAATTTGCGCCTGTGGCGACCAAAGGCTGAGTACGCGAAGAAAATAAGGAATGAACGCATGGTAAATGTTTTACCAATGATCTGGATGATCTTTTGCTATGGAATTATTGAAACATCGCAGCTGTTCTTTGGACGCCTTCTACGGGGTAAGCATTATCCTGGATTTCTCATTTCGCTGACCCCTAACGCGATACCCTCTCGATCATCCCCTTGCCAAATTGAATTTTAATCTAACTTCAATTGTTACTCTTTCTCTCTTTCGCAACGGCTTGCTCTTTTGAGATACCCCTTTGGAGTAACCTTGGAGCGCGAACGTGCGAGCAGAATGGGGTGGTTTGCGAGGGAAGTAGCTTTTAAGTTTCTTCTCTTCGTTGCCAATCTTTCGAGGAATATTCGCGTCGTGCTTCTGTTCAGTTCTCGTGCCACGAACGTGTGTGCGTTCGTGAACTTTGAGTCTCGTGCTGTCGTAGATTTGTTCTCAAACACACGACTTCTATACTTGAATTATTTTTTAAACTATAATGGCTCCTGAGATAGTCCACGAGATACGATATTTCACCCCCTTAACACTGGTAGAAGCGCGTAAGGTAAATAAAGTTTAAAATATTCCCCTTAAAACTATGTCGCACATAAGTTTGATAAAAATCTGTGATTTATATTTGAAGATTATCTCTTGTTAGCTCTCCAGATAAAATAGTCAGAAATTTATTACTGAACCGCGTCCGTACTGTATAACGCGATACATTATACAACGCGCACTACCCCTCTCGTAAAACTGAATAAAAAAGAGATTATTAATGTTTACGTAATGCTGAATAACATTTTTGTGTTACATATGTTATTATCAAATGTCGACGAATAAAATCAAAAAATATCGTTACGTAAAATATTATCTTTAAGCTGTAAAATCTTAAAAACTTAAAATAGAAGATACGATCTGCGAGATTAACTAGAATAAACTATTGTACGATTTTTTTGCAAAACTACAGTAGTTTACATATGTTATACTTTAGTAGTTAAACTCAAGTAATTTTATAATTTTGCGATATATTGCACACATGGTGCCTAACCGCATAAAACACTTTTGTCTCTCACGTAGAGCTAATTTTATTGTCAAATTTTTCGAAGTCATTCGAGAGTTACTTTGCAAAATTAGAGGAGTTTACATGTGTTATATTTTAGTATTTAAACTCCAGTGATTTTATAATTTTTTGATATATTGCACACAGGGTGTCTAATTGCGTAAAACAATTTTTTGTTTCTCACGCAGAGCAGGCAACTTTATTGTCAAATTTTTCGAAATCATTCGAGAGTTACTTTGCAAAATTACAGGAGTTTACATATGTCATATTTTAGTAGTTTAACTCAAGTGATTTTATAATAGTTTGATATATTGCACACAGGGTGTCTAATCGCGTAAAACAATTTTTTGTCTCTCACGTAGAGCAAAGCAAACATTTATTGCCAAGTTTTTCGAAATCAGTCGAAAGTTACTTTACATTTTCGAAATCGAACTGGTTAGGTGCCATCCATAAATAATACGTTCATCCTTGCGATACAGTTTTAAGCACAATGCAGAAGAATCGGCTGTCGATCAGATAAAACCACTTGAAAGTCTTTAAGAATTTCAGAATCTACCTTGCTTTCATTTAGATTAAGTCTCGCGCGATATTCCTGTCGTCCCCATTTATTCAGCTCCGCGCGTAAAGTGTCGAGGAACTTATCGATCATCCCTCCTGAAACCGCTTTAAAGTTTTAAAGACTCTTAAAACCCATCTTGTTACCATCCCCGTTGCAGTTACCCTCGTTAATTTTCGAATTCTGACGGTATTTCTGCCTCGAAACTCTGGATCGTTGCGAAATATACAGAACAACTGTGTACACCTGATATATAGACAAATGAATGTTCAATTATTACGTAAAATATTGAAAAGAAGAACAAAAATATCAATTCTAATATTTTTTATACATTTTATATCTTTAATCATAAAATTGAAAAGTCACGAATATTTGGTCGAACATCGTAATCGAAAATATTGAATCGTCTTCGAGGAACTCCATCGCAAACTGGAGGTACACACAGTGGAAGCCAATTCAAGATACATTACAAACGAAAAATTTGAAATCGTTTCAGAAAAATGTAGAATATAAAATTCAGAATTGTGTAAAAAATAAGAAGTGAATAATTCATTATAGAACTTGGATTATCTGAATCATTCGACAATCAATTCTTGAACTGTGCAGCCATACTTAAACGCAATAGTCTCGAATTTATTTCAAAAACTATTGCTTCTATTTTCCAACTTTTAAAAGTATCTTTAATAAAGATTTTTTTCCTACTGTAACTGCAAATTTCGCAAAAATTTCGCTGAAATAATTTTGCTAAATAAACCACGATTATAATAACCTTTGATTCATCAACGCCTTGAAACACGAAGTTGAATAGCAATTTGAAATTAATACGAGAATCGTTGCAAGATTTCGATATCGTTGCGATACACCATTCAGAAAGCGATTTTAACAAAGATTTTTCTCCTACTACAACTGCAAATTTTGCAAACAATTCACTGAAATAATTTTGCTAAATAAACCAGGATTATAATATTCTTCGATTCATCAACGCCTTGAAACACGAAGTTGAATAGCAATTTGAAATTAATACGAGAATCGTTGCAAAATTTCGATATCGTTGCGATACACCATTCAGATGGCGATTTTAACAAAGATTTTTCTCCTACTACAACTGCAAATTTTGCAAAAATTTCGCTGAAATAATTTTGCCAAATAAACCACAATTATAATATTCTTCGATTCATCAACGCCTTGAAACACGAAGCTATATAACAATTTGAAATTAATACGAGAATCGTTGCAATATTTCGATATCGTTGCGATACAACATTCAGAAGGCGATTGCGAATTTTCGAGGGTGCAATAAAACTAATAAAGCATGGTCATAAAGGGCCAATGGCGCTTCGATCCTTGGAAATCATCGCGAAAGGGGTTGCTCACGTGCATGGCGTCACGGAAGTGCGAAGGAGCTTCGAGATTGATGGCGCTTTTGACTGTCCGTGGTAATGCTCGCGTGATGCGCTTCGTTTTCAATTAACATCTTGTCCGACGCTTCGAGTCATTGGCTTGCACGCCAATCTTTTTGTGCCATTCAGTTCTTGTGCTACTTCTTTCAAACAGTCAGCTTTAAAACACTTTGATGCAAAGAATTTTTCAACGTGAAGAATTAATAAATTTTTATTGCATCTCATGGGTGTGAAAGAAACTAATATTTATCATATTTATTTATTACTTTTAAGTATAAATTTATATATTTAAATACAGAACAAAAATATAAATTTTAATACTTCTGACACATTTTGTAATTTTAAGTAATGAAGAAGTGATTTGATTATGTATATGTCGGTTTACTAATATTAATATTTATTTTTAAGGGAATTTATTGAATAATAGAGACTTTGTTAAAAAGGAAAATAGAAAATGTGTTTTCTTTTTAATATTTCATAGAAATATCTTGTTGCATATTTCATTGAATGAGATATTTAAAGCTTTTTAAGAGCTAATCAAGCAGCCACGTTTAAACACCCTTAATATCAATTATCGAGTACAATTGATCTCTAAACACTCTTTTAATAATATAATATTATATTATTTATAAAATTAATAATAGAGAATTAAGTTTTAATGAAATACCTATTTCATTTTTTAATTTTATCACAGACAGGTCTTTTTTTGCAATAAAGAGATTTGCTCGAGATAAAATTGTATAATTTCATTCAGGGTAAAAATTAGAATTTTTTAAATAATTTAAATAATTTTCTTCTTTATAATTTTTAGAGACAAAGATATAAATTTCAAACAAGAGCAGCCATATCGTACGACAATTACCAACAGATACATATCAATTACTTAAAAAAGTAAGCATTGGCAAGTGTACACGTGGCAAAACAGTCCATTGTCATTTCGTCGCGAGTCTGTTCGTTATAGCACAGAATATTGCGATTCAGTCTGACGAGCGTGCTCGTCGAAAACAATTAACCGGTTATCAATTTCTTCAGCACTTCCGCGTGCACATTGTACAGCCCCGTTCGTTCGGAAACGAAGTTAGTTTGAAGAGGTTGCATTCAGGAAAAGTTGCGCGACAACGGTTCGCGCGACAGAGGGGAGAGCAGGGTGAACTTTCTTCTCTGGGACGCGATATTGCCTTCCTCGACGAGCTCGAGATCCTCCAGCGAGCGTGTTTTCGTAAGATGAAGCCTTGGACAGCGCCTCGACTCAACGGAAATAAAAGCTGTGCGCAGCGCCTCGAGAGTGGCCTGTCTGAACCCTTGGTAAGAGCACGTGGACGAGATTAAAGGCGCGTGAGAAATTAAGACCCCGTATTTTCGCACCCCCTCCCGCGTCGCGTCTCCTCGACAACAACCGCCATATTGTGTCCACCTTTCTCCTCCTCTCTTTTGCTAAACGCTCGGGAAAATTTCGAGGAAAGCCAGCTCATCGTTCTCCGCGAAACGGTGGATATTTTTATGCGTCACTCTGCGCCCTCGTAAACCCTCGATTTTTCATAACTCACGTGCAACTGATCGTAGAATGGAAAATGTGGACGATGGAACGCGCGCACTTCGTGTCTTCGAGTTTGTTAGAGAATTCGTCGTTTATTCCATGATAAAAGAATATTCGTTATCAATTTATTTTAAGGGATATTCATTTAGAAAATAATATTAAATATAGAAGAATGTAAATAATGAATATAATATAATGTAAATATGAAAGAAATGATATTAAATATAAAAGAATATTTATTTACGAAATATTCGATATATTTTAAAGAATATTCATTATCAATTTAAAATAATATTAAATATAGAAGAATTTAATATAGAAAAGAATAATATAGAAAGAATATAATAAGAGAATATAATAATATAGAAAGAATTACATATAGAAAATAATATTAAATATAGAAGAATATAAACAATGAATATAATATAATGTAAATATGAGAGAAATAATATTAAGTATAAAAGAATATTCATTTATAAAATATTTAATGTATTTTAAAGAATATTTATTACCAATTTATTTTAATTTAATTTTTCATTTAATACTATATATAATTCGTTATTTATATTAACCTTCACGAACACTAAAGTATTATAATTGGTCTCAATAATTTTGTTTAATTCACTTTATCCAATACAGGTAGCCCTCATACAACACGGCATTTCATAATACGGTTTCGCTAAAACACAATTCATAAATTGCGAGAATCCTCTTACAATACGGCATCCTATAACACGGTTTCGCTATAACACGATAAGAAAACTGCAAAAACCTTTATACAACACCGTACTTCTACAAATTTATATTTTATTAATTTTGATGTTCATAATTTAACATTAAAAAAATTACAAAAAGGCCTAAAATTAGCTGAAAATCTCGAGTCATTTTTCTTGAATACAGACCCTTAATGATCGCGACTCGTTAGTCGATACGGCGTCGAAACGTTGGCACGTGGACGCAATATGGAAGCAATCCTGGGGCGGAAGTTAGCCCTGCTGGGGTGGAGGATTCATAAAGCACGGAAGTTCGGTTAAAAGAATAAATCCAGGAGGAGCATCCGCCTTGTTGCTCGTCGCCCTGATTCTCTAATAAAGATCAAAACGGCGCTGAGATTTATATAACGTATAAAAATAAATCGCACGAAAAACGTCGCACAAAAATAAAATCCAACAAAACAAATCGCACAAAAACAAAATCGCATAAAAAAGGCCGCACAAAAACAGGTTTTACTGCACTTAAGAGGGTCGACTGTCTTCGCGACAGTCGACGTTCCACGGATGGCGTCTGATGAAATCGAATAGCGCGGATAAATTCGAGGCGACCTCGAACGGCCATGATTCATGCTCGAGCAGCCGAGAACAGTCGTTGGTAGCGACGAAGAAAGATCGTTGGACGTAGTTTTCACGCTTCCGCGCGGCGAGCCTCGACCTACTTCACCTGGGAGCATCCATTTCGACGTAGGGCCGGAAGTGGAGGATCGTTCGCCGTTGGTTGGTTTCGTTAATAACGCGTCTTGCCAGGCAATCGAGGGACAGATTTCGAATTGCCACCAGAGGACGTTCGCGGAGAAATAATCGCGACTACGTGGAATTCGACGTGGTGATCGATTCGATGGGCGAAACGAGTCGATATTTAGGGGAGATCGGTCGGAAATATGGCGCTGGGGTGGTTTGTTTTATGTGGAGTTCGATTTGGTGGAAAGTTTTTATCGTCGAGGAAATGTTACGATCTGAGGGTATTATTATTGTTGAAGGTATTGTAATCTCTATTTTTTGGTTTCAGAGAATAGAAATTGAAAATTTCAGAGATAGAAATTAAAATTGGTGGTGTATTTTGTTTGTAGTTAGGTTTTATGTTGAGTTCGATTTGGTGGAAAGTTTTTATCGTCGAGGAAATGTTACGATCTGAGAATATTATTATTGTTGAAGGTATTGTAATAGCAATGTAATCTATATTTTTTGGTATCAGAGAATAGAAATTGAAAATTTCAGAGATAGAAATTAGAATTGGTGGTGTATTTTGTTTGTACTTAGATTTTATGAGGAGTTCGATTTGGTGAAAAGTTTTCATCCTAGGAGGAAATGTCGAAGAAATGTTACGATCTGAGAATATTATTATTGTTGAAGGTATTGCAATAGGAATGTAATCTCTATGTTTTGATTTCAGAAAATAGAATAGAAATTGGAAATTTCAGAAATAGGAATTGAAATTGGTGGAGTATTTTGTTTGTAGTTAGGTTTTATATGGAGTTCGATTTGGTGGAAAGTTTTTATCGTGGAAGGAAATGTCGGGGAAATGTTACGATCTGAGAATATTATTATTGTTGAAGGTATTGTAATAGAAATGTAATTTCTATTTTTTGGTATCAGACAATAGAAATTGGTAATTTCAGAGATAGAAATTGGAATTGGTGGCGTATTTTGTTTGTAGTATGTAGATATCAATGGAAACTGCTGATTTATTTGTGGATTTTTGTTTAACGTTAGCGAAATGACTGAAGAAGTAAAGTATTTTGATTTGGCGAAACTATTTGTGAACATTTTTTAGTAAATATCAGTTTACAAAAGTAACTAAACAATTCTTTTATATAATCGTTTGATGGTGTGTTTCAAAGATTTTGCATTCTAAGAATAATATTTTTATAAAAACTTGCTATTTCGATTGCGACAATTTAAATCTACAATTTACAATTCAACATTATTCGATTTTTTATTATTTAAATAGCGATGTAAAATAACAGAAAAATTTCTTTTTTGCTTTTTACTTTATATTTCCTCTTGCACATTTATAAAAAAACCGTAACCAAACGCATAAATTCCATAGAAAAAGATAACAATAACAATATTCAATAAAATAAATTAGATAAAATCGTACCATCTCTCGAGCCACTTAATACGCTCCACGTAAACAACAAAAATAATTACGATCGACGCTTCAACGATCCAAATAACTGAATAATAATTATTATAGACGTATATTACGATACCCGTTGCGCCACGTGAATAATATACCATTAAACGTGCTTGGATATATGCACATATATAAATTTATTACTTGATAATTGAGTGTACATCGAGCAGGGCATGGTGGGCGATTAATGAATCGCGGAAAGTAGGTCGCGATGCGGCGATTCGAGTGAGTGGTAGATTTACCGAGGGAATCTTCCCGTATTAGGCCCGCGATTCGTCGATCGGAGTAATTGCCTCTATTTAAGGGGTAATTTGAATCCAATCGAGATCCGATCGGGATTTGAAACCGAGACCGCAACAAGGATTCGATCGATAACAGCGGCGGGCACGACGATGTGTGCAGGAAGCCCAGCTGCTATGCAAAAGGCATCCCCCTTGTTTACCAGTCTTCATTACCACCCCCATCGAGCACCACTTTACCTAACGATCCGAGAATTAACTTTATCGCTACTTTCTGCCATTCTTTCTTTTTTTTTTTTAGCAATTTTAAAAATCTTTGTTGGATTGTTTCAAAGCGTCAACGTAGAAAGAAAAATGAATCTTGTGTTAAGGAATTTATCGCTACTTTCTGCCATTCTTTCTTCTTTTCTTTTTTTTTAGCAATTTTAAAAATCTTTGTTGAATTATTGCAACATAGTAAGTCAACATAGAAAGAAAAATGAATCTTTGTGTTAATAACTTTATCGCTACTTTCTGCCATTCTTCCTTTTTTCTTTTTTTTTTTTTTTTAGCAATTTTAAAAATCTTTGTTGGATTATTTTAGTACGTCAACGTAGAAAGAAAAATTAATCTTTGTGTTAAGGTATTTATCGGTTCGAGAGGTCTCCAATCAATTTTTGACTGAAGGGCCTGAAAGAAAAATAAGTCCAAACTTTGAGTCGTTATTTTTTTCTTAAGAGAGAGGACCTCAGATTTTTTGTGGAATGTTCTCATAATTTGTATAGCTCTCGAAACGTAAATATAGTCTCTAATATCCAGTAATAGAAGTATTTAGTTAAATAGAATATTGGAATTTATGTTTGTTTCTATTACTCATGTCCAACAATCTTTTTTGTAACCGATGAACTGTAGGCAGTTAGCGTGCGTTTGTTATTAGTACCTGAATAAATTTGTTGTATCTATTGAAATGACTTAGAGTGTCGATTTTGTTTATTCTTAACTGCATCTTTTATGAAATGTCACTCTTCGTAATTTTCAAGCGTGTAAATTAAATAGAGTATTATTTTTAATTGCATTATTTTCTTGTATATTAAGAATATAAAATGTAATATATTAATATTTTCAAAGATAAGGGGATATATATTGGAAGTCTTATTTCTTGCTGTAGATGGTCTCAAAATGGACAATTTCAAAGTTTAGAGAATTTTACAGAACATGTGTTAGTTAAACACAAAAATTGTGGACCTCAATGATTTACTTTTTCTAAACGAGGAGCAATGATATGAGACAATGCTATTATTAAGAGAGATACGTTATGAAACTGTGTTAAAATATTAATAAAAACTACAATTAATTATAATTATAAAGTACTACAAAATTATTTATAATTTTTTAATAGCTTGTATTATATCTTTTCCATATAACAATTCTCTTTTAAACATTTCTTTCTTTATTTAATTTTATTTATGTAGCATTCGAAAACATGATTGAAAAAATCATTTTATTATTTAGTAAGAAATTTAAAAACATAGTAGCAACCTTGGATTATTATTCCTCTTTGTTATTTTACACTCGAGAAGACAAAACTACGACTATTGTAACATAACTTATCTCTTATGTTTCTTCAAAAATCGCAAAACGAATCAAAATAAATTCCCTTAAATGAATATATATACAAACATTCCGTCATAATTAACGCGTCCATTAAAAGAAAGAGCAATTATTATAAAGCATTATTTGCTATTGTTATGTGTACTTAATTACTATATAACCTTGATACCTCGCATTCCTACAAAAAACAGTCAACAATCCCCCATGTAAAGAGCATACCATGAAATGCATTCAATACCAACAATCCAACATTGCATCTTCCACCCAAATCGTTAAACGGTTGCAAACTTACCCCCCAAAGTTTCACAACAGCTCGATTTCCTCAAACAACAATCACTACGCTCTCTAAACAACCCTCTATCGCAACCCCATAACTCTTCAACAGCGTCACGCGTTTCACTGACCCTGTTTTTCCAAAATCTCGCGCTAACCCGAAAACAACACATGCATCATCGAGAAGCAGCCTGTTACGTCGCACACGTCGTACAACCGTTACCAAAGTTCGCCACGCGAGAACTCTCGAACGCTGTCGAGAAGACAAGAAGAATGGCGGCGAGTTACGCGCGGCGAACAAACGTTGGCCCAGAACGCGTAAATCTCCCGTGTCCCACCGACGAGGCTCCCTCCTTGGAACCGGTCTGGGGACCCACGACGCCGCCCCGTGGCGATCGATTCAATTTCGACTCGCAAATCGCCGCCGTCCGGCAGGATTTCAAACGGAACCGCAGCTGAGGTTTCCTACGGCTCTGTTCCCGTCAGTATGTTGATGTATCGCCGTTCCTGGCACGCTGGATATGCAAACGGGATCGGCGCACACTTCGGAGAGGACAACCGTGCCGGTGGTCGAGCGCCTCTGGAATACCAATGACCGACCGTTCAAGGAACAAATTTCGCCTCTGACGGAGCTCTGCTGCCACTAGTGTCCTCTAGTTTCTATCAGCCATCTTTGTTTCCTTCCTCCTGCGTTTCTTGCTATTCAGTTACTCTCTCTTTCCACAGTAACGACCAGTGTATACGTTGTTAAGTTTATTCGAATTTTTTTTTAAATTTCGCCTTTGACGCAGCTCTGCTGCTACTAGTGTCCTCCAGGTCCTATCAGCCATCTTTGTTCCCTTCCTCCTGTGTTTCGTGCTATTCAGTTACTCTCTCTTTCCACAGTAACGACCAGTGTATACGTTGTTAAGTTTATTTGAATTTTTTTTTAAATTTCGCCTCTGTCGGAGCTCTTCTACTGCCAGTGTCATCCAGTTCCTATCAGCCATCTTTGTTTCCTTCCTCCTGCGTCTTTTGCTTTCTTGTTACTCTCTCTTTCCACAGTGACGTCCAGTGTGTACGTTGTTATCTACTCCAATGCAAGTTTATTTGAATTTTTTTTTAAATTTCGCCACTGACGGAGCTCTCCTGCCACTAGTGTCCTCTAGTTTCTATCAGCCATCTTCGTTTCCTTTCTCCTGCGTTTCTTGCTATTCAGTTACTCTCTTTTTCAACAGTAACGACCAGTGTATACGTTGTTAAGTTTATTCGAATTTTTTTTTTAAATTTCGCCTTTGACGCAGCTCTGCTGCCACTAGGGTCCTCCAGGTCCTATCAGCCATCTTTGTTCCCTTCCTCCTGTGTTTCGTGCTATTCAGTTACTCTCCCTTTCCACAGTGACGACCTTCGTGTACGTTGTTATCGACTCCAATGCGAGTTTATTCGAATTTTTTATTTTAAATTTCGCCTTTGGCGGAGCTCTCCTGCAGCTAGTGTCCTCTAGTTTCTATCAGCCATCTTCATCCTCCTCCTCCTCCTGCGTTTCTTGTTATTCAGTTACTCTGTTTCTACAGTGACGACCAGTGTATATTCGAATTTTAGTATAATTTATTCGAATTTTTTCTTAAATTTCGCCTCTGACAGAGCTCTTCCACCGCCAGTGTCCTTTAGTTTCTATCAGCCATCTTCATCCCCTTCCTACTGCGTCTCTTGCTTTATAGCTTTCCACTGTTACGTCCAGTGCGTGCGTTGTTATCGACTCTAATGCGAGTTTAATCGAATTTTTTTTTAAATTTCGCCTCTGTCGGAGCTCTTCTACTGCCAGTATCCTCCAGTTCCTATCAGCCATCTTTGTTTCCTTCCTCCTGCGTCTTTTGCTTTCTTGTTACTCTCTCTTTCCACAGTAACGACCAGCGTATACGATGTTATCAACTCGAGTTTATTCGAATTTTTTTTTTTAAATTTCGCCTCTAATGGAGCTCTTCTACTGCCAGTGTCCTCCAGTTCTAATCATCCATCTTCGTTTCCTTCCTTCTGCTTTCCAGTTACTTCCTCTTTTCGCAGTTACGTCCAACGTATACGTTGTTACCAACTCCAATGCGAGTTTATTCGAATTTTTTTTTTTAAATTTCGCCTCTAATGGAGTTCTCCTACTGCCAGTGTCATCCAGTTCCTATCAGCCATCTTTGTTCCCTTCCTTCTGCATCTCTTGCTTTATAGTTACTCTCTCTTTCCACAGTTACGTCCAGTGTGTACGTTGTTATCGACTCCAATGCGAGTTTAATCGAATTTTTTTTTAAATTTCGCCTCTGACGGAGCTCTCCTACCGCCAGTGTCCTCTAGTTCCTATCAGCCATCTTTGTTCCCTTCCTTCTGCGTCTTTTGCTTTCTTGTTACTCTCTCTTTCCACACTTACGTCGAACGTATACGTTGTTATCAACTCCAATGCGAGTTTATTTGAACTTTTTGTTTTTTATTCGATTAGATGTTCGATTGAGTCATTTTTGAGTTCTTCTTTGACGCAACCAAGGTCAGTATCTTCGACAGTCGCCATCGAGAGGGTTCGATTCGACGCGCGGCGATTTTCGAGCGATATTTATCGAATTCACTCACGCGAATTCCCGCTGGATATCCGCGGCTATTTCGCGAAGCGACGGCGGCCATCTTTGCAGAGAGGACCCTCGAGAAGATTTTCGAGGCACCGCCATCTTTCGCCTCCGGTACGACGTCGCGAAGCCAGCCAATTTCTTCCAATTATTTGCGCACGCTGCGAGCCTGGCTTCCCTTTGACCTCGCCGTATCTCGACGCGACATAGACCGTCCTTTATGACGGCTAAACGCGAACTCTCGCAGGAGTAGCGGCGAACTCGGCTCCTTTTTAGCTGACGAGGACATTGTGACTGGATTCCAGTTTAAACCCTTGAAATTTCCGACACGATGATACATTATATTTACGAATACTTTTATTCTCGAAGGCTTCGAGGAGTTTCTCGTTCCTTATTGTTCGCTGTACAATATCCTTAATGGAGTCTCCTCAAATGCAAACGTACTTCTTCTACAAAAGGTGCATGAATTAATCTCTTCGCCCTAGTATTTTAAAGATCCCAAAGAATTCGTCATATTTCACTAAGTGTCTCGATGCAGATTCCCTTTTTCATGCAGGAATCGAAATGTATGTTAATCTTCTTATTTAAATCTTCTCGAGTAACGATAAAGTTTTGTTACGAGACGTTTAACTATTGTAATGCCTTCGAGTTCAACTGTTTCGCTTTTAGAAAAGTGATCGCGACGCAAATTCATGGTGCGATTCGAAATGAAAGCGCAGAGTTTCTCTTCGTTTCCTATCTGGGTTCTCTCGCATAATTTGAAAATTTCGCACGTGCTCTTAGCACCGCACGGTGGTCGAGATCGAATAGTTCGATGATGTTTTCGGATGATTTTTGAACCGTGAGAGATATCGATATGAAATTTCCACTCAATCGCGTGTTAGAATGTTAAGTTAGGTGACTTTTGAACCGCGAGAGATACGAAATTTACATTCGATGGTTTATTACTATATTAAGTTATGATTTGGTTGTAGAAAAAGGGGTGGAAATGTTATTTGAAGAATATTGTTATCCATTCACTCCTTGCTTTTGTCTTGGTCACACATAAAAAATGTTGTCACTGGAAACCATGGTACAATTGCATTATTGTCAGCTTAAGTTAAATGAGAGATACTGACATAAATTTATTTTTCAAGTAAAAAGGCAAATCTCAGAGGCAAATTCAACCGTAAGTGCTCGTTTTAATGAGAATACGTCTTCCATTTTTGGAAATGATAAACATTAAGTACATCTCTATGCACACACTGCACACACCCTATAGTTGTAAACTGTCAAAAAGATGTGACAAAGTGACGAGTAAGAAGATTGTATGAAGAAAATATAAAGATAAATTCAGTTATGGCGCATACTTCAAAAAATGCGCCATTTGTTATCATTCAATACCCCACAAATTGGCCATTTCTGTATCAAACTCCTTATGGTGTATATCGCTGACTGCCCCTACTCTGAAGTTCTCTTTTTTTCCTATTCATCGTATAACAATTTCCAATAAATTTTCCTGGGATCGCATATATTATTACAATGTAACCAAAAATGTAGCTAAATTTTTCAACTCACCATTCGAGTTAACAAATAACGCATCTCCACAAAACGAGTCCATCGAGCAACACCGAAATGAACAGCAAATCCTATTCGCTTGATCTTGAATGCAAAGTATCTTCCCCTGCCAAACGAGGCGCCATCTGACGAGCGACGATTCCCGCGACCAGCAGGGCGAAATTGTACTTGTACACGCTGGCAAAGGGTGAAGGTCACCAGGGTGGGAGGAGGAGGAGCCAGAGACGCGTCGCGCGAATGCAAATGCTATGCAAATAACCGAGAGCGGAAATAGCTGCGCCCCGCGCGGTACGCTTTGAAGCAGACGACATCTCGCGTGCCTTCCCCCTCTCTCTCTCTCTCTCTCTCTCGTTCGAGCGAGTCGCATCACGAGGCTCTTCATCCAACGCCATGGAGTCGAGCGAGACGAAGTCGAAGGGAGGAACACGCTGGAGAAAGTTGATGCATCTTTCAACAAGCGCCGAATAATTTCCCGTTTCGCGTTCCCATTTACTGCCAACGATTTCCGCTGAGGGAGCCACTGGCGGTGTCTTTTCGCTGGTCACGATATTGTGACGAGCCTCACCGACACGGACCATAAAACCCTTCAAATGGGATATTGATGACTGTAAAACAAACAAGAGTCATCCAGCTGGCATGCATTCGAGCAAAAGTGAAAATCCATCGTTCAGTCGAAGTCCTTCTTCCATCACCAAAATAACGAACAGTATAAGAAGGGCCAAAGAACGCTCAAACCTCAGTTTTGACCTTATTCTGAATTGGTATAATATCGCCTCCACGAAACTTAGCATAAACAGTTTATATTTGAAATATTGCAGTAATAACTTGTGAGAATAAAGAGTTCGATCTCGAGTGTGAGATCGACATTTGTTGCAAGTCACTTGTTGAAACTTTACGTGACAATATCGTCGTCTGTTCCTTCTTCAGGTACGATGCAACTATGTCGCAATTATTTTTAGTCCTTTGGGCTCGAATGGCGACTCTCACTCGCGATGATGTTTCGCGTGGCAATTCGAGCGGCTGTATTTATATTGAATTTCGTTATCTCCAATTGATAGATGCGAAGTATTGGTTCGAGAATGTGGTCCCTTAGACTGTTTATATCTTCGGTTGGAAAGTGACATTGTGACGTAAAATTCCACGACTGTAGTCCTGAATACGATGTGTCTAGCGTTAGTACAGTTTCGACGGTCGTAGCGAGCACACGTATCGCGAAATTTTCCACCATTCGTTTTTAATTTCGAGCAAGTCTAAACAGTGATGACGTATCGGATGTGAGAAATAGAAAAATTAGTGTAACAGACAGTGAATCCGGAAATAGCAGCGATGACACACAAGATCCTGGCACTTCAGAATGCCTTGGTAAGTGTTTTGTCAAATATTACAATCATACAGAACTTGAACTCCGATAATTACCTTTGCAAAATGTAAACACAGATAATATATCAACATATAACACTTTCGTATGTTAATTCTTCTGTAAATTCATTTACGCGCGAAATCGTCTCGAGTTGCAGCGCCGCTCGATCGAAAAAGTCTTCGAGAGCGCAAAGGGTTAGGCTTACACTTCACTGGTCGGTATTTCGACCCCTTTTGATCAGTATTTTAATCCCTTTTGGTCATTATTTAAATATCAAGGGCCAGTATTCTCTTTACGTATTTATATTTACAACATTCTGAAAAGGTAAAATAAACGTTCGTTTAAATTGGCTCGCGTATGTATCGCTGGGCTATAGATAAAGACTATATGTTGCAGTTCGTGCGTTGTATTCCATGTGACACGTCAAATTGGATGGTACTAAATGGCATTGAAATACAAAAACTAATTAAATAGAATGTTTCAAAGTGAAGTATATACATATTATATATACTATTTTATACGATGAATTTTCAAATAATAATTTTCTAATTTTAATTTTAACTTCATTTTATATTGCAATTTTTTAATCTAACATTATCGAAAACCAAGCACATTCTTCGTATATTTAACCATCTTAGAATTTAACAATTCCATTCAAAACTTCATTTTATATTGCAATTTTTTAATCTAACATTATCAGAAACCAAGGACATTCTTTGTATATTTAACTATTTTAGAATTTAACAATTCTGTTTAAAACTTTATTTTATATTGCAATTTTTTAATTTAATATTATCGAAAACTAAGCACATTCTTCGTATATTTAACCATTTTAGAATTTAACAATTCCATTCAAAACTTCATTTTATATTGCAATTTTTTAATCTAACATTATCGAAAACCAAGCACATTCTTCGCATATTTAACCATCTTAGAATTTAACAATTCTGTTTAAAATTTCATTTTATATTGTAATGTTTTAATCTAACATTATCAGAAACCAAGGACATTCTTTGTATATTTAACTATTTTAGAATTTAACAATTCTATTCAAAACTTCATTTTATATTGCAATATTTTAATCTAACATTATCGAAAACCAAGCACATTCTTCACATATTTAATCATCGCAGAATTTAACAATTCTATTTAAAACACAACGCATTTCAGTGTGTCTCCATAAATTGGCCAAAAATGTCTGTCACAGGCTCAGATAATAAACCGACGTGTCACGCATATATGACTGCTGGTAACGAAATGGTTAAATACTGACTAAAAGGGAACAAAATACTGGCCATTTAATTTGTTGCCCCATTTTTAGTCCCTTTGGGGATAGCAGTTTCCTCTCATCTAAGATCGCTTTAAAAAAGCGGTGGCGGAAGTAAGGACAACTGGAGGGAAGTTAATGCATCTTTAATAGCGTGTAACGCTCTGGAGGGAAGTTCACGTTGGAACGGTGTCGTCGCAGATATTTTTACGACCGCTGCGTTAAGAGTGACAGCGTCTTGGGGATACTTTTTTTCATCCCTGCGCGACGGACAAGCGGTTTCTCGTAATTGGGCGAATTTTCTGGCGCTCGTTCGTTACAACCACGTTGACGAGGAGCGTTCCTTCCGGTTGCTTCTTATCCTTCTTTCTCTTCGTTTAGTGATTTTGTTCTCTTTTCATGGAATCATTTCCTTTGTTGCGTTTCTATTTACTTCATTGTTCTTCAAGGAATTTTGCGATTTGGGTCGCTGTATCAGTGTTGAGAATATTGCTCGTTGTCTATTAAGGTTCAACATGGCGGATCGACTATTTCCTAACATCCTTTACAATCTTATTTAGCGTTAATAAATTATTTGTGACTTTCTATTTTTTCTATTTTTTTACTTGGCGTATTTTTCGAAATGGAATTTCAGAGATTCAGTCGATACTTTCAATAGAAATTACAACTTCCGTATTGTTTAATTCATGACTGTAGAATAGGTTATGACACTAAACGTCGAATCTTGAATTTTTCACGCGAAGGTTGAGGTGCTCCCCCGATTTATTAAGTAAGAAGGGTTTTCAGATGCGTCATATAGGAGTAGGACTTTTATCTTCGAGGAACCTAACCCACCCAGTCAAGATTGGTCTTCCACTTCCAACATTCTTTTAAGAGACGCCATAAACTAGACTCCAAAAACTAAAATATTAAGGTTGCGGGTTTACGTGTCTCATAAATATGTCCATTTCGTAATTCCTTGTATGAAACAAGGGCGACAGAAAATTAAATTAAACAACTTGTATAAACGGAAAATAAAACTTCACAGTGGTATTATAATTTGGAGAACTTTTGATACAACAAGAATCTCCTTTTTTAAACATTACACAAAAGTCTCGTTAAGTTAGATTACGTTAGGTTACAGTGATTTACAGTTGATTATTGTTATTAAAAAAAAAACTTCATAGTGTTATTATAATTTGGAGAACTTTTGATACAACAAGAATCTCCTTTTTTAAACATTACATAAAAGTCACGTTAAGTTAGATTACGTTAAGTTACAGTGATTTACAATTGACCATTGCTATTGAAAAAAATATGCGCCTAATATTTTAAATTACTCTACAAGTGTAAAACGTTTCAATAAAATCAGTGAGTAACACATAAAAAAATAGATTTACTTGTGTGAGTTTTATCATTAAGTTCTATTTCTATTTTGTTAATGCAATTTTATTTTATATTAAAAACTTTATATCAGTATCGTTGTCGTACACAATTTTTTAAAGTCGAAACAGGCCAATCAGAGTCATCAAGATAAAGTAGACGGTTCTACCATTCAAATAAGAAGGGTTGACACCGCTCGAGGGTTGGTCCCGACAACCACGTTTTTCACCATTTTTCCTCGCGTTGGACGATATCGCCCACTAAAAATGCATAAAGCTTCTCTAAAAAATTCTATATCACTCATCTGACTGCTTTAAATGGCTTCAATATAACTACATTTACAAATTCCTTTCAATTTATTAATAAAACATATACAAAAAAACTAAGTAAGTAAATTTAAGTAAAGCAGTAAAAACGACAAAAGATCCTAAAGAATCTAATTTATTGTAGATATAAATTAATTCAGCATTCCTGGTCCCCAAACAAAATTTCAAAATTACGACAACCTCTTCTCTCACTCAATACGCAAACGTCCACTAAAAATGCATAAAGCTTCTCTAAAAAATTCTATATCACTCATCTGACTGCTTTAAATAGCTTCGATATAATTACGTTCACAAATTCCTTTCAATTTATTAACAAAACATATACAAAAAATCTAACTAAGTAAATTTAAGTAAAGCAGTAAAAACGACAAAAGGTCCCAAAGAAACTAATTTACTATAGATATAGATTAATTTACCATTCCAGGTCCCTAAACAAAATTTCAAAATTGCGACAACCTCCCCTCTCACCCAATACGCCATCGCTCACTAAAAATGCATAAAGCTTCTCTAAAAAATTCTATATCGCTCATCTAACTGCTTTAAATAGCTTCAACAAGCTTCAATTAACAAAACATATACAAAAAGCTAACTAAATAAATTTAAGTAAAGCAGTAAAAACGACAAAAGCTCCTAAAGAAACTAATTTATTATAATAGATATAAATTAATTCAGAATTCCAGGTCCCCAAACAAAATTTCAAAATTGCGACAACCTCCCCTCTCACCCAATACGCCATCACCCACTAAAAATGCATAAAGCTTCTCTAAAAAATTCTATATCGCTCATCTAACTGCTTTAAATAGCTTCAACAAGCTTCAATTAACAAAACATATACAAAAAGCTAACTAAATAAATTTAAGTAAAGCAGTAAAATAGATCCTAAAGAAACTAATTTATTATAGATATAAATTAATTTAACATTCCAGGTGCCCAAACAAAATTTCAAAATTACGACAACCTCCCCTCTCACCCAATACGCCATCTCCATCCGTTCTTTCGTCCAGAGGGTGAAAAAACTTGCCATCAAGCTGGTTACCGGCTCGTGTTCCGCTTTGCCGCGAGATTGACCTTTTTTAATAATGCACACTGGGAGCTGCCCTCCATCTCCCCGCCAGCGATCGTTCACCAACGAGTCCGTGACGAGGGTGCGCGTCCCGCCCTCGCGATTAACAATCCTTGCACCAGCGAGTTCGCTCTGGCTGGCGCGATTACAGATCCTCGTCTTAATCACGCTGGCGGCAACTTCCGGCAAGTTACCTCCGCGGCTCGCCTGTTGGAAATTCTCGTCGAGCTGCGCGGCACCCGCCATCGAGCTTTTATTTTGTCCACGGGAACCTGGACTGGAGGAGTGAGCCACCCCTCTTCTTATTATTTGTCTTTCAACGGGGATTCGCGCGGAACGGAGGACGCGACGGGTCTCTTGTTTGCCAGGAAAACGCGCGGAGATAATTGAACCACCCACAGAGACCCACCCCCAGGCATCGTGCAACCATTTCCACGGAAATCCAGCGTCGTTCGCGCCACGATTGACTACCAGCACCGACCAGCGTTCGCCAGTCGATTTTTCCGCGTTCCTACAGTTCTGTTTTCTGTTTCCACGAATAAATCCGTCCCTCTTCTTCGAGGCTTTGTAGCAGAGAGCGCTAAACGCGAGGAAATCCATTTTGGTACCACTTTCGATACTTTTCATGAGTTTTATCGAAAAACTGTTATATGTTATAATAAAAGATTAACCAAAAACTGGTTTATCCGCGTTCGTACAGTTCTATTTTCTGTTTCTACGAATAAATCCGTCCTTCTTCTTCGAGGCTTTGTAGCAGAGAGCGCTAAACGCGAGGAAATCCATTTTGGTACCACTTTCGATATTTTTCATGAGTTTTATCGAAAAGCTGTTATATGTTATAACAAAAGATTAACCAAACACTAATTTATCCGCGTTCCTACAGTTCTGTTTCCACGAAAAAATCCGTCCTTCTTCGAGGCTTTGTAGCAGAGAGCGCTAAACGCGAGGAAATGTATAATCGATCGTACGGTATGTACTCTATTTTGGTACCACTTTGGATACTTTTCAAGAGTTTGATTATCGAAAAACTGTTATATGTTACAATGAAAGATTAACCAAAGACTGAGTTTCATTTAATTTCTTACTTGCAAACCCATAATTCCATACCAAATTATATTCATCGTATAAAAAGCAGTTTGTGGGTCTGCTATGTGTCTTTGAGATTAAATGCAACGTAGTAAATGTACAATAGAATATTTAACAAAATGCAGAGAAAATAGACGAACAACATTTGCTTATCTCGACCATAAAGATGACATCTCCAGCATTAAAGGACCTTTACCACAGTAATTTCTGTTATCCGACGCGTCGACAGTAAACCCCCCAGGCCAGAGCGTAGAATTATTGACCCGACGGAGTCACCAGTAACACCGTAGAACCTTTCGCACCGAATTTTCCGACCCGTCGATCCCCACAATCTCCTTGTCCACCTCGCATTTCAATTTCCTCGACTTTGCCAGCCGGCGCGTAGCGAAACGTCTGCGAGTCCCCCACCCAAGAGATCTTCCCACTCGCCAGCTTTATATTTACGATCTAGCAGAACGCATTCGACTGCCATCCTCCTCGCGTGCCCCCCCAAAAGTGGAATCTTCGAGCGAGCTCCTCGAGGACCCGTAAATCCCTCGCAACAGCTGTCGAGACGCGAACGCTCGCTTCGTCATCCCCTCCGATTTCGCACGGAGGATAAACAGAGCCTTAATCGCGGGGTTGTCTCGCGTTCACGGCTCTTTGAACGCGTGCTTTCGCGAGAAAGGATGGTAGAACCGTGTTTGGATGAAAGAAGTGGCAACGCGAGGCGTGGGATAGGAAGTGAGTCGACGTGGGACGGTTTTTTCACTTCCCACACACAGTTGTTCCAGAGAGTTGCTATTACGCAAGAGGAGGCTACTGGTTGCTCTTGAAACGACGATTGTTTTAACCCTTAGAGCTCTGAATACTCCTGACCGAAACGGTTCGTAGGGACATCGCTGGGGACGGAATACTTTTTTGCCACACTGAAGTGACTATGCAAGACGCAAACAGTAATAAATTATAGTGATTCTTTCGCAGAAGGTTAAATAATTAAAGACTGTTATTTTTCAGCATTAAAATTATGTATTGTAAACATTAACAATTTAAAACATTAAATTTTACATTCAACTAAAAAACTTAATTTGATATTTACAACAGGAATTAATCATTTTGAAATCTAATTGGTTAGAGAGTGGGACGTAAAATGGGATTTTTTATTCTAAACATTAACAATTTAAAACATTAAATTTTCCAATCAACTAAAAAACTTAATTTGATATTTACAACAGGAATTAATCATTTTGAAATCTAATTGGTTAGAGAGTGGGACGTAAAATGGGATTTTTATGACCCCAATATTGCCCAACCGCTACCTAAGGAAGGCAAATCACTAACGAGTGCCTCTGCATTAATTTTACACGAAAATCATTGCATATTGATTGAAAAAATCAACAAACGTATATATGCGTTCTTAGTCCAGGGCGATGACTTAGAGAAAACACATAAATGCGACCTTAGACTACACGGATGACTTTCGCCAAACGCATATATGCGTTCATAGAGCTCTAAGGGTTAACGGTCGTAGGGTTTGTCGCGGTGATCGTCTGCTTTCTTTTTGTATGGGGTCGAGGACGAAGGGGTGCTCGTTGTTCGATGTTTATTTTAATTGTTGCAGGGGTGGGTTTTGGTGGGAGGGTAACTTGTGGACGGTTGTTAGACCGTTCGAGGAATTCGTCGGAAGTTTGACTGTTAGCGGGAAGGGGTGCAGTTTCGAGGGTGTAATTTGGTGCTCGAAAGGGTGGAATAACGTCGTTTCGAGGTCAAATTGGAGATTAGTCTGTCTGGATATTGATAATGTTGCGCGAAGTTGATGTTATCTTCTTCTTTGGGTTCTATATGGAGTTTTTAATTGAAGTTCACGGTTTTGTTGATCAAATTCACCCCTTACCAAATCAAATAATCACGTTTCTTTGTAAGTCGTAAAAATTCCAAGTGAATTAGATATCCATATAGATTAATAATTGAATGAAAATTAGAATTGCACCAATTTTACGTGAACAGAGCTCAAAGGCACATTTTCACATCTTTTACCTTTAACTTTGACTTTGTAAAAACCAAGTAACGTATTTATTACTCTCACGCTTTAAGTTTTCTATCTTCCAAAAATCTACTTGATCATCTCTTTGTAAGTTGTAAAAATTCCAAGTGAATTATATATGCATAAAGATTAATAATTCAGTAAAAATTGGAATCGCATCAATTTTGCGTGAACAGAGCTCATAGGCACATATTCACATGTTTTACTTTTAATATTGACCTTGTAAAAACCATGTAGCGCATTTATTACTCTCACGCTTTGACTTTTCAATTTTCCAAAAATCTACTTGATCGTCTTTCTCGATCGTTTCTTTATAAGTTGTAAAAATTCCAAGTGAATTAGATATTCATATAGATTAATAATTCAGTGAAAATTGGAATCGCATCAATTTTGCGTGAGCAGAGTTCATAGGCACATTTTCACACCTTTTACCTTTAACTTTGACCTTGTAAAAACCATGTAACGTATTTATTACTATCACGCTTTAAATTTTTAATCTTCCAAAAATCTTCTTGGTCATCTTTCTCGATCGCGTTTGATAAAAAGAAACACCTCGCAATAAAGTACCAATATCCTTTACAGTCTTAATAAAAAATATCACATTTCCCCAAAAGAGTTCTCCTATTTTTCGCTCAACATCCTTAAAATACATGTTGCCAAAGAAAAAAAAATTCTATAACCATGTAGCGCATTTATTACTCTCACGCTTTGAGTTTTCAATCTTCCAAAAATCTTCTTGGTCATCTTTCTCGATCGCGTTTGATAAAAAGAAACACCTCGCAATAAAGTACCGATATCCTTTACAATCTTAATAAAAAATATCACACTTCCTCAAAAGAGTTCTCCTATTTTTCGCCCAACATCCTTAAAATACACGTTGCCAAAGAAAAAAAAAATTCTATAACCATGTAGCGCATTTATTACTCTCACGCTTTGACTTTTCAATTTTCCAAAAATCTACTTGGTCGTCTTTCTCGATCGCGTTTAATAAAAAGAAAGTCCTCACAGTAAAGTACCAATATCCTTTATAATCTTAATAAAAAATATCACATTTCCCCAAAAGAGTTCTCCTATTTTTCGCTCAACATCCTTAAAATACACGTTGCCAAAGAAAAAAAAAATTCTATAACCATGTAACGTATTTATTACTCTCACGCTTTAAGTTTTTAATCTTCCAAAAATCTACTTGGTCATCTTTCTCGATCGCGTTTGATAAAAAGAAAGTCCTCACAGTAAAGTACCGATATCCTTTACAATCTTAATAAAAAATATCACATTTCATCAAAAGAGTTCTCCTATTTTTCACACAATATCCTTAAAATACACGTTGCCAAAGAAAAAAAAAATTCTATCAGCAATTTAGGTATAAGCTAATGAAAGTTCGAAATCACGTTTAATCCGATTCGTCTTAAGAGCACCCGGAACAAGAAGTCGCAGGCCCTCCAGGGAGGAACTCTTCGGACAAAGAACACGAATTAACGAGATGGCGCGGAAAAAAGATCGATCGATAATCAATTACCGACGTTTCCTGTAATCAGCCTAATAACCAGTGGAAGGTGCCAGGGACGAGAGAGCCTTCCGACGCCTGCAACTACGCCGTCCCATTTTCTCGCTGGCGACCAAAACTGAACGGAGGGAGGCCAAAAAAAGACAAAATCGATCGATAACCAATTCCTGGCTGCTCGCGTAATCCGACCCTTTCAGCGGGCGAATAGCTCGCTGGTAATCTTTATTGATACCGACGGAGTAGATCTGGGGGAGACACGTGTTGTCAGGGCTGGCAGGATATTCCAATCGAGCGACTCGATCGAAATTCCCTATTAGTCACACTTGTGTCAGCTTGATTAAAACGAAATGAACGATCCTCTGCTGGAGATGTTTCTGGGACGAATCGATCTCGCTTGTTACGAGAAACTTACGAAACTTATCAAGAAATCTTAGAAATAAGAAACCTTAAGGAAGTTAGAGAATACTGAGGTCGCTTTGTAGACGGAAATTCTGGTCGCATCTTGGATGCAGGAGGGTTGAAACGATACGAGTGATCGTGGGAGGGCAGGGTTGGATAGTACGTGTTGGGTTTGAAGGTTCTTTCTTTAGACGTGGCGACGTGCAATGAAATTTTATGTCTGTGCGCGGATATTTGTGGGGTTTTATTGTTATTGTTATATGAGGTGACTCGCGTGAGGTCTCGCGAGTTGATTTTTTGGGTGCTGTGGAAAATATTGGAGGATAACGAAATTACCTTTGCAGGTTTCAATTAATTATTGATAATTCGAATGTTATTTAGTATTGAGATGTCCTTTGATTTTCTGCGAGTCTTAATTTAATTAATATTCTACAATAACCATCAATTTTTCTTTTTACATATCAATGGTATGAGAATGTTAATTGTCACTTGCACAGCCATCTATTTAAATTCAGAGCGAAGGATATAATTCTGCTAATTTAATATAAAAATTAATATTTAATTTGTACGTTCTGTTGTACATATTAAAGCTCATTACTTTTCAATTTAAGTATTTATTATTTTCATTGTTCCATGTCGCCTCGAGATAACCTCCCCTTTGATTTCTTTTTCGTTATAAATTTCCTTAATTATGCAGAATAGCGAAAAATACTTCAGTTAAATGTTATTCAGTTTTGTAGAAGTTATTTTAACCAACAAAATTTAATATGGTGTTTCATTTGAAAAAAATTGTGATCTGTAAGTTTGCACCCTTTGCAACCCTCAGAAAAAGATTGTTCATGCTTCGAATAATCAACCCTCTTTCACGATCGAAACGTAACTAAACATTGCATGAAATATACCTTTTATATTCTTTTTATTTATATAAAATAGTTTATTTATAGATATAAAGACAGAAAACATATATTTATGAGGGAAGCATGAGTTGATACGAGACTTATAAGGCGTAACTCGCATAGCGAGAAAAGACAAGAGGTAATCGAAGGCACCATTGACCAGAATAGAAGCAGAAAAAGAATCATCATGTGAACGTTTTATCTCTGAATTTTTGTACAATTACACCACAAAATTATATTTATAGTCTCTGGTTCCTAAATATTCTATTACACATTCCTTAACATACTCACATCAAAACTTCAATAAAATCTATAATATTTTAATAGACATATATTCAAATATCTTTAGATCACTAAAATACCCCACTTTATATAAAAAGTTTGTAAAAACAACAAAAAAAAGATTGTTTATACACAGATACCCAATCTTACACTTACGTATTTACTAATTTCTTTTTTTAAACGACTGAAGAATCAATTTTTTAGATTCCAATTAATAGAGCAGCATAAATGATGAACAATCTTGCGAGTTTTTCCTTGTTTAACCTCTTAACACTTGGACGATCACTTCTAAATCGAAAGTTCAATGGCAAGAAGAAAGCCAATAGAAATAGTTAAAAGACATTTATTTGCAATTTATCATAACAGGACCGCTGATTGCTCGCCAGATTACTCTTAAACTTGGACCTTTCCCAAACAAAGACGAGGCTGATAAAACGAAGACAGGTGGGACATTCGCTGTCTCTCTTCCAAGAACTCGAAACAACAGATCATCCTCGATCCGTTTGATTGCAAGCGGAATTTCGTTGGGAACCAGTATCCTCGTCACAACTCCGCCATTTTGAGGTCCTGTGGAAACTCGAGTATGCAGGTAAAAAAAAAAGAAATTTAGTTTTATCGCGACTTAATCAAATTTATCTGTTAAGTACAGGCTCATCTATTTTTTCTTGGATTCTGAGAACGCAGCGTGTTTGAGTCGTCAGTTATTTGACGAAAACGATCAAGATCGTGTACAACATCATACTCTGTTAAGTTGTCGCAAATCAATAATCAATTCTTCCCCTCGTGAGTTGCAATTCAACTGATTGCCACCTAGTGCGAGGTCGCAACAGATATTAACAATGTTTAACGTTTATCATTCGTAAAATTGCAGCATGTGAACGATTCTGATTGTCTGCGAATGGATATGCGTGGACGACGGAATAGTTTAGAAGGTAATGAATAGAGTGACTGCGTGCGATTGGGTCTGAGAGATCGAGGTGCAAAAGAAGAGTGCTTGGAAAGAAATAAGTGAAGTGACTGCGCGCAGCTGGGTTCGAGAGGCTTAGATGCGAAGAAAAGTGTTAGAACCTCACGATAGGATCTGGTGATAAGATCGCGTCACTGAGAATGTGTGAATAATGGTGGTGTGGACGTGACCACGCGCGTCTGTGGAATAAATGCATGAGAAATGCATGGGGAACAGGTTGAATCTGTGGAGTGAAAGTAGTCAGTGCTTAACGAGCAGCGACTAAGTAAAGAGTGAATTACAGTTAGAAAGTACAAAGTATTTAGCGACTAAGAAAGTATCCACTTATTTATTAGCGACAGTGAAAAATGATTTCCCTTCCAAACAGCCATGAGATTTTCTTACAAAATATAATCACATGATTTATAAAGTTATCTCGAGACAAAATTCTATTACTTTGCGAATAATAAGAACCCATTGCGTACGTAACGATATAAACATTGCCATTTTTCGCAAGTGTCTAAAAGGGTAAGTAAAAGATACTAAAAAGGTTAAAAAAAGCATAACCTATATAGACCTGTGGCGGCTTTCCGACACTCGCCACTAGAGGGACAGCACCACCTACAGTTTCCTGAAAGTACCCCCTGAAAGTACCTATCCATTCTAATATATAGAATTTCTGACCTGTCCCTAATATCCCAGCGTCTAAGGCAGGGCCTGATAAGTCCACTAGCAGGCCCAGGACGGAACGTTCTTCCCTCTCTTTTCCTTCCTTCTCTCCTCTTTCATACTCTGTAAAACCGAAGCAACGCGCTTCAAATCTTTTGCGAAATAAACAAGATGAATTGAAAACATCCATAAGAAAACGGTGTTTTTCCAACTTTTCCCGGAAGCATCGCGAGAGTAGACATCCAGGAGGAAGAAGTCCTCATTACAAACTGTTCGACACGCCGTCTCTGTTTTCATTTTCAATTCCTTCCAACTCGATCAGTTTCCTTGTCGCATTGTACAAGATAACAGATGCGATTTCTTCTTTTTATATTATGGCAGTCCTCTAACACTCGCCATTAACCCATTCGCTGCCAAGCCCAGATTATATGAAACTATTTCCATTGCTATTTATATTTTGAGTGGCATTGTTTACCAAAGTTCTGTAAATATACTGTAAAGCCAGTATATTATAATATATTGAAAGTAGGACGAGTATACTCATCTTGGCAACGCCTAACACTCTGCCAAAGACGAGTATACTCTCGTCCTTGACAGCGAATGGGTTAAAGGATATCATCGCTTACAGTTTCCTAAAGTGAGTGTGCACAATTACCTATCCGTTTGAATGTATACAACTTCTGTCCTGTCTCTAACATCCCAGCGTTTAAAGCAGGGCCTGCTTTACCGATGAGTCCACTAGCAAACCCAGGACGAAACGTTCTTTCCCTTTCGTTTCCTTCCTTCTTTCCATTTTCCTTGCATTCCTCGCATTCCCTTTCTTCCATTTTCTATAGCAAACTGGAAGGATGACTTATAAATCTGGACGCATTCTCCGTTGAGACGACAGAAACAATGGATCCTCCTCGCGAGAGTGACGACGATTCCTTGGAAACCAGACGAACAGAGGGAGCCGCTAACGAACAGAAGAATCGGCTGGCTCTGAAAGCGGCCGCCACTCTGCGGCAGGCAAGCGGAAGTGGTGGTGGCTGGGTAAACAAGCGTCATTCATTCGCAGGTTCGTTTGGCGACGCGATACGCGGCTGTTTCTCGTTACCGTGGACAGACGCGACGATAAAACTGGGACCAAGCGAGGAGGACAGTTCCTCTCGCGTTTCTCGCGCGGAACTGCATTTGACGCGGCGAACGGAGGACAGGAAGTCGAGTGTGGCTGCTCGTTTATGGTTTCCATTGAACGTACTCGACCGGTTTCGAATTGTCGAACGGTTTCAGTCGACTTCGGCTTCCATTTGCATCGTAATCAGCCGTAGTGGAATAAATTAGGAGCCTTTGCGTTATGAATATTCATTATAAGTATTTTAATTTGAAATTAAAAGCGTTTCGATATTAGCATTTTAGTCCTGTTTTATCGTTGGCATCGTCGTCGGGTAATTACGTTCGAGAATTTTTTTAACCACTTTTATTTTAGAAGTTATTCGTGATCGAAGTGTACTGGTTAAGTAAATTAAGTTTCGTGTAAAGTAAATGGTTGGAATTTTGGTATCTGTTAAGAGAGGATTTATAATAAAATGTATAAATTTTGATTCTTATATGTCCTTATATGTCGTAGATGTTATCGTAAGGAATAAATTTGTGGCCATTTTAAAAGTTGACCACATCTTATCGTTTTTAGTTCAAGCTAAAACCTTGTACTTATCATTAAACAGATTCTGATATTTTAATTTATGCAAGTGAAACTACTGCGAAAAATATGTATCATTTGCACTTGATATCTTAATTAAACGTGAAAAAGAATAATTGGTAAAAGAATAATTATTTTCTAATAATTTTAATTCCGTCTGAAATTTGAAAACTGAAGCGAACTAAGAAATTTCCACTCTATTATAAAAAGTAAACAAGGCCAAGTTTTTAATTAACGATCAGCAACTTCGTTCCCAATTTCTTACAATTATTACTTTATATAAGATTATAAAACTTGGAATATTTAATACTAAGGAAATTTTATTAAACATTCTTTCCCTGGCAAGGAATATCGAAAACAATATCGATCTGTTCGTAATTAACGAACGTCCAACGAAAGGATGTAATATTCAACATTACAAAGACCTTTGTTTCTCTTCTTCGCCAAGGAATATCAACAAAAAAAACGTCAATCTCTTCATAATTAACATCTAAAGGCACCACGTGATATTCAGTATCGATAGAAACAAAAAAAACGAAGGTTCACATAAAACAACCGAGGCGCTCGTAATTAAGCGCGCGATATTCAATATCGCAAGACGACTGAGAAGAAACATTGAAACAGAAAAAGTAGAAGCAAGTCGAGTCCCGCGACTTTTGGCATTTCGCTGGCCACTCGCAGCAACAGGTACCCCCTGTTTCTTTTCAAACGAGCAGTGCATCGATAATTGCCGATACTCCCCGCTGGCAGCGACCCCGTTGGCGAACGTTTCCGCCATTTGTGCACCGCGAAACGTTCCTCGAGCAACGTTTCTCTCTGCCCCCACTCGAAACGAGAAGCGAACGTCGTTTCGCTGAACCGTTTCAGGGCGCATTAAAACGCAGAACCTGTTGATTTGCACGCGATCGTGGAACGCGTGCGGTTCGTGAAATTCGCAACGATCGATGGCGTACGAAACGCGAGAACCTCGTACGGAATTAAGTACGTAATCCGTTGGATCGTACTCAACAACGTAACAGGGGTAAATTATCGACAATATCGAGGATACTTTCTAACAGCTGCGCGCAATTACCGTGGAACGCAATTAACGACGCAATTACCTCTAATGGCGCGGGAAACGCACGGCCATTTGTAATCGAGCTCGATTATTGCCGACTATTGCAGACGTGCATGTACAGTCAAGGTTTTTTTATTCAGGATTTTCATTGCACGCTTATTGGAAGATAAGAAGCGAAGGTTGTGTTACAGTTCTTATTATCTTTAGTGCGATTACAGGGGGATACGTTCGTGTTATTGGTAATGAGTGGCCAATGGCGGCGATTATTTGTATCGTTCTTCGATTTTCATTTGTCGATGCTTATGGCACGTTGCTCGTTCGTTGTGTGTAATATTTTGCTCTGTATAATGAAGATGGCTTTGTTATGCAGGATTCACGATGTAAATTTATCATTTTGTAGATTTTAAGTTTACTTTTTCATGAATTAAATTATTTTATCTTTACCTTTTTTATTTAGGATTTTCATTGCACGCTTATTGGAAGATAAGAAGCGAAGGTTGTGTTACAGTTCTTATTATCTTTAGTGTGATTACAGGGGGATACGTTCGTGTTATTGGTAATGAGTGGCCAATGGCGGCGATTATTTGTATCGTTCTTCGATTTTCATTTGTCGATGTTTATGGCACGTTGCTCGTTTGTTGTGTGTAATATTTTGCTCTGTATAATGAAGATGGCTTTGTTATGCAGGATTCACGATGCGAATTTATCATTTTACAGTTTTTAAGTTTACTTCCTCATGAATTAAATTCAGGAAATTGAATTAGACTCAGAATTTTATCTTGTAAATTTTCGACAGAGTTTTGTTAAACCTTCGTGATGAAAATAAAAGTGATATAAATTTGTGATACAAATAATTTATCATTTTGCAGATTTTATGTTTACCCTTTCATGAATTAAATTCAGGAAATTGAATTAGACTCAGAATTTTATCTTGTAAATTTTCGACAGAGTTTTGTTAAACCTTCGTGATGAAAATAAAAGTGATATAAATTTGTGATACAAATAATTTATCATTTTGCAGATTTTAAGTTTACCCTTTCATGAATAAAATTTTGGAAATTGAATTAAACTCAGAATTTTATCTTGTACATTTTCGACAGAGTTTTGTTAAACCTTCGTGATGAAAATAAAAGTAATATAAATTTGTGATACAAATATTAAAATAAATGTAAATCCATTCATTAGAAATTGGAAATTTCGTTGCATGTAAAATGATGAATGAAAATTATTGGCTTGATAATATACACAAATGAATGCAATCGTTGAGCCGTCGGTGGTATTTATCGTTTCCATTTGTTATTATTAAATCTGTAATCTCTGAACCGAGCTCGGTTATTTCGACATTTATATAATTCACTTGAAATTCTTACAATTTATAGGGAAGCGATTTCCTGTAAATCTAAATACGATTCTCGGTGAATCTGATTTGCAATCAGATGAATTTAAACCTGAAGGGATGAATATAATTTATAAAACGCATAAATCTGATCTGAAGAAGGATGAATTCGAAATGAACCCTGGCGGTATTAAATGAGTATTCTGCATTCAATTACCCACGAAACCACTGTCGCGTCGCGACAATGGTCCTCTTAATTAAAACCAAGTTTATAAAACTGATGCGATAGTTCAGTAACAATCAAAGCAAGAATTATTCTCGAACAGTGCAATTCATAGTAATTTTCTGTTTCGTACGCTTACGCTTTTAGTTTACCAGTACAACAAGTTTTATTATTTTCTAATTTTTTTACCCACGTAATATATTTATAAAATGTTCTATTTGACAAAAATATATAATGTTTTAAATATTTTTTTGGCTATTCAGTCATCAGAAACAGACGAATAAGACCAGCGTTCGAACTTTAAATATGAGCCGCTTATTTTGAAAGTGGCCTAACTCCATTTATCTTCAAATCGAGATATTTAAAGAGTTTTACGTTTCAATGAATTTAAAAATATACGTATAGGATACTAATGATTTATGCTGCTTAAGCGTAGCTAAAGATGTTAAATTTAAAGTTCCTGTTAAAATAGTGGCAATTATTAAGTAAATAACGTGCGTTTTCTTATCAACAATGGAGTTGGGCCACTTTCAAATTAACAGCCAGATTCATTATAAAATTTCAAGGTGCCCAAGTCCATTCAACATAATTTAAGATGTTTCAAATTGAAAAAAAAAACAATACTGAATTTGTTTTATATATGTTGAAAACACTTCGGAAACGTAATTTATGCGATTCAAAACATTTTTTAATTTATTACAGAACATGGAAAATTACAAACATAAATTTATTACAAAACAATTTACTATTCGTCTACATTTTGTGCGTGTGAAAGGGATTTGAAGAAATCATGATGTTCTGGTGGTATGTATCGTAATAGGTCAATTATGTCCTTAAATTTTGCTGTTGTAATTTGTCTAATATTTTTACACAATGGTGTCAATACAATATTTGCGAACTTTCTTGGTCTACCCCGACGTGGTAATAAATTCAGGACTTTGAAATTTTCATTCTCATTCATTGATGTCTTATAGAAAATTTTACATGGTTCATTTCTGACAAAACGCATCCAACATATTCTTAGCCAGTTTACTGATTGTCCATCAGAATTCTTTACCCTTTTAAAAATTGCGTCCTCTAATAATTTTGTTTATACAAAATCTTCCTGTCTCATTTCATTTACAATAAAATTATTACCCTTCCGACACTTTTTAATAATCTTGTAATCTTGGGGAACGAACAGTAAATTATTTTTTTTTAATGCCATTTCTGCCACGCCAAAATCTCTATCATTTGGTAAAAACGAATGCCCTGATATTAAAAATTTATGATCTATGATTTCCACATTATTATCCAAAGTTTGGACAATTTTTAACCACATTAAAGCTACTTTAATGTTCTTATTTTGTTTTTATTTTTGTTTCTATTATCAATAGTAAATATGTTGAAGTAAGACGTATAAATGGAGTTGGGCCACTTTCAAACTACAAGGCTCAGTCATCTAATTAACTCCGCAAACTTATATGTGAAAAATTTATTGTATTTGCTCTGAATATAAGCAACCTGAAATGCTTCACTGACATATAACATAAAGTTGTACATGTAACCATGGTAACCGTCAAAAAGTTGAAAAATGGAGTTAGGTCACTTTCAAAATAAACGGCTCATATCTCTTAGGTAGCCTGCTGTCAATGCGTTAAACAAGACGAAGCTAGAGACAAGAAGCAACAACCGCAATATTCAGTTTCCTCAGCAATAAACGTGTTCCACGAGTACGAAGTAAAATGTACGGATCGAAAAAGTGATTTTATATCGAAGGCGACGTGAATTCGGTACGAAAACGGCGGGGCCAGGCCAGGTTGGACCGGGACAATCAATTTCCTGGTGGAAACTCGCGAACTAGATTCGGTTAGCGGGACGAGGGACACGACGCCGAGCGAATTGCCCGAAATCCATGGACGGCGTCGCGCACGGGAAGACGTAACAATCTGGAACGGGGTTAAGCGTTCCATTTCCCGGCGACACGATGTGTAATTCACCTTAAATCACGCCGGCAGCTTCATTACGGGCCCTCCTAGCCAGAAGTTCGTAATTTCGTTTGGCGTATACACGCGGGACATGCTTGCCAAGCCAATATGAAAATGAGGACCGAGAGGACTCGTCCTGGGATTGCTACGCGAGTCGGGTCTAACTGCTCCGCGTTCGATGCGCCCTCTCGTTAACGAGGCCTCTGTACTCGCAGGATCTCCATTTTTTTCCTGCGGATAATTTAACACTACGTTTTGTTGACCCCTCTGAGAAAACTTTTGGTTAAGTTTCTTCGAGAAGATTAGTGGCGTGTTTTATGAGAATATTTTCTTTAATTTTTAGTTACCATTTATGAGACTTGTAATCGGAAATCTAATCTCTAATCTAATTGAAATATTCTTAGTTAACAAGGCCTCTGCACTCGCAGGATGTCCATTTTTCTCCTGCGGATAATTTAACACTAGGTTTACCAACAGGTCGTTTTGATCCCACTGAGAAAACTTTTGGTTAACTTTCTTCGAGAAAATTAGTAGTGTGTTTTGTGAGAATATTTTTTTTTAATTTTTAGTTACCATTTGTGAGACTTGTAATCGGAAATTTAATCTCTAATCTAATTAAAATATTCTTATAAAATATGGCAATAATTTTTAGTTACTATTTAGGAGACTTGTAATCGGAAATCTAATCTCTAATCTAATTAAAATATTCTTAGTTAACGAGACCTCTGCACTCGCAGGATGTCCATTTTTTTCTTGCAGACAATTTAACACTACTTTTACCAACAGGTCGTTTTGATCCCACTGAGAAAACTTTTGGTTAACTTTCTTCGAGAAAATTAGTAGTGTGTTTTGTGAGAATATTTTTTTTTTAATTTTTAGTTACCATTTGTGAGACTTGTAATCGGAAATCTAATCTCTAATCTAATTGAAATATTCTTAGTTAACGAGGCCTCTGCACTCCCAGGATGTCCATTTTTCTCTTGCAGACAATTTAACACTACGTTTTGTTGACCCCTCTGAGAAAACTTTTGGTTAACTTTCTTCGAGATAATTAGTAGTGTGTTTTGTGAGAATATTTTTTTTTATTTTTAGTTACCATTTGTGAGACTTGCAATCGGAAATCTAATCTCTAATCTAATTGAAATATTCTTAGTTAACGAGGCCTCTGCACTCGCAGGATGTCCATTTTTCTCTTGCAGACAATTTAACACTACTTTTACCAACAGGTCGTTTTGATCCCACTGAGAAAACTTTTGGTTAACTTTCTTCGAGAAAATTAGTGGCGTGTTTTATGAGAATGTTTTTTTTTAATTTTTAGTTACCATTTATGAGACTTGTAATCGGAAGTCTAATCTCTAATCTAATTAAAATATTCTTATAGAATATGGCAATAATTTTTAGTTACCATTTATGAGACTTGTAATCGCAAATCTAATCTCTAATCTAATTACAATATTCTTATAGAATATGGCAATAATTTTCTTAAAGAAAATTAACGAAAAGTTTTCTCAGAGGGGTTAAAATGGCTCCTTGGTAAATTTAGTGTTAATACAGGTGGGATGTTCTGTTTTCATAAAATATAACAAGTTACGCGAGCCAGAGTCAGTTATAATCGTTATGTAACTGGATACGACGTTTGTGCCAATAAATATTCATATGCATCGATATTATATTTATAAAGTAATGGAGTTATATAGCTGGAAATAAGAAATTCATTTGCTATAGTAATATCGAGCATATGTTGATTTTATTTGGTTATTTTTAGTAGGAGTAGTAACATTTAATATCGTGCACTAGTATTAAGGTTGTTTAGTTTATTTTTATTTATTATTGGGTGTCGATTTGAATGTAACCAAATTTCAGGCATAATTTAATGACAATTTTTATTTAATTTGCTGTATATTTATGTTAGAGTGATTATATTTTGTTTAAACGTACAGAATGTACCATGTAATTATCGCCACGTGTTTTTTGAAGACTGGGATGGTCACATAAAGACATGTTTCAAATCAAAATGTTGACTCGTCGCCTAATTTATTTAAACTTCTCACCAAGAAACAAAAAATTGATTTCTACAAAATGGCTTCGTGTCATAATGTATCATTTTAAAAATAAAGGAAAGAAAACATTGTATTAATACACAATGCAGTCTCCATAAAATAAGATAAAAAAGTTGTCGAATAAAAATTGTGTGTATAATTTATGTAGTTTTTAAACATCAATTATGTGTAATGATTCGAACGTAACCATATTTGCTCCTAACTTCTCTAAAGATTTTTAGTTAACTATTCTAAAAGAACAAATTGTATGAACTGTAACAACTAAGCACCCTATTAACAAAATCAAAGAATGCATCAACTAATATCACATACATATACGTTTAATAAAACAAATATAATATCACACTATTTTGCACTCTTACAGTTATATAAAATAAATAGAAAAAATTTAGTATAAATATATTTATAAAACATTAAAAATCCTTCTTTATTTCTCACAATATTCCAAACTCGAAAGTCACAGTATACGCGCAAACCTTTACGACTGACTCTAATAAAACGAAACAAAGCAACCTCGATTTAATAATAATAATTCAGGTAGTATTCTAGAGATTCGTCGAAAACGTCTGTTCCGCGCAGTATTCAGATGCTTTCAAGAAGTTGCGCGCGTTGGATCAGCCAGGAATTATCTCTCGCTACGGAGAGGAAGTTTCATCAGCGTAAAGACGTCGAGAGCGACGGTGGTGGATGGTACGTTACTATTTCGAGGCGGATAATTGCAACAAGACGCTATCGTTAAGAGTGGAACGTGGTCATCGATTTTCAGGTGGGCATGGGAATTAACGCAGTGGTCGTGGTCGAAGTTCAGCGAAATGAAATCGTTAGAAGTCTGTGACGCGATATCCGGTTGATCGTTGAACGGAATAGCCTCGAGGAACAGCGTGGAATTTACGACACGGACACCTGACTGTACCACTTTTGAGGGTCTTCCACGTTTCTATAGTTCATTGTTCTTTAGTGTTGTGGTGACCATCGTAGTCGCCTTTGCACTCAATGGCGCAGGGCAGAAGAGAATATTTGACCCTCGAAGAGAAGAAACTGGAGATATTAAACATGTGTTTGAGTCCAAACTTTCGAAATGGGAGAGCGAGAATAGACGTAATGCGAGGGAAAAGAGTTCTCAGCAAGTTAGTTAAGATTTTAGCAGTATAGCGTTTAGAGCTAGAGCAAGCATAGAGTTTAAGTTTGTTAACTGTTAAAATAAATTATTTGTTTTGTTATTTAGGACGATTGTTCTTCAATTTCATCCACGTAGGTTTCTCAAAGTCTACTATTTTTGTAAGCAGAAGTCAAAGCACCTGAACTGGTCTGCACGTCTGCAGTCCATATATACACTCTAGCCTTCGCTTCTATACTCAATAGTAATCGACGTGTCATAAATTTAATCCAAAACAGCGGTGATACTGCAGTGAGCGAGTGCAATATCACCCTTTGGACTTGACTTTTGGGTGAGAGTTTCATCCTTGGGTCGATGTTCAACATAGGGGTGAAGTATTCCTCATTCGTCAATTTGGTCACTTCCTAATTTTCAAATAGTCTGTTGCAGTCATATACTCTGTAGATTTCAGATTTTCACTTAGAAGTCTCTTAGATACCTAGACATAGACACATAGAATAAAAAATTGTCGTCGTTATAGAAATAAACTCTTGCTGAGCAAAAACTTAGAGTAAATAATTTCGTTTGAGACATACTAGTTCTTCGTTTCTGGGGTGGCCCTTTGATCCTTAAAACACAATTCATAGACGTGCGAATATTAGTCAATCTCGAACGATTATCAAATCAAGCGGACTTAACAGCAGCCTTCGCCATTTATTTCTGAAAAACACTGGCCCCACGTTCGATGGGGATCAGGTTGGAGAAACTTCCGGCGGATTATCTCGCGAGATAAAAATATTCCACGGATGAGTCGCGTTAACGAGAGACCGAGCGCGATATTTTCTAATTAGTTTGGAACATTTTGAAGGGGATTCAGTAGGTACGTGGATCGCGATGCGAAGGCTGCAGAGTGCGAGGAAGTTTTATGAAATTTTTAACGAAACTATTTATTTAAATTCGAAGAGAAAAGTTCGAGAAAAATTTGCTTTACCAAGCGTTAACTATTGTACAAGTACTTGTAGATTATCGTTGATATTATTAGGGAATTTATATTTGATATGAAACAGGGTTTTATACTAATTTACTTGAGGTCGTTAATTCTGTTTAATTAAAAATGGATCTCTGTGCACGTATATTTTAGGTATTGTTATTAATGAATATTCAAGATAGACAGTATTCCATTATTATCTTGCGATATTAATTTTAGAGCAAAATGAACTTCTGAATAGTTTCTAATTTTATAACGTATTTTCGAAAAATTTTAATTAAATTAATTATGTAGAGAAGAGACTGACTCGTCGTACTAGATAATTTCGAAATATGTTATCAGGAGTACTATCTCAAGTAACTTTTTCTATGCATGTTACTACCTTTCGATTTTAATTTGCAAAGTATATGCGTAAAATATTTAAATATTTAAGTATAATGAAGCGATATGTAAAGCAGTAAAAGTAATTCATGGAAGAATAAATTACGTAGAACGTAAGAGACAAGTGAGATTTCGTCGACAAAATTTAAGGTTCAGATATATTTTAATTATTGATTTAATAAGTTAATAATTAAGTCACAATCCATTGTCACATCGACGGTATTAATTAAATATAAGAACAAATTAATCATAGAACAACTGTCAAAATAAAAATCTAGCTCTAATCTGAAACAAACCTATCCCAAAACTACGTAAGTCAAATCCATTCGAAACACAAAAATTACCATACTAATTCTACCAATCACACTTTCACGTATAACACAAAAACCAAGATAACCATCAAACACATAAAACAAACTTACTCAAACCAATATCCCCAACAACATATTTAATACATCCAACATCATTGCGATCATCGAAGTGATTCATCTCACACAATTGTAGGAAATTTATTACTTAATGACAATTACAAGATTATTAGATAGTTCTTTTAAATTGAGACATTACTTGAAAGACTGCTAATGAACAACTAACTGATCGTTTCACGCACATAACATTTGAAACTTGAATTATTGATTAATTTCTAAATTAACATAATTTCATTATCCTACACAATTAACCAACCAAAACCCCATAAACGTTGTTTCATCAACTCAGAACAATTACCAAAATAACCAGACTGAACGAAGCTCCTCTGATCGCGTGTTCGATCCACGCTTAATTCGTACACAGAAATGTTAATTGCAACAACAAAAAGAAAGACATTTCGCCATCTGAGCAAACAAGAAAGTCGAATGAACAGAAGCAGGAAGAAAGTCAGAGAATGGCGTGCGATCGCGTCACTTCCGTCGATGCGACGTCGAGGACGCACCCCACCACTTTCGACGCGTGGCTGCCTCGCGCATTTTAAGCAGTTATTTGCAGCGAGGATCGAGCGTCGCGCAACAAGTACAACACGAGTCGAAATCCACGTTCAAAGTGTTGACACGTCGCTTAATTTATTTAAACTCCTCACGAAGAAACAAGAAATTGATTTCTACAAAATGACTTCGTGTCACAATGTGTCATTTTAAATATAAAAAGGAAAAAACATATTAATACACAATGCAGGCTCCATAAAATAAGATGAAAAAATCGTAGAATAAAAATTGTGCGTATAATATATGTAGTTTTTAAATATCAATTGCGTATAACGATTCGAGCGTAACCATATTTGCTGTTAACTTCTCTAAAGTTATCTAGTTAACTATTCCAAAAGAACAAATTGTATGAACTGTAACAACTAAGCACGTGTATTAAGGTTGTTTGGTTTATTTTTATTTATTATTGGGTGTCGATTTGGTTGTAACCGGATTTCAGGCAAAATTTAATGACAATTTTTATTTAATGTGCTATGTATTTATGTTAGAATAATTATATTTTGTTTAAACCTACAGAATGTATCATGTAATTATCGCCATGTGTTTTTTGAAAAACCGTGATGGTCACATAAAGGTATGTTTCAAATCAAAATATTGACTCGTCGCTTAATTCATTGAAACTCCTCACCAAGAAACAAAAAATTCATTTCTACAAAATCGCTTCGTGTCACAATATATCATTTTAAAAATAAAGAGAAGAAAGCATTGTATTAATACACAATGGAGTCTCCATAAAATAAAATAAAAATTGTGCGTATAATTTATGTAGTATTCAAACATCAATTGTCTATAATGATTCGAACGTAATCATATTCACTGTTAACATTTCTAAAATTTTCTAATTAACTATTCCAACAGAACAAATTGTATGAACTGTAACAACTAAGCATTGTATTAACAAAATCAAAGAATGCATCAAAAAGATCATTTGGAGCACAACTAACATTACATACATATACATTTGATAAAACAAATATAATATCACACTATTCTGCATTCTTATAATTACATAAACAAACACCAAAAATTTAGTGATATGCCTCGCGCATTTTAAGCAGTTTTTTTAAGCAAGGATCGAGCGTCGCGCAACAAGTACAACGCGAGTCGAAATCCATGGTTTTCGACCGGTTATTTGCGCTCCGTTCAAAATGTCCACACGTCGCTTAATTTATTTAAACTCCTCACCAAGAAACAAAAAATTGATTTCTACAAAGTGGCTTCGTGTCACAATGTGTCATTTTAAATATAAAAAGAAGAAAACATATTAATACACGATGCAGGCTCCATAAAATAAGATGAAAAAATCGTTGAATAAAAATTGTGCGTATAATTTAGTAAGTAGTATTTAAACATCAATTGTGTATATTGACTCGAATCATATTCGCTGTTAACTTTTCTAAAATTTTCTAGTTAACTATTTTAAAAGAACAAATTATATGAACTGTAACAACTAAGCACCCTATTAACAAAATCAAAGAATGCATTAACTAATATTACGTACATATACATTTAATAAAACAAATATAATATCATTCTTATAATTACATAAACGAACACGAAAAATTTAGTGATATGCCTCGCGCATTTTAAGCAGTTATTTGAAGCAAGTTTTCGCGCAACAAGTACAACGCGAGTCGAAATCCACGGTTTTCGACCGGTTATTTGCGCTCCGCTCAGACTTCTAATTAGCGAATAATTACGCGATCGTCGGGATTACCGTTTCAGCGAGTGGAAAGTGGGGACTCAGGCGAATATACGAAACGTTTTAGAGATTGTTCAACGCGGGATTAAATTATTGGTTCAATTTTACGGTAACACTCTCGTCTGCGCTTGTTTTTTAGTTTATCGGGGAAAGAGTTGCGAGTTTTATGCGTCCTTTTTATTTATGGACACGATTCCGCGTTCAGCGTAAGTTTTTATGTGTTTTCTGAAAGCTTTATATATTATTTTTGTTATAAAGTATTGCGTAAATTGCAGATGAACAGCTTATTCGTTATTTTGTGATTGATATTGTAAGGTAACTAGTGTAAATAAAATTTAGAGTGATTCCATAATCGTAAGTAGCTACTGTAAATTTGAATTATTCATTTCTAACTTTTTAATCAGTTGTATATTCAGAATTGTATTCAATGTTTTAAGCGTATGTTCGCAAAATTCTTTATATAATCCTAATTGCATAATGTTTTACGATTCAGTAGAATTGAGAATAATTAATATTCGCTTCAAGTATTGCATAAACTGAAGATGAACAACTAATTCGTTATTTTGTGATTGATATTGTAAGGTAACTAGTGTAAATAAAATTTAGAGTGATTCCATAATCGTAAGTAGCTACTGTAAATTTGAATTATTCATTTCTAACTTTTTGATTAATTGCATATTCAGAATTGTATTCAATGTTTTAAGCGTATGTTCGCAAAATTCTTTATATAATCCTAATTGCATAATGTTTTACGATTCAGTAGAATTGAGAATAATTAATATTCGCTTCAAGTATTGCATAAACTGGAGATGAACAACTAATTCGTTATTTTGTGATTGATATTGTAAGATAACTAGTGTAAATAAAATTTAGAGTGATTCCATAATCGTAAGTAGCTACTGTAAATTTGAATTATTCATTTCTAACTTTTTAATCAGTTGTATATTCAGAATTGTATTCAATGTTTTAAGCGTATGTTCGCAAAATTCTTTATATAATCCTAATTGCATAATGTTTTACGATTCAGTAGAATTGAGCATAATTAATATTCGCTTCAAGTATTGCGTAAACTGGAGATGAACAGCTTATTCGTTATTTTGTGATTGATATTGTAAGGCAACTAGTGTAAATAAAATTTAGAGTGATTCGATAATCGTAAGTAGCTACTGTAAATTTGAATTATTAATCTCTAACTTTGTAATTAGTTAATAATGCGTTTATATTCAGTTGTATATTCAGAATTGTATTCAATGTTTTAAGCGTATGTTCGCAAAATTCTTTATATAATCCTAATTGCATAATATTTTACGATTCAGTAGAACTGAACATAATTAATATTCCTCTATTTTTTCAATTCTATGCGAACAACGAGTATACCTCGCAAAAATATTAATAATGTCACACCACTACAAGACAAATTGCAGATACGATCATTTCACGATCGACGATTAAAAAAATTAATTATCACCATCAATTATAACGATTACTGATTGCTATTTAAATCATCAATCAATAATTATTAGCCATTTAATAATCGCTAATCATGAACGATGATTCGATCTCTAATTAATCGTAACATTCGATCACTGTACAATTAGATCATGTTTTGTTCATCTCTTCTATCAAACGCGATGAATATAACATCTCAACAATCGCAAAATCGTTATATAATTTCCCAATTTCGCGTGATCCTTTAACCAGTTAAGTGCGTTCGACGTGTATACTCGTCGTGTAAAATAAAAAATCACTATAAAAACTCGAAATCTCAATAAAATGTAATAAGAATATTATTTAATGATATGTTCTCTTCATATACATAGCTTGAAATTTTGTAAACTATTTTCTTATTTTTCTTGTTTATTCTTGCTATCTTCAATTTTTTTTATTTATGTATTTTATTATTTTTTGACAATTGTCAAGCTTTTAGTAAGAAACAAATTCTAAGTCTTTGTGACGAATAAAAATGTAATCCTTCCTCGTTTTTCGTAAAATGTATAATAGTAACCATTCGCCCTGCGTTCGACGTGTATACTCGTCGTGTAAAATAAAAAATTACCATTCACTATAGAAACTCGAAATCTCAGTAAAATGTAATAAGAATACTATTTTGTGGTATGTTGCCTTTATATTACCAATACTTAAATTATTTTCTTATTTCTCTTGTTCATTCGTGCTATCTTCAATTTCTCTTATTTATGTATTTTATTATTTCTTAATAATTCTCAAGCTTTTAGTAAGAATAACGTATTCAGAAACGAATAGTTAGTCTTTGTGACGAATAAAAATGCAATCCTTCCTCGTTTTTCGTAAAATGTGTAATAGTGTCATTTGCCCTGCGTTCGACGTGTATACACGTCGTTGCCTGTTCTTAATTCCGCACCCTGCGTTGATCTTTTGAAACTAAATTCCACAGTTAACCGGTTAAAATCCATCGATTCTCGCAGCAAATCTCTCGCACTTTTACTACCTGCGTGCCAGTCTCGAACTCTCGTTTCACAATCGACGGAAGTTCTCGCAAAGAGGTTCGCGTAACTCTAACGAGATGTAATCGCAGGAAAATCGTTAACGAGCACTGGGAGCATCGTCGTACCGCGGCGTTAACGCCCGTGAACTTTCGCCGCGCGTAACCTTTTCAACCCTTAAAAACCAGCCGCGTGGGCGTCGAATGCAATTTTCGCGGCGGGTTTATCGAAACGTGCCGATAAAAATTCGCGTTTAAAAGCGTTGGAACGTAACAAATGTTTACAAACGGTTCGTTCGACAGTTTAATGTAATTTTCGTATGTATACACATAAACAAAAATAAAATATAATAATAACAATAATAACAAATATACAGGGTGATACGTTATTGGTGGTAGAACCGACAGAGACGTGATTTTATATGAAAAAATAAGTAGAAAATATAGGATAAGAATTTTTAGTTTGATACTTTGTTTTCGAGAAAATTGACTTGGAATTTTCACTGTAGATCATTGTTTCGATTAAAGATAGGTCGATAAACACTTGCAATATCAAGGAAATGTTTTCCTGGCTGTGAGAGGTTTTTTAAAGCAACATTACTAAGGTTGCATTGATTGTGGTGGAATAATAGCTTGGTCACCATATTCTCCTGAGCTTAACGCGCCTGACTTTTGCTTATGGAGTCGTATTAAATCGATTGTGTATTCTGAAGAAATCACATGTTGCGAGAAATTGAAAGAAAAGATTATTGCAGTGTTTTATATATTAAAATAACTGAATGTCAGAAAGCGTTCTTGGAAATTTCATTAGAAAAGCAGAATTATATTTTCGCCAGGATGGGCAATATTTTCAACAATTTCTGTAAGAATAAATTTTGCTTCTGTTAGCAATTCGTAATTTACGTGTTTGATCGAGGCAGCGATTTACAATGATATTTATTAAAACAAAACGTGATCGAAAATTCAAAGTCGATCTTCTCGAAAACAAAGCCTCCAATGAAAAATTGTTATTTTATATTTTCGACTTATTTTTTCACGTAAAGTCACCCCCCTTTCGGTTGCACCACCAATTACGGATCACCCTGTATAATAATAATAATAATAAATATAAGAATACATATAGCAAATTGGATACTTTAGACGAAGATAAAATGATTATTTATGTACGTTGAAACGAGAACGAGAGAAGAATGAACAATTGAATTTTACAAATTCCATGTAAAAAGTAAGAACGGATAACAATTTGACATTTGAATACGGAGGCTAAAATTCATCTATGTGGTGTGTATTTAAAAAGTTTGCTCTGCAAAAAAAGAAACGATTAAGCCCGACTTCATTCATTGTTTTAACTGACATTTTAACTGTTCGAGAAAAATAGTGGAGAATTAATAAAGTTACGCGTGGGACGGTTAGAAGGAATAAATTAAATTTTTTTTAGGAAGAGGAAATGTTGAAGTGATGCATGGCGCCAGTGGAGTTCGAAGTATCTCAAAGTGAACGCAATAATTCGTTATCCTAAAGACAATTGACGAAGATTTTTAATTGTCATCGACAGAATATTGCGAATGAGGATAGAAGAATATGGTGTTATAATTTATTTCGATTCTGCATTTTCTTAGCCAATTAACTTCGACGTCTGTTTCCTTTATCAAATTTGTGACATTGCTATCCACGAATTTGCTTGTCCTCACGCGAAACTACCCTTGCGAGACATTTGTCATTAAAAAAAAAAAAAAAAAAAAAAAAAAAACACTCCAACTTACACCTTCAGTCCATCCTTCAAAACGATAACACATCATAACTTGTAAATAGATATTATAGATAAACGTTGTGAAAATATACTCTTTATTTGTTACACAAACCAACGATTCAGAGTATTAAGAATATTAAGTCGTTCGTAGCCAAATTAATTTGAATATTCGTATAATTAGGTTAATGCAAACTGAATGTCTGTGTTTATATGATTGAACTTTATCTTTATATATATAATATTTATTTTAAAATTTATAAAAATTTCAAAGATATAGTTCAACCATATAAACACAGACATTCATTTTGCATCAACCTAATTATACGAATATATCATTGTAAAGCTTAGAATCTGCTCTTTATTTTGATTACAAATATTATACGATCGATCTTAATTATAGTTACATTTTTATCATTTTAGCAATGCTAGACAAAAAGCAATTAAGGGCAATGACAACGCTCGACCACACGTTTCAATGATGACAAAAGCTGCACAAGTTGGACTATGAAACTCTGAACCATCCACCATATTTATCATATCCACCTCTTGTCCATCAAACTACCATTTCTTCAAACATCTCAACAATTTCTCGCGCGAGAAATGCTTGAGAAATCAAGACGATACCAAAAAGTCCTTCAACGCTTCCATTGCCTCCAAAATCCCAGAATTTTACGCATAAATAAATTTGCATCTCGTTGACAATATTGCATTAATTCTAATGGTTCTTATTTCGATCAATAGAATTTATCAGAAAAAAAAGTAACGGTCACTTAAAATTGAAGACCAAAAAACTAACATTTCTTTTGCATCAATCTAATAATTAGAAAAAGAAATATTCGATCGACACAATGTTAACACAGTACTTCCTGTTCGACGAAAGAACCCGCTCGATTCGCAAGAGGACGTCGAATTTCAGCTTAACGCGCGTTAAATTCTAACGAGTCGCGAAATCGTGCACCTTTCGAGCATAAAATGGCGCGAACGCGGGAATTACGTCGAGTAAACTAATTAGGCGACCTGGCAACGGTGCCATATGCGTGAACACGAATTATCATTTGGACCGCGACGAGCTGGACGGAAGCTTCGAGGAAAGAAATCTTCGAGATCGCATTTCCGGCGTGAACTCTGGTAAAAACATTTCCGGATGCTTGGTAAGCTCCTTGGGCTGTTTGAAGAGGTTCGTTTGCACGCTAATGCGCCGTTTTATGGAATCGGATGCGGCTGAAAGGCTCTGGGGGGACTGCTGCCTTTGAAAATCACGATTTCCGGCAGGAAATTTGCGTTTCGCGATGTTTGAACATTCTTGCAAGCAAAGTGTCTTGAAAGTATCTTGTGGTGAAACAGTGTTTGATGTATCATATGTTTAGTCAACTTTATTTAACGATTCAGTTTGCACTGATTCATATTTTGCAAACAATTTTCTATATTAACTACTTGTAAATATTTTATTTAATAAATACCATAAATGCCTGACGTTTTGAACCTTCTGTAGTGAATGTATTTTTATATGAAACGAAATTATTCGATTTAGTGTTAAATTACAGTTTCAGATAACGAAATTACGTTTTCGTCGTGTGAATCGTGACATTTGATTAAAAACGGTTAAAACATAATTTATCCGGGTAAATTATGTTTTAAACCTTCTCTATTGAATGTATTTTTATATGAAACGAAATTATTCCATTTAGTGTTAAATTACAGTTTCAGATAACGAAATTATATTTTCCTCGTGTGAATAGTGACATTTGACTGTAAACGGTTAAAACATAATTTATCTAGGTAAATTAAAAACATTGTAACACTTAAAGTCGTCAAGTAATCAATGCACGGAAATTTTATGTAATAAAAATAAAATCTCTCATCAAATTAACTCCAACAAAATCTCAAATAAAAATTCACAAGAGAAAATTAAAAAATGATCTACATATCCATAAGTTACAATTCATAATAATTAAGTCACCACAAAAAATTTAAAAATTATCTGCACACACATTAGTCATAATTCATAATAATTAAGTCACCACCTGAAGGTCACACAGCCATTACAAGACTGCTCCATAAAGCCTTCCATCCCCCAGAAATAACATTCTTACGAACCTTCATCTCTCTCAGCAAAATTTTTTTCCGTCCTCTCCAGTCACTCCTCTACTTTTATTTCGTTTCGAGGTCTACCGCATTCAGGGGTGGAATTCGTCGCGTGGCCAGGAAGAGAGCGGTGGTTAAATTCACTGGACACAAAAGACACGAGCGTGTACGAAGGGAAAACGAACATTACAGGGACGCAGCAGCGGCAAACCGGAATTATTTTCCATCTGGTACACGCTTCCGTGACACGGCTACCACGAAACCACTCTTCCTCTAGTTCCCACGGATTCCACGTGGCGTTCTTTTCCAATTCTTCTCTAACCGCCTACGCTGCCCAGGTGCGCTCGCTCTCGAGCACCTTACGTAATTTATCACTGTTCCGTTACGAAACAAAACTCTCGCCTGCAGAATCGACACGCGCGTTTCTTTGTTCGAGATGCAGCGCCACGCTTTTCTTCCAATCTTTTTATACGGATAATTGAACCGTTTGTTGTGAATGTAGGGCGTACTCGGTCGTGTAACTTCTATTCGTAGAGAAGTCGAAGTTTATCGGGTGATTACAACTCGAAGTAATGTGAGATCAATGTTTTTTTAAATAGATCTAATCCATTTGTATAATAAGTAATTAAATGAGAAGAGGAAGAGAAATAGTGTATTTGGTTTAGTGAAGGGTATAAGTGGAACGCTAATTCTTTGTGGTCTCAGTAATTTTTATGATTTTGTTTTAGATATTAAAATGGTATAAGTTGAAATAAATGAACAAATTACAATAATTTGGTTTATTTTTCAGATAAACCAAAGCAAAGGGATGAATCAATTCTTCGAAAAGCATAATTTGCTTCTTTTCGCATTGAAACAATTTTACTTACTTTTAAAAGGTAAAAGGTATTTTCTTATATTAAATAATAAAGGTTTCTCCTTATATCAAATAATATAACTTACACGTCTGACTCTTCAAGCGTGACAATTACAAAACAGTTCACATTTAAGCAAAGGTAATACAATTCTGAAAGGTTAATCTTTGTTATCTTAACAATTTTTATGATTTTGTTTTAGATATTAAAATGGTATAAGTTGAAATAAATGAACAAATTACAATAATTTGGTTTATTTTTCAAATAAACCAAAGCAAAGGTATGAACCAATTCTTCGAAAAGCATAATTTGCTTCTTTTCGCATTGAAACAATTTTACTTACTTTTAAAAGATAAAAGGTTTTTTCTTATATTAAATAATTAAGGCTTTTTAAGGTTTTTACACGTCGTTTTACGTACGTTTTACACGTCTGACTCTTCACGCGTGACCATTACGAAACAGTTCACATTTAAGCAAAGGTAATGCGATTCTGAAAGTTTAACATCTGTGCAATTGGAAACGACTCCGCGGGACGATTTCCGATTCGTTCCACGTTTCAACGAAAATTATAATGCCCTCGTGTGTGGTGAATTTTTCAGTACGTCGAATTGGAGATTGATTCGAATCAATCTTCCCGGGCCCATGAAATTGTCGTCGAATAATAGTATACACGGACGAATCAACCAGACTCGCCTTCAGCCGCGATCGTTAATCAAACTTCAATGGGGACGTATAGCGCGTCCATAAATCCTGGCGTCAGGACGGCCATCGTGATTTCTCCTGTCAGAAGAACTACCGTACGAATAATATTTCGTTCGTCAACAAACGAGACGCAAAGGAGACGCGTTATTAGCTCCCAAAACCGATCTTTTGTTCCTTGGTAACTCGAAGGGGGTAGTTTGTCGAGTTCCATTTGTGGAAGCGCAAACATAGTCTAACAAATGGAACGAAGATTGGATTTGAGGATGTGACCTATGTGGAGGTGTTTAGGGTAGACGATAGTGAGCAGATATGTGGTGTGTCCTATGATATTTTCATGGGTATTTTTTAAGGGTTGGATAGTGTGGTAAAGCTAATGCAGAGAAGAATAAATGTGGAAAAGGCTAATGAGAAAAAAATTAGTGTGTTAAAGGATAATGTGTAGACGATAGTGAGCAGATATGTGGTGTGTCTTATGATATTTTCATGGGTATTTTTTAAGGGTTGGATAGTGTGGTAAAGCTAATGCAGAGAAGATTAAACGCGGGAAAGGCTAATATGAAAAAAATTAGTGCGTTAAAGGATAGAGTGTAGACGAATAAGCAGATATGTGGTGTTTCTTATGATATTTTCAAGGGTATTTTAAGGGTTGGATAGTGTGGAAAAGCTAATGTAGAGAAGGTTAAACGTGGGAAAGGCTAATGTGAAAAAAATTAGCGTGTTGAAGCATAATGTGTAGACCATAGTGAGCAGATATGTGGCGTATTCTATGATTCTTTCAAGGGTATTTTAAAGGTTGGATAGTGTGGAAAAACTAATGCAGAGAAACTTAAATATGGGAAAGGTTGGTACGAACAAAATTAATGTGTTAAAGGATAATATGAGAAAAGGCAGTGTGGAAAAGGCCAGTGCTAGAAAGATTAGTGTTGTAAAAGCCAGCATGGAAGAGGCTAGCATAGAAAAGTCAAATCTGTGGTAAAGGCTAATATGACAAAGGCAAGTGTAAGATTATAAAAACTGCCTAATGTAAAAAAGCTTAGTGTACAAAAGATTAATATTAAAAAAGCTAATATCTGTAAAAGACAACTAATGTACAAAAGTAAGTATAAAAAATGCAGCATGAAAAAACCCAAAATGCAAACCACAATCAAAACCAACAGCAAAACCCCAAACACCAGCAGTTCTTCCCAACCACAGAACTCAATAAACATCTCCTTACTCAGCCAACTTTGCTCGTAGACAGCGTGCCACAAGCAAACGCCATGAAATTGGTCTTGATCCCAGTCACAAAGATCCAACTAGAAGCCCGTTGGCCTCGTACTTTCCCGTCCAATCCGTTTCGGAACTCGGGATAGACGGAAGCGAGGCGATAAATCTCTCCGTGGGGAGGAAGGCGGTGGCAAAGATCGCGAAAAAAATAAGGGATGACACGAAAAAGGCGGCGTTCGGGTCGATCGTTCGCTGAAAGGCGCGAGAACACGCCAAGAATACGTACTTGGCTGTTGGAAGATCAACACGACAGGGGACACGCTAAAAGAACACCGTTAACGCGTTGTGTACAGAACGTCACAAGTGTCGATTGTCTGTCATACGTGAGAAAAGGAGTAGCCAAGAAACACGAGACTGGAATTGTTGGACAAGATACACCAGCCAGAAAAAGTGAAAGAGTCTTCTAGTCTGCGAAGGAACAGTGCGAGAGTAAGCAATTTTTTTTAAGGGTAAGATGTCGAGGGACTGTATCTTGAACAAAATGGCGCACGGTTCGAGAGTGATCGTTTGTCGGATGATGCGAGAAATTAAGACGTTGATTTATTTCTGTTTTTCCTTTATAATACAGTAAAACCTGTTTTTGTGCGGTACTTTTTTATGCGATTTTAGTTTTGTGCAACTATTTTCGTGCTATTTATTTTTATGCGAAAAACAAATCAATTGAAACCCTATCTTCAAGCGACGAAAACGATTTTGAACCAATCGTCACAAGAAGATACGCGTTTTGGATTACGACGAGTAGCAGCGAACTATTTAATGTAATTTAAAAACTTCTCCATGTATACGTACAATGAAGAATGAAATGTTTTTACAATTTTTCCAGGTATAATTTAATTATTTCATTTAATTGAGAGCATTCTCTCATCTGTTTCGTAAATAATTGATGTGTTTTCTAAGTGCGACTGTTTTATGCGGTCCCTGTCTGTCGCATAAAAAAAATTTTAGGTAGTATATCGTATAAAGTTGTTTATTATATGCAAGTATTAGCAAAATCTCCAAATATTTTCTTTTATGCGGTCCCTATCCACCGCACAAAAACAGGTTTTACTGTATAGAACCAAGTTTATCGCACGGATACAAATAACTACTTTTTTGGGATCTTATAATTGATTGTGTGATGATTGAAGAATGATTACATTGGGTAAAGTGAATGAAATAAAATTATTGTGGCGCGTGAGACCAACGCGATATTCTGGTGTTCGCGAAGGTTAATATAAATGAAGAATTGTACAGGTAATCCTCTTATAACACGGTATTTAAGTTCCTAGAAAATGCCGTGTTGTGTGAAACTGTGTTGTACGAGATCCAGAGCTAGTACAAAAAGACCTGTTCACCGCACAAAAACAGGTTTTACTGTATTATAAATGTTGTTGCGTGTGGTTTTATGTAGAAGAGAGAGGTTTAATTTCTGGCGCTGAGCTGTCGAAGATGAATAATTAAAACGGTGTTGCTCGTTAATGGAAAATCGTGAGATGTTGATTTCTGTTTTATGCTAATGTATACGTGTTTTATTTAATTAAAAATTCATTATTTATTATTACTGCTGGTTGTTAAGTCAGAAACCGATGTTAATGTGTATTTTGACATGAGAGAAATAAATATTCATAGAGCTTTAATGTATACAATCTTAACCACCCATTGATAAAGTATGGTTTTTTAGTAAAGTGTTTGGAAGGTTACGAGTGTTTTATACCACCATAAAATTAAAAAAATTTTACGATAGTCCCTACTTTAGTATACGTATAACCAGTCTAATTAAATGTTTTAAACCTTCGTGCAACAGAAATAAAAATTTCATGGAGAACTTAAATGAACTTTCCACTTTGTATTTGATGACCATGATGGTAGTAAAAAACTAAATTTCTCACAATTTTCCAATATAAACTATATCAAGTTCACAAATATGTGACCACTTTCATCCCTTAAAAACGATTATCAACAATCAATTCCCAAATTAACGAATATTAAACCATTTGCTGCCAAGCCCAGATTATATGAAGCTATTTCCATTGCCATTTATATTTGAAGTGGTATTGTTTACCAAAGTTCTGTCATTTCTTGGTAAAAGTACATATATTATCATACATAATCATTCGCATGCATAAAATCAAAGACGAGTACACTCGTCCTTGGCAATGGGAAAGCAACAATTTTTCATTCAAAATCCAGTATATTATAATATTGTGGCGGCCTTTCGACTATCGCCACTAGAGGGACAGCACAGCCTACAATTTCCTGAAAGTACTCGCTAGCCTATGCTTTCCAATATATAGAAGTTCTTAACTGTCCCTAATATCCCAGCGTCTAAGGCAGGGTCTGCTAGGAAGCCTTACTGATGAGTCCACTAGCAGGCCCAGGACGAAACGTTCTTCCCCTCTCTTTTCCTTCCTTTCTTTCTTCCTCCTTTATTCTATAGCTACCTGAAGCATGCCGCTTCAATATATTGAAAGTAGGACGAGTATGCTCGTCTTGGCAACGCCTAACACCCTGCCAAAGACGAGTATACTCGTCCTTGGCTGCGAATGGGCTAACAAAACTTGACGACTTCACGTGGAAAAAAGAAAAATGGACACAAACTACCTTCTGTTACATGGTTTTCCGTTTTGACAACGCCTAACACCCTCGTCTTTGGCAGCGAATGAATTAACAAAACTTGACGACTTCGCGTGGAAAACAGAAACATTGACACCAACTACGTTTTGTTACATGGTTTTCCGTTTTGACAACGCCTAACACCCTCGTCTTTGGCAGCAAATGGATTAACAAAACTTGACGACTTCACGTGGAAAACAGAAACATTGACACCAACTACGTTCTGTCACATAGTTTTCCAGCTGAAGAATAACAAAACTTGACGACTTCGCGTGGGAAAAAGAAACATTGACACCAACTACATTCTGTTACATGGTTTTCCGTTTTGACAACGCCTAACACCCTCGTCTTTGGCAGCGAACGGATTAACAAAACTCGACGACTTCGCATATGAAAAAGAAACATTGACACCAACTACGTTCTGTTACATGGTTTTCCGTTTTGACAACGCCTAACACCCTCGCCTTTGGCAGCGAACGGATTAACAAAACTCGACGACTTCACATATGAAAAAGAAACATTGACACCAACTACGTTCTGTTACATGGTTTTCCGTTTTGACAACGCCTAACACCCTCGTCTTTGGCAGCAAATGGATTAACAAAACTCGACGACTTCACATGTGAAAAAGAAACATTGATAGAAACTACGTTCTGTTACATGGTTTTCCGTTTTGACAACGCCTAACACCCTCGTCTTTGGCAGCAAATGGATTAACAAAACTCGACGACTTCACATATGAAAAAGAAACATTGACACCAACTACTTTCTGTCACATAGTTTTCCAGCTGAAGAAAACAGCACGAAAGCAGTCGACCCAGTTATGCGCGTGCATAAAGTCACGCGTTCACCCATCCAAGACACTTTTCACTGCGCTGAACGCGATGTAACAGCGGGAAGTTGCAACGGAAGTGAAACATACGAGGCGTGTAAGCGAGATAAATTCGCGGCATGGCAACAATCACGTGTAGCCCCATAAAGTGTCGATGTTCTGAACTGCAGAAGGGAACGGACTCGACCCCCAACGTTTACGTCCAGTTATCAATCTCGTTCACGAGCAACTTGGTACGCGCTGCGCAACATTTCGCGAACCGTCGCTGCTACTTGCGAACCGCCCGTAAAGCGGTTTATCTCAAACATTGCAACATCGTAGTTGGTGTCTCGAAGGAATTCCCTGAACCCCGTTCCCTCCTCAGGGAATGTTGGCGTCCTTCGAAACACAGAAATTCTTCAAGATCTCCCAAGAACTCTGGCGTATGTATTTAGGGCGTTCGACGCTTCCAGGAGGCGTCTTTGTATTCCCACGAATCTCGACGGCCACACGGATTCCTACGGCAGTGGGAAGTTCGCGTCACGTCCGAAATGCCAGAATCTTTCCGCGTTACCAGGATTCCCCCGTGAGATTCCTCGTACGAGGACGTTCAGCCAACAAATACTTTCCACGCTTTAGAGGGTCGCAGCGTGCGAGGCGAAGCGAATCAGAAGAGTGTTGTATGCCGTAGATTTGTCATATGGGACGTTCCCACCTGACCATCTGGAACTGCACGCTATAAAGCAAACGAGTCGATCGTGTCTGTCAGAAAATGGGTTCCACGAGTAATCAACGATTCACTTTTGTATAATAATTGTTCTTTTATTTTTAGACACTGGAAGTGATCTTTTCCTAACTTCTCTGTAGAGCACTCAACTGAAGTTAAAATATATAGAAACGTATACTTGAAAAAAATGCCATCTCTTCTCACTCGAGGTGTAAGAGATCAATTTTTGTATTTGGTTTCCAATGAAAACCAACAGTGTCCTTTTGCGTTTAATGGAGGAGATTGGTAAATTGTTCTAGGTTATCGTTGGTGGCTTTAGGATGAAGAGTTCTACCAATTCTTTATTTTCATCTCTTATTTAGTATTTTTGTATGCAGTTTCATGAATTCATGGCTTCGCGAAATGATGAGGAGTAGTAGAATCTTGATTATTTCAAGAACGCGAATAAATGAATAGAATATTTTTCATTTTGATTTAATATGAACCTGTTGCAATCTTCTATGAAATGCAAATCATATTAGTTTAGTATAAATCTACTATAGTTTCTATTTAGGAGATTCAAATCCCTAATTAAGTTCCATTTCTCTGCGAATTGAGTGTTTTACAAATCCATTGCTTCATGAAATAATCAGCTGTGATGGAATCTCGATTAGTAGAATAATAATAAAAACAATCTAAAGGAATTAATTAACTTTTTGCTTTGGTTTCATATCAACCCCTTGCATTTAAAATACTAGGATTTAAGAGAGTTCTAATATTTTCTAATAAAAGCCACAATGGAATTTATTACACATAACAACGTACTTATAAACCACAACTACGCCATTTTGAAAGGAATAATAAGTTCCACTCACTAATCGATCCTTTAAATTCACGCGAAATCAACATACTCGATCAAATTACAAGTCTATCGTTCGTATCACTCGCTCTCTGCCTCGATCGGTAACAAAGGTCGCCAATATACCAACTTCAGCAGAATAGAATCGAGTCGATCGAACGGTTTATTACACGCCCTAACGAGATACCGATCTGTCTGTCGGACGAACCGCTGCGTCTGCTCTTTTTCCACAATTTTCTTATCCTGCCCGACTAATAACCGCTGGAAATTTATCGTTGTCGTTAGGCCAAGCGTGCAGCCTGTAATACTACACTCTTTGTCCTGGTTCCTCTCGCAGCCCTCCACTTCAAACGCCTACCCAGTAGAAACGTGACGTTAATTGGATCCGATAGAACGCGGCGATCTTATGGAGGAAATCGATCGGGAATCTTTTGACAGCGGAGACAGCAGATTGGGCTGTGTATGTGTGTGAGTGTGTGTGCACTGTTGCAACGATTGTTGGAATTACTGAACGTCGACCGTTGGACAGCTGAACGATATATTTGGGAACAGTACAGTGGGTGGTGCAAGAATTATTGAAAGGTGACGTATTGCTGTTTTTGTATGTCTGCAGGTATGCAAATGGTTTTTCTTTTGGTTTCTTTTTTTTTTACTGTTCTGGACGATTGAAATGTGTGGTTTATAGTGGAAATGTAGGTTCAAACTGTTGGTATATTTATTTTGTAGTTTGGGTGTTAATTGAGACTGATAAAGGATATCACAGTTTTCTATGTATCATGCAAAAGTACTTTGCAAATTATAGATTCTTGATGTCTGTTTATATTGAATTAATATATTTTTACTGTTCTGGACGATTGAAATGTGTGGTTTATAGTGGAAATGTAGGTTCAAACTGTTGGTATATTTATTTTGTACTTTGGGTGTTAATTGAGACTGATAAAGGATATCACAGTTTTCTATGTATCATGTAAAAGTACTTTGCAAATTATAGATTCTTGATGTCTGTTTATATTGAATTAATATATTTTTACTGTTCTGGACGATTGAAATGTGTGGTTTATAGTGGAAATGTAGGTTCAGATTGTTGGTATATTTATTTTGTAGTTTGGGTGTTAATTGGGACTGATAAAAAATATCACAGTTTTCTATGTATCATGCGAAAGTACTTTGTAAATTATAGACTTTTGAATGTCTGTTTATATTGAATAGATTTTTATAAATTGACTTGGTTTTATGTAAAGGCAGAAGGAAATTATTTGCCTTAAATTACAGTGAATCTTTACTTTTATATAATTTTTGTAAATTTGAGACAAAATGGATATATATGTGTAAGAAAATGTTCTAATATTGTTTAAATTTCAACAAGGAAATAATAAGAAATCACGATAGAACAGCAAATGTATAAATTGCAATCTCTAAAAGTATTCTCGTGAATAAACAGGAAAACAACATTAATAGCATTAATTACTGTCGTTAATTTGGTGCATTTCTGTTTATCTGAAACGAAAGTTGGACACATCTGCACATAACAGAACCAAATCAACGCACGTTAGCTATAACAAAGCACTAGATCAGCAGAAACAGAAATACTGTAGGAACTACGGTGCATACATTGAACTTAAAGTAGTTAATCCTCGCATTGGTCAGACGTGCAAGAATAAAGTCGAATACTACCACTTGTAATAGCGATATTACAATTCTCATTATTCGTAACAACATAATAATGACAAAAAGGACTACAAAAATAAAAAACCTTGGAATTATAGGGCGAAAATTAATTTCGCAATAGTTAGCTGTCGCTCTGGGCAGACGTAGAGGAACCACTTGTAACAATGCTATTATAATTTCAGTTACTTGTAATACAGAGGTCTACGAAATAAATAACGTAGAATTAATGGCGAAAGGATTAATTTCACAGTAACTAGCCGTTTCTTCCTTGAATTTATAGCATGAAAATTAATTTCGCAGTAGTTAGCTGTCGCTTTGGGCAGACGTAGAGGAACCACTTGTAACAGTGCTATTATAATTTCAGTTACTTGTAATAGAGAGATCTACGAAATAAATAACGTAGAATTAATGGCGAAAGGATTAATTTCACAGTAATTAGCCGTTTCTTCCTTGAATGTATTATAATTTGAATTACTTGTAATAGAGGGATATAAAAGATAGATAACGTAGAATTAATGGCGAGCAGATTAACTTTAAAGTAGTTAGTCGTTGTTTTGGACGGACATAGAAGTGAATAAAAAATTGTTACATAAATATTGCAATGCTACTTTAATGTTATTAGTAGTTAGTTGAAATGAGTATGTAAGGAATTATATTTTCCTAAAAAAATAACAATGTACGACGCTAATGTCATTAAATTACAGTGAAAATTAAATTCGCAGTAGTTAATTCTAGTTTCAGTCAGACACAAAATACTACTAATCGTTGATTGAAATTGATTTCATAGAACAGTAAATTTAAAAGATCGAAATAATACAAGACGTATAATACATAAACAGCTTGTAATATGTAATTCTAATACAGTAAAGACTTATGTAACACAATTTCTTTGCATACGATACAGTTGAATTGACTCGAGTAATTTCTTAAGAGCATGAATATTTCTCTTACATTTTTCTAGTCGAAATTAACGAAGAATTCCGTCATTTATAATTTCTCAATTTCAGTGGTCAAAAAACTTTCTTTTAAATGCAAGACTAATACAATATTGCTATCTTCTATAAAAACTAACGTTTAAAAACAGATCACACATTCTTTACTTAATAGCATCGACAGACATTATTTTAATTATACATTACTTTACAATTCAATCAAATTTATACAAATTCCAAATTTCTTAAAACAAGTTAGAACGAAACTGTCGTGCCACAAAGACAAAGCACAAAAACCCAAATAAAAAAACAGAATTTTATCACACATATCCAAATTATTCCATCCTGCAACGCATAAAATTACAAATCAAAGCATCACCAGCCACAATTTCAAACAACGCTCAACCACGCGACGATGACGACACCTACAATTAATTAACCATAAAATACCTCCTCCGATTTCGTAGACGCGGGAAATCCGCGATGTCGACCGAAATAATACTCGAAACGATACATTTCGTCGTCACCCTACGCCAGACCACAGCGGTGAATTTATTCGTCGACGGAATTGCGATCCTCGACACTCGCGGCCGCGAGTTTACGAGTGCAACTTCCGGCGTTCCCGGAAGGCGCGAAGGTCTCGCGAGTGGCGGTGGGCGATCTCGATCGTTTCGTTACACGAAGAAATTTCGATACGCCCCTGAGCCGCTCCTTTGGAACCCGTGGCGAACATTCTTCTCACGTTGTCGCGTATTCTCCTCGCCACGGACCCGGCTGTTTATCTTTTGTCGCCGCTCAGGGAATACCCCTCTGAGATCGCAACTCGATTACGCGATTATCGCCGGAAAGAGCGCCAGCAGCTGTGTTTTCAGAAGAGTTCGCGTCGTGACGGAATACGTGTGCGTATCCTCTGGACCAGACCAGAGGCGTCCCGTGAATTCTTTCTCTGAAATTTTCAGCTACTTCTTTTTAGGTCGATAAGTCCACTGAGTTGAAAAAGGGAACGTACGAAAGGGGATATATGAATAGAGTATTGTTTTATTGTGGAATGAAGAGAATTAGTTAATTGCAGTGTGCGCTAAAATTGTATTTAACCCATGGAAAGAGCGCCAGCAGCTGTGTTTTCAGAGGAGTTCGCGTCGTGACGAAATACGTTTGCGTATCCTCTGGACTAGACCAAAGGTGTTCCGTCCTCTAAACATATGGTCGAACCAAGTTTATGCTACGGTCCCATATAATTAGTTATTTTTGAGGAGTCCCACTTTCTGTTTATTACTTTTTCTGATTAACTTCTTAACCAGAAGGGATTGAGGCATTAAAAGATTGCTAGAAAACTTAGTTTACATCTTAATGTTTCCCTTCAATAGCTATTGACGTATCATAAACCCAAAAATCCCAATCACGGGTCCTGTTAGGTCAAATAGTCTCGAATAGGTTACCCTAACGATTGTGTTCCATGGCCCTACCGGAAGGTAGCGACCACCACCATCTTGGAATCAAGCAGCTCGCGGATTGGCTGACTGCTGAACTCCGAACCTGTATATAAGTGTATATTTTGTGAAATAAACTAGTCAAAATCCTACCAGCAAAAAGTCGTCCGAGATATTCTACCCGAGCAAATAAGCGAGGAGGAATTAAGGATGCAACAAAATGCGTCGCGTAAATTCTTTCTCTGAAATTTTCAGCTACTTCTTTTTAGGTCGATAAGTCCACTGAGTTGAAAAAGGGAGTGTACGAAAGGGGATATATGAATAGAGTATTGTTTTATTGTGGAATGAAGAGAATTAGTTAATTGCAGTGTTCGCTAAAATTGTATTTAACCCATGAAAAGAGCACCAGCAGCTGTGTTTTCAGAGGAGTTCGCGACGTGACGGAATACGTTTGCGTATCCTCTGGACCAGACCAAAAGCGTCCCGTGAATTCTTTCCTTGAAATTTTCAGCTACTTCTTTTTAGGTCGATAAGTCCACTGGGATGAAAGAAGGAGCGTACGAAAGGGGATATATGAGTAGAGCCTTGTTTTATTGTGGAGTGGAGAGAATTAGTTAATTGCAGTGTTCGACAAAATTGTATTTAACCCATTCGCTGCCAAGGACGAGTATACTCGTCTTTGGCAGGGTGTTAGGCATTGCCAAGACGAGTATACTCGTCCTACTTTCAATATATTATAATATACTGGCTTTTCAGCATATTTACAGAACTTTGGTAAACAATACCACTCCAAATATAAATGGCAATGGAAATGGTTTCGTATAATCTGGGCTTGGCAGCGAATGGGTTAAGAAGTTTGACGTGTCTGGTTTTGAAGTTAAGGATTTTAGAAATAACTGCTAGAAATTGCAAGTAAAAAAATTGTGCCATAATGTGGCTTTTTTAGTTAATTGCAGTGTTCGCTAAAATTGTATTTAAGAATTTTAAAGTGTCTGGTTTTGAAGTTAAGGATTTTAGAAATAATTTCTAGAAATTGCAAGTAAAAAAATTATGCCATAATGTGGCTTTTTTAGTTAATTGCAGTGGTCGCTAAAATTGTATTTAAGAATTTTGACGTGTCTGGTTTTGAAGTTAAGGTTTTTAGAAATAACTGCTAGAAATTGCTAGTAAAAAGATTGTGCTATAATGTGGCTTTTTTAATTAATTGCAGTGTTCGCTAAAATTGTATGTAAGAAGTTTGACGTGTCTGGTTTTGAAGTCAAGGTTTTTAGAAATAATTTCTGGAAATTGCAAGTAAAAAAATTGTGCTATAATATGGCTTATTTTATTATTACTGTACTAAATTATTCGCAAGGATAAAATTAATGTTCAGTGTTTAAAAGATCGAATAAATTGCTGTCCTAATTTGCAAACTATCAAATTTGCAAATCGTTCGTTCGTTAACGACAATGAGTTGCATAAAAGAAAAATTCTGTAGACTAATAGAAACACCGCCAATTATTTAAATTAACGCATTCAAATTCAGCAGGTATATAAATATACAAAACGCGTATTTTATTCTGCCGTATAATTAATGAGTTTCATAAATAAATAATATTGAACGTTAAGCTTGTTGAATTCCAATCAGTGTTCAAATATTTACCAAAAACAACGCGCGTATTCATGACTAAAAATGAGCAGAATCGCGTTTAACGAGACAGAGTGAAACGAGGAACACTATTTACGTTGAAAAGATTTCACAGATAAATTAAATAACGTAATTCTCGCTACCAATCGACGGCCATAAAGGCCATCGAAGAGTTAATACGCTTTGCAACAAAATTATAAGAGATCGAAATAAAACGAAAATTAATTTGCAACTTGCAATGTTCGCAACGTGCCTCGCGATATTCATCGAAATAGATTTCAAATTCTAAAGGGGCGGAGGAAAGTATTTTCGAGCGGAGTACTTGTTGAATGCTGGAAAGGCAAACCCTCGATGGATGGGCGATGGGTGCGAAGCTACTTGCTCGGTGCTGGAATTCGCCAGGCCCATTACCACGTCAATAGGCCTGAGGGGAAACATGGGACGCGATAACGATTTCCATAAATATCATCGACGCGGTGCGACGCTGTCGAATAAACGAGCTCCTCAGAAACGATGGCCACTGAAAAAGGTACACGTTCTACGCAAATGGACAAATTCTATTATAGTAAGTGTGGAATGTTTAACTTAACGTTTGAAAAAGTTTTGTCATCGATTGAACGAGAAAGTGTTACAATTCTGTCCAATAAACGAGCTCCTCAGAAATGATGGCCGCTGAAAGAGGTACACGTTCTACGCAAATGGACAAATTCTATTATAGTAAGTGTGGAATGCTTAACGTCTCAAAAAGTTCCTTCATCGGTTGAACGAGAAAGTGTTACAATTTTGGATTTTTCTAGATCGAAAATTGAAAATGTATTTATGTACATAATATTAAGTAATGTAAATTGTGATTTAGTGCATTTGTTTCATTTACTAGCGCAGCACTATTGTCTGTTTTTTAAATTTTTATCGTGTACGGAATTCGCACTCCAAATTCACCTATTTGCGAATCAAATTTATAAGAAATCTGTATTTATAGGAGATTATTAATTTCAGATCAGTTAAATATCGACATAACTATGAATTATTTTGTATACTATAATATATATAACCAAAAATATACTGCAATATTTTATCTTTGAATTTCTAAGAATTTTTCTTGCATAATTAAGCGTTAAAAATTGTTTAATTACTTAAATGCTATCCCCATATAAATGGCACATTATAGCACAATTTTTTTATTTGCAATTTCTAGCAGGTATTTCTAAAATCCTTAAATTCAAAACTAGGCACGTCAAACTTCTTACATACAATTTTAGCGAACACTGGAATTAACTAAAAAAGCCACATTATAGCACAATTTTTTTACTTGCAATTTCTAGCAATTATTTCTAAAAACCTTAACTTCAAAACCAGACACGTCAAACTTCTTAACCCATTCGCTGCCAAGCCCAGATTATACGAAACTATTTCCAATGCCATTTATATTAATCCCCAAAATATCCTATTCAATATTCAATTATTTTACTTGCAATTACCGAATATAACATCTTTCTAACGTAATACCAACCAATTAGCACACACAATGTACACAAATATCAATTTAAAAAAGAATCTAATAAATCCACGATCATTTTTCAACCCTTTCTCAAGCATCGCAAGATCAAACGTGAGTTTACTTTACCGCATCGTTCACGACGAATTCCTCCATTTTGAGATACACTTGAAGTGGCGCTTTTAAATCTCAGAACGCTAAAAGTAACCGAGGCGACAGCATTTGTATTTATAGAAGATTATTAATTCCAGATCAGTTAAATATCAAATATTATTTTGTATACTATAGTATATATATAAAGCGTTATAAAATTGTTTAATTACTCAAATGCTAAACCCCAAAAAATTCTATTCAATATTCAATTATTTTATTTGCAATTACCGAATATAATATCTTTCTGACCTATAACCAACCAATTAGCACACACAATGTACACAGATATCAATTTAAAAAAGAATCTAATAAATCCACGATCATTTTTCAACCCTTTCTCAAGCATCGCGAGATCAAACGTGAGATTTCGTTTACTTTACGAATTCCTCCATTTCGAAATACACTTGAAGTGGCGCTCTTAAATCTCAGAACGCTAAAAGTAACCGAGGCGACAGCAAAAGAGTTTTCGTTCAATTACCGAATACAACATCTTTCTAACTTAATACCAACCAATTAGCACACACAATGTACACAGATACCAATTGAAAAAAAATCTAATAAATCCACGAACATTTTTCAACCCTTTCTCAAGCATCGCAAGATCAAACGTGAGTTTACTTTACCGCATCGTTCACGACGAATTCCTCCATTTTGAGATACACTTGAAGTGGCGCTTTTAAATCTCAGAACGCTAAAAGTAACCGAGGCGACAGCAAAAGAGTTTTCGTTCCCACTGAGAAGCGTAAGAGAGACGTGCGTCAATATTGTCGTTTAATTTCCATTACCGACGTAATATCGACTTTCGACGGAGGCCGTGTTAACCAGATGAAACGAGCCGCGTTACTGTCAGTCGTTCAATAGGATTATTCTTTCCTCGAGACTCTCTAGATCAAACGCTCGACGAGGCCCATTAGGCGCACCGAATTAGCGGTTACCAATATAATTACCAGCGTCATTAAACCGTTCCAGTGAGCAGGAATTTCGGCGAATCGACAAATATCAATTTATTAATAGGACGCGGGTGCTCATTAGCTACCTAGCGAATTCATCTTCCACGATGGACGTATTTAGACACAGTGGGCGAGCGTTGGTGGTCGGAAATTACTTTGTACTTTCGCATAACAACGCGCCATCGAGCCTTCGAACGATGGATCGACTTGGAATCTTTATTTTGTTCGAGGCAGACGTCGCAGAAATTCTTTTTAATCGCGCGATTTCTGTGACTTCTGGGAATTTTGTGATGCGAGTATGGAAAAATTTGCTGATGGTTTTCTAACAATTTGTTTACTGATAAAATTGACCTTTTCTTGTAAAGATTTTTTATTGTACTCTTGGTAATTATTGAATTTGGATATCTGTTATGTGGAATTGACTTTGTTGAATTCGCGAGTGTATGGAATAATTCGCTAAAGGTTTTCTAACAATTTGTTTACTAATAAAATTGTCCTTTTCTTGTAATGACTTTTCATTGTTCTCTTGGTAATTACTGAATTTGAATGTTTGTTATGTGAAATTGACTTTGTTGAGTCCGCGAGTGTATTGTACGATAATGCAGACGTCGCAGAAATTCTTTTTAATCGCGCGATTTTTGTGACTTGGGAATTTTGTGACGTGATATGGAACAATTTGCTAAGGTTTTCTAACAATTTGTTTACTAATAAAATTGTCCTTTTCCTGTAATGATTTTTTATTGTACTTTTAATAATTATTGAATTTGGATGTTTGTTATGTGGAATTGACTTTGTTGAGTTCGCGAGCGTATTGTATGATAATGCAGACGTCGCAGAAATGTGACTTCTGGCAATTTTGTGACGTGAATATAAAAAAATTTGCTGAGGGTTTTCCAATAATTTGTTTACTAATAAAATTGTTCTTCTCTTGTAATTTTTTATTGTACTCTTGGTAATTATTGAATTTGAATGTTTGTTATGTGAAATTGACTTTGTTGAGTTTGCAAGTGTATTGTACGATAATGAAGACGCAGAAATTCATTTAATCCACCACTGACTTCTGGGAATTTTGTGACGCGAATATGGAACAATTTGCTAAGGGTTTTCTAACAATTTGTTTACTAATAAAATTGTACTTTTCTTTTCATGATTTTTTATTGTACTCTTAGTAATTACTGAATTTGGATGTTTGTTATGTGGAATTAGCTTTGTTGAGTTGGAGAGTATTGTACGATAATGCAGACGTCGCAGAAATTCTTTTTAGTCGACCAGTGACTTCTAGGAATTTTGTGACGTGAATATGGAACAATTTGCTAAGGGTTTTCTAACAATTTATTTACTGATAAAATTGTCCTTTTCTTTTCATGATTTTTTATTGTACTCTTAGTAATTACTGAATTTGGATGTTTGTTATGTGGAATTAGCTTTGTTGAGTTGGAGAGTATTGTACGATAATGCAGACGTCGCAGAAATTTTTTTTAATTGTGCGATTTCTGTGACTTCTTGGAATTTTGTGACGTGGTCAGTGACTTCTGGCAATTTTGTGAATGTGGAACAATTTGCTAAGGGTTTTCTAACAATTTGTTTACTAATAAAATTGTCCATTTCTTGTAATGACTTATTATTGTACTCTTGGTAATTACTGAATTTGGATGTTTGTTATGTGGAATTAGCTTTGTTGAGTTGGAGAGTATTGTACGATAATCAGCGGTATTGGATTTGCTTCTTTCGTGTCTGACCAGAGCGCGGACTAACTACTGCGGCTTTAATTTTCGTACTCCAGCCTCGTGCTACACGTTATTTAATTTCTTTGAAGCTTGTATTTTATTCTAACTATGGGATAACATTGTTGCATGTGGTGCTCGCAGAGTTGCTTCTCCTGTGTCTGATTAAAGAGGAAGTTAACTACTGTGAAATTAGTTTACGTGTTACAAGCTCGAGGTTATTTATTTTTTTTTTAGATTTAGTTACAATTATTAGCTTAACGCAAGTAACGTGAACTCTAATATCGCTGTTGCAAGTAATAACGTTAATTTTGTTCTTGCGTGTCTGACCAAAGCGTGAATTAACTACTAAAAATTCAGTCTAAGTCATAATTCACTTCTATTTTCACAAAATTTTTTTTTTTTTAGATAAAGTGCCTGATTTTAGTTAAATGTGTATTATAATATCACCACTGCAAGCAACAGTATTCCAGTTCTGGTACGTCTGATCAAAGCGAAATTAATCAAATCCGAATTTAATCCATGAGCAGTAAACCCTCCAGAATTTAATTGTTTCAGACCCGCTGGCTTATTACAACTAATCAGTATCATAATACCACTATTACAGCCAATAGGATTCCGTTTGCGTCTCTGTACGCTAATCAAGGCGAAAACCAACTACTCACTGCAATCTCAATCCACGCATTCTGAACTCTAAGCAGATGGTTGAAACGTAGACTACTGAAGCATCGAGTTATGGATCAGATGTCTCACCAAATTCTGATTCGTGAACAAAAAAACATCATACGAAAGATACAAATTTATATCGCAGGAATTTCTAATCTTCTACAAGTTCTACTAAAAATCCTCCATCTAATTACAAGCTCAATATTACAGTTGCTTAAATTTCTTAATAACCTCACATCAAAATAATTCAACATATCTGTTGCGTCCTTAATTTCTCTTCGCTTACTTTCGGATAGAATGTCTCTGTCGACCTTTTTCTGGTAGATTTTTGACTAGTTTATTTCACAAAATGTACACTTATATACAGGTTCAGAGTTCAGCAGTGAGCCAATCCGCGAGCTGCTGAGATGATGGTGATCGCTACCTTCCGGTAGGGTGTAGGACCACAGAACACAACCGTTAGGGTAACCTATTCGAGGCTATTTGACCTAACAGGACCCGTGATTGGGATTTTTGGGTTTATGATACGTCAATAGCTATTGAAGAGAAACTTTAAGAGGTAAACTAAGTTTTCTAGCAACCTTTTAATGCCTTAATCCCGGTTAACCAGTTAACTGTGGAATTTAGTTTCAAAAGATCATCACAGGGTGCGGAATTAAAAATAGGCAACGACGTGTATACACGTCGAACGCAGGGCAAATGGTACTATTATACATTATACGAAAAACGAGGAAGGAGTACATTTTTATTCGTCGAAGAAACTAACAATTCGTTTCTGAATACGTTATTCTTACTAAAAGCTTGAGAATTGTCCAAAAATAATAAAATACATAAACAAGAAAAATTGAAGACAGCAAGAATAAACAAGAAAAATAAGTAAATAGTTTACGAAACTTCAAGCTATGTATATAAAGAGAACATATCATCAAATAATATTCTTATTACATTTTATTGAAATTTCGAGTTTTTATAGTGAGTGGCAATTTTTTATTTTACACGACGAGTATACACGTCGAACGCACTTAACTGGTTAAGAAGTTAATCAGAAAGTGGAACTCTTCAAAAATAACTAATTATATGCGACCGTAGCATAAACTTTGTTCGACCATATGTTTCGAGGACGGAACAATATCACCTTTTATTATATACTAAAATTTCCAAATTCCATTCGACGCATAAATAATACAAAGCTACTCGATTTCCTAACAACCAATCGCATTACCAACTCCAACTAACCGCGAAGCGCCGTTGCCACGCGTGACCGCCATATTCCTCCTGATCAACCGGAAACTGGACCCAACGAAGCAACGCGAACGTCAATCGCGACGATTCTGTTTTCGATCCTGCCACGGATTTCACTCGATTCGCTCGTGAAACGTTTTCAGTGACTTCTGAGAACAACCAACGACACGCGTCGCCATAAAACGCTTCGTTTCCAGGTTCTCAGAAATCGTACGCTGCTCGTCGCGTGAAAATTATCCTCGTCCCGTGTGTATCGATCTCTCGTATGGGGGTTCTGCACGCGGATACGGTTTCAAGGGGACGTTTCGTGGTGTCGAGCGAGGAAATTAGGTCGACGGTATCGCGGATGATTATTAGAATGGATGGTTTCGTTGTTTCGAGGGTTGTTTGCTTATCGTTCGAAAGGACGGGGCTAACGTCGCGTGCACGGGATGATTAGATAACGGGTGGGCAATGTTCGAACGGTTTGCTCCTCGAGATATTTGGATGAGTTGGGCTAATATGCAATACGTGGCTGATATGGAATAGCAGGATGTGGAGGAATCATACAGTTTGCTGTTTATTGGTGGTGAATGCTGACAGCTGACTTTTAAGTACTGTATATATGTGAGAAATATGAGTATGGTAATTAATGATTCGAGAAAAGTATGCAATGGGGATTTGAGTTTGAATGGGATTTTTTGTGTTGATTTTATATGCGAGGAAGTATTAAATGTAGCAGTTTTGTTTCTTGGTTAGAGTTTGGGTGATTGGTAATTTTTATTATATATTTATTTTTCTTATATATTTTTTATATATGTCTTGACTACGTAAGACGTTTTTTCTGCTATTTTTTGCTCTACAGAAGAATAAATTTAATACTTTGTGATATTCTATATTAACGACACTATAAATTAGATATGAAAAATGAAGACCTCACCAAGAATAATAAATATTATCCAAACCAGCATTAAATTTTTAATTGGACAAGAAACACCAAATTTTCAAAGAAATTGTAAAAAGGAAACAACTCTCAAGAAGTGAAGAGAGGGAAGTTGAGATGAATCTTAATTAAAAATACATAGATTATACTAATAGTAATTAATAATTCCAAAGGTATTTGACGAAATTCTCCATCAAACAAATGAAATATAATTTGCATCTTGGAATACTTGGTAACTAAAGGATGCAAAAAATATTGTGAATGCAAAAGTTCGCAGTCTCCTCTGACCCACGTTAACTTAATATTACTATAGTTTTCGCCGCTAATTAATACGAACACTTGAAATGAACATTCTCTGCGCCAAATGGGACATCGCGGTGTTGAAATGGCCATTGAATTAACTGTCCCCTCATGCCTATCCAATTAAGTACATAAAGGAGCATAAATTACGAAGAAATGTGTTTTAACAATATTTTAATAACAAACATCCTGTGTAATTATTTTCTGTCTGTCTCACATACTGAAAAGTATGTCCATTATTTTCAAACAGCAGTGACCAACATTATAAACTGAACACACCATAACAATAAATATGTATCAATTTCTAATTCTACAATTTTCCACAGATATCCTACGTTTATTAATTCACACTAGCCAAAACAAAAAATATCATTACCTCAAAAAAAGCACGAACATAAAATAAAATAAAATTATCTACACCCAGACTGTTCAAAGGCCAAAGTGTATCCTATGAAAAAAGCAATGACGAATCAAATAATAATTAACGAAATAAAATAAAAAGCCAGTTTGAAGGAAATAAAAAAGAGTTCAAGCGAAGAGTATCACCTGTTAGCCAGGAGGCGAACATTCGCGGATGGTCCGCGGTAATAAAACGGCACGATCCTTGGAGCACCGCTTAATTAACGTCGTCCCATCGCGGAGTGCACCGGTTTCGATCGATATTCCCCATCGTCTCGATAAGAATTATCATCGACGGAACGTCTGTTACCGCCGCGATGCCATCGACTGCCATTCCACCGGGTATTCGAACACGTACCACCTATTCTGCCGAGCGCGCGTCGAATAACTATGTATCACATCGAGCGGATAATCGAATCCGCCTCGTAAAGAGGAGCGCTATCGAGCTTTTTCTTTTCTTTCCAATCCACTGATCGCCCGTCTTTAATTTCACATCGAGTCGATTCTCGTTGAATCGCGTAAGAACATTGTTATTTTTCCATATACAAGTGCACGCGATCGTATGTGCAAGTATAATTGTTTGTAATGTTATATAGGGTGAATTCATAGAAGTTTGCACGGTAGAAATCATTTTGAAATTAAGCATCTGTTTCCAAGTTAAATGGAATGGGGATGACGTCAGTTACCATTTTTTTATATGGAGTTTGTGTATAGTATTTTAGCGCTGATCTAAAATATATATCGTATGTACATGTATAATTGTTTATAATGCTATATAGAGTGAATTCATACAAGTTTGCAAGGCAGAAATCATTTTTAAATTAAGCATCTGAGAAAATTGTTGTATACTAGAGTTGTATGGTTTCCAAGTTAAATGGAATGGGGATGACGTCAGTTACCATTTTTGTATATGGAATTTGTGTATAGTATTTTAGCGCTGATCTAAAATATATATCGTATGTACGCGTATAATTGTTTATAATGCTATATAGGGTGAATTCATACAAGTTTGCAGGGCAAAAATCATTTTTAAATTAAGCATCTGAGAAAATTGTTGTACACTAGAGTTGTATGGTTTCCAGGTTAAATGAAATGAGGATGACGTCAGTTACCATTTTTTGTTATGGAGTTTGTGTGTAGTTTTCTTAGAGCTGATCAAAAATATAATTTCGAGTTGTGAGTAAAATAGTATAAAACAACTGAGAAAAATAGTTAGTAAATTATTTCTTCCATAATAGGCAGATTTATCTCAAAATATCTTGTTAACCATTAAGTTCAAGACTGACATAGATATTACTTTTCTACTCAAACTTTACTATTCTGTTGATTTGCCTATTTATTTAAAAAGGATTTACCTTTTCCTAGAAAACCATGCAAGTTCCTCTGTATTTAACAATTTTTTTATTAGATGCACTGTTTAAAAGTTATTTCAAGTATGGAAGTTAAAGGACTATGTATAAAAAGTATAAAAAAGTCTTGTAAACATCCACCACGATTTGTAAAATGTCTCCCAATCCAGCTATTTACCAACATTTTCAGCTTCTAACATTTTCGAAAAATGCAAACAATCCTTAACAAGACATACAAATACCATAATTATTTCTAATTAACGTTGTAGACACTAAGCTTAGCGAAAATCCTGCTGTAAGAGGCGCCAACTAGGTCTTAGCCTCAACGCGTTAATTTATCCAATTAAATAATCCAGAGGTCTGCAGAAAAATATTCGAAACAGTGAAAAAAGTCCATCAAGGTATAAAAACGTACTAGGAAGAAGTTGGTCGAACTCACGAGGAGCTTCACAGTTTGAACTTGAAGAACCCAGCGCGCGAGACAACCCGTTCAACCCATTATTCCGCGGCTTCAAACATTCCACCGCTTTCTACGGTATAAATATTGATTACGTTAAACTATCGGGCACATGAATATTTATCAGAGCTGGTAGGTTTGTGTTGGAGAAGAACGCGCGGTGCCTATCGATCAGAGCCAGTCAGAATTACCGCATCGGAACGCGTGGCTAAAATAATTCCTTCTTATCGGGATCGTAACAGGCTCGTTCCGCGCCCGTGGCTGCAGTTAATTAACGCGTCGCGTAGAATTACACGTCCCATCGAAGCGACGCTGCGAGAACGCGACGCGTCGCCGTTCGTTCGGACAGTTCATTCCGGTGCACGAGTACCCGCCACGGTGGAAAATCCTCTCCGTCGCGAGCTCGTCGAACGAGAACCAACGAAACCCAATTCGCGACAGCCACCACGAAAATCTAAGTATTTACACGATCAAGCAATTGAGGTAAAAGAACAGACAGCCGCGAAGAAGAAACATCTGCGAGAAGAACCAGAACGACATCGATTTGCCTTCGCTGAAAACCTGCCTGGACCAATCTCAAACCGATTCGAACCCATTCAGTACGACAAACCTCCAAAATCTTCCTCTATCAAATTCAAGAAACTTCCAACTCATCTCTGTACTGTCGATCAATTCAGTATTGGCACGATTATCCGCGCAAGGTATGCAACAAGACTATCTAAGAAATATGCACGATGATAAAATGGACGCGAGAGACGTAGTGCCAATGTTCACCATTGGGAAGGCAGAAAATCTAGCCACAGAAATGAAAGAGTGATCCGCGTACCTGTCTCTCAACTCAATATTGGCACGATTATCCGCGCAAGGTATGCGACAAGACTATCTAAGAAATATGCACGATGATAAAATGGACGCGAGAGACGTAGTGTCAATGCTCACCATTGGCAAGGCAGAAACTCTAACCACAGGAATGAAAGAGTGATCCGCGTACCTGTCTCTCAACTCAGTATTGGCACGATTATCCGCGCGAGGTATGCACCAAGCCTATCATTCTACGATCACGATTGTCAAGACCAAATATGAGCGATAATAAAATGGACGCAAGAGACGTAGTGCCAATGTTCACCATTGGCAAGACAGAGAACCAAGCCACAGAAATGAAAGAGTGATCCGCGTACCTGTCTCTCAACTCAGTATTGGCACGATTATCCGCGCGAGATATGCAACGAGACTATCATTCTACGATCACGATTGTCAAGACCAAATATGAGCGATAATAAAATGGACGCGAGAGACGTAGTGCCAATGCTCACCATTGGCAAGGCAGAAAATCTAGCCGCAGAAATGAAAGAGTGATCCGCGTACCTGTTACGCCGTGGCTGCGTCGATTTCCCGCGTGAGCAGCGGCAGTGGAACAGCACCGGGTGGTCCTCTCCCCCAGGCAGCCGCGGGGACACTTGGCTCGCGGTAAACGATCGCGGTCCTCGCGTAACGTAAACAGAACGACGAACGGTTCGGAGAGGGGGTTGTGCGCGCGATAAGCTGATCGCGAACCGTAACGCACTGCCGTACGGACGCGACTGTTCGCGACGCGACGCCGCTCTGACGGACGCCGGCGTCTCGACGCTCTCGACCCGGCCGTAGCAGGCCTCGCACCCTCGCGTCGCAACTCCTCCCCCCGCGGAGGGCGCGCAGCCGCGACGCACGCTCGACGCTCGCTCGACGCTCCCACCTACACCATCGCCGGGGCGCGCGCGGATTACGTGGGCCTCGTCGTGTGGGTGCACACCGCCAGGCGTCATTGATGCGACGCGCGTAAATTCCACGCCGCGGGACCCCGCGTCGAATTGTTTGCACACGGGGTGGGGAGGAAATGGGGTTTCGATCGCGTATGAGGCGACCAGTGCATGGGGCGATGAATGGCGCATGTGGAACGACAGAAGCTGCGGGGGCGGGTTGGTCAATGGGGATGATTGTAGTTCGACTGTCGTTCTTGGAATTTTATCGAACGCGTTCTTTATGGGGGACCAATTCTGTAGATTATCGTTAGTTTTTGGGATAAGGATGAAGGAAGGATGGAGGAAATTGTTGTAGGTTTTGAGTGCGTGTAATGGGACTAATTTTTGGGGTGATGGATTGGGTGATATGGTGGATGCTTGTATTTTAAGGGATATTTTCTTGGTTTTGGTTTTTCGAAAACAGTATGACAATCTTCTTCTACCCCATAAAATTCGAATAACGAATAACGAATACACGATGGTTGGGTTTGGAGACTTGGTCATTTATGAATTCTTGAGGATTGTTTTAAGAATTTCATATCATAAGACTGATCGAAGATACTTCTAATAATAACCTTGTTCTATCCCATGGAATTCGTTAGTCTCTTGCTTAGAGGAGGAAATGGGGTTTCGATCACGTATGAGGCGACCAGTGCATGGGGCGATGAATGGCGCATGTGGAACGACAGAAGCTGCGGGGGCGGGTTGGTCAATGGGGATGATTGTAGTTCGACTGTCGTTCTTGGAATTTTAGCGAACGCGTTCTTTATGGGGTATCAATTCTGTAGACCGCGGTTAGGTTGGGGCCAAAACTAATTTCGGATATGGTGGATGCTTGTGTTTTAGGGGATATTTGTCTGGTTTTGATTTTTCGAAAATATGGCAAGCCTATTTTAAGGCTTAAAATTCCCTAAAAAATTCGTTAACATTTTTGGTCCAAGGAAACAGTAAGGATGGATGAAATTAATTCTGGAATGCATACAAAATGTCGATGAATAAGAAAAACACGATGGTTGGGTTTAGAGACTGGGTCACTTGTGAATTCTTCAGGACTTTTTGAAGAATTTCGTATCATAAGACTGATCGAAGATACTTCCAATAATATATTTCTAATGAAAAATGTATAACACCTTGTTCTATCCCATGGAATTCGTTAGTTTCTTGCTTAGAGGATGAAATAAGGGTGAAGAAACTTAATGTTGGAGTGTGTGCAAATGGGGCCGTCGATGAATGGCGCATGTGGAACGCCAGAAGCTGTGGGGGTGGTTGGTCAATGGGGATGATTGTAGTTCGAGTGTCGTTCTTGAAATTTTATCGAACGCGTTCTTTATGGGAGACCAATTCTGTAGATTATCGTTAGTTTTTGGGATAAGGATGAAGGAGGGATCGAGGAAATTGTTGTAGGTTTTGAGTGCGTGTAATGGGACTAATTTTGGGGGTGATGGATTGGTGATATGGTGGATGCTTGTATTTTAAGGGGTATTTTCTTGGTTTTGGTTTTTCGAAAACAGTATGACAATCTTCTTCTACCCCATAAAATTCGAATAACGAATAACGAATACACGATGGTTGGGTTTGGAGACTTGGTCATTTATGAATTCTTGAGGATTGTTTTAAGAATTTCATATCATAAGGCTGATCGAAGATACTTCCAATAATAACCTTGTTCTATCCCATGGAATTCGTTAGTCTCTTGCTTAGAGGAGGAAATGGGGTTTCGATCGCGTATGAGGCGACCAGTGCATGGGGCGATGAATGGCGCATGTGGAACGCTTCGAGCTAAGGGGGTGGGTTAGTCAATGGGGATGATTGTAGTTCGAGTGTCGTTCTTGGAATTTTATCGAACGCGTTCTTTATGGGGGACCAATTCTGTAAACCGCGGTTAGTTTTGGGGCTAAGGATGAAGGAGGGAATTGTTGTAGGTTTTGAATTCGTGTAATGTCCATAAAATCCAAAACTAATTTTGGATATGGTGGATGCTTGTGTTTTAGGGGATATTTGTTTGGTTTTGATTTTTCGAAAATATGGCAAGCCTGTTTTAAGGCTTAAAGTTCCCCATAAAATTCGTTAACATTTTTGGTCGAAGGAAAAGGTAAGGATGGATGAAATTAATTCTGGAATGCGTATAAAATGTCGATGAATAACGAATACGCGATAGTTGGGTTTAGAGACTGGATCACCTGTGAATTCTTCAGGATTTTTTCTCAAAAATTTCGTATCATAAAACTGATCGAAGATATTTCCAATAATATATTTCTAATGAAAAATGTATACACTTTGTTCTACCCAATGGAAATCGTTAATTTCTTGGTTAGAGGATGAAATAAGGCTGAGGAAAATTAATGTTGCAGAGTATGCAAATTGTCGATAAACAACAAATATATAATAATTAAGCTTGCACTAGAGAGATTTCTGAGACCAGATACTTATATTCTAAGCGATATTTTCGAAATTTCAGATCATCCCTTCGATCGAAGACATTATTTATCATATAAAAAATTGGCAATTCGTATTAACTTTTTGGTCAGGGGATCAAATAAGCATAATAAAAATAATTTTTGCAATGTATGCAAAATGTCAATAAATGGCGAATATACAATGACTAAGTTTGCGCTAAACGGTTATTTAATAGTAAATGCTCGCGTTTATCATAACATTTCATAGGTTTCATTTTCGAAATTTCATATCATCTCCTTCGATCGAAGACATTATTTATAATACAAAAAATTGGCAATTCGTGATAACTGTTTGGTCAGGTGATCAAATAAGGATAGTGGAAATGTCAATAAATGACGAATATACAATACTAAGTTTGCGCTAAACGATTGTTTAATAGTAAATGCTCGCGTTTTCGATAACATTTCGTGGGTTTAATTTTCGAAATTTCGTATCATCCCCTTTGATTGAAGGCATTCTCTACAGTGTAGGAGGAACATGAAACCCTGTTCTACCCCGTGGAAACCATTAACTGTTCGGCTAAGGGATGAAGTATGGATACAGGAAATGAGTTTTGGAGTGCGTGCGAGTTGTCGATGAATGGCGAATGTAGGCTGGCTAGATTTGTGCTGGTGGGTTGATCAATGGAGATGGACGTACCGTCAATACATAGCCGACGTTTATGTTCTGAACGACGCTGCGAAGGATTTATTTAACCCTGATCCATCCCCCGTATCAATTCGAACCAATTTCCTCGCAAAATGTTACATCACTCAAATATTCCTGAACTTTGACAACAATTTTGTAACTGACGTTCAAACGAATTTGTATAATTACCCATCAATCCGTTCATTTCAACCACTTGTCCATAGAAGCAAATTTCATTTCTTTTAACACAAAACCTAAAAATACCACACTAAAAACTGATAATTAAATTTTTACGATAATAATTTGTTTTTAGAATCGCACAATTACGTCAATTTAACAGCAAAGAACTGTTGAGAATTAAATTTAAAAACTAAGCGTCAGTCGTGGGTTCCTCTTTTACCCTCAATGGTGGACGTTTCCGTTAAAGGATGAAATTAGAGGCCAGAGAACGCGTTTCGAACCACGCGCAAGATGACTCATGTTCGAGGGTGTTAATGAATTGCAGGTGTAGGCTGACTGTAATGGCAAGTTGGCTAGCAAAGATGTGGGTGCGTGCACTTTCATTTTCACCCTGTACGTTTTACTTCAAAAACTTCGTATCATTTCATTTAATCAAAGGCATTTTTTTGATAGAAAAACTACGAGACTGGCGTCGTTGATAGGCTGCATGTAAATTTCACGCCATGGTATTCGCGTTCGCTTTTTCCTTTTTTTTTTCAAAGGACGAAGCGTAAGGGCGGAGGAAATGAGTTTTGGATTACGTACGAGGCGACTCGTGTCGGAGGGTGTCGATGAATGGCAAATGTAGGCCGAGACTGTGATGGCGTACTCGATGGGGATGGATTTATTCTAAATATTTCACGCTTGACCTTTCAACGGCATTTTGAAGGATCTACCTGACAAATTTTGTTAACAATCTTAAATTAATATTCTTAAAATAGCCATAATTTTGTTCGCCCAGCTTTAACACTTTCTTGATATTATTAATTAAAAATTGAACAAATAATAATTTTCAAAGTGAAGCACCATTCGTATCTTTTCAATGATACAATTGATTAATAAAAATAACAGGTAATTCTATTTATTGTTGATCTGCAATTTTACGCAGAAGCAATCTCGCGTCGACTATTAATTCGTAATTAAGCACGAGAGTGAAACGATTTAAATAAACTGCAATAACGAACTTACACAAAACTCTGCATAATATATTTTAATAATATTTTTATATGGTAAACTGTGTAGTAATTTGAATATTCAGAAAAGTTATTTTTTTATAATAACGCGAACACGATTGGACACAGCGAAGAAAGACTTTACAAAGTTTCAAAAATCCAAATAGCTGCTGCAAACGTAAACACAAGTTAACTCGTGATTAATTAACAATCTATTAAAATTAACCTGTTCAAAAAACACTGACACATAAGAAGTGTGCGTTTATAATTTCTTCTGAAAGAGAATTTTTAAATGAGTACAATCACGATAAATAATACTTGATTTATCAAATATTAACGATATGTTTTAAATAATCAAAGAAACCAAAGCACTTAAAAAGCAACGATGTGATATTTGCAAACTAATTATTATCAAATGGAACAAAATATGGTTACACGATTTTTTATTTTTATTGTTGAAAGATTCACGACAGATTTGAACTTTTTCTTCGTTTCGAATAATTTTAATTCGCGTCGTTTTAGCAGACGCCATCGACGCGTCGCCTGGAAGGTTCACCTTGACTCCTGGACGGAAGGGTGAGAGAAGAGCGCGAGGAATTGGGGTGGCTCGCGTCCGCCGAACTCGCTGAATGCCGAACGTGGGTTCCGTTCGTCGGATTTATGGTGGTAGCTCGGTGAACGAAGAACGAATGGGACCTACACACTTCAGCGTTTCCAATTAGCTTTGTCAGAGGAATTTATATCGATCAAATTATCTAGAGTTCGATGATTTTCGATGATAAACGGATCCTCGTGTTCTAGTTCCTACAATTTTGAATCTATTACACATGTTTTGTGCAATTATGAATAAATAATAGAATATAAAACGTATTATCGTTTACTTATACTTGCAAAACATAAATGTTAATTAATTGACTAAAAAAATTATTACAACAAACGACGTTTCTATTTTCAGATCTCATCGTTCTGTTCAATTACATATAAATAATAGAATATAAAACATATCATCATTTACTTATGCTTGTAAAACATAAATGGTAATTAACTGACTAAAAAAATTATTTCAACAACAAAACGAGTCTCTACTTCCAGATCTCATAATTCTGTTCAATTGCAAATAAATAATAGAATATTATCATTTACTTAAACTTGCAAAATATAAATGGCAATTAACCAACTAAAAAAATTACTTCAACAACAAAACACGTTTCTACTTCCAGATCTCATCGTCCTGTTCAATTAAATGATAGAATATAAAACATATTATCATTTGCTTACACTTGCAAAACACAAATGGTAATTAACCAACCAAAACATTATTTCAACAACAATACTCAATTACAAATAAATAACAGAATATAAAACATATTATCGTTTACTTACACTTGCAAAACATAAATGGTAATTAACCGAGTAAAACAATTACTTCAACAAAAAAACACGTTTCTACTTCCAGATCTCACCATTCTGTTCGATTCCTATAAAACTATCTAATTGTGACTAAATAAGTACAAAAATTAATCACGATTATCCAATTCAAATTCTAATTGATTCGTCGATCAACCGTAATAATCGACTAAAGAATAATCGAATCGCAATCCAACTGTGGCCCACGCTCGCACACGCGTGCAAATTTCTACGAGCCATAAACAGAACGGATGAACCACGAAGTAGGGAAGAACGTGGACGCGCAGGGTGTCACGTACGTAAGAAGAACAGCGCCTGACGTTATTCCTCTTAGCGGAATCCACCGTGTTGTTTTCTTGGTCGAAAGGTGAGACAAGAGTGCAGGGAATTGCGTACCGTATTGTGTACGAAGTGACTCGTACCCGAGGGTGTTGACGAATGGCGAGTGTGGGTTGGTTCGTTTTATGGTGGCGAGTCGGTGGGACGGTTGCAATCGTTCTGACAGATTTACGCGCGGCAATTTTATTTTGCTCGATCAACGAGTTAATATCCTTCGCTGTGCCAAGTACACAAAACAGATTTTATGATGATTACTCGACGAACAGGACTGATTTGATTGAAATTAAAAAATGGTTACAATCCCAATCGCGTTTCACTGTTTGATTCTACTTTTATTCCATTTTGTTCGGATAAAAAAGCCAGAAATAGAATTCTCCAACTGGATTACCTCAAAAACATTTCGTTCCACTGTTAATTCTAATTTTTTTCTTCAGATGGAACCACTCGACGTTCTCTGACGCACGTTACTCCGTCAGAGCCTACAATATCAATCTGATCCCGCCTACGTTTACATATGGATGTCCATGGATATCGCTACACGTAGCAGCAATGCTGGATTACAGTGATAATTTAATTGCTGCCTAATACAAATGTCAGGCGTAATCCAACGGGCATTGTATCATATTTGCGCCGATGTCCATTATCCGGGAATTAGACACGGAACGGCACTGATTTCGATATCAATTATCTAGAACCAGCCGCGCACTTAGATGCCGATTAAATCTCAATTAGCTCGCGTTATGTTTGGATTAGGAATCGATTAACACCAGTCTCGATGTAATTCAGATTGTAGTCACCTACCCTCCCTGGTGACACCTCAAACTGGACGCGTGTGGAGTCCTCGAGTTCAGATTCTTGATCGAACACAGGTATTATTTATTTTGCGTTGAACCAAGGTGGAAACGCGATCGATAAAACTCGACGAAAGCTATTACCCTCCCTGGTGACACCTCAAACTGGACGCGTGTGGATCACTCGAGTTCAGATTCTTGATCGAACACAGGTATTATTTCTTTTGTGTTCAACTAAGGTGGAAATGCGATGGATAAAACTTGACGAAAGCTATTACCCTCCCTGGTGACACCTCAAACTGGACGCGTGTGGATCACTCGAGTTCAGATTCTTGATCGAACACAGGTATTATTTATTTTGCGTTGAACCAAGGTGGAAACGCGATCGATAAAACTCGACGAAAGCTATTAGGACGAGGTCAAACGGCGCTCTGACCGAAAGTATCAATTACTTCGACCCCCACGCCTCGTGTTTCCTCTGTCCACAGATTTACGAGCGGATTCAGTGGTCCCGCTCGCCGCTTAGATTGTTGCAAATCCAGCCCCCCTCCTGCCACCTTGTGCGTCTCAAACACACCGTAAATTCAGTTGACTGTAATAAAGCCTGAATTGGAGCCGGCCAGGATCATGACCTTTGACCAAGGACGGTTGGGAAGGTATTTATTTCCATGGGGCACCGTTGACAGAACCCTGAAGAGAGCTTTCATTTCTCTGGATTGATTTGAGTGCTTGCGAGTTTCTTCGATTTGTTTTGCGATATATGAGGTGTTCCCGATTAATTATTTGTAGAAAATACATTTTTGATGACCTTGGTTACGTGTCATTGTATTATAGAAAGAACGCGAGATTATTTGGTATTTTTTAAATGATATAATGTATTTTTGAATTTGTAGAGTTACGACAGTTCTTTCATTTTGAAATTTAAGTGAAAGTCTACTGAAACTGGTATCATTTCAAGTTTCATGATTCCATATTGTCATTGCTAGCAAAAACAATAGAAGAAAAATAAAATAGTTTCGAAACTCAAGCTCATCTTAGATTTGAACTTGTCTCGACTTCAGCTACAACAAAGTCAAAAATGGCTTTGACTTTTTACTAAAAGAAAATTTTTAAAACTGATCAACTTTTCTTTCTAAACGTTTCTTCAAAAGACTAGTCAAGAATTTGGCTTTCGATTCAAGTTCTTTAATATTGTACCTAAGTCGAAGAATCGCCCATAAAATTGGGACTAACTAAACTCAAGGCTCTAATGGTGACTAGAAACTCTTTTATCTCAAACTAACTACTTATTTCTTTGCTATGGTCTTTTGCTTTCCAGTCTCGAAATTCTAATACTCCTCTAGAAACCATTTCATCACTCTTTCAGTACTGCTGGTACATTTGTAGAGAATGGATAACAAGGCTCTCGATTCCAAGAATGATGACAACTGTCTGGTCAACCGTTGTATAGCAACTGGTCCCAAACGCTTGGTGACTAAGCTCAATGAACACTTCTTTAACATTTTAACTGTTGCATCAATTTTTCAACATCTTTCGTTCAAGTATATACAATTAAATAGTTTTGCTTCTAGCGTATACTTTACAATTTTTACAAAAGTACAATGACCATAATTATCAAGAAAAGGGAATGGAATACTGAGATATCACTTTGCGCTACGCGCAGGCGCAAAAGTGTTAATTTTACTGCAAAGTAATTACTATTGAAAATAAAAAAGTCTACCAAAAAGGGAAACATGAAAAAGTCACGTACCAGCTAAGAATATTACGCGGATAATATGATTAAAATTCTACTACCTCAAAAACAACATTTACCAGCGACCCTGTCATAAATCTACCTGTCGCAATCTCTAACGCAACCATCGAAGGTGCTTGAAAAATGGCGGTCAACGTAAGAAGAACCACCTCCATATGTTTCCACTGAAATAACTAAATATTCCACGCGTGCCAACCTATAAAACAAATAGGACATAACCTGTGCAACACTACGCTCGCGTATCCTACCTTTCGAACCGGATGAAATATTACGAGACGTTGCACACGTTGCAAACTGGCTACTTGCCCAACTCTCACCTTACCGTTTCTTCGTGGCAAGTTTCCGTCGAAAAGGTGGACGTGTATCGATTTTACAAAGAAAGTGGCAAATATTTGAGACGAGCGATGGAAACGTTCGATTAATCGTTATTAAAACTGGATTTCCAGCTAAAATCGCGCTGCGTTAATACAAGAGCCGCCATTTTTCTGCGACACGCAAACGAAAGATATTAGCTGAAATTTCTGGTGGATGTGTATCGATTTTGTAAAAAAAGGTGGCAAATATTTGAGACGAGCGATGGAAACGTTCAATTAATCGTTATTAAAATAACGGATCTCCAGCTAAAATCGCGCTGCGTTAATACACGAGCCGCCATTTTTCTGCGACACGCAAACGAAAGATATTAGCTGAAATTTCTGGTGGAGGTGTATCGATTTTGTAAAAAAAGGTGGCAAATATTTGAGACGAGCGATGGAAACGTTCAATTAATCGTTATTAAAATAACGGATCTCCAGCTAAAATCGCGCTGCGTTAATACACGAGCCGCCATTTTTCTGCGACACGCAAACGAAAGGTATTAGCTGAAATTTCTGCTGAGAAATGTTGGCCAGACTTTCTCTAAACTACGCAAACTGTTCCACAGGCTGGCGAGTAAACGAGAACGCATTCCTTACGAGCGTGCGTACGCGATTGCTCGCTTGAATCCGTTCTGAAACGTACTCGCGGCTGCTGGCGAAAGAAAACTCGCGGTATTGCAATTTATTCTCTTCCCCTTTCTCTACTTTTATAAGTGGTACCGCTCACAGTGTTTTCTCGTACGGATGGTTTCTTAGATATGATTTTTTAAAACCCCTGCTTTTTGAACCAGAAATTAATGCACCAGGTTATTACGCGGAAAATTTAAAAAAAATATGGCGCCAGGAATGTTTAAATGTTCGTCTACGAATATCATTTTTATTATTGTCTGCGAGTTTTATGAGTGAATATTCGCGGAAGATTGAGGTTTTTCAAAAAATTACCGCACGTTGTTACGTGTAAAATTGTTTAAAAATATGCAATGGAAGGAGGGAATATTTAAATGTTCGTTTACAATTATTGCTTTAATTGTTGTCTGCAATTTTTAATGACGAAGGCGAGAGATTTTAAATACGAACAGAAGATTTATTGCATACAGAATTTTGTTCAAATGGGATGAAAGGAAGATTTAAATATTCATTTCGGTGAATGGTACGAACTTTCTTACAACTATTGTAATTTTCTGTTTCCTGTTTCAGAAACGGAAGCCAGAGGATTTTAAATATGAATACGCGCTTTATTACGTGCGAACTTATTTTCAAACGATGGCAAGAGAAATATTTAAACATCCATTTCACTGTACCTGAATTCACGGCTCTCTTTCCTAATTATTCTTATAATTCTCATAATTTTTCGCAGCGAAACGTCCAGCATTTTAAATACCAGTGCACGGTTCATTACATAGAAAATTATCTGAAAATGATGGTGAGAGGAATATTTAAACATTTATTTCTGTACGCTTATTTAAATTCGCCACCGTTCTTCCGCATCTATTATTACTTTCCTCAATTTTTATCAATAAATACACATAAAAAATTTTCCAAACTTATAACGTAAGAAATATCATTCTCTAAATATTAACTTCTACGACCTTTGAAAATCACAGAACGTTTATTTGAAATTATATCATAAATTGAAAAAGCAACCTGCATTCAGAACTTCACTTTAATTTTAATATTTAAATTAACACTTTGACACACATTTCTGGCCATGCGATCGCTCTCAGAAACACATTTTATTTTTCGATTGTTTATGACTGCCAGATGAAAATTATCACATTTTACCACAGTTTTTCCCAAAAAGCTTACGATGGCTATAATCGTCATTTGCACAGCATGTCATTTTTCTATTCCCAAAGCAAATGACGGCTATAACCGTCGTGACGACTATAAGGCATTTGCTTTACTAATTCATTGCATTTACAGTAAAACCTGTTTTTGTGCGGTGGATAGGGACCGCATAAAAGAAATCGTACAAAAAAATATTCGAAAATTTTATAAATTCTTACATATAATAAACAACTTTGTACGATATACCGCCTAAATTTTTTTTGTGCGGTGAATAGGGACCGCATAAAAAAAGTCGGACTTAGAAAATACATCAATGACTTATGAAATAGATGAGAGAATGCTTTCAATTAAATAAAATAATTAAATTAGACCTAAAGAAATTGTAAAAAGATTTAATTTTTCATTGTACATATATATGGAGAAGTTTTCAAATTATACGTTAAATAGTTTGCTGCTACTCGTCGTAATCTAAAACGCGCATCTTCTTGTGATGGATCGGTTGAAAATCGCTTTCGTCGCTTGAAGATAGGATTTCAATTGGTTTGTTTTTTGGTACCATAAAGTCGGTGATCAGTTTTTGTGACGACGGTTGACTGGTCAATTGCTTGTAAACGTCACGATAGTGAGACATGCATGATCTCAGCTCTTTTTGGAATTTTAAGCGTCTTTCGGCATTGGTATCTATTTTAAGAAAATGCGTTTCCAATTTTTTCGAAATTTGGATCCCTGCATATATTTTATCCGCTGTAATAGATTCCGGTTCTTCTTGTACATTTTCATAATCTATCAAACTATTGATAATGTCGCTATCATCGACAGCTTGGTCCTCAATCATCTCGTCCAGGTCATTATCGTTGAAAGAGTCAAAGCCTTCTCCGCCAATGTTATGTGCGAGCGCACTAATTTCAGATAATAACGTTGACGCGTTTTCGGTAACGTTTCGTTTAATTACACATTCAGGCCAGATCACTTTCCAGCACGAATTTAATGTGTGTTGTTTGATTTTTCCAATTGCTGCAATAATATGGTTTATGCAGTCTAAAATTGAGAATTCTTTCCACAACATGTATATGTACATTGATAGGAAACATTAAATTGGTGCTAACGCCGTTAAGATTCATATACCGCATAAAAATAAATCGCACAAAAAAAATCGCACAAAAATAAAATCGCACAAAAACAATTGCACAAAAAAAAATCGCATAAAAAAGGACCGCACAAAAACAGGTTTTACTGTACTTAATTCATGAAAAAATACTTGCAGAATAAATGGTTCGTCTTCATAGAATCATCTTTCGACTGCGTCAACTGAAATCGACTAAACTTTTGGTACGACTGTTATAGCAGTCATTTGTCTCTAGATACTCAAATGTTCCAAAGCGAAAAGAAATAACTAATATGCTGTCTGGCATGCTATCACTTTTTTTCTAGATGTGTTAGTCAATAAATTAACAAGTGTATGTGTTAGTACATTTCGTACTAACGCTGTTCTTTTTTTATTGATTAAAATATGCACGACGGTTATAATCGTCATTTGCGTACATATCGTCAAGGATCTGACGGCTATAGACGTCATGTACGTCAAAGTGTTAACCAGTTAAGTGCGTTTGACGTGTATACTCGTGTAAAATAAAAAATTACCATTCACTATAAAAACTCGAAATCTCAATAAAATGTAATAAGAATATTATTTGGTGGTATGTTCCCTTTATATACATAGCTTGAAATTTCGTAAACTATTTCCTTATTTTTCTTGTTTATTCTTGCTATCTTCAATTTTTCTTGTTTATGTATTTTATTATTTTCTGACAATTTTCAAGCTTTTAGTAAGAATAACGTATTCAGAAACGAATCGTTACTTTTCCTTGACGAATAAAAATGTAATCCTTCCTCGTTTCTCATAAAATGTATAATAGTACCATTTGCCCTGCGTTCGACGTGTATACACGTCGTTGCCTATTTTTAATTCCGCACCCTGTGCTGATCTTTTCAAACTAAATTCCACAGTTAACTGGTTAAAGATAAATCTTTTCCTATTAAAAAATGTAGCTTGGAAAATAAAGAAAAAAAAAAAATCTTCACCACACGCAGGCGTCGTATCAAATTACTTTTAATCGTCGTCAACGAGTGACAGTGCCACGTGTTCGAAACACCGCGCAGTTTCGAATTACTTGCTCGTAGCCAGTAATTGAGTCGTATATTCCGACGTAATCGTTAGACCTTTATCAAAGGTTCGCCCCAAGTTGGCCACGATTTACTCGCGATTTGTTAGACACCGCCCACGCGAGTCGTTCCTCCGCGACTTTTGCAATAACGATATCTCGAGTGGTCTCCACGAGCCACCCGCTGACTGAGCCGACTCGGTTCTCAGAAACTTACGACATCGCGAGGAGACCCTACCCTTCAACTCTCGCCGTCGTGGAATACTTTCGCGTGAAACGACTGTCGACCTTTACCGTCACCTTTGCCTCCTTCGTGGGTGTTGTCTTCGAGAATTTTACTGCTACCGTTACGATTTAGTTTCTGATTTGGATGATCGTGTTGCGTTACAGCGTAAAATTAGTAATTTTAATCTACTTTATATAAGAATTTTACTGATACCATTACGATTTAGTTTCTGATTTGGATGATCGTATTGTGTTACAGCGTAAAATTAATAATTCTAATCTACTCTATATAAGTATTTTACTGATACCATTATGATTTAGCTTCTGATTTGGATGATCGTATTGTGTTACAGCGTAAAATTAATAATTCTAATCTACTTTATATAAGAATTCTACTGTTTTTAAGAATTTTGCTGCTATCATGACGATTTAGTTTCTGAATTGGATGATCGTGTTGTGTTACAGTGTAAAATTAATAATTCCAATTTACTCTATATAAGAATTCTACTGTCTTTAAGAATTTTACTGCTATCATGACGATTTAGATCCTGATTTGGATGACCATATTGTGTAACAGCGTAAAATTAGTAATTTTAATCTACTTTATATAAGAATTTTACTGCTACCGTTACGATTTAGTTTCTGATTTGGATGATCGTATTGTGTTACAGCGTAAAATTAATAATTCTAATCTACTTTATATAAGAATTCTACTGTCTTTAAGAATTTTACTGCTATCATGACGATTTAGTTTCTGAATTGGATGATCGTGTTGTGTTACAGTGTAAAATTAATAATTCCAATTTACTCTATATAAGAATTCTACTGTCTTTAAGAATTTTATTGCTACCTTTACGATTTGGTTTCTGATTTGGATGATCGTATTGTGTTACAGCGTAAAATTGATAATTCTAATCTACTCTATATAAGAATTCCACTGTCTTCAAGAATTGTACTCTTACCATTACGATTTAGTTTCTGATTTGGATGATTGTATTCTGTTACAGAGTAAAATTGATAATTTTAGTCTACTCTGTATTAAAATTTATTAACCTACTTCAATAGTCACTTTCAAAGATTTTTTCTTTATTATACTTAACGTAAAGGAATTCGAGATACAAATTTAGTCGTAGTGATAAAATTAATTAAATTAAGATCAATTTTAGAAAACGACCCATGGTTTCCTTGTTAATAACCGACGATAATAAACCTTGGTTGTAATAGCTATACAAAATCGATTAAAATTAACCAGAAATATATGTTAGGACTAATTAAATTTAATTTTTTGAAATATAGCATAAAGCAAAGGAAGGTTATCGAATTTAGCCACATTTGGCAAGCAATTGTCCATAGCAGGAATAATATCGAAAAAGCGATTACTTTGAAAATAGAATTGATTATTATTTACTACACATATCTATTAAAGGTCTTCGTCGTCTACTTTCAATCTTTTGTGTCGTTGTAGTATCGATCAAGTCAAGACGCTTTTTGGATCTATTGCTTGCTACAATCAAGGGTAGGATCGATGGTTTGAGGCGGTTACTTAATTAGAATTTGCATTAACCAATTACCTTTCACAGTAGCTTCCCTCGCCAAATATTCGTAAAATTTTCAACGACGAATCCTCTTGTCCTAGTTAAAAACCTTTATAAAACCTCGTCAGTCATAGTAAAACCAGTTAAAATCGAAACATCATGCGATACATTTACAAAAACTTGTTGAAAATTTCGTAACTTACTTCATCTCCTTAACAATTACCAAAATATGAATAATAATAAAAATTAAAATAACAAGTCATTGAAGATCATTCTCGATCAATGTTAATTCTTCGACCACACCAACATCAAACTAAACATCGAAAAATAATAATATAATTTAAAAGAAACAAAGAAATTCCCTAACAGTTACCAAAATATAAATAATATGAAAATACAAGTCGTTGAGGATCGTTTTCTTTCAAATTTAATTCCTCAACCACATCAACGTCAAACTAAATATCGAAGAAGAACAATATAATTTAAAAGCAAGAAAGAAATTCCCTAACAGTTACAAAAATATAAATAATAAGAAAAATTAAAATAAATTAAAAGTCGTTAAGTATCACTCTCTATCAAAGTGAATTCTTCAACTACACCCACGTTAAACTAAACGTCGAGAAATAACGATATAATTTAACCCTCTATGAGCCCGTGTACCTTTCAGGTCACACTTTAATTTATCACATTTTACAAAACAATTTAAACTTTATATTCCGATGTAACTTTCAAGTCACAAAGTGAACATATTTCAATAAAATAGTTTAAACGCAAAAATTAGTTCTCATTTGCATATACAAGTTTAAAATATCTAATTTTTCGTTTCCACAATTTGTTTGGATTTAAAACAAAAATTCGACTCGTAGAGGGTTAAAAGAAAAAAAAGAACGAATCGTAGCCTCGTGGAAGAGCAGAACGGACAGAGTGTAGCGGTTCGATTAAAATCAGATTTGCTCGCGCGTTAGAGGCGGATGAAAGGCTCTCGGTGTGTTTCACCGCGAACACGTAGCGGATAGACCCTGGTAAACCCTGGTAGACCTAATTTCCAGTCAAGAGACACAGGAATACTTTCAAGGGATGGCAAGGTGGCGCGCGGTTCGAAAGAACCGGGGAAGAAGAGGGCGTCGCGACGACGAGCCAACAAAGAGGGCTGGATTCTTCGATCCTGGTGGATCAGGGTTAATACACTCCGCGCTGAGTGTTGTCTTTATCACAGGATTTGCTGACGTCCCGTGGAAAACGTCCAACTTCTGCATGCGCTCGTCCACGATGCACGCAGACAAGTGCATCGTGGTTGGAGGAAGGAACTTCTGTGGATCGAAACGAACGGATCAGTCGTGTGGATGGCTTAAGTGCGTTTTGTCATTAGATTTGTGTATTTTATCCTCGCGATCGATATTTTTGTTCCTCTGATTCGAGTAATGGAAGATTAATTAATTTTAAATTGCAATTATTTTATATTTTATATTATTTTATCTATTGCGTTTTGTCATTACACTTGTGTATTACATCCTCACGATCTACTCTTTTGTCCCTCTGAGTTAAGTAATAGAAGAATGCATTTTAAAATGCAATTATTTTAAGTAAGAAGAAACTGAAATTTGTTAGAAAACTATTCGATAGAAAAAATTTCAACCTGGCAGCGCTAATATCTTACACTTGAAACGAACAGAATAGTCGTAAGAGTAGTTTAAGAGCGTTTTGTTATTACACGTGTGAGTTTCACCCTTACGATTGTCTCTTTTGTTCTTCTGATTCGAGTAGTAGAAGAATACATTTTAAATTGCAATTATTTTAAATAAGAAGAAATTGAAATTTATTAAAGAATTATTCGCTGAGAAAAAATTTCAACTTGACAGCGCTAATATCTTACATTGTCTGACAATCACTGCTCTGTAAATGTTATAACATTGGACTCGACACGTGCCATGCCGCGTGGGATGTATGCGTTGACCTTTCCGTTCGAGCAGTTTGAAATTCTTATTCGAAAATGGGAAATGTAAGAAAACTTGCAAGGTAAACTCTTTAAAAATCAAATTTATTGCTTTGTTGTATTATGCATCTTAAACTCTATACTATTTTGTTGATTTTATGGCCATTATATTATTCTAGACGTAACTGTTGAATAATAATATTATTGTAAAGTATAGAAGATTTAAATTAATACAATATCGACTATTAACGATATTTTAATGTATTAACACATTCTGTGCTGCATTGATTTTTGGATAATTTCCGTTCAGGTTGCGTGGGACGTACATGCGTCACGCTTTACGATTAAATAGTCTTGCTAGAAGCAAAACGGAAATTATCCAAAAATTAATCCAACACAGAACGCGTTAATACATTAAAATATCGTTAATAATCTATATTGTATTAATTTAAACATCAATTCTTCTTTACAAGAAATCATAAACGTACACAGTGTCTATAATGAAACTAAGAGCAATAATAAAAACAATTTAATTATCCAAAAATCAATGCAGCACAGAACGCGTTAATACATTAAAATATCGTTAATAACCGATATTGTATTAATTTAAATATCAATTCCTCTTCACAAGAAATTATAAACATACACAGTGTCCATAATGAAACTAATATATAATAAAAACGATTTAATTATCCAAAAATTCCATTTTTAATTATCCAAAAATGAATCCAGCACAGGACGCGTTAATACATTAAAATATCGTTAATAATCGATATTGTATTAATTTAAATATCAATTCCTCTTCACAAGAAATTATAAACATACCCAGTGTCCATAATGAAACTAATATATAATAAAAACGATTTAATTATCCAAAAATTCCATTTTTAATTATCCAAAAATGAATCCAGCACAGGACGCGTTAATACATTAAAATATCGTTAATAATCTATATTGTATTAATTTAAACATCAATTCCTTTTGACAAGAAATGATAAACGTACACAGTGTCCACAATGAAACTAACATGCAACAAGAACAATTTAATTAATCTCGAGACAGATATAAATCATAATCGCGCGACGTCTCTAATTTGAATTCCACGATGAACCTTTGTACCGCGATATAAGACACGAAAATGTCTTGCGACAACCACGGGGACCGGAAACGCGGAGGATCCAGAATCATCAGACGACGCGACCGCGACGAACTCGAGGACGAGTATAATTAACGAGAAAATGAACGACGGACGTGCCACGGTGAATATATTCGCGGCGTGGAATTTCAATAATCCAGTCCTTTCGGGATTTCCAATTTTCCGCGGAGGAACGAACACGATAGAGAGGTCGCGCAGGGGCGAAGAGGGATGGAAAAGAAAAGAAAAAAAAAACTACTGCCAAGAGGGAATCGAGGAAAAGCAGAAATTCTGGCCTGAATATTGCGCTCTTGCCGATTTTTCTCTCGCATATTTCGACTTCCTTTCTTTTCTTTGCCTCCCACGGAAACGCCGCCCGTTGCTGCTGCTTCTCCTCGAGTCCTCCGCATCGGATACTCCACCCCTCCCCCCTCCATCGCATTGTTACGTCGGAAATGCGCGTGTAATTGGGAGGACGACGAAGTTCTGAGGGATTAGGTTGCGGGTAATTTTAACGGAGCCAGTCACCGCCTTCCCTCCCACGATTTTCCACTTATTTTCTGCCTTTTCGAAAGTCGGGATATTGTGTCGCGTTGTGGGGGTAACGAAGTTTCGAGGATTCCGTTCCGGGCGATTTGAATGGGCGCTGAAGGTCGTCTCGCGCGATTCTTTGGTCGCCTCGTTGCTTTTTGGGATGTCGCGATATTTTTATGGTTCAACATTTTGGTACACTTTTTATTATTATTATAGAAAAATCGCACATCTTGATATATTAAAGATTTGGGTGCAATTACATAGATTAATCTCGGAGATATGGATATATAAAGCTATTTTTATTTTAGTTGTAGTATTTGGTGTAACTAAACTCGAAATATAAATAATTCCTCGTGTCTAAATAATTAGAGCTTTATGTTTCAATAATTAGATTGTGGATCATTTGAATTATACTGTTTAAATAATAACATCCTCGAAAAATGAGCAAATAAATTTTAATAATTGTATTTATTTGTGATCAATTTTGTCAATAACTGGACTTACTTTTTACGCATCCGATAAGATCTCGAAAATTAAAAATTTTGTCCTACAACGCGAGAACGCTGGTGATTCGCTTATATTGTTTATATAATAACATAATAATATAATAACAAAAATTGGCAAATAAATTTTAATAATTGTATTTATTTGTGATCAATTTTGTCAATAACTGGACTTACTTTTCATGGATCCGATAAAATCTCAAAAATTTAAAATTTCGTCCCACAACGCGAGGACGCTGGCGATTCGCTTATATTGTTTATATAATAACAAAAATTAGCAAATAAATTTTAATAATTGTATTTATTTGCGATCAATTTTGTCAATAACTGAATTTACTTTTCACGCATCCGATAAGATCTCGAAAATAAAAAATGTCGTCCCCCAACAGGAGAACGCTGGCGATTCGCTAAACCAGAATACTGAAAACCGGGATTGCTTTAATTAAAACCACGACGACGAAGGAAATTAATTACCGGGACTACTGCTACTTCTTAAGTAACTTTACAGGAAGTAATTTCAAGTGTCCTATCTCGCGGAGATACACAGCGTTAAGTCGCTAATCTTCGCCTCAGAGAGTACCCCGGTTAATCCCAAATTAAGTAAACCGTCTGTACACAGCGCGAAATCACGTTCATATTTCCAAACCAGGTTTGAAAAAAATTCCTTCTCATCGACGATTACGACACAAAAATAGAAAAAATTCTAGTACTTCAAGAAAACCTGTTCATCGACCTAAAAACTTAATTTCATCCCCCAAAACAGGAGCATCCACCACCCCTTTAACAGGCCCCCTGGTACCGCGTCCTACGCGAACAAGGATCGATACGGAAGCGTCGAGCACTGGCGTGGACAAGAAAGATCGATAACGCCGATTGGAGGATCTGGTAAAAGGGTTTCGACGGTAACTGGCTGAGATCGTTGGTCCATAGGAGGGAATCTGTTCGCTCTGTTGGTGTACGAAGGACGTCGAGCGGCCCGTTATTGTCCCAGTTAGGCATGGTTCCGTGGAAAAGGGTCTGAAACGCGGCAGAAGAAAGCGCACGATCCGATCCAAACCGCCCACCATCGCTACCCGTATACATTCGCGTTCCTTTCAAACGACCAGGTTCCAAGCTTGTCCCCGATGTTTGTCGATCGGGAGAAGACCTCGCAATCGGAACCAGCGAAGAGCTGGCTTAGAGAATAAAAATGTTGCTATTCCTTTATCGATTTAACAACGACGACGACGAATGTTTCGATGTATTAAAATGTAAGATGGAGGACGAAAGTGAATGAATACCTCGAGTTTTCTTTTAATTAATTCGTGGTAATTTTATAGGTTGATGAAAGTATACAAAAATGCAAAGAGATTTTTATTTCAATTGTAAAGAATTGGTCTTTCTTTTTTTTGTTTGAGCTTAGAAATTTTGTTAGACAATTATGGTAAATTGTAACTTAATAAAGTGTGCAAGTGACATGAAAAATTCGATAGATGTTCGTTAAATTATCAAAAAACAGAATCGCGGTAATTTTATAGGTTCATGAAAGTATACAAGAATGCAGAGAGATTTTTATTTCATTTGTACGTTGAAAATTAGTTTTTTTATATTAGTTAAGAAATTTTTAAATGTGGGGCGAAGGTCGAAAGTGAATGAATACCTCGAGTTTCCTTTGAACTAATTCGTGGTAATTTTATAGGTTGATGAAAGTATACAAAAATGCAAAAAGATTTTTGTTTCAATTGTACGTTGAAAATTGATCTGTTTATTTGAGTTTAGAAATTTTGTTAGACAATTCTGGTAAATTATAATCTAACAAAGTATGCAAGTGACTTTAAAAATCTGATAGATGTTCGTTAAATTTCCAAAAAACAGAATCGCGGTGATTTTATAGGTTCATGAAAGTGTACAAAAATGCAAAGAGGTATTTGTTTCAATTGTACGTTGAAAATTTGTCTTTTTATTTGAGTTAAGAAATTTTGTTAGATAATTCTGATAAAATATAACTTAATAAAGTGCAAGTGACCTTAAAAATCCGATAGATGGTCGTTAAATTAACAAAAAACAGAATCACGGTAATTTTATAGGTTAATAAAAGTATACACGCAATGAGATTTTGATTTTAATTGTACGTTGAAAATTGATCTTTTTATTTGAGTTAAAAAATTTTCTTAAACAATTGTGGTAAAATATAACTTAATAAAGTGCAAGTGACCTTAAAACTCCGACAGATGTTCGTTGAATAAACAAAAAACAGAATCGCGGTAATTTTATAGGTTTATAAAAGTATTAAAAAATGCAAAGAGATTTTTATTTCAATTGTACGCTGAAAATTGATCCTTTGTTTGTTTAGAAATTTTGTTAAACAATTCTGGTAGAATATAACTTAATAAAGTGTGCAAGTGACCTTAAAAATCCAATAGATGTTCGTTAAATTTCCAAAAAACAGAATCGCGGTAATTTTATAGGTTTATAAAAGTATTAAAAAATGCAAAGAGATTTTTATTTCAATTGTATGCTGAAAATTGATCCTTTGTTTGTTTAGAAATTTTGTTAAACAATTCTGGTAGAATATAACTTAATAAAGTGTGCAAGTGACCTTAAAAATCCAATAGATGTTCGTTAAATTTCCAAAAAACAGAATCGCGGTAATTTTATAGGTTTATAAAAGTATACAAAAATGCAAAGAGATTTTTATTTCAATTGTACGTTGAAAATTAGTTTTTTTTATATGAGTTAAAACATTTTGTTAGACAATTCTGGTAAAATATAACCTAACAAAGTGTACGAACGACCTAAAAAATCCCATAGACGTTCGTTAAATTAACAAAAAACAGCGTATTGTATCACTTTCAACCATTCGTAACAATGTTCCAAAGAATATAGGAACGTCCCTCGAACAGAGTGTACCCGAGCGTGCTTATTTCCGCGTTGCAGCACCGAACGCGAACGAATCGAGGCGTAACTCGAAAGATAAAGAGAAGAAAGGGGGACGACGAACGAAGAAGAAACGAACGGATGCGTTACCCTTAAGTATCCCTCGACACGTTCGTACCTCGCCCTGGGCGATAATTAATTATCGTTCGCTCGTTAAATTGGATCATCCGTACGGTCGTAATGGCGGATAAATAATTAACAGGCAAATAGGATAAACCGGAAGGGAGGCGGTTAATTAAACGCGGGGCGGCGCGCTCGCAGCGGAGTTAATTAGACGATCGGTGAAAGGGTGGCTCGTCGGTAATTTCGCTTCAATCGCGACACGGATGTTTCCAAGTTTCGCGTAGGTGAATCGAGAGATTTTGTGACGCGATATCCGCCGTGGTGGCGATCCACGTTCCTTTATCGTTTCAACAATCGACGACGGATAAGAAGAGAGGCGGTGGTGGCCGATTCTGGCCACTTTGTTTCCATGAATGGACACGCCGTTGCATATCGTCTGCCATAGAGCCAGGCGATAACGATTCCACGACGATCCTGGACGCACCTTCGCCTGGTTATCCGACCTATCGCAACGTTCTCAAACGGGAAATTGAAAGCTTCGACTCGAAAGCGCGCGAAGAGCGCGATCTTATCGGTTTTATGACTTTGGTATGCGCTTGATTCGATCTCTAGTGTCTTCCTGTTATTAATGGAACGGAGATGGCCAACGGTAGCAATTTTCTAGTACTAATGCGCGTTGCAAAGAGGATCGTAAGATGTAACCATTTTTCGAACTTGTTACGAAGAAATGATTTTTATTGGATGTTTAAGAATATAATGTCTTACTGTTTGATTCGAAATTTGATGGACAATGCCTTCATTAATACAAGATTCTGAATTTAAATGTTTAAAATGAAAGATATTATTATAATTAATGTTGGACTTAATTTTTGTAGTTTCATCGTTGAAAATCTATCCTTAATAATTCCACAGCCAAAAAAGGGGTGGCCATTTCTTACCATAATCCTTTAAAACGACAAAAATGGAGAAGACGCAATAGAATTGAAGAACAAAATAATAGAAAATAATAAAAAAATAAATGTTTGTTAAAAAAGCATTAGAGGAAATAGTAGAACTTAATATGCATACTGGTCGCTGAGAAAATGATGGCATCAGAAAAATTTTCTCGCGAACCTTAAGTCCTCTCTCCACAGTTTCTATATAAAAAGCTTAATGATCCGACTCTAGGCTTACTAATGAGTCCACTAATAGGATCAGGACGAAATACCTTCCTTTAGAGAGAACTTTACCGTTCCTCTCCTCGTAACTTCACAGTAAAAAATATTTGGGATGCTATGAATTCAATATAATAGCGGTAATGACGTTGTGCTATAAATTAATGAAATTTCTAGTTTAAATATTCAGAACGAAAAATATTATAATAATTAGTAACGACCTTAAATATTCGTATTTCTATCGATGAGAAACTACCCCTTATAATTTCACAGTGAAAACGGGTTCACGTGGATGAATAGCAATTAATTCATCGCACGCTCGACGAAGGTTCATCCATAAGCAATATTAAAAATGATATCTGGAAAGGACAACGGCATCCGACCGCATTCGACATTTCCATTAACCGGAATATCGGGTCACGGTGCGCCAGCAAAGTATTTCTTACAGTTTAATTGTTTCCCTCTGGGTTAATGAAACTCGTTCCTGGGCCGTGGCTCTGTTTACTAAATCGTGAAACGAGCTCCACGTACGAAATAAAGACGATCGCTGGGCTCGCAATTGACTTTGCACCAACGGAAAGTAAATTCGCTTCTTTGACTGTAGACTAGGGATTCGAAGAGAAGCCATTTCGGTATCCAATCGTACAGATTGCGCTAGAAGTGTCCATATCTACTTTCATACGACTCACTGATTCTTAAAATCAGGTAACATTTATGTCATCAACCAAAACTACCAAAGCAGAGACGGAAAAATTCATCAATTTTAGGCGTTTACTTTCATTTAAGAGTATTAGGGCACTTAGGTAAGGTTCATCGTGTAATATAAATAGCCATTGTTAATTCTTTTAGAGCTTGCTTTTAGAATTCCACATCTGACTTGAAATAACAAAATTATAGCTACAACCATATATGCGAATAATATTGAATGACACTATTGACATTTTGAATAATAAAATAAGGGGTTGCAAAAGTGACACTCAACAATTTTTGAAACCGTTGAATTTTGCAATAATATTCACCATTAAATGGCCCACAACCCTCCTAATCTCTCGCAAGTCCTCACTTTCGGCTCCTCTGTAAGGAAATTCTGATCTGTTTGTACTGTGCAAACCTATTTGCATCCCTTAAAGCGCGAGACTACTATATAGGTATCCTTATTGACCGTCAACTGGGTTAGGACGAAAAGTTCCCCCTCCCTTATCCAAACCACGCTCTTCAGTTTCAGGAAGCGATATTGCTATATTTTTATATGACACTTTAATATTTCTTCTTTCTCAAATAATTTTTTCCATATTTTTCTTATAATACTTTAATGTCCCTTCTTTCACGCAAAAACAAAGTTAGTCGATTATTAGAAATATTGGCACCCGTCGCCATATTTACTTCAGACAATCGAAGTTTCATTGTATCCCCATTTTAATAATTGGTAAGTTTAATATTAGTATCGTATACGTTCTTACTAACCGTATAATCCTATTACAACAATTGTTTTACGATAATCGTGCGTGCACGTCTCTCTGGATTTCATCGAAAATATTGAAAAACGCCCTGATTCACTGGAAGCGGAATGGTAGAACATTGGGTAAGGTTCATAACTTCCCAACGATAACCGCTTCGTACATAGAGACTCCATGCAATATTCATACGACGTAACCGTGCATATACGTACTTCCGTTGAGAAATGAATTCAACCGTCGACGATGAAGCATCGTATAAAAAATAAATGCCTCTGTAACACAATTTCAATTTACTCCAACGAAAAAAGCCCAATATAAACAGTATATAACACAACAAATACTTCATTCTAGTAGAACACAACTTCCCTTAACAAAAAAAAAAAATTCACTCCAGTGTGAACAGACCTGCACGAGCCAGAAAATGTGCTCGAGGAAAAACCAGCCGTCCATCTTGTCCCTGGACCTGCATAACCTAAAACGATACTCCTGACGAATCACAAGCGACGTCGATTCGAACCAAGAATCTCGTTAACCAGTAAAACCCGCGATTACCATCGTCCCGTCGAAGTTCCACGGCGTCGAAACGTTAAAGCGTTCGAAAGAGACTAAACAAGGGGTTATAAATTTCGCTGGCACTCGACGATGGGCTTAAAACTTTCCTCGCGAAACGTCTGCTCGACTCGCGGTGGAAACTTTCGAGCTGTTCGCTCGCGGATGATAAAGAGCCCTCGAAGGAGACGTCTCTGTTTCGAGGCATTGAGAAACACTGGCCAGCTGACGAGATACTCGCGTCGAGTCGGGTGTCCAAACCGTGAAGTGCACGGATGTCTACGGGGCTGGATCGAGCCTCGCCTCGCCGAGGCGGTTCCATTCAGCGGAGCTTATTGCCGCTGTTACATCGTATGAATATTGCATGCACAGCCGCATCGTAGCCGGCTGGTCGCACGGGAAGATAGGAGGCGCCTCGACTCCTTTCGCCTCCATTCACGTCGGGCTGGATGCGTCGATATCGCTCGAACGGATCACCCTGGCCATGGAACCGCGTTACCTCGGATCGATTAAACGTCCTGGAGTTATTATGTCCTCCCTTGGATTAATCGCTTGAATCGGGATTGCCGGGAATGTAAATGGACTTAAGCGAATAGGTTCCAGAGGCTTTGGGTTTAAGAAGGTTGTTTATGGGCAGAGTTGATGATGGCGTCCAAAGTGATGAATTGCAGAACTCTGCTTTTTTTTTATTTTATGCTTATGTTTTTCTTTTATACTATTACTTTACTTATTATACTGTTATGTATTTTATACTATTGCTTTCTCGATTTTTTAATTAAAATAAAACTACCTCTTTTAGAAGAGAAGCGTGAAGCTAGATGTTTCTGATGATGAAGAATGATTCATGTGAAGAATGTTTCTTAAATTGAAGCTAATCTAAAATTGACTTCGAAGGCGTGTATGAGGGAAAATGTGCCCTCTCGAGGAAGTTTACTTTACTTATTATACTGTTATGTATTTTATACTATTGCTTTCTCGATTCTTTAATTAAAATAAAACTACCTCTTTTAGAAGAGAAGCGTGAAGCTAGATGTTTCTGATGATGAAGAATGATTCATGTGAAGAATGTTTCTTAAATTGAAGCTAATCTAAAATTGACTTCGAAGGCGTGTATGAGGAAAAATGTGCCCTCTCGAGAAAGTTTACTTCACTTATTATACTGTTATGTATTTTATTCTATTGCTTTCTCGATTTTTTAATTAAAATAAAACTATTTTTTCTAGAAGAGAAGCGTGAATGTTTCTTAAATTGAAGCTAATCTAAAATTGACTTCAAAGGCGTGTATGGGGGAAAATGTGCCCTCTCGAGGAAGTTTACTTTACTTATTATACTGTTATGTGTTTTATACTATTGCTTTCTCGACTTTTTAATTAAAATAAAACTATTTTTTCTAGAAGAGAAGCGTGAATGTTTCTTAAATTGAAGTTAATCTAAAATTGAATTCGAAGGCGTGTATGAGGGAAAATGTGCTCTCTTGGGGAAGTTTCTCTTCGTTGAGGCTGATTCCCATGTGCACCTGGGTCTGGTCTATGTCAGTTGGCTTCGAATAGCGGGCTAAGCTATAAACCAAATTCTAGGGTGTCTATTTATTGTAGTTTTTAAGAGGGAAGACTCAAAGGATAAAGCAAAGCAGGAAGAACAGTTTCTCTACGATACAAGAAAGAACTGTGACAGTTATGCTTCTTATTTTTCTGAATCAATTTCATATGCCAGTTCGCATCTCTCGCACGAAAGAAAATCAAATACTTGAAAGGTAAAATATTCTTTATTAAATTCGCAATGCGCAAAAGTTCACAAAATTAAAAAACGTATTTAGAAGTAAATAAAGAAAGAAAAATAAAAGTTAAACGAAATTCAACGTTCCAGTACGCGATGAAACTTGAAAAACTATTCCAATTGGAATAAGAAAAGCGAGAGAAGTAGTTTCGGCCGATGTGAATTCAGGCAAATTGACTAATCCGAGCGAGGCTTTAGTTGCGGAGGGTAGAATCGATGCAAGTTAATTTGCTACGTGTCCGATGGAAAGGAATGGCATTACGAATTTTAATGAGAAAGTTATACTGGCTCTTCTGCAGGAATTTAGTGTAATTTAAATCGATTCGAGTTACTTACTCGACCATACTTTTTCGCATAATATATTAACAATCTTTTGTCTTTAGGTGCTACTTTAAAATAAAAAAGAGTTAAGCAATTGGTTGATTAATCATGTCACAAAGCATTAATTCCTTGTTTTTAATGATTAATTCATATCTGTGTCCGTTCTCACCCTCTGCTCTTCACCCCAACCCCTTTTCTTCTGTTGGACGTAAGGGATTTATTAGAACTGATATTTTGACATAGTTGCGAAATAACTAAACTAAAAATTGTTAACCACTCAAATATTTTATTTCGAAACTACTACTTTCTGTTAATTACTTTAGCTGTAGTTCTGCAAGCTGGTGGATTTAAGGGTATAAATAACTCGATTTACCTCCCTGTTATGTCTTAATGGGTTTTAGCAGTAACCGGGCGATTTAATTAGAGGAAAATAGAGGAATTTCTGTTGCATTAATAATACCGATCTTCCGTCTACCTCGTTTAAATACTGTACCCAAGAATGTCTTTATTTGTCCAACCAAGGTTCTATTCCTACTAATTAGTTGCAGAAGTCTGGGGCAGGTTAATTAAAGAAAATGTTTTGCTACTTTCTTGTGTATTCCTGAACATGGAACACGGTTGCAGCTTAATTAAAGAAAAACAAGACTGATTCTCAAATGGCTTCATTAATTTTGTTTGTATTATAAAAGAAAAAGACATGTCTTCGTTTATCGATTAATAGCGAAAACCACGATAAACACAGAACGCGTTGATTAAAGAGAAACTGTACTTGTTTTGGACTTTTACCGTTTTTACCATTTTTTACTAGACAATATTTCGTTCCACCTAATAATCACTAATTTGCAAATATTCCAACGTTATCTGACATTTGAGAAATAAAATATGAAGCGCGCCAAGTCCAGTCTGACGACTGTATTAATTTAAACACGCAATTCTCTGCTTTAATTTCTGTGAAATGATTTGCAAGTGCACATTTAAAAATCATTTTAATTAATTTTTACAGGTAAATAACAGTGGCACATATACACATGTACGTGCATAATTTTTTATAAAAATGAATAATTGTTAGAGGTACAAGTTTTAGCGAGATATAAGTTACTTCAGAAAGTTTAAAACTAAACATAATCACATCAGCTTCATCTGATGGTATAAAACTATCGTGATTCTCATGTTCACTTAAATTTTTACCATATGGACCCTTTATTTTGAAAGTGGTGCAAGTCCATTTTCTTTTGCTTCGAGGAAATTGAATGTTAGCAGATCTGACAATTAAAAAATATAGGTTAATTATGTGAAGTCTGGGAATGTTTGTACTAATTTATCAATATGTAATTTGATTATATAAATTTTTTTTAGGCGAATTTAACTAAAATAATTGACAATTTCCAGGCTGCAAATGGATTTACACCACTTTCATAATTAGTCAATTGTAGATATCATTTAATTTCAGTTTTCAAGTAACAAATATCACATAAAATATATATCTCATATTAATCCAATTTGTTTATAGATAATAACAAGAAATAAAATAGGATTAGCATTTTTTCTTATGAACGGTAATTATATTTATATATTGTTAAAGTTGATACGAAATATTGGTATTATTAATTATTTATGCTCTTCATGTGGCACTGTTTCTGAGATATTCATGATCTATTATATATACACATATTCATGATATTTTTCGAATGTAATTGGCATCGTGATACAACATTTAAATTGAACAAAGCTTTGGCATTTTTTAAGACATTAAATACTAACTAATTATAAATAAAAAGTTTACTCTAAATTAAGCCTAAATTACGTCATATCTCATTTTTTTAAAAAAAGGACTTACACCACTTTCAAAATGAACTTTGCACTTGAAAAAATGAACTTTGAACAAATGCACTTATTATATATAAAAGTACCTATACATTCCATACAAGTCTCCTCCTATAAAATTCAAAGAAACAATCAAAAAAACCTCTCTACACTATGTTACATTTGAAGGCTAATTATTCTTTATTAAAATATTTTTCTTATTACTCGAGCGAATTTATCTTTACTAAAAGTTAATCAATAATTATAGTTTCTTCAAATGTTACACACGCAAGTTCTTAGCGTGAATGTTTTAAACCGACAAATCAGTTGTTCATCATCCATCTTTAGAGCAACATCTCAGTTGTAAAAAAAGATCCATCGATTTCTAAAACCTAGCGATTCTCCTTGATTAATAAATATCCAACGCGTTTCGAAGAACCGTGTCGCGTGGATTCGATTGGAATCGCAGCGAATAATGCTCGCGTCTTATCGTTTCACGGGGAGGTGACGTTAATTGTCGCGTAAATGACAGCCGTCGTTTTTAAAACGACAAATCAGCTGTTCGTCATCCATCTTTGAGCAACATTTCAGTTGTAAAGAACCATCCATCGATTTCTCCTTGATTAATAAATATCCAACGCGTTTCGAAGAACCGTGTCGCGTGGATTCGATTGGAATCGCAGCGAATAATGCTCGCGTCTTATCGTTTCACGGGGAGGTGACGTTAATTGTCGCGTAAATGATAGCCATCGTTTTTAAAACGACAAATCAGCTGTTCATCATCCATCTTTGAGCAACATCTCAGTTGTAAAGAACTATCCATCGATTTCTCCTTGATTAATAAATATCCAACGCGTTTCGAAGAACCGTGTCGCGTGGATTCGATTGGAATCGCGGCGAATAATGCTCGCGTCTTATCGTTTCACGGGGAGGTGACGTTAATTGCCGCGTAAATGACAGCCGTGCCCGGTGTTCCCGATCTGACTCGAGGAGAATCCACGGTGGAACCTGTTTAGCGACACAATGTCACGTTCCACGCCGTGGAAGTTTATCGTCCGCCCCGAGGCGTTTTAATCGGTCCACCTGAGCGAAGCTGGCTGCGGTTTTTGCGGGGGACGTCCCTTAATCGAAGGAAACGGGGAACGTTTCAACAGGTCCGATCGATCAGCCCCGTAAAACCGGGTTTATGATCCAGATTTCCCAGTCAAAAGAGGCAATTGCTCGGATTGCCTCTTGGAAACGGGTAATACGGGATTCGCGCCTCGTAATTTACCACTTCGTGGGTCAGATTCATCGTTTCACACATAATTGCACACCCCTTCGCTAATCAAACTCTTGAGCTTCTGTTTTAGAAACAAAATCTGATGCAAGTTTGGTGTTTATAAATTGACAATTTCTTGGGAAACCTACGTGGGTGAGGTTGAAGAATGATTATTGGGAATAACAAAACAAATAATTTATTTTAACAGATAACTAACTTAAACTCTATGCTTGCTCTAGGTCTGGACGCTATACTACTCGAATCTTAATTAACTTTTTGAGGACTCTTTTCTCTCGCATTATATCTATTTTGCGATATCTATTGTCGAATAATGTCGTTTCTGCGCGTATCGATATTTGATTTACTAAGGGCAGAAGTGGAAGCAAATCCATGTCAGACAATCGAGGAACTCTCAAACATCCTTAACCAACCTTGGTCGACCATCCAAGAACGTTTGCAGCAGATTGGAAAAATAAGCAGAGCAGTTAGGTCCCCTATAATCTGTCTGAAGAGTACAAAGCCAACTGGTCCATCACATGCAACGTATTGTTTCAGAGGCACCATATAGAACCCTTTTTTGATCGCTTGATCACTGGAAACGAAAAATGGGTCCTATATGATAATCCAGAACGCAAATGGCAGTGGCTCTCTCCAAATGAATCACCAGGAAGTACTGCGAAGCCCAGTTTACATTGCAAAAAGGCGCTTCTGTGTGTTTGGTGGAGTATTTGCGGAATTGTTCATTTTTAAATGCTTATTCGTTTGAATTTAATTTAAGAAAGCGACATTACTCTCTGGTCCCCCTAATATATATAAATATCTATTCTCGTTCTCGAGCTTCTATTTTAGAAATAAAATCAATCTGTTAAGAACAAAATTAGAAAAAATATCTGATGCAAATTTGGTGTTTAAAAATTGCAAATTTTTTGGGAAACCTACGTGGGTGAGATTGAAGAATGATTGTCAGGAATATCAAAACAAATAATTTCTTTTAACAGATAACAAACCTTAACGTATGCTCACTTCATGATCGCTTTAAGTACGGTCGCTATACCGCTCTAAACTTAACTAATTTTTTGAAGGCTCCTTTTCCTCGCACTATATCTATTCTCGCCCCCTCATTTCGATGTCGAAAAAGAGGAGACACGGTTTACGAAAAATGTCCTTCTTAACTCTAAAAAACGAAAAGAAAATTTGGAGTCAAACATGTGTTTAATGTCTCCAGTCTCTTCTACTACAGTGATCGCCACAATGTAATCGCGTGATGGAATGGACAGAAGATACTTGGTTTATTAATCAAGTAAATAAATTGATGTGCGATGGTTGAGCTGCTGGCGGTAATTTCGTGTAATAATTTTAACAATTTGTTACGAGGTGGTTCAGAGAATTAAAGAATTGATTAGAACGTTAAAAATGAGTGCAACTTAATAAACAAATTATTAGTCACATCGACGTTTAACTTATTTAAAATTCTTCCAACTCACTAAAAAGATTAATTTTCTGTAAATATGTGATCTGAAGTTGAATTTTATTTCGAAAAGAGTGAATTTTGGATGCGAACTCCAAAATATCGACTCACGAATCTAATTATGCACACTTACTAATTCCTTATTCGCTGTAATTAAATTTACATCAACAATTTCTTACAACCAACACTGCGCTATATTCAGAAATAGACTTTAACGAGTAATTAGATGAAAATTAAATGAACCTTCAGGAGAATATCGAAGAAACGAAAATAATGGCGTCTGCCATTGTCAAGAGGTGAGAAGAGGGTAGATAAGCAGTGATTGGAGCGCGCGATACTAGCTGCTAAGCTTGGCTTCTTTGGAATTAGATTCTTCTAATTAAGCGCTTACTATCCGCGATTACATCGATAAAATGAAAATTCCTTAAAACGCAGGCATCGAAGCGACTAGAATACGAAGGACAAGGCTTAATGACTGGAGGATTCCATCGTGGGGGTGGAACAAGGCGAAGCTTCGGTTTGCAACAACTAAATTGACGGAGGGAAGTTAACTGGTGTATTGGTTCCAGACTAGCGGCTGGTTGGTTGAATGAACACACTCAGGGTTAGCTGGGAACCAATTTGCCCATCAGAACTTTGTCCTTTATGAATCTGCGCGTTTAAACCCTTTGTGGGTCCTCTGACAATGAATGCATCGCTGTGTGTGTCAGTCGTCGCATAAATATAGCCAACTGTTCAACAAATTAATAATAAGCAAGCGTGCTTTGATTAAAAATGAGTAATAAATATCCTGGATACTTTCAGCTCAAATTTTTCTTTAATATTTTCCATCTAACCCATTTAAGCACTGCAACGAATAAAAATTCTATTTCTGATTTTTTTCTTTTTTATGCTTCTTTCTTCTTCACTGATAATCTCAACAAAAAATTATCTCACACTCACGTTACGCTCTTAAGCTATTTTGACTAAACTTTTCTCTGTTCGTTCTCTTCAAAATAAGGATTAAGATGGACTGCAGTCTTTTATTCTAGTCTGAAATTGGGGACTGATGATTGCAAACATCTTGATACTATGATTGTTTTTTCTTGTTTAAATTAATTACTTTTAGAAGAAAAATTGTTTGCAATAACAATTTCTCATCCTGTTATTACTTTTAATACCAATACAATTTAGTTTCAAAACACACACGCTGTATTGTTCATCTCGCATGGCTCAACAGAAATCAATTCCTCATTCCTCTAATATAAATGCTTCTCAATAAAAAACAAAAAAAAAAAGAAAAGAAACAAAATACATAAAATATTAAAAAAAAAAACTACATTACCTTTAAACTTGACCAAAATGGACGACTGACACTTCCTCGCGACGCTCCCATACAAGTCCCACAACCGTACAGAAGGTTAAATTCAATTGGAATAGAGAAACTGTCCCGCGGCTCGATAATCCCAGGAGATGGCGTCGAATAGCGAACGAAACAAGGCGGCGAGGCGAAAGAGGGGAGCAGCGTTACGTTACGTCCGAATGGGGTAACATTAGCCAGGAGTCAGGGTGCCCGATAAAGGACCGTTCCCAGCCGCCTTCCCCACGGTGGACCAACGAAACGTCCTGATAAAGGCGACCGTGCGCGTCCGCCCACGCGACTCCGTGCCTCTCATGCAAAGACGATAAGCCAAAGGGGCGAGTTATCGCCGCTGGTATCGGCCAGAGATATAGCACGCTCGACCCGCCACCGATCGAATCGAAAACTCGATTCTGCCGCGTGCACTTTTCCGTCCAGCAATTTCGTTTCGCCCGTGGAACGGCTTTAATAAGCTTCTCATGCACGACGGAAAATTGGAGTACGCGGAAGATGTCCACGATTTTCAAGGAGTCAGACGCTCGCCAGAGGATACGTACAACCGTTCAGTTCGCGATACGACGGATGATGGTTCGTTCTGCGGATCGATCGAAATTCGATCGAGGTTAAGGACGATCGCGTGCATTTTCGACTTTTCTTACCGACTGGGACGAGAGGAGGAAAGGACGCTGCGGCGCGCAACAACATGGCGCTGCATGGATGTTGAGAGATCGATAATGGAGTTTGGATACCAGAGATGCGGTTTTAGAGATGTTGAGTCGATTCGAGTGATTGTAATTTTATGTATGGGAGATGTTTATGATATTTTGTGTGTATAGTTGAGAATTGTTACTTCCTTTCAGTTTTATAAATAGTGGAATTCAAAGTATATTTATAATTATGATCTTTATAAGATTTTATTTAGTTAGAATTGTTCAAGTTTGTAACGTTTCTAGTCTTCCGCACAGTATCGTGTGTTTTGCTTTATATATTTATATGGAGTGTTTAAATGGAGTTTGGATACGAGAGATGCGGTTTTAGAGATGTAGAGTCGATCTGAGTGATTGTAATTTTATTTATGGGAAATGTTTATTATATTTTGTGTGTATAGTTGAGAATTGTTACTTCGTTTCAGTTTTATTAACAGTGGAATTAAAAGTATATTTATAATTATGATCTTTATAAGATTTTATTTAGTTAGGATTGTTTAAGTTTGTAACGTTTCTAGTCTTCCACACAGTATCGTGTGTTTTGCTTTATATATTTATATGGAGTGTTTAAATGGAGTTTGGATACGAGAGATGCGGTTTTAGAGATGAAGAGTCGATTCGAGTGATTATAATTTTATGTATGGGAGATGTTTATGATATTTTGTGTGTACAATTGAGAATTGTATCTTTGTTTCAGTTTTATTAAGAGTGGAATTAAAAGTATATTTATAATTATATTTTTTATAAGATTTTATTTAGTTAGAATTGTTTAAGTTTGTAACGTTTCTAGTCTTCCACACAGTATCGTGTGTTTTGTCGTTTTGCTTTATATATTTATATGGAGTGTTCCTCTTTAGCCTCCCTCAGGGTGCATACCTTTGAATAGCACAAGCTACCTTTGCTCGAGTATGTCTTATCTGAGCATCAAATGTTGGAGACCGTACTCCCAACGTATCACTTACTTGCACTTTACCGTCATTAAGTATGTTGCTGTGTTCTCAACAATGCATGTGAGAGATATTTACGATTAAACCGTTCTATTACTAAATGTGCTGTTATATTTCTAACTTCTTTTTAGAGGTTTAATGTAGCATCAACGTTGAATGGTTATTAACCAGTTACAAAAAATTTTAAAAGGAACTGTTATAATCTTCGTATTTTGTAACAATAATTATAGCAAGGTTACCTTGATGATTTTAAATCACCAGTATTTTTCATACTGTTATGGTCTTCTTATTTTGTAACAATAATCAATAACAAGGTTATTTTGATGATTTTAAATGGCCAGTATTTTTAATTTGGTATCGTTATGTTTGGTAGCAAGGTGAGTTCGACAAACTTTGTACCAATACGAAGTCGAAGATACTAAGATGATTCTCGAATTTTTTAGAAATTTATTTGAAAAATATTTAAAACCTTAATTTCGATGAGATAGTAGAATCACCCTGATTTTCTTCAAATGACACAGAGTATTTTAACTTTACATTGTAATAGGAATAGCTGATATAAAGATCAGTTTAGAAAGTTATTACATTATAAATAATATTTATTTCTCTTAATATTTTAAAAATATTAAGATGATTTTTGAATGTTTTCGAAATTTATTTAAAAAGATCGCAATAATTATGCGATGCATCTTGCACATCGAACTCAACAAATAAAATATATAATCTTTCTCTGTTCACAATAACTTTCGTCCATGTAACACCACGTAACACCACATCGTAATTTAAAGCTGAAAGGAAAACAGCAAGCTCCAAACAGCGAAACAGAAATTCATTTCCTCTCCATCCAGCAGTCCCACTGCATTTTCGTATTTCCTACTCGTCGATTGCGATTTTTCTGTTGACAGTGCTCGAAACCGGCGCTCCCAGCGAGTATTTCCGATTTAACCGTCGTTTCGCGCGAGACGGGAGCGACTCCGGAGAACCCGCGCGGCCGATTTGCATTATTTAAATCGCAAGACGAATCTCCGGCCCAACTGGCGTGCTTCCCAGCGCAGCCATTTGTTTTCACGGTAGAAAACGTCGTTAAAATCGTTCGCGTTAAATAAAGCAAATCCCTGGCGAACCGTGCCAGGAACCAAAACCCTGCGTGATGAAATGTCCACCAAATTCGACGTCCACACCCGCCAATTGTTGAAATGTGAGTACACTCGTCTAATTTCCATTGTTATTAATTACTCTTAATAGTAGAACGAGTATTTTAAGACTCTTCGAACTGCAAGATTCCCAGAGAAGTCAAAAACAATTGCTATCTTCAAGAAAACGCAACACTCACGCCATCAGAACTTCAATCTTTAAATGGTACTTTACTTACTCTTCAATTTTAGCGATTCGATCCCTCGCCTTTTTTTATTCAAGTATTTTAAATTTAATAAAGTATTTTAAATTCTTTTCCACGGCGAATTGCCCTGTAATGGTGAAACGTCCACCAAATTCGACGTCCACACTCGTCGATCGACGAAACGCGAGTACACTCGTTTAATTTCCATCATTATTAATCACTCTTAATTGTAGAATAAGTGTTTTAAGACTTTTCGAACTGCAAGATTCCCAGAGAAGTCAAAAACAATTGCTATCTTCAAGAAAACGCAACACTCACGCCATCTGAACTTCAATCCTTAAATGGTACTTTACTTACTCTTCAATTTTAGCGATTCGATCCCTCACCTTTTTTTATTCAGGTATTCTAAATTATTCTTTTCCACGGCAAATTGCCCTGTAATGGTGAAACGTCTACCAAATTCGACGTCCACACTCGTCAATCGTTGAAACGCGAGTATACTCGTCTAATTTCTATCACTATTAATCAGTCTTAATAACTAAACGGGCATTTGAGGAATTTTCAAACTGCAAGATGCACAAAGAAGTCAGAAACAATCGTTAGTTTTAAGGAAACACAGCACTCACACCATCTGAACTTCAACCCTTAAATCGTACTTTACTTACTCTTCAATTTTAGCGATTCGATCGCTCACCTTTTTTTATCCAGGTATTCTAAATTATTCTTTCCCACGGCGAATTGCCGTGTAATAAAGTTTGGACCTTCAGAATCGGTCGCTACGGTTTTACGACCAACGATTCTCATCCCCAATGGAATTTACGCAGGGTTGCTAGAGTCTCGTGAGACTCTCGGCTCTACCACAAGCGAAACTCGATTCCTACACCGCTCGAGGAACGCCATGCAATTCGAGGATAACTACCGGATATTAAATACTTCCATGAAAGATAAAAAAAATTGAATACAGACAGGAGAAATTTAGAAATAAATACAAGTTAAAGCGTGAACGCTTTGTCATCTTCGAGTGAAGGCACTTCGACTTCGTATTTTGTAACAATAATTATAACAAGGTTATTCTGATGATTTTAAATTACCAGTATTTTTGACTTGGTGTTATTATATTTGGTAGCAACAGTTCGATGACCTGTTGTACCAATACGAAGTCGCAAATACTAAGATGATTCTCGAATTTTTTAGAAATTTATTTGAACAATCTTTAGAACCTTGATTTCGATGAGATAGCAGAATCACCCTGCTGTTCTTAACCTTCTATGGGCCCGTATAACTTTCAGGTCACATTTTAATTTATCGACATTTTACAAAATAATTTAAACTTTATAGGTTGTGACTTGAAAGTCACAAAGTGAATATATCGCAATAAAATTGTTTAAATGCAAAAATTTGTTTTCATTTGCATATATCGGTTTATATATATTTCTGGTTTTTCGCTCAGACAATTTTTTGGGATTTAAAACAAAAATTCGACCCATAGAGGGTTAAAATGGCACAGAGATTTTTAACTTTATACTGTTATAGAAATAGTTGCTATAAAAATCAGTTTAGAAAGCTATTATGCCAATATGAAGCAGAAAACACTGCATCCTTTAAAAATAATAAAATGATCGACGTTTATTTTAAAAAATGGTAATAATTATGCGATACTTCTACATCGAACTCACAAAATAAATAAATAAAGTTTAGAATAGTTAATAGATGAAAGACCAGTTTAGAAAATCATTACACAATAAATAATACTTATTTCTCTGAATATTTTATTCAGAATATAGAGACACGCGCAAAACTCTCTAAGGAAAGATCGTCTATAAATCATCGTTACAAAATACAGTCCAGTTTCTCTTCATCGAATGAATGGAGAAGAACAGCAACGAGGGATACGACAAAAATAAATGGAGAAAAGTGTAATACCGAAAACTACCCCTAATTTCGGCCGGTGAATACGAAAGAGGGCTCGTTCGCGATGCAAGAATCCCAGTTTCTGTAGAAACGGTGTCCAACGCGTTATAAATCACCGGAAATAACGACGAGGAGGGGAAGGTGGGCGCAACTGGAGGGTGAGGGCGCGTAAATCCTGTTGTTGCCCACCCCGAAATTGAAGTCCATCAATCTGGTCCGTCGCTGGCTTAAACATTCCCCACTGTTTCCAGCCCTGGATATCCATTTAAAATGCGGCGACAATGAAAGTTTCGCCGCGCGGTAAACGGCTACGATTGTTAATCTTCCCCCCGCGACGCCATTTCCATCCGGCGTACCGCGATTAAGAATGATTCAGGGACGTGATTTACCTTGAGACGTTTAATGGACGATCATCAGCCGTTCGCCAGTCGCGAGAAGTCTTAACCTTTTTGGTTGGATTCGTTGGGGTTACACGGAGGGTGCTCGTTTTTTTCGAGATTTGAAACTTTCGATTTGGTGACGTTCACTTTTTAAGTTATCTGAGTTCTTCTGGGATTTTCGAAAGGGTGATTGCAAAACAAGGAATTTGAAAATTTTTATTTGAAATTTTGCAAGTTAAAATATATCTTTGTTTACGTTTTCTAATTGAGACTTTATGGAGATTTGAAACTTTCAATTTGGTGACGTTCAATTTTCAAGTTATCTGCGTTCTTTTGGACTTTTTGAAAACAGGAAATTGGAAAGTTTCTGTTTGAAAATTTTTCGAGTTAAAATATGTCTTTGTTTACGTCTTCTAATCAGGACTCTATGGAGATTTGAAATTTTCAATTTGGTGACGCTTAATTTTTAAGTTATCTGGGTTCTTCTGGGCTTTTCAAAAACAGGAAATTGGAAAGTTTCTGTTTGAAAATTTTCGAGTTAAAATATATCTTTGTTTACGTTTTTCAAAAAGGTGATTGCAAAACTAGGAATTTGAAAATTTTTATTTGAAATTTTGCAAGTTAAAATATATTTTTGTTTACGTTTTCTAATCAAGATTTTACGGAGATTGGAAACTTTCAATTCGGTGACGTCCAAATTTAAGTTATCTGGGTTCTTCTGGGATTTTCGAAAGGGTGATTGTAAAATAGGTAATTTGAAAATTTTTATTTGAAATTTTGCAAGTTAAAATATATTTTTGTTTACGTTTTCTAATCGAACTTCACAGAGATTTGAAACTTTCAATTTGGTGATGTTCAATTTTCATGTTATCTGGGTTCTTCTGGACTTTTCGAAAGGGTAATTGCAAAACAGGGAATTTGACAATTTTTGCTTGAAATTTTTTCAGTTAAAGTATATCATCGTTCACATTTTCTAATCGAGACTTTACTATGTAGTATATGCGAGAACATTTTTGGGCTGCATTCGCACAAAACGTAAACTAGTTAAACAATTTCTCGAGCGATGTAATTTTATCGCGTATAATCTGGTGTAATATCAAATTCGTAATACGGTAGAAATTTGCAGAATAAATTCATCTTAACAACCTCCAAACCACCAAGCGTACAACCCAAGTTAAGGACCACTAATTAAAATAATTAAGTCTGTAGAATGTAATTTCCTACCAAACGTGTGAATATCATATGCAATATGAAAAGGGAGGACGAGTATGATTCTAAATATGTTTTATCGTACATGAGTAGATTGTAAAGAGTAAAGAAGTAACATTAAAAGGTAATTAAAAGATAATTATAAAAATTTTAAATTAGGTTTTTCTCTGTTCTTTCATCTTTTTTCTAATATACACATATAAATCTGTTTTCTTAAAAATGAGCCAATTTCTAACAAAATCAGTCTTTCACGTATCTCGCATCTCTCACGAATATCAAATAATTACGTTTTATTATTTCCAAATACAATTGCCAAAAATCAATTTAATTAATTCTTTAAATTAAAATTATTCTAAATACAAAAAGGGTTCAAATCTGTTGAAAGAAAATTCACTACGGAATCTTTCAACAATAAAAACAAAATCTATTTCATTCTACTTAATAATCACTGCTACTAAACTTCTTCTGATTATACGCAAAATAGATATTAATATTTAACAAATAAAATACCAAGCATACAAAATATAATCAGTGGTATAAAATCGCAATTTGCAATATTAGTTTCTTTACCTAAACGCGTGTCAGCGTCCTCGAAATGGTTAAGTAACCAACATAAAAAGATTCCGCAGTAAATAGTCCTTCAACAGATTTTAACCCTGTTTTTATTTAAAATAATTTTAATTAAATTGATTTTTGATAAATGTATTTGGAAATAGTAAATCGCAATTATTGAATATTCGTGAGAGATACGAGGGACGAAACCCCATCGAAGCGACTGAACTGTTTTTAAGTTACATTTTAATATTCCTCGCGAGTCTATGTATAACAAACGAGCCTTCTTGTACGTCATCGAGGGTAATGTCGCTGGAGCGAGGACGATGACGACCCCTTTCGTACGATATTGCGGTCCCAGCTCGAAAAGGTCCGAGGACTCTGATGCTCGCGACACGTGGACGAGATTTCATTCAGCTCCGAGCGATACGTGATACCTCGAGAGCTCGAACGAGCTGACGTCTCCGTATACTTTAATATTATTAGCATGCTTTGCTCGCGCAGAAAAATCGTCCACCTTCGACGTGACACCAAGCCCGTATCCTCGCCTGCAGCTTCTTCGTCCTTCCAAGGGTAATCGTGGCAAAGTTATGGGAACCAGAGGTATTTCTGTGTTTCAAGAACGCGACTGACGAGTTTCTAATGAATAAACAAGCTGACGAAAGGTCGTTTTTAAGATAAATATAAAGAGTAGTAATTTTTATAACGTAATTTGAATATAAGAAATTCCAAGAAACGAAATGATTGCGTTTCAATTTTGAGATTATGAGGCTAAACTAAAAGCTCGAACGCTTTCGACATTTAAAATACTCGAAATTCCATAAATTTCTAGTGAATAAACAAGCTAACGAAAGGCCGTTTTTTCGTTTTTAGGATAAATATAAAGAGTTGTAATTTTTATATTATAATTTGAACATAAAAATTACCAAGAAACTAAATGATTGCATTTCAATTTGGACACTATGTGACTCTAATTTATCTGCGTTGCGTTTTATCAACAAGCTAATGAAATGAAAAAATTGTATCAACAGCCAAGTAACAATGAGCCAAGAAAAAATGAAATAGAAAGGAATTAATAAATTTGAGAATAAACTAAGTAGACTAAACTAAAAACTCGATCGCTTCCAACATTTCAAATACTCGAAATTCCACAAGTTTCTAATGCATAAACAAGCTAACGAAAGATCGTTTTTTCATTTTTAAGATAAATATAAAGAGTTGTAATTTTTATAATATCATTTGAACATAAGAATTTCGAAGAAACTAAATGATTGCGTTTCAATTTTGAGACTATGAGGCTCTAATTTATCTTCGTTGCGTTTTATCGACAAGCTAATAAAATGAGAAAAATTGTATCAACAGCCAAGTAACAACGAATGGAAAAATGAAATAGAAAAGAGTTACAAATTTGAAACAGCAACAAAATTGAGAAACTAAATAGACTAACTTAAAACTCGATCGCTTCCAACATTTAAAATCCTCGATATTCCACGAGTTTCTAATGAATAAACAAGCTATCGAAAGGTCATTTTTTCGTTTTTAGGATAAATATAAAGAGTTGTAATTTTTATAATATAATTTGAACGTAAGAATTTCGAAGTAACTAAATAATTGTATTTCAATTTTGAGACTATATGGCTCTAATTTATCTTCGTTGCGTTTTATTGTCAAGCTAATGAAATGAAAAAGTTGTATCAACAGCCAAGTAACAATGAGTCAAGAAAAAATGAAATAGAAATTAAAAAATTTGAGAAGAAACTAAATAGACTAAACTAAAAACTCGATCAACATCAATATTTAAAATACTCGAAACTCCATGGGTCTTGTATAATTTTTACGATCCCAATTTAGCTCCAGCAACTCGAGAAATCTTAAGAATTCCGTTTCGAAGGAATCCGCAAGCCTCGCGATTCCAGTTCGAGGAACCCAGCATGGCAAATTCTACGAGACCAGAAAAAACAACATTAAGCTACGAGAAGATAAAGTATGAAACGCTACTTATGAAAGAGGAAGACGATTATGGGGAGATTTTGTTTATCTACTTCGAGAAAGTATCCGAGGCACTCGAACGAGTCGTTCGACTCGACGATTAAGCCTGTTCTTACGATCGAGGATAGCGACGGAGGACCTCCAATATACACTTTTTCATGAGTTCGCGTTTTCTTACGCGAGACGATCCGCGTGGATCGTTCCAGAGGGTGAAAGTTGCTAGAATTTCGACGTAGACGCCGTTTATCTTGATAAAAGCGAGGGAGTTCCAAGATTATGGCTCGATTCATCTAATCAACGTTTCGAGGAGGCGTCCGCCATTTTTACTAGCACTCGACCTAGCAGTTATTCCATTCTGCGCGTTATTACTGTTCGTTTGTACGAAGTTTTGACAAAAACTGTGCGATACAGTTGAGATTGATGGATGTATGCGTGTCAAAGAGAGAAGAGAGGGAAATTTCGCTTTTTTTGTGGTTGGTTAGAGCAGAATATCATTGAGGAGCAGTTTCTGCTCTTGGTTGGAGAAAATTCACGAAAAATGGTAAGAAAATTTAGTCGAGAGTTGAATAACTGAGTTTCACAGGAATTGAACGATCGATAGAAGTTTCATTGTGAGGGAATATGCAATTTGTTACTGATTTAAAATTATAGTGTACCATTTTTGGATCGCGTTATCACGTACGATGAAAAACGGATTCTATGAAGCACGATACATGCCAAAGGCTTTATATTTGAGAAAGACGATGTTTATAATTTGGTGGTCGATGGTTGATGTAATTCACTATAATTTTTTGAAACTGAGAGAAACCATAACAGCTGAGAGGTGTTGCTATTGAAATTGAAAGCATACGTCAGAAATTGCAGGAGAGACACCTTAAAGCACGAAACTTTTTCATTTTTCTAAACATTTAAGTCGCTTCCTCAAAGAAAACAAGCTTTGAGAATTCGAACAGACATTTAAGACACTATTAAAACATTTATTAATACTAGAACACTGAATTTTTATAAAAATGGAAAAAACCTAGAAACTTATTAGAAAAAAATATGTATAATCCAATGATTGTTATTTCGATCAAAGGTTGTCGTTAATTTAAAAAGTATTCGTTCGAAGTCAATTCAAACAAAAAACCAAACGGTAGCCTCGAAAAGTGGAGACACGTTTAATGGAGAACTGTTTCATTAAACCCCCGCGTGGCGCAGCTTCGCAAGTGAATTTAATTGTTCATATAATTAAACAAATATGACTCGATTAATCGTGAGCAAAGCAAAGTGTCCCCTGAAATTGGACAGCCCGTTCGAAACGCTTCCCGTTTCCGACGACCGATGAATTAATCGCGAGCGTACGCATAAATGGCGCAAAGTAAACAAGCGCGTCGAAACGACAGTCGCGTAACGATGATCGCTGATGGGATTTAACACTTTCACGCACATTTCTGGCCATGCGATCGCTCTCAGAAACACGTTTCTTTTTTTCAATTATTTATAACTGCCAGATGAAATCGAGTGTAAGTTGTATGTTTTGAAGTGAAAATTATCACATTTTCCCACAGTTTTTCCCCAAAAAACTTACGACGGCTATAATCGTCATTTGCTCAGCATATCATTTTTCTATTCCTAAAGCAAATGACGGCTATAACCGTCGTGACGACTATACGGCATTTGCTCTACTAATTCATTGCATTTACTTAATTCATGAAAAAATACTTGCAGAATAAATGGTCCGTCTTCACAGAATCATCTTTCGACTGCGTCAACTGAAATGGACTAAACTTTTGCCACGACTACTGATCATTGTCGTGATCGACTGTTATAGCAGTCATTTGTCTCTAGATACTCAAATGTTCCAAAGCGAAAAAAAACTAATATTCTGTCTAGCATGCTATCACTTTTTTTCTAGATGTGTTACTCAATAATTTAACAAGTGTATGTGTTACACTTCGTACTAACACTGTTCTTTTTTTATTGATTGAAATATATGCACGACGGTTATAATCGTCGTGACGACTATACGGCATTTGCTTTACTCATTCATTGTATTTACTTAATTCATGAATCTTCACAGAATCATCTTTCGACTGTGTGAACTGAAATCGACTAAACTTTTGGTACGACTGTTATAGCAGTCATTTGTCTCTAAGATACTCAAATGTTCCAAAGTGAAAAAAAAACTAATATTCTGTCTAGCATGCTATCACTTTTTTTCTAGATGTGTTACTCAATAATTTAACAAGTGTACGTGTTAGTACACTTCGTACTAACGCTGTTCCTTTTTTTATTGATTAAAATATATGCACGACGGCTATAACCGTCATTTTTCGTACACATTGTCAAGGATCTGACGGCTATAGACGTCATTTACGTCAAAGTGTTAAATGAATCTCCAACGACAAAATTGGCAATCGCTGAAAGGCGGATACTTTCTGTGCATCGAATTAAATGGAGAACGCGTGGAGAACTCGTAACGGGCGCAGTCGACGGCGTTTAATTATGGCGTCTTCCAGTAACGGCCGCGTAATTATACTGCACGTGCTCGCGGGAACGTTTACTTGCTTTATTGCGTAAACAGATCGCGATAATTGCTACGAACGACTGCTGGACAGACATTGGAATCACGCTCCGGCGAGCCATTCGATTCAGTCCACCAGAATCGCTCGAAAGTTCACAAAAAGCACAATTTCTGACGAATTATGAGTTAATTTTTCTCTCTCTGTTTGATCTTAAATTCATTTGAAATTGTTACAGTTAATTAGAATTGGCATTGTTATTATGTATCAGAATTGCGTGCAAAAGTTCTAGTTCTGAAAGCTGTAAAAATATTGTTTTAAGGGAAAGGTGGTAAAATTGTTAAGTAATTTATGAAAAAATAATTAAAAGAAATATTGTAGTTTATAAAATGCACAATTATATGATATTACGTATAGATTTTCTTTGATTCAAATTTTTGCTGCTAATTTATTTCATTCTCTCTCTGTTTGATCCTAAATTCATTTGAAATTGTTACAATTAATTAAAATTGATATTATTATTATGTATCAGAATTGTGTGTAAAAGTTCTATTTCTGAAAGCTGTAAGAATGTTATTTTAAGGGAAAGGCGATCAAATAGTTAAAGTAATTTATGAGAAAATAATTAAAAGAAATATTGTAGTTTATAAAATACGGGATATTACGATATAGATTTTCTTTGATTGAAATTTTTGCTTGCAATTTATTTCATCCATCTGTTTGACAGAAAAATTGTGTAATTTCAGTCTAACAACGAATAGCGATAATTAACACTCGAGATTGATATAAAATTATGAACATTCTAATGTATACACCAGATTCGTGGACTCAATGGGGGAGGGTTTAGTGATCAATGGGTACAAAACGAACAATGCATTTGTGGAAGTTATTGGATGGCAATTAATACCATTGTGACTAGGATTAGACCCAGTGCCATTATCGTAAATAATAGAACGTTTAGCATTGTTATTACAATGGACATCAACTATGAAATTGAGTAATAGAGAAATTTTTTATAACAAATTGACTGACAATTGCACATCATTATTAATGCCTCAATTCGAAGGCCACGAATGATAAGAAGGGTGAGTTTTAAGAAACCTTTCGAAACTTCAAACCATCCAAAAATACTAATTTTTCAATGCAACTAACCAACCTGACAATTCCACCATCAATAATATCTATTCGTAACCAAAAAACTAATTCTGGTCAGTGATAATTTGTCACCACTACGAGTTATCAGTATGCATCAATTCGAAGGTCACGAGTAATAAGAAGAGTGAGTTTTAAGAAACCCTTTTAAACTCCAAAATATCCAAAAATACTAATTTCTCAATGAAACTAACCAATCTGAAAATTCCACCATCAATAATATTTATTCCTAACGAAAAAACTAATTCTGGTCAGTGATGAATGCTGACTAACAACCAAAACCAATTGGTAACCAAACCATCGCTACGAGTTATCAGTATTAAAATAATTTTAGTCACTTACAAAATTATTCGTAACGAAAAAACTAATTCTGATCAGTGATAAATGCTTACTAGTAACCAAAATCAATTTCTGCCACCGCTTCGAGTTATCACTATAAAAATAATTTCAGTCATTTATAAAGTTATTCGTAACGAAAACGATTTTTAACCTATACAAACTCTTCCAACCTGACATTTGCAATTTATGCACCCCGATTGAAACTAGAAATCGTCGTACAAAGTCTCTCGAAGTTGAATTTTCGTTTCTCGAACTCCTCTTGCTCGAAGGCTTGCTAAGACCCGCAGAACCTCCTCCCCAGCTTTCTAACACCTCCACTTCCTTCTCTTCCCTCGAGATTCGAGTTGTCGAGGGGCTACGGCACTGTTATATATAATCGTGCAATGCGCACGAGCGTGTTATTGCGATCGTCGCGTCGTTACGATCTCGCATGGGTGACGCCACGCGATTTTGGAGGACCTTAAGTGCCGATATGCGCGCCAGCGACTTTTCCACACCTGGGTGTCATCTGCGTCCTACGTAACCCTTTCCAGCTGGCGAAAATAGAGCTGGATTCTATTATGGCTGATGCACGGAATATTGCCACTGATAAAATTACGTTGCTGTGATCGCACGTTGTTCGTTGAATTTTAGAACTGTCGCCATTAATGGCGCCATGAAATCTCGTCGTTTATAGAAATAATATTGTCTATATAGAAAATGGTAATTACGAACGATTCCTTCGATATCGTATTGTTTATCGAGGAAATTTCGTAAGTTTTTAGAAGTATCGATAGGGTGTTTCATTTAAACGTATCACGATGAAAATATAAAAATCTAAGCTGAGATAAAACTTGCAAGATTTATAGAATCTATAATTTTGCATAGTTCTACTTAAATGGTATCGATGAAGTGTTTCATTTAAATGTATCACGATGAAAATATAAAAATCTAACTTGAGGTAAAACTTGCAAGATTTCTAGAATATATAATTTCGCACTGTTCTACTTAAATGTTTGTAAAATAACAAAGACTTTTAGCTTCAATTGCGAATCGAAAATTGTGTAAGAAAGGAAGAAATGTTAAAGTTTTGTCCACGAGATATGTTAAAGGAAAATTTAAATTTGAGCACTCGATTGATATTAAAATGAAGTACATACATACGTACGCATATGTGTTACAAAATTACCATTTGTTTTTAAAGCCTAATGAAATAACAAATTGAGAAAAAAGAATGGCAATAAGAGGAAAGATACGTCACAAACATAGAAATAAATGACTTTCTGAATGCAACATATGCTCAAAAAATCAACCACCTACAAAATCACCCGAGATAAACAATAGAAGAGTTTTTGATAAAATTCATAAGTGTAACGTAAATACGAACTTTCTCTGATAGAAAAAATTTCGAAGCATGCGACTCACCAATAGCTGCGAAGAACGAACGGAATATCCTAAAGAAAGTCGTCAGGGATGATATTGCAGTTCACGAAGTCATACCAGGGACTAATGGCTGAAAATTTTTAAGAAAAATAGAAATATTGTAATAAATTCTGAAAGATTTTAATAAGATATTACTTGTTGATTATTTGATGATACATTATTTCATAATCATAATAAACGTTCTTTATTTTAAAAATTAATGGAATTCCTGTTGATTAACCCTAAAACAAATTTATTCTAAAAGATAAAAGCGTCTTAAAAAAATCGTTTAAAAAATTACAAGTTTAATAAATTTTAATAATTGTCAGAGCTGTTTAATAAGAATCAAAATTAGAATGACGTTAAATTCTAATAAATTTTGAACTCCACAGGCAATAAAAATTAAACTTTTACCAATTGAAAATCTGAGATTGATAGAAATTAAAAATTAATATTACTAAAATTTGTTGAAGATACCAGCTGTAAAATTATTTGAAATGGGAGGTACACGAGATACTTACATTACTACCTTCAGAAGCGGAGTTAAATCGTTTTCAACGAGGCGCACTGACTCTATATAATATTGGAAAAACGAATATTTGAAGAAAAGTAAAAGATATAGATATAAAAGACTACTGTAACGCGGCAGTTTAAACTGTAAGCGGTGAACAAATACAGATTCTAATTTCGCGTGAGATATTTATTTAAAAAATTTAAGGAGGACAAACATTGACTCTACTTTCGCGCGTGGTTGTTACAGGAATACAAGTATGATTAGAGCAACCGTCCTCAGAGAATGATTAAAAACATGTCGCACGGCAAAAACACTGACTTTACCGACCGCAATGCACGCGACCATTAAAATTTTCTGAAACAAAAAAGAAAAGGAAAAAACATTATTTCGTATTATTTTTAAATATATTAAATATAAAGTATAATTTAATAAATATAAAAAATTGCTTGTGAATATTGAAAAATGTTATAATTGATACGAAAAAATTATGGCTATAAACACGTGTTATTGGAGTTTGTAGCGTGTTTAACTTTCGTAATTAGTAAACTCTATCCTGTTCTCGAAATATTCGGAACTACTAGCGAGAATCAAGCTGAGTGAAAAAATAAATTAAATATTAATGAAATTAATCATTTACACTTGAACACTTTAATTTTTCATTGAAATGTAACCAAATTTAATGTATCTACTTTAAAAAGTTTTAAAAACTATTAACTACTTAATGCTTATCTATTTTAAATTCTCATTTACTTTACAAAATTTTTTAAACTATCAACTACTTAATTCTTATCTATTACAGCTTCGCTTTAACGTCCACGAGAAACAAATCAATGGTTTACAATTCAGTTACATTAAAATTCATGCATGAAATATCACCAAATGAACCAACAAAAGGATAATAATTCATACGTAACAATTCATACGTTGACAATGGATTAAAAACGACCAAATTACCATAAAATAATACTTGGCAATTATTCATTGTGACATAAATAATGTCTGCTTAAACAACGCGATGATCTTATTTCCTACGATTATGTAAAAAAAAAAACATCTACCCATACCAAAAATCAAAATATCAATTTAATAAACAACAAACTCAAACGAATGTCCATCGAAATCCAGCTTAATCGTGTATTTCACAACTGATGGGGCCAAATAACCTCTCCTAACGGAAACTAACGGAAAAATGCAAAACTACAAAATGGACGGCGATACGAGCGGAAGTTCTACTTCGATTCGAATCGTTCCATGCTCCCCAAAGGATTACAGCGAACCTGTTTTAAACAAGCAGCAATAAATAAAGGGAGAAACGGGGAACGGATAGCGAGCAAAAACGGCGCGGCTTTTTTCCATTTTGCGGCCTCGTTTTTCCCAGTTCGATGGAGGGAAAACCCCTAAAATCCTGCTATTCGTTTTTCTTACCAATTGATTTGGTCGGTCGGTTGGAATTAAACCGCCGACTTCTCATGGATGATCTGAAGAAACGAAACCGATTATGTAAACCTGTTTTCTTTCTTTTTTTGGCAAAAATATGTTGTAGATTTGCAAACAATTCTCAGTTAATTGCTATTTAAAAATTGATAATAATTGGAGGATAATAAAATTAGCCTCGTATCATTTAATCGATAATTTATATTTTAAATTATATATATGGAATAGTATTTAATACAGATTATTTTGTTGTATACGTTTTATAAATGATACAGGCATTTTAAGAAATGCACAGAGTAGACAAAATGGTGGCCAGATTTGTGGTACAAAACGTAACTTCCGGTTATTTTTTAGAGCAGTAAAGTAATTTTGCGTAAATATTAAACTGCGAAAATTAATTTTTTCCCATTACTTTCAGATTTCGAGATCACTGTGCACTATTTGCGAGCTACGATTTCCAAATTTCGATCGATTATTAACCAAAAACGTCGATATTGCACTCGAAACATTGAAACTCAGTAATCGATAAGTAAAGGATATTTAGTACAAATATTCAGACCTATAAGTGAACAAAAAAATATATAAGTACATACTTATCACCCTATGTATTTACGTCTGAAAAAACAAAAATAGCGAAATTTGTTTTCATTTAAAGGCGTATCTACAATGCAGAAAATTATGTGCGCTCACAACTTAAAATTCCTACCTCCATTTTCAATATAGCAACCTAAATCGCTATTTCCATACCCATTGAATAAATCCAGAATAGTAAAAGGTATTTTCTCGAAATTTCAAATCTAACTTTAAACATTTGAATTAATTTTTACCAGCAAATTATAACACCCATAAACAAACTGCAGTGTAACTATTAGTAAAGTAATACGCGAGTCCAATTAAACTCTGTGCTCGAAAAGATAGCCAATTTCCATACATATGCGCGAGCAAACCATTCACGAAGGCAATATTGTTATTGCTATCGAATTTCCATTCGTTTTTCCAGCCATATTTCTCTGCACCGCGGCCAGGCTGGCTGCCGCGCGGATAGCAATTGGACGCTGCTCGAATTTGAATTTTAAAGCCCAAAGATGGTGGTAACTGGGGCGCGGATTCGCGAATATTAAAAATGTTTAATGAACAGTCGCGTTTTGCTTTGGTGGTCAAAGGAGCGAGGTGTAAATGAGAATCGAGAAGCGAGGGATTGAAAAAAAGAAAGGGAAAGAGAATCCATTGAATACGTAGGGTAGAAAGGGGAGAGGGGAATGGCTATTGAAGACGGTCGAAACGCAATGTTTCGCTACATTTTCCCCAGTGTTTCCCCTTTGTGATATCGCCTGCAGGAGGGTCGCCGCACGCGCCACATATCTCATCGTATCCTTTCACGGGATTACATCGCTGTCTTTCTTAGAAGGCGCCATCGCCTGATGTGATTCACTGATTGCGCTTTTTTTTATGAGACTTACGTACGATGTTGTTTTCGGGAAAGTATTTGAGGCATACTTCTCTTAATACTTGTTGACGTTCGTGTCGAAAGGGTGAAAAGAAGCTTTACGAGTTGCAGATTGAAGATAAATATTCTGTGGAGTGTAATTTTGGTTTAGATATTGTTTGTTTTAGAACAAAAGCTTGAGTTATGTAAAAGATTTTTGCTACTGAATGTTAAACGATTCTAAAAAATCATAATTTTTTGGAATATTGTCTACAGTTTACACGTGTTAAATAATGCGAAAGTAGATTCAGATCTTGCAACACAAAATGACTAGAAATATTATTTTTTAATTAAAAGTTCGTCAGAGACAAATAATTTTTAAAATCTGTTAGACGTAATCATTTCTAATAATATATATACAGTATTTATTTGAAAATTATAGCATATATAAGTTTCAATCAGCACAATTTATGATTTGTAATTCATAATGGCCATTTGTACTTAATACATGTTCTAATATCTTTAATCTCAAAGGAAAACAATATGGAAACTGAGAGTAAAAATATTTGAAACTTGTAAAATAATTAAAAAAAAGAAGATATAGACACTGTAACTCTGTTTAACCAATTCACAATGATCGCCATTCACAAGATAGAATCGCCATAGACAGAGGCTCAAATACCACAGTAGATTATGGCGAGTTTAGTCGGACACAAATATTCCTTTAGACTGCACTTTCTTATATTCTATAATTAATTTCTGTAATATCCAATAAAAGAAATCCATGCAATTATTTCTGCTAAAAGATTATAACGAGATCTTTAATACAATAATAATGGCATCAGTAGTGAAAATAATAACTACATCATTCGTTATGAATAAATTAAAAGGAAGACGAATATACAGGACTCTAAATCTCTTGAAAAATTCAAAAGAAGACAAATTTTAATGGAGCAAAATAACATCTGAATCTTCCATTTCCCATGTAATTTATTTACTAGGTGATACATTATGTAGATGCAGTACGCTTAGCTTAGATACAGAGGCCATATTGAACAATAGCCACATAAATAATAGAAAGGATTATCTATTATAGTGAAGAAGGAAATATTAAATTTTACATGAATTCATATTATTGTCTAACCAATGGTATGGAATAAGATTATATTAAAAAATTAATAAACGATATTATAATAATCTTCCTTATTGATCATTTCTCATAACTTCAATGCTTACTTTAAAAGCACAATAATTATTAATAATTAAGATATATTTGAACAATTTGATCAATTATAAACGTTCTTCTACTGAACGCTACAGTGCAGATATCGCACGCAGTCTGAAAAAGGCCATCATACACACAAAGGAAATTAAAGGACCGTGATCCATTGAAGAGATTAGAAAGAACAGGAAAGGGGCAAGATACGGAGTTCCATGAGATAGAGGAGAATCGTCGAGATTCGACATAGTACGCGAAGAAAGTCTCGCGGTGTGTCCTGTTCAATTAAACTTCCTGAAAGGGATCCCCTTCCGAACGCGTCGAATTGAATTACGGGTAGAACGAGGAAACGGCACCAGTCTCCTCTGCCTTTTGCTCTTTATTAGAGAATCAGGGCGACGAGCAACAAGGCGGATGCTCCTCCTGGATTTATTCTTTTAACCGAACTTCCGTGCTTTATGAATCTTCCACCCCAGCAGGGCTAACTTCCGCCCCGGGATTGCTTTCATATTGCGTCCACGTGCCAACGTTTCGACGCGATATCGACTAACGAGTCGCGATCATTAAACGTTCTAGAACGCGTCCTTTCATCGTGACAGCGATCAAAATATCATTCATAAACATATCTTAAATAACTAACACCTGATGAGTGTGCTGTACATACGCAAAATGGGATCCAACAAGCTCTATACAGTAAAACCTGTTTTTGTGCGGTCCTTTTTTATGCGATTTTATTTTTGGGCGACTTTTTTCGTGCGATTTATTTTGATGTGGTATATGAATCTCAGCAGCGTTGGCACCAGTTTAATGTTTCCTATTAGTGTACATATACATGTTGTGGACGAACTCTGATTACGTGGTCTCCTTGACGATGATATATCTGGACTTCGCGATGCTTTGTTCATTATGGTACCAAAAAACAAATCAATTGAAATCCTATCTTCAAGCGACGAAAGCGATTTTGGACCAATTCGTCACAAGAAGATGCGCGTTTTGGATTACGACGAGTAGCAGCGAACTATTTAATGTAATTTGAAAACTTCTCCATGTATATGTACAATGAAGAATGAAATGTTTTTACAATTTTTCCAGGTAGAATTTGATTATTTCATTTAATTGAAAGCATTCTCTCATCTATTTCGTAAATAATTGATGTGTTTTCTAAGTGCGAGTTTTTTTATGCGGTCCCTGTCTGCCGCATAATAAAAATTTTAGGTAGTATATCGTACAAAGTTGTTTATTATATGCAAGTATTAGCAAAATTTCCAAATATCTTTTTGTACGATTTCTTTTATGCGGTCCTTATCCACTGCACAAAAACAGGTTTTACTGTACTAATATAATTGTTCACTAATCTGTGTAGAATTCATTTAAATAAAATTTCAAAAATACTTAACTTTATTTATATTCTCAGAGCTAAAATAATTCTATTTTATATCAGATAATTCGAATTATTTCGTACAGAATAAGCAATCGCATAGTCTAATAATGTAGTTATTAATTATGTATCAAGTACTCACCACGATATTCGAAATGGAGATTAGTATAAATGTAGATGTAACTACGTCTCGTCCAGGTTCCTTTTATACGAATACTATGTCCCTTTGTGTGCAATTGAATAACTAAGTCGAGAAGTCCATACAAACGATCCTTGAAACAAGTAAACATATCGTACTATTAACATCATTGAGGTTACATTCGCAAAGTATTGTGGGTGTTACAATACAGCACACAAATACAAAAACTTTTACATAATTCATTATGTATGTACAATTAAATATTATTCCAGAAATGAGAGAAATTTGACTGACTAAAAATGGTGGAACACATTATAAATTTAGGTTATCAAAACTAAAGCTGAGCATTTGCGACCCTCGACGATAAGCACTAAAGAGGAATAGAAAAATCGGATAGTTTAAAATTAAAAATAATTTTCAATCTACAAAATTCTTGAAACGTATTAAACAAAACTCGTATTCATGTAAATACTACATTTTCGTAAAAAAGTTACTATTTAAGTTTTATTATGCTCTAATACGCACGTATTAATACGCATTTACAATCAACCAACAGTTTTTTATGTTTTAACAACTATGTGCTACAAATTATCACAGCTATATGACTTTATTTTTAATTACACAGATAATTCGTAAAGCAAAGCTTAGAAATTAAAATTAGTGGTCGAATATAGTAGCAATAACTGTCGATCTTGTCGACAATGGGGTTATGTTGGAAACACTACACAATCGTTTACAATAATACGTAGAAGACTAAACTAATACTTACTTTGCACAACTATTTCACTTCCTAATCTTCTAAATAAATTCTGCGATTTCAACACTACGAATTAGTAGATCGAACACTACGATTTCTAAAGCGTCACTAAGAGCACTAATCACCTTCTCCCTGAACCGAAAAGCGACACTGTCTCACTGTAGTCAACTCTTTACTACGTAAGTTCCGCTTCGCGCACGAACGTTTAATTATTTGTTATATTAATATAAAAATTATAAGAATTTACATTAAAAGAAAGAAGATTTAGTTTATTCGACTGAAATAAGCTCTACGAGTGTCTATGAACCACTTCTGCTGAATTTCTCCTTGAGATTAACTGTTGTAAGCGATCGTCGAGCAACTGCGCTTCGTTCAAAACAGTTGAGTAGCTACAGCTTCTCTCCAAACAAAACAAACGAGTGTCGACGATTCAGCATTATGCTTCTTACATTCAGTCAACTACGATGTCGAATTCGCTACAACATTTTATTACAATATTACTAACATATTTTTTGCAAGAAGGAGGCCAGGTACTATCATTTTTATTTTATTATTTTATTATTTTTGATTGTTTGTTCTGGTTTAGTTATATTGTTTTTGTCTTCTTTTATTCTTCATGATGACGTTTTATGTAACAATGTTTTATTCTTCAAGATTGTTTTATGTAATGCTGTGCTATAGTCTGATAGTGTACTCTATTCCACTTTTGAAAAAGAATGATTTCGAATCTAGAAGTTGAAAAACCGATGAAACTCTGGGGATGTGCAATACTTACAGTGCTGGACAAAAGTATTGGCACAGCATGATTGTTATGATAAAAATGCTTATAACTATGAAACAAATTGTTAAAAAGGAAAAATTTGTTTACACGTTTATTTATTTATTATTCTAGATTATTATTTAACAGAAACAGTAATATAAATAAAGTGATATGCGAAATAATAACAAAAACATATTTATTGAGCGTTTTAAGCATGGACAAAAGTATTGGCACAAATGATTGAAAGTACTTAGAAATTAAAAATTAATATTTGGTTGGCCCTCCATTCCTCATGATAACTTCCTTCAATCGTTTTGGCATTGAAGTTACCAATTTTTTTGTAAAATCCGGCTCTATATTGTTCCATTCTTGTAAAATAATAGCTTTTAATTGGTTTTTGTTTGTTATATTATATTTTCTAATTTTTTTTTCTAATTCATTCCAAACATGTTCGATGGGATTCATGTCTGGACTCTGGGGTGGGGTATTTAATGTATGTGCGGTATTGTAAACGATCCATTGTCGTACAATATAGGCAGTATGTTTTGGATCATGGTCTTGTTGAAAATAAAAATCACGCGGGAGATTTAATTTATTAGCACTTTTAAATAAATTTTCCTTTAATATATTTAAATATACATATTTGTCCATAATCTCATCTATGAATACTAATTCGCCAACCCCAGACGCTGCAATGGAACCCCATACCATGACTCCACCTCCTCCATGTTTCACAGTGGCTTGTAAATGTTGTGGATCCATTTCCGTATTTGGCTTTCTCCAAACTAATACTCTGCCATCTGATTTAAATATATTAAATTTAGTTTCATCTGAAAATAATACGTTATTCCAGAATGTGGGATCCTTTTTTATAAATTCTTTTGCAAATTCTTTTCTCATCTTCCGATTCTTCTTGGATATGTATGGTTTCCTTCTTGCGACACACGCAGAATATCCCGCATCTTTTAACACTCTCCGTATAGTTTTCGAACTTACTTCTTTTTTATTTTCTTCATTTAACTTTGCTCTAAGTTGTGATGAGTTTAATTTACAATTTATTTTCACTTCCTTTACAATTTTCCGTTTTTCTCTAACTGTTAACTTTGAGGGACGTCCACTTCGATTCCTACTTTTGAAATCTGATTGATTCTCAAATCGTTTTACGACACTTCTAATAGTGAATCGACTTCTATTAACACTTTTTGCTATTTCACTATAAGATTTTCGCATTTTGTGCAAATTTAATATTATTTTTCTCTCTTCACTTGTAGTTTCTTTCCCTCTTCTTGACATTGTTGCTTGTTATATTTCCTATGTTGCTAATCGACTGAACTTAAGGATGACTGTTAGAAAAAATGACTATCAGGGAATCCCCTACCTATACCATCAAGTGACAATCGGATTTTTTTCGGAGAGATACAACTACACTAAATTTTGTATAATGTGCCAATACTTTTGTCCATGCTTAAAACGCTCAATAAATATGTTTTTGTTATTATTTCGCATATCACTTTATTTATATTACTGTTTCTGTTAAATAATAATCTAGAATAATAAATAAATAAACGTGTAAACAAATTTTTCCTTTTTAACAATTTGTTTCATAGTTATAAGCATTTTTATCATAACAATCATGCTGTGCCAATACTTTTGTCCAGCACTGTATGTAGATATGTATTATGCAATTTCTTTTCTGTTCAAAATTACTTTAAATAGGTGAAGTCGAGCCTTGAAAATTCAGCTGTTTCTTAAACTTGCGTTGTAATTCATAAACTATAAAAAATATAGAAAAAATTGTTGTCTTTCATAAGGACTATATTCTTGCTAAATAGTTTTATAATCGTAGAATTTTTCTATATTACATATTTCAACCTTTTATTAACCATCGAATCAACGTAAGAAATAGAAAATAAAGAAGAAAAGGAGAACTCATACATGTAACTATTTTATCAAATATTTTTCTACGTATCAAATAATGCAAAACTATTGACTAAAGAGTAAACAAATAGCCGCTGAAAGCAGAAATGTAAAAAAAAAATGGTGGAATAAAATGGTGGAAATTTCCCAGCAGTTTAGAAAACACGTGGCCTTCTTCGTTATTTTTCTACATATCAAATAATGCAAAACTATTGACTAAAGAGCAAACAAATTGCTTTCAGCGACCCGCTGAAAGCAGAAATGTTAAAAAAAAGCGGTGGGAATATATCGTTTCGATCGGATTAATTAAAATAACGACGTCACAAACAGCTCAGCTGGTTTTCCCAGCAGTTTAGAAAACACGTCGCCACGTATCGCGCGTCCCTTTAAAGCAAGCAGAGAGGTCTCGTTTAATCACGGGCCGCCGTGATTTGCGGTCAGCGTCGTCTGTTTGTTATAGAACCGAGCGTTCGTGACGAGCCATCCCCGATTTCACGGTCCGCCGCCAAAGCCAAATCCCTCGAATCCAATATTTCCGTTCGGCCTCCGCGCGATTCCGCGCAGAATAACGCGGCGACAATGAAGCCTTCTCCCACGCTGTTGCGATAATCAACTTGTGTGTGCATGCTTCTTTGACCGAACGAAACCGCGATCAAATTGCAATTATTCGAGTAGAAACGAGTATCTGATTACTCTTCGAACGAACTTGTTGAATATTTACAATCAATTTTTATCGTATCGCGCAAATTATTATTAATTAATTATTATTAAGGGTAATGTTTGGGGTATTTCTTTGAGGCTATTAAATTGTACAGAGAAACGTGTCAGACAAGAGTCGAATGATTTAAAGACATCTGTGTAGAGGTTTTGTGTAGATTTAATCCCTTGTTATTTTTTTCGAGCCAGTTTAAGGACAGAATAAAGATCCCTCTTTTTACGAGTAAAGTTATTTTTCACGGTTAGCTGAATTTATAGTAGCGTGTGAGTGTTCCTTGTCCTCTCTAAAACTCGCACAAAATAGAGTATTTAACTGTTTAATGAAATTGACAGCCCTCTTTTAGGAAGCGCAGTCATCACTTTAAAATCAAATTTAAAGAAAACTAATAATTTTGTTGTATTTTCAATTCGTTACACGCTCTTAAAAGATCATATACGATAGCAAACTTTGATTAAATAATAATATAATGTAACGTTTGATAACATTAAAATTGTTAATATTATTAAGTAGACCGTGCATATTAGCGCACGTTGTAATTAAGTAATAGTTAGAATTTTGAAAGAAAAAGTACGAACAAGGAAGTTGAAGACGAATCTGTTGTTTGTTATCGATTCAGTTGTTTACTATTATATTCTATTAACATTCAGTAATAACGACAGAATTAATGAGCTGTGATTTAAGCGACTGTACCCTACTGCACAGGCCGTAACACTTAAACCGAGCAACCAAGATATTCATAACTCTGCGTAGTCTTTACATTTTAAGCAGTTGCTCGCGAATTTCACTACAGAATTCCCACGCTATACACTAGCGAAGAGCAGCTAGAATATCTGCAAAACTAATCTAACAAGCTTGAAATATAGCCGAGAGACGCAGTCATGGCAAAATTGCGGCCGGTTTCTATGCAGTTAAATCTTTACTCCACTGGACCCGCTTGCGTTTACATTTTAAAATGCCTTAACCTTCCCTTTTCACTATTTGCAACTGCTTGTTACGAGCAAAATTTCTGGAAGCTACTATTTGGCAATATCGATTCAACATTGGTCCAATCGAAGGCGAAGAAAAGTCGTCTTGAGATGACGGAAATGGAGTATTTTACGTGTATAAATTTAATATAATTAATTCGATGTTTCTTAATATATTTCTATCAATTACTTAATTTAATCGTGTAACAAAACCAACAGTTTTTAAATTAAATTTAAACGGATGTAACAATTTTTTAACATTCTGAATTTGTAAAACACTTTTAAAGTATTTTATGTACCTGAAAGTTGAATAGTTATTTAATGTAGCGTAAAAAAGTTAAAATAATTTTACAGAACTCAAATAAAAAGATACACAATTGATAGCAATAACACAAACTTACATACTTCAATGAGGTAGTTTTATTTTCAAAAAACTGCTGCGTTTCGACGACAACTAAGACGGAAGCAAGATGAAAAGAGATGATTGTTGGTAACATTTATAATAATTACGTGGAGTGATATTACTTATTTAGGCTAAAATAGAGTTCATGAAGAGCATACTTGGTACATAATATCGAGATTTGAAAAGCCGTGCACTATATCTGTATTCGCAATTTTAAAAGACAAAAATTCGAAGAATTCAATAAGCAGAAACAATAATCCTATAATTATTAATCTATTCGCAAGCCCATCGATTACAGCACAGGTTGAAAGCGCGACAGTAGATTACATCGAGTTTAGTCAGACGGAAACTATCACACAAAATTGGCTACTTATTTCCATATTTCATGAACATAGAAAAATCTTTGTCCTATCAATAATTTGTGGAAAGAATCATATTTTGTCGAGAAGAACCACGGATAGTGTTCAAAAATTCAGTGCAAGAAAAATAACATAGCATAAAAAATATGTTTCCATCAAATATATGCACCATCATGGCTCACCAATTACTAATCCCACAATTTTCGTACACAACGTCACAAACTATTCATCCATAACGATCGTACAGTGGATTGGTGTAAACGTTGGTCAAAGAGCGGCACGGTTAGGCACCAAAGAAGGATAATTGCTCGGCTGATGGTTAATTGTAATGAACTTCCGCTCGCGTGCCATTTTCAGCCATCCTCCGTTGTTCTCGAAAGAACGAAACCGTCGTTTAATTAACCTGTCACGGGGCTAAACTTGCGGTGGTGTGCCGGGTTGGTTCCGCAAGAATGTTGCCTCGCCAGCGTCAGAGTTCGAGTCAGCCCTTTAAATTGACTCGTCCCCAAACATTGAAATCGAGCCTCCGATCATCTCGAGAAACGTCGCCCACGAAATCGTCATCGCGAGTAAACTAGATTCGATTCCAAGCGTGAAAGACCTGCAAACTTCATTAACGGGACGTTCTATTTACGCGTGGCGTCCTCGCGCGGCCAGATGAAATTTAAACACGCCAAGATCTCGCGACGCCTCGTTCGATTATCGTTACGAAACTACATCGTGCTGTAAAACGAAACGAATTTGAGGCACAAAAGTACCAAGAACCTTGAGAAATGATTATGATGAGAATTGAATACAACAACGTTGAACGCATTTTAACGCTCGCTCGATGGTACCAACGCGTTCCCCAGTTGCGTTCATTTTTTAAATCTCCACGCCGCGGAGATCGTTAATGAAATAGTTAGCTGGCCACGGTAACAGCGGTGGGATTTCAGTCGCAATAAACGCGGGCTGGGTAATCGAGTTCGCCGGTTTTCCATACTCGAACTTGTCTATTCCGTTCTAACGACGTAATTACGGTGAATAACACTTATATTAGGGCTGAGAGCCGCGGAATTTTCAAATTAACCCACGCTTTACCGGCGTAATCCTATTATCGAGCGACTACAGCCCCCTGCGCACCTGCCTGCAGTCTCTACGCGCTCGTCCCTGCGAATATCGCATTACGCGGCTACAATCGACCACCCGCGCACTGTGCACTTTGCGCGTTGCATAAATAATACCAGCGAACAATGAGAAAAGAGGAAGTTGTGACGCGAGGGCCGCTTCAAATAATTAAACGATTCCGTGTTCGCTAAATAAATGACTTTATTGTCTCGTGAAGTATGATTTATCGTCTGGCGCGACAGAAAACGTGCTCGAAACCTTGTTTCATTACTTTTAAATCATTTATAGGGAAACCAGGTATTACACACCGTTTGAACGTTATTTATGTTGCTGCGATACATATTTCATTAATCTATATTCCCATCGTTTCAGTCGTTTCAGTGTATATATTTAGTATGCAGTATACTATATGCAGACGTAGTAATTGTGCGTCGAAATACGCTAATCTTCGAGATCGCGTACATCCTATGGAATAGAATTTACAATTTCTGATGTGATATGTAGATTATAAAGCGGTGTTATTTCTAATTAGAAGAGCAGTTAGAAAAATATGGTGATATTTGTAAAGTAACGAATATTATATAGTTTGTACAATTTTAATATCTTTTATATTGAAAAATAATCTGACACTTATCGTTTTCACCTCATCATTTTATACAAGAACTGTCATTTCAGAGAATTTTGGTGAAACAGACTGAAGCACCATTTCTCAATTTATTACATTGACATATATAAAGATTATATGGATATATTATAGAAATATAAATTATAAACCTTTATCAAAAGCTGTTTCAATGTTTAATAATTACAATAAGTATTTTATTGAAATTCAAATTTTGTCATTTTTCTTTTAGCCAATGATTGATAAAAAGGTTTCGCTGGCGCCACCATGCGGCCAGTTTTGATACTAAATTATAGTAGCGAATTTTTCGTAACGCAGCTCGCGTCGTTCCGTGTTATATTTGATTATTTAATTGGGAAAAAGTGCTTCCTGTACTCGTGCGATGTTCATTTCGGAGAGAAAAAGGTAGGGATTACATTTTTTCATACATAATTTAACATATTCTACTTATATGTTTCGTTAATCTGTACTTGAACAATGGTCTTGAAATCGTATTGGATTTGGCGCTATTCTCGTTCATTTTAAAAACGCCTCGCCTTCTCCATTACTTTCTTCAATTTGCTTTTTATTTGGAAATAAAGCAGAAACGGTAATAAAATATGCGGCTGTTAGTAGTCGATAAAAATTGGCATTTGTCGAGCAAATATTTTCGATAGAAATTTAATTATTTGATACAGTAACGTTGCGTTGTTTTCGTCATTCGATTGATATTGCGATCACCGACTGCCATATTGAATCCACCATTCGTAATTCTATCTTCGAATTAAATACTAACGTTTAACTTTTATTGGAAAAAACTAAATTTAAAATTTATGAAATTATTTATAATTGCTGTTTCTTTATAAATGATATATTAAGTAAGGGGTAACATTGGATCTGTAGATTGTTGAGAAGTTAACCAATTATGTTAAAAAACGAGAATACAACAGGCTAAAGTGGCAGACATAGACGTTAATGTTCAAGTGATAAATAAAATACAAAATCTTTCAAAACGGCATATTTTATTTTCTCTTCGTTTCGTATGCAAATAAGAAATTACTCTCATACGATTAGTTTTTTTCATTTTCGTTTCATTCTATATATTTCCTCTTAACAGATTGAACGAAAGATATGATGAACACAAGATAAATATTTTCGAAAATTTGTTTCTCACAAAAGTATGAAGCTTTCAATGTGATCAAATATTCGTTAAATGGTATATAGGAAAATGCACGACTCGTTCTTTAAAAATACACTTTATGAATATTTACAATTTCCATTTCATGTATATATATATATATATTTTTTTTTCTCGTTTTAAAACAGAAGTACGATATTACATTGCTTTGCAAATTGTGAATTAATTTAACTACGAAACGATCAAAGATATTCCTTCTAATAACGTTCTATTAATAACTAATTATAGGCATTTTTTGTAAATATCCTTCATTTACAAATTAGAAAAGGATAAATCTTGTTTCGTAATTCTTCAGTCAAATCTCATTAAACATTTTCCTTCTCTTCGTCCCATTCAAACGGTATTATGCGTTGCAAGTATATTTGATCAAAAATTTGTAAGCTTCATATATTATCTTATCATATATACGCAAACTTCATAAATAATATGTATATTCATACAAAATAAACGCGGTGTTGATTGAATGACAAAACGATTCAAGTCCACGATCTTATTTATTAGCCACATTCGCTTAGCATTAAACCTACTGCATATATGTAATAAAATGTACAACCTGTGAAATATATAGTACTGTAGATATTTATTGCGTCGCGTAATTTGCACATTTTTATAGTAATACCATCGATAAAATGATTTAATATAATGCCTCTGCCACGTTTTAAACAAAAATCGTACAATAATATTTCCTTGGTACTAATAGAAAATGAAATGTTTATGTAAATGTTAACGTGTTTAACGTTTGAATGACGTAATAAATAATTTCCAGTACTATATGTTTAAATGAAAATTCATATATCTCGAAAATTGTACACACTAAGATTCCGATAAAATGTCCTCCAGTGTTTTGTCGTCATGGAGGGGCGAATGTCCTAATGTAGGATCACTCTCCAAAAATTCTCGAAGCTCCGTTTCGAGGTCTGGAACCGCAGATGTCTCTGTTGTGCTCAGTAACGACGGTGGCGTCTGACTATGCGCCATGCCGATCTGTATCTGAATTGGAGGTTGATTCGCATTCACGATAGTAATCTGCTGGTTTTGTTGGCTGGTAGGGCTGAGCAGATTGGCGTTCTGAATCGGTGACGGGGCTGACAACAGGTTCGATGGAACCTGATTGTTGCTAACTTGAGACAGCAAATTGTTCTCAGCAACAATCGTCGGGTTATGCGTGATAGGCTCCACTTCCATGGGCTCCGGTCCACCAAGAGGCGCTATGCCCATGGCTCTTCGCAAACCGTCTACAGGTGCGATAGCCGAGGGAGGAAGTTTCTTAGCTATTTCTGTTAAATTGTCCGTGATTTTGTCCGCTATCGTCACTTCTGTATCGGACGGTTTAGGAACATTCGACAAGTGGGCAGGCGGCGGAGCTGACAGTCGTTCGTGCTGCACTGCCTTCAAACGACCAAGCATCTGTGATGTGTCGTCTAATCGACTTTGCAAGGCCGCGCGTTCCTCGTTGAGCTTCAATTCCTCCCCTACGGAATAAAATGAAAAATTGAAATTGTTATATCGTAACATTGTTAATCGTGAAACTAGTTTCGTTCAAAAAAATAATTACCTAAATTCTCCAAAAAATTCACGTCAATTCCCAGTTCGGACAATGTCTTCAGCTGATCGATGTCCACTTTAACATTGTCCATAGGCGCGATATTGCGATTTACATCCTGCATAGGCTTCTCTAACAAATGCTTTATCTTCTCCTCCTCCTCCTTGAGCCTTCGCTTTTCCTCAAGGAACTTCTTGGTCTTTCTGTGATCCCCTCCAGTCAGGATATCCAACAAATCATCGACCATAGTTAACGTATAATCACAGTCTTTAGCAAAGTCTAAAATTGATTCCGCATATTGTACAGCCGTCTCGTCACCATAAGTCTGATACACCAAGTCCGTCTCTTCCTTGGTGAGATTGGCGAACGTGGAATCGTAGCTTGGGGCGTAAGAACCAAAGGCACCGTAATACAAAGGTTTCACTGGTTTCGACATATTTCTTCTGTCCTCACGGAATCCCGCTAACGCTCCTGTACCATGATTCAATTTACCTATGAGCTGTCCTAACGACACCGGTCTCTGATTAGTTCCTGGGATCACTCCGTCTCCAGGTACTATGATCTGTAAACTGGTGGTTCCATCCTTCTTCTGCCTAAGGAAACCCATCTTTGAGTTCACTCTCTTCAACGTTAGTTTCTCTGAAGCAGCTTTCGCGGCACCGCGTGCTTGTTTCAAGATTTCCTCCGGTGTCAGATCATCCGGGATGGCTTCGAATTTACCCAAATTCGCTAATCTCATCTTCCTCTGGTTCTCTTTCCTGAGTTCCTCAGCCTCCTCGTTGCGTTCCTCTTGTTCTCGTTCGCGTTCGATCTGTTCCTCTGTCACAGGCACGTCTGGATTGTTAGGATCCTCTGTTCCCAATTCGAATCCAAGCTCTTCCTTCGCGATGTCCTGCATGTAAGTGAGAACGGGCCGCAACTGGCGAAGTTTCTCAGGTGTGACCATCTTCAGCCCGACATGCAACAACTTTTTCGCCGCCTTAAAATAAATGGTATCCGGATGATTGTATGTGGTAGCGTTATCGCACATCAGTCTAAAATCGTCTACGAATTCGTTCAAATTTTGATAACTGTTGTCGTCTATCTTTTGCTTTATCGTGCTAAAATCCATAGGATTAGTAATAATCTGCGAGTATCCAGGCGCGATACTATCTGTGACCGGCCAGGCAAAAAATTGCTGGGGGTCACGTTTTTCCATTGACCTGAGGAGATGTTCTAATAATCGTTGAAGAGGTGTACGCTCAGCAATTTTCCTAAGTACACAAGTTCTGGGCTCGCGATGCGGGGAGAGAGAACTAATATTGTTTGTACCACCGACTCTGTGTTCTCCACTGGATGGAGGTCTCGGAGGTAACAGTTGATGATTAGGAATCTTCTTGGGCACTTCAACTAGGCTTTCATCGGCATCTTCCACTGATTCTTGACTGGATTCTTCTCTCCTCCGCTTCTTGTCTTTGTGATGATGCTTGTGCCGTTTGTCCTTCTTTTTCTTTTTCTTCTTCAGCTTCTTGTGTCCTATATACCTATCGTATTCGGATTCTTGTGTTACGGAACAGTTAAGACCCAACTGCGGTTGGTAGATCCCCAAGCGTTGGGACAACATCGTTGTCTGACTTGGAGATTCGTTGCCGTATTCAGGTGTCCTGCTACCTCCGACCTTTAAAATTAGCTTCAAGGTACGGGGCTTATCCGTGGTTGTATAGTGTCCTTCTACTGCAAGCAAAAAAGATGGGGAAATTTATTTACCGAATATAGAACTTGACACTGTTTGCTAAATATGTATGAAGATATTAAAGCATTAAGCTATAAATAATATCTAGTAAGCATGCAGAGTGAAAATGTCTTGCGGAAAATCATACAAAAGTGCAGAATAACAGCATATTGTTGTAATGTAAGATTATGGTGCTATATATTACAGGAATATGAAGAAAAAGTGTAATTTTGAATTAATAAAAGGTCTACGGGACATTAACAGAAGGGTAAAAGGGGAATGTTGATAATAATGATAATAAAGATGATTTTAATAACAGGACAGTGACCTTGTTTTCACATTCAACAAACTGGAAGCGAGATGGAAGTAGCTTGACTTAAATTAAATAAACCTTGATAGAAGTATGCAATAAAATAATTGTTTGTCACATTGATAATTGACTGAGTCTGCGGGAATAATCAAGGAGGGAGCAACTTGTTGAAATTGAAAATACCTCGTAAAGAGGTAAAGCGAAAGCATATATGGCCTCTGATGCCATAATACATAACAGCCAGGGAACTAAGTGATTGAAGTGCAACAGACATAATAGTATCTCAGACGGATCCATATAAATCTTTCTAATAGGGCTATCAATACATTCGAGCCGTTAAAGATCTTGTTGCACTTCAACTAATCTTAACAGACCAAAGAAAAAAAACTGGAAGGGTTTGAGACTTCTGAGTAATTTTTGGAAGCACAGCTAGTTTCTGTCGTGCAACCAGTCCATGTCCGTTGTTACACGTCACTTACTTCCACGTCGCACCTGTCGCTGTGGAACCTTCGTTTATACTTTCGTATCCACCTCACTTCTACTCCAACCTCACTCTCAGTTTGTCCGTGGTGAAAACGTAGTCAATATTCCTGTGCATTATTAAACTATGAGTACAAAAAGGATTCCAATGTGAAAATGTTAGAAAAGTTCAACCAATCAAGATCCTCGTACTCTCGTTTAAGACTAATCAGAATCTCTACACCATGGACACGATCAGACTCTACGGATACGCTTTTCACTTGCATCCTGGTGCGATCGACATTAAATGCCAGCGCAGCCGTATTACATTCAGCGAGATATTCTCTAATAACGTGAAAATCGACCAGTAATAACGAACAAGAGGCGTATAAGAAACAGAGTAAAACGAGGATGGACGGAGTATTCGAGAAACCAAAGACACCCGTTATACTTCAATACATAGTGCGATGAGATAGAAAGCTTTGAAAATACAGCATGTAAACGAGAACACCTGATAACGTAGCAACGAGCTGTCATCGCGAACATGATTCATGATCGTAGGAGCATTAAAACAAAAGTATCGCGTTGAAGCGATTAGCTGCAGCGCCGTTTTGAATTCGAGGCGCGTTCCCTGTTTCGTTTGGGACACACTGTGCAACACGACGGTACGACGATTATGCAAAATACGGTACACAATTACGCGGCAACCTATGATGCCAAGATGATGTTAAAAGACAAATTACAACTGACGAGAAACGACGAAAATACGTTTGAGATACGCCGGATTCGGATACTCCAGGCTCTCACCTTCGTGCCTTCCGCGCTTGTGCTTTTTGTGCTTCTTCGAGCCCATGGTTTGCACGTCGGCCCACAGCCTGGTGGAATATTTTAACGATAAAACAGTAAACACTACGTCGTATACCACCACGGAACGCGGTTTGCGATAGTACCGCGCTCCGTTACATGTGTAGACAATACGGTGGCGGCCATTGAAGACGTCACAGAACTCCAAGCCGCTATGGTGGATGCATATCTTTCGCTTCCCCCGCCCCAGCGTTCAAGCGCCAGCTGCACCGTCATGGCGACGCGTCGTTCGAACAACCGCGTGATACGAATTCGTTCCAATCTACAATTATCGTTCCCATCGAGCATCGTGGCTTCGAATTAATATCTTCCCGCATTTTCCAATCAGCTCTTCTACCAACGTGAAACAGGTATCGAATTTTTCTTACGTACTAACTGACTTGCAACCTCGAACGTACCTAATTGGGTAACTGTTTTCAAATGTGCCGGCTGGGATGCATCTTTAGATATTTAGATTACGCTCATATTTCTACGATTTCACGAAAGGATACGTTTTTACATTTCATCACCTTACGTTTCGTTTCGCGTTAAGGTTAGGTTTAAGTTACGTGTGCGCGATAATACAACTTTTTCGACGCGATCCACGCGATGTCACTTACTCTGCTAATCCCGCCATGTCATTTCTCGACTGGATTTAATTAAGTAAGAAGGAGAGACGCTCGATATTAATTTGGCGAACACGACTCGCTGCCTCGATTCATCCCAACCGAGAATACGATGGGAACGGACAAGGCAACGATGCTCTGCTTGTTTTTATACCGAATTGGATATCACGAGACGCACAATGGCATCCTGAGAGCACAACGGTCACACAAACGAGGTCGTACGTTTCAACAGGCTGAAACGACATTTTCGCCGCGCGTAATTGGTTTTATTTGCGTGCACGCACGCGGACAGACGGACGGAACATTGTGCACGAAGCTTTAAAAGCGAACAGACGCTTCCTAACCTAGAAAAGATGCTTGAAATCGCTGCACTTACTACCGTGCACAGAGGAACTTAAACGCTCGACCGTATTCACAGGCACGCTTCGCTGTACAAGATGGGTTTCACGAAAGGGGCGGGCACTGAGCCGAATTTTTAGTGAAATTCCCAAGCAACTTACCGCGGCGTCGCTAGGACCCAGTCGCGATGCAATTAAAGGGGCGAACGATCAGCTGTTCCGGTAAAATGCCGTGGCGGAACGGTGGAAGAGAGAAAAGGAGAAACGCGTTCCCTCTGCAGAAAAAATTCACACACACTGCAGATGTGCCTTGTTCCCTTGCGTTCCACGACGCCTCGAACGTTAAGGTGCACCGACCAACCGATTCCTGTTTTCTGCCTCCCTTCGAATCTCTCGCGTTCGATCAGACCACGTCGAACGAGAGGGCTTGTCGACCTTAAGCACACAAGGTCAGGACAATTGCCGACTGCCTTCTGAACTCATTTTTGCAATATGCTCGCTGTTCACCGCCGCGGCGTACGTATGTACATTGTTCACTTCGATACTGTTCACTTCGTTACTGAAATTGAGAGACGGATAATTTATTTGCACGTTGCGTGTGTCATAACACACTGCTGGGTAAATAATTAATGCGCTCGAAAAAGCGGGACCGATGCATTTAGATCGATTTGCATCGATACATTGTTAACTGCCCGTGGCACTCGAATCTGCCTGCACTTTTAGAAACGTGTCGCTAATGAGGAATACACATATTTGCATGCATACGTTTATATGTGTATCGTTGGACCGAACAAAGGCAACGAATGTGACAATGGATTTGCATCATCAATGGAACGCGAAAATACGCGGACCCAAGGACTTCACTGATTCAGACTGTAGCTTTGGCTTCTACATTCAAGTGGTGCATCTCATCGAGGTTTTCCGTGTATTTAGAATTCTTATACAATTTCTCTTGCGAATGAAATGTCTTGCGAGCGTAGGACGCCGGGTACCTGGCTTGCAAGCCTTTTATATTTCGTATTATCACGGATTGAAACCTCTATGCTGTGCTCTTGCAAAAAGATTTATTCGAGACATCAGTTTTGAATGAAAATGTACTGAAGCGTTGAAATTTTCGTATGCAAGTATAGTTCACCTTTAATAACTCTTCGTCGCTCCGTATTGACCATTGAAAAGACATTATGCGGTAGCGTAGTCGAAAAAAGCCGCTTCTTAAATATCGGCCGTTGGATATTCTCTTTCGATTCGCTGAAATGACTATTACCTCCTGTTGGTAGTCGAATGAATTTGTAACTGGTGCTCGCGATGTGCATAACCTTTAGAGACTAAGTGCATGAACCTTCAACGTCACCTTGCTCTTCTCAGGGGCGTTTATCACAAGCAACGCCCACACTGTCGTCTCGTTGAAATGCCGTTAAATAGGAGTAACGTTTCAACGTGTAATTAAATTCCACGATACCGTGAAAGGGTAAATTATGTTCCATAACCGTGCATTAATTCAAGATAAACAATGCATTATAATGATTTATGATTATTAACCAACCGATAATTATTGATAGAAACATACATGTGGATATTAAAAGTGCAAGGAATGACGGTAGCATTTTAGTTTCGTATTTCTGTTTAATTTCGCGGTTCAAGGATTTTGCGAGTTAAAGTATGCGTCGCTAACCCTTTCGCAAGGATTCGCGATGTAAGGCAGTGGAATTTTCCCGAAGGGAAGGCTTCCGTTTCCTGCTGCCACCTATGTAAAACAGGATGCAGGCAACCGATGAAGTCCCGCGATTACTTATCGCTCTGTAGACGAAAATATGGTAATTCGTGCGTACGTAACTGCTTGCAAATTGTTGCAATTGTGTTAGCCGTGGCATAACTACATAATTTTGATACATAGGACATTGATACATGTGTATCTACAAAATATGTATATCGTAACATATAAAATATGTCAATTTGCACGATCATTGTTTTTTAGAACTTAAATATATGCTGTTTGCTCATAGTAGATTTCACAAATAAAATAAAAATCAATTAAATCTCTTTTATTTCATAGACGTTTAGTTTGAAATATTGTTGAATATATTTTCCTTATAGCAAACACATATTCCACGAATGTTATTGAAGCACGAGCGACCTTATTCATTCGTCTTATATAATACTGATTATCATTTCTTTCTACATGCATAAAATATGTGCGAATGAACAATGAAGATTGTATTCTCTGATTCTATGAATTTCAGAAGTTCAAACGGGATTAAAACTACTGTCATTTATTGGTAAACATACGCCATTCGAATGGTGAATACACATTTTACATGATAAAAAGGAATTTAATAGGTGCACGCGAGTTGTGCAGTTTTAAGTAATCCTAATGTTTGCGTCATGTTTTAATCGCGATCGAGTCATGTCAGTACTCGATAATTGCCCCACTATCGGTTAGATAAAAATCCAATTGGCAATCACGCGTTTGAGCATTTCGATGTGCACTTAAAGAGATTCCGCGATAATCAATACTCATGAGCTTAAAGTCTTTTTCGGTTTTTCTGTCGCGGAGCCATGGTTGCGTAGCCATTTGCAATGGAAATTGCTTTCTGAATGTGTATCAACCGGAAACGAGGTTGGCTCGCCTCTGCAAAGACGTTGACCGCTGCGACTGAAACTCGACGAGTTCTCCTTGGAATCGTGGCGGAATTCTTCGACGCGCAAAAATGACGAGGGCGGATGGCGTGTCGTGCGAGAGATACGGTCCTGAAGAAAGGCAGCGTGAATGCACGCACAGCACACATGGTCGTAGTATTCGTGTATTGTCCGCGGCAATAATTTTGCGACTCGTCGCCGCGCACGTTTAATCAGAAGTTTCGAGCGTGCAACAATTAGTACAAGATGTATCGCAGTTTCAAGAATCCGGCGGAGATTAGTAATTTGTGGTACTGTATTAGCTGCGAGCGAGTTAATTTAATTCTGGTAATTCACTGAATTGAAATAATTGGGGGAAGTGAAATTCTGGAAGGCAGCCAAAAAGCTTAAAATGAGATTTGTTCCTCTCTTACTTTTCATTGTATCTCAAAGCTTCGAAAAAAGGTTGGACATCCAGCATATTTTTAAATTCTTTACTGCTTTTTATCGCTACAGAACATATACATTTACCACACTTTTTATCTGCTTGCAATTTAAACTTTACAGCTGCTTTTATGTAGACATTACAAATTATCATGTGCTAATTCCTGCAAGAAATTGGAGCTATAAGTCCCTTGAAAATATTTTACACTTTTAACATCATTTCTTTCTCATCTGATGCAATTATGACTCATACATGTCACGTAATCGTTTTAAATCAGTTTTAATTTCGATGAATTTTCAATATACTATAGGAATCAACATTTTGAATAACTTCTTCCTCTATATATAATAGCTAAACTCTTTTAATTTTCGAGATATCCGCAAAAAGGGGCATTACTTACAAGTATACATCGATTAATGATTATCGAATTAGGATTGGATTATATTCTAATTCCCAATCGTCGTAAGGTCGCCAGTTACGCCATGCAATACACGAACTCGATATTTTACAGAGCCTCACATATGCAGTTGTGATGGGGCTTTCATCTGAAATCAAGCTGCGAAAGAGACTGGCAACCAATATCAAAAGACAAGCTGCGAAGTGACTGGCAACCAATATCGACTCGTGCACTCTCATGAATGCATATTCATAGGCAGAATGCCCTGTAACGATAGCACTTATTCTTATCAATATCTCGACATTTTTATGACAGGAGGTCAGTCAAAATATCAATTTCTCTGGCATATATTAAAAAATGGTGAAAATCGAGAGTATTCACGTACACTTTCGAAATAGATTACTCAAACTGATATCTCTAGGGCCAATGTCAGAAAAGGCACAGAGAAGTAATACCTCCAGCGTCAAATAACGCCGTTTTCCTGTCTACCAACGAAGCCCCTGCGATATATTAAGTCGAGCATCAGAAGAAACTAACGATGCAATTTCTTTCGCTCGTTTCAGACCCCTCGTTCGCGTGACGTTCCTCCTACCATCGTTCGATGGCAGCCAATCGCGTGCGGGCGTCGAGGGTAGTTCCACGATTGCTACGGTCCTGGGGGAGGCCGTGGTGCATGCACGCACACGTGGGTGCCCCTGTCTGTGGCGTCCATGCCCGACAGAGCTGGGAGAAGCGTCGTACCGCGGGGCCCCCTGGCGTACAGGCGTGCACACACGCGTGAGTACCGCACGCACGCACGTATGTATATATAAAACGGGCGATCAGGGCAAAGCCGTGGTGAGTAGGCCTTGTGTCAGCGTGGCAAGCGCAGTTGGTGTCCAAAACGCAGTGCGATCGTTGCTCACGCGAACCGACAGGGAAGCAGCAGCCCAGACGGCGGAGAGAATCCCGGCTCTGTGTGTGTGTGTACGGCGAGTTCACGCGCTACCAGACGCGGCGTTATCGCTTTCAGCACGCGCGCAACACGTTCCGCACGAGACGCGAGGCCGTGCACAGAGACGCTACGGTGCGACAGTGACACCAGCTTCGAACAGAGACGAACGAGAACGCGCACACGTTCATTCTTGCCCGTCGCTATTTCTTTTTATCCCGCTATCGTTCATAGTTGCTCTTCTCATTCGCCCCCCCTACCACTTTCCGTTTCAGCGGCGCTCCCTCTTGCTCGCTCGGCCGTTCGCCTGTTCTTTCCCTCGTCGCGTGTTGTCAGCGGCACACAGTCACGCGGCACAGCCCAGCAGAAGCCTATGCAACATCGTACCGGCGAATGGAGAACGCGTTCGCCAATCGTTGTAAACGAAAGTGCGGCCGCTTCGTAGTCGACGTGTACAGTCGTGCAGCTTCTCGCGCGTTTCGCGTTCCTCGAGAGGGTGGACGCCGTCGCGTACAGAGTGGATAGACAAAAAGGGGGAGTAAAAGTTGCTAGTCGGTGTTATTGTCCGGTGGTGGTGTCCCGTACGTGTGCAACCGAGAAGAATGGAGCGGTTCAGAGTCACGCCGGCCAATAGTACGTCGCAATACGCGCAGCAGCAACAACAATCGCTGGACTACGGTGAGTGGTTGTTTTTGTTACTGTTTTTTTTTGCCGCGTCTGGCATTCGCGGGATTCCTCCGATAGGTCGTGCAGACGTAGTCAGATGTCAGGTGTCGTTTAACAGAAATTGTTACGTGTACATCCATTTACTGTACGCTCGCGCATCGCGAGTTGTTGTTTAAACTCTGCGTGCGCGCATTTCAGCGTTCACTGCTTCCGACAAAGCCTTGGGAATTTTCAAATTAACATACTTGGACTGGGTATCGGTGTACGTTCTTCCGGGAAAAATGTGGAGACTCTTTTTTAGCTGCACAGTCATGTTTTGATCTTTATAGAAAAGTAATTCTTAAGATAGAACGGATGCTCGAAGAGTCGACCTTAACTTAATAAATTACTTACTAATATATGTGGATGGCTATTATTATAGCGTATGGTATATAGTGTATATCGTTAGGCTTTAAAGAATGGAAATAATTTAAAGGAGGAAAATGATGCTTGGATTACTTGTGTTAGTGTAAAAAATAACAGTGATTCAATACGAAAGCGTAGAATTAATAGAAATTATACGTGTCTATTTATAACTAACAGCAACAAATGAGCTACCTGTTCCAAACGCATAATTAAATACCCCTGAGATGCTGGTCAAGTCTCCCTTGAGTAGTTACAGTAATAGCACGCGATTATGCTACGTTATTAGTAGTGTGAGATGTATATAACAATAAGCTTGCATGTAATTTCCAGTATTTTTTTCCCTTAACGACATTAATAACATGCTCTTGGCAACGGGCGCCGCACGGAGCTCGTACGAATTAGGGTTTTCGCGTCAAGGTCGATCGATCCTCGGGAAGTCAGCCATCAGGAAGCACCGCCATGAGTTTCAGAACTCGACGATAGCGATCAGTTAACAAAATCGATCGTGCCTTGTTTTCAAGACCAAACTACCGACAACAAATCTAATGCATTGCGAATTTAAATCGCCCCTTTTAAGTTAGATTTCTTATCTGCAATTCGAGTGATCTTCAGCAATCGAATATCAATGCCTCCTTTCTGTGGTAGTGAGAATAATCGTCGAAATAAATGCGACATTTTCATATGCTAAAAAATAAGCCATTTTTTATTCGTAAAAAAAGTATTTAATTTCTTAAAATAATATTTTGCTCGATCAATTGTTGAAAGCACGTCGGATTCCACGTTTATACATTTTTCCGGATTATCTGAATCCGTCCGTGTCGGTTCAGGAAATTGTTCAGTGAATTTATAACGACTTGGTGTTTATCAACGACGCTAGAGAAAACCGCAAGCTGTGCGTCGATTCTTAAACGTGCACGCAACTCAACGCCGTTGTCGATTCAAAGAAATATGTCCGTTTCGTCGTTGCGTATCACGCGTGCGCTATATGTAGCGCTTGCTGCTCGTAATTATTCGAATAATTTCAAAATTAATCGGTCATTTAAATGCAACACCAAAGTAGATCAATTGCAATCCTTATTTTATTAACATCGCCATTGCATACGCATATCAGTAAAAGCATTCTCAATAAGGAATATCATAAAAGCTTGTAATATCAATCAACGGAACTAATTAATTTTCACAATCGTCTGTTCAGTTACGTAAAATTAATGGACAATTAAAATTGACAATAACGAGCAGTTTCAATTGTTCGACGTTAACTGTGGCACAATGGATTTATTTGCCTCTCGAAATATGACTAAAGTGTAGATTTTTTGCTCGACGGACGATTGCCAGCGTACAGCAGATACGCGGACGCATACCAGACCGTATCGCGACTTCAGCAGCGTCTGATAAATCGTTTCGAGCGGCGTCGCGTTACTTCTCCGACGTTTCCCGCGGGCTGGCTTGTCGACCTTTGCGGCTTTGTCTCGTTTACCCGCCTCGCGGATACCTGTCGTTTGTTTGTCTCTCGCAGATTATTTTGCAAAACCGCGATTCTACCACTCTACCCGCTATTATTTAAATAACTAAGCGCGACCAATGTTCCGCGAGCACAGCCTTTCGAGCCAGATCGATTACTGTTCTAACTCGAGATCCCAACGGCAGGACCTTGGCTCTCCGCGTCTATCCACGTGTATTCACGCGCTTGTCTATTTTTACGCGAACGTGTTCCAGAGGCGTGGCTGTCTTTAATAGTCGATACCAGCGGTCCTAACCGATTCGCGTAACAAATTGGTCGTCTGCTAGGACACTTGGGGGATGCTTCACGTTTCGATGCTGAAAGGGTTTCGTGTTTTGATGCTGAAAGGAAAACTGTTTCTTGCGACGTGTACAGAGCTGAGTCAGATGTGTCGCGCATACGCTGGAAATTTTTCTGGATATTAAAGGTTCACTTTGGGTTATAATCGGTTATGCATTTATACAGAGGCATATTGTTAAATTTCATAATAGTTGGAATCAATTGTGTTGGGAAATGTTCGTCCTTTTGGTAAATTTTGTAATCCTCTGTTGATAATGCAAGTCGTTGAGATTTAATTGAAATTTTTATTGTTTCATTTCTCCAAAACGAAAGTCTCAGATTCTATGTCTGTTGTATCTAGTAAAATTTATATTTGTAAGGCAAAGTTAAGATGAGCACTGTGCGTCCATGTCTATTGCTTGGTAATTAAGTGAATTTTCTTTTCTTATGCTTTTTAGATCTTAATTAGTCTTAAATATAAAGCTTGTTAAATAAGTTATTCAAAAATTTTTTTAATTTAGGTTTCGAAATGATTATATTTTCTCAAGTAAATTTCTTCATATTTTTCAGTTAGTAAAACCTTACAATTCACTACTTGTCTATTACAAAATGGTGTACCTTCGAAGAGTTTCAAGTTTTCTCATAATTTTCCATTAAATGTTTATTTTTACTGTAAAAGGATTTAAACATTTGGTTGAAATATCATTTGCAAATTTTTTTAGATTTAAGAAAAAAATTAAGACAGTAATATATCAAGTTAGAGGATGAGGGACTCTTAGTAGCGGCTATATTAGTAAAAATTCAGGATTAATTTAAAAAAAGCCAAAAATCAGGTTAACGAAGCTAAAAATCGGACGAATAACCATTTTTAAGTCAGAAAATTTCTAAGGAAGCTCATGTTCCGTTGCTTGCTCGACAAAGCAGTCCACAGACGCATGTTACACAAGATTGAAAGTTCGCTAAGCGTCAAATGCTTGCACGATTCCACAAATCTCACAGATTCGTCCATTCATCCATTTCTTTCTTTGTTGCACGCGAGAAAAAGACAAATTACCGATGAACAATGCAAACAAGGCGAGGGGTGCATCGTTGTTCCAAGTGGCGCTAAATAAATAGTCAAGGTTGACTGGTTTGGTATCACCTCGAACCGCCATTGGTTTTTATCCCTCTCGTTTTCCAAACGCGGTCGGATCCAGGAAGGAAAGCGGAGGGAAGCCTTAACGGGGCGCGTTACATAAACGATCGGTTCGATTCGTAGTCACCGGTGGAACCTGTTTAATCGCAACACCTCGTGTCACCGCTGTCGCCTTCCAGGCGAATCAACGTTGCGTAATACCCGTCAACTGCACCGTGATAACGAGCAGTTGTGTAATTGTTAATCTTGTTCCTTTAATGCGATACTACGGATCTTGAGGATAATTAAACGTGCCAACGGATAAGCAACGCATAACAATTTCTCCATCCGATTTCACGAAGTCCATCCAAAGGGATGCTGTCTGCGTAACAACTGAAACAGTAACAATGGTCTAATCCGTTTATTATTCTTCTTTTTAATAATCATTCGATATGTTTATTTAAACAGTCAGAGGTAGGGCAATGAGATTCCACAATTATTCGCATCGATTCATTTTTTTTATTAACTTTGTTCCACAATTACCTCTTTCAAACAGTAACAATGGTCTAATCCATTTATTATTTTCCTTTTTAACAATCATTCGATATGTTTATTTAAATAGTCAGAGGTAGAGCTATGAGATTCCACAATTATTCGCATCGATTCATTTTTTTTATTAACTTTGTTCCACAATTACCTCTTTCAAACAGTAACAATGGTCTAATCCATTTATTATTTTCCTTTTTAACAATCATTCGATATGTTTATTTAAATAGTCAGAGGTAGAGCTATGAGATTCCACAATTATTCGCATCGATTCATTTTTTTTATTAACTTTGTTCCACAATTACCTCTTTCAAACAGTAACAATGGTCTAATCCATTTATTATTTTCCTTTTTAACAATCATTCGATATGTTTATTTAAATAGTCAGAGGTAGAGCAATGAGATTCTGCAATAATTTGCATTGGTTCATTTTTTTATTAGCTTTGTTCCACAATTACCTCTTTCATCCGCATATCTCTTCTTTGGAACGTTTATTTTAAAACAGCTGGAGAACAGCGAGGGCACAGGAAATCGGTATAAATGGAGGTCTCGATGTCTGTATTATTGGCTTCTTTAAAATTAAGTGTTCTCTTGAATCGTATACATTAGGTGCGGGCTGTTGATTCGTTGAATCGTGATGGATAAAAATGAAACTGAATTGTTTGGATCTTACTTTCAGTATCTCGTTAATGGGTCCTGGTACTTAACGTCGAATGCTCCTCGTGAGATTGTTAACGACTACTACGTTACGCTGTTTGTGTTGCGTTAATTTCACTATGCAGTTTTATATGTGGTATAAAAGAAATTATAGGTATGAATGAATTGCAAAATATACATCTGCCCTGCTAGATACGATACAACGAAATCGTATAGTATATCGACCAGTCATCCTGTAGGTTAATTTTTATTCTGAATTTCCTGTTCGTTCAGTTCCCTAAAGTCGTACCACTGTCCCTTTCTGTTTGAACATCTACACTCCCCTTCAAAAGTAAAAGGGCACTAGCTTTATTATAATAAATGATCGAAGCTGATACGTTTGGCTAATAATTTATTAAATATCTAACAGATAACGTTAAACAATTAACAAAAATATGATAGAATATTATTAGATTTTGGTATTATTATACTTTGATACAAACACCATCGCGCTATTAAAAAGAGCTGTTCGCGTCGAACGGACACGGCACAGGTAAACACACGTTAACGCCACGCTGTCTTCATCCCTCAGAGAGGTCATCGAACCCCTCGCAGGAGGGATCGTTTTCCTTGCAACCTTTAATAGCGGTGCTCGCATGAGAACCGCTCGCAGCCCCTCTGGCTAGCGAATTTAGCGGCGGGGCGAAAGGGGCAGCTGCATCCCCGCTACGAAACCCGTGGGGTACCCGTGGGGTACCCGTGGGGTCGATAATCATGCAAGCCCACTCTACACGTTGTATTTCGCGATCCGTGCACGTGGTTGTACGCGCTCGCGCTTCCTCCACCACCCATCGCACCCCTTTCCACCACGTCCCCAGCTTCCTTCTCCACCCCCGTCTAGCCAGGTTGTCTGTCGATGAACGGCGCACGAGCTGGCTGTGCCATGCAGAATTACCGTGGCCACACCGCGCGACGCCCGCGTCGTTGTAACGAGCTTGTTAATTTCAGTCGCGCGTGTCGCTTATTAACCCTTAATCAGGCCGCGGTGAACACGGTCTTCCCGCGTCTCGTCCGCGGATCTAACGGTTTTAATTAGCCGGCGAAATGTCGGCGTGTCCAATTATTTGGACAGCACGCGCACGTTTCTTTGGATGTAGATTATCCGTGCTAGGGGGAATCAGCTTTGTCCATTAACGACACCGATGCGTGAGCACGGCTATCACTCTACGCCACGTGTCGTGTAGATGTACATTCTTGTTCAAAAGTAGTGGCCCACTCATTTAATTGTAATAATGGTTTGTATTATATAATATGTGACTTTGTAGATTTTTTGTACGCACAATAATTTCTAATTTCCAGAGTTTTCTATTAATATAGAAGTTTTCTATTTAATATAGAATTTAATATAGTTTTAATATAGTTTTCTATTTATTAATTATTTTTTTATTATTTCTATTAATTTTAATATAGTTTTCTATTTAATATAGAAAAAGGGAACTTTATCGCGCGAATTAATTTTTTTTTTTATATTATATTTCCAAAATTTATACAAATTCACGTGCAAATTCACGGCTATCACTGTACGCCACGTGTCGTGTAGATGTACATTCTTGTTCATAAGTAGTGGTCCACTCATTTAATTGTAATAATAGTTTGTATTATATAATATGTGACTTTGGACATTTTTTCTACGCACAATAATTTCTAGTTTCCAGAGTTTTCTATTTAACCAATTAACTGTGGAATTAAGTTTCAAAAGATCACCACAGGGTGCGGAATTAAGAACAAGCAACGACGTGTATACACGTCGAACGCAGGGCAATTGGTACTATTATACATTTTACGAAAAACGAGGAAGGATTACATTTTTATTCGTCACAAAGACTAACAATTCGTTTCTAACTAAAAGCTTGAGAATTGCCAAAAAATAATAAAATACATACACAAGAAAAATTGAAGATAGCAAGAATAAGCAAGAAAAATAAGAAAATAGTTTACAAAATTTCAAGCTATGTATAATAAAGGGAACATATTACCAAATAATGTTCTTATTACATTTTATTGAGATTTCGAGTTTTTATAGTGAATGGTAATTTTTTATTTTACACGACGAGTATACACGTCGAACGCACCGCAGTAGAGATTTGGTTCGACGAGTATACACGTCGAACGCACTTAACTGGTTAATATAGAAAAAGGAAACTTTATCACGCGAATTAATTTTCTTTGTTAAATTATATTTCCAAAATTTATACAAATTCACGTGCGCTAATTCGTCCTCTACATTTTTCGAGGATATCGCTCACTCAATGTCTTATGAAATACGACATCTCGCTCGAGGATGAAACGTAAGTTTCAGTAAGGTGTCGTTCACCTTTGAAGGTGGGCAAACTGATCGAGGGAAATGTACATTGTCGCGGGGTAGGGGAAATAAGATTCAGATTGTGCCGGAACATTCATCAGACGAACGTTTCCCCTGCTGACTCGTTCTTCTCGTACCTGTGTCGCGGCATAAATAGAAGCAGTTTCGCGCAATATATTCTACCCTTTGTCGAGGTGTCACGCGGGAGACGTGGCGCCCCCCCAGAGAAGGGAAACTAGAGCGTGTAACTTTGCCAGAGTGGAAACCGTTTCTTAGTTTGGCCGTTCGACTAATCTGCTCTGTCTCAGTCTGCTCCACGCGGAGAACAATACCATGCGAATCCCTCTTCTAAAACGATTTTATTCTAAGAGAGTTTTGCAGTTTTAGGGAGGGTGGAAATTTTCATCGCACCTTTACATTATGATCTGGAAAACGTAGAAGTACAAATCAATTTTTGATGCTTTTCGAATTAAAGTTTGGGCTTGTTGGTTCTAATTTTATTTCACTTTGTGAAAATTAATTAATTTATGATTTTTATTACTAATTTTCATCACTTCAAGTATTGGTACTAACCATTCGCTAGATTCTTCTCATTTAAAATGAATTTTTTAAATCGCTAGGTAAAGAATTATATTTGAACCAGAAATGAAAAGGAATACATTAATTTTGAAGATTTCTTCTGAACTTTTAAACATCTTGAAATATTCATTGACTCATTTAATCAAACTCCATTTTGTCTTCTACACTTGGTTAACGAATTATTCTTTGAACAAATATAATATATCTATATTCCTATATGTTATTGATCTCAGTAGATATGATATGCGATATAAAATTTATATACGTACAAATATACACTTACTCATGAAAGTTAAAGAACATAGCGATCCTTAAAAAATAATTGTATATTTTTTTCACTTAATATGTATTGGTTAGTATAAGAAATAACACGAAGAGATGAGATTCTATAGAAAAATATGCAATAGGTTTTTGTTCGATTGTACTTACTTTATGTAAGGCCAACGTTTAATATGGAATCGAAAAAATAAGACATAGTCTTGGTGATAAAAGTAAAAAACAAAATGTATAAGATGAGTCGATCAATTGCACCATCTGCAACTTGCTCTCTATTTGTTACATAAAACAATATTCCAATTTTTTATAGAACAAATAATTTACTAGTAAATTTAAATAAATTAAAATTAAGTAATTCATCATATACATTGCAAAGCATATACACATTGCTCCATACATTTCTGGTGATTTTAAAAATCACTTAAACTTCGTCAACATCTGAGGAACGCCACCCCAAAAATAACTTGAACGTAATAGAAAGTCTTGGAACACTTAAATAGCTGTCGAAAGCAGCGGTGGTCAGAAAATGAATTCAACTTCGAAAGTCCACTATTCTTAATCGAACACACGCGCTATCGAGCGGTTAATTACGATTCGAAAAACTCCCTCGCGCGCGGTTCCATTCGCGTCCCAGCGGAAGCGTCGCTTTTGAGTCGCATCGTCCACGGTAATTAATCAATTCGAACTTTGCTCGCGCGCCAGTTGCAACAAGCTTAGAATGGGACGTGAATTATGCGCCGCTGTTCTGCAGCCCCCAGAGTTCGCCGATTAATCCAATGTGTTCGCACTTTGTTCCGCATCCCCCATGACGATCTTCGTTCCGACGTTCCTCTTCGGTTCTTCACGCGTTATTTTAGATAAGCTGTTCGTCACGTTCGTTGGGAACAAGTGACTGTGATTGTTTGAAATAAATTGCGAGATTTGAACCTCTTATAAAGAGTAAAAGATGAAAATTGAAATTATATTTTTAGTTTGGATTGTGTTTTAGTGAATTTCAGTGATCACTGAAAATAATTTTTATAAGAAAATGAAAGATGTCACGACAGAAATGGTGGAATCACTTTAGATTTTTATAATTTTTTTAAAACACGAATCGCAAGATTTTAATCAGAATCAAGGGTCATTGTTGAATTAATGAAAAGCTGGGGTTGGAACACTTGGAATTTTTTCGAAATACGACTTGTATACCGCTGGATTCCTTAAACTTCTATTATCAGATTTCATTTCATTGATCGTAAGACACACATGGTGTCATAATATAAATCAAATCTTGTTATTTAGCGGAGAGAGCAGGAGAAAAGTGAATTTAGTATCTTTAAATATCATTTAACGACACTTTTTACGTAAACGCTGGTTAACAATCTTTCTTGAAATCGTTCTTTGAGTTTTCTTTAGTGCTCTTCCTTGTTTGCTTTACGAATTTTACGATCGAGTTCCTATTACAAACGAATAATCGTTACTTTTTAAAAGATAAACGTTTATCGTCTGGAAAAAATAAACTTTGATTAGAATACTAAATGTCTATATTCCATATGAAAAAGTACCAAATATTCCTAATACATTCTTTAATTTACACATAACAAAATTATTTTAAACAAAACATTTGTTATCATTAATTCACTCAATGGCTCAAAATATCTTACTTAAAATTTTATCCTAACAATCACTGAATCTCACAAACTTCTATTCCTCGAAACTTTGTCTAACATTTATTCCCATAAATAGACTTTGTCCTTTACCCTTTCCTTATTTTTTTCTGTATACAACGTCGATGCAAACGCCACAAACGCTACACCATATCCCAAATTCTATCACTCATCGAAAAAGACTAAAATAAAAAAAACCCCTCGAAAATCTTCCAGAAAAAAATCAAAACAAAATTATCCAAATTCTATTATTCATCGAAAATGACTAAAATAAAAAAGACCAGCCCAAAATACTCCAGAAAGAAATCAAAACAAAATTATCCAAATTCTATCATTCATCGAAAAAGACTAAAATAAAAAAGACCAGCCCAAAATCCTCCAGAAAGAAATCAAAATAAAATTATCCAAATTCTATCATTCATCGAAAAAGACTAAAATAAAAAAAACCCTCGAAAATCCTCCAGAAAGAAATCAAAACAAAATTATCCAAATTCTATCATTCATCGAAAAAGACTAAAATAAAAAAGACCAGCCCAAAATACTCCAGAAAGAAATCAAAATAAAATTATCCAAATTCTATCACTCATCGAAAAAGACTAAAATAAAAAAAACCCTCGAAAATCCTGCAGGAAGAAATCAAAACAAAATTATCCAAATTCTATCATTCATCGAAAAAGACTAAAATAAAAAAGACCCGTCGAAAATCCTCCAGAAAGAAATCAAAACAAAATTATCCAAATTCTTTTATTCATCGAAAAGTCTAAAATAAAAAAAACCCTTCGAAAATCCTGCAGGAAGAAATCAAAACAAGATCAATATCGTCCCTTCGATCGCAACAACATTTTATCATGCATCGAAAATGAGTAAAATAAAAAAAACCCTTCGAAAATCCTGCAGAAAGAAATCAAAACAAGATCAACATCGTCCCTCGATCGCACCAACAAAGCTCTGGTCCGTTCCCAATTCATCCCCGTTCTGGGCAGAGAACTTCACGGACTGTTTGACGAAAGGTCTCTCTCGAGGTGTCTCCCTTACAACTTTCCTCAAGCACGGAACAGAGACTGTGGCCCCGGGGCGTTGGTCCCGCGCGCGATTAACACCGTCGAGGAAAGGCGCGAGCTAACAAGAAGAAAGCCCTTCGCCGCGGCCGCGCAAACGAGCCACGTTTTAATGGACTTCTCGGACCGCGAACACCATTGTGTATCCAGCGGGGTATATCGCGCGCGTTCACATCGAGACGCGTCGCGCATACACGCGTTTCGACCGTGCGCGCATCACGGAGACGTATTTCAGACGTGCCAGCAGCCATGGCAGCTCGCCAACGCCCCCTCGCTCGCTTCCCTGGCTTTGTGTGTTTATCAACAGAGAATTATGCCAGCGTGGAGATGACGTTGCGAGCCGCTCTCCCGTCTTTTGCGGACGCGTTCTCCAGCGTATCCAGCCGCGGGAAGATTATTTTCAGACGGCGAGTCTGAATTAGGACTCTGCACCCCTCGCGTCGCCAGTTCTCCCGCGACTGCTTCGTGGAGAACGCGATTGTCAGCCAACGGTTGCTTTGATACCTCGCGAAACACTCGGAATAGGTCGCTCTGATTCGTCGTTGGGCTTTCGCGAGTGGCTTAACCGGCGGAATTTTTAATGCGCGCGGATTTGGTAGGTTTAGAGAGAAAGGAAGCGGGGCAATTAGAAATGTTTGAGTAGTGGAAATGGTAAGGGAAATGACTCTGCCAAGAGTATTGGTTACTTTATTTTGGACTTGTGATTGGGTTTGATAAATAGATTCATTGTTTATGATTTACGTTAGTTTAATTATGGTCATTTACATTTTACAGAGTAGTGGAAATGGTAAGGGAAATGACTCTGCCAAGAGTGTTGGTTACTTTATTTTGGACTTGTGATTGGGTTTGATAAATAGATTCATTGTTTATGATCTACGTTAGTTTAATTATGGTCATTTACATTTTACAGAGTAGTGGAAATGGTAAGGGAAATGACTGTGCCAAGAGTGTTGGTTACTTTATTTTGGACTTGTGATTGGGTTTGATAAATAGATTCATTGTTTATGATCTACGTTAGTTTAATTATGGTCATTTACATTTTACAGAGTAGTGGAAATGGTAAGGGAAATGACTCTGTAAAGAGTATTGGTTACTTTATTTTGGACTTGTGATTGGGTTTGATAAATAGATTCATTGTTTATGATCTACGTTAGTTTAATTATGGTCATTTACATTTTACAGAGTAGTGGAAATGGTAAGGGAAATGACTCTGCAAAGGGTATTGGTTACTTTATTTTGGACTTGTGATTGGGTTTGATAAATAGATTAATTATATATGCTCTACGTTGGTTTAATTATAATTATTTACATCAAGTTACTGAGATAGAACTCACAGTTTTTAATTATTATCTTATTATAAGTTTGTTTAGAAAGTTCGAAAGGCGCGTTTTTATTTTATGAAGAAATATAGTCGAATGATTAATAGATGAACATTCGTTAGAGGCATTATGTAATTCCACTCTCATTAATGTTCTAGGGAGAGATATGAATGACATTTTTTGAATCTACAATTTTTCAATTTTCATAACATAAAAGACCAACATTAGAATTATCTGTGGTTTACGTATTTCTTATCGAGGCAGACAGAATGATTTATGTTTGGTAGAAACAAGTATATTTGTACATATATACATACTTAGGTACCGATAAGTTGACAGGTCTTTATTGAAAGAGCTTCTCGTCTTATCGTTCACGATATTAATATTAGAGATGGTGATAAGCCTAGTATTTTGAAGTATTGAGTAAACTTATGCGCACGTGGTGATTGAGGAAATGTATATAAGTCTGTGCAATGTATAAATGTTATCAAACATAATTTGGGTTCCAATAAAACGTTGTACGAAAATCTTTTTTTAGCCTGGAATTTTACCTGTATCTTTTGTCTGAGTAAATATCCACATAGGAAGTGAACGAAAAGTACGATAAAGAGAGAAATCATTTTATTTATGGAAGTAAATCGGACAAGGATGTTTTGAGGTTGAAAAATTGTTAGAGAAAAATTTTGAGCACGTCATTTTGATTCATTGGTGGATTTAGTATTAATAAATATATTATTTCTGAAAATAATTTTTTGATGTTCAAATTATACATTTGTGTCCTAATAAAAGATGATGGATTAAAGATTGATAAGGAAATTTTCTAAAAACAATATGAAAAAATACTAAGATAATTTGAAGACGTTAATGAATTAAAATCAAGTCAAATAAAGGAAATAATAAAAAAACTTTGCAAATATTTATTATAATGGCTTATTGCAGTCATCACATGTAAAACAAATTTCAATTTCCATCAAATGTTGAATTACATTTTATTTCCAATTTTTATACTATTCACATTCTTAAAAAGAATACTAAAATTACTGTTACATAAAAAATGATGTCAATTTCTATATGTTTATCACATTAACAAAGACAGTCTGAAAAAACCTGTACAAAACAATTACGTATTAAATATAGGTATATTAGAAAAAAGATAAGTTACCAATTAAATGCATATTACAAATTAAATGACTCCTATACTGTACGTGTATATATAAATTACAAATTTAATGTCTGATACGTATAATTATGCACAATCATATTATATATTACAATTATATAATTACTAGTTAAACGAATATTAGAAATTAGAAATAATTCTTATAAGAAATATGCGCATACAAGTTCCAAATTTAATTCCACACTAAAAATTAAATAATTCGTAAACTCCACCTTCCTTTTAACTTCGTCTGATGCGTATTACACATCTAAATCTGTAATCCAAATATGAACACGAGTAACTCCACCCAGCGAATCCCCCAACAGACAATGTACTACTCGCGCATGCAGCCGCGTAACGCGCAGAAAGTAACGTTTCCTCGCGAACTATCTGACATTGTTGCGAGCAAACTTCCCTCGCGTTACGCCTCCCAGGAGGAGTTATTTTTCGAAACGCCGCACGAGCCTCGCGGGACCCGCCACCCTCTCGCCAATAAATTTCCATTCGCCGTGGCAATTCGCAGAAGCTCCCGCGGAGCGTTTCGAGGCCTCGAAGACTGCTTCCTCGAGCATAACAAGCCGTTTTCCTCGCGAATACGACATATCCGGCGTCCGTTTATTTAGCGGCGCGAGCGCGCGATTATTTTGAGCAGACTCGACGCTGGGAACACGACGACGCATCGAGAGCCACATCACCCTTTGTCCGTTTCCGCGAAGAGCTCCAGGAGACTGTCGTCCTTTGCGCGCACACGTCCCAAGGGACGCACCCTCTCTGTCGACGGGTTGATTCGAACGGCGAACACGACTGCGACCTCGCGTCGCTCGTAACGAACGCGACGTTCCTCGGACGCTGTTAAAAGTGTTTTTCGAGTTTCCAGCAGGAAATTCCATTTGAGCGAGTTCCCGTTTTATTGCCACTGGTTGGACGATGTTTGCGAAACGTCGCCTCTCGTTGTATCGCTGGGAACACGGATTCAGGATCGTGGGACGAGCGTGGTTATCGATCTGCGCGTAAATCGGTAACCTTGATTCCTAATATCTGGGAGGGCGGACCACTTGACATCAATCCCTTTTCTTCTTTCTCTCTCTCTCTCTCTCTCTCTCTCTCTCTCTATCTCCCTCTCTCTGTTTCTCATCCCTCTTTTATTCCTCTATTTTTCACTTATTCCCACCCTCTCTGGCCCTGCCTCTTCGCCTGTTTTCCTTTCTGATGGCCGTGCTCTATTTTCGCTCAAGCTCCATTTTCCATTTATATCTGCGTATCGAAATTAGGATTACACACTCGTTTGTGAGAGAAAAATATTAGATATTTGTGTTATGATTGAATAGGATTTCTGATTTTGGTGAGGAAATCAGAGGAATTAAGAATTGTTAGTAATCGTTAGAAACTAGAGGAGTTAAGAATTGCTAGTAATTGTTAGAAATTAGAGGAGTTAAGAATTGTTAGTAATTGTTAGAAATTAGAGGAGTTAAGAATTGTTAGTAATTGTTAGAAATTGGAGGAGTTAAGAATTGTTAGTAATTGTTAGAAACTAGAGGAGTTAAGAATTGTTAGTAATTGTTAGAAATTAGAGGAGTTAAGAATTGTTAGAAATTAGAGGAGTTAAGAATTGTTAGTAATAAACTGTTTTACGCTGGTTTAATTGCATGGAACAGTGACAAATAATTAAAGTAACATTTAATATACTCGTACAGTCCTCTTACAAGCTGATAACTATTCTTTTCCGTGTAAACAACTTCTACACGTTGTACAGGAACATCAAATCGATTTCCAGTATATCCAGTGCTTACTGTTTTCACTCCAATTTCCCTCAAAATAAAATCCAATGTAAATGTATTATCCAAAAGCCATAAATTGTATCGCTATTCAATAGCAGACATAACATACTTCTACACAAAGTCTCATGCTTCTCACTATTAGATACAATTAAATAATCATCACTCAAATGTAGATCCTCGACTTCAAAGACCATCGTTTAACGCGACGAAAGCGTTTCCACTGGTTCTGAAAAAAGAAGACGGAAATAGAATAAAGAAAAAGAAAAAACACTCAACTTCGATCGCAATATTTCGGCTGCTGGTCCTCGTAAATTCGGCGACAGCTGGTACCGCCGCAACTCCCCGCCATCTTGTTCTCCATCGGCACCGCGGATATATTTTTAAGTCCGCCGATGAACGCGGGCTGGAACGGGACAAAAGCGGTCGCGGGCACGCCGTTTGGCGTAATTCAGATATTAATATACGCGACGGACTGGGCCGTTTCTAGTCACTCGAGAATTCGTGACGTATCGCCGGGAGTAAATGTCAATTGGCACGCGGGGTCCACGGTGGAACGATCTTTCCCACAGCTATCCGCTCCGCGGTGCGTCCAACACGCTTTGGCATCGTTCGTCTAAACGAAGATTCATGAATGAAACAGTCACTTTCTCGAATCGAGCTGTTCGAAATTTTACTTCGAGCAGCACTGGTGTCATTAATTTTATCACAAAATCTAATCTGCTTTTGGAGGTGTAACGCGTTTTTACGATGTGTTGCGTCCTTAATTTCTCCTCGCTTACTTGCTCGGATAGAATATCTCGGACGACTTTTTGCTGGCAGGTTTTTGACTAGTTTATTTCACAAAATGTACATTTATATAGAGGATCGGAGTTCAGCAGTCAGCCAATCCGCGAGCTGCTTGATTTTGAGATGGTGGTGGTCGCTACCTTTCAGTAGGGCCACGGAACACAACCGTTAGGGTAACCTATTCGAGGCTATTTGACCTAATGGGACCCGTGATTGGGATTTTTGGGTTTATGATACGTCAATAGCTATTGAAGAGAAACTTTAAGAGGTAAACTAAGTTTTCTAGCAACCTTTTAGTGCCTTAATCCCGGTTAAGAAGTTAATCAGAAAAAGTGATAAACAGAAATTGGGACTCTTCAAACTTAAACTTGGTTCGACCATATGTTTCGAGGACGGAACACAATGTGTGGTGTAGTCTGCTATGTAAATCGAAGTGGAAGCTCGAATGCGAGATGTTTGTATAAAGATTCGAGTTGGTACTGGTTTTATTTGCAATTTTTAAATAAATTTATCGTCATTTAGCTTCTTTTTTCTAATAAAAGTTAAGGTTAGATTAGGTTCAGTTTGGTTAGAAATTGGTCCATTAGGTTTAACTGAACGTCCATGTTGGATTCAGGTGAGACATCTCTCTCTTAGTTTCTTAAGAAGTTTTTATATTCTTTTTAAATTATAAATTATTAATTACTCAGATTACTGACGACGAATTTCTAAAATTGAGGGATTAAGAATTGCGTAAGGGTTGAAAGTGTTACATTAAATTTTTTTTTTATCGTTGCAAGTTTATTGAAAAATATCGTATAAAACTCTCTAATGAAACGAAAATGTCACGAATTAATATCGCAGAATTCCTTGAACGACACGCACTCACCAAGGAACACGTTTTTTACAATGTATGGTGTAGTCTTCTATGTAAATCGACGTGAAAGCTCGAATGCGAGATGTTTGTATAAAGATTCGAATTGGTACTGGTTTTATTTGCAATTTTTAAATAAATTTATCGTCATTTAGCTTCTTTTTTCTAATAAAAGTTAAGGTTAGATTAGGTTCAGTTTGGTTAGAAATTGGTCCATTAGGTTTAACTGAACGTCCATGTTGGATTCACGTGAGACATCTCTCTTGAGTTTCTTAAGAAGTTTTTATATTCTTTTCAAATTATAAATGATTGCTCAGAAGATTCACGATGTATTTCTGGAATTGAGGGGTTTAAGAATTGCGTAAGGGTTGAAAGCGTTGCATTAAATTTTTTTTTTAATCGTTGCAAGTTTACCAAAAAATATCGTACAAAACTCTTTAATGAAACGAAAACGTCACGAATTAATATCGCTGAATTCCTTGAACGGCACGCACCCACCAAGAAACACGTCCGTTAGCGTTTTGCGCGACATTAGAAGCATTCCTCGAGCATTTTTCACGAACGACAGCGGAAAGGTCGCGCGACACGCCGGTCGCGGAGGGTCGCAGGCTCTGGAAACGCTCGGTCCGTTGATCCTTGACTCGCCAATTGATCGTTTTGCTCTTGGCCGCTCCGCGTAATCGCGGAAAGGCGGCGCGCTTTGAAGCCACGCTTCCACGATCGAACGAACGTGGGAAAACGTGAATAGCCTTCGTGGAAAACGCGCACGCACGCGCGCGCGTTTCGCGGATTTCGAGTGTCGACATCGTCAGAAATGATCGGTTCAACTGTAAACAGGTCCCATCCGATTGTTCGATGGGATTGAATACTCGAGCTTTGGTAAGCTCCTGCTATTGTTGAGGCGCGTTCATCTCGGTTTCAATCACGTAGACTTTTTGGTAAATAGACAAGGTGCACAGATAAGTCTTTGATAGACTTCTATTCATGTAAAATTGGTTACCAGGAATGTAGAAGGAAGTACTATTTGTATGGCTGATTAAACGATGCAGCACGAAGCCAAAGGTAAAAAGATCGCATACTTCATCACAGAAATAAATTACCTTCCTGTCGATTTATATAATAATCTGTTTATTCAACTTTCTTTAATTTTATCTACATTTAGAATAATCGGTTTGTTCAACTTTCTTTAATTTCATCTACATTCTAAATGTAGATGAAATAAATAATAAATAAAGAAATAAATAATCTGTTTGTTATTCTAAATGTAGATGAAATTAAAGAAAGTTGAATAAACAGATTATTTATCTCTTCATTTATTATTTATTTCATCTACATTTAGAATATAGATAAAATTAAAGAAAGTTGAACAAACAGATTATTATATAAATCGACGAGAAGGTTCATATGCGAGATAACAGTATACTGATTTTATCTAGTGTTTGTCATATTCACAGTTTTTTAAAAAAGAAAGCCAACAAAAGTTAAGAATAGGTTCAGTTCAAAGTTGGTCCATTCGATGTGACTGGCATCCATATTGAATTCACTCGAGACAGCTCCCTCTTAGCCTACACGCAATCTCTTTAAAATAACGTCAAGTAAGATAGTCCAGTATCAAAGGATAATATAAAAAGAAGAAGTAAAAACTGCCAAGCTTCAAGAACAGATCGATAAAGTTTCTTATCGTGTGAAAGGTAGACGAAATATATCTAAAAGTAAATGTCCCTGCTCGCGAGCGAGGAAGTGTAGATCTTCAAGACTCCCATGCGTCGTATTCGTGTTTGCGATCGTGATCGACGACGCTTGGCCTCCGCCAAGGCTGGTTCCGACTGGATGGTAAATATCGACGTCTGATGAAGATTTAAGCGTTCCAGGCTCGCGTGCTCCCAGCGTTCAGGGTTTATTATTTAGCAAGAATTTTCTACGGCTTGCGTAAGACGAATAGGATTCGTCGCTAAAGAAAAAGAGAGAGAGAGAACGCGGACAGCCCCGCGTACGCAACACCCAAGCGCTAACAATTATTTTATTATTGGCCCAATTACGCCGTTATTGTTTTCACACACGCGCGACGTATCGTTTAAAAGCGGTTTGAGGCGGCTTCTACAATCGTCCGGGTGATTCGACCGGCTGGATTTTTGCGTTCCTCGCGTTCTGCCCGCTCGTCGACGCGGCCAGATGTTTACCGCGTGTAAAATTTCCATTGGTGTGTGCCTCGCTCGTCTACCGTCGGTGTCGAAGCGTAGCCGCGCGCAAACGGCTCGAGGGAATTGGAAACGACTCGGCTCGAACGAGCGCGAGTCAAGTTAGTTGACTTCGACTAACATCGTTTCGAGAAATGGATACCTGAACACGTTCGATTAGGGTAGCCAGGTTATTTGAATTTAAGTAGAGTCAGCTCTACTTTCGATTTACGCGAGTCGAGTTGGGTAGCGTTAAGTTATTCGTAATTAAACGATTTAAGTTTAGATAACGAATTGTTGTAGCGTTATTGGATTAGGCGTATTGCTTGAGCTTATGTAGATTTATTTCAAGTTTGTTTTCAGTTAAGTTAAGTTACTTGTCGTTGAGACATTTGAATTTAATTGGAATTAGACAATTAGTTAGGGTAGATAAGATACTTGAATTCATGTAGATTTATTTCAAGTTTGTTTTCAGTTAAGTTAAGTTACTTGTCGTTGAGACATTTGAATTTAATTGGAATTAGACAATTAGTTAGGGTAGATAAGTTACTTGAATTCATGTAGATTTATTTCAAGTTTGTTTTCAGTTAAGTTAAGTTGCTTCACGTTGAGTCGTTTGAATTTAATTGAAATTAGACAATTAGCGAGGGTAAACAAGTTACTTGAATTCATGTAGATTTATTTCAAGTTTGTTTTCAGTTAAGTTAAGTTGCTTCAATTCAAGTTACTTGAATTCATGTAGATTTATTTCAAGTTTATTTTCATGTGAATCGAACTACTTGACTTCATGTCTTAATTATTGGAATGCAAGTAATGAATATCTAAAGCTCTCTTGTAATTTACAATGTATAGTACAGTTCCTATCAAAGCAACGAACAATTGAAAAAACAAGTGGAGGATAATTGGAAATTACATTTTAATTGTTATTTTTCAATGAACTTTTTGCAAAATAGTTTGCACAATCGCATCTACTGCTGAAGAGTACTAATTTAATCAATTTACTCAAATATTCTATTACCAGTCGTTTTCAAATTATTCGTCGTCGTAAATTTTGCAATCAAATTTTGTAACAAGTTCACAAGTTCATATTAAATAAACATACTCCAAATTACTTGAAAATTACAGTGACTTGTGAAATTCCACACTTAAACTAAGCGTAGATGTGAACTTATATGAACCGAGTTTTATCAGTTATATTAATGGCGTAATTCTGTAAAAATTTGTTCAAACACTTTCTTCGGTATTTTTAACCAAGATACAAAAAAAGAAAGAAACGAAAACTCCAATGAAATCTCAATCACTGAGATATTTCAAGCAAGTTAAATTCCTCGTCTACTTTCCCCTTCATGGAACTGCTCTGCTTTCATCAGAATTGGAAATTAAACAGAATTCCCAACGAGCATCATAAAAAGTTAATTTCCTTACTTCGTTCACGGGATCGTCTGGATAATTAACAACGGTGAGTGCGTTTAATTCCCAAAAGACTCGCGGAATCCAATAAACGAAATTTGCCAATACGAAGGGTAAAACGATCTTGGATATAGAAGGTAAAATGGTTCCACCGGTAAATCGAGTCTCGTCTAAAGCCTTTCATCCCCATGTTCGAATCTTCCCCTGTGCTCCCTCTATTTATCCAGATTTCCAAGCATTATACGTAAAGCAAACTCGAATGTTTTTCCTCCAACGAACGCTACAACCCCGTCTGTCTACGATATTGCTTCCGTATCCAGAAGCAATTTCGTCTTCACCCTTTGCCAGCCTTCCCTTTCGTCAGCGATACCACGCACGAAATCGCGTTGCCGTCTCCAATACCTCGTACGTCTTATCCGTTTACCCCAATAAGAGTTTCATTTATCATCCACGCGTCCTCCTGCGGCGTGCAGAAACAGATTATCGTGGATCCAATATCCACGATTAAACGACTTCAACGAATAGGGGGGATGAAGTCGCGCGCTGGCTCATCTTCGTGAGTGCACGTCAAGATCCGGGAGGAAAAAGAGAAATGAAAAGGAGAAGAGGGTTGCGACCCATTTCCGTGTTTTAGAGCATCCGACAGAGGCCAGGAACGCGTGCACACGTTCGCGCCGTGGTTTTAATGCTCGTCGTAGTGCAGAGCGGGTAGAGAGTGCGCTTTGGCAACGTTGCTCCTCTTACGTGGCTCCTGTTTCGATACTTTTTTATTCTTTTGGAGGATTCCTTCGTGCGATATCTGAAATTCATCGAATTCGATGTCTGAAATTCGTCGAATTCGATCGTCGCCACTTCGTTCCCTGTCGTCGACTGATTCTGAAAGTTACCAACCTTTTCTTCGCGCTGCTTGTCGCGAGCTTATGACGTGAACAGAGATAGCTGTACAGAGACGAGGAAGTTCCTCGCGTTCTTTTGTAGGCCATCTTGCGCGTGGGGGTTGCAGCGTATCGCGTTTCATATCTTCTGGCGAACCGTTCCTTTAGGGAGGACAGGTACTGAAGGTATCTCGGTTTGCTGGCTTTCTTACATCGTTGCGTCTGAATGAAGGTGTTTGGGACCGTAAATGCTTTCGTTGGGGTTCGTTGGAAATGTTTTAGGGAAATTCTGCTGGAACGTATGCTTGTTCAACGTTTACTTTAAATTCACTTTTCTGTACTGTTACACACGTGGCCATTTGTAATTATGGGGAACGATTGTGTTGTTGCTGATGCAGGGTTTGAAGATGAAATTCACTCTTTTGTAAATTGAATATACTTCAGATTATATATTTAGAGGACGTTACTTTCATTATTTAACTAATTGTTAATTAGTTGGTACAAAATAGAGTTACTTCAATTTTGTATAAAAAGAGAGACATTGCAACGCATCAACGTATTTTTATCCTTGCTTTTAATTTTGTAATAATTCGAGTAAGCGTTTTATATATTTTTATGCAATCATGGTATTAATATTTTTAATAATACCTTTTGGAAATAGCACTCCCACAAATTGTCACAATTATTATATAAAATTGTTACTAATAGTACAACCATCATAGATTGAGTTATTTATATCATTAATAAATAAGTATTTTTTGTCCATCATGACACGCAATATAATTTTTAATTTAATAACAGCAAGTTTGTATTGCATTTTATTTTCATAACAAACGGTTGTAAAGGCAATATCCAAAAGCTTGGAATTTAATTTACAAAAGGCTGAGGAATTTGCTTCACGAGAGAGTGAATTTCCAGCGCAAACTTTACATAGCAAAGAAAATAATTCACCAACTTTCAAACTTTAATGTTAAAGATTTAACAATCTTTTAATACAAATAAATGGTTTTCAAATTACTAGTAGAAAGAAAAATTAAAATTTCCTTTTAACTCATTAATTTGCCATACAAAGTCTCCAGTGTCTCAAATATTCCCGTAAAACTATTCCAAAGTGAAAGAACAATTCGTCGTCCGGATTGATTTCCACGTATCGATGTCACGTTTCAGGTGCTCGCAATTGCGATCTTCTGACGAGCCTCGACATCGACGCTGCGTGTCACGTCACCCTCTAATTTTCAGAATGAGAGACACCGTCGAGTCGTCTTTCCATTGCTCGAAACCAGAGCTAACCGTGTACTCTAATGACACTATCGTCGTGATTGCTGAACGCCACAACAGGAATTGTCCATCCTTGGTCCACTCGCTAGCCTTCTTCCGTTATGGTTCAGTTCTTGGCTTCTAATCACCAAGACTGAGTCTAGCCACCCTCTCGATCGCATCTGCACCAGCTGACACCTCGTTTTCCACCATTCTTTCCTTATTTTCACGCGTGACCTTAGGAAGTTCGTCTTGGCGAACTGCTCTGACTCGAGGGTGATTCGAGGGGACGTTTCGAATTGATTCGATTGCTCGAGCAGGTACAGGCATTAACGTTATTGCTTTCATTCGAATGATCGCAGTGGTCAGGTTATATTTTCTAATATCGTCGAGTGCTTTAGAGACAACGTTCCACCTACTCGATATTCGTCAGTTGACGATAAATTGCCGTTTGGGTTCTTAAGTTCCAGCGAAACTGTATCGAAGAAACATCGTTGGAAGTAATTGAACTAGTCGATGCAATATTAATGGACACCAGATACGATAGAACCATTCAATGTGTAACTGAAATTTTGTATACGTACTGTATACCCGTCGTGTAAAATAAAAAATTACCATTCACTATAGAAACTCGAAATCTCAATAAAATGTAATAAGAACATTATTTGGTAATATGTTCCCTTTATATACATAGCTTGAAATTTTGTAAACTATTTCCTTATTTTTCTTGTTTATTCTTGCTATCTTCAATTTTTCTTGTTTATCTAACTTCTTAACTAGTTAAGTGCGTTTGACGTGTATATTCATCGCGTAAAATAAAAAATTACCATTCTCTACAAAAAACGAAATCTTAGTAAAATGTAATAAGAATATTATTTGGTGATATGTTCTCCTTATATACATAGCTTGAAATTTTGTAAACTATTTTCTTATTTTTCTTGTTTATTCTTGCTACCTTCAATTTTTCTTGCTTATGTATTTTATTACTTTTTAACAATTCTCAAGCTTTTAGCAAGTATAACGTATTCAGAAACGAATTGTTAGTTTCTCTGACGAATAAAAATGTAATCCTTCCTCGTTTTTCGTAAAATGTGTAATAGTACCATTTGCCCTGCGTTCGACGTGCATACACGTCGTTGCTTGTTTTTAATTCCGCACCCTGTGCTGATCTTTTCAAACTGAATTCCACAGTTAACTGTTTAATTAATTAATCTTCCAGTGCTTTTATTCTAGAAATCCGTTGCCCCCAGACAGATTAGTCTTAAACTACAATTATTTATACCCGTCACTTTGGCCAGAATTTGTACGATACTGAAATCGAGGGATTCTTCCTCGTTTTTCGTAAAATGTATAATAGTACCATTTGCCCTTCGTTCGACGTGTATACACGTCGTTGGTTGTTTTTAATTCCGCACCCTGTGCTGATCTTTTCAAACTAAATTCCACAGTTAATTTTTCTTGTTTATGTATTTTATTATTTCTTAACAATTTTCAAGCTTTTAGTAAGAATAACGTATTCAGAAACGAATTGTTAGTTTCTCTGACGAATAAAAATGTAATCCTTCCTCGTTTTTCGTAAAATGTGTAATAGTACCATTTGCCCTGCATTCGACGTGTATACACGTCGTTGGTTGTTTTTAATTCCGCACCCTGTGCTGATCTTTTCAAACTAAATTCCACAGTTAACTGGTTAAAGATAAATCTCTTTTCGCGACGGTGCAATACTTCATGGAACGTTACTGCGAGGGGTTGGATCGTGGCGCCACTGTCAAAAAAATTGATAACGACGAGTTCCGTTCGGACGTCAAGAATTATTTCACCCCTACGCGGCGCGTAAATCCTCGTGACACGTTCGCCACTGCTGCATGCGCTAAATGCCAACCCCACGAATCTCTCCTGCGATTTTAACGCGAGTCGAAAGTATCCCGTGAACTGTCCGGCAAGAAACTTAACGGCCTCGTAACGTGTCGCGAGTCGACCAACCGCGGTGTGCTCGAAGCTTCAATTATTCAGGAACGATAAGAGAGGAGAGATGAAAAATTTAATGTTTGGGCAAAGAAAAGGCTTTGTAAGAGCAGACATCGCTTTCTGTCTGTAATTTTTGAAAAGTGATGGAATTTTATTTTATTTCTTTGAAGAATTTCGAAACTTTGAGAAGAATTGTGTATTAGTGTATCCGATTAATTTGCATAATTGCGCATAACAATAGTAAATTTATTTTCGTAGAAATTAGGGCGCAATTTTCGAAATGTGATGGAATTTTATTTTATTTCTTTGAAGAATTTCGAAATTTTGTGAAGAATTAGTGTATCCGATTAATTTGCATAATTATGCATAACAATAGCAAATTTACTTTCGTAGAAATTAGGGCGTTATAGTGTAATATGAAATTTTGAAAAACTAGATATATATTGTTATAATTTTGTTTATACGTATAAACTATTTTGTAATGAATCCATTTGTTCAAATAATATATTAAAAAATTGCATATGTTTGTTAGTTTTTTAAACGTTGATAATTGGGAATTACATTTTAATTGTAATTATTCAATGAATCTTTTGCAAAATAGTTTGCATAATCGCATCTGCTGCTGAAGAGTACTAATTTAATCAATTTACACAGATATTCTATCGCCAGTTGTTTTCGAGATATTCGTCGTGGTAGATTTCGCAACCCCCAAATTTACGAGCGATTTTCACCCCTTTACGAATGAACAGTTTTGAATAAAAAATAAAATACGTATCAAATATTGTATTTTCATAAGCATTCGCATTATACTTGCATTTTGATTCTCGTATATTCCATTTTAAAAGCATATCACGTTACACAAATCATATTATGCGAGAAAAACTGACATTACATTCCAAAAGGTACTTTTTATTTCTAAATTCTTTTCTATGTCGCAAACAACATTAACTAAACATATTTTTATCCGATTAAATTAATTCATATACAAACTTGCGTACGCGTATTTAAAAAACATTCAAATTAAGCATTAAAACCGACATTATCCAAGCATCGTGTCATACAAAAATCTGTTACATTTAAATCGCACAAAAATCAGTGATCGACACTTCGATATCCACCATCGCGAGAACCAGCGTTCTACAGCGGCAGGGTTAAAAACGAATTGATCAAAGTCGTGAGAAATCTCTTCCACGGTGAAGCCTTGCGATCCGTGTCGGTATTTGTCGAGCGGAAGTGAATCGAATCCGTGGATATTCCCGTTGGTCCCGCGGCGGATAAAGCATCCTGGAGTCTGCACGCGTAGTCGAACGAGGAACGTCTGAGAATCTTAGCAGGCTACGTGCTCGGTTTCGCAGCCTATCGTTGGGGTTGTACGAGCGCCTGCACAAGTTACGCGTTGCATAATATATTTCCAGGAGAGTCGTTTAAGATAGGCTGCCAGAGGGGGGTAGAGGGTGGTGTATCGGTGCACGTTACCCCCGTTTACCCTTTCTGCCACTCTGTCGGCAGGGTTTCATCGACCAATCGTTGCCTGGGTGGAGCTTAAGCCACACCACGGCGTCAGCAACTCTTCTCTTCCGCGAAGGCCTTCCTCTGTTTCACCTACATCTACGCCTCTTGTCCCTATAGCCCCTTTCACCTGGTCTATATACGGTTCAGAGGCTTTAGCGAGGCCCTCGTCGATGCCAGTGCCGCTGCCGATCAAAATCAGCGATACGTGACTTCGATCGACGGCACCCAATCCGCTGGCCAAATTCCTCTAACCCACCGTCGATTCTTCTTCTTCCTCGCGCTTACTCACGTGGCTTGTTCTATCGTCGGACAGTTCTCCATGCAAGTTTACTCAATGAGCGGTGAATTTTCGTTTTAGATACCTCGCTGAATGGGACCCAGTTGGAGCACCAGCATCTCGTACCCAGGTCCGCCAGCGAATGTGAGTAGATCCTGCTTTTGCGATGGTTTTTCTTCTTTTAGTTTAAGATTCCTTTTGGGGGGAAGTGGAACTTCGATTGATCGAATTAATTGAGACGCACGTGATGCGTCCTCTGTTGCACTATGTTCGGTTATTTTATTAGGGATTTTATTGATGAAGTTTAGTTATTTTTGTGACGATCGGTATTCTACTTTATTTTTAACGAGAGTTAACTAATTTTAATATTGCCACGGTTTATATTTTATTTTTAAGTATTTAGTACAAAGTTATATTTGAATCACCAGTTAAGTTTTTCAAATTTGTTTTATTCTAAATTGAAAAATTTAATTCTTTATAAATGTTTATATACTTTTTGAGGGTTTTGGATTTCTCCCTCGCTTGATATAAGATTCACAACCAGAACTAATAATTGAAATCCATACACTGCTCTCTTATTTGGTAGTTAAGTTTCATGAAAATTGAATTCTTAGGTTTTTGGGTACAAAGATTCTAAGTGTTACCATGTATTGCATCTCAAATATTCCACGTGTCAATCAGTCCTATTTCTACTACCAATTAAGCCATCAATCTACACATATTTACTACCCCTAATCGCACCTGTTATTTTACTTAATAATCGACAAAAACAAGTACGCAACAAAGCTCCATAAAAACACGTGCTTAAAATTGCCAGCTTGCAAAGCTCGCCTTCATAAAAAATGACAAGATCACATTTAATTACGCGTCCACTGTTTGAAAATAAAAACCGCGGGCATGGTAATTTCTGCAGCTACCCGAAGCCCAACAATCGCAATGCGATCCCGATTCGAGACTTTCAGTGCGCGCCCTCGAAATAAGATCAAAGTTTCCGTCCTCTTTCCGCGCAAGATGATAAAAAGACCGAACAAGCAGACGTTTTATTCTGCTGCCAGCGTCGCCATTCATCCCTTTATCCGTTTCAAATCTTCGCCGTCATCCCCCTCCCCCAGCGTCGTTCTTCGAGCTTCTATTTTCGCCGTACAAAGGCGAAACTGGGTAGAAGTATATACGTATATACATACGCGTGCACGACATCTGATCTATGCCCGGCTGGGAGGATTTCCACGCGACTTTTCCATTCCACAATCGGCGTAGGAGGCCTCGTCGCGAACCTTCTCGTTTTCGCCCGTTTCTTTCGCGCCTCATTGTCGGGACCAGTTAAAAGAGAAGCTCCTCCGGCTGCGCGAAGAGCAACCAGCGGTTCTACCGATCGATGGGAGAACAGAGGGATTCGTTATCGCGATATCCTCTCTCGTAGCCGTCGAGGAGTCGTCCTCCATTCGCAATCGTCTGTACGTTCAGATCGACGATCGTTTGTTGCTCTCCAAATTGATACTCGAGCGTGGCAATTAATGCTATGCCATCCGCACGTTTAATCTAAATTTTTTTCTGTCGCGTCGGTGGTAATTGACTTATATAGTTTACTGTTAGTTAAACAGAACATGCAATGTTAATTTTAGTTCTACAGTTTTGAATACTACAATACAGCCACTGGTATTTGCTTCATAACTTTTGCATGGCACCACCGTGGAGCCACCAACACTTATCCGATAATTCTTGCATGGCACCAGCGTTGAGCCAACGGCACTTAGTCCATAGTTTTTGTATCGCACCAATGTGCAGCCACCTGCACTTATCCGATAGTTTTCTCATGGCATCAACGTGGATCCACCAGTGATGCTGGTGGTAACTGACTTACATAATTTACTGTTAGTTAAATATAACACGCAATGTTAATTTTAGTTCTACAGATTTGAATACTAAAATGCAGCCACTGGTACTTACTCCATAACTTTTGCATGGCACCACCGTGGAGTCACCAGCATTTATTCGATAATTCTTGCATGGCACCAACGTTGAGGCAACGGCACTTACTCGATAGTTTTCGCATGGCACCAACGTGGCTTCACCAGGCGTCATAGTGTTAAAAGTAATTTTCGTGTTACCAATCGCTGTCGATAGAGTAGACACTATTATTCAGAGTACTGTAAGAAGTTGAGGAAAATGGAGTAATAACTCGATGGCTTAACGTCTACTGGGCGTATTTATTAGTGTCTCACTCGAAGGTTCGTACAGGAATGCTTTCTTAGGCCATTCGTACTAGCCTCGAGGACACCCTCAACGTCATGGCCCTCTCGAATATGTAGACAAAGCCTCAGAGAGGGGCTCAACTGCAGGAAAATGCACACAGCCCTTGTTAACTACCTGTGCATCTCGTTACTCAATATTTCTTACATATGGCACCAACGTGGAGCCACCAGCACTTACTCGATAGTTTTCGCATGGCACCAACATGGATTCACCAGACGTCATAGTGTTAAAAGTAATTTTCGTGTTACCAATCGCTGTCGATAGAGTAGACGCTATTATTCAGAGTAAAATATCTTGTATAAATTTACTGTTCAAAATCCCTTTAAAGTACCATTCAACCCTCTTCTGAAAATATTCTTCCTCTTTCGTCATTGCGAACGAGAAACAAAACTATTTGCAGAACACAGTGCCACAGTTGTTGGTGCATTTCGTACACTTTATTCTACAAGCTATCGTTTACATAAATAAAAATAAAAACCACCAAAATCGCAGTTCAAAGCAGAAACTTTATACTACCTTCGACGCTGACGCATTTTTGTTTAGCCATTTGAAAAGCTGATAATTCACTGTTAACGAGAAGAACGAGAGATAACTGGTATCCAGCCTCAGTTCTGGGGAATTAAAGGGTCGAAGGAGCGGGTGTAAACGCGCGAGAGCGATAAATAACGCGGTGCATGTGGAGAGAAATAATAATCGTCGGGAACTGTCGCGTAATGTGGACTGAAAAGAGTAATGGCGGCGACGGACTTCCGGGTTCGCGGGAGCCGGCGCATCTGACCCGAATCGGCGATTGTTGCTCGCGAGCGGGCGATAAATTTGTGGGTTATATGGGCCGCCAGTTGGGTTCGCTGGTGGGACGTTCCCTCGACCCAGTTCCCGGTGGTCGCAGCTTCCACGCACCCCAATACTGGCCGCATTCGGATCCAGGATGTGTGCCGTGTCGAGTGCCTAAATTCTCCAGCTCCTCGACTCCTCGATAATCAATCGCGCGCTCGACGAATCCTCCCTTTGACTCGTCGCCTGGTTAAATCTGTTCTCCAGGCGACGCTTCAACGGGATTATGGAGAATTCCGATTGATTCGGGTCTGTGATTGAGTTTGGTCATTTTGTCCGAGTGGGATTGATGCTTGTTGTTGGTTAGAGTTTTATTGCGGTGCGTCGATCTTGGTATTAGTTTAAATATTAGTTGTAAGGTTAATATTAGTTTTAGCGTTAGTTTTAGTATTAGTCCAATATCAGATTTAGTATTAGTTCAAGTGTTGGCCTGAATGTTTGTTTCAGTAATAATTGTAAGTTCAATATCAATCTCAGTCTTGGAATCAGAATTAGTGTCACTGCGAGTATTTTGTTACTATCAGTTTCTATCTGAGTATTAATGCTTACATTAGATTTAGCATTAATTTTGATGTCAGTCTAGGTGGAAATTTTGTCCGAGTAGGATTGAAGCTTGTTGTTGCTCAAAGTTTTATTGCGGTGCTCTTGGTATTAGTCTTAATATTAGTTGTAAGTTTAACATTAGTCTTAGTGTTAGTTTTGGTATCAGATTTAGTATCAGTCCAAGTGTTAGTCTGGATGTTTATTGGGTAATAATTGTAAGTTCAGTATCAATCTCAGTCTTGGAATCAGAATTAGTGTCAATGCGAGTATTTTGTTAATATCAGTTTATATCTGAGTATTAATGCTTACATTAGATTTAGCATTAATTTTGATGTCAGTCTAGGTGGAAATTTTGTCTGAGTAAGATTGATGCTTGCTGTTGCTTTGAGTTTTATTGCGGTGCGTCGATCTTGGTATTAGTTTAAATATTAGTTTTAGCGTTAGTTTTGGTATCAGATTTAGTATACGTCCAAGTGTTGGTCTGAATGTTTGTTTCAGTAATAATTGTAAGAGTTCAGTATCAATCTCAGTCTTGGTATCAAAATTAGTGTCACTGCGAGTATTTTGTTACTATCAGTTTCTATCTCAATATTAATGCCTGTATTAGATTTAGTATTAATTTTGATGTCAGTCTCAATATGATTAATTGTCAATTCAATATCAGTATTAGTCTCAATTTCAGTATCAATCTATGTATCAGTTTTGGTTTAATCCAAGTCTCAATGTTAGTTTGAATATCTGTTTTATCCAATATTAGTACTAAATTGTTTATACCAGTCTTGGTATCTTTAGCATAAGTGCCAGTATTAGTTTAAATATCCATTCTGGTACCAGTTACAAATTTAATATCAATATAAAATTATCAGTTCCGGTTTCAGTATCAGTGCGAATCAATGTATCAGTCTCAACATCAGACTCAGCAACAATCTGAGTCTAAATATAAAGATACCAGTCTTAATATCAAGTTGAGACTCAGTCTCAATGCAGTCGTAAATGTTCGTATCAGTTCTCATTCACGTCCTATCCATTTGACTAAAATTGCGAGACTCCAATTTACAAATCTGTATTTGTTATTTTAATTACTGTCAAATAAGTGATAATCACAGCACTACATTTTACAAAAGAGTAAAAATGTATCAGTTTCGTACAAAGCATTATACACTGATTTTTCTACTAATCAACAGCACTTAACATAAACTTAATCACAATAAATCCAATACACAGAACCCAACTAAAAACGATATTATCACAAACGCTGTGCATCAACGAACTCTACTAAACAACCAACATTCATCCAGATAGTTCTGTCTATTTACCCCTTAAATTAACCCTTGAACACCCTATAGAGACCAGCGCACAGATAGCAGCTACGAAAATGCTGAACGTCCGGCTAGTTTGTCAGTGCCACCGCAAATTCCGCCTAACAAATTCACCAAACAACCCGCCCCATCCGCCCGTAATGTATCGCTCGATCCCATTACGTATCTCGTGTCTCGAGTAATCGATTTACCCGCGCGATATCGCCGCTTTTGTCCGCCGCGATTGATACCCCCTCCGCTCGCCCCGTTTCGTTTCGCATCGTTGTTGCACGCGTAATTTATATAATCACGCGAATACCAATTCCCCTATTACGGACTATCGACGCGATTAAAATAGAAAATCGAATGAATTATCGATCGCCCCTTCTGGCTGTTTGGCTGAGAAGAGGGGAGGGCGCGACAGAGGGGCGGTTAGCCTTTGGGCAACGAACGCAGCTGCGATAATCGTTGTTGAATCGCGCACGGATATTGGATAATTCGTGAAATAATTTGATCATTAAATTAACAACCTCGGGGAACGTCGAATCTCGCGATTGAAGATAACGGTTGAGAATGAAGAATAGAAGGGGACAGTCGTAAAAACACAACAATCGCACGTTAGAATCAGGAAATCGCGATGATTAAATAAATAATATTTCTGCGCTGCGAGTACAATTTTATATAAAAAAAAATTTGTAAAATTATTCATGGTATTTTTAGTAGCTGCTTTGTCTGTGGAATGTGACCTATGGAATTATGGACATCCGAGAGAAACATTTTAAATATTTTTTCGACATAGAAAACAAATTCACAAATGAAAGATAAAATTAATCAATGCTGAAAATACCTTAGAATTACGTAAAATTGTAACGATACAAATGTCTAATGCCTTAAACTTAAATAAAATTAGCTATAGTAATTTAAGAATAAAAAATTACAATAATTCTTTTCATAAAACTTAGCAAAAATCATCAAAGAAGGTCCACGTATGGCGACTAATTAGTTGTTAATTAGATAAATATAGCGTCCCAGAGAGAAGCTTCGATCCGTGATATTTTATCCCCTTTTGCACACTTGCGGAAGTTACGCGAGGGTTGGAAAAGCAGAGGCGGACGTTTTGCGCGTGGGGTCTTTAAACGAACGTCATCGAAAGTTTCCCAGCGGAAAAGTACAGCGTCCATTTTTTATCTGAGCTCTGAACGCTGTTTGGATAGAAGTTACGGCGGCCTCTCGATTTGTTTTGTTTAAAAAACTCGCGGGGAACGGTATTGCATAATTCCGTTCGCCAAATATTTGCAAAACATCGCGATACGTGACTCTGCATATTTTCTACCTTTTTTGCGTGCCCGTTGCTCGTCGTAAAAATGTTACAATCGCACGTTCGAATCAGGAAATCGCGATGATTAAGTAAATAATATTTTTGCGCTGCGAGTACAATTTTATGAGCAACGCGAAATAAAAAAAATTTGTAAAAGTATTCATGGTATTTTGAATAGCTGCTTTGTTTGTGGAATCTGACCTATGGAATGATGGAAATCGGAGAGAAACATTTTAAATATTTTTTTGATATAGAAAATAAATTCACAAATAAAATATAAAATTAATCAATGCTGAAAATACCTTAGAATTACGTAACATTATAAGGATACAAATGTCTAATGCTTAAAACTTAAATAAAATTAGCTACAATAATTTAAGAATAAAAAAAAAGAAAATTAAGTTCATATTTTTTATAATTAAACAAATGAAAATTCTTTTCACAAAACTTAGCAAAAACCATCAAAGAAGGTCCACGTATAGCAAACTAATCACATAATCACTAAAAACTCTTCCTATTCTGACACTAAAATAAATTCCTCGCCATTAAATACAAAAACAATCGCAGCAACATTTCAAACGACTCTGTCGTAAAACCAGAATGATTACACCATTGAAACACGCGTATCTATGCGACCACAATTCGCTTAAAGAATTTCAAACAGGCTGTCGTAAATTCGCTGGTCGTGACACGGTCGTAAATAAAATATGGCCAGTTCGAAAATGAACGTCCACTTGAGAGTGCGCGCGTGGTCGAACGATTAAAGTCGCGAATTGTTGTGGGGCACGCTCGAAATTTGATTAGGTTAATTCGATAACGAGCTTATTTCGGTGGCGGACGAAGCCCTCGCGCCGCTCTCAGAATTAAATAGCCGGGGACACGAATCTCGCGGGCCGCGATCTAAACGACTTACGCAGAGTCGAACGAGTACGTTGTTGCGGCGAGCAACCTCCAAATCCGATTGGTTACTTTGGTTTCGTTCGCCACGGAGAACAGCCATCGATCGAGCGCGCCTGACCGCTCCTGGAATCCGAATCGTTTTGCATCTCTCACTTTTCAACGGGGATTTTCGTGTCTACGAACAGAGGAACTGTTCGCTTCTTAAATCAGTGATTTCGAATTTTTGTGTTGCTACGCATTCGCAAAAAAGATTTCTCTTTCGCGCTTCCATACTTTTTCTTTTTAAACAGATATAGTATTCTGTAATAATATGAGCTTTAGTCAAGAAAAATTATAAAGTGTAATTGATAGAATAATAACAAGGTTTTGCTTCATGGATGATTTCATTTGAAAAGAGTAGTCACATGTTAGAAGAATTATTAGTTGAGCTGCAAAACTGCAATATTCATAATTGTATTTTTCTAATCTTAAAATTTGCATCTCCTGTTCTACAATTAATGTTTAAACCGTAAACAGTATGCAATAAAGCAAAAGCTTTTAGATATTTTACTTTTATATAAATACTGCAATATATGTAGTATTAGATATAAAATTTTTTTCTAAATTTTATATTTTGATAAAAATGATATGAAAATTATACTAAATAGTAACAACATTAGTGACAATATCTATACATACTATTTATTTGTTACATATGTGCATGTATTGTTTATAAACAAACGAGAATGCAAAAATAAAAGTTTGTAATTTTTGTAAATTTAATAATATCTTTTTCGCTCAATACGCTTGGCATGAAATGGGGAAATGTAAATAATTAGAGCCATGATTTTCATGTGCACAACCCGGATATGTATAATGCATGATCATCGAAGTGATAATAATAAGTTTCGTAGAAAAGATAAAAACTTGGTCAACATACTTGCAAGAGAATTCAAAGCGTACTTCTTGCTGAAACCCATTCTCTTTTACAATGTTAAATTGCACGAGTCGATCTGTCGTAAGTTCAGACGACCAGCGTTGCAACTATTTAACTGAAACGCGCCATTATAATTAACCTTCATTAGCCAGTCCTTTTATTATATATACAGGCTGTTCCAAAAACCGATTTCCACAACATTTCAGGCACTCCTGATAGTCGAGCGCAAAATTATTTAGAACGAAACTTAAATCAGTTTTCAATTGTCTATAAATTGCAACGTTGAGTATTAAATAACGAATCTACACGTTATTAATGGTTAATAAGATAATTGTTTGTTTCACAAGTATTCTACTATTCTATTGCATCAGTTTTTTACGTAAATCAACGTATATCCTTTAAAACGCCATGAAAACTGGTCATTTTTTTGCATAATACTGTGAAAGATGGTTAATAAGATATTTGTTTCTTTTACAAGTCTTCTACCCTTCTATTGCATCAGTTTTTTACGTAAATCAACGTATATCCTTTAAAACGCCATGAAAACTGGTCATTTTTTTGCATAATACTGTGAAAGATGGTTAATAAGATATTTGTTTCTTTTACAAGTCTTCTATCCTTCTATTGCATCAGTTTTTTACGTAAATCAACGTATATCCTTTAAAACGCCATGAAAACTGGTCATTTTTTTGCATAATATTGTGAAAGATGGTTAATAAGATATTTGTTTCTTTTACAAGTCTTCTATCCTTCTATTGCATCAGTTTTTCACGTAAATTAACGTATATCCTTTAAAACGCCATGAAAACTGGTCATTTTTTTGCATAATACTGTGAAAGATGGTTAATAAGATATTTGTTTCTTTTACAAGTCTTCTACCCTTCTATTGCATCAGTTTTTTACGTAAATCAACGTATATCCTTTAAAACGCCATGAAAACTGGTCACTTTTTGCATAATACTATGCAAGATTACACTAAATATTTAGAATTTTCATAAACACGAGAAACGTAGAAGAATTCTGTTATATTATCTGTTATATTATGGAATAGATTTTCAAATCGGTTCAGTAACAGCGCCAGCAATTGGCTGTCGCGTGTACACGTGACTTTCTTCATCCAATAGCACTCACTTCCCAACCACAACTCAACGTGACACAAATTCATCTATTTCTCACCAATTCAAAGTTTCTCACAGCACGATACAAATTACCACATAATAGAATACTTAACTCCATTGCACCTTCTACACACTCAAAAGCAAACTAATTTCTATTCCTTTACGAAAGTTTCATCATCCATAACAAAAAATGCTTAGAAAATCCCAATTAAATCGATTTCTAAACGTATGTACAGAAATCTATTAAATAAACGAATAAAGAGAGCAATACAAATAGCTCGAACAAGTCGACAATCTTAATTACATAAGTTACTCTCGTCGATGTTCATTTTCTCGCTTTCCACGCTCGTAATTCGATACGTTACGGTCGAAGATCCCCGCGATCGGAGGCTTCGACGACCAAACCAACCCACCGGCTGTTATTCCGCGCAAACTAATATTTCCACCGCGCTGCCATAATTCAATTGTTCCCCAGCTCCGTTTCCCCGCTCGACGGTGTCGTAATTAGATTCCACCTGGCCCCAGGTCGGCTCTTATTCAGACAGTTTCGATAGTTCCGCGGTGCCTCGAATTCCGTGGTTTCCGATCGTTGTTGCAAACCGTGCACGAATCAGCCAGTCGAATCGAACGAGACGGACTCGTCGCTGCCAACGTGAAGCGTGTTACATCGAATCGAACGCGACGTATCGTCGATCAGAAAGGCATAATTCGATGCGAAATCGCTGTTCGAGCGATTAAACGGAACTGGTGCTCGCGCGCAGTTTGGATGAAGTGTTTGGTTGAATTGCTGCGAGCACGCGTTTTGGATGAAGTGTTCGCGATAAGGTTCTCTCGATTAGAATGTCGTGATTTACGATTCGATGGTGGCGCGGATCGGTAAATCGGACGATCGTCCGCTCGAGTTATCGATTCGTGGCGAGTGTCAAGGCCACGCTTTCTGGAATCGTTTGAACGACTGTGGGTGTGTGTTGCTGGTTTGTGGTAGTGAAACGGTTCTCTACGAGGTGCACGTGTGGCGTTTACTAATACGCGTCCAAGAGAATGATGAGGAACGGCTGTGCGATGTTTTTTAGGGGTGGCTGCAGGGGGTAGGCGAATGGAGGTGATCAGGGAACTCTTTGCGATACGATTCACGCTGTTATCGTTGATAATGGTGGTTAGAAACACTATGGGGTACTTGTGGACATTTGTAGGCGGTTATTTTCTTTTTTTGCTAGCTTTGTTTGCTTGAGGTATGCAATGGTAGATTGCGCTACATATTGCTTGGTACTGTTGCACTATGGTGCGAATACTGGGGATGGGTTTTTGGAATTTTCAGAATTCGATACTTTGTACTTTTTTTATAATTTTGGATTCTTGAAATTTAAGTAACAAAGAATATAAAATTTGTTGATCAAAATTTATTCACAGTGTGAATAACGAATGGTCGTTTTATATGTGCACATACAAGTATATTTGTATTTAAACAACGCTAATAATATATAATTAATGGAATAGAAAATAAAGAAATATAAAGTTTTATATTTCATCTTCTAGCTTCTTTGATTAACAATTTTTCAATCGAGTTGGATCAAGTTGATCATTTTATAACTGTATAAAATGATAAAATAAAAATTAAAATGATAAAAAATAAATATAAAGTTTTATATTTCATCTTCTAGCTTCTTTGATTAACAATTTTTCAGATCAAGTTGACCATACAACTGTATAAAGACCATTTTATACAGTTATAAAATGGTCAACTTGATCCAACTCGATTGAAAAACGGTTAATCAAAGAAGCTAGAAGATGAAATATAAAACTTTATATTTCTTTATTTTCTCGATTGAAAAATTATTAATCAAAGAAGCTTAATCTTCTTCAATTTTATTAGGAATTAAAAAACAAAATGTTTCTTTATGTTGGTTTGATATTAGATATTAAAATATAGCTTTAAAATAGCACATCAAGCTCCAGCCTTGACCTTGGCTTTGCTAATTTCATAACGTCAAGTGTAAATTGCACGCAATCATTTACTTTTATTTCTACTATCGATATACTATTACCTAATCGCCATTCGATGACTTGTCACAATACTTCATCGCTTTTAAATTTCTCGCGTACATCCGGTCAATCCTGCGAGCATCGCGAACTCCTCGATACCAGCAACTCTGCATCGAATACCCAATCTTTCTTTCTCCATATTTAATATTTACAATATATTTATCGACAAACAGTGCGATTAAGTAAAACGAGAAAGATCAACGTCCAGAATCCTCGAACTCGATTCCATGACTGAGATACGAGGCACGATCCTTGCTCCACCCCCAGGGAGCGACTGCGAGGCTATCAAGCTGCAATAAATAAGGATCTCGTGCGTCTCGAGCGTTTTTCCATGGTACAGGATCTCCTCTCTGTATCTACACGCGTACTCGACTCGAGGACGTTTAATATCCGTCCCTGGAACACGGGGATTTCTCCATGCCCCTATTGTCCCTCATGGAAATCGTGAAAAAAAATATGAGGGCACGAAACTAGGAATAGGTTGGGTTAGGTTGCTGTGCTCGATTAGAGGATTCCTCCAGTCGTTTAGTAATTGATGATATTTTGTTTTATGCAGTTGTAGGACTATTGCTTTGGAAAATAAGTGGAATAAAAAATGGTTGGTTTTAGGGGTGATTTTGGAAGCTTTTTTTTTTATTTTGTTTATGCAATGTGTGGGATGCAGAAGAGAGGAATTAAGTTGATTTGCAATTAATTAAATATAAACCTAGTCTATTTTGATATATATTTGATTCTTTTTGTAAATTAATCACATTATGGTAATTAGATTTTGTGATTAAAAATTTATCATTTATATATGAATATGTATCTGTTATTTTAAAATATCTCTACTTAGGATTAGAATGTGCCTTAGGATTTAACCGTGCCCTTTAAGTTTACTCGCAAACTATTTGCGGTACTATATAATACAAATTAATAGTTATATCAAAAGGCAAGAAAAAAATATATAAAGAAACTGAACAATAACAATACTAAAACCAGAAAGAAAATAAAGAAATACATACGTGCATAAGAGAGAAAATACAAAATTGTTTTATATTAATTTAACTTTCTAATCGTTAAGTAAAATATAATATAATTATCTTTTCTTTTTCTCGCTTGCAAAGTACACTCTACACTTTTTCAAAGAAAATAGACGGTACTATATAATAAAAATTAATAATTATACGAAAAAATATATATCAAGAAAACAAACAATAGCAATACCAAAACGAGAAAGAAAATAAAGTAATACATACGTGCATAAGTAAAAAATACAAAATTGTTTAATATTAATTTCATTTTCCAATTGTTAAATAAAATATAATATAATTATCTCTTCTTTCTCTCGATTACAAAATACACTCTACACTTTTTCAAAGAAAAGACGTGAACCCTAGCAGCCTTAGAGGAACGTCTATACAAAATTGTTTAATATTAATTTTACTTTCTAATCGTTAAGTAAAATATAATATAATTATCTATTCTTTCTCTCGATTGCAAAGTGCACTCTACACTTTTTCAAAGAAAAGACGCGAACTTTAGCAGCCGTAGAGGAACGTCTATCTCTTCTGTTTAAGAATTCCGATCGTTCGCCATTCACCAGAAAGAACTCTCGATGCCGTCCAGAAATTCCAGCCGGACGGTATTTCCTGGCAATCTTATTTTTCCCTTTCTTCCGTCCCACGTATACACGAGAGGCATGAGAATACAGCGTTCACGATGCACAGGGTGAAAACTGCAACAATGGAACACAAAGAGAGGCAGCCTTGGTAGCGTCTCAGGGGTTGCTCAGCAACAAGGGTCGAGAAAATCATCGATCAAAGTGAAGGGGGATTTCTGGGTTAGGTAATCCGCGTCGTCGGACCTAATTCCGCCAGTCTGACGATGAATTCGCGATCTATAGTCGTTTATCGCTTCCAGCCGCGTTTTTTGCACCGTGAAATTGGAAAAGTTCGTCCAGTGACTAATTCTTTAGTAACCAACGGACGAACTTGCTTTAGGGATGATGAAAACGTTGCCTTCCTCCTCCGTTGCTGTGCTCTTCTCTTCCTCGATTTGAACGAGATTTATTCGTATTAAAAATTGTCCAAGAAATCTGCAAATATGGATCTCAGTAAAGGGTTTATAAAATTTTTTTTTACTCTTTGTAAAGGGTTACAGAATTTTTTTATATTTTTTTTTTTAGGTATTGTGGTATAAGTGAAATTCTACGACAATCCTTTTAAATGTTTGTCTGTTACAACAATGATATATTTTTAAGAAAATTTCTATTTCTTTTTTTAATCTTTCGTCAAGTTTTTATTTTTCTTGCAAAAGAATTTGAACATTTGCTGCAGCAAAATTGTTTTTAGATTTTTTTTAAATTCAAAGCAATTAGAAATCAAGCGTCCTATGAAAAATTCGAAAAAACAAAGGAAGCACTTCCATGCTTGTTTGGAAAATGAAAACATTAACAAATAAAAATCTTTTTTTATTTTAAACATCGAATTTCATTTCGCTACGTGATCGATTAATTACTATTAATGACAAAACGTCAGAAATACAAATACCACCAGATTGAAAAATTCGTAAAACAACAAACATTATCGCTAAAATATTACAGAAGTTTAATTTCAATTAAAACTGTTTCGCTGCCTCGCAAGTAAACGGATAACCGGTAAAAACAGTGTTAACAAATTTACCAGCAATCGTCCGGAAGAGTAAAACATTTTACGCCTGCGACGGTGTTCCGAAGCGAAGAGCTCGTCAAATATTTATCGAAGCGGAATTATTTACGTACTCGAAATAGCCTCTTTAAAGTTAAATTAAAAGGGTACGACTCTCGCGATTCCTTCATCACCTTAATGGAACGGGAAGGCCCTCTGCGGAGCCAGCTCGAACGAATCTCTTATTTAAAAACGAGCCTTGACACACAATCGACGTAAGTACGTTCATCCACGTTTGTCTACGTTTCGCGAATTCCTCGTCGAATTATCGAATTCCGTCCTCCAATCGTTTATTATTAATTCCAACGTTCGTCTGCGTTGTTCGTGTTCGCCAATTTTTCTTCTGTTGCGTCTTTAATTTCTTCTCGCTTACTTGCTCGGGTAGAATATCTCTGACGACTTTTTGCTGGTAGATTTTTCACTAGTTTATTTCACAAAATGTACACTGTATATAAGTATATAACCTATTCACTGCCAAGCCCAGATTATATGAAGCTAATTCCATTGCCATTTATATTTCGAGTGGTATTGTTTACCAAAGTTTCATTTCTTGGTAAAAGTACATAATCATTTGCATGCATAAAATCGAAGACGAGTATACTCGTCCTTAGCAATGGGAAAGCAACATATTTTCATTCAAAAGCCAGTATATTATAATATATTGAAAGTAGGACGAGTATGCTCACCTTGGCAACGCCTAACACCCTGCCAAAGACGAGTATACTCGTCCTTGGCAGCGAATGGGTTAAGTAATCGCTATTTAGTAAGAATTGCTATTTTTGTATTACTCATTTTGGATAAATATGAGGATAATGTTAATATTGCGGTACGGGTAGGGTCACGGAACACAACCGTTAAGGTAACCTATTCGAGGCTATTTGATCTAACTGGACCCGTGATTGGGTATTTTTGGGTTTATGATATGTCAATAGCTATTGAAGTAAAACATTAAGAGGTAAACTAAGTTTTCTAGCAACCTTTTAATGCCTTATTCCCGGTTAACCAGTTAACTGTGGAATTTAGTTTCAAAAGATCAGCACTGGGTGCGGAATTAAAAACAAGCAATGGCGTGTATACACGTCGAAAGCAGGGCAAATGGTACTATCACACATTTTATGAAAAACGAGGAAGGATTACATTTTTATTCGTCAAAGAAACTAACAACTCGTTTCTGAATACGTTATTCTCGCTAAAAGCTTAAAAATTGTTAAGAAATAGTAAAATACATAAAGAAGAGAAATTGAAGGTAGCAAGAATAAACAAGAAAAATAAGAAAATAGTTTACAAAATTTCAAGCTATGTATAAGGGAACTAATGTAAAGGGAACATATTACCAAATAATGTTCTTATTACATTTTATTGAGATTTCGAATTTCTATAGTGAATAGAATTGCAATATATAATTTCTTGCAAGAATAGGCAAGAAAAATAAGAAAATAATTTACGTATTGGTAATATAAAGGGAATATACCAGCAAATAATATTCTTAATACATTTTACTGAGATTTCGAATTTTTGTAGTGAATGGTAATTTTTTATTTTGCACAACGGGTATACACGCCAAACGCACAGAAGTAGAGATTTGGTTCGACGAGTATACACGTCGAACGCACTTAACTGGTTAAGAAGCTAATCAGAAAAAGTAAGAAACAGAAATTGGGACTCTTCGAAAATAACTAATTATAAGCGATCGTAGCATAAACTTGGTTCGACTATATGTTTCGAGGACGCAACACGCTCCATCCAAACTCTTCTTCCTAATTCTCACTCTCCAAGTCCACCTCTCGCTTCTTCTATCTTTTCTCCGCCATCTATCGACACGATAGAAAGACACAAAAGAATTCCTTTTAATGCCTTAATCCCTTCTGGTTAAGAAGTTAATCAGAAAAAGAAGAAACAGAAATTGTGACTTCAAAAATAATTAATTATAAGCGATCGTAGCATAAACTTGGTGTGCAAGCAAACCTCGCATCACACACTGCAATTGCACATTAATAAAAAAGAACAGTAAATAAATTAAAAAAAAAAAGCAAATTAACCCTTTCGCATCTCATTCTCCAAGCCCAACTCTCGCTTCTTCTATCGTTTCTCCGCCATCTATCGACACGATAGAAAGACACAAAAGAATTCCTTTTAATGCCTTAATCCCTTCTGGTTAAGAAGTTAATCAGAGAAAGTAAGAAACAGAAATTGGGACTCTTCGAAAATAACTAATTATAAGCGATCGTAGCATAAACTTGGTTCGACCATATGTTTCGAGGACGGAACATGTTCGCTCGTCGAAATTTTGGACGTTTCTTAGCCAAGTCGTCGCAGTTCTCACAGTAATCGTCCTGCGTCGCGTTATCGAGTTCTCATCAAGGAACCACCGCGAAGCCTGACGAGATTAAACTCGTTAGCAGACCGTTAATAGAGACACGGCATCTTCGCACGAAGACGCGGGGCCTTGAACCGAGCTCTTCCACCTTCACCCTCGATGCACCCTTCGATAACGCTATTTAGAAACTCGTACCGTGATCTCGTCGCCCAACGCCCTTCGCCCTTCGACTTTGGCCACCTGGCGTTGGCGGAAGGTCAACTGGAGACCTCAATTTCGAAGATTTCTGAGGATACTTCGCTGTTTTTCGAATTTTCTAGCGTTCGATTTGACGCTGAGTGGATTTTAGCGACGACTGTCGTAATTTTATTGTATTTTGGGTGATCAGGATGTACGAATTATAGAAAATGGATTTTTAACATCTCTTTATTTGTATTCGTAATGCTATTAATATATTTCTGTTTGAAAATTTTGAATTCAAATTAATAATAATTGTGCAAACGGTTAATAAAAATTTTGAGACCTCAATTTCGAAGCTTTCTGAGGATACTTCGCTGTTTTTCGAATTTTCTAGCGTTCAATTTGACGCTGAGTGGATTTTAGGGACGACAGTCGTAATTTTATTGTATTTTGGGTGATCAGGATGTACGAATTATTGAAAATGGATTTTTAACATCTCTTTATTTGTATTCGTAATGCTATTAATATATTTCTGTTTGAAAATTTTGAATTCAAATTAATAATAATTGTGCAAACGGTTAATAAAAATTTTGAGACCTCAATTTCGAAGCTTTCTGAGGATATTTCGCTGTTTTTCGAATTTTCTAGCGTTCGATTTGACGCTGAGTGGATTTTAGGGACAACAATCGTGATTTTATTGTATTTGAAGTGTTTAAAATGTACGTGTTATTGAAAATGAATTTTTGACATCTCTTTATTTGTATTCGTAATGCTATTAATATATTTCTGTTTGAAAATTTTGAATTCAAATTAATAATAATTGTGCAAACGGTTAATAAAAATTTTGAGACCTCAATTTCGAAGCTTTCTGAGGATACTTCGCTGTTTTTCAAATTTTCTAGCTTTCAATTTGACGCTGAGTGGATTTTAGGGATGATAGTCGTAATTTTATTGTATTTCGGGTGTTCAGATTATTGAAAATGTACTTTTATCATCTCTTTACTTGAATTTGTGACGATATTAATATTTTTTTGTATAATGACTGTAGCTTTAGAATGCATAAGGCTAGCTTTTGACTTCAAATTAATAATAATCGTACAAACAGTCGATAAAAATTTGGACCAAGTGAAGTCGTCCCATCCTTCTTTCACGGACAGAATTCGAAGCTGAAATTTACTGTTTGCGCGAAACGCTGCATAAATTTAGCTGGGAAACAAATTGCAAAACTTCACGGTTCGAGCCTTTGACGAGAATTCCGCGAAACGGAAGTTTCGCAACAATTCTGTTCATTTGAGCAACGTCGTTGGGCATCCCGTTAATTGCACTCCCCTGTCCATCATTCGCGCAATTTCGTTAGCATCTTCGGCAAGCAAGAAGCTATAACCATAAATCTCCCTCGTGATGCCTCGAAATTAAACGTGAACGGCTGTATCCACCGTTTTCGTACACCGTTTTAAAGGGAACGTGTTCATCTAAATTGAAAAGCTCGTGTCGCGTTAACCGTTCAGACGTCAACGGGTACGTTTTAACGTGAATTTCCTTATTTTTATATTAATTTTATATATTTTTATTTTAATTATTGATATTTATTTTTATATTATTTTTATATATTTTTATTTTAATTATTGATATTTATTTTTATATTATTTTTATATTATTTTAATATTAATTATTGATATTTATTTTTATATTATTTTTATATTAGTCATTTGTCGCCCTACAATTTGAATCGTACCTGCCAGTCTCAAAATTGATTCTCATGAAAATTTTAAGATCCGTTTCTCCTGCAAGACCAATTAAATTCAGTACTGATTTCAGTTTCGATATTTACTTTGGTCTTAGTATCGGTTTCAGTTCGAATCTTGGAATCGATACCAGTTCTGGATGATATCAGCCTTAGTGAAACTTGTAGCAGTAGTCTCGGTATTAATTTTAGTATCCGATGCATTATTAATTTCAGTTTCAGGATCAGTTGTGACTTTAATATCAGTTGCAGTCTCAATATCAGTATTAGTATCTTTCTCATTTGCAAGTTCAGTCCTGGTATCAGTCTCTGTACAGTTTTCAACAATAATCCTAGTATCAATTCTAGTACTTAGTTCAGTATTGGTTTTAATTGCAGTATCAGTTGTAGTTTCAGTGTCAATTGTAATCTCAATATTAATATTTAATGTCTTTCTTAATATTAATTTCAATTATAGTCTCAGCACAGTTTTTTTACTGCTTTAGTCAGTGTTAATCTCAGTTTTGTATCAGTTGAAGTTTCAATGCCAATTGTTCTTCTAGTGTTAGTATCTTTGTCAATCTATCTTTCAGTGTCAGTATCAGATTCAACGTTAGTCTCAGAACGACTTTCAACGTTAATACTTGGTTCAGTATTAGACTCAGTTTTAGTACCATCTGCAGATTCAATGCTAGCTGTGTTAATAAGTAATCTGTATTAATATCTCTTTGAATCTTAGCTATAGTGTCAGTTTGAGTATCAGTGTATTTCTCAATCTCAGTTTCACTGTCAGTAACAATCTCAGCATTAGTATCTTTTCAATTTTACTTTGAGTATCAATATCAGTCTCAGTCACACTCTTTGCTTTCCTACTATTTATTCAGTTATACTCCCAGCTCTAGTATCGACTATAGTTTGAATCTCAGAGTACTTTCAGTAGAAGTTATTAAGTCTCAGCACAGTCTCAATTTTATCTTCAGTTTCTACGCTAGTTTCAGTCATCGTTTTTGTCAATCTAGCTCTGAATATCAGTGTTTCCTACTATTTGCTTCAGCATTACTCCTAACTTTAATATCGACTATAGTGTCAATCTCAGAGTACTTTCAATAGAAGTTATTAAGTCTCAGCACAGTCTCAATTTTATCTTCAGTTTCTATGCTAGTTTCAGTTGTAGCTTTCGTCAATCTAGCTCTGAATATTAGTCTTTTCTACTACTTGCTTCACTATTACTCTTAGCTATAATATCGACTATAGTTTCAATCTGAGAGTACTTTTAGTAGAAGTTATTAAGTCTGAACACAGTCTCAATTTTATCTTCAGTTTCTATGCTAGTTTCAATTGTCGTTTTTGTCAATCTAGCTCTGAATATCAGTCTTTCCTACTACTTGGTTCAGTATTACTCCCAGCTTTAACATCGACTATAGCTTCAATCTCAGAGTACTTTCAATAGAAGTTATTAGATCTCAACACAGTCCCAATATTATTTTCAGTTTCTATCTTAGTTTCAGTCATAGTCTTTTTCAATCTAGCTCTGAGTATCAGTCTTTCCTACTACTTGGTTCAGTATTACTCAGTTATACTCCCAGCTCTAGTATCGACTATAGTTTGAATCTCAGAGTACTTTCAGTAGAAGTAATTAACTCTCTGTACAGTTTCAATTTTATCTTCAGTTTCTATGCTAGTTTCAGTCATCTTTTTTGTTAATCTAGCTCTGAGTATTAATCTTTTTTACTAGTTGGTTCAGTATTACTCTTAACTTTAATATCGACTATAGTTTGAATCTCAGAGTACTTTCAGTAGAAGTAATTAAGTCTCAGCACAGTCTCAATTTTATCTTCAGTTTCTATGCTAGTTTCAGTCATCGTCTTTGTCAATTTAGCTCTGAGTATCAGCACCAGTCTCAGACTCGCAGTATCGTTTTAAAAAGCAGCAAATCGAAGGGACCAAGTACATAATGAAATTTCTTTGTCAATCTAGCTCTGAGTCTCAGATTCGCAGTATCGTTTTAAAAAGCAGCAAATCGAAGGGACCAAGTGCATAATGAGATTTCTTTGTCAATCTAGTTCTGAGTCTCAGACTCGCAGTATCGTTTTAAAAAGCAGCAAATCGAAGGGACCAAGTGCATAATGAAATTTCTTTGTCAGTCTAGTTCTGAGTCTCAGACTCGCAGTATCGTTTTAAAAAGCAGCAAATCGAAGGGATCAAGTGCATAATGAAATTTCTTTATCAATCTAGTTCTGAATTTCAGACTCGCAGTATCGTTTTAAAAAGCAGCAAATCGAAGGGACCAAGTGCATAATGAGATTTCTTCTGCCCTGCGTGTTTCACGGCTGGCAGAACGCGATGAAAATCAGTACGTGCACGTGAAATCTTTCGATCGTTCGAGAATAGCGGCGAAGTTCATTGTCTGCGACCTTATTCCAGCCGATATTCCGGTGCACATCAGGCCTCGACATTAACTGGAGCGCGGCACGCAATTTCTATCCTAGACCTTCGTGGCTGACGTTTTACGATCGAGCGATCCGTCGTTGCGATAATCGGCTGGAGAACGGAATTTTGTATTCTTAACTGAGACGCTACGTTTCTGTCGAAGACAATCTCTGCCAGGGTTGTTCAGCGTTTTCTGTTCTCGCTCGTCCCGTTCGCGTGCCACGGCTACGATTGTAGGCGCGTCAAGTATTGATTGCTCGAGCCTCGCGACTGCCACGGTGGTCGAATCGAAAGTGACCGCGATTTTTTTCACGTTTATTCTTTTCTTATCTTTAGTTTATTAGCTGTAGCTTCTGTAAGTATATTTTTCAGTCTGAGTCTCTAAAATCGGTCCAGAATCGGTCTCAGTCGAGATTTTTATTATTTGTCTGTCAGATTTTACTATTCTGTCAAATGTAACGTGTAATAAATGAAACATATTTTTTATTATTGTATTTTTAAGCTCGTTCTTCTTTTTTCAAAATGTGTAACTATCGATTGAATACGTCAGTTCGACCTCTCTATTTTAATATTTGATTACTTAGTCGAATGTAAAGTAGAAAAATTGAAACATATTTTTTTATTTATTTGAAACATATTTTTTATTTTTTTTTATTATGTAAAGTTATAAAAATTGAAACATATTTTTTTATTATTGTATTTTTAAGTTCATTCTTGTTTCTCAAAATATATAACTATCGATTAAATACGTCAGTCCAACCTCTCTATTTCAATATTTATCTACAGATTTGATTACTTAGTCGAATGTAAGGTATATGAATTGAAACATATTTTTTTATTATTGTATTTTTAAGCTCGTTCTTTTGTTTTCAAAATATATAACTATTAATTGAATACGTCAGTTCAACCTCTCTATTTCAGTTTTTATCTGCAGATTTGATTACTTAGTCGAATGCAAGGCATAAAAATTGAAACATTTTTTTATTATTGTATTTTTGAACTCGTTCTTGTTTTTCAAAATGTATAACTATCAATTGCATATGTCAGTTCGACTTCTCTACTTCAATATTTACCTACAGATTCGATTACTTAGTTGAATGTAAGGTATAAAAATTGGAACATATTTTTTTATTATAATTTTTTTAAACTCGTTCTTTTTTTTTCAAAATATATAACTATCGACTGAATACGTCAGTCTAACCTCTCTATTTTAATATTTATCTGCAGATTTGACTTTTACTTAGTCGAATGTAAAGTTATATAAATTGAAATATATTTTTTTATTATTGTATTTTCAAGCTCGTTCTTTTTTTCAAAATGTATAACTATAAATTGAATACGTTAGTCCTATCTGTAGATTTGATTGTTCAGTCGAATGTAACGTATAAAAATTGAAATCCATTTTTCTTTCTTATTATCCCTTTAAGCTCACCCCTATTATTTTCAATATACACCTTTAAATTGAATGTGTCAGTCTTACTCCCAATTTTGATATTTACCTGCAGATTTGGTGAAATGTAACGTATAAAAATTGAAACGCATTCTTCTTTATTATTACCTTTCTAAACCCGCCCCTATATTTTTTTCCATATATAACTTTAATTTGAATATGTCAGTCCTATTCTCAATTTCAATATTTACCTGCAGATTTTGCTATTCAGTCAAGTGTAACATAGAGAAATTGAAACATATTTTACTTTGTTACATTTTTAAAACTTGCCTCCTTTTTTAAAATAAGTACTGACGTGTACGGATTTATATTTATTATTACTTTTGTTTCACTGATAATTATCGAAACAAGTAATGCCACAAGGGTCTCAGGTTTCAAGCCAGCTTACAGAGCTTTTTCAGCTTTTCTTAACAGCAATGTGTGTCCTCTTGCTTTGTAACATATGAGACCATCCTTGACAAAGCAAATGCCACGCATAGTTCTTTGTAATACCAAACACCCCATCATGATTTTTATATCATTGTATACTATTATTACAACGATATTATATAATCTTCGTGATTACTGTTATTCACTTTTTATCTTATATTCTCATAATTAAAGCTGTTTAATGGGACACATGGATGTCCAAAAAGTAACTGCAAATCGCATTAAAAAAAATATATCCAAACAATCCAAATTGCAACAAATTTCCATAGAAATCCACAATTTAAAATACTCAGAAGGCACCTCCAAACAATCACCTCGAACAGTTCACCAAAATACTGTTTATTCCATGCTAAGACAGAAAACTCGAAAAAGTCGACCAAACTTCCACCCCGTTTGGGGTGGCCATACCATAAATACCATAAACGTACTGTTGGAAATGGGTTTTCTAAATAACTAATAGCGATTTATTTTTCTATAATGTTCTTTATTCCACGCAGTGGAAGTGACTTGTGCCTTGCACTCTCTCTAGAGAACTGAACTAAGTTGAAACATATAGAGCCAATGACCTAAAGCATCAGTTATTAATCTCTATCGCCTTTTATATAAACAAACTTTAGAAATATATATCTGAAAAGAAATGCCATCTTTTCTCATTCAAGGACAAGAGATCAATTTTTGTACAGCTAACCCTCCTATAACACGGTAGTTAGGTTCCTAGAAAATTCCGTGTTGTGTGAGACCTAGAGCTAGTACAAAAAAGGTACACAAACAACTTAATTTTTATTAAAAATATAAGTGTATGTATAACACAGCAAAAAAAAAAACAAAAAATATTATTTTAATCTAACGCAACTCTAATTTAATAAATTTTTTCGTCGTCATTGCTCAGTATAATCAACCAAGAACGTTTTTTCGGTGGAATGATATCGCCCTCACTTTCAGAACCTTTTCTTTACTTAAAGTTTTTGTATCTTCTCTCCTCTTAAAAAAATCTGTAACTGTACTTTGCTTGCTGGTTCTTACCAGGTAATTGTAAATTTCTCGATACGGAGCTAAGTTTTGCAGCTCCCTTTGGAATTTTTAAATTCTTTCAGCGGAAAGGTACCTGTGTTCAGAAGAAATATGACAAAGAAAAATGACTCGAGATTTTCAGCCAAGCTTAGGTCTTCTTGTAATTTTTTTAACGTTAAATTATTAACCGCACGATCTTTATGACAACAAACCTCGCCACGGCTGTAGAAGTACAGTGTTGTACAAAGGTTTTTGCAGTTTTCTTATCGTGTTACAGCGAAACCGGGTTGTAGGAGGATCCGCGCAATTTACGAATCGTGTTATAGCGAAACCGTGTTATGAAATACCGTGTTGTGTGAAGGCTACCTGTATTTCTTAAGGGTTGGTCCAACATGTGCATGCAGCGCGACATCGAACCGTGCACTGAAATTTCCAAAACGTCATCGAGGGACTTTGAAGGTTCCCGCAATTTATGAGTCGTTTTATAGCGAAACTGTGTTATGAGATTCCATGTTGTAGGAGGGTTTGCACAATTTATGAGTCGTTTTATAGCGAAATCGTGTTATAAGATGCCGTTTTGTAATAGAATTTGCGAAATTTACGAATCGTGTTATAGGATGCGTTTTGTAGGAGGGTTCCCGCAATTTACGAGTCGTTTTATAGCAAAACCGTGTTGTGAGATGCCGTTTTTTATGAGAGTTCCCGCAATTTATGAATCGTGTTATAGCGAAACCGTGTTATGAGATGCCGTGTTGTACGAGGGCTACCAGTATTTGGTTTCATCACATACGTAACATAGTTGCAATTACCGTAGGACTGCCTTGCGATCAATTAGAGGCACGTCTGCAAACAGATTAAGGAGAAGGCGAGAGGGTGTGGTCGAGCCACCCTGACCGACAGCGTCTTGACGTGACGTCGTCGTCGACGAGGCCCTGAACTGGTTACGAGGTTCATTGTCTGTGACCTTACCTCGCAGCCTTATTCATATAAATGCAGGCTGCCCGATTGTTAACTGCCGCCAGCCATGCAATCCATCGTCCGTGCACCCTTCTCACCCTCTTCGAGCTAACCGCCGACCTTCCACCATCGCGGTCTCGATCAATCGAATCGAGCGGCCCTCGGGGTATTTTCGTTTACGTGGGCTCTGATAACCCGCGTTGCTTAGAGGCCTCGCTTTGCTCGCGACAGTCTCGTCGCGAGGCGCAATTCTAATTTCGCGTCGACGAATCCTTACGAATTCGAAATAAATTTTGGTTTTTTTCGTCAATGATTGAGGTTGCGAATTGAATTTGGAATTTTTGATCACTCGATTTTAAATTATTCTTAAATTATTCTTAAATTATTCTTAATAAATTCAGTTGAAATGAATTTTGAAGAGTTTTCTTTAAGTAGCAGATCAGAGCTGAAGATGATAAATTTAGATCAGAAATTTCATATTTCCCAGATTAAAGAATTTAGTTTAAATAAGATTCTTTTCTTGAATTTCGTTAAAAGACAAACATATAATTCTATTCTTTTTGCCAATGATCGAAGTTGCGAACTGAACTTGGAATTTCAGATGACTTATCTTTAAATTATTCTTAATAAATTCAGTTGAAATGAATTTTGAAAGAGATGAAGATGATAAATTTAGATTAGAAACTTCGTATTTTCCAGATTAAAGAATTTAGGTCGAATAAGATCCTTTTCTCAAATTTTGTTAAAAGACAAATATATAATTTTATTTTTCTTGTCAATGATCGAGGTTGCGAACTGAACTTGGAATTTCGGATGACTTGTTTTTAAATTATTCTTAATAGATTCAGTCGAAATGAATTTTGAAAGGTTTTCTTTAGGTAGCAGATCAGAAATGAAAGTAGTAAATTTAGATTAGAAATTTCGTATTTTCCAGCTTAAAGAATTTAGTTTAAATAAGATTCTTTTCTCGAATTTTGTTAAAAAACAAATCAATTTTCATTAGGGACGAAGAAAATTCTGAATAAGAACAATAAAGTTCCAATTTTCTGCACGACAAATGTTTCTCTTTTACTAATTTTCTAAATTAGAAACATTTTACATGAATAAATTCCTACAGATTTGAATCGCATTGTTAAAAGAGACAAATAAATTTTTATTATCTCGTATTAGGGACGAAGAAAATTCTAATTAAGAGCAACAAATTTCCAATTTTTTGCACGACAAATATTTCTCTTTTACTAATTTTCTAAATTAGAAACATTTTACATGAACAAATTCCTACAGATTTGAGTCATTTTGTTAAAAGAGACAAATACATTTGTATTATCTCGTATTGGGAACAAAGAAAATTCTGAACAAGAACAACAAATTTCCAATTTTGAGCACGACAAATATTCTTCTTTTACTAATTTTCTAAATTAGAAACATTTAACATGAACAAATTCCTACAAATTTGAACCGCACACCACTTCCGTTCGAAGTTTATCGAAACGGATCGCGAAGGCTGCGAAACGCCTGCAAGTAGAACCCATTGGAAGATAAGTAAAACTGGTGAAAACAGGAATTACCCGGTGAATTTTATCGTCGAATCTCTCGGAACTTTTATCTTGGTAAAGTAAACCCTGTGATTAAGTAGTCCTTGTAGTCGACGCTCTTAGCACGAGTTCGGTAAAAAGCGTCTCGCTTAGATTCGCGTGTAAGCTGTAACGTAGTCTGCTACGCGAGGGGAAGTCGTAATTGTCCTAATTAAATTCGCGACACCGATGCTTTCGTGGCGAAGTTTTAATGAAACGTTCGCGGGGCTTTACGGAAGAGGAGACGCCGTTTCCGGTGGGACCAGTCGACGTCTCTGTCTCCGCCATTTTTTCTCGACGATTAACAAGATTCTAATCCATTCTCGATCCATCGTGGATCATGGAATACCATTAAGTAAATTTTAATTCAAAGGAATAATTCGTAATTTTAATAATTATTTCTATTAATAATAATTTTAGTAATAATTTTTTTTAATAATTAATTCGTAGTTTAACAATGATAATAATGCAATGAATAACTTAATAATAATAATAATTAGTGGAACAGTAAATGATTGAGAATAGTTTTTCTCGACGATTAACAAGATTCTAATCCATTCTCGATCCATCGTGGAACATGGAATACCATTACGTAAATTTAAATTTAAAGGAATAATTCGTAATTTTAATAATAATTTCTATTAATAATAATTTTAATAATTTTTTTAAATAATTAATTCGTAGTTTAACAGTGATAATAATACAATTAATAAGTTGATAATAATAATAATTAATGGAACAGTAAATTGAGAATAGTATTGAGATTAGTAACAGAAATATATTTTAATTATAGTTAATTTTGTTCAAGTATGCAAGTTGAGTCTTCTAATCTAGATTAATCGAAATTTAATTTTAAGTTATTTGGTTTCTGAAGGAAATTTTGCAACGATAATTGATTGGTATCCAGTGAGGCATTTTTTATATTTATTATGTTTAATTTACGTAATGTAATGTAGCAATATTTTTAATGCTAGAATTGTTGGTGGATATAAAATATTACTTAACATTGTGGAAATCAGAATTAAAAATGATATCTTTTAGAAAACTAGTATCGTATGGCAAAACTATAAAGTTTGCAGACAAAAATTATAAATTAGTCACACTTTTTACAACATTAATAATTCTAATATTAATTATAGTACTACATAATGCAATCAGTTTAATATAATAAATCATTTCTGATAATCATATAAATTGCTTGTGACTCTAAAAAAATAAATAAATAACGAAGAAGATAATAAAAAAATAATAATATATAAGAATAATATTAAAAATAAATAAGAATGAAAAGTGATAATTCCTCATCAAAACAGGAGAAGGGGTGGTTTGAATCTGAATTTTTTTTTTCTTCTTCAAAATGTTCTCCACTTCACATACATTTTCAACAAATTACTTTCAAGCTCTCTCTCTATATTTTCATTTCTCTTCTTAATTTCTCGTCTCTCGCGAACGTTTATGCACATACCTACGAATTCCTATACCCCCTGTTTCAGTTTGTCTCACGCTTATTCAACCATTTCTAGAAGACACGTTCCCGGAACCTTTGATCGGTCGTTCAACTCTCTGTACCGTGTGCTTCGTTCGAATACTGGGTTTTCATACTGTTATGAGATTATTATCTGAGCGGAACGTTCCTTATTTGCAAAAGAAACGCCATTGTGTCTACGGTAAATCATTGGAAATATTAATGTCAATTTATTATGTACATATGACATAGTTATTTTACACAGATATTCATAAATATTAATGTCAATTTATAATGTACATATGTACATTGCGTTTGACAAGATCTGTGTGTTCATTGTACACTGTATTTTATTGACATAGATATTTTTCACAGATAGTCACATGCAATTGGTAACAAAAATATGTGAGCAACATATTACTTTTATTTTTAATAAATTATACATTTTACTTGACACTTGTATAAATATTAGAAAACTAGAATTGTTGGAGTTATTAATATTAGTGAAAGGGTTGAGTAAAAATGTATTTTGTTGTTATAAAGTTATTGGAACACTGTATAAGTTTAAGATAAGAAGTTAACATTATAATTTTTTTTTGCTAATTTATAATATTTATATGAATCTCATTTTAATTAAATAATATTATCGACGCTAATACTGTTGCTTTTGTATTATATTGTATAATGAGATTTTTGTTTGTTTTTCAATGCTTATTTTATTTCGCAACTTTTGTAAAAGATTGATATATTAATTTTGATTACTTTTTCGTTATCAATTGCATATTCGTGCAAAATTAGAATAAAAACAACGTTAACATCCGAATCTATCCGTGTCACGAAACGAATAAATCCTGATCACAGAAAAAAAAACGCGAACATTAAATTAAAATACTATCTTCATAAATATCTGCAAAACTTTCAATGCAAACCACTATATTCAAACTAAAAGAGCCATTGATACATCTTTCCCTCATTTATCAACCAAACAGTAACCCAAATCGCCCTAATAAAATATTAATCACACTCCTACAAACCTACTCTGACCAAATCTAATAACCAATGCTCTGAAAATCATCTAAAAACTCGCCAGCCTCAACCACCCCTTCTCGAACTCTCATAATTAACTGTCAGATCCACAAGTAACTAATTTAACGATCAGAAAAACCCGTTCAACCACCTCCTCGTACCCTCGCAATTTTACAACCCCCAAATCATTCACCCAAGCGTCCTCCACGTCTCGAACTACCCCCAGTCGGTTCGATGAACGAAAAAGAGGGGTGAGAAGCGACAGAGGTGCAAAGAAAACTGTTATACGCGTACTTATTAAAACAAACCACGAATTTAAATATAAAAAAATTCTGTTCTTTGATTGTTGGCAGCGCGTGTCGCGAGAAAAACACTCTAGTTTGTCTATGCAAGGCGCTCCTCGAGAATTTCGACGCACGAACGAGAATAATGGATGGCGCTGGCACACCTGGCGCTTATGTGAAACGGCCTTCCGGTGGCCGTCTCGTTGCCCCCTCTTTTGACTGTCCTCAGCGTTGCATCCATCATTCCATCGGGAACCGTTTCTTTACGGACGCGAAACCTTCAGCTGCGACTCGCGATCGTTTGTCATCTTTAATACTAGTCGACTGTCGCGGACGGTCAGATAAATCTCGCATTTTTTTGTCGTTCTAGACGTACGTTGCCTTCCAGATGCAATTGCAGAGGAGGAAGAACGTTCGTTGCAAATGTTGTTCGACTGAAGAGAATTTTTTTTAGCTCGCAATTATTAAATGCAAATTATTATTAAATGCAATTTTAGTGTTTAATTGATGTCTTGTTTTTCTTGGTTTTGGCATTGAGAGAGTCAGATACTGCAATTGTGAATTCTAGACGTTTGCTACCTTCCAGATGCAATTGCAGAGGAGGAAGAACGTTCGTTGCAAATGTTGTTCGACTGAAGAGAATTTTTTTTAGCTCGTGGTTTAAATGCAATTTTAGTGTTTAATTGATGTCTTGTTCTTCTTGGTTTTGGCATTGAGAGAGTCAGATACTGCAATTGTGAATTCTAGACGTTTGCTACCTTCCAGATGCAATTGCAGAGGAGAAAGAATGTTAGTTGCAAATGTTGTTCGATTGAAGAGAATTTCTTTTAGCTCGTGGTTTAAATGCAATTTTAGCGTTTAATTGATGTCTCGTACTCTTTGGTTTTAGTATTGAGAGAGTCAGATACTGCAATTGTGAATTCTAGACGTTTGCTACCTTCCAGATGCAATTGCATAGGAGAAAGAATGTTAGTTGCAAATGTTGTTCGATTGAAGAGAATTTTTTTTAGCTCGCGGTTTAAATGCAATTTTAGTGTTTAATTGATGTCTCGTACTCTTTGGTTTTAGTATTGAGAGAGTCAGATACTGCAATTGTGAATTCTAGGCGTTCGTTACCTTCCAAATGCAATTGCAGAGGAGGAAGAATGTTCGTTGCGACTGTTGTTCGTCAGAAAAGAATTTTTTGTGGTGTAACGTGGATTTCTTTTTAGCTCGCAGTTTAAATGCAATTTTAGTTTTTAATTGATGTCTTGTACTTCTTGGTTTTAGCATTAAGAAAGTCAGTTACTGCAGTTGTGAATAATATAATTGTATGTAGTGTAGGGGTGATCTAGCAGAACAAAGCAAAAGTACTGCATATTTCACTTGGGTTGGTGGATCTTGGTTTTTGTCGTCTTTTGTTGTCGCTGGAATTTAGGAAATGATGTGTGGGGTAACTTGGAATTTTTTGTTTTGGGATTCTCATTAATTTGAAGGAATAATCATAAAATATAAACAATTGTTTACAATTGATATTTTCTAACTTGAAAAATTGGAAGATTTAGTTGAAAAAATTTGAAAAAGATTCTGATTATTTTTAATCCATTTCTTAAACGATACTTTTAAAGTATCATTTCGATCAAGCTCGTACCATAAATCTCGTTTCTCGCTACTTTTCATCGCCTCTGGCTCGTCTTTTCAAAAAACAAGTGTTATTGCCTCTCTAAAGCTAATTCAGAATCGTTCAAATATCTTTTACACAGTTTTCATTATTTTCAAAAAGTAATTTTAACTTCCAGTATACAAACTCGCAAGCTTTCGCGATAAATCTTATTCCTCGCCATTAACCATGAAAGAAGGAACCCGAGAAGAAGCAGTTGCATTTGTTTACATGAAACTAACTACGAACTAATTTTAAATCCATTGCATTTGTTTACATGAAACTAATTTCAAATCCATTCGATTTTCCTTTACTCTCAACAAGCAATCTTAAAACGTATTCGATAACCGAGCTTTCAACCTTTCGAAACTGGTCGCAGAAACGATTCGTCATTCCTGTGAAACTTGGCGAGTCGAGAAATCGCCAAGGATGGCGGATCGATTCGAACTAAGACACTCGAAAACTCTTTAGCGAAAGTATGTCTCGCGATGCGTCTTCGCAAGCATTGTTGTTCGCAAGATTCGATCGAACACGGGAATTAGAGTGGAATCGAAGGCAGCTCGCGCGAGTTTAAATACCAACAAGTTTCGTGTCCCAACGAAACCTGTCGCGCGACATGGTTCTCCATAATGGCGTCCAGCGCAACTTTTCTGTCCGCCTCGAGGATTTTTTTTTTTTCGTGCTGGGATCGACGAAACTTTGCGCCACGCTCGAACTGGCCGCGATCGAAGTTGCCGACGGCTGGACATTCCTCCGGATATTAAAATTGAATTGTCGTCCGCCTGGTTGAAATTCAATTCGCTCGCGGAAACTCGGGAATTCATTTTACGGCGACGAACGGTTGCCATTGCGATAAGTGAATTTCAAGTTTAAAGGGGCGTCCAGTTTTGGAATTTGTATGATTTAAGCAATACCTCGTCTTTCATTGATCATTCGTAGCGCTGCCATTATCGTAATTAAAAATTGAAAGAATTTTGTACAGATTATCTAAGGTTGTGAATGTTAAGTACTTTCAGTTTTTCAGAATTTTTTATATATAATTATTATAGTAGTTTTTATATGTTTATGTTAATGATAATGTAACTATAAAATTTTATTATTTGTGTTATGTGGAAGATTGAATTTTTTTAATTGAATTTCAACTCTGCGACAATAAGATAATCTTGAAAATTTGTTTTTTAAAAAACTTTGGTCTTCAACAGTTCTATAATTATCTATAATATTATCTATAATAAATTAGATCGTCCATAGAACTTAAAAGGGAAAAAGAATAGTCAACCTTTATATCTTCCCTATTTACGTGTCTACATAAAATCTTATTCACACGTTTAATACACGTTTCAACTTCCATTACAATTATCAGCAATTAAAGTATTCCACTTCGTTCTAACAGAATTCAACCAATATTTACAAAAAACAAGTATTATCACAAATACAAAGAGTAGAAATTTCTGAAATTACAAAAGTCTAAAAAAAATCATTCGTTTCCTAAAACCACTCGAACTTCTCAAACATTTCTCTATATCATTAACACTTTTCACAATCACCATTTTCACTCATCAAATCATCAGTTCTATTCAAACGAAACACCCTGCATGCAACGCATCGTTGCAACAATTAATAAAAAAAAAGAACAAACCATCGATGCACAGAACATAACATAAAAAAAACTGAAGTAAACATCAAAGGGAACTTCCGCTCTAAGCCAGAGGACAACCGTTCAACCAGTAGCGAGCAAGGTTGAACAAAAGTCGAAGGAGGGGACAGAGCGCGCGATTGCTACAGTCTCGAGGCTGTATTTCAGAACGGACGCTCCTAAGAGGATTGCTCGCGATAAAAGGATTCTCCGTCCCGTGGTGTACAACTAGAAATAAATAGATTCGTTTAACGGCTCCCAGTTCGATCCTCCTCCGTCGTCCTTTGTCCAGCCTGTCGCGTGCCGCCCAGTTATCGGTTGGCTCGTAAAAACGGGAAACGGAAACCGCGCGGTTTGCCCATCGAGCGTCGTTGAATTATCGCAGCGATAAATCGCGCGCGTGTTTCTCTTTCTGAAGTCGTCAACCGTTCGATGTTAAATTTCCGGCTGGTGGGGTGAATGGCGTGTCGCGCAACGTTCGTTTCAAAGGATAAAATTGGTGGGTGGGCGCGATCCGTTCCGGCTGATCGATCATCTCGAATTGGTGGCGGTGGTCACCCTATCTGGCCACGATTACACGATCGACCCTTGCTAGCTGGGCCACATTCGACACGCAGTTGCGACGACCCTGAACATTGAGGGCAACCTACAGCGATTAATGCGGAAACTAATTCTTTTGTGTCTTTCTATCGTGTCGATAGATGGCGGAGACAAGATAGAAAAAGCGAGAGTTGGGCTTAGAGAGTGAGAGTCAGGAAGAAGAGTTTGGCTCGCTTATAATTAGTTGTTTTCGAAGAGTCTCAATTTCTGTTTCCTGCTTTTTCCGATTAACTTCTTAAATAGAAGGGATTAAGGCATTAAAAGGAATTCTTTTGTGTCTTTCTATCGTGTCAATAGATGGCGGAGAAAAGATAGAAAAAGCGAGAGTTGGGCTTAGAGAGTGAGAGTCAGGAAGAAGAGTTTGGCTATGGTCGCTTATAATTAGCTATTTTTTAAGAGTCTCAATTTCTGTTTCCTGCTTTTTCCGATTAACTTCTTAAATATAAGGGATTAAGGCATTAAAAGGAATTCTTTTGTGTCTTTCTATCGTGTCGATAGATGGCGGAGAAAAGATGGAAGAAGCGAGAGTTGGACTTAGAGAGTGAGAATTAGGAAGAAGAGTTTGGATAGAGCGTGCTTGAAACATATAGTCAAACCAAGTTTATGCTACGATCGCTTATAATTAGTTATTTTTGAAGAATCCCAATTCCTTTTCCTGATTAACTTCTTAACCAGGATTAAGGCATTAAAAGGAATTCTTTTGTGTATTTCTATCGTATCGAAAGATGGCGGAGAAAAGATAGAAGAAGCGAGAGTTGGACTTAGAGAGTGAGAATTAGGAAGAAGAGTTTGGATAGAGCGTGTTCCGTCCTCGAAACATTGGTTCAAATTAAGTTTATGCTACGATCGCATATAATTAACTATTTTTGAAGAATCCCAATTTCTCTTTCTCCTTTTTCTGATTAACTTCTTAAACAGAAGGGATTAAAGCATTAAAAGGAATTCTTTTGTGTCTTTCTATCGTGTCGATAGATGGCGGAGAAAAGATAGAAGAAGCGAGAGTTGGGCTTGAAGAGTGAGATGCGAAAGGGTTAATTTGCTTTTTTTTTAATTTATTTACTGTTCTTTTTTATTAATGTGCAATTGCAGTGTGTGATGCAAAATTATTAGTCAAATCAAGTTTATGCTACGATCGCTTCTAATTAATAATTTTTGAAGAGTCCCAATTTCTGCTTCTTACTTTTTCTGATTAACTTCTTAAACAGAAGGGATTAAGGCATTAAAAGGAATTCTTTTGCGTCTTTCTATCGTGTCGACAGATGACGGAGAAAAGATAGAAGAAGCGAGAGTTGGGCTTAGAGAGTGAAAGTTAGGAAGAAGAGTTTGGATAGAGTGATTGTAATTATTTAGTGAGTGGTGGAGCAATTTTTAATTTTTTGGTTTGGAATTCTTAGGAGTAATTGTTATTTTGATGTCTGGAGGGATGTAGGTTTTATTTGTGGGGATTGAAAGTTTTATTTATAGCTCAGAATGCGACTGAGCCTATAAGCGACCTCGCCATAAATGTTCGAGTCTGTTATCGCCAGATCGCAATCTCACGGATTTAATAAATGTACAAATGTTGACGCGCATAAATGAAAATGAAAGTGATCATATAGTGCAACAAATATATACGATTCTTTTCAATAAACGGTTACTGAATTTTTCGAATCAAATCTCTACGTTTTTCGTAATCAAAAGATTATCAATTGTCATTAGAAAAAGTTGCACTGGTTTTATTGTAAATTGAATTTTTAAATTAGCTTGTTTCTTTTTATTGTAAAAGTTGAGAAACTTTAATGGTCACACGTGACAGTAAGAATATCGACGATTAAAGTATTTCTGCTTCTTTCAATAGAAAACGTGTAATAGATATTGATAAAATAGCACTATAAATGCAAAAGACGATTATTTTTTAAATTACAAAAAACTTACCTACATAAGTGTATGGAAAATTATACGAACCAATCAATTTGATTGTTTCAGTAATTCTAGCGTTAAATATTCTACTGTTATTAAAATCAAGCCAAAGAAAAATAATTTGATGAATAATTGTACTGTGCATTTTGTTCTGTTATAAATTTGTTTATGATTACATTCAGTTTCTGCGAATGAGACTAACAATCTTCTAATTTTTATTATATATATTATTATATTATTATATATATATATATATTTATTATATATATTATTATTATTTTATAATAAAATATAGAAGGTTGATTTATTAAATATGTTGACAGCAATACTGAAACAATATTTCTATTAAAAAAATACGAAGAAAGTACAATTTTCATGAGTCAAATCGCGCTACGATTAAGATCAATTTAAGATGCTACTCGTTCAGTCGCTAACCAACTATTACACTGTTCTTTTCACCAGATCGAAATATTAATCGCGAAATATTAGTTTTTAGCAAACGAAACTTGTGAGGAGGTTCTTCGTTTGACATTCGTTCAAATAGAGAATGCAAATATATGGATGCGTTCCTTACAGACGAAGGGTGGGAACTGAAATGAGTTTCTACAAGAAAAGTTTTCCAGTCCAAGTGCTGCATACAGATTTACCATTTCTGGAATACTTCAGAATAAGTGACGTTGTATAAATTGGCTATAATATACATTTAGATACTTCTTAACTCACGTTTCACCTACTTTTTCGAACTCTTACACCAGGACATCAGCGACACATCCCTTTAGCGCCATTAATTACCTTTAACAGCCCTTCGCGTATGCTCAGCCACCCACTTAAAGCACCAATCAGGCCATAAAGAGGATCACAAGCGTTTCCATATTACGCAGTCAAGGCTCAGTCAACGAGCACACGAAAATCACCCCTTAACCAGTTAACTGTGGAATTTGGTTTCAAAAGACCGCCTCAGGGTGCGGAATTAAAAACAAGTAACGACGTGTATACACGTCGAACGCAGGGCAAATGGTACTATTACACATTTTGCGAAAAACGAGGAAGGATTACATTTTTATTCGTCAAAGAAACTAACCATTCGTTTCTGAATACGTTATTCTTACTAAAAGCTTAAAAATTGTTAAAAAATAATAAAATACATAAACAAGAAAAATTGAAGATAGCAAGAATAAACAAGAAAAATAAGAAAATAGTTTAGAAAATTTCAAGTTATGTATATAAGAAGAACATATCACCAAATAATATTTTTAATACATTTTACTGAGATTTCGAATTTTTGTAGTGAATGGTAATTTTTTATTTTACACGACTATACACGCCAAACGCATAGCAATAGAGATTTGATTCGACGAGTATACACGTCGAACGCACTTAACTGGTTAAATCATAATCGATGCTAATCGAAACTTACACAGATCCACTGTCGATTGATCCAAGTGTCGCGTAGTCCACACTGATTTCATAGTAAACGTTGATTTAACCTTGAAGGGTGCGATTTAACCCTCGACACCCCACGTGCTCTGAAAATGTTTCTCGTTGCAATTATTAACGAAAGTAGAATCGTGGCGTGTGTTTTTGTGGCACGTGTGCGAGTATTGCTTCTGGATGGAGCTTGTTTGTCGAACAAGATGGCGAACTACCCCCTCGATAGGCTCGAAATGTCTGGGAAAACAACGTCGTTGTTGCTTCTGTTTTTCTGCTTCGTCTTCTTGGTTCAGATTTTCTGTTTGAATCTGGATTTAATTTATTTTTGCATCTAGATTTCTGTTGGGTGATTTTGAACGTAAAAGGACTGTTTTGTAAATAATTTTTTAGGACTTTTAAGTGATAGAGTTTGATGTTTGAAATTCTTCTCCTTTTCTTGAAGAATTTCAGATAAAAATTTATTTTATAAAATATTTTTTAGAGGTTTTAATAAGTTGATATACTCGAATTTTTCTAGAAATTTTAAAAGATAAGGTTTCATATACGAAATTTGCATTTCTCTTGGAAAATTTCAGATAACGATGAATTATTTTGCATACAATTTTTTACAATTTTCAAACGATGAAGGATTGTCTTATAAAAATATATTCAAACATTTGCATAGACAGCATTTGCCATTTAAAAGTCGTCGATAAAGAATTATTTTGCAGAACATTTTATAGCAATGTGAATATCTCAAATTCGTTCGACTAAAAATTTCAGATATCCATTAAGAAATAAAAAGAGCAGAAGAATGACTTGGCAGAAAATATTTTTTCGTCGCTGAATACAGTTTCGTAAATTTCGCCGTGTGACATACTCGTTCGATTAATCATTCGAGATTTCTATTGGGAAATGAAGAAAGAACGAAATGGATTCCTGAAAGATATTGCTTCCTTTCCGAATAAAGTTTGGCGAACTTCTCTGTTTGACGTATCGATTCGACATTAAGGATTCGAGATTTCTATCGAGAGCTGAGAAAAAGATGAGGGAAACGGATTTTTAGAGCATATCGCATTTTGCTGGATGAAGTTTGATAAAGTTCTACGTTTGACGAAAATTTTTTTTGGAAACTGTGGTGCGACGAAAAATTGAATTTTCATGAAATATTAGCTTTTAGCAGACGAAGCTTGTGGGAAGGTTCTTCGTTTGACATTCGTTCAAATAGGGGATGCAAATACATGGATGCGTTCCTTACAGACGAGGATGGGAACTGAAATGAGTTTCTACAAGAAAAGTTTTCCAGTTTAAGTGCTGCATACAGATTTGTCAATCTGTAACACTTAAAATTAAGTTCTTCAATTGTATGCAATAATTATCTAAAAGATAAATAGTTATACCTTTTGTTCATGTAATTGTAGAGAAAAAATAATTCATTTCTTTCCAATTTGTTAAATTTCTGTAAATATATTTTTTAAACGAGCGAATATTTCTGATCTGTTCAAATAATTAATATTTATTGTGAATATTTCGATGCTTTCAACATTGCAATATGTAAAATCGATGAGTGTATGTATGTTGCCAATATTATTGAACAGTGACAGAACATATATACTGAATAAAGAATAAAAGAAACGAGAATGATTAAATTAATAAATTAGTGAATAAATAAGAATTGTTAAATTCAGAAATTAAGAAAAAAACAAGAGTTGTTTAATTAATATATTAAAAAAGAAGTAAGAATCATTGAAAAATGCAATTGTTAATTTTCAAACAATTAGTTCTTCCTCGTCTTACGCACCCTCCTCTACATAGGACTTTGAAGTTGACAGAGTTATACACTTTGACATGGTTTAAAGTAGAGTAATAACTTACTACAGTAGAGTAGAAAAATGTGTTAAGTTCATAGTTTTACAGTTATTAATTAAACCAACAGAAAATGCTTTATCCAGTAACATTTCTAATTTCGATTAATTAACAAAATTATATAAAAAGATATAAATAATATATATAAATAAGATTCAACTCTCTTCTTCACGTACCCCCAATTTTTGTCTTTCACTGATATAAACCTCTTGCGAGTCGAATTTGACCCTCTAGCATCGATATTGATCCACTTTGGGGGTAACTGGTCTGTCACAATATAAAATAAATTTTGGTGAGGGAAACGGACATCAAAACTGATTGGATATAAAAGAAAAACTTTGAAAAAATAGAAAAATGCGCTCTTGGGTAACGTATACAGAATTTCCGTGTGTCCCTTCAACCATAACAAGTAATAAATCCAAGAAGCTCCTCGACTCGAACATTAAAGCAGTGAGGCAAAAAATTCGAAGCTACAATCGTGAACGTCTAATGGATCCATCTAGTAAAAGAATAACATTAAATTTTGTCTCGAGAGTAACAGCTTCTTGTGCTTAATAAATGAAAGATGAGAGTAAACTCTGTTAGACAGTGCTGTCTAAAAGTCACTATTTTATACTACTGCATTGACAATGAGAGTATCCAATAAAACAATTATTTTTCATCTGCCAGCAACGTTTTTTTAATTTGTGTAAACCAGTTAAGTGGACGAAAGTCACTATTTTATTCTACTGCATTGATAATGAGATAATTCAATTAAACAATCATTTTTCATCTAACAGCAACGTTTTTTAAATTTATGTAAACCAGTTAAGTGGATGAGGCTCGATCGAATTCTGCGACATTGCGATCAGGGTCGTGTATCCTTGTTCCACACGAAGGATCGTTAAGACCAGAATATCTAGTTAAAAATGCATGAGGTCCTTCCATTTCTTTGCTCTTCTCAAGGATTAGACTTCGCTGCGAGGGGTGAAAAAAATTGGATCGCTTACTGGTGTGGAACAAATGTTAATGCTGAACCGTCTAAGAAGGCATTATCGTACGAACCTTCGAGTTAAACGCAAGTCCAACACGCCTACGTATCATTACTTCGTCAAATCTATTCCATCAATTTCTACCAATTTCTTACACTGCACAAAAGTCCAATACTAATATTATCTTCATATTTATCTAAATGAGTAACACAAAAATAGCGATCATACAATGCTATCATTATATCATAATTAACACAATATAACATAAATATTAGGTTGATGGATACTAAAAAAAAATGGACGCTTTACGCAATACCTCAAAATCGTCCTCTTCCTCTAAATCAGCTGTTCGCAATAACGCAGCTCCTTCGAATCACGAAAAGGACAATATTTGCTTTCCAACGAGAGCGTAGCATCCAAGTGCAACGCGAAGAGTCAGTCATAAGTTGGCTGAGACAAAGGTTAGGCAGCGAGATGCGGTGGAAATCGTGCTGGCAAGCAAGGACGCGCGTAATGTGTCTACTATTCGAGGCAGCCGTGCCGTTTGCAACCGCCGGATGTCGGGACGTTCGCGTGGCTCGAGCGTCGCAGATGCTTGAAATCGTGCATGGGCCCGCCGTTCGTTCGAAACGCTCCAGCCAGTCGCGAAATGTCTGCCTCGTACGAGATGGAACGATTTTTCGAAACGAGAAACCTCTTTTGGTCGCGTTTAAAGTTGTTTCGCTTCTGGCGAACGGTCACTGACTGACTTTCGTCCCTTTCTTGGCCAATTTTCGTTGCCACGACCACTTATCGTGTCTTACTTGTGTAACTTTGAATTGAAGCTTTTTTCTTTGCGATCGATGGAGGTTTTCGACCATTTATTTAACTCTTTAGCCCATAACCACGAGTCTGACTCTGTGGTAAGTGGTAAAGAATTTGTGCCATAAGGAGAACTCACGAGTCTAACTTGTGGTAAACAATTTGTGCCACAAGTGAAAACCACGACTCTGACTCGTAGTCAGGAATTTGTGCATAAAATTTGGAGTATCATTGTCGAATTAAAGACGTTGTTTATTACTTCACAATTCCTTTTTTAGTCCTGAAATATACACGTCATAAGAAACGTACATTTTTGCGTCAATGCGAATTGCGAAATTTATTGAGAGAGCATTTTACTATATCCACGATCCAGCAAGCCAGTCGAGTCAAACCAGACAAAGACGCAACAGTGGGTCTAAAAAATTCAATACTTTGAAACTCAACATATTACAAAGGCAGAAATTGAGTATTTCCCTGTGATTTATTAAAATTAAACTAACAAAATTATTTTAGATTTATAAATTCGTTTAAAGCTTTTAGTCACCACTATTATAAATTGCTAATATATATTTGTCGCTGAAGATATCTTAAAGAAGACTGAAACTGAGTATCGTTTAAACAAGACACAGTATCGTCTTGTCGATGATGTTTTATTTAATAATAATCAACTATTCGAGACATGCAGCGTTGCCAGGTACTCTATTAACAAAAATATCTCACGTAAAATATAAAATAAAAGTATATATGGTATGAACGTATATGCACGCTTTTTGTACCTCAGCGTTCATTTTTCCAGAGTGTATATATACGCTTTTTGTATATGAATGATCATTTTTCGAGGGCGTTTGTATACGCTGTAGCGAAAGGATTAATTTGTTCTTTTCTTAAAATTATTTACTGTTCTTTTGTATTGATGTGCAATTGCAGTATGCGATGCGAGGTTTGCTTGCACACTTTTCAAATTTCTATTAAAATAATATGAAATAATATTTTTTTTATTTTAGTCTACAAAAAAGAAAGTGATACAATTTTTCGAGGGCGTATATATAAGTTCGTCAAAGCGAAAGGGATAATTTGTTCTTTTTTTTAATTTATTTACTGTTCTTTTGTATTGATGTGCAATTGCAGTATGCGATGCGAGGTTTATTTGCACACTTTTCAAATTTATATTAAAATAATATTTCCTTTACTTAAATCTACGAAAAAGAAAGTGACACAATTTTTCGAGGACGTATATATACGCGAGTCGAAGCGAAAGGATTAATTTGTTCTTTTTTTAAATTTATTTACTGTTCTTTTGTATTTATGTGCAATTACAATGCGTGATGCTAGGTTTGCTTGCACACTTTTCAAATTTATATTAAAACAATATTTCCTTTATTTAAGTCTACAAAAAAGGAAGTGATATAATTTTTCGAGGGCTTATATGTACGCCAGTCGAAGCGAAAGGGTTAATTTCTTTTTTTAAAATTTATTTACTGTTCTTTTTTATCCACGTGCAATTACAGAGTGTGATGCGAGGTTTGCTTGCACACTTTTCAAATTTATATTAAAATAACATTTCCTTTGTTTAAATCTACAAAAAAGAAAGTGACACAATTTTTCGAGGGCGTATATATACGCGAGTCGAAGCGAAAGGGTTATTTTGTTTTTTTTAAATTTATTTACTGTTCTTTTGTATTGATGTGCAATTACAATGCGTGATTCTTTTTTATCGATGTGCAATTGCAGTGTGTAATGCGAGGTTTGCTTGCAGCCTTTTCAAATTTATATTAAAATAATATTTCCTTTATTTAAGTCTACAAAAAAAAAGAAACTGATACAAACTCGCAATCGTCTCGCGATTGAAAAGTCCTCAAGATCGCGCAATCGTCGAATAATTCACGTTTCGTATACGCGTTCAACTGGTGTTACTTCGCCCTGAAGAGCCGTTGGCGTAGAATTTAAGCCGTTCAATCCACTGATCGTCGAGATCCCGTGCCAGTCGATATCAACAGCTGCTTAAAACGAACGATTGGCCCGCGAAGGACGCCGTCTTCCGTCGAGCGTGGAACGCGAATCAGTGATCGCGCGAGGGGTGTGGCGTGGATCGTTTTACCAACAACCACCCTGTATCGTGGCTCTCATCAAACTTTCATCGCCGACTATTTCCACCGCCTCTCGCTGTTACCATTTAAATAAAAAGTAGAGCGTAACTAGAGCCGCGGATGACCTGCGCGTTCTCTGAATTATTTACGAAAATCGTTCGATTTCGCTCGCTTTTAACCCCTCCTGCTTAATTACCATACGATTGAGAATTTTCGCAGAGCTCAGTCGATGAGCTCGACTGTGGAAGCCGTTGCAGAAGAAAATCACGCGATCTGTGAATGATTGGCTTGGTGTTGTTCGTTTATAGGTTAGGTTTTTATAGTTTTCAGAGTTACATGGTGATTTGTTGTTCTAAACATTGATATAGTTGGTCTAAAAAAATTTCGACCTCCAGTTTTGGACTAATCTTGCATTAAATTGTAGATTTGTAAGTAAAAATTTGATATAGTTGGTCTAAAAAAATTTCGACCTCCAGTTTTGGACTAATCTTGCATAAAATTGTAGATTTGTAAGTAAAAATTTGATATAGTTGGTCTAAAAAAAATTCGACCTCCAGTTTTGGACTAATCTTGCATAAAATTGTAGATTTGTAAGTAAAAATTTGATATAGTTAGTCTAAAAAAATTTCGACCTCCAATTTTGGACTAATCTTGCATAAAATTGTAGATTTGTAAGTAAAAAATTGATATAGTTGGTCTAAAAAAAATTCGACCTCCAGTTTTGGACAAATCTTGCATAAGATTGTAGATTTGTAAGTAAAAATTTGATATAGTTGGTCTAAAAAAAATTCGACCTCCAGTTTTGGACTAATCTTGCATAAAATTGTAGATTTGTAAGTAAAAAATTGATATAGTTGGTCTAAAAAAAATTCGACCTCCAGTTTTGGACAAATCTTGCATAAGATTGTAGATTTGTAAGTAAAAATTTGATATAGTTGGTCTAAAAAAAATTCGACCTCCAGTTTTGGACAAATCTTGCATAAAATTGTAGATTTGTAAGTAAAAATTTGATATAGTTGGTCTAAAAAGAATTCGACCTCCAGTTTTGGACTAATCTTGCATAAAATTGTAGATTTGTAAGTAAAAAATTGATATAGTTGGTCTAAAAAAAATTCGACCTCCAGTTTTGGACAAATCTTGCATAAAATTGTAGATTTGTAAGTAAAAATTTGATATAGTTGGTCTAAAAAGAATTCGACCTCCAGTTTTGGACTAATCTTGCATAAAATTGTAGATTTGTAAGTAAAAAATTGATATAGTTGGTCTAAAAAAAATTCGACCTCCAGTTTTGGACAAATCTTGCATAAAATTGTAGATTTGTAAGTAAAAAATTGATATAGTTGGTCTAAAAAAAATTCGACCTCCAGTTTTGGACAAATCTTGCATAAAATTGTAGATTTGTAAGTAAAAAATTGATTGCAAATATAATTGCTGTAATGTATAGCAGTTTTTAAGTAAAATAGAATGTAAAGGATGAAAATGATATCTCGAAGAGGTAATATAAATGATTTTTTGTATTATATAATGATTCTAAGCGTTTAATTGAATCTGAAGAAAAAAAGAAGCGCGCTGATGTAATTTAGACTTTGTGAAATGAAAAATGAACTGCTGAATTCAATTGCTTTTGAAATATTGGAAGAATCTTCTGGAGTATTTGAGTTTCTGTTACATGAACACCCGTTACGTGAACCTTCTATTATGTAAACGGTATTCTCACCGCGATACCATAAATAAACATAGATATTATTTCCCTTTGCAACGCGGAATCTATCATAATGATTCAGTTTCAAAGTGTGGCAAACACTTGCTCTTTTACATGAAAAATTCTCTCGACTGGGTACCTATATCCCTCATTTATTGCGCTACAAACACCTTCGTGTAGAAGTATCGAAACATCTATGTGAAACAGTTGCTAAATTATTCTTTTTTTATTTACTACCAACATTTGTAGAACATTTTAAAATAAAATATAGATCTTTCTTTTTGAAATTACGGAAAATTCGAATTTTCTAATAACGTATCTTATGATTCTACTATATTTTCTACTTTTCATCCCATTAGATACCAACAATTATCTAGTAAACGTCTCGTTGACAATATTAAAAAAATACTGAGCTTGTTTTGCATAAAATCTTAATCATTTAAAATAAAATATAGATCTTTTATTGATATTACGGAAAATTCGAATTTTCTATTAACTATTTCATGATTCTACTATGTTTTCTACTTTTCATCCCATTAGATACCAACAATTATTTAGTAAACGTCTCATTGACAATATTAAAAAAATACTGAGCTTGTTTTGCATAAAATCTTAATCATTTAAAATATTAAAATAATCGCATGATACAATTCAAACACTGCTATACTTCACCAAATACAACAAACAATATACATTACAAACATCAGTTTACTGATAATAATGACTACATATAATACAATATACTGTAATACAATAATAAGGATTCATCAATAATTACCAATTTTATTCTCACACATTCAAACATCAAACTACCCAACGAAGTCTAAAAACCCTAACCCAGCAAGCGCAAACCGAGCAGTGGCTCTTAAAAGCAAGTATCCCTCACGAATCGCGAACGAAAGAAAACGCAGGAAACGAGCCTTAACCAGGAAGATACAGAAAACCTAGGCGCGAGCAGCAAAAAAAAACCTACCCAACGAACGTATCAACGGAACTAGAGTTGATAAAACGAGAAACGACGACGGCGTTAAAGAAGAAAAAAAAAAGGTAACCACGACGAGCGAGAGAGAGCATGGAGGTTGGTAAATCCGCGGAGGCAAGCTGATATATAAACTCTCAGCGGAGTCCATACAAACCGAGCAGCAGACGCGAGCGATGGACGAAGAGGGAATGACGTTCGTTCCGGTTGAACCGATCAAGACAGCGCTAACGTCGAACGGGAGAGGGCGAGGAAACCGCGCGGTAAAGCCATAGCGTGGGAACCAGGGGGTGGAGGAGAGTGAGATGGACGACGAGAAAAAACGTTCAGAGAGATAGAGATAGATAGAACTAAGGGAAGAGAGAGAAAGTGGTGGACTGACGAGAAAAACGGTTGAGAGAGATAGAGATAGATAGAACTAAGAAGAGAGAGAGAGAGATGGACTGACGAGAAAAATGGTTGAGAGAGATAGAGATAGATAGAACTAAGAAGAGAGATAGAGTTAAGACAGAGATGGACGGACGAGAAAAAAGGTTGAGAGAGATAGAGATAGACAGAATTACGGGGAAAGAGAGAGATGGACGGACGAGAAAAACGGTTAAGAGAGATAAAGATAGATAGAACTAAGTAGAGAGAGAGATATGGATGGACGAGAAAAAAGGTTGAGAGAGATAGAGATAGATAGAACTAAGAAGTGAGAAAGAGTTAAGAGAGAGATGGACGGACGAGTAAAAAGGTTGTTAGAGATAGAGATAGATACAACTAAGTAGAGAGAGAGAGAGATGGACGGACGAGAAAAAAGGTAGAGAGAGATAGAGCTAGCTACAACTAAGTAGAGAGGAAGAGATCGACGGACGAGAAAAATGGTTGACAGAGATAGAGATAGATACAACTAAGTAGAGAGAGAGACATGGACTGACGAGAAAAAAGGTAGAGAGAGATAGAACTAGACAGATATAACTAAGTAGAGAGAGAAAGAGAGAGGGGTAGTTCCTAACGTAGCGTTAGCGAGCGAGGCAGTGGGGTGGCTGAGCGGGTGACGGGTTAGGTCGTGTGGGTGGCGGAGGTAGCTTACCCGGTGGGTAGTAGTAGGTGCGCACCCTACGCGGATACCAGGTGAGTGGGGCAGGGATAGCGAGCAACCCCCGGGACAAAACGCGAAAAACCACTTGTGCGTCTCCATCCTGGCTGGCTGCGCGCCCCTCGCGGTGTCCTGCGATCGTTGCTCGTTCGAACGTCGATTCTCCGCCCTGTCGACGATCAGTCAGTCAGTCAGTCAGTCAGTCAGTCACGGTCGGTGGTTCTCGTTTCGACGTCGACGCGGTGTCGCACGCTCGTGACGTGATTCGTCGTCGTCGTCGCCTAACGACGCGTCGTCGTCGTCGTCGTTCACGTCGTTCACGCGATCCATCGCCGCGTCCAGTTCGAATTCGACCGCGAACCGCGACGGTGCCGCTCGCGAGTCGCGAGTGCAGAAGCGACCGGATCGAGGGTCGCTCGACGAGTCGTTTTTCTTTCGATCGCGTCGTCGAAAGCCTCGAAGGGAGCAAGTGCTGAATACGAGGGGGAGAGAGAGAGAGAGAGAGGAGAGACCCAGGCACAGCGTGGGATGCGAGGAGAAGCCTTCATCGATCCAGCTTGAACCGGGGGTGAGCTGACACTGGCCCGGATCCTGAATCGACGATCGAGCACACACGTGATCCATCGTGGATCGAGGCTGGTGTCTCTTCTGTGCGCGTTCGATCCTCTTTCGATATCTCTTGTCCTCGACTTTTTCCTCCTGTTCTCGAGAAGGTTAACTAAGGGGTTGTTAGGGGGGTGGGGAGTGGTGTTGCAACAGGAGGAAGCTGGCTTCTTTGGGGTGAGCCCTGGTGCTCCTTTCCTACTTTAGCATTTTTATACCACTTTTGCTAGGTTTTATACTTCTTTTTTTTTTATTTTGCGCTTCTAATAGGAAATCGAGGGTGCACGTTTCGGATCGATGACTTTAAATCGCGCACTGGACGGGACTCGATGAAATTTTCACGAGTTTCCTTGCATAGGAGATACTTTATCCTTGCGACAGGTGCAGGTTCGCGTTGAAAATTAAAAGAATCGTTCTTAAACTTTAATTTTTATCTACTTAAATAATCGAGTGATTAAATCTCGAATTTTATATTCCCTTTTTTTTATTTTGCGCTTGTAATAGGAAATCGAGGGTGCACGTTTCGGATCGATGAGTTTGGATCGCGTATCAGACGGGACTCGATGAAATTTTCAGGAGCTTCCTTTCGCAGGAGGTACTTTATCCTCGCGACAGGTGCAGGCTCGCGTTGAAAACTAAAAGAATCGTTTTCAAACTTCAATTTTTATCTACTTAAATAATCGAGCGATTAAATCTCGAGTTATCGATACTCTTTCTTTTTTTAAGCTGTACGTTCTATTTTAGCCGCTTGCATTTTAAATTTCGCAGAAGGTACTTTATCCTTGCCACAGATGCAGCTCGCGTTGAAAACTAAAAGAATCGTTTTCAAACTTCAATTTTTATCTACTTAAATAATCGAGCGATTAAATCTCGAATTATCGATACTCTTTTTTTTTTTTACACTTCGCGTTCTATTTTAGCCGCTTGCATTTTAAACACCTGCTGCAATAAATGTCCTAACGCTTCGCAGTTACGAAAATACTCGACTGGAGTCGAAACAAACAACGAGTAATTGGCAGGGTGGGTTGCTCGCGATTACTTGTTGCTTGACGCGACACCTTTTGTTCCCTGTAAATATTCTAAAAATACGTGGTCGCCCGTTTGGTGGCCTCTCGCTCGTAATAAGCTCCGCTTTTATCAGAACCTCGCATTAATAAAACCCAGGAACGGAACGAAACGCGCGACGCGACTCGTTGTCGTTAAAATTAATTGAGCACGGCCTCCGCGGGGGTCGAACGAAACTCGAGCAAGCTATCGTCGATATTTTCATCGGCCATTGTTTTAATTGGCGTCGCGAATACTGCTCAACAAGTGCTCATTAAAATTTATAATACACTTCCTCGACTAGGAAGGACTCCGTTTATTGGCGCGCGTCGAACGACGAGGGCTGGTTTTACAAGCGGCTCGTTTTTCAACGGGAAATTTCATTTCATCGACGGAAACAGCGAACTGCACGCGACAGGCCTGTCCACCTGTCTCTCTCTGCACGTTGTTTCGGTAACCATCTGTGCTCGATGCATAAAAGCTCGCAGGAAATATCGTTTCGATGGCAAAATGGGGTAACGCGTACGAAATCGATGCGAGAGGCGACGCGCACCAACGCGTTATTAACGGCTACGATCAAACGATATCGTCACCCTTTGGTTTCTATGTTTCGATGATTTTTCTTGTTTACTGACACTAATTTTGTGGCTCTCTAAACTATTCTCTGTGTAACTTTGAAGTTTTGGAATATTCTCTGGTTTCGATGAGGTTTTTACCCCTTTTCATATATAAATTTACATTTCTACGTCTCAACGACACTAAATTTTGTCGAGTTTCTCTAAGCTATTCTTTGTACAACTTCGCATAGAATTTTAATAATTTTGCGATATTTATTTTAGCTTTAGTTTGCAAATTTTAATTTCTACGTTTCAGTGATCTTCCTTAACAACCATTAAATTTTGTCGAGTTTCTCTAAAATATTCTTTGTTCAACTTCGCACAGAATTTTAATAATTTTGCGATATTTATTTTAGCTTTAGTTTGCAAATTTTAATTTCTATGTTTCAATGATCTTCTTCCTTAACAGCCACTAAATTTTGTCGAGTTTCTCTAAGCTATTCTTTGTAAAACTTCGCACAGAATTTTAATAATTTTGCGATATTTATTTTAGCTTTAGTTTACAAATTTTAATTTTTCCATTCACTTTATTTAAGAAATATTTCCCTTAAACATTTTCTACCCTTTCTCAGCCCTCGTTTCATCACCGCGGATATTTAAAATCTACGTATCCGTTTAATTAAAAAAGTTAGTTTTCTAAAAACTTGAGAGTGATCGTTACTTGGAATTTTTGGAGACACATAGACGCGCGTATAAATTCTAAATGAAATTTATTCGAGCCCAGCCGTGCGGAAGGGTAAGCTGATTCAGCGATTTTGTTCGTTTCGTGGCAAATGGATCACCGTGCGAAAGTTGCACGTCATAAACGCGAGCTGCTGCTCGTTCTGCGAGGGTGTGCTTGCGTGTGTGCACGCGTGCACGAAGTAACGTGGCGAGCACCAACCGTGATCGACGTAACGCGTGATCGATCAGTGACGTGTTGCTGAAATAGCTGGTCAACGTTGCGCCCTTCCGCCCCAGTATCGCATGAATGTCACTCGTCCCGCGAATCGATTCTCCCGCGAAATATCGACCGGCCATTTTGGTACCACCCCTTCTCTCCTTCACACGTGGACAACGATTCTCAATTGTTCGTTGCTCTCCAGAAGAATTTTATTCTGATTTATTGCAATTCACCCTTTGACAGCGCGTAGAAAAAGTTCGAACCCTGTGTTTTGCTGTTTTGGTGTTTTAAAATTGAATTTTGTAGATTTGGAAAGAAGAAATGTATTTTGTTTATTTTATTGGGGAAGATCGAGGAATGGAGCAACTTGTTAATTTTTTTTGGTACCATCCCTTCTCTCCTTCACACGTGGACAACGATTCTCAATTGTTCGTTGCTCTCTAGAAGAATTTTATTCTGATTTATTGCAATTCACCCTTTGACAACACATTGGACGATATCGAATCCTATGTTTCAAAATTGAATTTTGTAGATTTGGAAAGAAGGAATTTTTTATGGGAGAAGATTGAAGAATAGACCAATTCTTTGATAATTTTAATTATGAAAATGGAGATTCAGCTAATTAAGCTATTGCATAGAAATTGTTGCAAGAACAGTGGTTGGGATTGTTTTTTAAAGTTGTAAAAGGATTTATTGAGCAGTTTTTTAAATATCACTTGTTCCATAAATTATGCAGAAAATTTATTATGACAGATTTTAAATAATAACAGTAATCTTTAACTTACAGTTAAATTTGTATTATTTTCATAAAATGTATTTTGTTTTTTGAAAAAGTATTAAGAAACATTTTTGAACTTTCCCCCTTTTTCAAGATTTTATTAATATAAGAATAATGAAAATATCGTGGTAAATTTATTTAATGATATTTAATTTATTCTAATTTCCACTGTAAATGTTGTCATTCGATGTTACTTATCCAAGGACTTTTGGTTTATCTCCGCCAGGGTTACGTGAAGTGATCAATCACAACTGGCTGTCATCGAATTAAAAGAATGAGAGGGGCATTAATTTTTCATCGCGATCACATGCTTTTGGGTATCTCCTCAATTTCATTGTTAATCATTCAGTGATATATAGTATAGGATTTTCGAATTGACGCGATAAAACAGAAAAGAGACAAATAAATCCGTCGTGCTAAAACGTCACGTTAAAAATGGAGGAGAAATTAAATTTATCAACCGTTGCATAAACGAAATTTTCTCATAAAAAGTGCTGAAAAACAATATTTATTTTTTTTTAATTTCTTCAATTACTAACAAAGTTTGTTCCATAAAAATGAAAAGTGTACGGTTAAAAAGAGATCGTGGAGAAAGGAATTGTGTAAACTCAATTGTAAAAACCAGCAATTATTTTTCGTATTATAAAAAAATTCCTTTCCAGTTTTTCGAGGCTTCAAAAAATTTTACGTTCCTCTTACCTGCTAGGAATTTTTTTAAAACAAGTTTCTCGTGAAACAGATTATTATATAAATTCTTGTACGATAAAAGTTTGATGGAAACGAATATTTTTCGAACGCTCTCGTAAAATGAATAAAAGCTGAATTAACGTATACTAAATTTATTTCACAATATTATACGTTAATCATAAAATGTCCGTTGTAGACTGATTGAAAATATCAATTTAAAGTTCAACCATTATTCTGGTATTATTTGTCAAATAATATTCGAAATTTTATTATAATTCCTGTGAACATATTTTTACTCTGACAAATAAAGAAATTTATAGTTCGATCATTTTTTCAAATAAATTGCAATGTAGTTATCGAAAAGTTCGAAAACGTTTTAAGTCCTGTTAAAAAGAAATTATGTAGCTGATTCATTTTATTCTTCTCAGCACTTAAATCGTCCTTACGTATCTTAAAATCTTTTAACAGCCACAATAAAAATAGTGTCACAAATTAAAAAAAAAAATTTTTGAAGTAACTGAAAAGTCCCTAGATTTGGTAATTTTGGGAACGCTCGATCGATCTGCTTCTCGCTTGGTTACACCGTGGATATTGTTCGACTTTTTTCGTGGAGCTCGCGATCTAAATGAAGATTGATGGACGTCCCAAAGCGTTCTCGAAAACTGCCGGAAATCCATTCGACCTGCCGGGGAACGCCCCTTCCGTGTCTCACCCCGGAACAGGTCGATCGAACAATTCCCAGGGGATATAAAAGCACAAGTTTTCATTGTCTGAGCCTCCACTCTGATACCTCTGCTCGCTCGTTCGAGTGGACTTCTTGCACAAAACGCGGTAATCAATGATCGGGGACTCAATGGCAGGAGGGTCATTTCGTCCACTGGAATATGCTATGGCGTCTTCGTCGTTACCGTTATTTTTCATTCGTTAGTCAAATTATTTGCGTTCCAAAACATTACTTCACGCAATAACAATTGAAAGTTACAGAATTATTTCTGTACTGAAACATACCATTTTTGTTACCCTTTTTATTTTTCTTGTGCCATTTAAGTTTTGTTATTTTATCTTAGAAAGCAAAATTTTGGGGATTGAAATTCAACTTTCAGCGTCATCTTCTTAAAAGAAGAAAACTTCTTTCTTATAAGTCATTTAATTAAAAAACTCTAAGACTTATTTGCGTTCGAAAACATTGAAAGTTAGAGATAATTATTTCTGTACTGAAACATACGATTTTTGTTACCCTTTTTATTTCTCTTGTGCCATTTGACTTTTGTTATTTTATCTCAGAAAGCAAAATTTTAGGGGTTTGAAATTCAACTTTCAGCGTCATCTCTTTAAAAAAAGAAAATTTCTTTCTTATAAGGCATTTAACAAAAAACTCTAAAACTCAGTTTCAAATAAAAATTACAATAACACCAAAGTTCGCAAGCCTCAATCATACACACTCTAACTCCCAAAATGGCAAAAATTGACCTCTTACCTTCCAACTCGACCAACATCAAACCCACACCATTCACCATCTCCATCCTCCTTAATACCTCACAATAAATCCACCTCGACCAAAAGCTCACCCTAACTCACCCCAAAAAAGCACCGTCGCCGACGAAAATAATTTCGTTCAAAGTTCTCGCGGCAACTGGTCAGCGCGTTGCTCAGAAAAAAGCGCGGAACATTCGAACGGACATTCCCCAGATAACAGCCTCCTCCAGCTTCGTAATCGGGCCACGAAGAAGCCATTGATCCCCTCGCGCGAGCGAAGTGACAAACAACAGAGGAATATTATCTAATCGCGCGTCGATCGTTTATCAGTCGCGTCAGCGGGACAATTTCGTAATTAATTCACGGCTCGACGCCTCCTGCGGTGGATTTGTAACGATCAGCGGTGGTTAGAACGTTGATAGCCGCGAGCAGCGTCGCGGAGGAGGTTACTGCTGGATGTTTTTGGGGTCGCGCGGTTGAAAGGCGTGGAATCGAACGAAGAAACGGAAACGAACGCGAAAAGGCCGCTGTAGGAGAGAAGAGGGACCATGAGCAACTCAGGGGCCATTCCTCTGATCCTGGTGAAGACGGAGCAGCTCGTCGAAGGCAAGTACCGTCGTTCAGTCCTTTTTCTCATTCTCGCTGCTCGATCGCGCTGGCGACGGCCCATTGTCAATGGCCGGACGTCCCGCTCTTCACAGCCAGGAAATGATGTTGGTACCGACTGTGCCTATCGAACGACAGCGCGGCCTAGATCTTGCCTTTTGTCTTCGTGCTCCTTTTTTCTTATTCTCGAGGCTGCAATTTTTTAAATTCATTTCTTTTTCGACACGCCAGTGAAAACGATTTTGATATTCGAGGATTTATCGTCTTCGTGCTCCTTTTTTCTTATTTTCGAGGCTGCGTTCTCTTTGGACACGCGAGTGAATACGATTTTGATATTCGTGGATCTAGTGGATTATTTAAGGTTGTTGTTGGTACCAACTGTGCCTATCAAATGGCAGCGCGGCCTAGATCTTGCAAAGGCAAAAGTTAACTTCGTGCTCCTTTTTTCTTATTCTCGAGGCTGCAATTTTTTAAATTCATTTCCTTTTCGACACGCCAGTGAAAACGATTTTGATATTCGAGGATTTATCGTCTTCGTGCTCCTTTTTTTCTTATTTTCGAGGCTGCGTTCTCTTTGGACGCGCGAGTGAATACGATTTTGATATTCGTGGATCTAGTGGATTATTTAAGGTTGCTGTTGGTACCAACTGTGCCTATCGAACGACAGTGCAGCCTAGATCTTGCCTTTTGTTTTCGTGCTCCTTTTTTCTTATTTTCGAGACTGCGTTCTTTTTGGACACGCGAGTGAAAATGATTTTGATATTCGTGGATCTATCGTTTAGTGGATTATTTAAGGCTGTTGTTGGTACCGACTGTGCCTATCGAACAGTAGCGCGGCCTAGATCTTGCACAGGCAAAAGTTGACTTCGTGCTCCTTTTTTCTTATTTTCGAGGCTGCGTTCTTTTTGAACACGCGAATGAAAACGATTTTGATATTCGTGGATCGAGTGGATTATTTAAAGTTGTTGTTGGTACCGACTGTGCCTATCAAATGGCAGCGCGGCCTAGATGTTGCAAAGGCAAAAATTAACTTCGTGCTCCTTTTTTCTTATTTTCGAGGCTGCGTTCTTTTTGGACACGCCAGTGAAAACGATTTTGATATTCGTGGATCTAGTGGATTATTTAAGGTTGTTTTCGAAGCGTAGCTTTTTGGTAGTTTTAGTCGATACGATTTGTAGTATTCTTTTGTGAATTGTTGAAATCGTAACGTGGATGCTGCATACGGTCAGTGTGAATACTTTATACGTGCAAACTGTGTATAAATGCAGACGTTTGTATTATTTAAACGGTTTTGCGATTAATGAACACTGAGACTTATTTGTACATTTATCAGTTTTTATAAAAAAGGGATTAATACTGCAAATTGCGCTTTTAAATTGATACGATCACTAAATACTCGCTACATTTTACGTTGATATTTTATTTATCCAATTAAAAACGATGATATTCGTATTTAAAAACGATTAAGCGAGCTTAGCGATTGTCAGATAGGCCACGAAGTGTGTTTTTAGGAATTGAAAATTCGCGAGTGCAAACGAAAGTTTAATTTCGGCAGTTTTTTGTTCGACGCATATAAAAATTTAAGTCTCATATCATTTGCACTGCGAATACAAATTAAATATACCATCTTTATCGTTATAATTTCGTTAAGCGTTTACAATTTACCATAAATTTGCTTTCCACGCGAGGAGCTCCACGTTTCAGTTTACATTTGACACGAGGACGGTCGCCAGCTTTTTCCCGAGAATTTTCTGTCGCGAGCGCGTCCAGGCGAGCCACTCGTGCCAGACTTCGCGCCGAAAATGTCCCGTTTGCTCGCCAGGAATATTCTGCACCTCGCGATTTTTGCATTTCACGCTCCTGCTCGCTTCGTTTCTTTCCTATTCGATCTACAAGTCTAACGCTTCTCTAATTCCACTGCACAGCTCGTGAATTTCTACAATTTAGCATATAATAAAAAAAAGGTCCTTTTTTAAATTAATTATCGTTGTGAAATGAAGGGAACAATAATGTTCCTTTTTTATATCTCAATTTTAGCGTACAGCTCTAACGCTTCTCTAATTCCACTGCACAGCTCATGAATTTCTATAATTTAACATATAATAAAAAAGTCTTTTCAAATTAATTATTTATGTGAAATGAAAGGAACAATAATGTTCCTTTTTTATATCTCAGTTTTAACGTACAGCTCTAACGCTTCTCTAATTCCACTGCACAGCTCGTGAATTTCTATAATTTAACATATAACAAATAAAGGTCTTTTTTCAAATTAATTGTTTATGTAAAATGAAGGGAACAATAATGTTCCTTTTTTATATCTCAGTTTTAACGTACAGCTCTAATGCTTCTCCAATTCCACTGCACAGCTCATGAATTTCTATAATTTAACATATAATAAAAAAGTCTTTTCAAATTAATTATTCATGTGAAATGAAGGGAACAATAATGTCCTTTTTTATATCTCAATTTTAACGTACAACTTTAACACTTCTCTAATTCTACTGCACAGTTCATAAATTTCTATAATTTAGCATATAAAGTTTTTTTTTAAATTGATTATTCATGTGAAATGAAGGGAACAATAATGTCCTTTTTTATATCTCAATTTTAACTTATTCGTCTTTATCATATATCAAAATGGCTAAAGTAACACTTTCTGTATCTTTAACCAGTTAACTGTGGAATTTAGTTTCAAAAGATCAGCACAGGGTGCGGAATTAAAAACAAGCAACGACGTGTATACACGTCGAACGAAGGGCAAATGGTACTATTATACATTTTACGAAAAACGAGGAAGGATTACATTTTTCTTCGTCGAAAAAACTGACAATTCGTTTCTGAATACGTTATTCTTGCTAAAAGCTTGAGAATTGTCAAAAAAATAATAAAATACATAAAGAAGAAAAATAAGAGAATAGTTTACAAAATTTCAAGCTATGTATATAAAGAGAACATATCATCAAATAATATTCTTATTACATTTTATTGAAATTTCGAGTTTTTGTAGTGAATGGTAATTATTTATTTTACACGACGAGTATACACGTCAAACGCGCTTAACTGGTTAAATTTTCACACCAATGGCAATTTTAGTGAGTTATTAAACTTAGTCTTGAATAAGGAATTAATAATGAATTGTAAGTTATTTATTTCAACAAAATTTCTTGGAAAACACGAGCGTGGCGCAATGCAAATGGTTGTTACGCGGATCCATCGAACTTCTACGTCTAACCAACGCTCGCTTGTTCCAGTGACTGGCACTTGGATAGGTCTCGCGAGCGAATCAGCGCGCGGTAACCGCGTTAGCCAGAGGAACAGGCTTTTCTTCCCTGTCACTCGTAAATTCCCAACGCGGAGGCAACCCCTTCGGGATTTCTCGCGGTCGATGTATTTGTACGTTCGCACGGAAACGGCACGAGCCAATCGAGCAATCCCCGTCGAGTAACGGATTACCTATTCGACGATTTATCTACCGACGCAACCGTGCGAGCGCGTTCCCATCAAATTTCTTGCTTCGCCGTCGTCGAACGAGATTAACGAGGAAATTTCTATTTCTCCTAGCTTTTTAATTCTGCAACTACTATTTTTTTATTATTGTGGTATCAAAGATGATATAAATAGTACACTTAATGTTTTTTTTTTTGTAATTGTAGATAGTAACATTGTAGGAATTTTTTATTTTTTAATCTTGAAAAGTTAGACGATTCGAATTAAAAAATTTGTTAGTGCTTCTTGTATGAATTTACGATTTTTATTGAATGATTCTTGCAAATATAGAATTACGATTTGCAAGATATTTTGGAAAACTGGAGTAATTTTTATTTTTAAGGAAATGTGGTCTACTCTCTACTCTACACTCTGAATAAATCAAATCCAACTAAGAAAAATATCACGTACAAATTTTATGAAAATCAACGCATCTATCGATATCCCCAATGAAAATCAAAAAAGTTTCCCGTAATCGCATAGCTCAGGTCACATTGAAGATCCTTATCGCACAACATCCAAGTATACCCCTCATTCGTCCAAAAAAGCAGTATAAACTTGCAGAAAATTTCCAAAGCATCCTAAAATGAAATTCAAGTATTATCCTCTCGAAGGTCCTTATTGTACAACAACCACTATCAACACTCCCAATGAAAATAAAAAAAATCTTCCTCAATTGCATAAATTAGGTTACATCAGAAATCCTCATCGCACAACAACCAAGTACACCTCTAATTCACCCAAAAAAAGCAATAAAAACTTGAAGAAAATTTCCACAGCGTCCCCAAATAAAATTCAAGAATTGTCCTCTGGAAGGTCCTTATCATAAAACAACCACTATCAATGCCCCAATGAGAATAAAAAAAGTCTTCCTCAATCGCATAGGGCAGGTTACATCGAAGATCCTTATCTTATAACAACCAAATACACTCCTCATTCAACCAAAAAAAGCAATAAAAACTTGCAGAAAATTTCCACAGCGTCCGCGAATAAAATTCAAGAATTATCCTCTCGAAGATTCTCATCGCACAACAACCAAGCACACCCCACATTGATCCAAAAAAAAGCAATAAAAACTTACAGAAAATTTCCACAGCGTCCCCAAATAAAATTCAAGAATTATCCTCTCTTTCAATAATCCCGCGCATTGTGCCCGCCATTCTACAGTAAGGAACAATGCTGGGACATTTTCAGAGAGATCCTCGTTGGATTACCAGCGCCCAGCGTATCCATGATAATAACAGTGGTTCGTAGAACGTGTCCTCGAGCAGAGAAACACGTTCTACGTTGCGAATGGAGAATAGACGCGGAATAAAAGAGGAGGAGACGCTTTTATCCCTCAGTGGGGGACACAAGAAGTCGAGTGTCAACGGGACTGGTCACGTGGCCATCGTGAAATCGTTACGTAAGGGTTTGTTGCGTAACCTGACACGCATCGAGCAGTTTGTCAGGGATTTTCGTTAAAAGTTGCGCGACGTGGACAGAGAAAACTCTGTGGTAATGGCCGCGAGTGTTTAAAGCGCGTTCGTAAATACAGCTCGGTTCTGGGGCGGTTAACGAGGTTTCTTAGGAGCTTTTATGACGCGCTCGAGTTCTCCGCGATGGCGGTTCAAGCCGCGCTGGGCTCGTTTAATGCGCTTGGAAGTTTAACCTTCTTACAGTTTTAGAAAATTATGAACGTGATGGAGGGAATAGTTATGTTTATGCAAAATATTGATCTCCTCGATTAGGGCGTGTTGGGATGGAAAGATCTCCATTTCAGGACTGTTAATATTTTTTTACTAATTACTAGTACATGCAGTTATATCATTTTAATGAGATAAATAGTTTAAGACTAAATTTAGATGGCACAGGTAAATGACTTCGCTCTGTATATTATTTTCTAATGTGTTAATTCATTTGTTCCATATTTGGCCATTTTAGTGAGCAGTCAAAAAGTTAAATTACATACTATTACATAATACGCTATTTAACACAGTTGTGAATAATTTAACTCGTAACTGCTTGGAAGTTTAACCTTCTTACAGTTTTAGAAAATTATGAACGTGATGGAGCGAATAGTTATGTTTATGCAAAATATTGATCTCCTCGATTGGGGTGCGTTGGGATGGAAGGATCTCCATTTCAGAGCTGTTAATACTTTTTTTACTAATTATTAATGCATACAGTTATATCATTTTGATGCAACAAATAGCTTAAGAGTAAATTTAAATGGCACAGGTAAAGAATTCCCTCTATATATTATTTTTTAATGTGTTAATTCATTTGTTCCATATTTGGCTATTTTAGCGAGCAGTCAAAAAATTAAATTACATATAAAGAATACATACTATTACATAATACGCTATTTGTGATAGCGTATTATTATATAATACGCTATTGTGTTGTGTTTGGTTAATCTAATAATTAAGATTAAAAATTCTGAATCTGGAAGACTCGAGAAAATAGAAAAATCGTTCACAACGAGTCAAGATTAAAAACTCTGAATCTGGAAGCGTCCATAGAGCTCTAAGGGTTAATCTAATAATTAAGATTAAAAGTTCTGAATCTGGAAGACTCGAGAAAAAAGAAAAATCGTTCACAACGAGTCAAGAATAAAAGCTCTGAATCTGGAAGCGTCCATAGAGCTCTAAGGGTTAATCTAATAATTAAGATTAAAAATTCTGAATCTGGAAGACTCGAGAAAAAAGAAAAATCGTTCACAACGAGTCAAGATTAAAAACTCTGAATCTGGAAGCGTCCATAGAGCTCTAAGGGTTAATCTAATAATTAAGATTAGAAGTTCTGTATCTGGAAGACTCGAGAAAAAAGAAAAATCGTTCACAACGAGTCAAACGTTCGAATCTCGAAGAGGCGATCGCGACTGAATGCATTGTATTCCCAGCACTCGAGTTTCGTTTTCCTTTAAACGGGCCGTGAACGGCCCTGAGAGATACCTGGAGAGGTCCGTGTGATTTACGCGGCACCCGGTATCCGTAGCCGCGGCAGGAAAGCTTTTAAACCGTTCAACGGCAAAGATATACGTTTTCTCGGTCGTAAGTAACTCGAACCAAGTTAGATCGAGCGATCGTTAATCCTTAAAGCCCCGCTGGCAACACGATCGCCGATACTCACTTCCGCGCGTACATCTTCGCGCATACGTTTCACCAGCCCCGACTGGCTTCATTTCCAGAGATCAACCGGTGAAACGTAGAACTTTGCTGTTTACCCTGAAACAGTCGTCACTGTGTACCTGTTACGATTCGAGAAGTTGCGAGTGCAGAAAGATTTGCGTCATAATTTGCATCTTTAGAGCGTTTTTAAATATCGATTAATTTGAACATTGTAGAAGGAGAATGGCAAAGTTCAGAATTTGGAACCGCCAGCTTTTTCTTTTATGTGGCATAGAATGAAGAAAGGTATATATGTGAAAAGTACAAATTAATGAAATGAGAGGGAATTAAGAATAACATATAGAATAATTTTTGCATAATTTTCAGATGTCAGTTAATTTGAAAATGGCAGAGTTCAGAATTTGGAATAGTTATGCTTTTCCTTTTAAGTGTCATAGAAAGAAGAAAAGCATAGATGTGGAAAGAACAAATCAATGAAATGAAAGGGAATTAAGAATAACATATAGAATAGTTTTTGCATAATTTTCAGATTGTAGTTAATTTGAAAATTATAGAAGGAAAATGGCGAATTTTGAAAATTGTAGAAGGAAAATGGGGAATTTAGAATCACCATGTTTTTCCTTTTAAGTGTCATAGAATGAGAAAACGCATGCCTGTGAAAAGAATAAATTAATGAAATAAAGGGGAATTAAGAATAACATATAGAATAGTTTTTACATAATTTTCAGATTTCAATTAATTTGAAAATTGTAGAAGGCAAATGGCAGAGTTTAGAATTTGGAACCGCCATGCTTTTCCTTTTAAGTGTCATAGAATGAAAAAAGGCATGCCTGTGAAAAGAATAAATTAATGAAATAAAAGGGAATTAAGAATAACATATAGAATAGTTTTTACATAATTTTCAAATTTCAATTAATTTGAAAATAACAGAAGAAATGGCAGAATTCAGAATTTTGAATTGCCATTATTTTTTTTCATGTGCATAAATAAATGTGAAAAAGACAAATCAATGGAAAATAAAGGTAATTACAAAGAATATACAGAAATTGCAAGTCTAAGAGGGCATAATTAACAAATATTAGGGACAGAAGCCTTTTTACAATATTAAATTCGTGTAATCCATGTGGACATCAGTAAAACATGTTTAGAAAAGGCAATTTAGAGTTCGATGAGGAAAGAGATTGTCGAAATGAAGTGGTTCAAGTGTACGCGTGGAGATTTAGATGGAGATGGGACACGAACGTGAAATGTGACAAGTAGATCGAGTTTCGACACGCGTTTCACTGTTTCGATATCTCTATCGACAGTGGTACCTTTTCGATCGATGCCACTGATAGTGATACTTGAGATCGTGCGATGAACGGTGAAATTTGTCTCGAGAGGCTTCGTCTCGTGTCTTATATTTTACGATAACGAGTTTCGATGTTAGTTTTTATGCTATCGTGACCTTTTTTTTTGTTATTTGGTAGTTTCGAGGTAAAATTGTATCTGTTATGTAGGCTTCTACAATTTAGTTTCTACAGATTTTCACATTTTTTAATAAAATTGAATATAAGTGTGCTGAAATTTTTAACAAAATTTGGAAATCATATTAACATATTATTTTTTAAGCAGATTTATTATATTCCATTGGATATTCTTGCAGAGAATAAAAAATGGTAGCTATCAAATTATTATACAAAAATATATAAAAATAGAGACTATCAAATTGTTACAGTTTATTGCATATTTCAATCAAAAATTATTGCATACAGACTACCAAAAAAATATATATAATCCTTTTTCATAAATTTTTAGATTACTTAAATAAAAGACTAAAACTATCATATAACATAGAACAATATTTCTATATATATATTATCTTTATTAGTTTCATTGTATAATAAATTATAATATTTCATAAATACATTAAAAAAAATGTATTGTATTATATATATTAATTATACCTTAAAAATCCTTTTCGATTCTTCTCAAAAATGATAGTTCGTAAGAATAAATCGAACACCATCCTCTAATCGAAATCCAGTTTCTATTTCGAATATCATAAATCTGGTCAAAGAGTTCGACAAAATCTTCTTATCAAAAGAAGCGACGTTTGTGACACAAAAAGCGTTCGTAGACAAGAAGTTCTCTGCCAGTCTAGCGAGCGGAATTCCAGTTAGTTACAACAGGAAATCGAACTTCTGGGAGAAGAACGAAGTCCTGTGCAAAAGACAATGCAACTGCGCGAAAGAGAAGCAATCGTAGAAATAGGAAACTGCAAGAAAGAAGGCAATGGCAAAGGCGATGAAGGCGATAAAGGGAGCAAAGCAAAGGCGACAAGAGGAGACTCTAGTTGCGATAAAAAGAATTAAACGTGAAGACTTGAAGGAAAGGACGTCGTCAAAGATGAAAAAGTAAATCGAGCGATAGAAAAAGGGGTCGAAATAATAAAGGAAGGGAGCTGAAGAGGAATTTGGGTCGATTGGGGGTGCTTCGTACTGATAAAAATGTTGCAGACGTTTTAAGAAATTTACTAGAAAAATTAATTACTAAATTTGTTATTTAGACATTGTAAACGGAGAAAATAAAAGAATGGTTCGTTCATTAAATGAAATTTGATATCATAAAAATAGTGAAGCTTAATTATAAAGTTAAGTTTTAAATTTGAAATTAAAACAGCAAATTTGTAAAAAAGAAATTGCAAAATTATATAATACGAGCACTTGTTATTTGCAGATATTAATTTCTAAAAATATTACAAATTTATATAAACTTATATATTTAGTTCTATATTTTGAAATTAATAACGCAGAATACACAAACAAAGTCAACAAAGATAAGCAACAAAAAACCAATATCGTGCACTATAAATTATCGCAATACTAATAATTTATTTATAACTCTACACCCCTTGACTACTCAGAAATAAAACAGCAATTATCGCGAAACAGTTGCAAGAATTGAAACCAAACAGGAATCACCCACCTTCATTTATTTATAACACTATACCATTTGACTACTCAGAAACAAACCAGCAATTATCGCGAAACAGTTGCAAGAATTGAAACCAAACAGGAATCACCCACCTTCATTTATTTATAACACTATACCATTTGACTACTCAGAAACAAACCAGCAATTATCGCGAAACAGTTGCAAGAATTGAAACCAAACAGGAATCATCCACCTTCATTTATTTATAACACTATACCATTTGACTACTGAAAAATAAAACAGCAATTATCGCGAAACAGTTGCAAGAATTGAAACCAAACAGGAATCATTCACCTTCATTTATTTATAACACTATAGAAATACTCAGAAATAAAATAGCAATTATCGCCAAACAGTTGCAAGAATTGAAACCAAACAGGAATCATTCACCTTCATTTATTTGTAACACTATAGAAATACTCAGAAATAAAATAGCAATTATCGCGAAACAGTTGCAAGAATTGAAACCAAACAGGAATCACCCACCTTCATTTATTTGTAACACTACCACCCTTTGACTATTCAGAAATAAAGCAGCAATTATCACGAAACAGTTGCAAGAATTGAAACCAAACAGGAATCACCCACCTTGAACTTCATATTCTTTCCATTGCATTATTAATGGCAAATTGCCATTAGTCTCCATTGCAATCTAACCTAATTTACAAACACACCACTAAACTTATCACAAAAACAGACCAATATCTACTTACAATGACTGTTACTTCTTCGTTCAATTTTAACCCTTTGCGCTCGAATGGCGACTCTCACTCGCCACGATGTTTCGCGTGGCAACTCGAGCGGCTGTATTTACGCTGAATTTCGTTATCTCCAGTTGATAGATGCGAAGTATTGGTTCGTGAATAAGCCCCTTGGGCTGTTTATGTTTTCGGTTGGAAAGTGACATTGTGACGTAAAATTCCTCTACGACTGTGGTCCTGAATACGATGTCTCTAGCGCTAGTACAGTTTCGACGGTCGTAGCGAGCACACGTATCGCGAAATTTTCCACCATTCGTTTTTAATTTCGAGCAAGTGTAAACAGTGATGACGTATCGGGTGTGAGAAATAGAAAAATTAGTGTAATAGACAGTGAATCCGGAAGTAGCAGCGATGAGCCACAAGATCCTGGCAACTCGGAATGTTCTCGTAAATGTTTTGTATAAATGTCGCACCAAACGCCACTACAAAACTTCAACTTCGATAATTATCTTTTTCAAAATGTAAACACAGATAATATATCAATATATGAGCCGCTTATTTTGAAAGTGGCCTAACTCCATTTATCTTCAAATCGAGATATTTAAAGTTTTGCGTTTCAATGAATTTAAAAATATACGTATAGGATACTAATGATTTATACTGCTTAAGCGTATCTAAAGATGTTAAATTTTAAGTTCCTGTTAAAGTAGTGGCAATTATTAAGTAAATAACGTGCGTTTTCTTATCAACAATGGAGTTGGGCAACTTTCAAATTAACAGCCAGATTCATTATAAAATTTCAAGGTGCCCAAGTCCATTCAACATAATTTAAGATATTTCAAATTGAAAAAAAAACAATACTGAATTTGTTTTATATATGTTGAAAACACTTCGGAAACATAATTTATGCGATTCAAAACATTTTTTAATTTATTACAGAACATAGAAAATTACAAACATAAATTTATTACAAAACAATTTACTATTCGTCTACATTTTGTGCGTGTGAAAGGGATTTGAAGAAATCATGATGTTCTGGTGGTATGTATCGTAATAGGTCAATTATGTCCTTAAATTTTGCCGTTGTAATTTGTCTAATATTTTTATACAATGGTGTCAATACAATATTTGCGAACTTTCTTGGTCTACCCCGACGTGGTAATAAATTCAGGACTTTGAAATTTTCATTCTCATTCATTGATGTCTTATAGAAAATTTTATATGGTTCATTTCTGACAAAACGCATCCAACATATTCTTAGCCAGTTTACTGATTCTCCATCAGAATTCTTTACCCTTTTAAAAATTGCGTCTTCTAATAATTTTGTTGATACAAAATCTTCCTGTCTCATTTCATTTACAATAAAATGCTTTCCGACATTATCAATAGTAAATATGTTGAAGTAAGACGTATAAATGGAGTTGGGCCACTTTCAAACTACACGGCTCAGTTATCTAATTAACTCCGAAAACTTATGTGTGAAAAATTTATTGTATTTGCTCTGAATATAAGCAACCTGAAATGCTTCACTGATATATAACATAAAGTTGTACATGTAACCATGGTAACCGTGAAAAGTTGAAAAATGGAGTTAGGTCACTTTCAAAATAAACGGCTCATATAACACTTTCATGTGTTAATTCATCTATAAATTCATTTACGCGCGAAATTGTCTCGAGTTGCAGCGCCGCTCGATCGAAAAAGTCTTCGAGAGCGCAAAGGGTTAAACAACGCACAGAGACGAAGAAAAAAAGCTGTATCCTCTGTTCACCAAAATGGTGGACAATTGAAACGTCCAAGCGGGTACAGTTTTTGGTGGCGTTTGTCGCCACGTGTTGCTCGTTCGAGACTTCGCGTTTGCACACCTTATCGGTGATCCCAGGCCACTCGTTCCGTGGAACCTCGCGCACGCCATTCTTCGACTTCCCTCGGATGCACACCGGAACAATGGATGTTATATCGCGGGACAGTTAATCTCTGGCGCAGGCACGCGTACGTGGCGCGGCAGCCGGTAATACCGCCGTCAGATTCTGATTTTCCAGCTCACGATTTCCCTTTGCTCTTCATTCTCCTCGCATCGACTTCGAGAGATTCGACGAAGCGAACGTCACGCAAAATGTTGTGGCAACCTTTCGACACTCGCCACTAGAGGGACAGCACCGTTTACACTTTCCTGAAAGTACTCGATGACCCATCCTTTCCAATATACAGAAGTTCTGACCTGTCCCTAATATCCCAGCGTCTAAGGCAGGGCCTGCTAGGTAACCTTATTGTGATTAGTCTACCAGAAGGCCAAAACGAAACGTTTTTCCCCTCTATTTTCCTTCCTTCTTTCCTCCATCTTTACAGTAACCGAAGTAACGCAGCTTCAGTATTATAAGGTGATTTTTAAAAATAAAATGCGAGTGAGCAATCGCTCACCTAACTCTTTACTATAATATTTGAAATACAAAGTAAAATGTTGCGACAACTTTTATCAAGAGTTTTAGGAGATTATGACCGTCGAGGGAGATTGAGAACTGTGACTGTTTCGATTGTTGTGCATCGTGGATAGTGTCACGTAAAATGTTATAAGGTGATTTTTTAAAATAAAATACGAGTGAGCAATCGCTCACCCAACTCTTTATTATGATATTTGAAATACAAAGTAAAATGTCGCGACAACTTTTGTCAAGAGTTTTAGGAGATTATGACCGTCGAGGGAGATTGAGAACTGTGACTGTTTCGATTGTTGTGCATCGTGGATAGTGTCACGTAAAATATTCTAAAGTGACTTAAAAAAAATTGCTCACTCGACTCTTTATTTAATGGTTGAAATTTAAAGTTTATTACAATATCGCGTCGATTTTTATGCAGAATTTCACAGTATAGATCGGCAGATTAATTGAGACTAAAGACTTAGGGTGTAGTAAAACTAAAGTTTTAGGGTGGTGGGGCAAGAATTTTAATGTTATTTCTTGAGAATCACGGTGTCAACAGGATGCGTGCCAGTAGGGTGATAACTCTAATCTTATTGATTGGAAATAAAGTGAGAACTGTGACCGTTTCGATTGTTGTGCATCATGAATAGTGTCACGAAAAATATTCTAAAGTGACTTAAAAAAAAATGCGACTGAGCAATTGCTATTAAGCAATTTGAAATATAAAGTTTGTTACAATCGCATCGACTCTTATGCAGAGTTTCACAGTATAGATCGAAGGATTAATCAAGATTAAAGACTGGACAATTCTCAGGTCTTCTTATACTATGTAGTTTTAGAATGGTGGGGCAAGGACTTCAATCGTATTTCTTAGGAATCAAGGTGTGAACAGGATGCGTGCCAGTAGTGTGATAACTTATTGCTTGGACTAATCTTATTGATTGGAAATAAAGTCTTCAATCTTATTTCTTGGGAATAAAGTATCAACAGGATGCGTGCCAGTAAGGTGATGACTCTAATCTTTATTGATTGGGAATATCTCTTGGGAATAAAGTTTCAGGATGAGTAACAGGATGAGTGCCAGGAAGCTGACATTGGTTTAATTATTAATACCTCTGATTGAAAATGTATTTGACATCACACGAACGTTGCTTTAGGGTTACGAGCCTTGAAAATTGTTACTAAATTGTTCGTTGTGGAACGGAGCTAATTTTGTTTCTCGAAATGAGCTTTCGTTTGTGACTCTGTTCACTCTTTTCGCGATTATTGGACAAAATTTAGTTTAGGACTGAAAATGGCTTTTATATAAATATAAGTAAATAGATGTAATGCTGTATTAATATTGGATTTATAAAGTATTTGAAAATTGTTAATGTCACTTTGTAAACGCATTTTTGAGACTTTTTAATGTTGTAAACTATTACAAATGAAGAAGTATTTTAATTTTTATATAAATCCAGGTTAATCTTTTTGTAATAAATAAATATTGTTTGTTGTTTGGCGAATCCACTTTAGGAATTAAAAGTATGGAATTGACCACTGGAATTCATTAGTCTAATAGATACATGTACGAATAAAATTAATCATTTACATTGGATAATATTAGATATTATATCTAAAATACAAAAATAAATACTAAAATGTATTGAAATCGGCAGTATGAACGTTTTATTAGCATATAACGCTTAAGATATTATAAAAAAAAAAATATTGACACGTAACAGAAAATCTATAATGAAATATATAATCGAAGTTCTCGATTATTTTTCGAAACAAACAAAATTCCACGCGCACAATCGGTCTCGCAAAAAAAAAAAGAAATATTTCGCCGTCGAATAAACGCGAAATGAAAGCTTTACCGATATTGGAGCCAGTGGGAAGTGTTGGCGAATTATTGTTAAACGCGACGGAGGTTTTTAATTTCCCTGGGTAGAAACCGGGTCAATCTCTTACCCGTTGCAGCCGTCGACGTTTCTTTTCATTCGTAGCATCCGGGGTATTCAAATTTTCTCTCGCCGCCACTTGACAGCGAAAACATTCGGCTGCGGAATGTTCCTCCGCCAGCGTCCGACGGTACGCGATTCATTTCCGCGTCCCTTTTCGCCTAACCCAGTTACACAGCCAGCCATGATCGAGCGGAGTTATAAACACGACTGAGAGAAACACCCTCGACTCGAGCGTTAAACCCTGCTTCGCATCAACGTTGATGCATCACGTCCACGACGACGCGAACGAATTCGAACGGACCTGGGATTCGAATGAACCTCCATTTTTTTGCGTTTCTTTTGCAACAGAAATCACAATGGATTCGAACAATTTCTTTTTTTTGCGTTCGATGCAATTATTTGGTTGTAATATTTTGTTGATAGCCTCTTGTCCTTTTTATTGGAGTTAGAAAATAATGATAGAGTTGGTTCAAAGTGTACTGTGAATTTATACTAATAGTAATATTTGTTTGCTAATAGTAATTGTGTAAAACGTTTAGAATGTAAAGTAATTAGAATGCAGTGGAAGGATATTTGAGCCTCCCCTTTGATGAAGATATTTTTTCAAATCATATCAATAATCACGTTCACGACGACACGAACGAATTCGAACGGACCTGGGATTCGAATGAATCTCCATTTTGCTGCGTTTCTTTTGCCACGACTGACCAACGAAACTGTACTTCTCTGATATAGCAACAGAAATATTCGAATTAATGCATTCGAACAATTTCTTTTCTTTGCGTTCGATATAATTATTTGATTGCAATATTTTATTAATAGGAGTTATTGCTTTTTATGGTTGTACGTTACTATATTTGCATGATTCGAGCAATTGTGAGAAGCCATATTTTTTGTTCTTTTTATTGGAGTTAGAAAATAATGATAGAGTAGAGTTGGTTTAACGTGTACTGTAAATTTATATTAATAGTAATATTTTTTTGCTAATAATAATTATAACGTTTAGAATGTAAAGTAATTAGAATGCAGTGGAAGGATATTTGAGCCTCCCCTTTGATAAAGATATTTTTCCAAATCATATCAATATTTCATGAATTAACCATGAGATAGCGAATAATTTATGCTAATGGACATTTCGATATTACTATTGTATATATTTGCATATATTTCGTATATTTTATTCAGAAAGCTTCTATGCATATTAATTGTTATTTTCAGTTAATAATTATTAGTTATTTTCTATTTCTATTTTCTATAAAACGAGACGTATGCAGAATAAATGCAAGAACAAAAGCAATATGAATTATACTTAAAAAAATATTACAACTGCAAAATGCAGATGCACAAAAAGTGTATTTCGTAAATGTGTAAACACAGTGAACCATTTATTTCTGTCGTCTAATATCATTCTTTAACTACAATCAGAAAAAGGGTATGATTTGTTACAATTGCCTGTGCCTCCTTGTATAATAAAGAAAATGAAACATTTCAAGAATGAATCGTTTATCGATTGCTGTTCGCTTGGTAGCCATTTATCACGGAAAAGTTCGAGCACAGCTTCATCGTATTCCTCACGTGTACTGTAAAATTTGTTAGCGTACATATTGCTCACTGAATTGTTCTAAAAACAATGAAACGGCGAAAATAGTTTCGCAAACAGAAATTGGTGTTTGCCGCAAGGGGGTTGATTTAAACCACTCCGCGCGTCAATGGCCTTTAATAGAACGAATACTGCGTTCCGCCCTCTGCAGTTTCCTGTCCTCCTTGTTTTTAACCCCTTTCTGCGGAGAATTTGCCTCTGGAGAATTTCTCTGTTCCGTTCGTAACCTATTTTTACCACGACTCGAACAAAGCCATGCGTGAACCAACGTAGATGGCGCGCTAGGCGAGGCTTTTAATTTCAAACGGGACCGTTTAGCTGTTACTGTGTCGAATTCTTTCGAAACTTTTTCTTGCGCGCCTCTTTTAAGGTATATCGTATATTTTTATTATCTATTTAGAGTGTTACTATTAGAAATTGCGAATAATCATCGATAACTGTTGGCGAATCGCGAATTCACTAACGATGCAATTGGGTTTTTGTTTATTCGCATTGTGATTAGAAACTTTTTTCTCGTGCGCTTTCTTCGAGGTATATCATACATTTTTATTATCTATTTAGACTATTACAAGTAGAAATTGCGAATAATCATCGATAACTGTTGGTGAATCGCGAATTCACTAACGATGCAATTGGGTTTCTGTTTATTCGCATTTTGATTATTATGTGTATTCGCAAAATTTTTTATTAGCATTTTTGGTGTTATGTAACGATAGTCACGCGAGACCATCGAGTGTGTAACACTCTCAAGTGACATATTTGAATCATTTGGATTTTGGAAGCTTGTAGAATAGATACCTGTAGAAACTGTTAGAATAATATTCCTTCAGCCAATAGAGTCAAAGATTGGGTTTTCGTTATTATAAAATTTCTTCAGCCAATAGAGTCAAAGGTTGGGTTTTCGTTATTATAAAATTCCTTCAGCCAATAGAGTCAAAGATTGGGTTTTCGTTATTATAAAATTTCTTCAGCCAATAGAGTCAAAGGTTGGGTTTTCGTTATTATATCCTATATCTAATTTGAAATAAAAATGGTGATACACGAGATATTTCGTAGTTGACAGTAAATGGGTTAAAAATGCGTATGAAATGAGGAAGGAGAAGTTAAGATGGAGATAGATGTATGAAGGAATAGAAATTGGTCATAAAAAAGTGTAAGTTAGAATACGTCGAACAAGACTGAGCGATGCTAGTCGCGTTGAAAACTTTTTTTTTACAATTAAAAGACTCTAAGGATTCTTAGGAACGAACATTAACCAGACTGATGTCGAAGTTAGAATAGCCATGCGTACCTGATCGTGAAATGAGAATCTGTTGTAAGATTCAGAAGAATTTTTGTGACTGTGGAGTCTTATCTGCCACATAATGTTATGTATAATTGATCAGGTATCCAATTTAGATGAATATGATTCAATTTTTTTTTTTAATGGTGCGAAATAGTTGTGGCTTTTAGTGATTTAATTTAAATAGTAGATATGTGTAGGTTAGTTGAAACATAATTTAATAATTGAAATGGAGGCAAAGGAAGTTTATTTATTTGGGTTGCAGTGAATTCTGAGCTCTTGAAATAATTACAGAAAGACATTCACAGTCCTTCTTGTGTTCAAGGCTCATATCTTGATTGTATATTCATCTGTACATTTGATAACGCTGCTTTAGATAAAAATTTCACCGATATTGGTTTAAAATTAAATTAATATCCTGTGGTATTCTTGCATAATTATCTACTAATGATACATTTCATGTATTCCACTCTAATGTATTGTACAAACTTATACATTGAATACACTATCATAGGCTGTTCATTTAAAAATCGAATTGTGAAAAATATAAAAGGTACAACAAAATCATACATATAAGTCAGTAAAGTATGAATCTCATATTATTCGAGTACATTTAAATAAAATATATTTAGGAAGTAAACGATAATATTTATATCAGCAAAAATAGAAATTAATTCGCATAAAACTAATAATTTCTAATGAGCATTTAATGTCTGAGTCCCACGATCATTAATTACTAACTTTTTATTATCAACTATCACCGTACTAGCCACAAAAAAATAATTTCGTCATCTGGAATCACAATTTAACGTTCGACAAGTATTTAACATTTCATCGCCTGCAACAAAAAATAATTTCGCCATCTGGAATCACAACTTAACGTTCGACAAGTATTCAACATTTCGTCGCTTGCAACAAAAAAATAATTTCGTCATCTGGAACCACAATTTAACAAGTATTCAACAAGTATTTAACATTTCGTCGCTTCGCACAAAACTCTAATCGACCCAAGAACAATTATTACCAAGAAAGACCTCGATCTGGCAAAGGTTTAACAACACATATTTTCGGTTCTGCCATTTATTTCGATCGTTCTAGTGCAGAAACCGGATACCATTTGTCAACAGATCAGAAATTGATACTTTTAACGGTTCAGTCTCCCGTTACGACAGCGCCCTTTACTCGAGCGTCCCCCATTTCCACGTTTTGCGCCCCCCGTGACCACTGGGTGGCTCGCAGCAACCTAGTTTTTTAGGCTAAGCCGACGGTAAAGCGACGTTTGTGAAACCGCGATATAATGAGGCCGAGATTTCAAGTGTCACTGGCAGCCTTTTCGAACCGTCTCGCTGAAATACACCCGATTCTGAGTGGGTCGTTCGTTAACGACCGAAACTTCCCCACCTTTCGCTCGCTGATTCTGTTTTCTTCCCCCGTTTTCTCTTTCCTCGTTTTTATTTTCCAATTAGTATTTTTTTCTTTTTTTCTTATTGTAATAATATTAAAAGTTTTACTGAAAAATTTGTTTCTCTTGCGATTGTTCGAAGAAAATTCTGTATTTGAAGTAAGTACTGTGTCGTCAATGGTGAATAGTTGAATCGTGCAGGGTTGGTGTTGAAGTGTTGGAACTTGGACCAATTGCACCTTTTTTAATTGATAGATGGTATTTCAGAGGGTGTTTTGTGTGTACGTATTTGTTGAAAAGTATGTATGTAATGCTTACAAGTCACTTTATTGTAGGATATTAATTGTGACTGCTGTTCTATTGAATTATTTGTATAGAGGTGAGAAGAAAGAGTTAAGGGTAGGAAAAAAATTGGTAAAAGGGTGTTAAGGGTGGGAAAAAATTGGTAAATAATATTATAATAAGTATACAATATTTTGATGATTTTAAAATTGTTTTGCCACTATTAAATATGTCTCATAATCATATAAATTATATTTAGTTATTTTTACTTACTTTCAATAGTAACAGAAATAATTGATATTCAATTCTAAATTATCCTTCTGTAATAATATATTGCAATTTAAAATAAATCTAAAATAAATAGAACATAAATATTCTGACAAAAAATAATCATCCAATATATTATATTTATTATTTGTATTTTATAAAATACTAGGAAAGCGACGCTTTCACAGCTTCCATGGACCGCAGGCCACTGATACATTTCATATAAAACATATTCTACATGTATTTATAATATATAAAAGTACAAATACAAAATAAAATTAAGATACTTACCAAATTAATCATATATACATTGAAATAACAAAATAGAATGTTTAACCTTTTCAAGAACACTTACACATACCTTGAATTTTTTAAATCAAAATTATACTAAATGAAAAAAAAAAGTTGAAACCTGTTGAACAACTATTCACCACAGAATCTCCCAGCAATAAGAACAAGTAAGCCTCACAATTTGTACTACTAGTTCTTCTTTATAAAAAATAGTCCCTGAAGAGTTTAAAAAATGAGTGATCACTAAAATAAGTGATTAAACAAGCAATTTGAATCCATCGATAGCTTTAAAATAAACATTTTCAATCATAAATGTAGAAAAGCAACTCGTTACAGAGCACTTGGCGCAATAATTCCTTTTAACCATTTTTTCTGTCGCTCGTCTGTCGCGTTGACCGCGCACGTTCGCACCGGGACAGTCAGTGATGATCGATTCATCGCGGCAGCGCAATCTGGCAGTCGATTTGCTTAATCGCCTTTGCTGAACCCCCGTCGAGGTATTTGCCTTTGAATTTTCGGTCCTCTATTAACCTAACAAGCCCGCGAGACGTTGCGCATTCGGTCGCGCCGCGACGCGGCGTCGATGCTGCTTCCGCCCCTCTGCAAACACGAGTCTGCATCCCAGATTGTCAGATTGCCGGTCGCCTCGCGTGAAACGTAATCGTCGACGGTGGATTGCATGCAAATTTGTTTGCAACGAGATTCTGCAGGCTGCTGAAGGGACGTCGCGTTTGATCCGGATGAAACTTCTTTTTTTTTTTCGTTATTAATTACTGCTTCTACCTTGGTAATAATAATAATAATAATAATAATTATAGTAATAACAATAATATGGTAATAATAATAAATAGTAATAATGATAATAATAATAATAATATAGTAATAATAATAAATAGTAATAGTAATAATGATAATAATAGAAAACTTTTTTTTCGGTATTGATTGCTGTTTCTACATTGGTAATAATAATAATAATAATAGTAATTATAGTAATAACAATAATATGGTAATAATAATAAATAGTAATAATGATAATAATAATAATAATATAGTAATAATAATAAATAGTAATAGTAATAATGATAATAATAATAATAATATAGTAATAATAATAATAATAGCAATAACAATAATATAGTAATAATAATAAATGGTAATAATGATAATAATAGTAAACTTTTCTTTTTCGTTATTAATTGCTGTTTCTATCTTGGTAATAATAATAATAATAGTAATAATAATAATAATAATAGTAATAACAATAATATAGTAATAATAATAAATGGTAATAATGATAATAATAGTAAACTTTTCTTTTTCGTTATTAATTGCTGTTTCTACCTTGGTAATAATAGTAATAATAATAATATAGTAATAATAATAAATAGTAATAATAATAATATCAGTCGTTATCATTCATAGGAAGTATCTGTCGTTTGTAACTTGTCACGACTTGGTTACTTTTGACGATACAGTAAGAAATATTGTTGCTTATTAATTAAATGAAAAATATTGCAAGAAATCCAGGGGTGGCTCTCTGTAATTAAGATATTAGTAAGCGATGTTCATTTGGCGAAAGGTGGTGGATACCTGAGATTATAATTAAAAAAATTGGTTCTTGAGAATATTTTCGAATGTAACATATAAGATATAAAACAATAATTAAGATATGTAAGGATACTTTTGTTGCTCTTTAACGTGGAGATTAATTTCAGTCGTTTTCTAGAGATGTACACTTTGAACGTTAATAAAGAGATGCAGTTCATTTTGTTTCCGTGAAATCCTTTATTTTTTAATGCACAATTCGTTATTTCTTGTAAAAAAAATATATATATAACATATCCAAATTAATTATATAATTTTTGTTTCCTTGCAATATCTCGCTTTGCTTTTGTATCTCTTTGTGGCTAATGCGAAAGCATCACTACTTCATTAAATATCTTAATCTCGTTATTATGAACAGAATATTCCATATTTACACTTGTACAAACATTCAAACGATCATATTTTTCCGTACTAAGTCGTAGAAGGTAACGCAACACGTTCCAACCGTGCACATCTCCCTTCACTCCTGATATCGATGTCCAGCTCATGAATGTGCAATCCGATAAATTATGCGCATACGCAGGTTCGCAGAGAATCGACCGTAAAATGTAATCGGATAATTCCTGGAATACAAATGCTTGGTCGATACACGCTGGAAAAGCCGCTCGAGCTAGAAACTAATCGCAATCGCGATAACTGGAAACAAATTTTGCTGCTGGCGAGCAGGATGTCGGTTTTCGAAAGACGGATTGTCAAAATAGTTGGATCAGAACGACAAAGCACACCACAGCGTGTACCAAATGAACGGTCGCGGACGATCGACGTGCGTTTCGACGGTGTCGCGATAAGCGGTTGGCAAATTAATTAAATTCAACTGGAATCGATAGTCGCAGCTGACGTAGCGAGCGAGTGATCCCCGTGTCGCGATTATATCGGGCCTCGAACCAGCCTGGAACGCGTATCGATATTCGATTCAGCCTTGCACTTGCCAGACAATTACGTTCTCGACGTTCCGCGCTCGTCAAATCCTATCACAATATTTCCGTGTATAACCCAGCCAGCTGTTATTATGATCAATTTGATTCTTCGTGTCTCTCGTACATCATCCGCCATCAACGATTTGATATGGTGCACTCTGTACGTATAAATTTTCATTAGAAATGAAATGAAGGTAGTCGTACACATAGATCTTTCGTTTATTTCGAGGTAATCTCTAAAAATTGTGAGAAACAAATGTGAATTAAGTTTGGTTTTCTATAGTTTCATGCGCCATCAACGATTTGATATGGTGCACGCTGCACGTATAAATTTTCATTAGAAATGAGATGAAGGTAGTCGTACACATAGATCTTTCGTTTATTTCGAGGTAATCTCTAAAAATTGTGAGAAACAAATATGAATTGAAACAAAGGTGAATTTGGTTTTCTATAGTTTCATCCGCCATCAACGATTTGATATGGTGCACTCTGTACGTATAAATTTTCATTAGAAATGAGATTAAGGTAGTCGTACACAGAGATCTTTCGTTTATTTCGAGGTAATCTCTAAAAATTGTGAGAAACAAATGTGAATTGGAAATAAATGTGAATTTGGTTTTCTATAGTTTCATGCGCCATCAACGATTCGGTATGGTACACACTGTACGTATAAATTTTCATTAGAAATGAGGTGAAGTTACTTGTACACATAAATCTTTTGTTTATTTCAAGATAATCTCTAAAAATTGTGAGAAACAAATGTGAATTGAAACAAACGTGAATTTGGTTTTCTATAGTTTCATGCGCCATCAACGATTCGGTATGGTACACACTGTACGTATAAATTTTCATTAGAAATGAGGTGAAGTTACTTGTACACATAAATCTTTTGTTTATTTCAAGGTAATCTCTAAAAATTGTGAGAAACAAATGTGAATTGAGTTTGGTTTTCTATAGTTTCATGCGCCATCAATGATTCAGTAAGGTACACACTGTGCGTATAATTTTTCATTAGAAATGAGCTGAAAATACTTGTACACATAAATCTTTTGTTTATTTCAAGGTAATCTCTAAAAATTGTGAGAAAAAAATGTGAATTGAGTTTGGTTTTCTATAGTTTCATGCGCCATCAACGATTCGGTATGGTACACACTGTACGTATAATTTTTCATTAGAAATGAGTTGAAGATACTTGTACACATAAATCTTTCGTTTATTTCGAGGTAATCTCTAAAAATTGTGAGAAGCAAATATGTTTTATTGAGTTCGATTTTTTACAGTTTCGTTGCTCGCGACACGCATCGAATGTAACTCGATACGAGTAATGGTCGACACACCAAAGTATAAGCGCGAATGGTCTCTTCAAGTCACTGTAGTGTTACATTCGAATGTTCGTCACCAAAACGTGAATTTATTCAATTTCTCTGATTTATCTATCGTTGATTGAAAACGTCAGAAGGCTTGATTAATTATACTTAATATTGGATACAAGTTATGATATCGATCGTGAATCGCATTACTTGTTATGTATTTATTTCATACGACAAATGCTTGAATAAAAATATTGAAACAGGTAATTTGAATCAAATGAGAAGATAGCATTTTTTTTTTATATTGTACTGCGATTTTAGATGATTAAATAACGAGAAGATTCTAATGATTTTATTCATGTTGATTAAAATAAATACAGACGCATCAACATATTCTTGTAACTATGTAGTCATTTTAAACGGAAGCCTCGTCAATGAGTGCATTAATTAAATTCGTCTACGACCTATAATTACCAACCCACCTCTCGAAATACCACACGATTTGTAGAGACGAAATCCACGATCCACGAGGGTTCAAGATAGACATCGATCCGATTACAGCCATTTTATGTTCTATGGAAATCGATGAAATTAGTGGAAACGGGGCAATAAACATCGTCGCGCGAGTCTGGGATTAATTAATCATATTCCTAGCTGGTATTTTCCCCTCAACGATGCGAAACGTGGACGCAATTCTACCGATTAGGTGGCTCGAAACGCGAACCAACGTAGGATGTAGACAGTCGAGAGATCGATCGATCGATGAGCCAAAGGTCCCTGCGGGTTTGTGAATGGAAACTGTGGCGATTGATAAAAGTGGATGTACGAGTATTGTAGAAATATATTATTTATTATATTAATTCATATTTTTTATAAGAAATATTTTTGGAGTTGCTTTTCTTTATATTTGCTAAAACTTTTCTCTTAGAAAGAAATTAAAATTCTGTGTTATGTCACGAGTGTTGATCGTTTAGTTGGCGACGAATAGATGACACGACGCTACTGTAATTCTCAGTATTTTATTCATTATGGTGTGTACATATTTAATTTCGTAGCGAACTATATACACCTTTTGACGACTATTTGTAAAACTGTCTGTTCAATGCTAGAGATTGTTAAGAACTGCACAGGAATGTACTTGGGTGCTTTAACGAAAGGTCAAGTTTTCATTGGGAAATTTGGAAATTTTGAAGATTCGTCTACTGCAATTTTACGAAATTCGGTGGAGGAAGCGATCGATGGTAATTGATCGACAAAAATTCTATAGAAATACCACACATGAATTCCACACGCCCAAACTTTCGACCATTATATAAGCAATAAATCGAAAAAACCCACAACTGAACAATACAACAACAAAACAAAAGAAACGAAAGTAAAATATGAAATCTCCAGTAGACACACGTTAGAAAGAATAAACTGAACCTTGACTTAAAGTGACTTCTTGAGTGTTATTGTTATGGACAGATGGTTGCCAAAAGTGACTGAACATACATTTGAGTAACATGCAAAGGAAGAATCTTGGTCGATATCTATTCGCCATGACATTAACGAACATCGATAGATCTTTCTCTCGATGCTTGATACTTAATATTCCAAATAGAATGGAGATTTTTAACTGTTTCTTCGTTTATGAATCGAGGAACACCTTTAAACGATCTGAGTGGAGATTTTTAACCGTTTCTTCGGTTATGAGCCGAGAAACACCTTTAAACGATCTTCTGACGTCCACCAGCGAAGTGCCCCAAGTATTTTGGCAAGTGGTCGGAATTTCACGGCAGGAAACACTTTCGCGGCCGTTTCACGGTGTCATCGAAACGGTCGCGGTGTCATCGAGGCGATAAATCGCTTGGAATTAAATTCTGCGAACGCTGCCAAACACGGCGGGCACCCACTCAAAGCAGGCTCCTCCATCGATGAAAGTTTCGCTCGTCGTGGGTCTAACGAGACGACTGCGACGATTGTTGGCCAATCGATTCGCTGTTGGATCTTTCAAGAGCAAATTTTTGGATTTCACTGTTTCGTTCGAATGTTGCGTACAGTTGGATGTAACTCGTTTTTTGACTGTGTAGTGCAAGCGGAAATGGAGAGTCCTGTTTTGATTTTGTAGCGGAGGGATGTTGGATGTAAAGCAGCTGGTATGAAATATTTGTTTTGTTAATTGTCGTTGGGATATTTGGAAAGGGTTGAATGAGAACTTGTTTTGGTGTCACAAAATATTTTTGTCGTTTGCAGAATAGTTTTTGCAGGAATATGTTGTTCAATGATGTGTTTCAAGGATTTTGCATTTGTTAGAAATTATATCAATCTTCTAATTCTTGTATAAAATTTAAAAATGCTTTGAGTTTGTGGAAACTCCTATTTTTATATACAAAATCAAATGATAAAGTAAGACTTGCAGAGGTTTAAAAAGACTTGTTTCACTCTTCAACTAGTATAATACACTGTATATATGTAGGAAATTTATTAATTAAAGACAATTACAAGATCATTAGATAGTTCCTTTATTTTGAGATATTACTTGGAAGACTGCTAATAAACAACTGCTTCATCGTTTTAAAACACGCACATAACATTTGAAACTTGAATTGTTAATTAACTTTTAAATTAAGATAGTTTCATTATCCTCCATATATATATTTACTTTTTCTATTAATAATTTTATCTTACAACTTATCTTTAATTTAATAACTAGACATAAATAACAAATGCATTTTACTTTTGCGTTTATGTACCGCACTACTCTAAAGTAACTTTTTCTTATCATATCATTTTGCAAAACAAAAAAGGAAGAAAAACTGCACTAACTAAAGGAATCGAGTAAACACTGTCTGTCGTCTGACTTTCTCGAATCGTTCCAATAGGAAATTGTTGCGTGACTCTGGCGATAACGCGTTTTTGCAGATCTATTATTTCCTTTGCCATTAACCTTTAAATGGCGGGCGATAAGGCGCATCATCGATCAATCCTACCGTTGTTCTCTAACAGAGTCGTTACGAGATTCTGGTTGATCTAAAATTCATTAAATTGCAGCGGGAATTAATACTCAGTTTCGATCGTGCAACGGTATTGTTGCTTTTTCTGTTCTTCGAATGGCGTTGAATAATTTCTTGCAACTAAACCCACCTTTGTGTTATTCATCGATTTTTTTTTAAACTTAGTGCGCTTAGTAGTTGCAAATATTAGAGGCATATTTTTTTTATTGCCAATGTTTAATATTTAAGGGGTGAAATCAACCCTCAAAGTTGGGAATATTAAGTAATCGTTATGGTTTTTACCTGTTAATTATCCAATAATGATAATGAATAAATAGAATACTAAATTGTTTTGATTTTTATTTAGAACTTAATACTTCTTTTCTAAGTTTAATTTATGGAATTTTACAAATTCAAACAATTACCAAATTGTGTAGTAATTAAAGTTCAGTTAATCTTTATAAATGAATTATATTTCTATGGAGTAGTAATCAATTTCTCATGTAGCATTGTTTAAACTAAGCTTGCAAATTTTTACAAATTTATATAATCATTGAAATATTAATTAATGTCAATAAAGAATATTATTTCTAAGAGATGGTAATTAATTTTTCTAGCAACGACACATTATACATATTAAGTCCAGAAATGTCCAGTAAATCTAAGCAAACATTCAGATATGAATCAACATCCTCATTAATTATATTTCATCAAGATCCCCAATCTTTAGAGCAACAAACTTTCCACAGAAACCCACCCTTAACTCATCAAAAACTAAAACCAACAGGCATTCAAAGCAACCCAACGAGATTCACAGAGCACCCCAATAATTATCCCACTTGTCAGCAGTTAATTTACTCCTGGTTCTCTGAAAACAACATGTCCACATCAAACCGTAACAAAACCGACAGTCCAGAACCCTCTGATCGTTTTCTTGTTCACGCGAGGGCATCGCCAAGGCCTCAGCACGAGAACGCACCCAAAGAAGATTTATGCGCGGGGTTCGCAAGGGAAGGTTGGGTCGTCGTTTGAATTTCCGCCGCGGCTCGTTTTGTCACTGACCTTAAGGAACGCACACGCGACAAGCCGCAAAACGGAATGTCGTGCCGCCGTGTCACGGCCGCTATCGGGCCACGGCATCGTTACCCCGTTGTCTGCGTTCTATCGATTTTCTCGACCTTGCGCCGCGACTGGTCTGCGAATTAGCCCCGATGCACTGCTCGAAACGACCGCCTCGATCTCGCGATCCGATCGAGTCGACCTTACGCTCGCTGAACACCCTTGCTGTGCTCTTTTAACCCCATCAGATATGATTTCTCTTGAAATTTCTCGCCATTTAATGCGTCACCAGTGATGTGGTGTGTTTTGAATAAAATCGAACAGCTGCAGGTGTTATATTTGTTTTTATAAAGGATATGGTTGAAGCTAGGGTGTACTGATAGTTGTAGACACAATTGTGTGTCTTTTCTGTTTTTCTTTCCCATCAGATGTGATTTCTCTTGAAATTTCTCGCCGTTCGATACGTTATCGAACAGTCACCAATGATGTCATGTGTTTTGAATAAAATAAAACAATTAAAAGTGTTATATTTGTTTTTATAAAGGATATGGTTGAAGCTAAGGCGTACATTAGTTGTAGACACAATTGTGTGTCTTTTCTTTTAACCCCATCAGGGGTAATTTCTATTGAAATTTCCGGCCATTTAATGCATCACCAATGATGTCGTATGTTTTGGATAAAATCGAACAGTTGAAAGTGTTATATTTGTTTTTATAAAGGATATGGTTGAAGCTAGGGCGTACATTAGTTGTAATCGCAATTTTAGTATTTTTAAGTAGATATAGAAGTTCTGAGTTTCTGTGTATGTTATGTAATGTATGTCAGGTTTGAAGAGGTTGATATGTTAGTGTAAGGACATTCGATTTTTTTGAAGATTTGTATGTAGAAATTGGGTCGTGAGTTGCATCGATTAAGAACTCTAATCTAATGTAGATTTCTACAAATTATGAATGTACAGTTTGATACGTTATAAAGTTTTTTTAAAGAATTTTTTTCAAGATTTGTATGTAGAAATTGGGTCGTGAGTTGCATCGATTAAGAGCGCCAATCTAATGTAGATTTGTACAAGCTATGAATGTACAGTTTGATACGTTATAAAGTTTCATGTAGGGCAGTAAACAAAATTGTAAAACGTTTTACATATTTGTATATTGAAAAAGTGGATATTCGTACATTCTACGCACTCTATATGTTAATTCTGCTTAACTCTTGGGAGAAATCTTAGATTCATATAATATGCGACAAAAACTCAAAAGAAGATATGTACATAGTACACAGTAGTTAGTACAGTAAAAAAATATAGGATATGAAAAATACAGAAAACATTACACTTTTACATTTCACTTTCGTTCTTGCACTGTTCAAGTCAAGGCACTTTCTTCGATTTATTGCTTACTATGATGGAAAGTTATGGCACTATTCACGTATGCGTCACTTAAGGATACACTCGGTTCAGAGACGAATCTCTGCTACCTCCACACAAATCTCCACACAATCAGTTTCAATGTTCACTTCCCTCACCAACTTTTCATAAAACCACAATAGACAAATCCACTCGTGCTCCACCAAAAAAAGGACACACCAGATAGATACTTACGTTGTAACATCCAAAATTTCTTTCGCTTGCACTGTTCAAGTCAAGCCACTTTCTTCGATTTATTGCTTACTATGGTCGAAAGTTATGGCAGAACTCACATATGCATCACCCAAGAGTACACTCGGTTCAGAAACAAATCTCTGCTACCTCCACACAAATCTCCACACAATCAGTTTCAATGTTCACTTCCCTCACCAACTTTTCATAAAACCACAATAGACAAGTCCACTCGTGCTCCACCAAAAAAAGGACACACCAGATAGAATCTTACGTTCTAACATCCAAAATTAAATAATCGACGCTGTGACGACGCACGTGTTACGAAAAAATAGTTAGAGGTTAGGTGCTGGACGCGCATTGGTCTACAATTCTGTGGCGTTCTTCCTCCGTGGTAAAAGTGGCTCAAGGTCGTGGGTTCCCCGGGAAAATTCGGGGAAGATCGGTTCCATTATCCCGGCAATATCCGGGACAGCGTTCGCCGGGGAAAACCGGGTCGAACGGTGGGAAGGGACGTTCCTGGTACGGCCTCGTCGAGGCAACAAATTGACAAATTGAACCAATCAGGTTCCAATATACGGCAATCGCGAGGTGCTTCGCTATTTTTTCACCCGCCGTGCATTTTCCTGATACCTCGTTCCCAATAACGACGCGACCCACTCGAATAATGCTGCCGTTGCGCGCGATAATTATCGGCGATTTAATTAATTCGCCAGCCCGTCGCATCGCGAACGGAACCTGCGAATGATACGTTCGTGTATTTAGTCGTTGTACACAGAAACGTGTCCGAGTTCCTTTTGATATTATCCGGTGTTTTACAAGTTTTATTTTAATTGGTCGTTAATGAGAGCATCGATGATTCAGTTATGTTTATGTGAATTTACATTGTTGTAATATGAACGGTTAAAGATGAGTACAGATTGAGATAGATATGTTATGTATTTTAAATATAATATTTTGCACGTTTCTTGGCAGATTTATCAAAATTTGCAATCTACTTATGGCTATATTACTAGATTTAGATGTTTCATTGGTGTGGAATCCAATGTAGAAAATAATTAGAACTATAAATAAGGTCTCTATACGACAAAAAATCCCAAATTTTATTCCCAGTATTGTATTAACTAACATTTATTTAATAACCCAAACAATTATTAAGCAAATAAAATAATAGATCTTGTGTAAAGTAAATAACATGATCGAGCTAAACAAAGCAGTAATAAACTGTATTTTAAATGTTTCATTGGTGTAGAATCCAATGTAGAAAATAATTGAACTATAAATAAGGTCTCCATACGACAAAAATAGAACTAAAAATAAAATAGAACTATAAATAAGGTCTCTATACGACAAAAAATCCCAAATTTTATTCCCAGTATTGTATTAACTAACATTTATTTAATAACCCAAACAATTATTAATTAAATAAAATAATAGATCTCGTATAAAGAGAATAACATGATCGAGCTAACAAGACAGGAATAAACTGTATTTTATATATTTTTAGTAATTAAATTTGCTTGTTGTAAGCAAACAAAAGTGCCGTTGCAGGGAGTTGATCGCGGAATGGAGGTTTGCTTGGTGGTATTTTAGTAAATTCCGCTTACATGCGTTTGATGGCGCTGCATAGTTAACAGTAGCCGTGGTCGCCTCTCTTTAGCACGCGTGAGTAATCTATGGCGTCCTCGTTGCGCCTGACTCATTGTACCCAATGGCTCCCGAACTAATTTTCGGGCTAATTAATTTCCCTCGACCGCAGCTTGCCCGCCAATGGTTCGCTCAACCCCATGGCTCGAGGTAACGACGAGTTATTCGCGCCTGAAACTCGATTTCGCGTTGTAATGCTTCCTCTTCGACGACTCCAAGCTCTTCGTCGAAACCCTTATCAGTAGGACCAACAAAGGGTAATTATTTTCTTCCTGACATTACAAAGACCAGTCTGTGTAAAATCTATACAGAAGCTTTCCTTGAGATGTGAAAATTAAATTCTAAACATTGCAACCCCTTTTCTGAAGCTCAAGGTAATTATTTTCATCTTGAATTACAAAGCCCAGTTTGTAAAATCTATACAGAAACCTTCTTTGAGACGTGAAAATTGAATTCTAAACATTGCAACCCCTTTTCTGAGACTCAAAGTAATTATTTTCTTCCTGAATTACAAAGTCCAGTTTGTAAAATCTATAGAGAAGCCTCCTTTGAGACCTGAAAATTGAATTCTGAACATTGCAACCCCTTTTCTGAAGCTCAAGGTAATTATTTTCTTCTTGAATTACAAAGCCCAGTTTGTAAAATCTATACAGAAACCTTTGAGACGTGAAAATTGAATTCTAAACATTGCAACCCCTTTTCTGAGACTCAAAGTAATTATTTTCTTCCTGAATTACAGAGTCCAGTTTGTAAAATCTATACAGAAACCTTCTTTGAGACGTGAAAATTGAATTCTAAACATTGCAACCTCTTTTCTGAAGCTCAAAGTAATTATTTTCTTCCTGAATTACAGAGTCCAGTTTGTAAAATCTATACAGAAACCTTCTTTGAGACGTAAAAATTGAATTTTAAACATTGCAACCCCTTTTCTCAGGCTCAAGGTAATTATTTTCTTCCTGAATTACAAAGCTCAGTTTGTAAAATCTATACAGAAACCTTCTTTGAGACGTGAAAATTAAATTCTAAACATTGTAACCTCTTTTCTGAGGCTTAAAGTAATTATTTTCTTCCTGAATTACAAAGCTCAGTTTGTAAAATCTATACAGAAACCTTCTTTGAGACGTGAAAATTGAATTCTAAACATTGCAACTCCTTTTCTGAAGCTCAAGGTAATTATTTTCTTCTTGAATTACAGAGTCCAGTTTGTAAAATCTATACAGAAACCTTCTTTGAGATGTGAAAATTGAATTCTAAACATTGCAACTCCTTTTCTGAGGCTTAAAGTAATTAGTAATTGGTAAAATAGTAGTGACAGAGCTAATATTTAGAGAAAATAAGTTATCCAAGCGATTAAAATTGTCATAACAATAACAACTTCCAAGTAATTTTAAATAAAAGAATTATTTGCGAAGTTTCTTGATTCCAACAATGTCCAATAATAGACTCCACGCGCTCAAACTCTGCGCACTACTTCGAAAGATCTACCGCCAAGCGAAATCTCAAGTGAGCCCATCGAAATTGCGCTTGTTCATCAAAAATTCTACCCTGGGGTCGGAATAATTCGCGCGAAGGAGTCGAGCGAGAAGCTCGATCAGTTAGCAGGAAGTAACCAAGGGAATGAGAATGAAAAAGATAATTGAGCGGAACGAGGAGGAGCCTGGATAGCAATCTCGAAGATCTGCCTCGAATCCAGTTCCTCTTCCGTTTTGCTACGCGATGGTCGCGAGTCGTCGCTAGATGGCACTTCCGCTACGCTTCTACTTGGACGTTTCAACGAACTTTCTGCTGGCCAGTAGGTTTTTTTCAATAATAAACGAAACAGAGACTCGATCCTCGACGATTCTGCGAGGGGCGAGTTTTTCGATCGAGAACGAATTTTTTTAAGGCAACGCGAGACATTTCCGGTCGAGTCAGAACGCATCGAAGAGGCCGTCGAGGACGAGCGGGATGAATTGAATTTTTTATGAGGCTGATATGAGAGTAAATTGGTGGCTTTTTCTGACCCGTTCAAGGGCGGATCGTATAAATGATAGGTCGATTTATATACATGTGGATATAGCCGATGGCGAAAATATTCGATCTTCTGGACGCGAATGTAATTTTTATTTTTATTCCGTATAAGTATGTGTGAGGTAGTGGAAGATATTGTAGCTTATTGCTGCAGTATGTTTGCTGATTTCTCTGGTCGTTACTTAAATAGTAGAAAAAGTGATTTAACTTTGTTTAAGTCAGTAATTTCTTTCTGAAAATTTATGGTTCAATGGTGATTATTTCTGTGAAATGAAATTAATATAGAATGCGAACGAAATGAGTTGATTATTTACAAAGAATAATTTCAAACGTGCAACAAATTTTGGAAATATGTCACTGAATGAAAAACATTTTCACATACAAATACTTATAATTATTACAGTAATAATATTATGAAGTATCAAACACGTTACTGCTTTACAAACAAATATTTCTATATTTTTTATATTTACATAACATTCTACACTTTTATTCTCTGTAAAACATTTTTGCTTGGAATAAAAGAAATGTAATAAAAATTATATCGATATTTTTAAAGAAATTGAAGTAACAACAATTTTTTATGAAAATAACTGTAAAAGAATAGAAATTTCACTGAAATTAATTAACAGTCAGTATCGAATACACGTATTATATACACATTTCGTTTGAAAGTACACTCGCATCATTATCCAGCCGAGATATCACTTAATAAAACAAAGCAACGAACGCTCAAATTGTCCTCGAAACGCTCGCGTCTTCCATTGTCCCGTTTTCCATTATACGCATCCGAGGGGGATGATTTTTTTGTCGAGTACACGCGGGAACCTTTTTCACGTCGACGTCCGGGCAATTGCGATACCGGGTCGCGCAATAACAGTTGACTTTTCTGTTAATGAGTTATTTAGAAAGCGACTTGCGTCGACTTTCTCTTTGTCTCTCTTACTCTTCTGCCTCGTTTCTGCTCCATCATTATCGCCCTACATCTTCGTCTCTCGCATTTTCGCTGCCATTGTCGACTATTTTTAATCAATTTTCTATTATACACCTTATCGATGAATTTATCGATGCAGATGCATCGAGATTTGTATCATTTGATTTTTTTTATTTGCTACTTATTTGAGTTTTTCTTTTTTATGTTTTTAGCATTTGGGTTGAGTTGGTCTAATATGAAATACGTGGCTAATGTGAATTAGCATGATTTTGGAGAATTTTGTTAATGTTATATGTTATGTTTGTTATTGGCTTAATTAGATATTGAGAAAAGTTTGCAATTGGAGTTTTTGCGTGAGAATTCTTTGAAGAGATGTCATTTTCATGTGATTTTTATTAAATGTGATCGAGTTTCTATAATTATTCGTTTTTGTTTTATTGGTGCAGTATTTTTGAAAATTCGAGCGATGATGGTTTTGCTAATATATGGATATTTTATATTGGAAATCATGTACACGTGTTTTATTCCATTATGAGTACTTAAAACGTATTTTCTGTGTTATCTACGTATTATTATTGCGACATCAATTATGCATACATGACAGTTAGTAGAAATTTTAATTAGTTTTGACTGACGTTTGCTAAATTTTAATAACAAATTTCTTTTTTTAGTAAATTATTGAATATATTCAATATTGAAATAAGTGTAAATCATATAACTTGGATCTTGACAAGAACTTCACTGAAAGTAGTAACCATTAGCAGAATCATTACAATATTTAAAATTTAATTATTACCACTAAAAAAAGAAAGAAAATGAAGGAGTATTTTCTATATTATCTAAATATATTCAATATTGAAATAAGTGTAAATCATATAACTTGGATCTTGACAATAAGAACTTCACTGAAAGTAGTAACCATTAGCAGAATCATTACAATATTTAAAATTTAATTATTACCACTAAAAAAAGAAAGAAAATGAAGGAGTATTTTCTATATTAGAGTGACTCATTCCACTGATTTTAATTATTAAGAGAAATGTTTAAGTGAAGCAGTTTAAATGTTTTCAAAGACATCTATAAAGTAATTTCCAACATAAAAATCAATCAACATCGATGGCAACAATTTTGAATAATTAATTGTAAATTTCAAATTGAAACACCTGTTTCTGAATTATTTCGTAGATTTAATTTTGAAAATTAACAATGCGTCTCCTTTTATTCATTAAATCATTTTAATTAAATACGTAAAATAAAATACAGTACGTGGCAGACCCATTGACAGCAATGACAGAAAGTAGATAATGATGTTGTTCATCTGTCTATAAACACAATTACCAGTGAAACACAAGTGTCTGTTAGTTTGATACACACTGGTATTTTAAAACAAAGTTTCATATCTAAATAATTTATTCTACACGTTAAATTTATTTTCGCATGAAGGCTCATTCTTTAAATGATAATTCTTTGATGGTTAAGACATTTTGTGACATTGATTTTAATCACGTACAAAGTTAGAATAATTACTGCCAAAATTTAATAAAACATAAACTCAACAGAAGAGTTCTAAATTATAAATTTTTCATTTAATTAAATTTAGGCTTCATAAAAAATCCATCTATATTTAATTAATATTATTACACCAATGGAAAAATAAGGCATGATTCTTTTTTTATACAATTATTTAACTAGCAAATTAAAATAATATATTTCAGGACAATCAAAAGAAAATTGGATTTAAAATATCCATACAAGGTACACAGGTTTTCACAGATTTCTCATAAAAATAATTAACGTTAAAATTAATAAAATTACATACATAAAATTTAATTATACAAAATGACAGAATATGATATATACGCAACGAAAGACCTTCACGAAACTCAAATACGTCGCAAACGCACAGAAAAATATTAGAAAATCGAAGAAGAAAAACAAATTTCCACGTTTTCCTCAATTTTTTTATACAAACTATATTTCACTTTTCCATCGAATTTGCACCTGTTTCCCGACTAAAGCGCACAAGCGTTCCCCAAGGACGTTTCGTGACCGCAAGGACAATCAGAGGACGCCTTTAAGGACGCGCAGCAGTCCTCCGCGTCCTTTACATCCGCTGGAGAACAGTAAGGCTAACGAGCGGCGCCCTCGAGGCTCGACTAGAGCTCGCCATCCTCTCCTTGTCACGTGTTTCCGCGATAGAAACGACGCGAACCGTGCTGGACGAGAATAAAAGATCTCGAGGAGAATGATTCCTCGAGGAAGGACGAGGATTTGAGAATTTTCCAGCTTCTTTCTGATAATGCGACATTTGTCTGATTACGGAAGCAAAAGGAGTTAACTGTTTTAAGAGAATATTTGAGATCACTTGTATCATTGGAAGTAGAAATTACGAAGTTGAGTTTAAATCTTACTAGATTAGAAGAGATTGGATTTCATTTTTCAATTATTATCATTTTTTTTTTAGTTTTAATTTAGGGTAATTTTTAGAAATATCGCAATGGTTTATGTCTATATTAATTGCTTAAATCTATTTTTTTTTTTTGAGATACTGTCGAGTGCAATTGTGTTTATCCTCTAATTCTGCTAAAATATATTATTTTAATTTGCTATCTAAACAATTTAGTAGAAGAAAAATCTTGCCTTATTTTATTACAGTTTTCAAAGTTCTCTTTCAAGGAGTAGAATTAAAATTACAAACACTGCATAGTTAATAATAAGCAAGTAGACATAAATTTTTGCTTGCATATATTCCAGAAAATTAGTCCAATTTCTTTACACTGTCCATCATCATCTTTCTATGTAAAATGAGATCAAGACGCGTGCATAAATATAAAACTGAATTTTTCCAAACAAGTATTTCAAGTTCAATCGTTTCAGACATAATCGCGTCTTTCATTGCGATATTTCGATCGCTTGGGCAATAAATGTTGGTTAGTATCATTCGCATAGTAAAGTGAAAGCATCCGCGAAATTATAATAGCCATTTTTCAGCTCGATCAAGCGCCATCGTTGGTCCAGGAATTTCAGGTCATCAGACGCGAATGGATACGTCCCTGAACGGACACGGTTTTCCGATTTGCATAGGCCTCTAGCCGCGGAACTTATGCATTATGCGTGCGCTCGAGGTCGAACGAGTCGTACCCTGAACCTGTTTGACCCTCGAGGAACGCGATATGCAGACGATGGCTCCTCCTGCTAAACTTGAAACCATTTTTCTATTTTGACACAACCGCGAACCTGATTTTAAGTACGTGGAGTTGAAATGGTCGTACCAAGGATTGAATTTAGAAACTATACTGTCTTTATTTTGTTTTAATCCGTATTTTAAAGATTTTTCGTTGAGAAATAGAGAGAGAAAGAGAGAGAGAGAGACGAATTGATATAGGTTTATATTAAAAAATAGATTAGAACACTTGTGCTACGTTTATTTTTTAAAATTTGCAATGCTAAAATTTTTAATATTTTTCAAACAGAGATGGATTAAATTTGAGAAATAAAAGTCTCGTGTTTTGTTAGGATTTTCATAGTTTTTCTGTTTACTGTCTCGACGCTTCTAAGCGTTCAGCAGTGCGAAGATTTGTTGGAATTTTTCAAAGACAGACGACACATTAATTGAAAAAGAAATATGTTACAATCTATTACGATTTTCAAAATTTTTCGTTCCACATTTTCTAATTTCCAAGCACAGAGAATCGAAGCTTCCACCAACTATTCTCAAATTACAAACGTTATTTTAAATATAAATTTTTATCTCCACGTTGCGGAGTCAGCAAAAAGTAAAAGAAAAAAATAAACTCCATTGCGACAAATTAATAAAAGAACAAATTCCGCCATTGGTTTTACTTTGAAAATTCGACGATAAAATGGAGGGAGACCTGAAAGCAGAAGATAACGGACAGGTATAAAGTTTAGGTGAACGTTGCGAGAGCTAAGTTAAACCTTCTTCCCAAGAATTTGTCGACAAGGATGGATTAAATTCTCTTTGGACGGTGGTTATATCGTGGACGACAGTTTCCAAGAGTGCCACCGCGAGATATGCTGCCAGTCGGTCCATGCAAATGGACGCGACCACCAGAATGATCGCTGCGGTTGCTCACGGCGATTTTCAGACTTTGCGACCTTTCCACTGCGGCGAATCGATGCAAGTCGGAATAGCAACGAATGAATAATGCATAAAATACACAACCTGCCAGGTTCTCTTTGCTTACCGTTCCTGAAAAGGAAACCATCCGCGAGGAAGGTAGAGGGCATGCGAAATTATGAGAAATTCCTGAGCAATAAAAAAAAAGTAGAGTTAAAATGTAGTTAATGACAGATAGAAATATTAAATTAAATCTAATATGCATAATTAACGATTGAAAACATACTAGACATATGAAGTGTTAAAAAAAGAACAAAATTTTCAATTAATGTTTAGTATTATAATTAACTTTTGTATTTGCAAATGCTTAATGTTTTGAGAGAATCAAGTGGTTTTAAAACCATTTGAATTATGAGAAATTCCTGAGCAATAAAAAAAAAAGTAGAGTTAAAATGTAGTTAATGGCAGATAGAAATATTAAATTAAATATAATATGTGTAATTAACGATTGAAAAAATACTAGACATATGAGGTGTTAAAAAAGAGAACAAAGTTTTCAATTATTATTAGTACTGTAATTAACTTTTGTATTTGCAACTGCTTAATGTTTTGAGAGAATCAAATGGTTTTAAAACCATTTGAATTATGAGAAATTCCTGAGCAATAAAAAAAAGTAGAGTTAAAACGTAGTTAATGAGAGACAGAAATATTAAATTAAATATAATATGTGTAATTAACGATTGAAAAAATACTAGATATATGAGGTGTTAAAAAAAAGAACAAAATTTGCAATTATTATTAGTATTGTACTTAACTTTTACAATGTAAAATTAACTTTTGTATTTGTAAATGCTTAATGTTTTGAGAGAATCAAATGGTTGATTTGGAAGTATATTAGTTCAAAATGGCCAGCGCATTTATTACTTACACTGAAAGAAATGATTTTCATTTATAATATTTAATTTAGGAAGTGCTGGTTTTAAGTCACGTTGAGATCTGTATTGATTAGACAATCTTTGCAGCATTCATAATTTTTCTGACTATTGATAGTATATAATTTGTCACTGTTAAATTAACAATTCAATAATTGAACTGTATGCCACTGTATATAATAGCAGTAAACTATGAGAAAGAAATTTTCTCGACGAAAATAAGAAAAATAGAAATTACAGTATTAAAAAACAAATAATAAAGAAACAGATGTATGCCACTAATAATCTACAACTAAAATAATCTACAATCCAACGAAATTAATCTAATAATCAAACAATTCAAACGTTCCACCAAAAAGAAAGAAACGCAATAAACGAAAATCAAAACTCCAGCAATTAATTCGAATTACATCAAACATTTACTGACACACTGACGAAGTAACATCAGCCAACCGCTTTGAGCATAATCCAAACAAGATCGATCGAAATCGCAGCGATCTAAATGCAGGCGCGTAACAAATTCGAACCCTGGTTCAACTTCGCTAAACAGACGTTCCCACGTCGCACGACATTTCAAAGCTGGCGAACAAATTTCCCCAAATTCCGTGCGATTACCATCGTCTCGAAAGTTCGTGGTTACGAAATCATTAGGCGAATCTCGTGCAGTGATTCGCAGACGAAGCTGCGACGCGACCCAGATCAGGTTACAGCAGTGAGGGGGGGGTCGAACTGGATGGCTGTTGGGGCCAATCGCCAACCACATTTTACAACTGGCTCTCAACAGCGGCCAGAGTTAAGCAAAACAATACTGGATTCACTGTCAGAGTCGAAACGAGCATTGTCCAATGGACCTTTGAGAGGGTTTCCGCCTTTTTACGCCCGCCAACGATGCGCTCGTCGTTGTTCTCGACTTTTCCCTATCCGACGCGCTACTCGCTATTGCCTTTCGCGTGCTGTGTCGCAGCGTCGAGCATTTAACTGGCGACGAATAAACGACGCGATGCTACAGCTGTGATCGTTGCTGGATTTTGTTTACTGTATGTTTATACTTCTCTAAGTTTCTAACGAACTATCTATATCTCTCTATGGTTATTTGTAAAGCTATTGTATTTAATGCCAGAAATTTATAAGAATCACACTGGAATGATTTTTGATGTCATAACGAAAGTTTCTGTTGTATCCTTTTTTTTTAGTATAACAAGTGGATTCGTTTATTGTAATTTTACGAAGGTGGACGTAGATGCTAATTGGTCGACGAAAATTGTTTAGAAATGGCAAAAGTTCACCCTGCTACCCTCAGTTAGCCACAGATACCAAGTTCACCCTCGAGTGATGCACACGTGAATTCTGCGTGCCTTAAATTTCGACTGTAGTAAGCAATGAATCAAAGAAGCATACATTTTTTTATTAAATTGATTATAATATATAATAGTGTTAAAGGATAAATTTTTTAAATATAATTTTATTTTTCTAATATAATTTTTAAATAATTAATATAATTAAACTGTTAAAGGATAGCTTTTTGGATGTTACTGTTGCTATAGACAGTTGGTTGCCAAATGCATATGAATTTAGACGAAAATGACATGCAAAGGGTTTGAGTTGATGTTTATTGGTTGTGACATTAGGAAACAATGATGGACCAATTTAATGTAGGACTCTTTGACCGCTGATTGGGTGCTCCATAACATAAGACAAGACGTTCGTTTATAAATCAGAGAATAAAACAAATTTCTCTTATCCTTAAGAGTAAACTTTCAACTATAATACATCTATCTCTAAATTATTATCATCCCAGTAACTCTTTCAATGACTGTAATAACACTACTTCTAAGTAGAATATCTATTTTTTTCAGAAAATAAAAGAATATATATATTCTTCTATTTATATATATATATATATATATATATATATATATATATATATTTTTTTTTAATATTCTGCAAGTACTTTAATGCTTTTGAATGAGAGTTTACGCAGTTTTATATATATTATTATATATATTATTATAATATTATACATTATATATTATACATTATACATTATATTATACATTATATTATATTATACATTATATTATACATTATATATTATATATTATATATTATAATATCATTATAAGTTATTATAATATATATATATATATATATAATTATAATAATATCTATAAAACTGCGTAAACATTCATTCAAAAACATTTAGAGTACTTGGAGAATATTAAAAATAAACCATTACACGATAAAGGCAATTATCATTCCATTAACAACAGCAAACACGGCCTATCTACTTAGTTTGCTTCGACATTATTAGATTATGCAATCTTAATTATATAAATACTTTATGCGATTAAACGAAACCTTTCAATCTGACGGTTATTTCGTTCCATTTCGTCAAGATTGCGTTTCTTTAATCTGATCTGCGTTTTTAAGCTTACTCAAATACCTTAAACCGCTGTCGAAACGATTACACGTTAAAATCGTTAAACAGTGAAAATAATTTTTTTAGCTTTATCAAAATGTTCACAATTTGTTTCAATACGATCAGTGAAATGTTTGCTCATTTATTAATCAAACGTGTTCTTTAATAGAGTGGAGAACAGAATATATACCAATTATTACAATTAATATTCATGATCGACAGATTTTCTCAGATTATTATTATAATTACAGAAGTATCTGTGTCTCTTCTAATTTGTGGTGTACCTTGATCAATAAAGATACATCTATAAGAATATACAATTTTACTGACTTTCAAATAAATATCTCCCTTTTCGAATTAATTTTTTATTTCTTACGATCTATTTATACGTGATGTTTTTTTTTTTAAATAAAACATTTAAGTAAAAGTGTTTGATTTGCAAAACAGTTGAACGTAATTTGCAAAACGTTCGATTGAAAGTATCAATACTGTATCCATCTCTCCCAGAAAATAAAATAAAAAACATTCGATTTTAATTGTCACAAATTGCACTGACAATAAGAACACTCGCGAGCGTTGCTATTGTGATGTCAAATACATTCTCAACTAGAGGTATCATAAGTAAACTAACGTCACCTTGCTGGCACTCGTCCTGTTGATACTTTATTCCCAAGAAATAGGATTGAAGACTTTATTTCCAATCAATAAGATTAGAGTTACCAGAAAATACTCTACTGGCACGTATCCTGTTGACACCCTGATTCCCAAGAAGTAAGATTGAAGTCCTTGCCCCACCATTCTAAAACTGCATAGTATAAGAAGACCTGGGAATTGTCCAGTCTTTAGTCCTGATTAATCCTTCGGTCTATCCTGTTAAACTCTGCGTAAAAATCGATGCGATTGTAATAAACTTTATATTTCAAATTGCTTAAAAGCAATTACTCAGTCGCATTTTTTTTAAGTCACTTTAGAATATTTTACGTGACATTATTCACGATGCACAACAATCGAAACGGTCGCAGTTCTCACTTTATTTCCAATCAATAAGATTAGAGTTATCACCCTACTGGCACGCATCCTGTTGACACCCTGATTCCCAAGAAATAAGATTGAAGTCCTTGCCCCACCACCCTAAAACTACATAGCATAAGAAGACCTGGGAATTATTTATTTTTTAGTCCTGATTAATCCTTAATGATCCATAAGAGTCGACGCGATATTGTAATAAATTTTATATTTCAAACATTAAATAAAGAGTCGAGTGAGCAATTTTTTTGAAGTCACTTTAGAATATTTTACGTGACACTATCCACAATGCATAACAATCGAAATACTGTTAAACTCTGCATAAGAGTTGACACGATACTGTAATAAACTTTATATTTCAAATTGCTTAAAAGCAATTGCTCAGTCGCATTTTTTTTAAGTCACTTTATGTATTATATCGTACCAAACTTTATATTTCAAACATTAAATAAAGAGTAGAGTGAGCAATTTTTTTTAAGTCACTTTAGAATATTTTACGTGACATTATCCACAATGCATAACAATCGAAATACTGTTAAACTCTGCATAAGAGTTGACACGATACTGTAATAAACTTTATATTTCAAATTGCTTAAAAGCAATTGCTCAGTCGCATTTTTTTTAAGTCACTTTATGTATTATATCGTACCAAACTTTATATTTCAAGCATTAAATAAAGGGTAGAGTGAGCAATTGCTGACTCGCATTTTTTTAAGTCACTTTATAACATTTTACATGACATTGTCCACGATGTACAACAACCAAAATGGTCGTAATTCCCAATCTCCCTCGACGGTCGTAATTCCTCAGCACTCGCGTTCAACTCGAAGATCGAAGGGTGAATCAAGCGCTGGTTCATTGTCTACTGCTCGATAGAAATCGACAGGTCCACTGGTAAAATATTTGCGAACATTCCGTGACGATTTGCTTGCGAGGTTCACCTAATCGAGCGCAGCCAGCGATCGACAGACGTGACCAACGCGTCGCCCGGAAGTCCGTCGGCGGAAGACGAACGAGGGCCAGCGTGCGCGACTGACGAACGCAAAATCGATAATCGATCGTCGCTTTTAAGACGAGTCAACGATGATACCAAGCGTTTTTCTCGCGTGACGAGCGAAGAACGCGAGATATCCTTCTTTCAACCGCGGCAGAGTTTGTCAATAAAATCTGTCGATAAAATTCTTGGTCCTTTTTTTGATTTAGACGCGAGGAGTGGTTTCATTTTTCATTCATCTGGTAGATGGAGTTACGCGTATTAGATGAGTCGAGAATGTGAGCCAGTAAAAGATGGTTCTTAGCTTAATTTTGAAGGTGAATACTGGTGTTGTATTTTGAGAGAAATTAGTTTGGTGTGTTGCGAAGTTTCGTGTAAAATTGAGGATCGATATATTACATAATTATCGACGTTGATGCAGTTTAACAGAATGCAATTTGGAAGATTTGAAGAAGTTTGGACTGAATTTTACTCTTGGATATGAAATATGAAATTTGTGGTTAAAAATTGTAGAAAAATTGATCTGTGATTGTATAGAAATCTCGTAAAGTAAATTTAATTCTTGTAAAATTGCAAAGCGTAGATTTTTCTTGGAAGTAGTGGATTTACGTGAAGAATTCTGAACAGCGTGTAGAACAGTCGATACGTGACAACGTCGTACAGTGAATACGTGTTTGGACTTTTAAATGGACAGCGGTTTATTGAAATACAATTACTCTATAACGAGTATGCTCTGACATTTTATTTTGAATGAAACATTCCGCTTTACAATTTCCATTCGAACGAGATGACGTTATCAGATCTCCTGCTTTAATTAGTTACGCTAAACAACTTTATATTTTATTTTCGCATTCCTATCCTTTAAGTTGTTTAATTTTTTAAATTAAACGTGAACGTAGATGTTGTTAGAAATTATTTAGAATTCATCATTAAACTGCAATTTGACTAACAGAATTGATTAAGAAGTACCTTGCAGGATGTACTTCTTTTTTTTTTTAATTCAGAACCTTCTTCTGTTATGGCAATAAAAATATATAACTTTTTAAATATTTCATTTAAACTACAGAGTTAAATGACTATTTCATTTCATTTAAGTAATGTCGCAATATTAATTAAATAAATCTCGATTTTTTAAATAGCTACTAAGCTTTGAGTTTCATTATAGGTAAAGATATAAATATGAAATTAAGTGAACGATGACAATTTTTATATTTCTCTTTTATTTCCACTTGTTAAAGGCTTTTCGAAATGTGAAGGATACTTTGAATGGTATTCGAAATCATCACAAGAAAATACTGTTGGCTTTCTTATCACGTAAAAATTTCAAGCATCAATTTTAACAGAATTTTGTTTGGTTGATTCTTTGGTTCTTCTTTTATTCAAAAGTGAGAAGCAATTTTTTTTGTTCGAATCATCCGATATATGGAGTTACGTACACATACGCAAGTCGTGAGAAAATCATACGTCCGGCCAGGTGAATCGACTCGTGCGCATACACTTCCGCTCTGTATATATTTGACATGGAAAATTTATAGACGCCTATCAAACGTCGACAGGCAATAAATATGTAATATCGCGTGTCTACTAAATCCAAAATTATGCGAATTTATCGAATATTCCTGAGGATCTTTCTAATAAAATAACCAGATCGTATCGCGAATAACGTCTTCGGTATAAAAGATCTACGCGATTCTGGCGAGTACGAATTTTCTTTTTTATCTACCAATTTCTTGTTTTATTTACGATATTTCAGTACTTTATTTACTATAATTTTCCTTTTTTATCTACAAATTTCTTTTTTCATGTACAATACTTCAATACTTTATCTACTACAATTTTCCTTTTTTATCTACAATACTTCAGTATTTTATTTAGTATAATTTTCTTTTTTTTTATCCACAATACTTCACTACTTTATTTAGTATAATTTTCTTTTTTTATCCACAATACTTCAATACTTTATTTACTATAATTTTCCTTTTTTATCTACAAATTTCTTTTTTCATGTACAATACTTCAATACTTTATCTACTACAATTTTTCTTTTTTATCTACAATACTTCAGTATTTTATTTAGTATAATTTTCTTTTTTTATCTACAATACTTCACTACTTTATTTAGTATAATTTTCTTTTTTTATCCACAATACTTCAATACTTTATTTACTATAATTTTCTTTTTTTATCTACAATACTTTTAAAAGTTATCTGCAGAATTAGAACTTACTTATTGTTTGGACAATTCTTGTTTTTCGAATTTTTATGATTTTTCAAATAGCATTCTTTCTTCGTCCCTTTTAAAAAATTCTAAAAGACGAATAAGGATTTCTAAATTATTTCAACTACGAGTGAGGATCTCTAAATGATTAACTACTCGTTAAATAACTTTCATATATAACCAACATTTCTATTTTCGAACTAGCTATAAAAAAAAGAAATATACAAAAAAAATTTCTTGCAGAACCAAAGTACAATATCCTTCCAAATCATTTCTCTTTAATCCATTACCTTTTCATCCCCTTTCAACCCAAACAATATTATCTATTCTTCAATCAACATTTATCAACCGAATTTTTCAAAATACCAACTCGTTCCTTCTAAAAAATCCTAAAAGAATCAGAAAAATACTAGGTTCTTCGAAAATTTCCTTCAAACGTTGTTCAAATCGTTCGATCGACCACCTATCCTCCGAACCACGAGTCCTTTGACCCTTTCAGCGATCATTCCTCTGAACATGATGAACGTAACTGAAGCGCGTTGCTTAGGTTTTGCTGCGAAAGAAAGAAGAGAGAAGGAAGCAAAAGAGAGTGAATCACGTTTCGTCCTGGGCCTGTCAGTGGACTTCTTTTTTCGTAATGAGCGTAACTAATTGGCTAATTAACTAGTATGGTGTAGGAACTTGATTCATGGCTGTAGTAATTTCTATTTTTTCTATTTAACTTCTATTAGTTAAATAATTCGAGAAATTAAATTCGTTAAATAATTAAAGAATGTTAGTTAAATAGAAAGTAGTTTAATTCCTATTTTTGTATTGCATTTAATGCTAATGTTAATAGTATGAAAGCTATTGGTGCTTATGTATTAGTTTTTCTTACTTCTATTCGTAAATATGTGGCACGTCAGCTAAACGAATTATTTCTAGGGCGTTGGTAAGGAGGTGATATGTGTATGTACTTCCTGTTTGCTTACTTTTTGTTGCTTCTTAAGTGTAATGGTAATTACTTGCCGCCTAATTATTAGTTAACAATGTATACACAATTATTTACATTTCCATATGAAGCTTTGTGCCTGTCAGTGGACTCACCAGTCCCTGCCTTAGACGCTGAGACGTTCTAGACAAATCAGAAGTTATATACATTAGAACAAATAGATGATCGCACGCTTTCGAGAAACTATAAGCAGTAATGTCCCTCTGGTGGTGAATGTCGAGAGTCTGCCACAGCAACGATAACGAGGAACACGCCTCGAGTTCGATTCTCGTTAAATAGACTGGCAAGCGTAGCCGCTCGAGCGTTTAACTCGAACAGAAACGCGGTCTCCGCCTCGCGTAGGGCAAACTGGCGGTTGGCAGGGGTTGCAGGAATAAAAAAAAAAATTAATCGTCGATAGACAAGCGGTGTCGATCGAGCGGCAAGCAATTATCGGTGATCGATCGATCGTGGAAAATCAGGTAGACGCGATATAAATTTCCAACAGAACCACCCCGTTGCAGCCCCTCTGCTATCGATTAATCGATGGGCTTGCTCGATCGCTCGAGCCTCTTTGCTTTCTTTTTCCCTTCTAATTGTTTCTGTTTCCCATTGTTTCAGCCCCGTCTCTCTTTATTAAGCGATTCTCTCATTCGACCATTTAATTCGAGGCGATCGATGCCGGCTGGTGCGTTTGCGGTTGACGTTCGCCTCGAGATGGGTATTGAAAACCGATATAGAAGTGTATTGGCGAAAGAGTGTCCTTCTTATAGCGGGTGGTCGTAAGAATTGCAGGTGGAGGGGGGATAGGGAATTTAGTGACGATCAGCGAGCTGTGCAGGAGTGGATAGGCACTCCGTTTATTGGGTTCGTCGAGGGCACCCTTCGGAGGACCTGAGAACATCTTCAGGATCAAAGTGAAAGTCTAATTTCAGAGTGGCAGTTAAATGTTCCTTCAGCTCGTAAATAGAGAACGAAGGCGTTAATGGCGAGTGAAAAGGAATGAGTGAGAGGACAGTGGATGGACTCTTTGTATTTTTCATATGTATGTCTTCTTTTGTTATGTTTGTTCTTCTGAAGAGTGAAAATTGGGGCTGAAAGTATAATGTAAATTAATTGAGATGGTCAAACTAAGTTAATAGGAATATAATATTCTTTTTGAGGACATAATATATTAATAAATTAGATATATATGGGTTCGTTTGGTCGAGGCTTCCCAGTGAATATCTCAGGAACAAGGAACCCCAATGGTGGAGTACAATGAGGACAAGATAATAAAGAACATTAACAGTATAGTGAAATCTATTTTCTCTTATTTGTTTCATTATTTTTTTTTTCTATTATTTAATTATAGATCATCAAATTAGATATATAGATTTGCTATTATTTGATATTCTCTTATTTGTTTTATTATCTTTTTCTATTATTTAATTGTAGATCATCAAATTAGATATATAGATTTGCTATTATTTGATGTTCTCTTATTTGTTTTATTATCTTTTTCTATTATTTAATTATAGATCATCAAATTGGATATATAGATTTTCTATTATTTGATATATTCTCTTATTTGATTTATTGTCTTTTTTCTATTATTTGAAATCTACTTTCTTTCGAGGCTAGACACTGACTTACCCCCTCGTCAACCTCCTACCCTAACTTGCTCCTCGTCGCTCTTTGATTATTTTTCTCAGGAATCGTTAGTCTATGTTACATATCAGTCTATCATGCTTATTTAACTCCCCATATATATTTTATACGACTGTATTCGATTTCATGTACGCGCATTCACATTGACATGCCACGTATTTATTTAGATTATTGCATTCTGTGATATAAAAATATTTATGCGCCGTTACAGTGTTGGCACTTTAAATTCATCCCTTTTACAGATCAAATTCACCCTTTTTTAAATCCAATTCATCCTTTTACAGATCGAATTCATCCTTTTTCAAATCCAATTCATCCTTTTGTAAATCAACAAGTACGTCCACTTAAATATTTCATTTGATTTGCAAAAGGGTGAATTCGATTTAGGAAAAGGCGAGTTCGATTCACGAAAGGATGAATCTTACTTACAAAACCCTGAATGCGATTCGCAGAGGTATGAATTTGATTCGCATAACAGTGAATTCGAACCGCACAAATACTATAATCAGAAAACTGTTCTACTACTGTACCCATTCACCGTTTAGCAATACAGAGCATTAATAACTCCAAATAAAAAACTAAAAAATTCTAAAAGCATGATTGGACAAAACATTCCATTAAAATTTCGAATTAGCATCCACTTCTCACTCAAAATGGGAAAACTTTTGAAGGGCTTTATTAATACCCTCAAATAAAAAATTAGAAAATTTAAAAAGCATGATTAATCAAAGGATTTCATTCAAATTTCTAATCAGCACTCATTTCTCACGTAAAAGGGGGGATACTTTTAAACAAGTAATTAATAGTAATACTACTAATTTTAATTATTAGTAATACTACTAATAATACCTCCAAGTAATAAATTAGAAAATTGGAAAAGCATGATTGATCAATAGATTCCATTAAAATCTCGAATCTGCACCCACTTCTCACGCAAAAGGGGGAATACTTTTAAACAAGTAATTAATAGTAATACTACTAATTTTAATTATTAGTAATACTACTAATAATACCTCCAAGTAAAAAATTAGAAAATTCGAAAAGCACGATTGATCAATAGCTTTCATTAAAATTTCCAATTAGCACCCACTTCTCACGCAAAAGGGGGAATACTTTCAAGTAAATAATTATTAATAATACATCCAACTACAAAATTAGAAAATTCTAAAAGCACGATTGATCAATAGCTTCGATTAAAATTTCCAATCAGCACGCACTTCTCACTCAAAACGGGACACTATCGAAAGCGCTGTAGCAGAGTGTCGAAATTCCAGTGCAATCATGATCGCGTCGTTCACCATGTGGCTCTTCCCACACAGATCCTCCCAATGATATTTAATTGCTCTCGTTCGAACGTCCCTCGACCAATCTCGAAATTCGTAGGTGTCCCTAAATTACTCGCGGCGTTGATCACAGTGAATCGAGTGTTGGCCAGCGATCGATGCACGATTCGATCGTCATTGGTGAACCATTGGGTGAACACGCTTCAACTGGTCCCCCTGCGCGCCCACAGTTGCGTTCGTGCACCAATGGCGTGCACAGTTTCGCTGATTGCTTCTGATGTCCGTTGATTGATCGCGCGAGATCTTGAGAAATCTGGCCAACCGAGAGAATCTGGGCCGCACGTTCGCGTATACGTGCATGGTCTGCTGCTTCTAATGCAGGATGTGACGTAAAGGGTGCGCTGCATGGGTGCATCTTGTAATATTGCTCGTTAGAGTTCAAACGATTCTCGCGATGTGGCGCGTCGTTAATTTCTCCAAGCTTGCTTGCTCCAGCGGAATGTCTTGGACGACTTTTTGATGGTAGGTTTTTGACTACTACTGCTGGTTGATGAGTGAGAAAAGGAAGAATTTTCGATAAATCCAACTCGATGTGTTTAGTTGCCTTAGTTGGCTTTGGTATAATTTGACACTGCTTTAATTTACAAAATGTAGACTTATGTACAGTCTTGGAGTTCAGCAGTGAGCCAATCCGCGAGTTGCTTTGATTCCAAGATGGTGGTTAGGGTAACTGATTCAAGGCTACTTGACCTAACTAAATATACGTTTTAAATTTAGTTCAGTTCTTTAGAGAGAGTGCAAGGCAAAAGTCACTTCCAGTGCGTCGAAATAAACATTATAGAAAAATAAATCGCTATTAGTTATTTAGAAAACCCATTTCGAATATTTTCTATGATCAATGTTTTATTTATGAGTCCAGTTAATCCCTTAAAATGGCGCTATGTGAGGGTTTTGATTTTGTACGATTATGGATTAATTGAAGGATTTATGTGTTTTTGGTGCTCTTGAATGTGACAAATTTTCTTTTATTTGTTTCGAGTTTATTGAAAATTGTATGTCTATTGAACGAATAAAATTATTTTAAATGTCTGAAGATTATGATAAATGGAAGTGGGAGTTTGCATAACTGAAAACACTGTGAAAGTAAAATTTGAAAATTCTGAGAGGGTCGTGAGATAAAATTCTACTAGAATTTTGCGAGTGACTATGATGGTACTTGAGACGCTGTTTTCAACAGATTTTCTTCTAAATTTCTGAATTGAAGATCGCCTCAGTGTCGTACGATAATGGATCCTTGACTTTATCTTGTCATTTCAAAAAGTTAAGGTAGCTTTTTCTGTTCAAAATTAATAATTGTTTGAAAATTGTCAAAATACAAATTTATAGCAAGTCAAGCATTGGCTAACTTTTATCAATAACTTAACCGAGCTGTAACATTAATAATAATAAAAACTAAAACCAAGCTTCATCAAACAAGTTGAAAAGAACAGAATTTAGAAATTGAATTTTTATTATTATTCAACTACAATTCGATAATTATTTTAGCACTAATAATTAATAATAATAGTTGCTTTAGCAACAAATACTTTCTGTTCCACTGTTCAATACACAAACGTATGTAAATCAGTATACGATCTTTAATTTTAAATTTCAGGTGTAGGACCTTGATGTTTTTGGTATGCATTTTTGAGAGGAATACCCTGAACATTTTTATAGATTTTGTGTTTGATAGATTTCGATTTTATGTAGGTTTTACTTTCCATGCTCTGTTTCTGCATAGTCATGTAGTGCACTGACTGCAACAAATACTTTCTGTTCCACTGTTCTATACACACACATATGTAAATCAGCACACGATGTTTAATTTTAAATTTCAGGTGTGGGACCTTGATTTTTTTGGTATGCATTTTTGAGAGGAATACTCTGAACATTTTTATAGATTTCGATTTTATGTAGATTTTACTTTCCATGCTCTGCAAATATTTTATATATATAAATCAGCACACGATCTTTGGAATCTGCTTTTGAGTCGTTCTGAAACTAGGAAACCACCGCGCTGCGAATAGAATAAAAGTTAAGGGAGGCCAAGGGGCCTCCTACTTCAGAAAGATTCACTGCTTCCGTCCCAGTTCAGGCGCAGTTCCTCCATCTATCCATCAAATTGGTTACGAGCGTGTTACGTCGGCCAAGAGAAACTTTGGTGCGCGTAAAATCAGGCGACAGCCGTTGCGTCGCTTCCTCCTGAACAGATTCGAAGCGTAGTAGCTTCTCTCCTTGGAATTACTTCTTCAGAGGGGAGGCTTTGATACGTCGCGTCGGTTTCACGCCATTCACCCTCGTTTCCTTCTTACGCGATTGCAATTAAGTCGTCGCGCGACGATCACTCACGCGATCCTGTAATTGAAATGCAACATTTCGCGTAGTCATTGCTTTGTATTGGTTTATAGGGTGTTCAGAAAATAGTGTCGATTCTTTTAGACTTCAATTTCTTTTTTTTCTTAGAAAGTTTGAAAAATAGCTATTACTGAAATGGGACAACGAAATTATAAGTTTTATTAATTTTAACATATTTAAATCTCGAAAAGGATTATTTAAGTTTCGAGTTATTTGCTACTTATTATTAGCGTTTCTCTTAATTGTTTTTCCATCATTCGTACCTTGTACTGCGACACGAGGGTTCAATTGTAGAAAATGACTTGTGCCTTGTGCAACAAGGGTTGAATCTGTTGCTGTTAGCAGTAAGGCACAATAAATTTATATTTATATTAATATATATGTAGGATAATGGAATTATCTTAATTTAAAAATTAATCAATAATTCAAGTTTCAAATGTTATGTGCGTGGAATAGTCTAGAATGCGAGCGAGAGCAAATGTGCAGAGTAAATGAGTTTTTCCTGTGAATGTTTTAGAATGGTCAGTTAGTTGTTCATTAGCAGTCGTTCAAGTAATATCTCAATTTAAAAGAACTATCTAATAACCTTGTAATTGTCATTAATTAATAAATTTCCTACATATAATTATTTAAGTTTCAAGTTAATATTATTTTAATTATATATACTTAATTCTCAGTGGTTATTGAAGATTAAGATGTTAAGAAATTGAAGTTTATAATGAATGCCTCAGAACTGTGCCAGAATTTTACAAAATAAAAAACAATAAGAAATTAATTTGGGGATTAAAGAATTTCGTATGGAAGATTAATGAATGAACAATTAACAAAGAGAATAACATAACGATTTTGCTTTCTTTTTCATATTTATACATAATACTACAGTACCCTGTAAGACTATGATTAAACATTAATTAAACCAAAATTTCTTTGAGAAAATCGGGCAATCGGGTTAAAACGAACAGCTTTCCAGTTTGGTGAGGTTCTGTGAGGTTAAATTTTTCGATTTTTGGTTCGTTTGCTAAGTGAAATTCGCAGCTTCGTCTTGGTCGAGGGACTTTACAGTCGTTGATGTCCGATTCGAAGTCCGTAAATGTATTTGCAAAGGCTAGCAGCAACAACAATAAAGATTTATTACTGATCGTAATAAAAATCGTTCCTAATATTACAATAAAATGTAAAATTATTAAATATGTTCATTTTATTAAATCACTCAATTCGATGGCAATGTTAAATAATTAAAATCAATTTCTGTAGACAACTACTGTAAAAGATACCCAAAGTGGCAAATAATCCTCTTTTGAAGCAAGGTACGACGGATCATAAAAGTTTTGGCAAAGTAAGACAAAGTGCAGGCAAGTTTCTCGCCATTTTTGCGTATGCACTCCATAAAGAAGTTTGGCCATATTTCTGGTAGGTATAAGAATCCTTTGCTCTTTCGTCGCGAACTTTTATTCTCCAGTGTTGCAGTGTTCAGGCATAGAAGATGTTATCCTTTAATTGCATTCCATAGACGAACAGCTTCCTTTCATTTTATTTTTAAACTTCCTTTTATAATAAAATTTTATTAATTCTATTTTATATAAATCCACATACTACACATAGTCACATGTATGTATTATATTATGCAATACCAAGTAATACAAATATTGAGACGTTGGTAAATACAGAAAATGATTATTTAAAAGAAAGTAGATTTCAAATTGGACTAAAATCTACATCGTTGTCTAGCCATTTTGGTTACCATTTTTACATACATTTACACATTTCTTTTGAAATTGTACCACATAATGATAAATAATGCAAACATTAAGATATTGGTAATCACAAAAAATAATTATTCGAAAGAAAATGAACATATGTTAAATTGTATTCAAGTCTGCATTTACGTGCCACCATTTTGGTCGACATTACATACGTACATAAATCACAATACCAAATAATTATGGATACTAACAACGACACCTCGCTAACCATAAAAGATGATCATTTTTATTGAATTTGGCGCTCAGAGCTACAATAAATCACAATATTCACTACAAAAGTGAATAAAGGAATATATTTCTGAAAAATCTGTTTTTACACCTGCCTTTATCGTCGAAGGTTCTCGCGCAGCTAACTCTACTAACCTCAGTTTGGTCGTTTCTACCTCTCCTACCCTAAAACAGGCGACAAACGCCGCTCAGCAATCTCAACAACGGAACGAGAGCATTCTACGCTCGAGAAATCACACAAAGTATACACATCAACAATTCTAAACGAAAATGGACGTGGCTTAACCCGTTCCTCAACTCAACGGTCATTAGCTACACCTAAAACGTCTCTCAAATTACCCCAATAGGGTACGAGAACATTCTATGCTTACGAAATCACACAAAGTATACACATCAACAATTCTAAACGAAAATGGACGTGGCTTAACCCATTCCTCAACTCAGCGGTCATTAGCTACACCTAAAACGTCTCTCAAATTACCCCAATAGGGTACGAGAACATTCTATGCTCGACAAATCACACAAAACATTCAGATCAACATCAGAAGACCCGGAAACTACTCAATCTTTGTCAATTCATTTTAACCAGTTAACTGCGGAATTTAGTTTCAGAAATCGTCTACAAAGTGCGTAATTAAAATCAAGCAATGACGTGAATACGCGTCAAGCGCAGGGGAATACTCCTATTATACATTTCAGGAGAAAAGTAAAACGAGGATGGCTTTTACATTTTTATTTGACAAGAATTATACTCACCAATCGCAACATAGTTTTGGTTCGACGTGTATACACGTCGAACGCAGGTAACTGGTTAAGTTAAATATAATTGTCGTTTGTTAAGAAATCGTGTCAATTCCAATTGTATTTACCTACTTCCCTATTACTGTAACACATATATAATGGCACACGTTGTAACGGTGACGACGATTTACGCCCTTCGCTGGCTTATCAACCGAAAATAAGTCTCATCGTAACGCGTGCTCAAACAACTCCAACAGTGTACGAGAATCAAAAATGTTTAAAGTGATCAATAATCATCGTCCATCGCGCGCACACATGTGTGATACCACCTGATAACACCATACCTCAAGATAACTGATAAACATCCGGGGCATGTAACCAGAAGACTTCAACACGACGTAATCAGAACCCTTCAATTCCTATAATTCATCCTCTCCAAACAAATTATTGTGGCGGCCTTTCGACTATCACCACTAGAGGGACAGCACAGACTACAATTTCCTGAAAGTACTCGCTAACCTATCCTTTCCAATGTATAGGAGTTCTGACCTGTCCCTAATATCCCAGCGTCTAAGGCAGGGTCTGCTAAGAAGCTTTACTGATGAATCCACTAGCAGGCCCAGGACGAAACGTTCTTCCCCTCTTTTTTCCTTCCTTCCTTTCTTTCCTCCTCTATTTTATAGCTACACGAAGCAAGCCGCCTCATTGTGAAGCATATAAAAGATTGGCTCAAATAAAGAGAGCTTAGTTGACTATTGGACCATTAACTCGGCAAAGTTGCTTTTAATCATATTTTCCCGTGAGACACGCGTCGAAAAAGCACGTCTCGATCTTCTCTTGCAGCTGAAACAAATGCCTGACCTTAACCCTCTACAGTGGCGCACAAAATGTCGACGAACCGTCGATGCGGAGGACCCCACTGCCAGCCAAGTCTGTGTCTGTAAGTCTGCCAAAAAAGCGACGGCTCCTATCTGTCATCGCGTGGAACGCGACGACAACGCCAATAAACGCCACTCGACGCAATAGTGGGTCAGGTTTCTGCGATACGATCGAGGGTTAGTCGACATGACTCGCGCGAGTTTCTCTAGTCGCCACCATCGCGCTGACCATGCGACGATCCTCCTTCTAATGCGATTCTACAGCTTCTCGCGTCCTATACTTCATGAGTTTTGATATCGTCTGAGGATTTTCAGGCTTACCACCTGTTTTCGTGAAAGAGTGTCGCGGAAGGGTTTAAATTGTCAGCGTTCTGAAGTAGTTTGAAATCTTGGCGCGACATGGAGTGGCTAAGGGTTTGGGTGGTTTATTTCGTGTAAAAGGGTAGTCTGTTAGCAGAACGTGGGAACAGTTAATTAGGAAATTTTTATAGATACTCTTAAATGAAGTATTCCTTTTTTTTGGTTGGTTCTAATGAATCAAGAGAAGGGTTAATTTAATGTATTGGTGTTGATATTGATGAAGATATTTTTTGAAAATTGCCATTGATTGGTACTGTCAAAGAAACTAGCGAAGGTTAGTTATTGTAAATTATTCTCCATAGAGAAGAATGTTTTAAGTAAAACTTAACGTGAACAGTGCTGTTACTTTATTGATGTAAAGGTAGCTTTCAATTCTTTAAATCGAACACCTAATTCTACGTAAACGAGTTATCCCACAATAAATATCGATATGCCTATACAGAAACAGAACATAGGAAATAAAAGCTACGTAAAATTGAAATCTATCAAAGACAAAATCTATACAAATTTTTATACCAAAGAAACGACATGACTGTGCAGAAACAGAACGTGGAAAATAAAATCTGTATAAAATCGAAATCTATCAAAGACAAGATCTATAAAAATGTTCATACCAAAGAAATCATAATTGTAATACCAAAGATTGTCATTAATCTGTAAAAATTGTCGTACCAAACAAATCAACACCATCCGTTTTTTCACACCTGAGATTTCAATTTCCACCCAAAATGAACCTCCTACACCCCATTCATCCCCCTCATTACATATCATCCTCTTCATCGCCACGTAAATCCCAAAGAACGACAGTAAAAAAAACTCTGGAACCCCTGAAACAAGATGTCAACGTGATCGTTGAAGGCAAGCGCGAGCGATCGCTCGAGGAAATTTCCTCCGCTAAGCCAATTGTCTTCAGGATCCACGGAGAAGCGCTCGTTGGTCCTCGAAAAACGACGTTGCTCCACCGTCCGCGTAAGCAGGTCGCTGTAAAACCAGAGTTTCACGGCGTCGACGAAACGCGAGCGACGTTGGGGGTGGGCAGGTCTCTTCCGCACGGCCGCCATTAACCGGAATCGCGTTTAATCCAATTCTTTCTGAACCGTACGCGTTCCGTTTGCGAACCACTTTCGAGCTCTGACGCAGCGTTTTTTCTTCGCTGCTTTTTCCACCATTTGTTTCTTGTACCGCGACACGAGGGTTCAATTGTAGAAAATGACTTGTGCCTTGTGCAACTAGGGTTGAAACTGTAGCGGCTAGCAGTAAGGCACAGTAAATTTATATTTATATTAATATATGATTATTTAAGTTTCAAGTTATTATTGTTTTTATTATATATACTTAATTCTTAATAGTTATTGTAATTTATAGGCCAAGCGTAAATAAACTCTTAGTTGTAGGAACCCTTAAAATCGTGAAGAAAAGCGACTCGTGCGTCATGGAATAAGGGATGAATTTTATGAAACTGAATATTTCGTTAAGTAACAGTGTACGGAACTTAACTTCATCGTTTCAAAGTGGAACAAACCAACAATTTACAGATTCCATTGTTTCTAATTGCTAAGAATTTATTTTGCAAATAAACAGTTCTAATAAGTAATTCTCTTGTTAAGTAACAGTGTATAAAATTTAACTTCATCGTTTTGAAGTGTGGAACAAACCGATAATTTACAGGCTCCATCGTTTCTAATCGATAAGAATTTGTTTTGCAAATAAACAGTTCTAACAAATAATTCTCTCGTTAAGTAACAGTGTATGAAACTTAACTTTATTATTTCGAAGTGTGGAACAAACCAACAATTTACAGTCTCCATCATTTTTAATTGATAAGAATTTGTTTTGCAAATAAGCAGTTCTAACAAATAAGTAATTTTCTCGTTAAGTAAGAGTGTATAAAACTTCACTTCATCATTTCGAAGTATGGAACAAACCAACAATTTATAGTCTCCATCATTTTTAATTGATAAGAATTTGTTTTGCAAATAAACAGTTCTAACAAATAAGTTTCTAACAAATAAGTAATTTTCTCGTTAAGTAACAGTGTATGAAACTTAACTTTATTATTTCGAAGTGTGGAACAAACCAACAATTTACAGTCTCCATCATTTTTAATTGATAAGAATTTGTTTTGCAAATAAACAGTTCTAACAAATAAGTTCTAACAAATAAGTTTCTAACAAATAAGTAATTTTCTCGTTAAGTAACAGTGTATAAAACTTAACTTTATTATTTCGAAGTGTGGAACAAACCAACAATTTACAGGCTCCATCGTTTCTAATCGATAAGAATTTGTTTTGCAAATAAACAGTTCTATTAAATAAGTTCTAACAAATAAGTAATTTTCTCGTTAACAGTGTATGAAACTTAACTTTATTATTTCGAAGTGTGGAACAAACCAACAATTTACAGGCTTCATCATTTTTAATTGATAAGAATTTGTTTTGCAAATAAACAGTTCTAACAAATAAGTTTCTAACAAATAAGTAATTTTCTCGTTAAGTAAGAGTGTATAAAACTGAACTTCAGCATTTCGAAGTGTGGAACAAACCAACGATTTACAGGGTCCATCGTTTTTAATCGATAAGAATTTGTTTTGCAAATAAACAGTTCTACTAAATAATTCTCTGGGAAAGTAAGTAACAGGTGCGAAACAAATTGCGATTTTTACAGTTTCTGTAGTCGTCCTGTTCCTCGTATCTCGCGGCGTCGAGTCGCCATCGGATGAGAAGTGCTTAAGGGGATTAGACTTTCATAAAGCGCGGCGCAATTAGGGATGATCCGATTCGAAGCGACGGAAAACTGCACGTCAGACACATGTTCCGTACCAGCGTCTACCTGAAATCTTCTCTATTCTCATCCCACGTATTTCATCTCATACTTCCGTCTTTTACGACTTCCTCTTCCTCGTTCCATCCTTCTCAACCCCCTCGCGTTAACCTCCATTTCTCACTCTGCATCCACCCTCTGTTTCGCGCTTCTTCGTGCTTCCTCTCGTTTTCAGTCAACGTAGTAACCAGGAAGACCTTTTTATTCTCCTCCTCTTTGCTATTAATCAGCATTTCGACCAATGGAACAATTAAAACGTGGGATTTTCGAAGACTTTGTGTATTACACGTTCGTGACGAAAAGACTATTTTTGAGGTTGAGACGTTTTAAGTTCTTTTTATTCTTCTCCTTGTCACGATTAGTCAGTATCTCGACCAATGAAACAATTAAAATGTGGGATCTTCGAAGACTTCGTTTATTACACGTTCGTGACGAAAAAGCTGTTTTTGAGGTTGAGACGTTTTAAGTTCTTTTTATACTTCTCCTCTTTGCGATCAGTCAGTATCTCGACCAATGAAACAATTAAAATGTGGGATCTTCGAAGACTTCGTTTATTACACGTTCGTGACGAAAAAGCTATTTTTGAGGTTGAGACGTTTTAAGTTCTTTTTATTCTTCTCCTCTTTGCGATCAGTCAGTATTTCGACCAATGGAACAATTAAAACGTGGGATCTTCAAAAATTTGGTTTATTACTCGTTTGTGACGAAAAGGCTATTTTTGAGGTTGAGAAGTTTTAAGTTCTTTTTATTCTTCTCCTTGTCGCGATTAGTCAGTATTTCGATCAATGAAACAATTAAAATGTGGAATCTTCGAAGACTTCGTTTATTACACGTGCGTGACGAAAAGGCTATTTTTGAGATTAAGACGTTTTAAGTAATTTTGCAAACTTTCGCGACTTTCGACACAATGGTCTTTAGAATATTTAACACTTTAGTGGCAGCACGTCTACGTTGGGTCAAATGTTGCTAGGGACGCAAGTTGACGCTTGGGCCACGGGAATTTAAATTATTTATTTAAATTAAAAACAGGCGATAAAACAATAATTACGAAGATTAACTCTTAGAGCTCTGAGTACGGTTCAAACAGTAATAAATTATAGTGATTCTTTTGCAGAAGATTAAATAATCAAAGATTGTTATTTTTGAGCATTAAAATTATGTATTACAAACATTAATAATTTAAAACATTAAATTTTCCAATCAACTAAAAAACTTAATTTGATATTTACAACAGGAATGAATAATTTTGAAATCTAATTGGTTAGAGAATGGGACGTAAAATGGAATTTTTATGACCCCAATATTGCCCAACCGCTACCTAAGGAAGGCAAATCACTAACGAGTGCTCCTGTATTAATTTTACACGAAAATGACTGCATATCGATTGCAAAAATCGACAAACGCATATATGCGCCCTTAGTCCAGCTCCCGATGACTTAGAGAAAACATATAAATGCGGCCTTAGGCTACACGGATGACTTTCGCCAAACGCATATATGCGTCCATAGAACTCTAAGGGTTAATTAGAACAAGCTGTCCAATATTAACAAGTTAACTGCGTTCGACGTGTATACACGTCAAACCAAAGCTTTATTTTCTCGCAATTGGTGAGTATAGTTCTTGTTAAATAAAAATGTAAAATCCTTCCTCGTTTTACTTTTCTCGTGAAATGTAGAATGCGCTTGACGCGTATTCTCGTCATTGCTTGATTTTAACCCTTTCAACACCGACTTGCCAGAAATACCAACGACGATATATCGTTGCGCCTCTTTATAACTTTATAAAATGTTAACATGGTGCAAATACGATGCAATGCAAGTGAACAAATGTTTATTAGATTGAACTTTTTGTTGTATCTTATGCTGATTAGTGCCGAGCGCTTTGTATATGTTAGCGTGGTGAGGTAGAAACGGGACACGGGATAGTTTCTCTGGACCGTAATCACAATCTTTACGATGTTTACAATAATTATCGAAGAACTCAAGTGGCATCCGTGCATCGACTCGGCGAACCTAAAATCTTTTTCAATCTTTCTTGATCCTTCTAACGTGCAGTCATTATTCAAAAACCGTCAACGTTTTCATAGAGATACAATTAGCAGCAGGAAATTTTGTCAGTTTTGTTGCTACCTTTTTGAAAAAAATTTACTATCCATTCGTGTAGTAAGACGTAGCGTTATCCTTTCGTTTTGTAAAATGCAGTGTCTATACACCGTACTATCTGATATACATAAAGCGATGACCAAACGATGATTTTTTATATGTGCAATTATGTTTTGAAAATGTGAAATTACTTTGTACGATTTTTATAATCTCTTATATTTATGTTATTGTTATGATTTTCAACAAATATCGAAACACCATTGGTATCGATGATTATGTTTTGAAAATGTGAAATTACTTTGTACGATTTTTATAATCTCTTATATTTATGTTATTGTTATGATTTTCAACAAATATCGAAACATCATTGGTATCGATTTATTCTCCATTCATTTCGCAGTATCCTGCTTTTTAAAATTTGCAAATATCACGCCTACTTTGGTTTTTACGAGCATTTACGCAAACCTCTACAAATTCGTGGATTTGGTCCGGTATTCTTCGCCCAGGTGCGCTCCATTCGCTAAAAGGGTTTTAATTACGCGCTTTGTAGACGATTTCTGAAACTAAATTCCGCAGTTAACGCGGTTAAGTTGGTGGACAGCGATGTTGAGCAACCGCGTTCGATCTGAGCCTTACAACCTCAGAGAGGAATCAACGACGCGATAATTCCGCGTGCTAGCAACGCCAGTCAGCCTCCCTTTGCCTCGTTCCTCCGACACCCTCTCGTCTCTTCTGTCTCGCGGTATTCATCGCGATTTCGTCCAGCGTTCTCGTCTCGTTCCACCCCGATCGATAGAGCGGAGTCTGCGTCTCCAATCCGCGCGCATATATCGCGCACTTTATTATCATGCGGTGCACCCGGTATATAACCCCGGATACACGGTGCTCCGATGGAAACCGCGCCCGTTTTTTCGCCCGGAAACCACCGCGCGACCGGAACCCAGGACGCGTCACGACCAATGAATGCATTTGCAAACGACTCTCACCGACACTGACTACGAAAGCCTTCCACAACAGCGATTTTTATTACGATCGATAATAAATCCTCACGGGACACGAAGAAATTTAATTACGATACTCAGAATGCGCCTTCACAAGGATAACTCGAAAGTATTCCAACAAGAAAATTGCCATCGAATTAAATGCTTTAATGAAATGAACATATAATCTTACATTTTATTTTTTAATTACGATTCACGAAGAAATTTAATTACGATACTCAGAATGCGCTTTTACAAAGATAACCTCAAAGTATTCCAGCAAGAAAATTGCCATCGAATTAAATAATTTAATAAAATTAATATATAATCTTATATTTTATTTTCGAATTATGATCCGCAGAACGATTTTCATTACGATCAATAATGAATCCTCACGAAACACGAAGAAATTTAATTACGATACTCAGAATCCGCCTTCACAAGGATAACTCGAAAGTATTCCAACAAGAAAATTGCCATCGAATTAAATGATTTAATGAAATGAACATATAATCTTACATTTTATTTTCTAACTACGATTTACAGAATGATTTCTATTACGATCGATAATAAATCCTCACGAAACGCGAAGAAATTTAATTACGATACTCAGAATCCGCCTTCACAAGCATAACTCGAAAGTATTCCAACAAGAAAATTGCCATCGAATTAAATGCTTTAATGAAATGAACATATAATCTTACATTTTATTTTCTAACTACGATTCACAGAATGATTTTTATTACGATCGATAATAAATCCTCACGAGACACGAAGAAATTTAATTACGATACTCAGAATGCGCCTTTACAAGGATAACTCGAAAGTATTCCAACAAGAAAATTGCCATCGAATTAAATGACTTAATAATGTGAACATATAATCTTACATTTTATTTTCTAACTACGATTTACAGAATGATTTTTATTACGATCGATAATAAATCCTCACGAGACACGAAGAAATTTAATTACGATACTCAGAATGCGCTTTTACAAAGATAACCTCAAAGTATTCCAACAAGAAAATTGCTATCAAATTGAATGATTTAGTAAAATGAACATATTTAATAATTTTACATTTTTTGTTTAAATTATGATTCACAGAACGATTTTTATTACGATCAGTAATAAATACTCACGAAACACGAAGAAATTTAATTACGATACTCAGAATGCGCCTTTACGAAGATAACCTCAAAGTATTCCAACAAGAAAGCGGTGAACAAGATCGTCGCGACGTTCCAATTAACTTATTCGTTAGAAACTTCTGTCCCCGCAGAAAGTCCCTCGACCAAGACGAAGCTGCAAATTTCACTTAGCAAACAAACCAAAAATCGAAGAATTTTACCTCACAGAACCTCAGCAAACCTCACTAAACCGGAAAACTCTTCGTTTTAACTCGATTACCTTTTACGTTCACCATTTCTAAGTCGCAGCCATATTTTTTGGACCCCCTCGCGCGATCTGCAATCGAAACAACGCTCTTGTGACGACCAATATTTGAAGAAAGAGTGTCGTTGATGTCGAATAATTAATGAGTCACAAGTTTCTTCGATAAGTTTATTCGATATAGCAGACTTTAATCTCCAACTAAAAATTTCTGGGATACAATATATTTATCGAATTTTTGTGTCTGCTTATAAATGTCTTGCTTGACCCATTTGCTTCAGTGATTGGCTATCGTACATTTTTTGGTAAGTCAATCACTCTATTCAGTAATCCTTGGTTTATGGTGTTTGAATGTGCTATCGAGGACGTTGATTGAAGTTTATATCTTATACTGCTTCTTGAAATATTAAAAGACGAAACGTCTCCTCGAGAGTAGCTTAATTATCCTGCACACCATAAACCACGCTAACTATTTCTGCAGCGAATATTACTTTATTGTTATTGCTGCTAGCCACTACAAATACATTTACGGACTTCGAATCAGACATCAACGACTGTAAACTCCCTCGACCAAGACGAAGCTGCAAATTTCACTTAGCAAACAAACCAAAAATCGTAGAATTTAACCTCACAGAACCTGACCAAACTGGAAAGCTGTTCGTTTTAACCTGATTATCCCTTATGTTCAGCATTTCCAAGTCGTGACCATATTTTTTCGACACCCTCGCGCGATCTGCAATCGAAACAACGCTCTTGTGACGACCATTACATTTATAAACGACCCTCATCGACATGGACCATGAAACCCTTCAAATCGAACATCGATGACTGTAAAACAAACAAGTGTCATCCATTTGGCACGCATTAGGGTAAAAGCCAAAATCTATCCTTCGATCAATGTTCTTCTGCCATCACCAAAATAACGAACAATATAAGAAGAGCCATGGAATGCCCTAACCTCAATCTTGACCTTATCCTGAAATTTTATAAGATCGCCTCCACGAAACTGGGCATAAACAGTTTATATTTGTGATACTGTAATAATAACTAGTGAGAATAAAAAGTTCGATTTCCTGTGTGGAGATTGACATTTGTTGTAAGTCACTTGTTGAAATTTTACGTGAGAGACGCTGCGACCGCGTCAGGACGATTACAATCGCGCTCTGCGTCGCTACAATTGGCTGATGATCAATTCGTTCCGCGATTGATGCGATTATTGTAAAGTATCGAAATGGTTGAGAGTAGAAAACGAGCATTAAGGAGAAGAAAGGATAATGAAATTATTATGAAGGGTTCCTACGACTAAGAGTTTATTTTGCGTGTTCAGGATGTTCGAGACAGGATGCTAAGTTACGAAGTCGTTTTTAGGGCTTTTTGTTTAACGTTATATTGAGGGATTCTCGAAGGAGACTGACGTCCTGTCGACCGTCTCTTTACCTCGTCTGCGCGATATATTTCTCGTGTCTTTCGATTGTTATTCCTGTTTTTACTAAATGCCAATCGCTAACATTTTCTACCCTTAAGGCCAAGGAACGCCCAAGCTTCAGTCTTGACTTTACCCTGAATTGTTATAAGATCGCCTCCACGAAACTCGATATAACGATTAAGCAGTAGTTTATACTTGTGATATTATAATAATACTTGTGAGAATAGAGTTCTAAGAGTTCTAAGGAGTTCTAAGGAGAACTCTACGTGAGCGTCACGAAAAGTTTCAACAAGTGACTTACAACAAATGTCAATCTCCACATCTCCAGTGTGGAGATTGACATTTGTTGTAAGTCACTTGTTGAAACTTTTCGTGACGTTCTCGCAACGTTCTCCTTCTGCACCTTCCTCAACCATCAAGTCGAGCGATGGAAATCGCGTTTAGCAAGTTAACTTCGCGAAGACTGGCAAATTCGATTTAACATTGCGTCACAATGCAGTCGCGCTTCAGAGCACGCTTCAGCCGCCATTTTACGCCTCAGAAGTTCGTTTTACTTATCCTGCTGGCCCCTGGCCATGTAACAGGGATTTAATAGCAGCAACGGATGCTGTAACGACGTAACGGAAGGCAGCTTGAGAATCCTGCGAGCTTCGAGGAGTTTCAAGGACGCGGATGGTGGAAATCATTCATTGAGTTGGCTACGTAACTTTTGCTACGCGAACAAATCGTTATTCTAATTTTTAATCTAGTTTTGAAGGATGTTGCGTTGAGATATTGTGAGTTAGAAGTGTTTTATCGTCTTTTTGGATTTATTCGCGTTTTTTGTTTAGTGTTCTCATAGTCTAATCTTTGGTGTACGATGCAAACGTACTCCAAACTATAAAAAGAGAAGAGAAGATGTTGCACGAAATAAAGTGTGATTATGAAAGGAAGTCTTGAGAAATTTTTCTGAAGAGAACAGTAAAATCTGTTCTTATTTACAGCTTATTTTCTATTTTCTATTTGTGTATACAATATTTTTTTTATATTAAAAACAATGGTTCTTAATATATATCCTTTTAATGTTCGACAAGAATATTTAAATAATACTTTTTACTACTAAGAATAGAATACAGAGATCGAATGAAATTATAATAATTCCTTTTTAAATTCATATTTTGTTTCCTGAAAGCAACCGTAAACCAAAGTGTATTCAGTGAAACATTTATTAGGTACGAGTAGAAAAATTTTATTTTACCGAAACTATTGTAAAAAGTGAAGTTACGGTTGAAGAGGATCATTAATAATTAGTGTGGCAAGCGGATACATCTGTGCAGGTTTGAAGTTGAAGCCTCGAACCATCTGCTGAAGTTTTAATTATTAACACTTTGCTGCCCGGTGACGAAGTTAATTCATCATTGTACTTGCATTATCTATTTCAATTTATGGCACCTAGGGCGATATAGAATATTGCAAAAACTTAACTTATCGTGTTTAGTTCTGTCCGCCTTATAACAAAAAAATTACTTTTCTTGGTATTAAGGAAAATTACATTACTCCTTCTTTGGAGGATTCTACAAACATTTGAAGTGTAAGTTTAATTTTATTTCATTCAGTATAAATAAAATTTATTGGAATTTATTTAGAACGTTTTACTTTCATATTCAGACATAGTTTCTGTGAAAAATTCCCGCTCAACAAAGTGTTAACAAAGTATTCGAGAAACATAGAATCGCGCGTCGAATAACGAGAAAACCAATCCTGCTCGACTTAATAACCAAACAACAGAAATTGCGAAGCAAATTCGTATCGTCCAATCGCGTCTCTGTTTACCTAAAATTCGTCATCTTTCGTTGCTCTTTAACAAAATAAGTTTAAAGAAATCCTAATAAAGCTGTCTAGTCAAAAGTTCTGTTAAAATCTCAGAATAGCCGAGTTTGCGCGGGGCTACCGGAAGTGGTTGGCTAACCGCGCCTTGGCGAACGGTTAAACGACGGAAATTCCAGGGCAAACTCGGTCGAACGTGGAAAACAATCTCCTTCGGTGGCTACGACCGATATTATTTACCGGTTTCAGCTGCCATTAAATATTTGCCGTGCATTAGCGCGCCTCGTCGTAATGGGCGCCGCGAGACGGCGCTGTTTACCGAATTAAGCTCGCCCACTGGTGGAAATCGACGCGCAGGAACCGACTGGAAACGCGAGAATCGCCAGAGTTTATTTGCTCGCGCGGAAATCCGTTTCGATGAACGAATAAGCGAGCTCTCGCGAGCGATTCGAATTTCCGGGCTGGCGAGCCGGAAATATTCGACGACTCGTGATGGACGACTCCTTTGCTGGTCATTTCCTTGGTTCAGTATCTCGTTCAGAGAGAGAGAAAGAGAGAGACTTGTGAGCTTTGGTTGAGAAATCGTCGAATGTTGCGAGGTCTGGTTTTGGGGGATGTCAGATGGCGGTGTTGTGCTGTTGCAAGTTGCAAAGTTGCCACGAGAGAAACTTGGAGTTTGTGAGGTTAGGATTGGAGGTAGTTTGATTTGCGAACGTGGAATTTGTGTAATGTTGGGGTGGAGTTTAAGTAAGTATGTTGTGAAATTTACGAATGGTGATTTCAGATGTTTAACCCTCTGCACTCGACGACTTTTTCTGGTGGCGCTGCAACTCGATACAATTTCGCGTGTAAATGAATTTATATAAGAATAAACATACGAAAGTGTTATATTTTGATATATTATCTGTGTTTACATTTTGAAAAAGATAATTATCGAAGTTCAAGTGGTGTTTGGTGTGATATTATACGAAACACTTACCAGGGCATTCTGAGTTGCCAGGATCTTGTGGGTCATCGCTGCTACTTCCGGATTCACTGTCTATTACACTAATTTTTCTATTTCTCACACCTAATACGTAATTACTGTTTACACTTGATCTACCACTAATTGAATCATGATCAATTCAAAATTAAACTCACGTTAAAACTTTAAAACGACTGGCGCAAAATTTCGCGACAAATGTGCTTGCTGCGACCGTCGAAACTGTACTAACGCTAGACACATCGTATTCAGGACTACAGTCGTAGAGGAATTTTACGTCACAATGTCACTTTCAACCAAAGACATAAACAGCCTAAGGGACCTATTCACGAACCAATACTTCGCATCTATCAACTGGAGATAACGAAATTCAGCATAAATACAGCTGCTCGAGTTGCCACGCGAAACATCGTGGCGAGTGAGTTGTCGTTCGAGCGCAAAGGGCTAAAACAAAAGTTATTGTAAGTTCGAATTGTAATTAAATTCAGAATTGGTTTGTTTTAGGGATTTAGGTTGTTATTATTGTGGGACACATGTAATATTGGTGTTATTGTTAGAGCAAACGTAGTATTTAATTAAATAATTGCGTTAAATGATAAGTATTCGAAGCATTTGAAACAAAAAGTTGTCGAATCTTGCAAATATTCAAATTATAACATTTACGAGTGACTGGTGCAACGCATTAGTAACGTATTACCTCTCATTACTTCTAAGAAAACTTCTTCTGATACCAGGTGAAATTAAGAACAACGAATTATACTTAAAACTCTTTTCAGCTTCAGCAATCTGAGTAAAACAAAAAAAATGAGAAATTAAGATAAGACAAGGTTATTCAACTTTAAAGATAAAACGAATTTGTAATTAGCTGTTACTGAGTTTCAGCTCAAATTTAACAAAATGCACAACTACAAATTTAGATTGATTACAGTTGGAATAATTCTACAGCCACTTCAGTTAGAAATTATTAAAAAGAATAGCCTGTAACTGCCATTTCAGTGCTACATCTGTGACTTAGAATTTTAGGAGATTTAAATATTATTTACTGCCATGCAAATTTAGAGCGTGTAGCTGTATTTGAGATAACAAATTTTTTTTAAAGAAAACATCGAATTTTAGGAGATTTAAATATTATGTTTTCTTTAAAAAAAAATTTGTTACCTCAAAGCAACACGCTCCAAATTTGCCTGGCAGTGAATGGGTTAAGTAGAAACGAATGAACCCGTCGAAGAAGCTCGCGCTCAGTGATTCGCGTCAACGATGTTTATCCCACAGGATACGCGCTATAAGTAAGGATATTGCGCAGGTATATTGTATACATACGAACGAAAGGGCGTATATCTTTGACCCAGATAAGAGGAATTCGAAGGGGTTCTTATCCCAGGTCCATAGCCGGAAGGCAACGGAGCCTCTGGTGGCAGGCTTAATGGCGCTTGAATACGCCAAGATGAAGGCTGCTCGCCATCCACCACCCTCGGGGTTTGTTCCCAGATTTTAAGAAATTTTCCAATTCCATGCATCTCATAACGAAAATCTCGCAACCTGAGAATCAAATTTATAATATTGCACCTAACCCACGAGAAACTAGTATAAATCTCTCCACCTGCGAACTTATTATCGCAATTACTTATCGCCAAGCTGCTGTGATAAAATCAAAATTTTTTCCTAAAATACTACATTCTTCTTTAATTTCCTAGTTTCAAACTTTACCAATAAAATAATAAACAGAATAATTTTGTTCCCAGATTTTAAGACATTTTCCGGTTTCATGCATCTCATAACGAAAATCTCATAGACTGAGAATCAAATTAATAATATTGCACCTAACCCACGAGAAACTAGTATAAATCTCTCCACCTGCGAACTTATTATCGCAATTACTTATCGCCAAGCTGCTGTGATAAAATCAAACTTTTTTCCTAAAATACTACATTCTTCTTTAATTTCTTAGTTTCAAACTTTACCAATAAAATAATAAACAGAACAATTTAGTAATCTATTATTTCGTTGAAGGCGTCTATCTCCTTGCAATACTATCTCTTGTGGCTTTACGAAACAGATGTAGTATCCTCAGGGAGAACAGTGGAAGTGGGCGCAGTTGATAGTTGTTGGTCTCGAATTCGTAGTTTTCCGATTCCATGCATCTCATAACGAAAATCTCATAGGCTGAGAATCAAATTTACAATATTGCAGTTAACCCACGAGAAACTACCATAAATCTCTCCACCTGCGAACTAATCGCAATTACTTATCGCCAAACTGCTCTTCGCGAGGTTAATTTTTCAACGACAAATGGTCGAGCGGAAGTCTCACATTGTGGATTGTTATTAGTCGCCGTTATTGAGATGGTTTACGAGGGTACGCGATACGATGGAGTGTAATATATAGGGTGTGTAATTATAGACGGTGGCAGTAAAAATCTGGAGAAGAATAAAATAGATTATAAATTTTTGTGAAAGACACTGTTCTATCTCAGTGTGTGGAGAAATTCGAAAGCCTCGAACAAGGGGAAGTTGTTTCTTCTGCGGTGACGTTATTTGTGACCGAGCCAGCAGCTAATTCCACATGACGAAACGAGCATCCACCGTTTCTTTTCGCTTCTACAGAACCGCACGGACGAAAGCTGAGATAAAGGGTAATAAAGATTCCTAACGCAGGGAAATTTGAACGCGTAAGTGCCAGAGTAAAAATAGAAGGGTGAAAATTGTCCCGATTTTCGAAATTCCGTTGATCGTGCCTGGTCAGACTCGACTTTGAGTCGAAAGTTTCACAGCTTCTAGGAGAAGATATAATTATTATATTTCTGTTCTATTTTTTAGGTATCTTCAGAGTTATTTGAAGTTTAACTTTGTTTCATCTTCACGGATTCTTATTTTATGGGAATTATTTTTCATGAGAGTCATTTTGATATCAGACTTTATTTTAAGAAGGTGTTTGATATTGAATGTTTATTTTTGGTAGTCTCAAAGTAGGAAGTGAAAGATTAAGCAATATCTGCCACTTTATTGTATTAAAAATTACGTTACTTTTGCAGAATTTTCAGAAAATATTTTTCGTCTGTACTAAATACTACAAATTATTATCAAATAAAATTCTCACTTTTTTTTTCATTTCTTTGTATAATTTTCACTTTGGTTATGATCTTAATATTTTGTAATTTATTATTGTCTTCAAGCCAAGGCCAGTAGATATTGAGGCTTCATATACACCATGGATTAACAGAAGATTGTAAAAATAATACAAAAGGAAGTTTTAAAGAATTAATTAACTCAAGCATTTCCTTAGAATGAAGCTTAATTAATTATAAAATATCCTTAAAGATACAAAAGATTCGTATACTTTCCCATAGAACAAAAATCTGCAAAAAAAGTGCAAGTTCAATTAAAAAAAACGAAGGTGAGCTCCAAAACAAAAATACCTAGAAACTTAAATAGAATAATTATATTTCCCCTTAAAAACCATAAAACTTTCACGTGAATCAATTTTTCCCGGAACACATCGTTATCGAACCATTTACACTTAAAATTCCCAAACAGCCACTCAATAGAATTCATCTCCAAAGCTGGACATTCAACCATAAATCGTTCGACTCGTCTCATCCCAAAAGAACAGCCATCGAAGCAGCGTCGCAGAAAGACGAAACCCAACGCTAATTCACATCCATCACCCCAGTATCATCGCGAACCCTCTTAAAAAAGAAAATGATCCACCCCAGCCGCGTTCATTTTTCAATTTCATCGGATGGAGCTCGTTTGGAGGAGGCAACGGTACGAAGCTGGCTTCTCTCGAGGGCCGCGACTCGTGGCGCCGTGGTTTTACGCGGCGCTTCTGGCGCAGGGGTCGTCAGTGGTGCGCGGCAGTGACGTCACAGGCTGGCACGATGACGTAAAAGCCGGGAAACGTTACGTTACGCAAGCGTGGAGAGAAGCTCGGGGTGGCCCGATCACCCACTGGCCTACTTTCGCCCACCCCTCGCGGCGCACCCTGCCGTAGCATTTTGTTGCCCTGCCTCTCCCGAGGGCTACGTTGCGTCAATCCGTAGGCACGGCCGAATCGAACCTCGTCGGCTTGTTTTCTAATTGAATTCAACCGCTCGTGCCACTGAATTATTCTGCGAGAACTGCGACGTCGACGCTGATGGCTCGCGTGCTGGCGTCTGCGAGTAATTCACGGGCCACCGGCTTATGCGTGACGACGTAATCCCTACAAATTTGAGATTAGGATTAATTAAGACGTGTCGCAGGGGTCTTAAATTGTTTCTTTCGTTTTCGAGTACGTCAGAAGCGGTTTTCAAAGAGGATTGAAAGTGCCGAGCTGTGCTTACCTTTAATACAGAGATATTGTTAAATATGAAAAATGTAGTTAGATTGGTATCGCGATGATAGACTGAGCTTTTGTATTTATTCTTCTGTATCTACAGTTTTGTTCTATTAATTATTCTATCTGAGAACAGAGTAATGAATATTAATATTACCTTCTTCTGGACCTCGTTTGTTATTTAGAAATCTAGAAGCATAATATTAAGCATTAATAATATCAGCTTCTCTGATAAAATAAAACTTTTGTTCCAAAGTACTACATTCTTCTTTAATTTCCTAGTTTCAAACTTCACCAATAAAATAATAAACAGAACAATTTAGTAATCTATTATTTCGTTGAAGGCGTCTAACTCCTTGCACTATACTATCTCTTGTGGCTTTAGGAAACAGGTGTAGTATCCTCAGGGAGAACAGTGGAAGTGGGCGCAGTCGGTAGTTGTTGGTCTCGAATTCGTAGTTTACAGAGGTACTGATAACTTTCTTGTTTGAATTGTCAAACGATCAGTCGCTCGGATAACCAAACAGCAAAATGTGGATCTGACTGTTGAAAAAAAGTTCGCAATGTCTCTCAACATTCTTCTCAAATTCTTTTTGAAAATACTTTAAAAAGCACAAACAATCGTTAGATACGTACGATAACGAAAAAAGTTTAGCAGAAATTAATTTCCAAACTGGCAAAGAGGATCTGCAGCAGCGTCGCGTTTAAATGTTACTTCTCGAACAGCAAAACTCCGCAGCTACCAGCCACCCCTTTCAGCTCCTCTCGTGAATCCACCCTGGGACGAATTCAACGCGTAACACAAAAGGAACAAGGCTGGCCTTCGTCAAAGGCGATCGCGGGGCGAGAAAAAAGGCGGGACGAGCGACGAAACGGGCCTCCGTGTAATTAAAATTAAAATGGAGCGTCGCTGGAACTGTCGCCACGGTTCCGCGATACACCAATTCATTACCATCCGATACTCCCTTGCACGTTTGACCTTTGCGAATTTCGTTCTGGCTTCTAACTGAGCGCCTACGGTCGCGTTGAAAAAAATGTACGTACGAAAAACGTCGCGAGAACGCGGTGACGAAGAGAAGAACCTAAATGCAGAATCGAAAACGCTAGCTGGAACTAGATGGCGCGTCGATGGCCACGGTCTAGCTAGTTCCTAGTGGAGGGGACACGTAAATTACGAAATAAACGCAACGACGACGAATAGAAAAGCAGCGTACCGTTCTAATTACGGTCGAGCGATCCTGTAATTTAATCTAATTGCTCCACGAAAGAGGAGAGCTTCGTCTGCTACCTGATCGCGACGCTCCTTTGTGCGCGCACCGTTTCGCTATTAACCCCCAGCCGGAAACACTCCGAACGCAATTAAACGGATCGCGAACAGGTCACCGCGTTGTTCCGTTGTTGGTAAAAATTGCACGTCCCGCGAACGAACGCGGGGAATTGCCGCCATTTTCTCTCACAATTTCGTTACACTCTGTACCTTTTCTTTTTTTTTCGTTATCCTCGTCAGAGAAATGGATTTTCACGCGGGTCTGTTTGAACAGCAATCTGATTCGTTCCACGTTTCTGTTTGTTTTTAATGTTGTTGGAGGATCTGTTGACTTTTTTTTTTGCTTTTTCAGATTCGTGTGAACTGAACATACAACCTTTTCTGTATTCATATCGTTTAGTTTCTTTTATTTATTGTTCCAAAGATTTGGTCGATTAAAAGTGTTGTCATTTCATGTAATTATTGTTCTTCGCCTCTTTTATTAATTTTTAGAAAAAGAAAGTACGATTTTGAACTGTGAAATTTTCGCATTAATCATTATTTTTAACAAAATACGTCACTTTTAAAATGTTTATTTTTGAAATCTTCTCGTATAATTCATCTCAGACTGAAATGACACGTTAATTTCTTTGATCAATTTCCAAAGCTGTCCCAGTTAGTCGCGAAAACATGGAGTGCGAGTCGTTTAAAGATTAGAGATCGAAATGGTCGTTGGGTAATTGAAGATCCTCCGGGAGGGCAGAGCTTGACAAAGTTAATCAGTGCAAACTGGTCAACGCGAAAGGTCCGTTCGACGATTTACGTGAGCAAATGGTTTACAATTCCACGCGGACCAACGCTTCACAGCGGTCCTCCATTTATTACCAATTTTCCGTGGGATTTGCCCGCGCCATTTGAATGCACCGCTGCAACGCGCCTTAATTACCGTCGCCCCACCTTCTCAGCCGTATTACATTATACAAAATATATTGCACGATTATTCCCTGAATAATAATTCGTCTCTTATCAAACGATTGAAATTTACGCGTCGCAAGAAAGAAAAAATATCCTAAAAAGAAAGATATACATTCGTGTAAACGCGTTGCTGTTTGTAGAACTCAAGCGTCCCTTTGTAATTATTTCCACCACTGGTTTCGCATTTACAATATGCGTTCTATAACGTATATTCCATGAAGACCAGTGCGTTATCTGGCCTTTGCAAAATAATTGAAATTTATGCTCCGTGGGAGTGGAAATATTCCAGTGGAAGGAAGTAATAACTTGCTATGAATTTCAAGCGTCCTTAAGGATTTATTACTCTTGAAATATTGAGTTTAGAACCGTCCCGAAAGATTATTACCATCGCTGGTACGGCAGCTGCGATCAAGTCTGCTGCAGCGTACCCTGGGTGCCTGCTGTACTCTCCATCTCCTACGAAATAATCGGAATTCATGCTTGAAAGAAGAAAAAAAAGAACAGAGAGAAAAGTATTTTATCGACAAGCAAGAATTTTGATATTAGAAATTGTCGAGTGATTCGAAGCACGATTGTATTATAAATCCAGCGACGTCCCTTTGTTTTCACAGGGGGGGGGGGGGGGGGGGGTATGGAGATTGCTTCGTAAAATTGGCGAGGCGACGCGAGATTGCGTTGCAGATTAAAACGATCGTTGCGCGAGCCTGAATTAATTATTGGCCGACGGCCATTCCATTCGAAACGCGACGCATCGTATTTACACGGGTTTACGCGACTCGCGGATCCGCTCTAATAAATCGTCCGCCAGAGAGCGTTGCTCGCGAACCGAGTTTTGACTGCCTGCCAGCTGTAGAACTTCTTGCAAACGCGAACGATCCGGATTCACCCGGTTCTCACCCGCGACGCGTACATCATTCGATGATTAATACGTCGCGTACGTGATTCCACGCGTACATTTCTGACACAGCTCGTAACTCATCGTGGCGTTCGGTCAGTCGATAAATTTCCCGTCGACCGAGTCGCTTATGATCTTACGTGACATCATCCGTACGGAGAATGTTACGTTCTGCAGAAATGGCCATTAACCAGTTAACTGTGGAATTTTGTTTCAAAAGATGAGCACAGGGTGCGGAATTAAAAACAGGCAACGACGTGTATACACGTCGAACGCAGGGCAAATGGTACTATTACACATTTTACGGAAAACGAGGAAGGATTACATTTTTATTCGTCAAAGAAACTAAGAATTCGTTTCTGAATACGTTATTCTTGCTAAAAGCTTGAGAATTGTTAAGAAATAATAAAATACATAAACAAGAAAAATTGAAGATAGCAAGAATAAACAAGAAAAATAAGAAAATAGTTTACAAAATTTCAAGCTATGCATATAAGGAGAACATATTACCAAATAATATTCTTATTACATTTTATTGAGATTTCGAGTTTTTGTAGGGAATGGTAATTTTTTATTTTACAGGACGAGTATACACGTCGAACGCAGGACAAATGGTACTGTTATACATTTTACGAAAAACGAGGAAGGATCCCTCGACTTCAGTATCGTATAAATTCTGGCCAAAGTGACGGGTATAAATAATTGTAATTTAAGACTGGTCTGTCTGGGGGCAACGGATTTCTAGAATAAAAGCACTGGAAGATTAATTAATTAACCAGTTAGCTATGGGATTTAGTTTCAAAAGATCACCACAGGTTGCGAAATTAAAAACAGGCAAGGACATGTATACACGTCGAACTCAGGGCAAATGGTACTATTATACATTTTACAGAAAACGAGGAAGGATTACATTTTTATTCGTCACAAAGACTAACAATTCGTTTCTGAATACGTTATTTTTACTAAAAGCTTGAAAATTTTCAAAAAATAATAAAATACATAAACAAGAAATATTGAAGATAGCAAGAATAAACAAGAAAAATAAGAAAATAGTTTACAAAATTTCAAGCTATGTATATAAAGGGAACATACCACCAAATAATATTCTAATTAAGATAATTCTAGTTAAGATCGTATTGGAGGACTTAAACCGACATAACTTGACCCTTCTCAACCCAGAGTTAGCGTTCTAAGAGTTTTTCTTGGTTGCACCATTGAATATATCGTAAAATTAACCATCCATTACTTTACTATTATAAACTAACCTCATCTGATTCTTTTAAATATATTTTTATATCACAAAGCATTACAGCTCTTATTGCAGATCACTGTGTGGTTAAAGATGTGAACGAGAAGAAAGTAGTATTAGAGAATGGTGTGCGATTTGAATGAACGTGATCTCTTTTGTAATCCTCCTCGTTCGAAGTTTCGTATCAGACGAACCTAACCTAACTTTAATCTAAATGGACATGGTAAATGCATCGATAACGATTATTAATCTTCTTTCACATCTCTGTAGCCATTCTGAAAGTAGAACAGGATTCGTAAAATGGTAAAAGATACGCTAATAACTTTTACGCGGAACGAAATAAGTTCGATGATCCTTGGTCGAAGCCAATTGCGTGGAACCAAAGTTGGCCGACTGTAAACTCGCCAGTTGACTGAGCCTTCGCGAAAGTTTCTCAGCGGAACGGCTGCCGTGGCGTAGTCCAATGGAATTGTTAAGCAGAACGAACGAAGAACGATCGAGGGTTTATTATCCTTTGCTCTCGCATCGTTCGCGATCATTGTTGTTGCCTGTCAACCAGATACGAGCTGGCAGCATTTAAAAACGACCTGCTTCACCCCTGATGGGACTCCGTTTTTTTCTGAGTATCCAATTCGGTTTTCGTAAAACGTGGACACTGTTGGTCTTCGAATTTAATGGAAGATACGTATCTTTATCTTTTGCTGTACACTTCGAACCAGAGAACGATTTTTTTTGTTACTAAAAAGGGAATTAAATTGCAGATAATACGAACGAGATTTGTACGATTTTTTTGTGGCAATGTTGGAGGTCGTGGGAGAGGAAATTTGACTGTCGTTGCAGTATAAGTGTCCTCGAGAAAAATTCGAATCGTAAAAATCGTGGAGTTGGCCTCTGGCGAGGTGGGAATCGTCTGAGAATTGCAAGGAAACGCATTCTCGACAAATGTCGCCCGAAGCATCCCCCAGAAAACAGTTCAGAGTATTTAATTCTAACGATAAAACCAAAGTTCTTCCACTAACGATTCGATAATCGTGGAAAATTCGAATTATCATTTACATTTTCAAATTGTAATTGAAACTGAGAAGGTATCGTCTTATAAATTTCTGATTGAACTTCTTCTTGGACGATCCAATTATTAACAAGCTCAAGATATACACAGATATACACCATTACCAGGCATCATTAACCTCAAAATGTTTTATCTAACACAAACGAATCTCTGGAATAAAATTCTTTCCCTAACGAGCCAAGAATTTTTAAAATTCGGGATGCGCATTTTCCAGGTATCATTAACCCAAATAAAAAATGAATTTTTCCCCTCTGACGATCTAATTACTTAAAAAGTACCAGATATACATTTTCCAAGTATCATTAAGCGAATAGAAAATATTTTATGAGGCAAAAAATGAAAGTTTAAAAAAATACCACAGGAAATTATCTCGTACTTTAAATGAAAAAAAATTATTAAATTAAAATCACTCGTTCATTTCAATATTTTTATGAATATTCCAGCAACCTCGAGAAACGTGTTCACCGTTGCAAGGGTGAGATTTTGATTCGCAATTGCGATTTGAAAGCTGGGGGAAGGTGGCTTCGTTACTGACAAATAGTTAAGAACCTCGACGGGGTGGCGTTAAAGGGGGAGAATTTGCGAGATTTGCTCGGAGAAAGTTCCGTTCCCTCTTCGAGGGTGAATTTCTATTTGGAAATGAGGTGCAGCGCGTGGCGAATAAATTTCACGGGTGTCGTTAGGGTGTAAAAAAATTCGCCCGGAATTCGTCGAATTTCCCGCAGAATTGAAACTCCACTTTCTTTTTTGTTCTTTCCCCATCCAGCGAGGGGTTGGAAAAAAGGAACGAATTAAAAGGAATGAATCGTCGCCGTTGTAGTCTGGCGAGAAAATTGCCAATTGTTCGAAACTGGTGGAACCAGACGTAATTCTTTTTCAATTATTATCGCAATTAATTGTACAATTAGTAATCTCACAGTCGAGGGAAAACTAATAATTTTATAAGCGAGGAAAAATTTCAGTTCCGTTTACTGTAAAAAAAATAGAGAAAACTGGGTAAACAACTTCTGTTTCTTTATTCCTTTAATTTACTTTATTATAATTTTTTATTTTTTACTTTACTTTATTCTTTTTTCTTCTTTTCTTTATTAATTTATTTACACGTATTTGATGTATTATTTAAATCTCATATGAATAGCAATAGAAAATAAATAAATGCCTAAATATATAAAATAGCGAGTAATAAGTCGAAACTGGTGAAACCAGACGTAATTCTTTTTCAATTATTATCGCAATTAATTGTACAATTAGTAATCTCACAGTCGAGGGAAAACTAATAATTTTATAAGCGAGGAAAAATTTCAGTTCCGTTTACGGTATAAAAAAAAAGAGAAAACTGGGTAAACAACTTCTGTTTCTTTATTCCTTTAATTTATTTTATTACTGTACTTTATTATAATTTTTTATTTTTTTACTTTACTTTATTCTTTTCTTTATTAGTTTATTTACACGTATTTAATGTTTTATTTAAATCTCATACTAATGGCAATAGAAAATAAATAAATGGATAAATATATAAAATGGCGGGTAATAAGTGTTAGCGAATTTTCGATTAACGAACTCGTAAAGGGAGCGAACGTTCGATCCGGTGTCGTTACAGGCGCAGCTTAAGCTGTCGGCTTTGGGTCACGCATCGTGATATAAATATCGTTCTTTATGCAGGAAATACCGGCCAGCTTTTTCCACTCTGGAGACGCTTAAATGGTGTTGTAACGGGGGGAGAAATTGCGCGGAATTTCGCGTGCACTCCCTCGCACACGTTTCAACCCCTCTCGCGCAACAGTGTTCCCAGTTTACACGAGAACGAAGACCGCGATAACGCACGCGTTTCTGGCGTGAAAAGGGTGATAGCGTAGAAGATTGAATCACGGAGACGTTATTTTATTTAATAAGAACGGAATTTAAAGGGTAAATTTGGGGTTAATTTACGATAATCGTGACAGTAATTTTCTAGTAGAAATATTTCATGTGTAAATTTGGCTTTTTAATTGTTGTAGATAGTTCGTTATCTGTGATTCTAAAAATGTGACTTTTATTAATCGAATAGTCTTACTTTACTTACGTGTAAGTATTTCTGGCGAGAAAAGGGTGATGGCGTAGAAGATTGAATCACGGAGACGTTATTTTATTTAATAAGAACGGAATTTAAAGGGTAAATCTGGGGTTAATTTGCGATAATCGTGATAGTAATTTTCTAGTAGAAATATTTCATGTGTAAATTTGGTTTTTTAATTATTGTAGATAATTCGTTATCTGTGAATCTAAAATAATGTGACTCTTATTAATCGAATAGTCTTACTTTACTTACGGTGATTACAAAATGTATTACTAATTAATAAATAGTATTTGATACAAAGAAAGATAAAGATAATGAAGTATGAAAAATGGCAAAGAAAAGTGCTTGCAAATTATTTTACTTAAAGGATCTGGCAAATTATTTTGCTATTATCATTTCACTATTTATTAAAGCATCTAATACGATATTAATACTTCTTCAATATCTATTGTACCATCTACGTATGATTTAGGTTCGGATATATATTAAATTTCTCATTTTATGATTTCTTTGATGTCACTGTTAAACGTGATATTGGAAACGTGGAAATGAAACGTGGCCATCGCTTTATAATTCCACAGGGAATATCATTGATACGTGCGTTTTATAGATACCAATATCTTCGCAAACTTAAACCATTCTGTGCACAATTTTTAAGTATAATACAAAAAAATAAATATATATGGTGTTAGTATATATGTTGATCTGTGATGTATAAATATATTTAAACAATAAATAAATTTTATATATATGTACTTACGAAAATTTATTTATCGTTTAAATATATTTATATACTTCACGCAGCACAGATCAACATATATACTAACACCAAAATTACACAGAATGAATCATTGATTTGAGCCATAAAAATTGACTCGCAGCTCACTTGTTGTGCCAAAATAATTAAAAATAAAAAAGCTATCAAAAAACAAAATACTACAATTTACAGTCCACTCGATAATAGGCAATTTTCGTTTGAAAATTGTTCTCGCGCGACGAACAGTTTACGAGCAAATTCAGTTGACACAGTTTTTAAAAACCCGTTCCGTATAATGGCCTGTTCGCTGTACTAAAAATTCGAAACGCTCCAGCTGCTATTACATAACGCAGCCCTTATTAACACACACAGAGGGCGATATCCATATCTGAGCGAAGTATTGAGATCGTAATCGCGCGAGAACAAAGGGAGGAACAAAAACGTTGGGATTGTTTAAATACCTGGAAGCCAGAATGGCATCCCGCGGGTCGACGATAGCGCAGTTTTAAAACGGAAGCCCCGCCGCTTTCGTGGCGGCCGCGCGGCAAGCGTTTCCGATTGTTTCGTCGAAATTACGAGCGACACGTCGCGTTGCCCGATTGCGCGGCAAAACCGTCTGACGTTTGACGAATGAACGAGAAGAACGGAAGAACGAAACAGACGAGAGGAGAGGAAACTGGTGAACAAAAAGTGGGGTTAGAAAACCGTCGAAAACGAGACTCAGAGGTGGGACACTCTTCCGTCGCACCACGCGTCATTTTCTCCGCTAGATTGCTCTTCGATCGTGTAAGCAATATTTCGTGACAATCACCAATTCTTTTCAGACGATGATAAATGTCGATGGAATGATAGAAGGAAGAGATCGTCGCAGAGGAGGAATTCGAAGTGTCTGGATAATGCCTTGTACAAATTTAACGAAGAATTCGCAAAGACGTGGATCGTAATTGCTTCATTGGAGCGATTGAAATTGATCAGTGGTTGAAATTTATATTTGTGACAATATTTCGTAACAATCGTCATTTCTTTTCAGACGATGATAAATGTCGATAAAATGATGAAAAGAAGAGATCGTCGCAGAAGAGGAATTCGAAGTGTCTGTTGATAAACAAGCAGATTCGAGTTTGATGAGAATCGCGTATGCTGAACCTGGATAATGCCTTGTACAAATTTAACGAGGAATTCGCAAAGACGTGGATCGTAGTTGCTTCATTGGAGCTATTGAAATTTATATTCGTGACAATATTTCGTAACAATCGTCATTTCTTTTCAGACGATGATAAATGTCGATGAAATGATAGAAAGAAGAGATCGTTGCAGAGGAGGAATTTAAGGCGTCTGTTGATAAACAAGCAGATTCGAGTTTGATGAGAATCGCGTATACTGAACCTGGATAATGCCTTGTACAAATTTAACGTGGAATTCGCAAAGACGTGGATCGTAGTTGCTTCATTGGAGCTATTGAAATTTATATTCGTGACAATATTTCGTAACAATCGTCATTTCTTTTCAGACGATGATAAATGTCGATGAAATGATAGAAAGAAGAGATCGTTGCAGAGGAGGAATTTAAGGCGTCTGTTGATAAACAAGCAGATTCGAGTTTGATGAGAATCGCGTATACTGAACCTGGATAATGCCTTGTACAAATTTAACGTGGAATTCGCAAAGACGTGGATCGTAGTTGCTTCATTAGAGCGATTGAAATTGATCAGTGGTTGAAATATTGAACTGACAGTATTCCTGGCGAACGAAGGAGGACACTTTGCACGAGTTTGGACGCAGCGGAATGAAAAGTTGGAGAAACTTTTCGCCTGTGCTAACCAAACTGAGCATATCGAATCAGGAATAGTATTGGCAGAGCTCAATTGAAGGGAAGAAGAATTAAACGAGAGGTGAAGAATTAAAAATTGTTCGAATGGAAAGGAAAAGATTATTCTTTCTACATTAAGAATAGAATTGTTTTTTATATCTGAAAAAATAAACTTAATAACTTAATAACTTTCACAATTATTTTGTATCCAGTGGAAGAGAATTGGCAGAGCTCAATTGGAGGGAAGAAGAATTAAACGAGAGGTGAAGAATTAAAAATTGTTCGAATGAAAAGGAAAAGATTATTCTTTCTACATTAAGAATAAAATTGTTTTTTATAACTGAAAAAAATAACTTTCACAATTATTTTGTACCCAATACTTCATTAACACTTTCAGTTCACACGTGTTCATAATTTATTATTGAACAAAGAATAAAACTGTGATACGATATTTGTTACAAGTAAAAGCTCCAACTTTCACAAAATGAAAGTGTTACTGATTAAAGTAAATAGTAATTGCACTGTAGACTTCGTCGTTAGAAGACAAAAACCGAAAGTGAAAAAGCAGGGATTAGGATAACTGATAGAGGCGTAAATCGAATTGGGAAGGTTCAAAGGGCGATCGTAAAAGGGAAATAAAGTCGAAAACACGGTGAGGAGGAAAAAAGGAAACAGGGCATCGCAAGGTGAATTAAAGCGACACGTACCTCGTCGAAAACAAAAATAAAAGAAGAAAGAGGAACGAAGGGTTGCAAAGCGTACGCTGAAAACGGAAGACCCACGCGCGCGCGTGGTAAATAAAATAAAAGTCAAAGGAATACGTCGATGGTTCGCGCGCGAGCCGCGCGTGTGGATGTTTCAAACAACAAAAAGTGTGAGGCAGTAATTTTAGAAAAGAGGAACACGGAGTGTGGGGTTGAAACGGGTAAAAAAAATTTCAACCATATTCGATTAACTGGAAGAGAAATCTCATTGGATAGAAATTTTACAAAAATAATACGACGCGTGTAAGATCCTACGCGTTTAATTTAAAATGATTGAAATAAAAAAAGTCGAACGAATAATGGAATGAAGAAAATTGAGAAAAATCTTATGATACACCCTATAAATACTACATTTTACTCGAAAACCAGAGAAACCATTAAAGGGGTAGAAGTAATCAGCGTGCAATGGGGATGCTGCAGGTCCGCTCAGCGTAAATTAAAGAAAATACAGGAGAAACTCGTATCTGTAAATGTACCAGACACCAAACGAGTACAAAAGAAGCTAAATTGAAAGGAACGATCAATACAGGAAATTTATTATTATAAAATGTACTGCTAATTACCAATCTATATAATTAAAAAATACATATAAAAGAGGAGGACGCATTAGTAAGTAATACAAAACCTAAAAAGTGCTAAACGATTCAAAACAATGTTATGTGAAAAACAACAACTGCAACTTATAACTTCGAAATTATATTCGACCAGAGAAAAGCCACGGAAAAAAAGAAAAAATAATTAACATAAAATACAGACGCCACGCACTAATCTCAAAAAATTCCAAACAATTTAAAACCCCGAAAAGCAAAAGAAAACACGGAAAAATTCACCGCAATGCGTCTGGGGATACCAAATTCCGTTCGACCAACAAAGACAACCTAAATAAAAAAGAAATAATCAGCCTACAATACAGAGGCACCATCGCAAACGTTTCAAACAATTTAAACCCACAGGGAGTTAAAAAAGCTACATCGCAAAACCCGTTGCAGTGCACCTGTAAATACCAGACTCTATTCCTCCCCCAAAAAGAACGCACCACAATGGAAAAGAAATACACGTGTACCAAACATCCACCCCAAAAGCCATTAAATAATTCCCAGCAACGAACAATTAAAGAAAACCATTAGCCAACATCAAGCAATCAATTGCAACATGTAAAAGCTATCGAAAGGAGAGAACAATCAAAATACAACAAGGATGCTGCGCTCGTACACCCCTGGAAGACTTGAAAAATACTAAAACCAGTCAAACAGAAAGATACTAATATTCGAAAGAGCGAGAGACAGAAAGAAAGAGGACCGATCTGTTCGAAGGGAAGACGTAGCAGGATCAACAGAGGGAGTCGAAAGGCGTGAGGGGCTGCAACCACCCCTCTCTCGCCCTCCTCGTCCCTCTGTCAGCTATCGAAAGGAGAAAATAATCAAAATACAACAAGGATGCTGCGCTTGTACACTCCTGGAAGACTTGAAAAACACTAAAACCAGTCAAAAAGAAAGATACTAATATTCGAAAGAGCGAGAGACAGAAAGAAAGAGGACCGATCTGTTCGAAGGGAAGACGTAGCAGGATCAACAGAGGGAGTCGAAAGGCGTGAGGGGCTGCAACCACCCCTCTTTCGCCCTCTTCGTCCCTCGTCAGCTATCGAAAGGAGAGAATAATCAAAATACAAGGATGCTGCGCTCGTACACCCCTGGAAGACTTGAAAAATACTAAAACCAGTCAAAAAGAAAGATACTAATATTCGAAAGAGCGAGAGACAGAAAGAAAGAGGACCGATCTGTTCGAAGGGAAGACGTAGCAGGATCAACAGAGGGAGTCGAAAGGCGTGAGGGGCTGCAACCACCCCTCTTTCGCCCTCCTCGTCCCTCCGTCAGCCGCTGGTTCCGCGAGTGCGAGCGCGAGACCGCGAGAGTCCCGCTCGCAGGAGAAAAGGGGACAATCCCTGGGGTTGTCGGGGCGCGTGCGCGCTTCCGGCGACGGAAAAGCGGTGGCGAGCTGCCGAGTGCGCCCGGGACACGCCGCGGCTGGCCCGCGCGAGCGCGAGAGCGAGCGTGACGAGCGCCGGGAGAAGCGTGGACGCGACGCGGGGCGGAGAAGCTGAACGGAGAGAGAAAAACGGCTGCGATGGGTGGGTAGCTGGAAAGAGGGCTCGAAGAAACGGGTAGGGAGGGCCAGTCGAGGATGGGCAGGAGATGGAACGAAGCAGGACAGAGACGCGAGATGAAACGAGAAGATCGAAGCGACTGTGAGAGAAAGAGATGGCGAACGAGAGGGGTGCACGCTTGGCGGTGGGACAGAGCGAAGCAGGGATAGCGAGGGATACATGCACGTACCAAGGAGGAGAGGGTGGCGCGGTGGGATGGCAGGAGAGCAGGGAGTCGGTTAGAGCGTGCGCAGCGAGGAGGGAAGGAGAGGAGGCCTGGAAAAGCCGGGAGTGTTCGTTCGAGTAAGCCCTCTCGGGCCACGTCCTCTCCTCGGCCGTATCTCAGTCACAGTTTCCCCGTTTTCGCGCTAGGTAAAAAGGAACGTGTCCCTCGACGTGGCTCGCGAGCGTTCTCAGGCAGCAGCGGGTGGGCAGTTACGGTGAGTCGCGTCCATCTCGCGGTAGTCGATCGTGCGACGTTGGTCGCCTGTTCCACGCCCGTGACGAGACGCAATCCAGCCGCGGGGCGGCTGACAGTGGTGGCAGACAGCGAGCACCGACAGACAGACCGACCGACTGACGACTGGAGCGCCGTCAGCGGGTGGAATAGAGAAGGAGCGCCGTGGAAGAAACGTACGGAGGGGGGCGTGGAGGTTGGGAAGAGGGCAGAGAGGGTGGGCGAAGGTGCTCCAGCACTCCGCAGCATCCGAGCCACGGGGAAGACGAGCGTCCAGGGGTGGTGACCTGCAGCTAGCTGCTCGAAGGGTATCCTTCTATCGACTCTATCCGCGTTGTGATATCGTGACATCCATCGCGAGCACCTGACTGAGAGAATTCTTCCCATTTATTTCGTGGATCCTCGAGTTTGTCGCCTCGACGGAAACAAGGAGAAAGAAAAGAAAGAGAAAGAACGGAAGGAAGCAGAACCGAGGAGAGAGAAGTCTACAGCCGCGGTTCGCGGTGCACCTGTCGATGTACGGCTCCGTGGCAATCGGAACGATCGATCCTCCCTCGCACGGACGCGCACTTCCGGGGATCGTCGTTCCGGCGTGGTTTAATTAGAGGAGCGTGCGCGACCGAGCGAGCAGCCGGCACTGGCTGCGTGCGTGCGGCTCCTCTCTTTCGATCTGGACCAGCCGATCCTCGCTGACACCCCGTGACCTTGTGACACCGCGACAAGACAAGCGTAAACCCCGAGTCTCTTTCTCTCTCGCTCTATCCGACGGAAGGAGGGATGCGGAGGAACAGGCTGAAGCTTTGAGGCAAACACACCCTCTGCGAGACTCGTCCGGGCCCGGCGAGCGTGTTCTGCCCGTCCACGCTCTTCCTCGTCCCTGGTCAGCGTCGACTCTGACTCTGTCGCGCTAGTTCTCTCGTAACCTGAATACCTGGAAACCAACAGAGAGAGAGAGAGAGACGAACACTCGTCTCTGTGTCGAAGGATCGAGGTAATTCGAGACAGTGGAGTACACTCTCTCGACGCGTTCGTTTATTAAAGTGATCACAGTGGGTTTGGGACGGGGTACCAAGTGGCAAGAAATCCTGGGGACAGTATCGCGGGAAGAACGAGAAGTGCCGCGAGAGAAGCACAGTTGGAGGATTTCGAAGGGACGAACGAGTGGGCGGTGAAATTGGCAAACAAGGGGACGAGAAGACGGTTAAGCTCCAGGAGGCGGCAGGAAGAGGGAGCCTAGGTTAACCCAGCCTCGAAGGATCGAAGACGTCGCAGGAGTATGAGCGAGGGCACCCCCAAGTCCCAGGGCAAAACTCTGCCCGATGGCTCGCCAGCTCGCATGGAAGCCGGTATGCTCGCATAAACTAACTAAACTTTCGTATTACATCTTGTTTCTTTGTACGAATTATCATCTGTACTCGATCGCAAAGTCAAAAATCTATTCATAACTGTAAATGTATGTAGAGAAGTGGGGTACTCGTTTATGCATCGCATTTAAAGAGTAGGGTTGCTTTGGGGGTTGAACTCTTTCGAGAAATATAAACACAGTTGTGAATGGTATAGTGATTGTTTAAGTAGGCGATATTGTGCTTGTTTGAGTACTAGGTTTGATAAGTGGGTGATTGGGTAGGATCGATTGTAGGTCATTACGATAATTCTATCTTCTCTCGTTCACTACGAGTAAGTTTCACTGTTTTTGAAGATCATTCCTCAGATTTGCTTTAGAAAATGTAAAATATGTAAAATTCGAATATTTTAAAGAGTATAATTGTTGCAGTAAGTAGATATGGTATAATCAGACATATAAATACTTCTTAGTGAAGTTATACATTAATAATTCTGTACGTGAGAACACTGGTTGAAACCTAGTCCAACTCCATTTTTGGTCAATTTTGTTATATACATCTACTTACACTAGTTTCTATTTTCTATTAGAGGATGATGGCTCTCCCAGAAGAATAAGGGTTAACCTGAGTCTTTATATCTCCACAGACACTATATGGCAATAAAAACAGGAGTTTCTAATTTTTCTATAGACGGATAATTTCAGAATTATTTATTTCCTAATTTTTAGTTAGAAATTTTACCAGGAAAAATGACTAAATGAGTATACAATTCCTCGAAAATTACGAATAGCTCCATAAAGACGTTCACAAAACCATTCTATAGTTCTTCCTTGTTTTTTTTTTTCAAAATTTCATCGACCCCTCGTTTCATCGATAATTCCTTGTTCCGATTCGTTCGCGGGTACCGCTTGTTCTTTGATCAGTAGAACGTGAAACGTAAAGCGACAATCAAAGGGCAAATGTCCGTCGAGAGGACTTTTCAGCTCCGTGATTCGAAAGTCCACGGAAATCCCTGAGTGTAAATCACCGAGTCCTCTGTGCGACCCGGCGCGGGTAATTTTCTAGCTGGAGGCTGGGCGAAGAGGGTGGCTTTTTACGTCGACGATAACGCGCGTCCCTCAAACTGGAACTCGTTCGCTGATACCGCGATTTACGAGATCGTCAGCTTGCTGAGACGTCCCGGAAACTTCCGGATCGTTTCTTGTAGATGAAATTTTTAACTTTCAGCCCCACTTCGAGTTTGAAACTGGCGTTAGGGTTAATGACTCTGGTCGAGGAAGTTTCGTCGTGAACGTCTTCCTTCAAAAATTTCTCAATGTAATTTTAAAGTCTCTTGTTAAGCCAGAAAGAATAGTTTCTTCAGGAAAATCTGTTTGGAATTCTTTATGGAAATATTAAAATTTTGTTTGAATAACGAAAATAACAGAATTAAGTTGATAACTATTATGGCAACGTAAGAAGAATAATTTCATTAAAAATGGCTCCAAAATGTTTCGTAATTTCAGAAGAAATGAAGAATTCCTATGTTTGTGGTAACGTTTCCATATTTATGTCAAAGTGAGACAATTTTTTAAGAAATAGAACACAGGATTTCATCAAAAATTATTCAACGACACTGCAATTTTGATAATTTAACCTGCAAAATTTGAAGGAGTTGTCAGAATCAATTTCTTTTGTACACTATTTCAGTTATATCTTTTTAAATACTTAAGTTCTTTTTAAATAATATTGACAAAATATCAAAATAATTTAATGGCAAAATAATTTCATTTTTACAACGCTGAAATGAAATCTTTTTAAACAGCATTGAATATTCTGAAACAAATGTGCAGATTTTGTGTTCGCACGTAAAAAAGATTTTTTTGAGGGGGATGAAAATTCTGGTGCGGCACGAAAAGAATGTTCATAAGTACAAAAGTATGAACACATGAGATATAACTGGTCTTGTAAGGGGAGGATGACATTACTTTGGTATGAAGAAGACATTTTATTGGAAAGGTTGAAAGAGGATTACCCTGAACGAAACTAGAATAAGAACCACTTCTTTCGCGAGGTTAGAATTACTCGTGTAATGTAAGTAGCGCCCTTTTTAAGATGACAGCGGGTACCATTATAATATACGAGGCGATAATCTGCATCGCGTTACAAAAATGCGCGAAAATAATAAAAGACGAGTGACATGCAAATGAAAAACTGATATCCATGGCAAATTATTAAAACGCCAAAAATAATTTGCAGAGCGAAATATCTTCTCTAGCATCGACATCGACACGCTCCAACGCAAACACCGACGTTGCTTTTTTCTAATCATAAAAGTGCCACCGCGCGAGAAGCGTTCCATTTACCGCATCAAATATTTACCCCCACCCGTGAGTGCACCATTCTTTGACATCGTCAAAGTGTCTACGCCACTCCGTCCCTCTTGTTCGTAAATACGAAAAGAACCGCCGCAACAGAGAAGAGTGCATCGCGATACAAAATACCCCATAACCTTGAGCGTTCTCCATTTTTAACAACCGCTAATTCTCAAAAACGCCACCATGTAACTATAAGAGAAGAAAGAAAAGAAAAATAACGTCCATGAAACGAAGAATATTTCCAAATAACGTTCCCTAATGTCTTCGAGAAAGTTTCGTAGCCTTTCTGAAAAAATTCAGAAGCCTCGTCTGCGAATAATTCAATCAACCCTTGCACGAGAGAACGTCGCGATACAAAATACCCCATAATCTTGAACGTTCCCCATTTTCAACAAATGCCACCATGTAACTATCGAAAAAAAGAAAAAAAAAATAACGCCCATAAAACGAGAAATATTTCAAAATAACATTCCCTAATGGTGGCTCTTCTGAAAAAAAAGTAGAATCCTCGTCTACGAATAATTCAATCAAACCTTGTGCGAGAGTACATTGCGATACAGAATACCCCATCATTTTGAACATTCTCCATTTTCAATAACCGCTAATTCTCAAAAAATGCCACCATGTAACTGTCGAAAAAAAAGGAAAAATAATACCCATGAAACGAAAAATATTCTGAAATAACGTTCTTTAATGCCGTAGCCCTTCTGAAAAAAATTCAGAAGCCTCACTTGTATATATAATTCAATCAACCCTTGCACGGTAGCATATCGCGATACAAAATATCCCATAACCTTGAAAGTTCTCCATTTTCAACAAATGCCACCATGTAACTATCGAAAAAAAGAATAACGCCCATGAAACGGGAAATATTTCGAATTAACGTTTCCTAATGCCTTCGAGAAGGTTTCGTAGCCCTTCTGAAAAAATTCCGAAGCCTCATCCGCGAATAATTCAATCAACCCTTGCTTGAGAGTATATCGCGATACAAAATACCCCATAACCTTAAAAGTTCTCCATTTTCAAAAACCGTCACCATGTAATTATTGAAAGAAAGGAAAAGAAAAACGATACCCATAAAACGAAAAATATTTTACGTTCCCTAACGCCTTCGAGAAGGTTTCGTGGCCCTTCTGAAAAAATTCCGAAGCCTCATCCGCGAATAATTCAATCAACCCTTGCTTGAGAGTATATCGCGATACAGAATACCCCATAACCTTAAAAGTTCTCCATTTTCAAAAACCGCCACCATGTAACTATTGAAAGAAAGGAAAAGAAAAACAATACCCATAAAACGAAAAATATTTTACGTTCCCTAACGCCTTCGAGAAGGTTTCGTAGCCCTTCTGAAAAAATTCCGAAGCCTCATCCGCGAATAATTCAATCAACCCTTGCTTGAGAGTATATCGCGATACAAAATACCCCATAACCTTAAAAGTTCTCCATTTTCAAAAACCGCCACCATGTAACTATTGAAAGAAAGGAAAAGAAAAACAATACGCATAAAACGAAAAATATTTTACGTTCCCTAATGCCTTCGAGAAGGTTTCGTGGCCCTTCTGAGAAAATTCAGAAGCCTCATCCGCGAATAATTCAATCAACCCTCGCACGCTGGCAATAAGACATTCCACGATCGCGGCGGAAGTCTCGTCTGGGGCCGTAAAAACGTACGACACCCATCGTGTCCACGGGGAATCATCGGGATTACGGCGAATCTGGGACAGCAATTTAATTTTCAGAAACGGCCCCTGAGTCCCTCCCCCCACGTCATCTCTCGTGTGTGCTCGATAACCGAAGCTCGCATCGGCGTGACGATATCGAGGAGACGTTGTCGTGGAAAATGTAGATTTCCCACCGCGGCCCCGAGTCACGTTCCAAATATACATATCGGGGAAGATACAGCGAAGACGGGGGTGGCCGCTTTGAAATTGGCCTTTCATCGCGGCACCGCCGGAAACTGGGGCAACGATTTCGGTTGAAGGACCGGCTCTTTTCTCCTGCTACCGCGGAAGTCAGCAAAGTTTCCGCGCGACGAGAGCCCCGACATGTTAACTTCGAAATTCAACGGGACCCGCACTGTTCGCCACCCCTACTTCCCGTTGGTCCAGGGACGAGCGCCCCAATTTTCGCGGACTCGTCTGAAAATTGGCCAGGTCTTCAGCCTCTTCGAGAAGTCACTTCGTGCTGCTCTGCGAAACGTGTTGTTTTCTTTTTTATTTTTTAGGAGGGTGATGACGTGAAGGATTGTGGGGGAAGCTTAGTGGCGACCTTGTTTAAAGATGTTAAAGACGTTTCTGGGGTTGTAAGAAAATTGGCTAGGTCTTCTGCCTCTTCGAGAAGTCACTTCATGCTAGTCTGCAAAACGTGTTGTTTTCTTTTTTATTTTTTAGGAGGGTGATGACGTGAAGGATTGTGGGGGAAGCTTAGTGGCGACCTTGTTTAAAGATGTTAAAGACGTTTCTGGGGTTGTAAGAAAATTGGCTAGGTCTTCTGCCTCTTCGAGAAGTCACTGCATGCTAGTCTGCAAAACGTGTTGTTTTCTTTTTTATTTTTTAGGAGGGTGATGACGTGAAGGATTGTGGGGGAAGCTTAGTGGCGACCTTGTTTAAAGATGTTAAAGACGTTTCTGGGGTTGTAAGAAAATTGGCTAGGTCTTCTGCCTCTTCGAGAAGTCACTTCGTGCTGCTCTGCGAAACGTGTTGGTTTTTTTTTATTTTTTAGGAGGGTGATGATGTGAAGGAGTGTGGACGAAGTTTAGTGGCGACCTTATTTAAAGATGTTAAAGACGGAACGTTAGAGTGACGGGGAGGTTTGACGGAGGTTTCTGGGGTTGTAAGAAAATTGGCCAGGTCTTCTGCCTCTTCGAGAAGTCACTTCGTGCTGCTCTGCGAAACGTGTTGTTTTCTTTCTCTTTTTTTTTTGGAGGGTGATGTGAAGTTTAGTGGCGACCTTGTTTAAAGATGTTAAAGACAGATCGTTAGAGTGACGGGGGAGGTTTGACGGAGGTTTCTGGGGTTGTAAGAAAATTGGCCAGGTCTTCTGCCTCTTCGAGAAGTCACTTCGTGCTGCTCTGCGAAACGTGTTGTTTCTTTTTCTTTTAAGAGGGTGATGATGTGAAGGATTGTGGAGGAAGTTTAGTGGCGACCTTGTTTAAAGATGTTAAAGACAGAACGTTAGAGTGACAGGGGAGGTTTGACGGAGATTTCTGGGGTTGTAAGAAAATTGGCCAGGTCTTCTGCCTCTTCGAGAAGTCACTTCGTGCTGCTCTGCGAAACGTGTTGTTTTTTTTTTTTTTAGGAGGGTGATGATGTGAAGGAGCGTGGACGAAGTTTAGTGGCGACCTTGTTTAAAGATGTTAAAGACAGAACGTTAGGGTGACGGGGGAGGTTTGACGGAGGTTTCTGGGGTTGTAATGGGGACGCTGCGTTTAGTGGTGTCGTGGCACCCGAGCGGATTCAAAGGAAGTACACCGGTGAAAAAGATGTCCCTTTGACGGCGTGGAAAACGTCCAGGTGAGGAGTGGAAAGGGAGAGTTTCTCGTGGAGGGTTGAAAGCACTATTCTGGGACAGGGAAAGTAACCTTTTTCGAGGCGTGGGGCATGCTAATGACAGCGCTATTGACGTAGCTGCGATCCATTATAAATACAGTGCAGACTAATGTTTCTTTACTCATCGACGTACAAGAAATTTTTCATCTCTACAAAATATAGAAATATTAAAAACCAAGAATACATAATCAAGAGTCTATATTCTATTTTAGTTTCTTATTTCCATAATCATGTAAAATTTAATTGAGCAATATATAAATAAATGCTCTTTAGTAGTAGTAGTTCTAAAAAAAATACTATAAATGCGAGTCGAGTGTTCTTTTACAAAAAATTTGTAAAAATCAATCGTTATACATTTACAGATCTTATTAATCTCTTTAGCAGTAGTAGTTTTTAGAAGAATACTATAAATTACTTTAGTAGTAGTAGTTTTTAAAAAAATACTATAAATGTGAGACAAGTAACTTTTACAAAAAGTTTGTAAACATCAATCGTTGTACATTTATAGATCTTTTTAATATTTCGATAGCGTTTGACAGTTTTATTGTTTAAAATGATCGCAATGACGCCACAATTGTTTTCGCAACCAGAATACAGTTGGTTCGAAGGTACTGCTTCCCGTTTCTTCCAAGGAACCGAATGTTTCCTTTGCAATTTCAATAAAGACACCGAAAAGTTCAGCATCGAAGAGAATCCTTCCTTTTACAGGGAATAAAGTTCCATCCCGATGCGGAAAGTAGCGTAACAGCCGCAAAAGTTCGTCGTCGCAGTCGAGGCAGTGGAAGTTCGCCTGTAACCCAGAAAGTGAACTTCCGAACCGAATTCGATGATGCTAAACGACCCTTCCCTTATCTCGAACCAGCTGCCCTCATTCCGTTTGTCCTAAGATTCTTCAGAATCTTCTAATCTCGTCGCTCCTCTCTATCTGTCGACATTTTCACTCACCATCTCGAGTCAACATCACCACTCTTCCTGATCCGAATTAACATTAAAAAATATTACAAATAAATTACAAACAAATTTCAACGTGTCATATATTTACATTAGTAAGCTTTTATAAGTTCATAACGCGTTTTCTCTGTTCCGTTCGTGTCTCAAATTTAAATAAAAACATGGAAATCTTTAAATCTTCGAGATTCCTTGATATTCACTAAACTCCAATTTTTAAATTTCTTATATTTCGATAAATCGCAATATTCGATTAACAGATCTAATTTCAACCTTCAACGCCTCGAAATGTTTATTCGCAAGAAAGCCACAGCTTTCGAATTTACAAATTTTTCGAGAAGTAAACCGGAAGTGTTAAAGGATTGGAGATAATTGAGTCTAAACAGCAATGCTCTGAAAGTCGCAAGAGGGCAATTGGCAGACTTTTAAAGACGCGTCGCACGCAGCAAACGCCCTCTGTATATCTCTCGTTGCTGAAACATCGAATATTTCGGGTCACTCGTTCCGCTACCATCGCCTAAACTCGCATTAACATATTACGTGTACGGAAACCAAGATGTCGCAGTATACGCGCGGGAAAGTATCCGGTTTGTTTGCACCGTTGCTACGTGAATGGCAAAAGCAACGATCGCGCTTTAAATGCTGGCGACGTCTTCGCGTTGCGTCACAGGAATGAATTATAGAATTCGTTTCGAAGTTCTCGAGGCACAGACTGCGCTGCGTTTGGTACTTAATTATTGTCGCGACAGGAATATAATTATCGCGTGAATTACTAACGGGAAGAGGTTAAGAGGATATACGTGGTGACTCTGTGTCAAGTTCGAATAAGCGGTCATTGCTTATCTAGTGTTTTTCTGAATACTTGTGTCAGCGGTGTGGGTGATTATGAAGTTTCTGGGAGCAAAAGATCAGTTATCTAAAGCTTTGGGCTGTTAGATAACTACATATTTGAAAACTGGAATAAATACACTTCTCGAAGAAGATTTTTATCTATAATTTTTAATTCAGTGTTATGATGATAAAACTCTGGTTAAAATTGGTGATGGAATATTTGATTCTCGATCGTATCGTTATTATAAACATAAAAGGTTCTACGAAATTGTATATCGCGTTTAACTACAAATATTCTAGAATTTGCAAAATGTTTATTTGTCGCGCGATCGTACAGTGGCGCTGTTGACACGATTAACAGACGAGATACATCGAAATACGAGGAGAAATTCTCGAATTGCGATTGTGAATAGCCACGAACCTGCCAGATCGTAAATAATCGTGGTATCGACGCAGAGAGGGCAAGATAAAGCGTAAACTGACCAAAAATCCGTTGAGCATTCTTTTCCCGCGAAACTGGTGCACGCTTGGCAATATCGCGAGTCCGTTGGCGAGTCGTTTCCGGAACGTTCGTTCAGTAGTTCTGCTCGTATTGTGGTGGTCTTTCGACACTCGCCACTAGAGGGACAGCAACGTTTACAGTTTCTTGAAAATACCCCCTGAAAGTACCTACCCATTCCAATATATACAAGTTCTCACCTGTTCCTAATATCCCAGCGTCTAAGGCAGGGCCTGATAAGTCCACTAGCAGGCCCAGGACGAAACGTTCTTCCCTCTCTTTTCCTTCCTTCTCTCCTCTTTCATACTCTGCAAAACCAAAGCAACACGCTTCAAATCTTTTGCGAGATAAACAAGATGAATTGAAAAAATCCATAAGAAAACGGTGTTTTTCCAACTCTTCCTGGATGCTTCACGAGAGTAGACATCCAGGAGGAAGAAGCCCTCATTACAAACTGTTCGACACGCCATCATGAAGCGTTTGAGCGTACCTTTGTCTTGTGAGTACTGTCGTTTCTGTTTCCATTTTCACTATCTCCCAACTTGTTCAGTTTCTCTGTCTCGTTGTACAAAATAACAGATACGATTTCTTATTTTTATATTGTGGCAGCATTCTGACACTTGTCATTAAAGGGACATCATCGCTTACAGTTTTTAAAAAGTGCACATTTACCTATCCGTTCCAATGTATGCAACTTCTGACCTGTCTCTAACATCCCAGCATCTAAGGCAGGGCCTGATGAGTCCACTAGCAGGCCCAAGACGAAACGTTCTTCCCCTCCCTTTTTCTTCCTTCTTTCCTCTTTCATTTCTACAGCACGCAGAAGCATCGTCGTTTCAGTCTAATAAGGGCGTGTTCCAGCAGAAACCAAACCTGTGGTTCGATGTTGCCAGCGAAACGATATCGCGGGGACAGCCTCGAATGGTCGCTGGTTTTTGTGGTTCGCATTTTGCGCGAACGTCCATTAATCTAACGAAGTTGCATCCGAACCGATCCTCTCGTCCGCCCCCCTCCATCGTGCAATCATATTTCCAAACGAAAAAAATGACTGCAGGGAGTGCAGTTGACAGCCATTTTGGATTAGGTGAAACGAATTTGCTGATAAATCGCTTCGGTTGATGGAATGCCTTTTAGTTTGATCAAAAATATCGTTTAAACGATTTTAAAAGAGATATTGGTTGTAGTTTATAATTACATCAGCATTTATTGTTAGCATTGAGTAGGAAATGTTACGATTGTTGAAATAGACTTCTTTTTGCGTGAATTGTTGAGTATATCTTATGTTTTGTAAGAAACTTATGGGTTATGCGAATGAGAATTGTGGAGTGTACATTCGATTGGAATTGGATGTAATGGGTACTTGGGATTATACTTTATACGATATTCGAACGGTGAATATAAAGATATTGCAAAGTAGAATCTGTATTGGTGTTAAATTAATTGTTCTCGAAGGTGAACAGAATTTTTAGAGATATTTTACTATAAAACTGAAGAATTGATAGTTTTTAAACTAGGAAGAAAGAGTAATTCAACGATGCGGTAACATGTTTCATCTTAACTATCCAAAATTTTCTTAATCGTTATCTATGATTCGTGCAACACCCTGTGCATATTATTCTTCCTTAAAAAGGGAAAGAATATTCACATTGAGAACGTTTTGTCATTATATATTTACTTGACTGCTTTATTTTAGCGAACTCTTCTATAATCACTTGTTGTTTCATAGACACTGTGTACATAATATGTGTCACAAAAACTGCCGTTATTTTTGCGCCAAGTTGAACACATGCACGTTTAACAAGTTCCAATTAAATGGAAATATACTTAATAATACGAGAGGTACGATGAACGAAGAGTGTGATAAGTAGAAACAGACTGCCTCTGGTCAGACACCTTAAAGACTTATAATACCCTGCAAACACTTGCAATCAATGTAGAAACTGTTCAAATTTTCTGAATGTTAACGTTATTTATAAGAACTGTGTACTCTTTAATAAGTATTTACTTGTTTGATCAATTAAAAATATAGTAATTTAATAATATAACTAATTCAGTACCAATTCAATAGGAAGTATTGTATACCATATTGGTCAAAGTTCTGTACTGTAATTTTGCCACAGTAAAGCAGCAAAAATTTATGATTTTATATTTTTCCTATAGAAATACTCGCTTCATAGCAAAATTACAACTTACTGTAATACACACATAAATATATATATTATATTACTTATATAACAAATTGTAATTTTGTTGTTCAGTGACAAAAGTGATTGATTGCTGGATAGATAGAAGAAATATAAAATCACAGATTTATATATCAATTTTGAAAATTTCATTCAACCGTGAAGTACAAAGTACGAAACACTTATCTTAAAAAAATACAGAAAGCAAGCTTTAAAAATCTTGAATCGAAAACCAGTTCTTTTTAATAAAAAACAAAATCTTTCTATTCACAACCTTGTATAAAATGGTACCAAACACTTGACTAGACGAAGCGTTAAAGAAACGATACAAACATGACAAACAAAAATCGTTCGACAGTACTTCTAACGAAAATGGACAATTCAATGAGATATTCGTTCGCCAGTCGAATGGTACGAAACGAATGGTGGAACACGCGCAAAGGGGGTGCGTCTGTTTCGTAGCCACGATCTAATTTCAAAGTCGTGAATACCGTTGGTACCTCGCGATGGCGGCACGTCGTAGGCAGCTGTCCAGGGATACGACGAAATTTAAATAATCGACAATTAGAAGCGAGCAGAGCGTGAATTTCCTCGAAGACGCCAGTTGCTGCCTTGACGTGCGGAAATACGCGTCTTCGGATCGAACTTGTCGACTGCTGTCTGCTCGCCTGTACGTCGCTCTTTGGTAACCGTCGACGCGCGAGTAATCGCGACCAGCTGATTCCACTGACGCCATTCGACGATTAATTTAGTTTCGAATCTCTGATATCCATCTAAAAGAATATTAAATGTCCTCTGTTTATTAAAATATTCTACTTTCAGGACAGTACATAAAATAGAAAACAGAATATAAAAATAGCAAATAGGAGGAATAATATAAAAATTTGTTACTATCGTGCAAAACTTTGCATTTTAATTTACACAATACTCATAAATTCAGATCGAGGAGACATCAAGGATCGTAAATAATCTCGAAAAACCTTGCACTCGAAATAACCAAAATCAGAATTCCAATAACAGCTTCTCTGATACCAGAAACGATCGAACCATCGCAAGAAAAAAAGCTTCAACGGACGAACGAGAACCGGATGGCAGAAAATTTACAGCAAACATGTCCGCGACGACGGGAGATCAAGAAACACAAAGTATCAAGGAAACGAAGGAGGAAAAAGCTCGGGAAAAATCCGGGGATCACGCGACGCATAATACCGCCATAAAGCAAGGGAAATAAAGAAGGGTCGCTCGGTGGAATAATACATGAGATCGGTGGCATGGCGGAGTGGGGATGCGCGACAGATCCGTGACCTAATAACAGGGCGACTTCCCATCGGGAGCGAACAAAAAGCAGTATGCCAGTAAACGTGTTAATTCCCAACGTTTGGCTTAACGTGGGTGTGATTAAGGGATTAGACTTTGTTGAAAAATGATCCTTAACCACTTATGTTTTTCATAATTTGTATTTTGACAACTGATGGGGAGTGTAGTCGACAAGGTTTGTGTATGTATGTCGTACGGTTGTTACTCCTCTAAGACTCTCGACAAATTCCTTTTGAGCCTCGACAAATTCTCGACAAAATCTTGTGATTCTCACGACAAATTGATTCTCGACAAATACTTGTTATTCTCACGGACTCTCTGACTATTCCGGCGTATTTAAAGGCTCGCCGGTGGGTGTGTTTTTTACCTAGGACATGCAGATTCGTCCTTACACATTTCTCGAAGTTTGCTGAGGGAAGCGGCTGTCGACTATTATTGGTTACTGCAAATTCTGATAAAGTAACCGCCCCAAACCGTCGATCACCCGCAGGTACCCGTAGTCTTACCGTAGCAAGCAATAAACCCAAAAAGCATCTCCACTTGATTTATAGGAAAACGGCACAAAGATTTAAAGAAACGACGACGACCTTTAGTAGTGTGGTGGCACTCGCCACTAGAGGGACAGCACCGTTTACACTTTCCTGAAAGTACCCGATGACCCATCGTTTCCAATATATAGAAGTTCTGACCTGTCCCTGGTAGCCTTACTGCTGAGTCCACTAACAGGCCCAGGACGAAACGTTCTTCCCCTCTCTTTTCCTTCCTGCAGCGCAGCCGCTTTAGTAGGTATGTGGAGTAAACAGTAATTACCTCGACTTCGAAAGTAGTTGCTTTTTGGAGATTATTCCTGCTTAGGACATCTGTTTGCCAAATGTGGCTATATTTCAAACAATAAAGTTCACTGGGACTTAACAAAACGAGAAATAGGACGTTGCGGGGGTATCAAAGGAGGTGTTCGCGTACGAAACGATCGTTTTCGCGCGAGGGACATCGTGCTCGTCCAGGCGGAAACGCGTCTATGCGAGGGGTGTCGAATATTCATAGCTGGTATGCAAATTCAGGCGGGGCGAGGTCGTTCGGTTGAACGTCGCGCGGCGTTGAAGATCCGCCACTTGGTTGGCCTACAAATTCGAAAGTGGAGCATCGTCGCCGCGGTGGAGCCCCTCCGCGTCGACTCTCGCGAGTGTCCATCGCGAGATTTACGACTTTGGGGGTGCGCGAACGTGGACTCGCGCTCCTCTGCGAAATTTACGCGCGCGATCTCGTCGAAATTGCGGATCGAGATACGTCCAGGTTCGCTGCGGAAGTTTAGCTTGCCTGCGAATTTATGCGTTACTGAATTTGCTCGCCAAACACCGTGGGGATGGTTTTTGGTCGTGGATGAGGTGAAATATATTTTTGTTGAACGTAAATATCGTCAGAACATGGATAATTGATTTTGTGTTTTGTGAGAGGAGCGCAGTGGAATATCGCTGATTGGTATGTAAATCTTGTAATGCTTATTTCCAATAAGTAAATACACAATTGCGTTTATCAATATGAGGTTCTCTACCCCGAGTGGAATTTTTATTTTGAAGGTAATTAATTACTTGTGTGGTAATACTTGATGGAATTTATGGGGTACTGAATTTGCTCGCCAAACACCGTGGGGGTGGTTTTTGGTCGTGGATGAGGTGAAACATATTTTTGTTGGACGTAAATATCGTCAGAACATGGATAATTGATTTTGTGTTTTGCGAGAGGAGCGCAGTGGAATATCGCTGATTGGTATGTAAATCTTGTAATGCTTATTTCGAATAGGTAAATACACAATTGCGTTTATCAATATGAGGTTTTTTACCTCAAATGGAATTTTTATTTCGAAGGTAATTAAATATTTGGCGCAAGTATTACTTGTATGGTAAATTGGAAACCGTAATAAGTATTTCAGAATTTTGTTGGACCTTTTTAAATTTAATGGTGTACGAAATCAGGACAGTGAATGAAACATCTACGATGTCCACGGTAACGAGGAACCATGTTGTTGGCAGAGGGTTGATATTTGTTTTCATTGTGCGTGCAACCATGTATCCAATAATGACATTATGCTTTGTTCTTATTTGAAACGAGTATTGCAACATGCTACGTGCTAACTAGTTATTTTCTATTTTGTTCTTTTTAATGAAAAAATGTATTAATTGTTATAAAGGGGAGTGATGTTTGCTGTAGCAGATAAAGGCACTTATTTTTATAACAGTGGTATTGAAACGAGTTTAAGCAACAATATGTGTTAGAATTTTATGAGAGTATAAGGGAAATTTATTAGGTTTATTAAAATAAATTTAGAGAATATAAAACAATATTTTATAATTAATATCGTAATAATTAAATACTTCCTTATTAAAAGAGTACATTTTTTGTATTTGAACGACATGATAATTATGTTTACAATATTTTCATACTTTTGAAAATATAAGGAAAATGAATAATATAATCAATATCTTTAATTTGAGAAGCAAAAAGTTATAGTAGAATATATATATATTTTCGAGTCACTATTTATAAAAAATTCAGCTCTTCAAATTTTTTAAATTTTACTTTTGCTGCTGTTAGACTTTAAGGGAATCAATAATCGAGTTTAACGATTTGGAATATTGACGATCCTCATTTGCCTTCATGCTCCTCCAAACTATTCAAGCTGAATAGATTGTAATTAATTCCTCTATTTCCAAAAACAAGTAGCAATCGATTTTTCTCAGATTCCCTATAAAACACCTCCCTCTTACACGTTTGCAACATACTCAAAGAAGAGCTCGGAACAAGCATCGCAAAATTTTCACAAGACGAATAAATAGCCACGAATAAAATATCACAAAAGAGAGCGTCCAAGCGTCCCGATTTTTCCAGCCGCTGGACATTTCGGACGATTACTCCTGGTCGCCATTAAGGGTAGAAAAAATAAGAGATTTAGGCGGCCTCTTAAAAGGACACGGGGTTAAACGAAAGGTGGAGGGACGAAGATTATCCAACTGTAGACGTAACTGAGAAAGAGAAGTGGCTCGTAGATGTTGTAAGAAGGGAATAGATTAAATAATTAATTCCACCCAAGGGGGTGGAAACTGGTTAATAGTTCTTCACGAAATTGTATATAAAAAGAAGAAATCGTATCTGTTATTTTGTTATTTTGCACAATGGAACTTTGACAAGGAAACTGAACGAATTAGAAAGGGATGAAAATGAAAACAGGGACGACAGTGCTCGCAGAACAAAGGCACGTTCAAACGCTTCACGATGGCGTGTCAAACAATTTATAACGAGGGCTTCTTCCTCCTGGATGTCTATTTTCGTAATCCTTCCAGGAAAAGTTGGAAAAACACCGTTTTCTTACGGATTTTTTCAATTCATCTTGTTCATTTCGCAAAAGATTTGAAGCGCGTTGCTTCGGTTTTGCAGAGTATGAAAGAGAAAAGAAGAAAGGAAAAAAGAGGGAAGAACGTTTCTTCCTGGGCCTGCTAATGGACTCATCAGTGCGGCTACTTAGCAGGCTCTGCCTTAGACGCTGGAATGTTAAGGAGAAGTCAGAAGTTGAGTATATTAGAACGGATAGGTAATTGTGCACTTTCTAAAAACTGTAAACGATGATGTCCCTCTAGTGGCGAGTATCAGAAAGCCGTCACAATATAAAAAGAAGAAATCGTATCAGTTATTTTGTACAACGGAACAGGGAAACTGAACGAGTTGGAAGGGATTGAAAATGAAAACAGAGACGACAGTGCTCGCGAGACAAAGGTACGCTCAAACGCTTCACGATGGCGTGTCGAACAGTTTCTAATGAGGGCTTCTTACTGTTAGATGTCTTTACTCTCGTAATGCTTCCAAGAAAAATTGGAAAAACACCTTGCTGCACTCTCACAGATTTTTTCAATTCATCTTGTTTAGTTCGCAAAAGATTTGTACAAAATCTCACGTTGTGCCTTTGTGCTACAAAATTTTGCGCAACGCTTTGCGCAGTGGTTCGCTGCAAACGAGCGATTCCTCAGCTGGAAGAGTTGCAGACGGGACTGTTCAAAGCCTCGTGGGAGTTGGAATTAGCGGTCTGTTCGCTTGTCTAAACGTAGCTTCGAGCGAGGCGGACAGTTCAGCCGTCGTAATAACATTTCGCAGGCTTCGTGTAAACCTGGTGTAAGAACAAACAAAGGCGCGGGCAAACAAGCGGCGGCTTTTCCACCCGATTCGCTCGCGCTCTCAGCAGACGATACCTAAGAACGAGACATAACCTCACAACGGAAACCTCTGCACCTCGCTGTTTTTAGAGAACAGTTCGCGTCTTGGAAAGTTCGATAGGTTATTTAGCTGCCTCTGCTTCGATGTACGAAAGGGAGAGTAATTGCTGATCTGATTATTTAAGGTTTTCTTGTATGTTTACGAAGCTTTTTAGATGGATTAGTGGTGAATACTTCGCCATTAGCCTCTGCACCTCGCTGTTTTCAAAGAATAGTTCGCGTCTTGGAAAGTTCGATGGGTTATTCAACTGCCACTGCTTCGCTGTACGAAAGGGAGAGTAACTGCTGATCTGATTATTTAAGGCTTTCTTATATATTTACGAAGTTTTCTGGATGGGTTAATGATGAACACTTTGCCATTAGTAATGTGAAATCTGTTGAAGTTTTTTAAAGTTTATGGTAACGTGGTATTGTTAATTGTTGTTTATAATGATTCAGAAAGTACTGAAATATATTGAAACGTGTGAAGTATCTAATTTATTAATATCAGAAGAGGTGTTTAGTATTTTTTAATGTTCAGAGGTTATATACTCTTTCAGAATATTAAGATATATTATAAATTCTGTTTTTTGCAGGATATGAATGATTGAAAGTTAATATTTACGACTATCTTGACTGTTTAAACTTAAATCATTTGATGCAACAGTATCAAAGAAATTTCTAAAAACCTAGTAGAACATTTGTTTCTCAACTTTCAACTTTCTATCTTCAATTTGTCATTTACATTATTCTAATAGCTTAGGTTATCTTCAGGCTGAAAATAGGAGAATTCCATAAAATGAAATCTATCTCTATATTCAATTTAACTTAGGTACTTCTACATAAATCCCTTTTTAAGAACCCAATGTTTCGAACCTTGTGAACATTTATCAACCCTCCTCCACGCATTCTATGTCTTCAATTCAATTGTCCAAGGAACCACCCTATTTCAGTATGCATTGTATTATAATATAGCTAATCTCCTCGTGGACGTTGCTTCCTTTCACAAACGAACTCGAGCAGCAAGACACAGAAATTCTCCTCTGAACATCCCTGCCAGGTGGCTCGCTAGAGGGATCAAACGCGAATTTCATCGTGGATGCAACGGTTGGCCATTTGTAACGAAATTAGCAACGACGCGGAATAATCAACCCCACCTGCTCCAGCAGTACGTCCGTGTCTCCACGGATTCGTGTTCTGAGTGATTAATTTATATACACAGTCCTATCTGTCACGGTAATATCGTTCCTCGAACCGTTCTCTGGACTGAGAACCAGCAGTTTGTTGATCCAATCGAATTTTCCACCCCTCGAGTGGCTGATCGATTCACCGCCAGAGGAATATCGCGGACCTTGCAGAATTCTTGGACAAGGACAAGCTTCAGCTTGAGTTCTTTATACCGAATAAACTGGAAGCACACGTATCACTATCTTCCTTTTTTTATGTTTATTAATATGTTATTTTAGGAATAACAAAAAATAAGGGTTGACAAATTTTGAAATTACATTGGAATTTGTTATATATGCAATTTTTTTTTTAAAAGAAGTTTTCGTGTTATAGGTCTTGATAAAAATAGATATAGATAAATTCTGGTTTTATATAGTAGAATCGATCATTTTTCTGTGGAATAATTGAGAAATTAACGAAGATTAACTAGAACAAATTAATGAGATAAATTTAATAAAAGTAAATATCTTAGAATTAGTAATTGTGAAATTGGATTTCAATCTTGTAGTACTAATTTTTATTAGAAATTTTGCTGTGTAACTAATAATGCTATAAGTGAATAGCATATTGCTCTATAATTAATAAAAAGTAAGGGTTGAAAAAATTTTGTAACTACATTGTAATTTATTAGACGTCGAATTCTTTCAATTCCTTTTTTTGATAGAATTAATAATTATGAAAATAAGAATTTTTCTAAAATAGAATCAAATATTTTGTTTGTTAGTTAAAGTAGAAAATGTTCTGAAGCATCATAATAAATTCTGAATATTATTCGATAAGTAGTACTACAATAATATTTAATGGTCGTTCTTTTTTTTTATTCTGTAGAAACTTTTTTAATAAGCTTTGGAAATATTTGTTTCCATGAAACTTTTATCGTACAGATTCTAAAACATCTGTTGCACGAGAACTCTTATTGGAAAAATTTCTGAAGGCTAACAATTCATCTCGTGAAAATTTTACAGAAACGTATTTTGTTAAGCGGAGCTTATAAACTCGAATAGAATCTTTTGTACAACCAGAAAATAACTATTTCCTTGAAAACCTGATAGAGAGCATTCTAGTCTAATAAAACATGAAGAAATTGCTAATAATTAATATTACAAAAATGATAAAAAATATACAAAACACTATGTTTTGTCACAGCAAAAAAAAGTGGAGAAAAATAATCGCAAAATTTATACACAGAGATACTTAACAATAAAACAAAATGTCAGAGAATTTCAGTAGCACTCAAAATTTATGTGGAGATTAATTCAAAATCCCGTTGAGAAAATTTCAAACACGATCATGAATACAACTCTAATCACAGTCTGACGTATATAACCAGAAAATAACTGTTTCCTTGAAAACCTGATAGAGAGCATTCTAATCTAATAAAACGTGAAGAAATCGCTAATAATTAATATTACAAAGATAATAAAAAATATACAAAACACTATGTTTTGTCACAGAAAAAAAAAGTGGAGAAAAATAATCGCAAAATTTATACACAGAGATACTTAACAATAAAAAAGAATGTCAGAGAATTTCAGTAGTACTCAAAATTGATGTGGAGATTAATTAAAAGTCCCATTGAAAAAATTTCAAGCACAATCGTGAATATAACTCTAATTACACTCTAACGTTACGATATAATTCGCGTTTGATTTACCGCGAAAACGGAAAATTTCTGACAGCAGAAGACGAAGCGACGAGTCGGCATAAGCCAGCACTTTGTTGATTCAACCTTCAGTCTCCGTTCGGTCGAGTGGCCGGTCGATCCGTGGCGAAAACGTGTGCCTGGGCCTCGTGCGCGTTTAAACGAGATTAGGACAAGGGCAAGCGGAGGGTTAAGTAGTTTCCATTGTAAGGATGCTCCACGACGTGACGACGTTTCTTCCTATCTCGAGCTTACCGCGCCTCTGCACACGACCAGACAACTCACGGCCACGATTTACGCTTAATTCCTCGCACTTCAAATACAGTAAGCAATTATTTCGAAACAGTTCTCTTACTTTCTCCTCGATTCACACAAGCGGTTCTCGCCTCCATCTTAAGTTCCTTGAATACGTGGGACCAAAGTTTTAGGATGCAGCCATTTTCATTCTTAATCTTTAACAGTTCTTTTGGAACCATCATTTGAAGCACACATAATTAACGAAAACAGCATAACTGAAATACGGTATATAAATGTAAAAAATTATTAATTTATTATATATATAATTTAATAAATAAAATTTAAAGAATAGGTATAAACACTTTTTAATTTATAATTATTCCTGTTACACTAATTGGAGTTTGACAGTGATCAATAAAAGCAGTAATAAACTCTATAGAATTGATTATAAAATTGTTCCATTGTAAAATGACAAACAAACAACTTACTCTTATATGCAAAAAATTATTTGTAACATCATTAATAATTAAAGAAAGAGAAATGAAATTTTGGGTTTGCTTAAGTCATAAAACTGATATAAAAATTTCTTACATATATGATGTTACAAATAATTTTTTGTATATAAACGTAAGTTGTTTGCCATTTTTTAATTGAACAATTTTATAATCAATTCTTTAGAGTTTATTACTGCCTTTACTGATCACTGTCAAAGTCCAATTGGTCTCACAGGAATAACTATAAATTAAAAAGTGTTTTAAACTTATTCCTTAAATTTTACCATTTTTTCCCTGCACAAATTATCTGTCCATTTTCATAGCACCAAAAACTACTTTTACAATATAATTAACGAAGCTATTAAACCTTCTCATACATTACCAGATAAAAATTCAAAATGAAACTGAAAAATACGACAAAGCCAGAGTAATTTAGCTCACGAACCATTTTACAACATTACGTTACAAACACATGAAAATTTACATTACCCATACATCCGTAATTCCAGCGAAGCAGATAAAAATCCCAAGTAATTACACTCGTCGCGAATAAATCGCAACGGTCCATAAAATTCTCGTTTCGCATTAAAAACGGCTGTGCCGCGTTATTAAAGGTAAATCGATCTTTATATTATATCGTATCGAGGAGCACGTACGATTCCCCTAAATCACGTAGCCAATAATCGCCACCTGACCAACCGTGGCAATAAAGTCGAACGCCGAACGATATCGTCGCGACGGCGGCGTCGACTTGGTCCCAAGCGATTTATCGTCGTCCCAGCGAAATTGGGACACCCGGACCGACCAGGAAACGCCCGGCATTGTCAACCATTCGACTTCGAGCTCGCGACGCGCGCGCGCGCACGGACTTACAACTCTTATAATCCCCTTATTCGTAAGTCACCCTTGTTGTGGTCTCTCTTGCGAAGCGCTGGACAATTTTTCAGCCTACTTAGGCTGCGTTCTGCTTTTTCTGAACGTTCTTTCTCTTTTCTGAACGTACCTTCTTTTTTTATTTATGTGCAAGTTATTTCAAAGCTTTCTTCTTTCGTTTGTGAATTGAATTGTTTTATATGATTTTGCAGAAACGTTGATTTATATTTGTTTGGTTTCTTATGTTTTCAGAGCAAACTGATTTGTTCTGATAAATAAAGAGAACTTGATACAATTTTTCACCCTACTTAGGCTGCGTTCTGCTTTTTCTGAACGTTCCAAAGCGTTTGTAGGCTTGTACGTCGAGTTAGTGCATAGAATACTTTCTGTGTTATGTACAGAGTGTACTTTCTTTTTTTATTTAATTATGTGCAAGTTATTTCAAAGCTTCCTTCTTTCGTTTGTGAATTGAATTATGTTATATGATTTTGCAGAAAAGTTGATTTACATTTGTTTGGGTTTTTATGTTTTTAGAGCAAACTGATTTGTTCTGATAAAAGAAGAAGAGAACTTGAAACTTTTATTTTAGTTATGACTTCTTAATTTCTTTTTCTCTCTGAAACTACTCTTCTTTTACTTTATAAGATGAAGTATAATAGTATCATTTGAATTTCATAGAAGAATAAAGTGTTATACTCCTTTCTTACATTTTCAGAGTAAAGATTCCAACGCACATTCTAATAAAGAAGAAGAAAACTTGAAGTTTCCATTTTAGCTGCAATGTTCTAAATGTTTTTCTTCTTAGTTATGTACACGTTATCTTACTGCTCTTCTTTTATTTTATGAGATGAAGTAATATCACTAAATTTCACAGAACAGTAGATGAGTATTACTTTTCTTGCTTACATTTTCACAACAAACTGAAGAAGAAAGCTTAAGATGTTCTTAAACTTGATATTTCAATAGAAAGAAGACAATTCTGCACAATGTTTAATCGTTAAAACTAATTATTTTATAATTTCTCTCCTTTCACACATAGATGCACTTAAGTCACGCAAAAATTCTTTAAACCATGCATCACTGTCTCAAGTAAAAGGGACGTAAGAATACGCGAGAAGGCGATACGAAACGATCATCAGCAGCATCTTTCGAAAGCTCATTCGGGTCACGCTGGATCCAATTCGTGCCGATTCGATTTAATCGAGCATACGTATGCAATTACGCGATTGTAAAAGCAGAAGACAGCAATTACATCGACGTTGCCTCGGATTAATCTTGTACATAATTAGATCCCTACTTTCAGTTTATCGAAAATTCCATTGTACAGTATTATAATTAATATTCTTAGAAAGAAGTGTTCAGAAAGTAAGACTTAACAATATTTTAGCTGCGTATTAAACAGCAAAACGAATAACAGAATTAAATCGACTTTGTTTCGCTGACAATTCAAAAGCTCGAAATCTCTTTTTAAAGATTTAAACCTGTTACAATTATCCATTATTAGAATGAATATTTTAAGATCGATATGTTCAATGAATAATATTTAAAAATATTTTAATTGCACGTGGTAGAAGTAGTATGGTTTCAAGTTCATCAAAACGCAGTATAAAATATAAGAAAGTATTTAAAATTAATTTGATCATTCCTTACATTAATTTCAGTTTTATATCTTCTAAAACTTTCTGCAAAATTCCATCACCAAATATTTAAGTCCACAAAAAATTCTATCAACTACTACCACAATTAATAATCATAATATTCCAAAATAAAATATATAAAAATACTTAAAATCCACCACAAAACAAACTGGCGAGCAACACAGAAAAAAATCAAAAAGACTACACCTCAGATTGCACTACATAAGTGGCTATAAAAATTTAAATTCCCCGCCTAAACGATGAACCCAATATAAATTTGACTGAGAAATAAAACAGCTCCACCATCGACGGTCCCAAATCGTTCCAAACGAAATGTCCAGGAAATAAGAGATCCACGTTATCTCGTCGTGCAGCGTCCAAGCAGTCCATCTTGGAGTCTGCCAAAAAGCACAGTAACCGAATTTTCAGGAGACGGGTCATCGGCTGCTTAATTCGCAGAGCTGGCACTGGTCCTAGAGCAATCGAAATTCCGGCATTCCAGCAACCCTTCGACCATTTTTCTGCCCCGTTGTCGGTCGCGTTCCAATTGCTCGAACTCCCCTAGTCCTCCGCCATTACGCGCCGGAAGTCGTCGCTGCTGATGAACGTCCCGGCGAACGACGTCGTCGATGGCGATACTTGAATTCCTCGCAGCTTTATGGTTATTAGGAGACGCGTTCGCGCACGTACGATGTTTATTGTACCTCGAAAAGGAATGCGTTCTGAAATCGGCTGAGTACGTTTTTAAGCAGCAATCGCGCGATTGTGAATTCTCTTGTCGACAGTCGAGAGTTTAGGATTTAAAGGACGTGTAGGATTTAAAACTGCGAATTTTAACCCTTCTGATTTTAGATTGATTAGAGATGATCTTGAATTTTAGATTAGAGATGATCTTGAATTTGAGATTAGAGATGATCTTGAATTTTAGATTAGAGATGATCTTGAATTTGAGATTAGAGATGATCTTGAATTTTAGATCAGAGATGATCTTCAGTTACCATTTTTTGAGTTCCTCGCGCGTTCGCGCACGTACGATGTTTATTATATCTCGAAAAGGAATGCGTTCTGAAATCGGCTGAGTACGTTTTTAAGCAGCAATCGCGCGATTGTGAATTTTCTTGTCGACAGTCGAGAGTTTAGGATTTAAAGGACGTGTAGGATTTAAAACTGCGAATTTTAACCCTTTTGATTTTAGATTGATTAGAGATGATCTTGAATTTTAGATTAGAGATGATCTTGAATTTGAGATTAGAGATGATCTTGAATTTTAGATCAGAGATGATCTTCAGTTACCATTTTTTGAGTTCTTCGCGCGTTCGCGCACGTACGATGTTTATTACAGTTCGAAAAGGAATGCGTTCTGAAATCGGCTGAGTACGTTTTTAAGGAGCAATCGCGTGATTGTGAATTCTCTTGTCGACAGTCGAGAGTTCAGGATTTAAAGGACGTGTAGGATTCAAAAGTACGAATCTTAACTCTTTTAATCTGAGAAATGATTTTCAGGTACCATTTTTTGCAACATATTGAATGCTAAGGGTCAACTTTAGGAATTTAGTTATTTAAAAATTGTAAAATTAGTCGTTTTTTTAGTGTTTGATAGATTACTTTGATGCCATATTGGTTTGTAATGTTTCTAATGTTTTGAATTTTAAATGGAATTATTATTACGCTTTAGAGTGGTTGGAAAGTGAAGATTCAGAATATTTAAAAGGATAAAAATCAGTATAAACTTATAAACAATTGGATCTCTAATGTTAAGATTCGTATTTTCGAATCCTGCGCATCGAAAACTATCGATTGTCAAGAACAAGATCATAATTTTGCATCCTTTGAAATGAACTTTAATCCAGAAATAAATATAGCAGAATCAAAAGTTTTACTATTTAAATTTAGAAGTACTATGTGCTAAGTTATTTTCTTAATATTCCTAAAGAATAATTAACTGACAACATTCTCATAATTTTTACCTTTTCATTTTAAATTAATACATTTGTATTATTTCTTTATCAAATTCGATCCATGAATTCTCCTCCATTTGTTTTAAATATGTGTACAACATTCTCATAACTTTCATTTTGAATACATTTTCTTTCATTTTGTTACATGTTCTTTTCATTTCTTTCATTTTTCTTACATGTCCTTTTCATTTCTTTCATTTTTCTTACATGTTCTTTTCATTTCTTTCATTTTTCTTACATGTCCTTTTCATTTCTTTCATTTTTCTTACATGTTCGTTTCATTTCTTTTATGTTTGTTACATGTTCTTCTCATTTTGAATACATTTCTATTATTTTTTCATCAAATTCGATCCACGAATTCTCAATTTGTTTTAAGCAAGAATTATACAAATATATCTTTAATCTTGAATTTAAATATTATCACAAAATATTTGATTGGACGAATGGTTCTTTTTTCGTAATCATTTCGCGAACGATTTATGAACGGAAGTGTACTTAGTTAGTTAACTCGTACCTGTATTGGAAGTTCGATAATCGCGTTCAAATGCACAGCGGGGCAAGTTGGTTCCGATTGTGCAATTTCGTAACAATTTACTGGGAGAATTCGTGCCCGTACGGCCGACGCGGGGGATTCGTTAGTTGTGTTACTTCCGCGCGTGAAATTTTGCTAGTTTGTAGCTGTTACCAGAGTTGCATCTAAATGTAAATCATGAGAATGCTGAGAAATCATGAGAATGTTCTACGAAGTCGCAGCCTTGCACGCGACAAGATTATTACGATTATTAGTACATAACGTTTGCGATCTTAAAAGCATTTTAAAAGAAATAAGCATTTCGAAATATTGTCAATGTGTGTCATAAGTATCGAAATTATATTGTTGCGATTTACTAGACGCGTTCTATGTGAGATAATAATCTCTTGGTGTTCTTTTTAACGTTTAGACTTGTAGGACATTAGGAATTAAATAAGTCAAAAATTTAAATTTGTTTCTGCCGGTTCTAAATAAGGTAATAATCATTTTTCTCGTTTAAGTAAGAACTGATCTAGTCTATGCTTAATTGACTTCGTAATGACGATGATTAGTTGACTTTGTAAGGGACACTGACAAATATTTGTGTGTTCATAGTTAGAAAAAAGGGATTAATATTATAAAATACGTTTCTATTGCAAATATTAGCAATGTTCCTTAAATAATTAGTAGTTTATTTGCTTTCATTCCGTAAGTAACTGTTCTTCATCAGCTTTAAATTTTTTGTTCACTTAGAATAACTTTAATTTAAAAAAAAAAGCAGAACAGAACTGAGCGTGTCCCTGAAGAAGTTAATGAAGTACACTTTCTTCATTATCATTCTTACGAAGAACTCGAATATCAATTCACCTATAAAAATATGCAAAGAACCAAACCAATCTAAATGTCCTGCAAACCCACACTCATACATCCTTCATTTGATAAAGTAGAGTTTCAATTATTAATAAAATTACACAAGGATAAAAATAATAGAAGTAATTAGGTTCTGATAACGTCTCTTGTAGAATTCCAGCAATTCCACATTTGATAAAATTACACAAGGATAAAAATAATAGAAGTAATTAGGCTCTGATAAGATCTCTTGCAGATTTCTACCAATTCCACATTTTGAGTTTCAATTATTGATAAAATTACAGGAGGATAAAAATAGTAGAAGTAATTAGTTTCTGATAAGATCACTTGTAGAATTCTACCAATTTCACATTTTGAGTTTCAATTATTGATAAAACTACACGAGGATAAAAGTAGCAGAAGTAATTAGGTTCTGATAAGATCTCCTGTAGTATTCTACTAATTTCACATTTTGAGTTTCAATTATTGATAAAATCACAGGATAAACATAGATTACAAAATTACAAGGATAAAAATAATAGAAGTAATCAGGTTCTGGTAAGATCTCTCGAGGAATTCGTCCAATTTCACATTTCGAATTTTAATTACCAAGAAAGATAGAGGAGGATGGACATTTTAGAGGAGATTGCACCGTGTCCCGAATTTTCGTCGCATCTAGCCGAGCAAAATCAATTAAGGTGTTCGGATGATAAGACGTGCCAGTGAATTAATCGCGTTTGAAGCGAGGCTTGACGTGTTCAGCCACTTAGGGTGACTCGTCCGCCTCGCATCCAGCTGTTTACACCGACGACGCTCCCTGTTACTGCGCCCTCTACGCTTCTTAACGTAATTGCGTCCCTCGCGGTTACGCAACCAGCTACGAAGTGTCCGTCGCCCGTATTGGGGCGATATAATTCCCCTCGTGGAAACGTTTTATCGCTATTCAGCAAAAGGACTGTGCGGCTCCGCTAACTTCCTGTGACAACTGTAACTTTGCACTAACGTTAAAAGCTCCGCTGTTAATCATACTTAATAGGTGTCCAGAGTTGGAACAGTTCAGAGTACGTTTCGTATTAAGAGTTCTATGTCCCAAGAGTATGTTCCGACCGTTAGCAGTAAGATAATTGAATAATTGAGTAAAATGTTTAGAAAAGCAGGAAAATTGTCCAATCAAAGTTCTGTGTTCAGTGGACAATTGGTTATAGTTGTTCTCTAGCCATTTTCACGGTTTTTCAGAGTTGTCCTTAAGGTTCTGACTTCAAATAGCAATAGTCCCTTCTAATGTGTGTCCATGCAAAGTTAAAGCAAGTTTGGAGGTTTGGTATTGAGCAAGTGTACTGTTTAAGAATAGAAAGAGAGGGAAAAATTTTAAGTCAGAGGCTAGTTAGTGCATTTGTGCCTTAGATGCTGCAATTGCAATTTCAGTTCATCTGTCATGAATGGTTTACATTGTATACGTCTTCGTATAATGAACTTATTTTGTAGTATCACGTTTTGTATCTTCAACTTTTCAGGACTTGGGGATATTCATATCATCTGTGATGTGTGCTTAGAAAATATTTTGCAATATAAAAAACTTAATTACTTGGGATCGAAGATCATTTTCACGCGAAATGTTAGAAATAGATGAAAAATTCTGTTATGCAGAAACGAAGAAGGAAATGTGTGCTTGCGCGAGATTGTTAAGTATAATATCTCTCTAATAGCGGGTGTCACATGACAAAGTACGGTCGTCTACTAAAGTACTCTCGTGTTTGTCAATTTTAGTCTGAGAAAATAAGTTTACGGTACGTTAATTGCTATTGAGTGAAAGAGACCAAACGCTGAAGTAATTAAATTGAGTCTTGCCGCCACTTCTGGTAGTAAAGTAAATAACAAGCAGTACCTAAAATAGTTTCCATTCTATAAAAAGAAAGCAATACCTATCCCAGTGTCAATTTCAAATTTATCTATAGTAAACCACAAAAACATAGTATAATAAATGCTTTAGTAAAAAAAAAGTTTGACTTAATTTTTTTTATAATTTAACAAAGATATATATGGTTCAAGTCAAGCAAAGCATACTATAGTGTCCAAATATTATTGTGACTCACTGTGTTTTTCAAACGTTTCTAATTGTACGTACAACCATAACAGTAAACCACAAAAACATCATACATAATAAATGCTTTACTAAAAAAAGAAGGTTTGACTTAATTTCTTTCATAATTTAACAAAGATATAGATGGTTCAAGTCAAGCATACTATAGTGTTTGAATATTTTTATGACTCACTGTGTGTTTTAAACGTTTCTAATTGTACAACCAGGGTCAACTTTGGGAATTTAGTTGTTTAAAAATTGTAAACTTGGTCGTTTTTTTAGTGTTTGGTAGATTACTTCGATGCCATATTGTTTGCAATGTTTCCAATGTTTTGAATTTCAAATGGAATTATTATTATGCTTTTCGGTGATCGAAAAGTGAAGATTTAGAATATTTGAAAGGATAAAAATCAATATAAAAGGCGTCAAAGTAAATGCATCGAAAACAATGTAATTTTTAAAGAACCTTTTTAAGATCATAATTTTGCATCCCTTGAAATGAACTTTAATCTTGAAATAAATATAGCACAATCAAAAGTTGTACTATTTAAATTTAGAACTATTATGTGTTGATAAATTTCAAACTTATCTACAGTAAACCACAAAAACATCATACATAATAAATCCTTTACTAAAAAAAGAAGGTTTAACTTGATTTCTTCCATGATTTAACAAAAGTATAGATGGTTCAAGTCAAGCATACTATAGTGTCCAAATACTATTGTGTCTCACTGTGTGTTTTAAACGTTTCTAATTGTACGTACAACCATAAAACACCCCAACAGATTCACTTCTTCGTCCCACGGGTTACCACGCGACAACCAGCCGTGGGTTTACGCGCGCGACACCCACCACGATAAACAGATAACGAGCTTGACACGTTACGCTCGTGTTTGACCTGTAAAACCTCTCGTGAGTGTCAGAGAACATTACAGGAGTCAGGATAAACCCTTTCGCTGGCCAGGACGAAATATCTTGCGACCACTGGTGTCATTAATGCTGTTCCACAGGCGAGATATCTCGCGTCAGAATTTCGCTTGCACGACACCGCAGCCGAGATATCTCACGTCGACGTTTACGCGACGCTACGTCATTGCTGCAGGTTACGTGCTGCCCAAATGTTGCCTCAGTGGAAATGTCGCCTGCGGAAGCCACGAACGAAATATTTTCTGGTCAGTATTCGATGAGCAAATTCGTTTTATAAGGAATATGGTACGTTAGTTATTGAAATAAGTAAGCTGCGATTTCTGTACTCTATTTCAATGCTACTTGGAAGCTTGATTAATTTGAATTAGAATTAAAGTAACGAAGACAAATCAACCTACAAACGTTTTCATGTTATATTAATGCATTGATAAAGATACTATGCAGATTATACAAAAGAATCTCTTCTGTTTTGTTTATTTTCATTGTTAGAAAATTCGATGTACGTATTACTCTTTTTTCTTTTTGAACAGTTGTGATTTCTAAAAAAAGGCTGGAAGTTGTACGTGTGTACTAATGTCTCTGAAAAGGTTGAAGTGAAGAAATTAAGACAAATCAACGTACAAACGTTTTCATGTTATACCAATGCATTGAGAAAGATACTATGCAGATTATGCAAAAGAATCTCTTCTCTTTTGTTTATTTTCATTGTTAAGAAATTCGATATATGTATTAATCTTTTTTCTCTTTGAACAATTGTCATTTCTAAAAGAAAGCTGGAAGTTGTACGCATGCACTAATGTCTCTGAAAAGGTTGAAGTGAAGAAATTAAGACAAATCAACGTACAAACGTTGTCATGTTATACCAATGCATTGAGAAAGATACTATGCAGATTATGCAAAAGAATCTCTTCTCTTTTGTTTATTTTCATTGTTAAGAAATTCGATATATGTATTAATCTTTTTTCTCTTTGAACAATTGTGATTTCTAAAAGAAAGCTGGAAGTTGTACGTATGCACCAATGTCTCTGAAAAGGTTGAAGTGAAGAAATTACATAATTATTCCCCTACTCGATTGGAAATGAAATATAAACAGAAATTGACAGTAACTCGAGCTCCCATTGAAACAGTGGGTATTAATGCATCCAGTTCTTGTGGATACACAGAGTACATCGTTATGTAAATAACGATCGATGCAACGTACCCTGGTAAATTGGCCAGAATTAATAATAAACATTGACCGCGACAATCCTGAACGCAACGTATCCACTTCGACTCCCGTGTTCTAATTAATTTGCTCACGTATTTGCTTGCGCGCGTTTACCCGCGCTCGACACTGCGATACTCGCAGTACCCGCGTACTTACTCGAATACTTTTGCGCGTCACTTACAAACCATGTTTGCAATTGATTCATTAGAAAAATATGGTTGAATTATTTTCGACAAGCAAAGAGAAACAAAAAAGAAAAATTATGGGTGAAGTTGAAGTATGTAACTATGGTTATTGAGATATTTTAAACTAAATTGATCGCAAAGCCGCAATTACATTACCGTAATTTATATTTTAAACTAAAGATCGTAACCATGCACGCTTTTGTAGTAATGCAAGACAGTGAGACCACTCGTCTGGCAATACTGCGCCATTTTCATCTGGTTAATTTATATTAAATTATCTTGTTAATTATTAGGTTTAGGATTATCATATATTTATACTTTTTTACTTAAGATTTGGTACTTTTTCCATTTACGGAACAAAAATATACTTGTTCATTTGAAAAAGAGGAAGTTGGCCTTAAAATTTCGATAAGTACTCTGTATGCAACTAAAGTTAAGGCATAGTCATATTTTTATTTTAGAGATATGCAACTTTTATGCTTAACAATTTTTTATTAAATGCGTAGGTTGAAAGTTGTGTGCAAATTACATGATTCACTTTGTGGGACAGTAGACTTCTTTTCCCTCTTCTTTTCGTTATGAAATTGTGTCTTTTTAACTTTTCATACTTTTATATTTCTTCTGTTTTCTATGAAAAATTCCTTTCTCTCTTCTTTTCTGAGCTGCAGTGTCCATCTCAATTCTTCTTCATTTCTTTTATTCCACAGAAAGTCTTTGCATTAACTTTCTACGTTCCCTTTAAATTCCACATCAATCTGCATCGTCTCCTCTTCTCTCTTTGCGCAAATGTCTTCTTATCTTCCACATCTTCTATATTTTTTTCTATTAAAATTGATTCCAGTATTTCATTTTTTTACGCTTTCTCATCCTATTTTCCTAGTTGTTTCAATCTAAAATTGCTCTTATTCTTACTATCATCTTTCATGTCTCGCGCCAGACACTATTCTTCTCTAAAACAGAGTCAAACGATTAAAATGCTGCGACTAGCGACTGGTCAGAGTTGCGATGGAGATCGATTCGAAGGTTGCAGTTTCTATTTATACCGCAGAGAATGGTCACAAAGCGGAAGCATCGAACAATACAGAAGCCACGGTTGATTCCCTCGAAATTGAAAGATCCCATTGAACCTCAGCATCCAAGTCACGGTTACGCTGCGCCCTGCCAACTTGAAGCGCACCTGACGAGCGAAGTAACTGAATTTCCCTCCAACCGCTAACTCCAATTAATCGAGCAACCTCTGCCAGCCTCGAAACTCGACTCAATCTCGCCTCGAGTCGAAGTTACAGGATAACGCACAATCGTCGCGCAGAGATACGCAAATGACTTGGAAAAGTGCGCGCACAATGGCTGGTCGGTTGAAAAGCATCGATAAAACGGGGTACAAAGACGGCCACGAGGAAGCTTGACCGATAGACGAATGCGGATGCTAATCGTAAATGGCGGAGAGTCGGAAGGGCATTATATAGAACAGCATTGGTTGCGGCTGTAACCGGGTTCTTCGATGCACTTCGTCATGCGCCCCTCTGCCCTGTTTAGAATTGAAGAAACTCTGGGGATTAAAGTAGCCGAATCAGCACTGGCCTTTTCCCTTGAAACGCGACAGTTAGTCTCCTTTATTCTATTTTTGGTATAAAAATAGAACAGAATATACTGCATAGAGAATTTTAGGATTTCACTGATTTTGTAGAAAGTAAATCTTAATGTATATTTAAGTGGATGAAAGTTGGTAGAAGAAGTGAGAGAAAAATGCGAACCATTTTTGTAATTTTCTCAATGAAATTCTCGTAGACATAACGTTAATTGACGTGGTCGCAAATCTTTGAAAAAAAAAACCTAAAAAAGGAATCCCAAAGTGAAACTTTTGACTCGTTATTTTTTCATTTTCAATCTTCAATTTGTTCAAATTTTATATTCTAAATGCCTCTTATATCCTTTATTCTACTTTTAGTACAAAAATAAAACAGAATATATCACATAGAGAATTTTAATATCTCACTGTCTTTGAAGAAAGTAAATCTTGATATATATTTAAGAGGATGAAAGTTGGTAGAAGAAGTGAGAGAAAAATGCGAACGATTTTTGTGATTTTCCCAATGGAATGCTCATAGATATAATATTAATTGATGTGGTCGCGAATATTTGAAAAAAAGTTAAAAAAGGCATCCCAAAGTGAAACTTTTGACTCGTTATTTTTTCCATTTTCAATCTTCAATCTGTTCAAATTTTATATTCTTAAGGCTCTTATATCCTTTATTCTACCTTTGGTATAAAAATAGAACAAAATATATTGCATAGAGAGTTTTAGGATTTCACTGTTTTTGAAGAAAATAAATCTTGATATATATTTAAGTGGATGAAAGTCAGTAGAAAAGATGAAAGAAAAATTCGAACGATTTTTGTAATTTTCCTATAAAATTCTCGTAGACATGACATTAATTGACGTGGTCGCGAATCTTTGAAAAAAAAGCTAAAAAAGTCACTACCAAAGTGAAACATTTGACTCGTTATTTCTATCATTTTCAATCTTCAATCTGTTCAAATCTTATATTCTAAATGCCTCCTATATTCTGGGTTTCTATCCTAGAATAAACTCTTGGACGTCTTACAAATCTGCAAGCAAAAGTTCTATGCAAATAGTCTGTCTCTCCATTGAAAAATTGAACGTCTGCATACTCCCTGTTGGAGATCACAGAAGGAACAGTCACCCATCAGTCACTCAATCTTAATGATTTATTATACCATAGCTCAACAGAACAATATATCACACACACAAATGGAAATCTAAATCCAGACAGAACAGCAATCGCATCCATGTTGCAACTTGACGTACCCAATATCCCAACAAGCGGACAGAGAAAACGCAGCCTCGCGAATCCACAAACGAGACAAATCAGCAAGTTAATATCGATCGTCCCAGTTTTTAATTTGTCCCGACTCTTATTGTTACTCGAGCAAAGTAACCAGCCTCGAACATCAAACCACCCCTTCTGTCTCTCGCTACCCCTAATTGCCGCGGACGTTCGAGGTCTCTCCTTAAAAATCTCATTATCGTGCTGGTCGAAGGGTCCTCGTGGGAACCAGCTCGCGGTTCAGTTCGTTTTAAAGAACGCAAATGTAACTGGTCGACCAGCAGAGACAGAATCGAACAGTTCGTTCGTTCTCCTCGGACGATGGTCCCTTTTCCAACTTCCGTTCGCCGCTCGACGCTCCGCTGCCATTCTCTGGCGTAACTTTTCCCGTTTCCCAACAACTTTTTACACGGCTAACAAATAGGGGTGTGTTTCCCTCTGGTGAGCTTCCTTCCGCGCGAGAGGAAGTTCCGAATTTGCTTTGCGTTGGGATCGATAGCGTTCCGGTTGATCGGGCGAGAATTCCGTTCCACGGCTTCTTCTTCTTCGTGGGAACGTTGTTTCTATGGGGACGCGAGCGTCCTTCGTGGTTCCTCAGCGAGGATCAAAGGAATTCTCTACTATTCCAGGAGAGAAAAATAAGCTGCATCCTTGGATTACTTCGTTTCAACTGGGTCTTTTTGAAGATCAGTGTATCATCTCTGTTTTACATTTTTTTTATTTATTTGTATGGTGAGTGTAATTTGATGTTTTCTTTGCAAGAAAGTGATTAGTTGAATGATGTACAATGTTTTGGTAGATGGGAACGTAGCTTCTTTGGGGACGCGAGCGTCCTTCGTGGTTCCTCAGCGAGGATCAAAGGAATTCTGTACTATTCCAGGAGAGAAAAATAAGCTGCATCCTTGGATTACTCCGTTTCAGCTGGGTCTTTTTGAAGATCAGTGTATCTCTGTTTTACATTTTTTTTATTTATTTGTATGATGAATGTAATTTGCAGTTTTTTTTTTTAGGAAAGTGATTAGTTGAATGATGTACAATGTTTTGATGGATGAGAGAATTTTTGAATTCGCATACGACCATCGATTGGTCTAGTAATGATGGAAATCGTCACAGTGGATTGTGATGAGTTTAATCAGGCACAAACTGTTACTTAATAATGAATGCTTGGATAACTATATATATATTCATTTTATATAATGGAGGCTTATTAATTATTTCATTCGGATATGCAATTAAAAGACAATTGATTATGCTACTTCGGTACGATCATTTATACTGCGTACATTTATCTGTTTATAAAGAATATGGTTCATTGAATTTAATTTTGAGATAATCTGCTTTATAAAATTTAAATGGCTGCAGTATAAATGCAAATATGCTTATAATTGTGTATATATACACACATAATTAATAATAAAATTTATACGTATAATTGATATGTACATAAATCTTATTATTAATTTAATCATTATATAAAATCATATATTAGGTAAATATAAAATAAGTATGCCCTTGATGTCTTCGATTAGATTCAAGTCGAAAGAATTACCTGGTCACTAAACAATATACAATAAACTAACAGTAAACTAAACTATTTTAATAAATACGAACATTTCAATTTGTCTAGAAACAAAATTATTAGGAACAAAATGATTGAAAATCGTGAGCAGTCATAATTAACAACCAGAGATTATAAAACACAACAAGTAATAATCCTGTCAAAATCATGAGTAGTCATAATTAAGTCACTAACAATATACAATAAACTAACAGTAAACTAAATTATTTTAATAAACATGAACATTTCAATTTGTCTAGAAACAAAATTACTAGGAACAAAATCTAGGAATAAAATTATTGAAAATCGTGAGCAGTCATAATTAACAACCAGAGACTATAAAATACAACAAATAACAATCCTGTAAAAATCGTGAGCAGTCATAATTAAGTCACTAACAATATACAATAAACTAACAGTAAACTAAACTATTTTAATAAATACGAACATTTCAATTTGTCTAGAAACAAAATTATTAGGAACAAAATGATTGAAAATCGTGAGCAGTCATAATTAACAACCAGAGATTATAAAACACAACAAGTAATAATCCTGTCAAAATCATGAGTAGTCATAATTAAGTCACTAACAATATACAATAAACTAACAGTAAACTAAATTATTTTAATAAACATGAACATTTCAATTTGTCTAGAAACAAAATTACTAGGAACAAAATCTAGGAATAAAATTATTGAAAATCGTGAGCAGTCATAATTAACAACCAGAGACTATAAAATACAACAAATAACAATCCTGTAAAAATCGTGAGCAGTCATAATTAAGTCACTAACAATATACAATAAACTAACAGTAAACTAAACTATTTTAATAAATATGAACATTTCAATTTGTCTAGAGACAAAATTACTAGGAACAAAATTATTGAAAATCGTGAGCAGTCATAATTAACAACCAGAGATTATAAAACACAACAAGTAACAATCCTGTAAAAATCGTGAGCAGTCGTAATTAACAAGCAGAGACAATAAAACACAACAAGTAACAAGCGATACTGACAAATAAATCCGTATAACAATGACAATACTTGAAGTGCAAACTAAAAATTGCCAGGAAATCAAGAAAAATACGTGACAGGAACCAACGACAACCTTTCTAATCGGGAAACTCAGTCAAAGGACACCAGACTCGTCGTCCCAATTTTCCGCAGTTCCCCTCGGCCCCCTCGTCGCTCAGTTCGACGGCGACGAAGCGCGAACCAGCCAACCAGGTCGAAACAATCGTTTGAAATATCCACGGGGACGTCAGACGGGCGAACGCCGAGCGGAATGCGGCGGGTTGGATTGAAACGTGCTCGCACGTAATTCTTTATCGCGAGGGGGGTTGAGACACGGTGGCCACGGAAGTGGCGGGCGTCGATTCGACGTCGCGACACGTCGGGACGCCTCTGTGGACCTCGTCCCCGCTGCGCTCGATCGATTCGACGTATCAATCCCGGACGCGGCAATTTTTGCGTGCCACCCCATCGCGCGTAATGAATTCCCATCCGACCTCCATTTTCGAGCGGTTCCGTTCACCGATCCAGATCGATCGCAGCTTCCCCAGGCTTCGAATCGTGCTACGAACACGTATGACCATGCGAAGATAAATTCTCTGTTGGTCGAATGAATTTTTAAATTGGAAGTTTCAGTGAGTCTGGGAGGGTGGCTGATACGTTGACTCGTACTACTTGCGTTTCTTACATCTCTGTTGAAAAGGTGGGGAATTTGAGGGTGTGGATTTGAGGTAGACGTTTGTAATTACTTGGAGAGTAGTAATAAGTCATTTGAGCTTGATGGGTTCAGTTACTTAGGGTAACTCGTGATACGTTTACTTGGACTACTTGCGTTTCTTACATTTCTGTTGGAAAAGTAAAGAATTAGTGGGTGTGAAATTGAGATTGATATGTATAATTGCTTGGAGAGTAGTAATAAGTCATTTGAGTAGTCAGTTTGGCGGGTTCGGTCATTAGGGTGACTCGTGATACGTTGACTCGTACGTTTCTTACATTTCTGTTGGAAAGGTGAAAAATTTGAGAGTGTGGATTTAAAGTAGATGTGTGGAATTACTTGGAGAGTAGTAATAGGTCATTTGAGTAGTCAGCTTGACGAATTCAGCTATAATACTTAGAGTGATTCGTAATACGTTGACTCGTACTACTTGCGTTTCATACATTTCTGTTGGTACAGTGAGAAATTTTAGTGTAGATTTGAGGTGGACGTCTGCAATCACTTGGAGAGTAGTAATAAATCGTTTGAGTTGTCAGGAATTATTCTTTGATCATTGTATTACAATGTATTGCATATTATCGACTTAAAGCTTGACTTGTACTACTAGCAGTCTGCACTTAGTCTTCTACTTGAAATTAAATGATGTATTCGTTATGTTTAGATCAATCTTTTGCTATGAATGAATGCATATAAGATGTATCTATATATGGAGAATGTACACACAAAATTTTTATAGAACTGAATAATTGATAACGAATATTTATAAACCTTAACAATAAGAATTTCAGGATTACTTCAATGAAGTCTTAAATTGTATAGATTATATTGTAGAGTTTGCTCGATTCATTGTATGGTATAGTAAGAAGTCGTGTTATACATGACGCAACAACAGAAACAAAACAAAATGGCAGCTTTACTGAAAATGGGGCAAATATACTTATATATTGATTCTATGGACTGTATAACTTTTAATTTGTATATTTTCACTACTAATTACTTGATTCAGTTATAATTTGGTCTGAATACTCTTTATACATGTATGCATTTGTGGTGGAATATTTAGTGAAAAATTACAGATGTATCGGATAGTTTCAGCGAATATCTTATAATAACAAGAGTACAAATGCTCATACCAATTACTTGTATCATTTCTTGTACCTAGAAAATGTTATCCATGAAGAAATTTACATATTATTATACTCAAATCATAGCTAAACACAAATAATTTATATTACAACAATTTTTATTCGTTCTTAAATTAGAATGTTGAAATAGAGCTAATTAATACCAGAAGATAGTAAGAAATCTTCACTAAATCTCCATATTACTGCTAAAAGGAGGGAAAGCCTCGTATTTTATTAATAACCAGATCCTTTATTTCCTAATTCTTACGTTCGAGGCAACGTTCCATAAAATAGCCGTGCTATAGAATTGCAAATTCTTCGAGAGAAGCACAAGATCATCACACTTTGCATTTATCCAATTACCTTTTCCTGCAGCTTTCTTCTCGCTATGAGCGAAAATCGAGTCCCCTTAAAACCAAAGCTTACATTAACCTCACAAAATGGTGGCATTCCTTTAATATTTCACGAACATTCTCCATTTTCCACCAATACACTGTATCATGCACTCAGTGTAATAAAAACAATTCTGAATCTTACAATTCGCATGATTCAACGGTTCCATAACTTCATTTGTCATCGCCAAAGCGTGCTGCAACGGATACATATCGCGAAAAATGGATATCTCCTGTTCCTCCCTGTTGTCGCGCGCAGAATTCCATCTAGAAAATACGGAGGCGACATTGGAATAAGTAAAATACCGGAACAAAGTGTATCTCGCGATATTATTCCATAGCAGCCATTTTATTATCGAAGACGCGGCTGAAAGAGGCGAACGCGGATAAATTTCGCATGGATGAGCACCGGAAATGCATACGAGCGACGCGTATCGTTGTATCCGAGAATAACGTCGGGTCGAACGAGTCTGAACGATGCCTCGCGGAAGCGTTACGTGGCAGCGTATCCGTTCTGCATTATCGCGCGATTGCCTTGTCTACGGTGTCGTAACGCGAGGAACGTTTTACCGTCGAGAACTGGAGATAAGAATGCTGGAAAAGTCTTTGTTACTTTGGGATCCCAGAAGCGGTTTATACGTCGTGGGAATACAGATATCTCGGTTCAACTCACCCACTGTACGGACTTAAATTCCTCTTGCTCCATCGGACGTATCCTTCGCGCGCCTTGCGTTTAGCATTGTTCGTGTTCTTTCGTTTTTCTGGGTAGATTTCGATTCTTATTCGAGTTGTTGTGTTCTACGTGGTGGGTTCTGAAGTGTTTACGTTTTAAAATTGTTTTATTGCTAATGTAATTGAAATTGAGCTAAAGTTTATCATTTTGTGTAAATCCTTGCGTTTAGCATTGCCGTTTAGCCTTGCATTTAGCATTGTTCCTGTTCTTTCGTTTTTCTGGGTAGATTTCGATTCTTATTCGAGTTGTGTGGTGGGTTCTGAAGTGTTTACGTTTTAAAATTTTTTTATTGCTAATGTAATTGAAATTGAGCTAAAGTTTATCATTTTGGGTAACTCTTTAGTTTCTGATTAATTGTTTTATGGGAAATTGTGGAGGTGTGCTTTTTATTCCTTTTGCTTCGTGTAATATATTATTTATATAAAATATACTAAAATCTGTATTCGACTTGAAGAGAGTTCTTGGAACTCTTAAATATAATTATTTATTAAATATCGCGAACAAATTTAATTGTTCTATCATTTTACGTCTAACCACGACATATAATGTTACATAAAACTATAATTTGTTTTCAAAAGAGAAGTTTTTTAAAGCGTTCGATATTTCTCCAATTTGTTACCATTGAAAATTGAACAGTCGAATTGAACCTAAAAAAATTGAAGGTGCGTGCGAGTTAACCGGATGTTGCGGTATAACGACTGACCAGCGACTCGTTAGCCGGCTGCCAATCGTTTCGCGGCATTGGAAGAGGAACTCGATCGAACTGCAATCTCTGCTTGCGGCGGTACGTTCGAAAGAAACACAAAAAAAAACGGACGAGAAGAGAGACAGAGAAAGAGAGAGGGGAAAAAAAAGGGAAGAAACGTATCGCGGTGGAAAAGCCAATCCCGAGTTACAAACAAACCAGAATCTATCAGCGTGCTTCCCTCTCGACGTCTATTAAAACTTTTTAACTAAACCGTTCCCGCTTCCGTCCTCGTATTTCTATTAAAACTTCGCCCGTCCTTCTATTCGAGCAGATATTCAAATCAATAGAGAAACAAACTTCGCGCCGCGTCTACGTCTTCGCTTCGATTTCAATCGACGTTTTTATCGTTCGAGCGAGATCATTCTCAGACGAAGTCGATATTTTATTTGCTCGCGACGATGGATCAGCATCGCGAGAAACGGAGAAGAAGGAGAAGAAGGTTCTTTTATTAACGAACGTCTTTTTTCATGATTCCAGGCGATGGCGGCGGCGCCGGCGGAGATGGCCACTCGATGGTGGGCGGTGGCAATTCCGAGAAGAAAGTCGAGTACGAGACAAATCTCTTCCTCTATAATGTGAGTAAACAATAAGCGTACGCATCTCTCTCTCTCGTGTCGATTCTATCGGTTGTTCATATTATTGGTTGCATCGAATTCTTATTAGTTCGATCATTTTGTGAGAAATTTAAAGGGTTTATGTGCTAAGTTTGTTAATGTACGAAGAAACGTTTGAATTTTATGCAGAACTGAAATTGTTCTCGTATCAATTTTAATTTGTTGTGGGACGATATTAAAAGCACGGATCGTGGAATTGAATAATCTTTAAGCTACGAACTCAATATTACAATTGATAAAAGTGTTAGAAACAAAATGCATTACGCGTTTGTGCTATAACATTTTTTTATATTCTGAACAATAATCAATTTTCGTTGCTACTCGATTCCTTCGCTTTTTATTAAAGAAGATGTGCTGCGAAAGACGTAAACAATGCAATAGTAAATTCTAACAAAATGTAATATTAATATAAAAAAAATATATGAAGGTAAATATTTTTGGAATCATAGAAGTAAGAGGAAAATTCGTTGACCTGTTCGAAGACATCAAGACACATATGTAAATTTCTAATTTCTTCTAAAAAAGAAAAACTAACACTACAAATCATGTTTTTAAATTGAAGCAATCATTAAAACTGAATATATTCTGCATACTTATTATACTATTTTATTTAATAATCAAAACAAACCCCGAATAATTTATTCTAAAATTCGAACGATGTCAAACAAATTACGCGAACGAAACACACTGAATTTAAATAGTTATAGCAAAGAAATTTACTTAAAAAAAGTTTCTTTTTCGCCACCATGATTCAGCAAAAATTCAACATTTCACATCGACGAAAAAGCGATTTATATCGTTGAAACATCCTGCGCGCCTTTAATCGCTAGGAAGAACATTTCGGTGTGAATTTATAGCAAATAAATTTACTTAAAAAGAGTCTCTTTTTCGCCACCATGATTCAGCAAAAATTCAACATTTCACATCGACAAAGAAGCGATTTATATCGCTGAAACATCCTGCGCGCCTCTGAAGGGAGTGGCGACGCTAGGAATCGCTAGAAGGAACCTTTTCACAGGGGTGAATTTATAAATCGAGCTTCACCAGTTGTTTGTTATATAGCAAAGAAATTTGCTTTAAAAAAGTTTCTTTTTCGCCACCATCATTCAGCAGATATTCAACATTTCACATCGACGTAAAAGCGATTTATATCGCTGAAACATCCTGCGCGCCTTTAATCGCTAGGAAGAACATTTCGGTGTGAATTTATAGCAAATAAATTTACTTAAAAAGAGTCTCTTTTTCGCCACCATGATTCAGCAAAAATTCAACATTTCACATCGACAAAGAAGCGATTTATACCGCTGAAACATCCTGCGCACCTCTGAAGAGGGTGGCGACACTAGAAATCGCTAGGAGGAACCTTTTCACGGGGGTGAATTTATAAATCGAGCTTCACCAGTTGTTTGTTATATAGCAAAGAAATTTGCTTTAAAAAAGTTTCTTTTTCGCCATCATGATTCAGCAGATATTGAACATTTCACATCGACGAAAAAATGATTTATCTCGCTGTAAGATCCTGCGCACCTCTGAAGGGGGTGGCAACGCCAGAAATCGCTAGGAGGAACCTTTTCGCGGTGGTGAATTTATAAATCAAGCTCCACCAGTTGGATAACAGCGGCGAAAGTTGGACGGATAAGAAAACTGGGCCGGCGGAGGCTCCCTTTTCCGAATGAAGTGTCCTTCATTAAAACGCGAAAGAGAAAGATGCCGAGGGAGAGAGAGACAGGGCTGGATTCGCTCGAGTGTGCAATTCGCTTAATTGTCGTTCAACGAACAAGCAACCCGCGGAATGGATTCCACCGCGGTTGTGCGTCTCTTTTTGTTGTTCGAAACATTGTCCTTCGTCTGCGGTTTTTCTCGCTTTTGTTCCGCTCTCCCTCTGACGAGGCCCCTTTCCCTCCGAGTGTCTCTCGTTCTTTTTTTTTTTTCTTTCTTCTCTCTATCGTAATCGTTCCTCTCTCCCACTGAGCGGTTTGGATTGTCTTTGGGTTTCTTACTAAATTGTCTTAACTTCGTCGTTTACCCTCCAACGGACCAAGAGTCGAGGATACTTTCGTTTGTTGTTCTTTAATTGTGGTTCGAATTGTTACTTTGTGGATAGGATTAATTCGAATAATTCATGATGTTCGTAACGATGGTATTTCTGTGTATTGACCTGTGTCACTAGTTTCATTTTTCATAAAAGTATAAGGTGAAGGTAAATAGTTTCAGAACACTAAAAGTAAGGATTGTTTGATTTATTATCTTCTTATAGCAGTTTAAATGATTATTTTGCGCAAAGAATTAATAATAATACTGGTAATATACCAAACAGTACTTCTACGTTCTTATATATTGACTTACATCACTAGTTCAAGTTGTAAGAGCATAAAATCAAGAAAAATAGTTTCAATAAATTCAAAGCATAATTCTTTTATTTATTATCCCACGACAATAGTAGAAATGATTATTTAGTAAGGAAAATTAATAATAATAACAATGTAAAATACTATGACTCCTAAACTTTCATATATAGATACATATTACTACTTCAAGTTATTACAGAAAAATAAAATGAAGTCTGTAATTTGCAATACACTTAAAAGTTAACGATTCTTCGGTTGACTATTTTCTGACAGCAGGATAAATAATTATCTTCTAGAGATTAGTAATATTAGTAATCATAATATATCAGACGTCAGTCCTAGACTCATATATTGACCTGTATCACTGATTGATCAGCACACACATTGTTTAATACATTAAAGATTAATGTTTCTTTGATTTATTATTCTCTGACACTATTATAAGGGACTATTTCGCAGAGAGAATTAATAATAATAACAATGTACGAGACAACTCCCCTAAGTTCTCATACATTAACTTTTACAACTAGTTTACCTTATAGAAAAACAAAATCATCAGAAAAATGTTCATCACACAATAACCAAGGATTCTTTAATTTATTATTCTCCACCAATAACATAAACGATCAGTTTATACAAAGCCCTAATAATGACAATTATAATAAACCAGACCCCACTCCTAAGCTCTCACACATTGATCCATGCCACTCGTTCAACTCCTCACAGAAAAATACGATAAAAAAAATAAATAAAAAATTTCCCTACAAGCCCAGAAGAAAATACGAAAAAAACCAAGAGAAACCCTCTGAAAAGAAGTACGCGTAGATAAGATAAGTGCCACCGTGTCCTCTCTGGAACTCCATTATTAATTCCACCCTAGCCAGAGGGATCAGGAAAACCGATGTACCAATTCATCCGGAACACGTGAAGTTCTCGATACTTCTAGTTCGACGAAGTATCCTCTTCAGCTCTTTCTCGCCTCGTTCCCCTGGATAAAGAAGGAAGTGGATTAGAGGGCAAACGGACAAGGAGAGGCTGCTGTGGCGGCGTGGCCAATAGGAAGGAGAGATACAGAGGAAATCAGCGAAGATAAGGCCTGTCCTGGCCGGAGATAATTTCGAGCAAGAAGAGAAACGGATAATTGGATATCCAGGAATTGAGGTCGAAAGCAAACCGCGCGCGCGTTTCAGTCGACGAGGAACTCCGTGCGGCCAAACGGTGGGGGGGTGCACGTTAATTAACTGGCTATAGACAGCCGGGCCACGTGTTCCCAGCCTCTTTGCGCCATTCTGCGCCATCCGTTTTCCATCTTCCTGGTAACCGTAGCCGCGTCTCCGCGTGTCAGAATGCCGATCGTTACGTAAGATTGCACCTGGACACCCCGTCGATCGAGGGATTGCGCTTGAAAGTGATCCAACTGTGCTGCCGTCGGGATGAAACGGTTATTGGACGAGCCGTTCCCGGCTGTGGCTTTTAATAGAACCGTTATTACCTAACCGTATTTTCATTTTATTTCACTTCATCCCTTTTATCGTGGTTTATATCATTTATAACGATAGTTCTTTTATTTTGTTATATTTACTAAACTGATTTGTGGTTTTGTTAGTTGATACTGTTCTTGAGGATCTTTGTGATAAGTTAGAGGTTGTTGTTCTTATTTTTCACGATTGCTGCGGTTTGCTCTGTCCATTATGGATTATTCGCATGGCCAAGAATTAATTAGTGGCATCGCTTACTGATTTGTAGTTTTATTAATTGACACTGTTCTTACGAATCTTTGTGATAAATTAGAGATTGTTATTCTTATTTTTGACGATCGTTGCGGTTTGCTCTGTCGAGTATTGATTCTTCTCATGGCCAAGAATTAATTAATGGTATCGCTTACTGATTTGCAATTTTATTAATTTACACTATTCTTGCGAATCTTTGTGTTAAGTTAAAGATTGTTATTCCTATTCTTGACGATCGTTGCGGTTTGCTCTGTTAATTATTGATCCTTCGAATGGCCAAGAATTAATTAGTGGCATCGCTTACTGATTTGTAGTTTTATTAATTGACACTGTTCTTGCGAATCTCTGTGATAAGTTAGAGATTGTTATTCTTATTTTTCACGATCGTTGCGGTTTGCTCTGTCGATTATTAATTCCTCTCATGGCCAAGAATTTTATTAATTAGTGGTATCGCTTACTGATTTGTAGTTTTATTAATTTACACTGTTCTTGCGATTCTCTGTGATAAATTAGAGATTGTTATTCTTATTTTTGACGATCGTTGCGGTTTGCTCTGTTGAGCATTAATTCTTCTCATGGCTAAGAATTAATTAATGGTATCGCTTACTAATTTGTAGTTTTATTAATTAATACTGTTCTTGCGAATCTCTGTAATAAGTTAGAGATTGTTGCTCTTATTTTTCACGATCGTTGCGGTTTGCTCTGTCGAGCATTAATTCTTCGCATGGCCAAGAATTAATTAGTGGTATCGCTTAGATGGGACGGTAACTCGGTTAGAAACTTGCGAGAAACTTTGACGGAAACGTAAATCGAACCCCGCAGCATCTTATCGACCGCGTAGTCCGCGTATAAGTCCCTCTGGTTAGACTGATAAACGCGTTCAACCTGAAACCAACTTCCTCCTCCCCTGTTAAGCCGACTTATCGAAATTCGCCGAGAGGATTAACAGGATGGCGTAAATTAAAGGGAACGTGGCTCGAGTACATCCTCCGTCGAGCAGTTTTTCCTTAAAAGCTTCCTCCACGCGAATGTTTATTTGAAAATTCGATCCCAAGGCAGCTGCTCAATGTTGCATGGATCGTAGCTTACTTCAGCAGAACCGTTTCTCTCTTGCGAGGAACTGATCATTTATTCGAGCAGCTTCGACGAAAGTTCTTTCATAATTAAATAGTGTCTCATTCAACGAAAATGTATCGATAGCCAATAAAAGAGTCATATTAAGTATCGAGCAGTTTTTAGCTTGACAATTTCTTCTTTTATTAATGTGAAAACACTGTTTTCCAATGTTAAGATGCTATTCAATACTCGTATATGTCTTCGAAATTGAATATAATAAATATAATAACATTGTTGGAGTAAAAAATTGCATGGCGTTCTTTTATACATACTTGTTTCATCGCTAACGACATAAATGTATTTTTACAATTCTGCTGCAGCCACTTCACACGTATTCCTTTCCAATATATCCATTTTTCTTTTCGCTATTCAGTACTCCATATTTCTTACACGACACGTACCATCCAATATCTCTCTATTCCACGAGCAGTCCCAGACAATACTTTGCCCGCTTCCTGTCCTTCAACCATCAATATCTACATTTATCTCTCATATTTAACAACGCGTCGCACACCACTTCGAACGTTACGAACCAATCCACCTATGTTCTGCGATGTTCGACTGGTTTTACATTCTATTCCATTTTCTGTATCCAATATTACGCTGTCCACGTCCCATGCGCCATCTTACGTTCGCGCATTGTACATGCCATACGCAATGCTTGTTCCATTTCTTAGCTTTCATCTTGCGATAAACAAGTGTGTACTCTTACCATCTTTCATATTCTACTTCGCGTTACTTCTTCAGGTATCTTAACACGCGCATCTTGCTTCTCACATCAAACATTTCATATTGCATATGATCATTGCATTGAGAATGACATAAATATAGTTTACTGTAACGTGTGTCCAATAGTATTAGATATAATGTTTGAGCACGCGTTACGATGAGGCTTATTTTCGGTTGATAAGCCAACGAAGGATGTAAATCTTCGTCACGAACCTTTTCATCACCCTAAAATGCAACGTACGCCCTAATACATGTAGCAGTAATAGCAGGGATGTAAGTAGATACAATTGGAATTGACACGATTTCTTAATAAACAACAATTATATTTAACTTAGAATGAATTGACAAAGATCAAGTGTTTTTCTTGTTTTCTGATGTGTCTGAATCTGGTTTTCTACTAAGCTCTTGAATGATGAAGTCAGAATGTTTTATAGCGAATTCGTGTTTCGTGGAGGAGTTGTCAAGGGTGTGGCAATTAGATGAGACGTTGTTGATGGAAAATCTGTAAATTTGCTTCTTTTTCGGGAACTAGGAGAAGAGAAGAAGGCACAAAGAGTGGCGCAAGGGTTTGCAGCGACTAACAGTAAGGCACAATAGAAGGCCTACCGCTACAAACAACTAGCACGGTTTATGGTATGCGCAGCAATCGAGCCATTTTTGAGGAACTGTTTTAAGCTTTTAATATTTTCCGTGTATGCGATAATTAACTTTCTTCAACGACTTCGATGGCACATGCGGAAGCCATAAACCGGAGATTTCCACTGGCCATGGCCAAGCTACCCTTGGTCACCCAATGTAGGCATCAGACCCAACGGAAGTCTCGCTACATCACCAAATATGGTAACGACAAGGTCAGTTACCATCAGAGACACCACCACCCTTCTTTAAAAAGGTGGTGGCCTAAGGGTTGAAAATATTAGCGAGTGGCATTTAGTAAAAATAGGACTAACCAATCGAAAGGCGCGAGAAACATAGTCGACAAGACACCAGTCTCCTTCGAAAATTCCTCTGTAAAGCACCAAACAAAAATCTCTAAAAAACGACTACGCAACTTTGCACCCTGTCTCGAACATCCTGAGCATGCAGAAATAAACTCCTAGTGATAGGAACCCTTCAAGTTGTAGGTCGGTGGCGACTGGCGAGAGGAGCAGGTAATAAAACAATAAAACGACCAGATACATGATATATGCAATTTGAAGGGTCACTAGGAAGACTCAATTTTGAAATTTATGATGAAGCAACATCCTGTTGCTTTACGAGTGTATTGCTGCTATGTGTGGGTTAGGGGTTTTGCAAGATTTGAGAAATTTGGGTTTGGTAGCAAGATGTTTCCTTAAGTGAAGTATGATGAGTGTCTGAATAAGGATAAGCGGTTTAATTATTATAGCATGAATCGCATGTTTGTCGCAAGACAAATAATAATTAAGTTTACCTTTAAAATTGCAACTCGATTTAATTCAGAATTCTTTCACCACCGCAAGCGCTGGTGGTCCTCTGCGACGCCAAAGGCTTGCGATGAACCTTATTTTTCTTTTATTTCCCTTAAAGCTATATATATATCTGCAATCTATTTTTTTTTAAGCTGAATTTTCTAAAAATTACTGTTGAATTGTATCAAAAATTGGTGAGATTCTGCTCGAAGATAAACGAACAAGAATTTATTATGGAAATGTTGTATTTTTTTTTCTTTATTCATATTGGCAAAATTTCCTTCGAATTGATTAATAAAAATCGCGCAAGACCCAGGCAAACTTTTATTGATTAAAAAAGCAAATGCGTTGGTTGATCAATTCCGTCGTCGTCCGTCCAATTAAACCGTCCATTCGTTATATTTATCGGCTTTTTCCCCGTCCGGGTGGAATTGAATTTCCACCAAGCATCGTCTTTCCTCGCATTGAATATTTATAAGCCAAGTTCCTTTAATTACTTCTCGAGTCGCCTTCTCGTTAACGCGAAAAGAACGACCGATATAATAGCGAATATTCGAGGCCTGGCTGTCTTTTAAGCTTAAATGAAAACCTCGAAGATTAATACGATCGTATTCAAACATTAGAAAACGGTCTCCCTCAGTCGTCTAAATCCTGAAGACTACAAAAAACCATTTATTACCGTCCGTAGAATTGCGTAGAGTCACATATTTTAATGGATACCAACGTTACGAGTAGAAAAGTACGTGCATAGTCAGACACGAGGGAAAAATTCGTTTGAAACGGTTTTTTCTTTCTACCTAATTTTTCTTAATCGTTTATGTAGAAATAGAAATCAAATAATTGTCAATAAATAAATTCTGTGACAATTATTTGCATAATAAAGCAATAAGAAGTGAAATAGTGTACGTTTGGTCAGACGTAGCAAGTATCACTGATTTCTCCCCCTTTCTAACAACTTTTGGTAATCATAACTTATATACTAATTAAAAATGTAAACGGTTTTTCTTTTTACCTAATTGTTTCTTAATCGCTCATATACAAATAGAAATCAAATAATTTTCAATAAATACATTCTGCAACAGTTATTTTCATAGTAAAGTAATAAGAAGTGAAAAAGTGTACGATTGGTCAGATGTAGCAAGTATCACTGATTTTTCCTCTTTTCTACCAACTTTTGGTAATCATAAATTGTGTACTAATTAAAAATGTATCTCTAGAGCGCCTAAGGGAAATCGAGGAACGTGCTCTTGGAATTTTGTAGCCTGTAAGAGCAGTTTACGTTGCCAGGAATTTAGGTTGAGTTAGGTTTCCACCTGTGCACCAGGTGGAAACAACCTCAAAGCGATCCAATTAACTGCAAGTTTCACGCTAGCCTACCTGTCCGTTCTTCTGTGCTTAGTTCGTGCAAGTCGCGTCGAGCTGCTTCCTTAGAGTTCGACAACTTTTAAGTGTATCGTAATTTGCTTCGTTCTAACACTGTCCAATGAAATCGCACAATAAAGTCTAACCCAATCAAATGTTAAACACTGAACATAACAAAATCTGTACGCTGTGGACAATCAAATTTGTTTAGCTTGTAAATATTAATGCAAAAAAGTTGTAGCATTTAATTAAAAAACATTCCTAGATAAATAACATTTTGTTAATTAGAAGGTTGTTTCCTTTTTCGTACATGAAAAAATCTATGCACATAATTCAAATTTGTTGGTCTTATAAATATTAATGCGAACAGGTTGCAGCATTTAATTAAAAAACATTTCAAGATAAATAACATTTTTTAAATTAGAGAATTGTTTCCTTTTTCATACATAAAAAAATCTATGCACCTAATTCAAATTCGTTGGTCTTATAAATTTTAATACAAACAAATTATAGCATTTAATTAAAAAACTTTCCAAGATAAACAACCATTTGTGAATTAGAAAGTTGTTTTCTTTCTCGTACACTTCCATTTCTTTCTTGGCTCTCGTGAGCCTCGATCATGGTCCAACGACAAAGTAACATAAGCCGATTTTTTGGTTTCAGGAAGAGATGGAAGTCCGGCCTCGGATTTCCACGTTGCTCAACAGCTTATCGGACTACAGCACCACGATTCCAGCTGCGACCGACCCGGACGCTAAGCCTGCGCCTGTCCAAGGTGGGGCACGAATGGGCACCCTGATTGGTGTCTTTTTGCCCTGCATCCAAAATATTTTCGGTGTGATTCTGTTCATTCGTTTGACCTGGGTCGTTGGGACCGCTGGCGCCATTCAAGGATTCTTCATCGTGCTCTGCTGCTGCTGTGTGGTAAGCAGCAGTTAATGTATCGTAACAACCCTTGGCGGAGGGGGTGTCTTCCGGTATAATACGATAACCCCTCGTAAAGCTCCTGTATAGACTATCTCACGGATAATATGGGATAATAATCCGTATCACGTTGTATTACATAATTACATCATCCTAGAATGAGAAGAATAACAGCGTAGGGATTAACACTGAAACTGTAGTATGTTAATTGATGCTAACAGTGTTTAATAAGTAAATTTGTTGCTAATTTTCGTGTGACGAAAGTCGTGCGATTTATTTTGATGTTTGGTAAGATAAGAATTGATTTTTTATGATGGAAGTTGGTGTATTGAAATGAACAGAGTATTTTTCTGTTTGCGTAGACATAACGTTGTATTACATAATTACATCATCCTAGAATGAGAAGAATAACAACGTAGGGATTAACATTGAAATTGTAGTATGTTAATTGATGCTAACAGTGTTTAATAAGTAAATTTGTGGCTAATTTTCGTGCGACGAAAGCTGTGTGAATTTTATTTTGATATTTGATAAGATAAGAATTAATTTTTTATGGTGGAAGTTGGTGTATTGAAATGAACAGAGTATTTTTCTGTTTGCGTAGACGATGCTGACGGCTATCAGTATGAGCGCAATCGCGACCAACGGCGTGGTTCCAGCTGGAGGGTCCTACTTTATGATATCAAGAAGTTTAGGTCCTGAGTTTGGTGGCGCCGTGGGTATGTTATTCTATACGGGAACTACCCTGGCTGCTGCCATGTACATCATTGGCGCGGTTGAAATTGTCCTGGTAAATATTCAAAGCTTCAATTTTCAAGAATTCCAAAAATAGACTCGTGTTGTTATGTTATTCTTAACATCCCCGAAGCGCAGCTGTTGGATAACAATCTCTCTCTTCTCATACACTTAAAGAGTAACCTTTCAGACCTTCAACTATCCAGCATTGTCTTTTTATAGCAATTGAAAATAAAGTATCAAAAATTTTGAATCAAAAACCTTCAACTATCCAGTATTATCTTTTTATAGCAACTGGACATAAAGTATCGAAAATTCTGAATCAAAAACCTTCGACTATCCAGTATTATCTTTTCATAGCAACTGGAAATAAAGTTTCAAAAATTCTGAGTCATAAACCTTCAACTATCCAGTATTATCTTTTCATAGCAACTGAAAATAAAGTATAAAAAAATCTGAATCAGAGACCTTCAACTATCCAGTATTATCTTTTCATAGCAACTGGAAATAAAGTTTCAAAAATTCTGAGTCATAAACCTTCAACTATCCAGTATTATCTTTTCATAGCAACTGAAAATAAAGTATAAAAAAATCTGAATCAAAGACCTTCAACTGTCCAGTGTTATCTTTTCATAGCAATTAGAAATAAGTATCGAAAATTCTGAATCAAAGATCCCTATTTAAATAAAGACTCCTAAACACCTTCGTTTCTCCTAGACGTACATGGCACCATCTCTCAGTATATTCGGAGACTTCACCAAGGACCCCAATATCATGTACAACAACTTCCGCGTGTACGGCACGTGTCTGCTTATGGTGATGGGCACCATCGTATTCATTGGCGTGAAGTTCGTCAACAAGTTCGCCACGGTGGCCCTAGCCTGCGTGATCCTCTCCATCGTGGCCGTCTACGTGGGTTTGTTCTACAACTTCTACGGCAACGAGTCCCTCAAGTTTGTAGCCGCATAGTCCCTTTTAGTCCGAACTAATTTCTGCTGGCAAACTGGCTCACCGAACATTCTTGGTTGTTTTAGGATGTGCATCCTTGGGAAGAGGCTGCTGAAGGACATAAACGTGATGACGGACTGCAATAAGAACCGCAGCGGAATTCTTCATCAATTGTATTGCCCAAACAACACCAAATGCGACTCTTATTACTTGGAGAACAACGTGACTATTGTGAATGGAATTCGTGGACTGGCCAGTGGTGTATTTTTAGGTATATGCTTCCCAATAGTCCTTTAATTATTGAATCCATTGAGATACACTTTTAGAGCTGGCGTTCTAAATTAAAACGCAAACTAGGTTTTGGGTCTGAAAGTAATTCTGTTTACACACGAAGGAGAGTAAATGATATACGAAACGATGGATTTTATTAATATTACTGAATTTTAAAGGGTTAAAACATTGGACCATATTAAACAAGGTGATTCTATGTTTAGAGAATGTATGGGACAGTTTCCAAGAGGAAGGTCAGCTGATCGCTTATGGAAGAGACCCTAAAGACATCGACGTAATGTCCGATTCTTCGTTCAACCAAATCCAAGTCGACCTTACCACCACCTTCACTATTCTCATTGGTATCTTCTTCCCTTCAGTCACAGGTGATTCTCAACAAAGTTTACTATCACACATCTAAAATCTCTAAAACAACCTCAAATCAATATAACTGAAACATTTCTCATTTCCTATTTTGCTTACAGGAATTATGGCTGGCTCGAACAGATCTGGTGATCTAGCAGACGCCCAAAAATCGATCCCAATTGGTACCATCTGCGCCATCTTGACAACCTCCACAGTATATCTGTCCAGCGTCTTGCTCTTCGCTGGCACAGTGGACAATCTTCTGCTGCGAGACAAATTTGGGCAAAGTATCGGTGGTAAACTGGTAGTAGCTAACATGGCCTGGCCAAACCAATGGGTGATCCTGATCGGTTCCTTCTTATCCACCCTTGGTGCTGGCCTCCAATCCCTGACTGGTGCCCCGCGATTGCTTCAGGCCATCGCCAAAGACAGCATCATCCCATTTTTAACGCCATTCGCTACCAGCTCCAGTCGCGGTGAACCTACAAGGGCCTTGGTACTAACAGTCCTCATCTGCCAATGCGGTATACTCCTTGGCAACGTTGACTACCTGGCGCCCTTGTTGTCTATGTTCTTCCTGATGTGTTACGGCTTCGTAAATCTGGCCTGCGCCCTGCAGACTCTCCTTAGAACGCCCAATTGGCGACCACGATTCAAGTACTACCACTGGAGTCTCTCTTTCCTCGGCTTGTCCCTCTGCATCGCGATCATGTTCATGACTAGCTGGTACTACGCTTTGTTGGCAATGGGAATGGCTGGTTGTATCTACAAGTACATCGAGTACCGTGGCGCTGAGAAGGAATGGGGCGATGGTATCCGTGGTCTAGCACTGTCTGCAGCTCGTTACTCTCTTCTGAGACTGGAGGAAGGTCCACCCCATACGAAGAACTGGCGACCACAGATTCTTATCCTGTCCAAGCTGACTGACGACCTGGTGCCCAAATACCGCAAGCTGTTCGCGTTCGCCAGTCAACTGAAAGCTGGCAAAGGTCTCACGATCTGCGTCAGTTGCATCGCTGGGGATTACATACAAAATACTGGCAAGACTCTGGCCGCGAAGGTGAATCTGCGCAAGACCATCACGGAGGAGAAGGTGAAAGGGTTCGTGGATGTGTTAGTAGCCAAGGATGTCGTCGATGGCCTCAGTTCCCTGGTACAAACGACTGGTCTTGGTGGTATGAAACCTAACACCGTGATCCTTGGCTGGCCTCATCGCTGGAAAGAGTCGCAGGAGGGAAGAACCTGGAGAGTGTTCCTGCAGATGGTCAGAGCAGTAGCAGCAGCGAGGATGGCTCTTCTGGTGCCCAAGGGAATCAACTTTTTCCCTGATTCTACGGAGAAAGTGGTGGGCAACATCGATGTCTGGTGGATAGTGCACGACGGTGGTCTTTTGATGTTGCTGCCGTTCTTGCTGAAGCAACACCGCACCTGGAAGAACTGCAAGATGAGGATCTTCACGGTTGCCCAAATGGAGGACAACTCTATCCAGATGAAGAAGGACTTGAAGAAGTTCCTGTACGATCTTAGGATCGAGGCTGAGGTGGAAATTGTTGAGATGGTGAGTTGTGCTATTTATACGTTTATAATTATATTTAATATCGTTTTCTTCACCCTCCTTCGATTAATGGTAAAGAAGTTTATGGAAACATTTAACAGTCGATTGGTTTCTTTTGTGAGAGACACAGAAAATTATGTTTTCTATTTCCAACAAACCCTATTTGTTTTGAATAAATGAATTCTGGAGTAAATCCTATTTGATGGTGAGTTGTGCTATTTATACGTTTATAATTATATGTAATATCGTTTTCTTCACTCTCCTTCGATTAATGGTAAAGAAGTTTATGGAAACATTTAACAGTCGACTGGTTTCTTTTGTGAGAGACATAAAATTACTTTTTCTATTTCCAAATAATCTTATTTGTTTTGAATAAATGAATTCTGGGGTAAATTCTATTTCATAAGTTCGTGCAAAGCTGAGTGCTTATAATCAACGATGTTTGCAGATGGATTCCGACATATCCGCGTACACGTACGAGCGAACCCTGATGATGGAGCAGAGGAACCAGATGCTGAGGGAGCTGCGGCTAAACAAGAAGGAGTCCCTGGGAGTGGTGAGTAGCGAAATCGTCTTATTCAGGAATAGCTGTAAGGAAAATGAATTGTAATAAGATCAACCTCTCTGTACATACATATATATTTAATACGTAAGTTAAGAACTGCTACGGCGACGATTACTGATCGGTATGTGTCTGTTTGTTGCGTGCTCGTCACGGATAAGGTGCAGTCATTGGTGGACTTCAACGAGGTACCCGCCGAAGAAAATTTACCTCTGGTTTGTCAGAAAATTCCCGGAGAGTTCCTTCGTCTGTTTATCCCTTCTCAGTCTGTGTCTGCTGTCAGCGAGACGCACACACGTGTCATCCACGAATCCTCGTTCTTCCCGAGTCTCGTAATATAAGAAAGAAAAGAACAGCGATAGAAACTGAATAGAAACGTATCTCGTTTACGAACGATCCATTCGCAATACTTTACCAACTTACGCGTGTACTCTCTGCTGAGAACGACAAACAATAACACCGTTCCCGATGTTAACCCACTTCCGTATCGAGAAAATGAACTCTTGGAGGTGACGCGGGGATCGTCGCACCAGGACATTCACGAATCCCCACCCCGGTTAACCGAATCGAATCCAGATCTCTCTACCTGCCTGTCTACTACTCTGACTTGCTACTGATTTTGATTTCGATTTTCATTGCCGTAATCAATCCCCTCCACCAGTTTGCTTTCTTGCATCTCGACCACACTACAATCTACACGACCCGTCATCCACGGGCCACCACGAGCCAGGCTCCGGAACCGTTTCAAGCTTTTGATTGGCACGTTCATAGCCGTGAATGCTTCCATTTAGCGATCGTTCATTTTAGCCAGACCATTATAGAGTGCTTTGACGCTAGAGTTAGTCGTCTCTTTATTTTCTCGACACACCCACACACACTTTGACTGTCTCCTGCTGCTCGGGACAGCGTAGTCCGTCGCTGGTTCGTTGATCTTTGTTCTACGTGGCACAGGTGCAGGCGATCGTGGACCATCACCACAACGTGGACGTGAAGGTTGCGACCAAGGTCAGGTTCGAGGAGCCTAAGAGCCAGAATCCAAGCATGGTGGACGAGGCGCAGGAGAAACTGGTGCAGGAGGCGGACGCGTGCAAAGAAGGAGAGATGGGAGACGCGAACGAGACGGGCGAGGAGGCCAAGGAGGGTAACGACGAGGAGACCAAGTTGATTGGCGGTTCACCAAAGCAGGAGAACAAGGAAAATACTGAGAAGGAGGCGAAGGAGAACGAGGAGAAGAGGTCTGAGAGCCCAGAGACCAAACCCACGATTACACCGTGAGTAATGGTGATTCCATGGTTCTTTAACTTGTTAGTGGTAAATACTATCACGAAGATACGTGCGATGGTGTTTTTAGAGACGAGGGCGACGTGAGACGTATGCACACCTCGATCAAGTTGAACGAGGTGATCGTTAAGAAGAGCCAAAACGCTCAGTTAGTCATTCTGAATCTTCCTGGACCACCGAGGGACACCAGGATGGAACGTGAATCGAATTGTATCCTTTTTGCTTCAAATGTAGTATAGTAGACGACCATCCTATATTCACCACTAACAGAATTGTATCAGAACAACTCCCCTCTGAGTCCTCGTTTAATAATTCCGTCCTGACTTTAATAACATCTCTAATTGTAATATAAGATCATTTTATGTACAATCAGGATCAATTCATCCAAGCAAAGTGCACAAAAAGGTAGTCATTCATTTTTGTCAAGCTTCTGAAGAATTAATTCTTGTACAACTGTCAAGTTTGTACACGAACGTAATGCTTTGTATTGGCCGTTTTATAATTAGCCATGTCCTTTACTTTAACAGGTCTTATCTGCTCTTTCTATTTTGTGTCTTATAATTTCCTTAATCAACGCAACAACAGACATGGAATTCCTAGAGGTCCTCACGGAGGGTCTAGAGAGGGTGCTAATGGTGCGCGGTGGCGGACGGGAGGTGATCACCATCTACTCGTGAACTAGACCAGCTCCGACCGAAGTAATCGCCTCGCGACAGCGGAGACCTAGTTTACTTCTGAAAGACCTAAGAAACATCACCCTACGGAACACGTTGCTCTTGTGCCATTGTCCGAGCAGTCACTTGCGTTTCGCGTTGTGAAAAAGACACACATTCACACACATTACACACTACCCCACCCCCCTCCCCCCTCACACCTGACTACAGGAAGAAGAACGGCCGATCGACGATGCTGTATCCCCGTGGATACAGATGGGCCATCGATCTCGTCCGGATCGAGGTGTATTAGCTAGAAAGAGAAGCAAAAAGAGAGAAGAAGAAATAACAGCGACCCTCGACGAGAAGGCCAAAAGTGACATGCCAAAGGACAAAATGATTTCCTTCGAATGAATTTCAACGCGTAAACTAGGATACGTAGGATCTATCTTGTTTTAACCACTCGTCCCTTAACTCGATGAGAACTAGAAATTTCAGGAGAAAGAAAAGAGGAAGTGGTTTTTATCCGTGCCGCGCGCGATAGACACGCGCGGGGTGGCACACACGACAGACAGTTAGCATAGAGGACTGCACACAAGTACCATACTTCGACTTTGTCATTACATTTAAAATTCGGGTTCTGAAGAATTTTAATCGAGCGGAGGAAGGAGAGGAGCGGGGAAGCAAAAAAAAAAAAAAATACGAACAGAGGCAGAGTTTCGATCCTCTGCCATCGAAGACCCAAGGAAACGAGATTTAAGAATCGAAAGGGAAATACAAATGGTCGAATCGAAGGAGAAGTCGAGCACACCTCGTGGACAAAACGTACGGAAAACGCGGACAGAGAATCCATTACGACTCCGACGACTGTACTCCCGTTTTGAAACTGAAATCAAAATTTTTTGGTCCGAGGCTAAGATCGAAGCATCTACGAAAACCACTGCCAGAATACTTTCTAAATGCTTCGCGTTTAACCAAAGACGCGAGAGGCTCATTTTTCTACACGCATTGTCGTTATAGAGAGTATAAAATAGGTATGTATAAATTCTATACTGCTTATAGGTGAACTTAGGGTAGCCTAGGATAGCGCGCGGTGAACGCACGCCGATGAAGCGGACGGCGCGTGCGCGCGCGCGGGCAAAGCGCGCGCGTAAAGCGCTCGAGCGGCGGAAGTTAGGGGCGAAACGTTGGCAGCGTTGAACGGTTTTATGCGGACGCAGAAACGCGAGGACATGTCTCCGAGACAAAGAGTAAAGACCTAGGAATCAACCTTCTGGAATCCTAATTCGTGAAACAAACGCGAGACACTTTAAGGTACACAATGTTGTTATCGTGAAACTGACATAAAATTCCCGAGGAAATAATAGAAAATTCTCGACGTACCGAGAGAAGTATGTTACTGCCAAAAGAAAAATAAAAAATAAAAAAAAAGAAAAAAAACATAACGAATAATTAAAAGTTCTCAAAGCTGTTAATTAGGATTGTATGGAAGGATCAATGGGTGAACGAGATCGATACGGAGGATAAATACGGTTCAGATTTTCGGTGTGGTAGAGACAAAGCATAGGCGCTAAGGTATTCTTGAAAATTACTAATTTGTATCACTTTAACATCGATATTACGTCAGGATTCTAATAGCAATACGAGTTCACGGTTTACTTAAAATTACGAATCCGCATCGCTGCATCGCTGAAACATAGATTCTACTTAACGATTAAACGATTCTAACGCTAAATGTCCTAAGGAAAGTATGTAATATATATACATATATATATATACATATATATATATACCGCGAGATCTCTTCTTCGAGTTACTAATTCGCAATTCGTCGTGTCGATGTAACGTGAGGAAACTAGCAATAGTAGAACTAACCATAGAGTTCGAATCTCTTAATGTACTAAAATACAGGAAAACGTATCGCGAAAGTCTTGAGACGTAACTAATCTATTATAGACGATCGATCTAGCAGTAGAATTCAAACTCTGAGGATAAAAAACGGATCTATTAACGCGTCGATATAATCTAAACACGTTGGCGGGGTGTTCGCCAGCGTCAGTACGCACAGAACATTAACGCGAAAGAAATCTCTCTTTTCATTCATCGTTTTATATAATAATACTACCTATACAAAATCTAAGAAAAAAAAAGAATTAAGAAACTTTCTCAGACGGTCTCGAACATTGCGTCCCCATAAAGGTTCAAGCCGTAGCGTTTACTTCCAACTGGCGCCGCGAAACGACGAACAGAGGAAACACGGCGAGCATTCCATTCGCACCTCCTTCAGGACTGATGGTTTGTTCTTTTCCATTGTAATTCTCGACCCGTTGCGTGTCGAAATCTTCGTCTAGGTTCGCGTTTATACTGTCCAAGGCCTACCAGTCCGATTCACCGCTCCAAGTACTGTCTGAATAGAAAAAAAGAACGGCATCAGAGCGTGACCAGTGCAAGCGTAGATACCAAGTTTTAAGCGCGTACTGCAGACGAGTCTGCAAGCGATTTGACTTTATGTGCGAGGGTTATAAAGATATTAACGCGGACGTATGCACGCTACAGGACACGCTACAGGACTAAGTGCAAATGCAAAACACACGAGGGCAAACGTATGTACGTAGTACCTGTGCAAACACACGAAGATCGATCTGTTCGATTGCTTTGAGGTAATGCAGTTAATCTATAGTGCGTGCTTAATCTTAAAGGAACGTGTCATGGTGTCGCTTGCGTAGGGTTACAGAACGGACGAACGAACGGTGAATGCCAAAAAAAAAAAAAAAAACAAAAGAAAAGAGGAAGAAGAAGTACGCGTCACATTCTTCGCGAGGATCCTTAACCGACTTTCATCGAAGGATAGCGTGTAGCGTTGTAATCGGTTGCATTTAAGTGTCGTGTGCATGTCACGTTTCATGCGCGGTTCGAAACTCTTCGACCGTGCCTCATTTTTAGATAGGCACTATCTAATATATACATATATATATATATATAAATATAAATATAAATATAAATATATACACATGACGAATAGTTTATCTATAAAAAAAAAGAGAAAGGGAAGAGAGAGTCGAGAGACAAAGATCTTTTTAAAAGAGAGAGAGAGAAGGAGAGAGAGAGAGAGAGAAATAATCATGTAGAACGAGCTACTTTTATTGTGCTCGTCGATATATACATTGTGTCTACTTAATCGAAGCCCGCGGACGGGTCGTGAGTCCGGATGAAGGTTTATCGAAACGGAAACGAGCCAAGCACTCGACGAATCTTCGCGTTACAGTCGAATCATCCGTCAGCTGGGATGCACCTGTGACAATTGCACGGTTTTTCCCTCTATTCGCCGCGTGGCTGGTACATAGGATGTTTCAAAGAGGGATTATAGAGTTTTGGTACTTATAAGAAATGGACAAGCAACGTTGTACAATTTTCTGTTCCACTGAAACGAGCGGTGTACTTAATTTCATTAGTTAAATATCTCATCCGTGTCATCCCCTGTAACCATGAAATCACGATCGCTAACGAATGAAACCAAGTTCGCTACTGGAAATAAGAGATCCATCGATGAACTACTCAGGCAAGGTACTCTATGTTTTACATTACGGAGTCTAGATCAATTTTTGAAACATTCTACGCGCAGACAAGAGCATCTGCGAGAAATAAAGATCAAAAGAAGGGATTAATTGATTTAACGACGAGAAATCGTCGTGCTTTTCGAGTTAAAGTCGAGGAACGAAATTGGACGCGCTGTTGGACGGCCGATACCGGCCCAATTACTCGAGAACGTCGCGTAGAGAAGTGGAAGGGCGGTGCAACGACGTTTCTTTATCTACCTCATCGCCAGCACGCGTTGAATCGAGCGAGAATAAAGGAGAGCAGAGGCAGAGGAGGACTTAACGGAACAATAGGACGTTGGACTGCCTCCAACATGGCCGACGATTGCGAGGGAGGACGAGAGCTGACGGTCCCGTGGCCGCGAGACGAAAAAGGCGCGTGGGCTCGCGAGATGCTTATCTCTGTCTCTATCTATCGTCCACGATGTTGCGACATGTACTTTCTAATTTTAATACGTTACTCACTTGTCGATTACCATATATTTTATGTATACTTGCCTATCTGATAGGCATCGGCACTGCATAGTTTATACGAGACATGTTGACTATGAGAAAAGTTTATTCGCTAGAGGAGACGGCAGAGGTACCGAAGTGAACGAGAAATTAATAAATAGACACGCAAGAAGAGTGAAAATACACGGAGAAAGGGGGAAACTGTTCCAGATAGAATGCTAAACGTGTTGTACATAAATATAGGTAGACTTAAGGTGGACGTGAACGTAAAGGGGTAAAAAAAAAAAAGTGATTGAAGAGGATCTAAGAGACAAGGTTCAAAAAAAAAAAAGATAAAACAAACGAGGAAACATCTTTTTCATAGATCAAACAGTATTGCAGTGTATTCTGCTGCCGCTTTAATATTTTACTATGTCGTATTTACTTGAAAAATGCACAATTGACCACATGGACACACATACACGTTACGTAAGCGTAAGAAGAGAAAGGGAAAATTAACCAAGATGGAAAAATAAAAAAAAAGAATATATATATATACATATATATATATATGTATACACCTGCGAGCTTGGCATTTGTCGGGGATTTATCCGTGTGTCGTTGTAGCGATGCGGCCCGTTGTGAACGGGCTCCTTCGTCTGGTTTAAATCACCACTAGGCTGTGAGATGCGAGCTAAGCAGCAGAGAATCTTGCTCGAGACCTCAATCATATGTGTCAAATCAAGCGTCAGATACTATATACACACGCGTATATACTTTTAAACCTTAATAAATCGTTTAACAAAATAAAAGTGAAAAGGACAAAAAAAAGATATACCGAGTCTAGCCCTCTGAAGTAAACGAACCAAAAAAAAAAAAAAGAAAAAGGAAAAAAAAGAAGAAAAAAAAGAACGAGATCTACCCTTGCTCGTGGCGACACCACTTAGTTTTTTCTCCTCTACACACGAACAAACGAACAAGACACACGTATATACATAAAAGTACACACCTTTAGAGTTCGAGTTATAAAAAGTGAAGAAAGAAGCGAACGAACATTAAGAAAATGTGAGAAGTGACGAAGAAAAACATGTGAAAGCGTATATAAGAGAGAGAGAGAGAGAGAGAGAGAGAGAGAGAGAGAGTCGTATTTCCTGTATACAGAGCGGAAGTTATGCGTTGAAACGACTAAAGGATAAAGGAATATATGGATGAGAACAGAGAATGCGGTGCGATGCGTTACAAAACGAATATATGTATATATAGATATGCACATATACGAAATTCTATAATATATGTGTATATATGTATATGTATATAGTAAAAAAAAAACAAATATAAGATATATTTGTAGATACGAACACTTTAGCCATCTGATTAGCGTATATAATAGAGTCAATACTGTGGAAAAAAAAAAATTACCTATAACTTTACCCCCTATACCCTTTTAGATTATAGACGACGATGAACTACTTGTGTAATTAACTTATGGAAGATGAAGTATAATGAATGAAGAAACTATATCTGCGATCAGATCGATTAAATAAATAAATGACATACACCTACAGAAGTCTCCGTTTGTCAATTGTTCACCGAATTATATTTCATTTCTGAACTTTAGTTCTTTGCCTCGAGAAATAAAAATATTGCGTTAAATACAATAACTTACTGTTAATTGAAATTACTTTTCGTGGAAGCTGACTTTTGTTTCAGCGACGAGATAGGCTCATCAACTTCAACTCTGACAACACAACTTTGTTGCAGTAAGAATACTGTGATGTTATTTTTTAGCTCTTTTCCTCGCGAAATAAAAGTATTGCGTTAAATACAATAACTTACTATTAATTGAAATTACTTTTCGTGGAAGCTGACTTTTGTTTTAGCGACGAGATAGGCTCATCAACTTCAACCCTGACAACACAACTTTGTTGCAGTAAGAACACTGTGATGTTACTTGCACCGCATATATTTGAGTAGTTTTATTGCAATTTCTTCTATATTTCCCGCTTTGGAGGTAAGAGAGAGAAAGATGATGTCAGAAAGAGTGAAATAGATGATGATGACCCTCCTTTAGAACCCCTGGCGCCATCTCTGTAAACACTGCTCAAACTGCTCGCACATAATTATCGACAGCAAAGTAAACTATTCTGTAAAGGTCCTTGCTACTATAATTTCTTCTAATTAACTTTCACAATGCTTGCTTTATATAACAATTTCGTTTAACAAATAATAAGTCTTTAACAAATTAAATAAACTAAAGTAGAAGCTTAGAAATATAAATCTAGATTTTATAAAGGAAAATTATGATGTGTTATCTTTGATGGCGCAGAAATAAGTGAATAATAAATTTGAAAAACGTAGCGAATGAGAGTCTCTTTTTTATACATGGCGCGAATTAATTTTGAAACAATTTCCTATCGAAAATGTACCTTTCGAAGAGCGGAAGTAGATGGCAGTGAATGTGTTTGCTGAGATGCGGAAGTCGATAACGCTACAACTCGAGAACTACTTGCGCCATCGCTTGGAGAAGCGCTGAAACTGGTCGAGCCTTAACTTCAGTACTTTTCACAGAGATGGCGCTAGTAGTTCTACAGTAGTTTACTTCGCTGTCGATAATTATGTGCGACCAGTTTGAGCACTTTTCACAGAGATGGCGCCAGGGGTTCTAGAATTGAGTCACCAGCATCTGTCTCACTCTTTCTTATACCTTTTTTATATATCTTTCTCTCTCTCTCTCACCTATAAAGCGGGAAATATGCAATGCATTGCAATAAAACTACTAAAATGTACAATAAGTTATAATAAAACTATTAAAATATACATCGCAACAACACAACTTTGTCACAGTAAATGCGCTGTGATCTCACTTGCGCCGCATAATATTATATATTTATATTATTTATAAATAATAAATACTACATATGGTACAATTTTAATAGGAGAAATGCTTTTAAATCTCTATTGTATACCATCATATTATATATCATTTTTATGACGATTTAAAAATAAATGTGTATGAGTTGTAACAACTATAATTGTTGGCTAACACCAATCAAAATGTCTGTCAATGCTCAATATGTTAATATACGCAATATGTTAATACACTGGTTACAAAAATTCATGAATGAACTTATAAGAGGCATGATACGCTGGTGCCATCACGACCATCGACAAGTGCTGACGTAGATGGCTATGAAAGTGATGCCACGCGACGCAAGTAACATCACAGTGCTCTTATTGGGACAAAGTTGGGTTGTTGGAAATAAGACTGCTAGCTAATTTTATAGACAACATTTCGAATGAAAAGATAAATGATTTTAATACTATAATAAAAATGATGTACGTTTATTTTTAATAATGTAATGCATCGTTGTTAATTTTTCCTTAAGGACTGACTCTCTCTCCGTCCACACATTTTTTATATAAATTCACTCATCGAACATTCTCGAAACTGTGCATTCTCTTATTTTCAAAAAAATAAATTTCTCAAATATATTGATTTGAGACACGTACATACATAATCATAGAAATAGTATCGAATATTGATCGTTCGAGAATATTCCTAATTTCACGATTACATCTTAAACTTCCACGCATGCCAAGTCACACTCAATAAAGTCAATCACTCGCTACACGTTATTCCTCATTTCTTCCAACTCCTTTCTTGTTTCATATTTCATGAAATAGCTGCAGCTATTCGATTAAAAGAAAATCAATAAAAGAGCATAAACAATTTTTTCATTTCAAATTTCGATACTACAATACAAAATTAAGTATATTTTTCTTTGCATATAATATTTCTCTTAACGTTATGGAGTTAGAGCATTTAAAAAATTTTATTAAATTTCTTTGGCCAGGATGTGCATTACACTTATCAGGACGTAAAATCTTATAATAGCTATTATATATATATAAAATAAAAATAATAAGATAAATTTCTTTCACAAATCTTAAACATTTACTTATTATACCCAATATTTATAGTACGATACACCGTTAACAATTCTACAGAGAATGTTTGCGATAGTGCGCGCTATGGTCCGTTTCTCTGTTCCGTCGGTAAGTTCGCGACCTACAGGAGAACGGTAACGGGTATCCTGTACAGTTTGAAGAATCTGTGTCACGAAAATACATTGGACGATATGTCTACTCTGTATCTAGTCTGTGCTACAAGATTCCCTTCGATGGCGGCGTTGTTGCTGTATGTGGACCCCTACAGATTTGGCTACGGGGCAGTCAAATGTCTCGTAAAGGAACTCCCTCCGCTTGCAAGTCAAAACAAATCCCGCGAATCTTTCGTAATCGACGAGGTCTGTGTTCTGTACGCGGTTGGGCGCACGGCGAGGTTGGCGTTGTGGGCGGTTCGGTAGGTTACAGCCAGTCCTGTTTGCTGCCCGCTTCGCCGGACGAGGACAAAAGGGAGGTAACGAATAAAAAAGGAAAACAGAAGGAGAGAAGCAACGACGAGACCGTCGAATACAACGAGAGGGTCTGGATCGAGAGTGACCAAGCGTCGAGTAACGGTGTTACGAACGAGCCGAATGTTGACGGGATTGGTAATGTCGAGTCTGTAGCCGATATCGAGAAATGGTTAAAAACACGTACGGAATCCGTGTCGAGCATGGACCTCGACACCATCAAATCGGGCGTAGAGGTGGGCGTCGACCGGTACCTGGGCGAGGAGCTCCAGCACGCTTTTCTGGAAAAGGACCCTGACGGTTTGTCGATCGATATCGATCTGTCAGACAAGAAACTGAATTTAGGTTATGACCCGTTACTGCAGGAGCTGCAAAATGAGAAGGATAGCTTTATACTGCCGGAGTTTCAGCTGGATCATCTGGATCCGCTCACGTTATCTCCGGACGACATGATGGTCGCCGGTGAGATATTACCGTCGACTAGTGCTCAACCTACTTTAAGTGTCCCTAATAGGGACGTCGAAGGGATGTGCACAGAGACTGAGCAAATTTCGTTGATAAAGAAAGTTATGATTTCAGATAATCAGGAGTCGCAGAATAAGTCCACGCAAGTCGTCGTGGACGATCTGCGTGATATAGATAGTATACATAAGGAAGTTCAGGTGCAGAAGGATGATAGCGCGTCCGAGACTAGTACGAATCTCTACGTGCAGGATCTGAATGCGGAGAATGCTATCGAGGAACTGGCGAGCGCGAAGCTAGCCGAGAGTGATTCGGAGAATGTGGTATTGGAACAGTTGAAGACGAAAGCCAGGGCGAAACTGGAGCCGCGTATTATTAAGAAACGTAAAAGGATGCCGGATATGCTGGAGAAAAAGTTTGACAATGAGATTAGAATATCGGGAGAGGATATCGTGGATACCGAGGATGGCGTGATGGCTGTTGTAGCAATATCGACAGATAAAATTTCAAATATGACGCAAATTGTTATAAACACTGGTACCGAGGAGCAGATTTATCAAGGAAAGACTTCTGAACTTATAGAAGCTACGGGAAATTTTCCAAAATTACCAAAAATTGAAACTTCGACAGTATGGAACGGAACAGTCGATAATATTGAAAATCCCAGTAACCAACACGAAATGGTGATATCTAATGCTTTAGAAGAATTAGGTATTACAGACGATAACTTGCAGCCGATATCTGTTAATGAACATGGAAAAATATGGATGTGTCCACGTGAAGAGTGTAAGAGACAATTTAGTAAACTTTATGCCCTCAAATGCCATTTACTAGCACACTATGGTGTTAGACCTTTTAAGGTAAATAAATTTTTTATCATCTCGAATTTCTTTCTATCTTTTTCAATCTAATTAAAACATATTGAAGCTTTCGAGTTTGCGATCCATATTCTTCAGAAAAGATTATTCTACGATTTTATAAATATCATAAGGAAGGATCGTAAGGAAAAATAAATAAAATTAGCCTTTAACCATGAGAGATTTTGTTTTTAATAAAGTACAAAATGAAAGTAACTATAACTCTTATTAATTTACTCAGACCGAAGGTTTCTAAACTTATATATTTCTTCAAGCTACTGATTTGATTAAACATTAAAATGATTCTTTAAATATTATTCGGTTTACACTTGAAAATCTCTGTATAACAATATAATGTGTATAAATAACTATATGACTATATAACTATATTAGTGTCTAAAATAATTGTGTTAATATTATAATAACTATATAATGCATAAAATCTATATTTTATCTATTTATCTATATCTTTTTCTTCAGTGTGACTTTGAAGGATGCGCTTGGGCGTTTTATTCGGAATTTAAACTGAAACGGCACAAAGAGACACACTTAAAACGCAAAGACTACGCTTGCGACGTAGAAGGTTGTAATCGCCGTTTTACTACAATTTACAATTTATGGAGTCACGCAAAGTTGCATAATCGTCCAAATAGAATACTATGCCAAGTGCCGGACTGCCAGGAAAAATTCCAGACAAAGAGAGCCTTGGAACTGCACATGAAATCTCACGACCAGAGCCATGCCCCCTATGTTTGTAAACATGAAGGATGTGGAAAAAGATATTATAGTAGTAATGCATTAACGTCGCATCAAAGATGCCATAGTTACAAAGAGGTAGACGTGAAATGTTCGTGGCCAGGCTGTGGCAAAGTATTTGATAAACCTTGCAGACTGAAAGCACATATACGCTCGCATACTGGGTGTAAGCCTTACCCCTGTACGTTTCAAGGCTGTCAATGGGCGTTTTCTTCCTCTAGCAAATTGAAGAGACACCAGAAGAAACACACCAATGAACGAAAATTCGTGTGTGACGTTCCTTCCTGCGGGAAAGCATTTATGAGATCGGAACATCTTAAAGAACACAGATTAACGCATAATGAAGGAAGATACTTCCAATGTTTCATATGTAATGCGAAATTTTCAGCGAAAAGTAGTTTGTACGTTCATATAAAGAAGCATCAAGGTAAAGGGGAAGTAGATATAAATTCTTGCGGTACGACCAATAACCAGAGTAAACGGAGTAAAACGAAGGAAACGCAATGCTCGAGGGTAAATCCTGTCGTGAAGTCGAAAAGAAAGTCAATAGATCTGAATATAAACTCAGCTTGCATAAACGCGTCCGCGGCAACGGAAAAATCTGAGCACAATGATACAATAATCATAAAGAACAATGAGAATCAAACTAAAGTCGATACAGTGCCTCTACAAGATCAACCAAAAACTTTATACTACTGTCCAGTCGAAACCTGTACACGCTCATATACTACAAAGGCTAAACTAAGAGCACACATGTTAAAGGCACATGGTACACCCGTGGAAAATTGCGATAAAACATCAAAAACGATGCCTGACAATTCGGTTTGCAATATGGACTACATTTTGTACACCGCACCGACGGTATCAGAGTCCACGGAGCAAATGATAATGGTAGCACCTTGCGATGCGGTTATTTTAAGTACTTCTACAGGAACAGATCGTTCCCTTCCTGAACCAGAACCGCCGCCTCTTAATAATATATTAAAGGTATCGGAACCTTCTTCGAATGTTACACAGAGACAATTGTCTGATCAAAACGTGAGAAAAGATCAAGGCTCAGCACGAACTGATTTAACGTTCACCGACGTGTGGAAATTAAAGGCGAACGGTGCTATGCCGGATTCGATTGTTGGAGCATCCGACGTTGTGTTAGGTACAAGTGATTTAGGAGAGGGTTTATTGCTCACAGAGGAATTGCCTTCAATGTATTATCAAGATGACGTAGTGGGAACGGAGTATCAGGTACTGTTGCTTGATTCAGTACCGTCTGAAAGTACTATAAACCTACGGGGGCTCGAATGAAATATATGACTGTACTTTGAAAATGGGTGGAGAAGAAACACTGATCATTGTTATTTTTTAATGTAGGATAAGTTTTAATATGGTCTGTGATCGAAAGGCTTGTTTTTAGCCTTGCATTCATTTATACTGCAGTCCATAATTGCTTCAAATCGTTATTTTATTAATAAATTGTTGCTATTTTTCCAGAAAGTTTATTCATTGTTCTATTGTATATAACATTCCTTGAAACCTTGTGTATATAATAACTAATGTATAAAATTTTCTTTACTAAACTTAAAGGAAATGAATACACATTTTGTAAAATGCGAGTAATTTACATACTGTACATTTCAAACATTGAGGATTTTTACTAATTATGAAGTAATTCGATAGCTTCAAGATATAATAAATGAAGATATAGTGAAATAGTAATAAAAAAATTGGGATGCTTTTATAACATTGATACATAATACAATTATTAAAAAAAATTGGACGATATACAAGTGGCGCAAAATTAAATATTTTCATACCTTATAAATACATACATACATATATATGTGTATATGTGTGTGTGTCAAAAATACCCTTATTATTTTCCTTATAATAATTTTCCGTATTATTAAAATTTTATAACTAATACTTTAATTAACAATACTATTACCCGTAACTCAAGTGAGTTCATTTTTTAAATAAAATCTATTTTTTTAAATTTTATCTGCATAAATATTAATTTTTTCTATAATGTATATGATGTTGATTAAAATACACTATTATGATTTAATTGTGAAGTAGATGTGAAATAATTTTGCAGTTTTCATGTATAATTAATACGATGTACATAATACGTAGACGTGTATATTCGCATTACAATTCTTATCACTTTATTGTCATTGCGATGTGAACTTCATTAAATTAGGATAAAAGGGAATTCCTTGTACAATTCTTTACACGGACGCTATTTGCAATTGTCAATAATAGTTTGCAGTTGGGAATGAAATTGTGTAAAAATATTTATATTAATATTTCGAGTTACGGTTTCGGACAGTGATAAGAAACGTAAATGATAATCCATTCTAAGGTATATAAAAAAAGATTTCCTAATTTGTTGCTAGTTCTCAAACAACGTGGGTTTGTGTCTGCGTTTTACTACACGATTGCTGCTCTGTTACGTACGATTTTTCCATTTTCTCGTCGATCTTCAAATACAATCGAATCTTTATATGTTCTAGCAAACACAATACAGAATGTGTTATAGTTACAAATACAATTTCCCCTACGCACACCACTGAAGCTTGAATAGGTTTTTTCCAATCAAGGATTTTATAAATGTAAGGCTCACCATTTTTGTCTAGACCACCGCACAAGTAGTACACTACCGAGAATAAAATATATGAAAATACTATCAGAAAACACCACCAGAAGTTTCGTAATCTAAATGGAATGCCCGCGATACAAAAATCTAGTACCATCAGAATACTGTTACACATATGTACCATAACGTTTTGGGGATCCATAAAGTGGATCGCGGGGTTGTATATGGCGCACCAATAGGTAATCGTAACAACAATCGCGGTATTGGTCGTTACAACAAAAAGGAACCAGTAAAGTTTGTCTATCGTTTCTAGCGTCAACGCAGAAGGATCAAAGTTCATTGCTTTTTGCAGTTTCCATCTTTTCGATACGAGGAAACCGCCAAGTAAGGCTTGACACAGGCCCAACACTAAATCCCAATTAGTCAAGTAAATTGGCCATTTAGCGTACGGCGGGTCAGTTGGAGTATAACTACCGAATTCGAAGATCGAACATACGACGATAGCAACCCAGGCCATGAAGATTAACCAACGGTAGAATAGGTACCAGGTAGCTACGTGTCTCTGACATGATGGTTCAGTAAACAGTCGTGGATGCGGCGATTCGTCTGTTTTATGGAACCATTTCCTTATTATTCCCTGGCACCAGAGCTTATTTACCATTGCTCGACGACCTGCAAGTAGATAATCCTTCTTACTAATGTTGTCCTGAATATTTCAGATTAATTAGTATAGAAATGTTATATAATTGGTACCATGAAGTCTTACAGGAGTCTAAGTTTCGAGTAAAACGTCTACAGCGTTCTTAGTGAACGTAACAAGTGTTGTCGTAATACACCCCACTACATAACATTAGAAGTACACGGGTGATATGATTTTAATTAACAGTAATTTTCCATAGATTACAGGAATTTCAATTCGCACGCGAATATCAAATCATATTGTTACGGAGTGTCGGAAAACAATAATTCAATATTTCGATGATATATAGAACACACTCTACTGAGTAAACGTAAATCAAAGGGTAAATCTTTTGTGGGGCATAAATATTTTTATTTGATATCATTATGATTAACGTACTTAGTTAATCAAAGAAAATTTGAAAGTAAAGACTTACTTAATGACGTATGGTCTTACTAATGATCGCGTGACGCCGGTCGTACTAATGACTGAACGGTTTTCTCTCGAAAGCAAATAAATTAATTACAATGCTATTGGATTGCAATGCAATTATTTTTATACCTCGTGTACAATTAACTTTTTGACCTGTGTTATAATGGTTTTTTTTTTACTCAGTACACTGTGCTCAATATATTATGTAAATATCGAACGATTATTTTTACGATATGCACGTTCGTTAATTTCCGACAAATTTCCCGCTCAAAACGTTTAATCTGTTCTAAATCGATGATGATCGAAATAGGTGTTTCGAGTAATCGACAAACGATTTTGTGTGGACAGCATTGTTTTTATGTGTGCAAGAGTAATGACAGTGTTGTGACGAGTAATCATTTCAATGCCAAGTGTTATGTTTTGGAGAGAAATGTGGAGCAGTCACGCAATAACAATTTTCAAAAACAATTATTTCAGTAAATCACTTACACGGCGAACATTGTACAAGTTGAAACAGAAACAGTTTCGGAACCGACAGATATTTGTATGATGTTAACGTCATATTGCATGCGTGATAATCTCCGTTAAAATCTTGACAAGCTAGATAATACCGTCGTCGTAGCGGTAGAAACCTAACCTCCGACTGATTAGAGAATCACTGTGGACGCAACCGTATTGGTTTTACATATAAACAATTTTATTTCTACCGCGAATAATAGTGTACATTCAAATATGATTTTCTTGGTTCCATTTTATTAACTTAAAAGTTCTATTAAATTCCATTAAATTAAATTACCATTAGTGACGTTGAATTCAAATGGTTTTTAAATAATGATAATAAAAGTAGGTATGATAAAAACAATCAGAATCCCACAAATATCAGCCACATCTGAGTAAATACAAATATCACAAGTTTTATCCAATTTGAACTTTATCCAATTTCCGATAAGAGATTAACACCGGAAACAAGCATACTTTTGTAAGTAAACATTTTAATAAAATGCGGTGTATAGAATTTATCTTTCCATACATAAACACTTTTGGAAATTAGTAACTTTTCAGAAAATAAGTATGCACACGCGTAATACTCGGTACATCGTCAACATTTCAAAGTATGAAAACGTAGAGTACAATTTCGATCAACCAACACTTGAAGCTTCTATCGTCTCTAATTATTAATTTAACGAGATATTATACAGAGTTCCCCTTTCTACACTACCTCTACGTCACATTATAGTTTTGTTCAAACATGTCTAACAACAAAAGAGTGAAGCGATACTCTAACCAACATTTACGTGATACGTTTTGGAGGTTATAATTGCTTGAACGAAAGAAATGAAGAAAAGGAACGAGTCGAGACACTGGTTCCAACCATTCAGACGATTGAGGTGGGATAGCCGTGTAAAATCTTTAATCGCATTGTTCGGACACCAGCACAGATGGAGGCTACTTTGAACTAATTAACCCTGTTAGCCCGAGGCGCTGAGGTTCGCACGGGCAGCGCTGTAAGCTCGCACACCACGCGCACGTAGATATGTAGAGGTCGTGACAGCACTGTCAATCGGCCAATACCAATTCCCTCTCAATTTATTACAATTTTCCAATGTTAGCATCATAATTTCGCACGAAACTGAGTAACACCTTGCTCCAACCAATCGAACCCCTCTGAAATTACACATCCACCGATAGCAATGACTTTTTTTTTTCTAACGACAGATTTAAAACACGGAAATATCGATACCAGCGTAGGAGTACGAATTTTTGAATCACGTAATATCGTGCACTGAAATCCATTTGAATGATCCGTTATTACATTGATCCTTAATACTGTACATAAAGTATGTTTACAATGGTAATTGAATGCATCGATAAATTTAGACTAATTCGTAACACCTACGTGTATTATCTTGGCAGAGAAGAATAACTTTTTGCAGTAAACTTCGAAAGCAAATTATTCCAACGATAGTATGAAGACAAACTATGATCAGGCATAGATCTTCTAGGATACATGAATTAAAATATTCACTGCTCGCTTAATTATATAGTACTTACGAATGGTTCAAAAAATTACTCGAAACAAACACTGATTGGATTCAATCCTAACTTGATGCTGTCTTAATGATGAATAAGCTCTATCGATTGATATCAAAACCTCTGTTATCATTTCGATATACTATGAATCGCTATTGCGATTTTATCAATATTATTGTACACAATAATGTCGTAGATACACAGGTTCATTGCTCAATTTACGATAAATCTGTGTTCATTTCTTTTTAATATGCATATACATGTACATTTCATGAAAATACATACAATATCGACTGAAATTCACTGTTTTTAAAAGTAACAGATTCTGAAGCCAATTTAAACATATACTCCATACTAAAGAGCAAAATATTTTCTTTTAACATAGAAACAAAGAGAAAGAAGAACGTAAACGGATCACGAACCGAGTTGTTGGCCAGAAACACAGAGGGAAGGAGTTGAGTTAAGCCGTCGGGGGCTGCGACACGATCAATGTGCTTCTCGATCTCGTCGATCCTCGACCACCATAACCATACGTTCTGTCTGCACAATAGCACGTCTGATCCGTCACTGACCAGTCTCCTGGCCTATCTGTTCTAAACCCTATACAATGAGTTGAAATCAGTTCAATCCGTCCATTACCCTTTCCCTTCCTCTACCCTTTACTAGCTCTCTACTGAAACCGCCCCTGAGCGTTCAAGTCTCGCTGCATAGGGTCATAAAACTTACTATATTCTTTTCCAATCAACCATCGTTGTTAATGGATTTTATTCTCGAGAACTCTTTCAGAATACCGTCTTTAATACGCTTTTCTTTACCATGGATGCTTTTATTTCATGATTCACTTCAGGTAGACAAGTTGAATTTAAATAATTTAAATTTGTTATTAGAACAATTTTTGTATAAATCAATTTTAGTGATCAACGTCGAAGTCGTATAGGTGAAACCTCTACAGATTATTCCAAAAAACAATGACTTTTTTTCTAACGACAGTACTTTAAAAAATCATTCAATAATTATGTGATATGTGGAACTATACCGTGTAAAACAGTCTTATTAAACATAGGTCGAAAGGTCAATCGTATATGACATATGAACATTTTTATTTGCTAACATCATAATTAACTTACTTGTTTACATAATATGCAGTGTTTACTTCAATGTTTATAAATCTCTTTCTCGATGTCCTCCTTCAAGTTGCGATAGTAGATTTCATCCGAAATCAGTTGATTGTGGATCTTATTAGTATTAAACAATTACAAAGTACGGTGCTGAAGAAATGATAGATGTGCATTTTATGTATGGTTGTGCTAGTGAAAGTGCTTTATCTGCGCGACGTCTTTGCATAGAAAAGTTTCCCAATCGAAAAGTGCCCCCTCGGAAGCAGGGAAATTGATCACGATGCTAGCAAACAATAATATTTATGTCTTACAAGTGATTGACCTTTTGACCTATGTTTACTAAGGCTTTTTTACTTGCTACAGTGTGTCCTATGTAAATATAGAATATAATATTAGCAGCGCTGATAAAAATTTTTTGTTTCTCCTATCACTCTTCGAAGGAACTTCATTTAATTTCAAGATAACTATTTATACGAAAGTTATAGTTGTTATCTGTAGTTACGCAATTAATTTGTATATTAAGTTTCTTCTCATTTCCCTGAAAATGAAAATCTTGTCGGAAAAGCAGTAAAGTTAAATGCATTGTTTTAGTTTATTAACGTCTTCAAACCACGCTAGTAAAATATACTATTCTGATATACTTATTGATATACTATTTTAATAAAATCAGTCCAACAATTTTCAATGGTATTAATGTTGCAGTTTCGTTCTAAACTTGAGCCATAACTGTATAGCTTTACCACTTGTACCCTATATGTTGCAATATCATTGTACAATATTAAATTGTAATGTATAAGCGTTTACAGTAATTTTTGTAATATATGTATTGTAATACATGTAGTTTTTATCTAATATTATTTACGGTTTATCATAATGGTTAATCTTAATTCAACAAATTATATTGTCATTATGTTTGCGGTTGACAAAAGTAGAAAATGACATATGATAATCTTAAATGGTACTCATCGCGAAATAGCGAGTGACCATGAGTAGCCCAAACTAATAAAGAAACAAATATGTTACAATAATTATCGCAAATAGTTACACATTCCTACAAAGCAATTCATGACGATAGAGCTGTGCATACTTGAGCAGTGCATAGAGGCTGCTTGTTGTGCAAAATAGCAAAACTACACTTTCTTACATAAATTCAAGTTTTGGATTGAACCGGAAAATTAACATTAATGAGAATTGTTGGAGAAATCCTTTCTAAACAGCGGAACATATCTAAGTGTGAAGATAATTTGAAAACATTAGTACATTAAAACAACGTATTTAATCCTCGAGTGAGAGTAATAAAGAAATTGAAGAATATTAAAAACTTCTTTGTTACCATCGTTACGTGTAAAGAAAATTCCATCGAGTATTCTGCATTGAATAGCGTTGATTAATTTCTTTTGCAATATTCAAATAAACGTGCTATTATTATATCCAGTTGCATTGTTCTAATATTTATAAGTGTTTTGAAGAATATGTAGGTATACATAAAACCAAGTCAATTGTGTGAATTTTCGTACCAGTGTGAAGGCAATCTATAAAAATATACATAACGAATAAAAATATATATATTTTTTTACTGCATAACGCGTACCCTGCCTGAATACCAAGCTAACACAGTCTCTACTTCATATTTATTTGCGTATATTATTTTTATTTAATATGAAAGAAATTTGTTTTATTGTTATATGGAACATTTTATTTGAATATTTATAATTAGGAAAAATATTTGTTTTCTGTTATAAACGTGAAGGAAAGTATTTATGCAAAATTATTAAATTAGAATTATGCCTGTGATTTACTCATAAGAAACTTGGCAGAGAAATTTAAGGCATGATATCTGTTTGTCCGAAATTACGACAAGGTAGAAACTTCGAAGTGATCGTCTTCAATTACATTCTACTCTTTCAGGGTGATAGTGAACTGCTTTTTTAACATATATTTATGCACGTTAAATGCATTTTTTAATATTATTATCAAATGCCTTGAAACCAGCCGAAAATTCTTCAATTATCAATTCTTGGTAGTTATCATTATTTTTCTCTTTCTTAATTTTCTTGTTTTATAGTTTCATATTTTTTTACTAATATATGTATTGCACGGTTGTACACATGACAGTTATGCCTTTCAGTATAATTTCGAGAATGTTTTAATTTATGACTAATGAAATATAACTATCCGTAAGCGTCGGTAGTTAATTTCACGTGTGAACAAGAAAAACGTTTTATGGATTGTATTTTCAATAGAACAGACATCTTATAAAAAAAGATTGTATCACATCTCTAACAATTACCTGTAACAATATTTTAACATGTTATTTATGTTTCAATTTATTACGTGATACTGTATAAAACACACTTGCTATGCACTTTTTAATACAAAATTCCTTTCTTTCATTATATTTTAATATTATAATATTATTGTATTGAATTGTGCATACGTCGCTATTATAAAGTAACAACTATAAATTGAAAAAAAAATTACTAAGGAATTATCAAGATTCGATCTCAGGTACATCAGGTTAGTAAGAATAGCGCCTATTTCACTTTAATAACACTTCTAACTAGCTGATGCATCTTTATATTTCATGGAATTGATTTACAACTTTCTTTAATCATATATTAAAATGATCGAATATAACTGTATCTAATATTGTAATCCCCGTATCGTTAGAAAGCACTCAGCATCTATTATCATTTTGCAAGGTAGACTGAAATCGAAAGCCATCACTTCGGATTTTTTCCTCGTAGGACACGTGTTATTTTCGGTATTGTTGTTCGTGGAATAACGTTTACCAGGAGAAGTGAGAACAGAGTTTTTAAACAGATTAGAAAACGTATAAATTATTGTACACGAAGTAAATGCTCGAATTCCTCTCTGCCTGGCAAAAACCAAGAGGTATGTCGTTTTTGCGTTTCTTGGCGTCACAGGTAAGAGTTAACAGAAGATCTTAAAGCACCAATGGGAAGAATACACGATGTTACACTTCTACATCAGCAGATTCGTCTATTCTTCACTTACGAGATATTTCATTTCCTAGATACCGATCTCTGACCCCCGAGCATATCCTCAACCTCCAATTCTCATACTTAACACAACGTGAAAAAAAGAAAGAAAAATTATTTAGGTACACGCACCACCGAATAACACAACGATGAAACTTCACAAAAACTTTGGCTCGTGGAATGTTTCAGAAACGGAAAGACCTCTTTCTTAATACTTCCTTCACACGACACTAGTTCCGAGAACGGATCGACAGCGCGGTACATCCGGCTGCAAATCTGACTGTTTAGCTATGAGATAAGTTGCGGTTCTCACCGTTGAATGAATGACGCGCTACATAAGTGTAAGAAGGAAAAAAAAGTAGACATAGAAACAATGGACCGAGAAGGATAAACATTCGCACCGCAATACGTGGTCGGCGATGTGAATCGCAGATGTTCCTTGATCCTGCCATCGATCCAGGAAATCTTCTCTGGCACGCCATAGTCCTCGATTTCCTCGCACTCGGGAGGCATTTGAGTCCGACCTCTTGTTCAACGTACGCCTGGCCCGTGACTGCCCGGCAACCGGCTCCGCGTGCTTCAAATCAATATCAATCCCTATGCACCAGCTGTTCCCCCCTTATTCTACTGCACTGTGTTCCCCACAAACTCACCTTTTCGACACGTTCTGATAATAATTCTCGGCTGGTTTCCTTCATTTTGTGAATAATTTACCTTTGTTTCAAGGGGAATGGATAATTGCCGCGTGTCAACAGTACTTTCTTATCGATACGTGTTTACGTTAATGAGATGCAGCGTATCTTTGTTGTTCACGTCAACATTAATAATTAAACGTTCTTTTATATTTACGCATGCACATGCGTAAAAGGGAATCTCTTTTTTGTATCTCCTTAACTTTGCAGGACCAATGAAATGTTTACAGTAAACGAGCATTTCGTAGAAATGTTAGCACAGATTCTGATTAAATATAGATCTGTAAAACGTATAATTGATGCGTTAATTACTTGAAGGTTAGGTACGTGTTGCATTTAAATACACATGCTGCTTTTCTCGATCACGAGATCGAGCATCGGTTCGATTGGCCACGACAAAGATCTCCATTAGCATTAAAAAAAAAAGATAATGTATAAATTCATTGATTGTTTTTGATCAGTATTTATATACTTATTGTTTCCTATTGTACGTTCGTTCAGTTAAAACGAATTACTTTTTCCAATTCTCCAAATAACATTTAAACGTTCATATAAGTGTACCTAGAGTATGTAAATTGGCACGGCGTTCTATACATTTTAAGAAAAAATACCGAAGTGTTTTGTCATTTTACACATAAAATTACGTTTATGAAAATACGGAAAATTTAAATATGAAAGAAAATACAAATTAAAATGTAAATATGTAAAAGTATGTACAATGTCTATCATTTGTTTAATCTTCATGCGATGTTTCGAAGGTAAAACAGATTTTTATTTAGAGGCTATAAGTTGCCGGTTGCTCGTGATATATTTTCTGGCATCCTCTAATTTTTTTAGTGATTATATTTTGTCTCAGGTAAAAATTGTGTAGGGGGAAAAGGGTCGTGCGGCCAAGGTCTTCGACGTTTTTTTGGGCGTATACGAAGAATACAGAATCAGGGCTACGGTAGGCTCGGTTCGAGGTCGAATTGGTTTGCCGATTTCAGACTGTAAATCGAGCGACATTTCATAGAGCTTTGGGATACTTTTCGGTAATGGAACCATGGAAATAGTTCATTGATTTAATTCGTCGACTGTTAGACTATAATTTATATAAACCGTTTAAAATTGAATTGCTTTCTTATATGCAAAGAAATTTTATAGAATGCACTTAAAAAAAAAAAGGAAGACATACAAAATAAATAGTGGAAGTACGAAAAGTGTGATTAACCAAGTGAAAGTTTGCCAGAAATTGTTCTTGGAACAGAACGGGATGACCTACCAGAAAAAGGAAGTGTTAAAGCTGTAAGGTGATTGGTCAGCTCGAATCATCAGACTGTCTAGCATATATACCATATTCTACTGTTTAACGTTACCTAAGTGTGGCGTATGATAAGGTATTGAATAGTTCCAAGGCAAACAGTAACGACACTAATAATTTTGTTGATTGTAAACACGTGCACGGTAAATAGCCTTTTGGAACTTATTAAAGACATGACGTGGTCTCGATTCGGTCTTAAATGACTGCTCGACCGCACGCCACGCGGTCGAGTATTCATTAATGGACCCTACCACGTTAAAGATGATCATGGTGTAGTTGGACGTGCGTGTTTTGGGCGTTACGCAACTTTCTAGTATCGCGAATCGTAACTGAGCTTCCACGTGGTTAGATTACACCAGATACCTTACCAGCGATCGAATTTTGCACAAAATGCTTAATATCTTGCGATCTTGCATTCACGTGGACTCCACTATTCGCTAAGTTAGGAGATTTTGATAAATTTAACGGAAACAGAAAAAAAAAAGTATAAAACGACAGCCCAACATATTTTCAATGTGACGCACGGAATTTGTGCAAGTATGCAACTTCTATACGCCTATGTACTTTTCTACATTTACACAGATCTCCGGTTACCCATGCCTACGTGCGCTCGTAAGCGGTTTACACGTATCATCCGTTACTGCGTATAACACATTTTATTCGATCAATATTGCGTTCGAGGACTTACACACGTGTCCGTTCGGTCGTGAAACGTTTTTAATAATATACATTACATATTTGATCGTTACAATTTTTTTCACGACGACCTGAACCTCGATCTCACGCTCGAATCACGAATTATATTTAAATGTAGAACGATCCGCCTAGAACAATGGTCGATAATAGAGATCCCTTGCGATTGCTAGATACAGCATGTAAGAAATGTATGTAGAGATACAGCCATGGTTCGAACTGTGGGCCACCGTTTTATAAATACACGGGACCACGCGAAAGAAACAGCGCAACGGAAGACCGAGTTTCGTGGCTCGTCGGTTTACGAGACGTCGGCGCGTCGTTCGCGTACCAAAAATAATCGAGACTTCTCGTCGATCTCCTCAGCTTTAGGGGGTCTCGAAATCGCCAAGGAAGAGTCAAACGTTCGATCGCGACGGTTCAGATTCACACGGTGAAAACAAAATGAAATGACACGCCGTGGCTTGCAGCGGTTCTTCTGTGGTTAACAGCAGGGTGTAACGTGAATATCGATCTACCTCTACGATGCGACCGAGAATCGATAGCCCTACGATCATTCTCGTTGTTTGCTTTCTGTGCACCGGCTGCTGCGCCAAAGACTCGTACATGTAAGTAATCCCAATCTTTTCTTTTTACCAATTCTTAACGTTCACTTTGTATTAGAGATAACAAGGCAAACGAATATGTATTATCTATGTACGATGAATATGGAAATTATGTAGTAAAAGTAGTATGATCGTGCCACTTGCGTACGACTCTTTTAACAATGTATATTACGTATTGGAATAGACAATGGGTGACTACAAATTGAGATTATTTGTTATTTACAACTGTATGGTAATTCATTCAAATTATTTTAGTTAAATATTCATTAGAATATCAAATTACTAATACATTTAATTGTTTACTGTATTTGAGTGCAGGTACGTTCGGATCACTATTGATACGTAATTAAGAGTTTTTTTTCGTTCTAATTCGTTAAATAATAATTGCTTTAATTAAGACAAGTATATATGCATTTTTTAATTATTGATATTTTTTCATTGTACAGAGTTACGCGATGGGCAGAGACTTTAGGTGCCGAATTATGGGAGCTTGCGGAGAAGGTGGCTCGACCCGAGGAACTATTAAGCGTGAGTTTACTTTTTATTTATTCGTGTATATAGTACTGTACCTTGCCTAAAGTAACGTAATATAGTCACAAAAAATCGTATAATGCAAAAGCTGCGACACTGTATTCACTTAATTTCTTGATTAATAAAAGGTTTGTTTAACATGCATACTATCCCTTTTGTATACTACTTTTTACTTTTCAATTGGATTACTTATATAAATATTTATGAGTCCATGGTTCTCTATTTTTTTCATTCACTTATCTACATCACCTGATTACTGTAATTATTGCATTTATTGCGACACTACATGATTATCGTAATCTATACTTAATATTCAATATACAATAGACAAAGGAAACAAGTATTTGAAAAAGTGAGGAAGGCAAATGTGCAAGAAATTCGTATAATATTATCGTAGAGAGGAAGAAAATTGGAGGAATTATAATCATTAGACATTTAAGCGAAAATGTAAACAATTAGGTTAGAATAGAAAACTAGTTAAGGGTAAAATGATGACGTGATGAAATGTTATGACGTATCGACGTACGATAAATTAACTTGTCAGTCGATTACTCTAATGGTAATAACAGGTTCGTCGATAATTTCCTTATGTGAAGAGATAATAAAACGGATTATTGTCAATGCAGTTGCATCTATATAGTGATGAAAGCTAAAACATACTCGAGTCGTTCGCGCTTAAATGTTTTAATTTATAAGCGAATGAATATTGATTTCGTAGAAAATACTAGAATTGATTTTTCAATCAAAAAATCTTTCCACGGAAGGGGAAGAATGTTTTCATAATTATCTCCTCACTAATATCATTAACATGTAATTTTAATACGTTACATGTTGAACATGGCGTGCATGTTGTATTTTTTATGACGATTCGTAATGATGCAAGGCCGTTGCATTGTCGCGTGTGTCGTTATTAATAGAACCAAATCAAGATTTGTAATTCAATCGTCCATTACTCTCATTAGACGATCTAAATGGTACTAGCCTGCCATGCATAACAACCATGCATATTTTACAAGGACACGCCTGAATCGGTCAATAAAGGATCATCCAACTGGCGATCATGATATTTGGCAATCAGTCCCGTTTTTCTAACAAGAACACCGCATTATTGTGCGAAACTCCAGCTGGTACCGTCTACGAGCCAGGTGGAGGTTTAGGTTTGACAATGGGCCAGCTGACATCCATAGTACCATTATGCTTCGAATATACTAATTTCCAGTGGCGGTTCATAGTTAAAATTAGTGGAGGTGCTGCAAAGTTCCATACAAAGGTTTTCGTATCTTTTTTATAAACTGGAAGATGGTTACCGACAATAAGTAACAAGAGAGTTTTGAAAATGTTCAAAAGTCTGAATCATAAAAATTGATCGTCTTGCAATAAAAATATTTTAGTAACACAATGCAGAGTATCCCATAACTCACAAATCAGGGTTTAGAATTGATAGAATTTAGTCATTTATAATGTAATATAGACTACAAAATGCAAAACTTAATTTTACTTTAATTTACTGGGAAAGTATATTGGGCTTTTCTTGAGTTTCGAGTAGTTTCGAGTAATTGGTTCCTAGTTATTACAGTTAAAACTTTTAGTTCCTAAATTACAACTCACTGTACTAAGCATAATTGTGATTATAGTGGTACTTATGTTACTAGATACGCCGTCTGAACATTATCAGAAATACTGTCGGCTGATTCCAAACTTGCGCCCTCTCTTTTTTCTCTCTCGCGGAAACTTTGTTTCGATCGGGATGAACGAACAGCCGAGTTCATTACGTATTGTTCAAAAGAACAATGCGATGGAACGCGGGCGCGTACGAGCGGAAAAAAAAAGGATTGCGGTTTCGGTGCAAGAAATTAATAGTAACGTGGCGTGACGGGAGGGCAGGATCGGTTGAATCCAGGTCAGAAGACGAGACGAGATAACCATGGCTCCGTTATAAATTGCAGAAATACAAAGCGATGAACACGCGGGTGGAGGATAAGTCTGGGGAGGAGCTGGTGAGCATAATCAGCGAGAACGTTGGCAGGATGCTCCGTAGGAAGATGGACGCGGTGACCTGCATCCGGATGTCGGCCGAGGAGAACGCCGAAAATTGGGAAGATGATGAACGCAACTTGACCTATGTCTCTGGGAAGTACAGCCCCGTGTTGAACCAGTCGAAGCCGAAGATACCGGATAACATGGTGAAGAACATCAAAAGCTACAGGTTCATACGACCACCATCTTACTTGTTGAGAATCACACGTTTTGTAATCAAGGTGAACCGTGGATTGCGTTCAGTTGCACTCCTAATCTTTTATTCCCATATTAAATGTAGTACAGTGATTGGTAAAAGGTATTAAACTAACTTTGTATTTTGGTTTTTCTAACTAATTGTAAATACAAATAGTTAAGGTACTTGGTAAAAGATAGGCGAAATAGCGTAATATGTATTTATCGCTCAAAAGTTAAGGATGAAATATAATCATAGAGTAGTTCGCTTAATCTTTGAGAAACTAAAGATTGGCTCGACAAGTTGATTATTGTTACAAAGCAAACGAAAGATCGTATTTATTGAATAAACACAGTTATTGCAGATAGACAGTACTTCGTGCGTAATATCGGAGAATTCTCGTGAACGGAACTGGATGGAATTAGGCTGAGAAGCTTGAAACGTCTTCATCATCGATTCGTTGCTGATCTGTCGAGCCACGAATTGGGTCTAGCGCTCTGCCCTGCTTCGAATAGTCTTGTGGTCGAAGAAATTTTAGGCATTCGATTGGAACGTAGAAATTATACGATATTGTCAAATTAGAAAATGCAGTCCACGCCAATCGTGCAATAATCAGTGTTATTCAAACAATCTGTATATATCATCATACCTTCTCTTTTGCCTGCAAACAAGAGAAACGATTCATCTCTCGTTAGTAGATGAGAATATAGTTGTAGATATTTATACACCTTCACATTTTTATAAACACAGCTCAAAAAATAGAGGTAATCTATATAACATGGTAGTTAAGTTCTTAAAAATCAATGTATTATACTAAGTCGTTATATGAATTTGAAAATTGATACAAAAAATAGAATAATAAGTTGCACTAATAAGATTTATCCAGCTGCACTGTTTACGTTTATAACTATGACATATAAATTTGATAAAGATATCAATAAGTGATTAAAATCGCGCTATCGAGAGAATGAGAGAATGTTAAACTATTGTAAATATAAGTAAACCTTCATCCAGTAATTACTTATTAAGAAAAATTATCATAATGCTTATATATATGTTGCATATTAGGTATACATAGCTTGTCACTTGTTTCCATACTTTAATCTGTTTATAACTGTGCAAACATACGCGATCGATTTGCCTGAAAACGTTAAATTAACCGTTGACAAATATTTTTCAGAGAAATAGAGCTGACACCAGACTCGCATTTCTACAATATACCGGTGAATACAGATTTTTCGTCGGTGCATGTGCCTACGAACGTTTATGATTTGTCACCTGCGGTGGCAGAGGACATCAAGAAGACCGAGGCTCTCGACCAGATCTTTCGGCAGAACTACGAGTCAGACCCAGCATTGTCCTGGCAATATTTCGGCTCTGTCACAGGAATGTTAAGGCAGTACCCTGCCATGCAGTGGAGGACAGATCCTACGGAGAATGATGACAAAGTAACGAAAGAGGAGGATGAGGATGATGAAACAGCTGACATTTACGACTGCAGAGTACGCAGCTGGTTCATTGAGGCAGCAACTTGTAGCAAGGACATGGTGATTCTAATGGACACCAGCGGCAGCATGACGGGCATGGGAAAGACTATTGGTGAATGAAATTATTAGTATTTTCTAAAACATTTAAAGATTTTGCAGAATTTGATTGACCCTTGTATAATTAAAATTTTGTTTCTTTCTGACAGAGAAAATGATAATTAAATGACGTTAGATATGCAGAACAGGATTAGTTTCGCTCAGACACGAAACTGAGAAACGTGACTATGAGAATGTGTTTAATAGTTCCAAACTAGAACTTCTATTTAGTTAATTATGAACTATCATTCCAATTGGGCTTAGTTTTAGATAGCGTGACTCGCGTCAGTTTTAAATAGAGCGACTCTAATAGTACACGAATAGAGTACTGTGAAAAATAAGCAAATGAAACAAAATGTTTGAAATATAGAGACATATACGAGTAACTATCAAATCACATGATGTGATGACGTTATAGAGAGATATTGATTATAAAGTCTAGCTATTTCTTTCACATCGTAACGTTTATATTGATAATAATAAATGAGCAAATATGCAAATACATCCATAAATAAAACGAAATTTTTGATTTGCCAGTGTTGTGCATACAATTCTGCTGAAAAGAAATTAAAAAACTGATAGCTTTTGATCTCATGGAAACAAGTTTTCCACGATAGGTTGTTGATTAAAATTAAATCCACGATAGATTATTGATTAAAATTAAAACTAACGTGAAGCTTGTCTCTGAATTTCTTTAAAGAATATAAAAAAACTTTTTGGCCAATCCATTAAATAGAAAAATAAAGTACGATAATAATGAAATTGTTTAATTCTTAAATGATTTTTTAATGATTAAATAAAACAACTGTAACCCAGTTTGGAATGAGTCTTGACATTTTTGTATGAAACTTTTTTTTCAAACTTTGGTTTGAAATATCTCCTCTTAACTTTAATGGTTACACTTGTATCATGATCCTCGAACCACTTCTCTGACGGATGATGCATTCGTAGTTTGAAAGTTATAAGAGTCTATCTAGCGCGTTTGCGGAAACTGTGTTAAAATCTGTAGTTGCGGCATACACTTGCGGTTGCTCTGTGTAAACTGTGTGATGCATGCCCGGAATGCACCACGAATCTGAGGTTACGCGTGCATTGTTTAGGGAGAATAGTATGTCGGTGTAATTGTATCGCGCAAACCTTCACGCGAATTACATGATTTTCTAATTGTTATAATAGGATCGCGTTGAAATAACTAAATAGCTGACAATTTTAATACTCTATAATGTAAACAGTATTAAACATATGATACTATATCACTTAATAATACGTTTAAAAAATTTGCCACCGTGGAAATAAAATGAAAATCTCGATGAGAAAGCGCCTCATTGAAAAATACGAATGCAAATACATTTTACAGCCGTTGGCGTATTTCTATTTTAACGTTTCTTTCTGAATTCAATTCTTTTCTAGAAAATATCTGCATTTTAGTAATTTTATACGAACACTTTTACAGCAAGGACAACAGTGAATACAATATTAGACACCCTTTCGAACAACGATTTCGTGACCGTATTGAGCTACACAAACGAGACCTACGAGGTTGTACCTTGCTTCAAGGACATGCTGATCCAGGCTACCCCGGAGAACGTGGAAACATTTAAAAAAGCTACGATAGAAGTCAAAACAGAGGGACTGGCGAACCTAACCGAAGCTTTCACCAGAGCCTTCAACCTTTTAAGCACATACAGGGAAACGCGAGGGTGCGGCGCTGATACGCCGTGCAATCAGCTAATCATGCTCGTCACGGATGGTGTACCTGGAAATCTGACTGAGGTAAATCGATATCCCTTCGATTTAAAACCACCAATAGATTATATTGATGGCACGCTTCATTGATTATTTCACCTCTGTTTCCTTTGTTAAACATATACTGCATACATTCACCTGAACGCGTTTAAACAGCTAAGCAAAACACGGTTATACATAATGAAATAATTATACTTAAATAGATGTTTTAATGATAGTCGTAATGACTAAAGGAGATAGTTTATTACAGAGCGTAAACTTACAATCAACTATAATAATATCTCTATACACTTCTTAATGTGTGTGTACTATTATCTAAAAGATGTAAGAACGTAAAAAAGTTTTTGTAATTCGTTATGTCATCATTTTCAGTTCTGTAAGCAGATAAAATCGTTCAACTTTCCAACAATGATTTCGATCATTTCTTTATATTATTATTAGTACTAAATTTCATTTTGTACATAATAAGAATTAAAAAATATGTCGAAAATATTTATATTAATGTAATTATACCGATTCACCACAAAATGATATAGAAAGATGATGAACTGTGATAAATTTAATAATTTTCAAAGATAACGACGCTCATTGGTAGGCGATACTAAAACGCGAATTTCCATCGTAGAAAAAGATCGCGTTTCCAGCTCTATCTACAGCGAGCAGCTCTTCAGTTTTATGAGATCCCACTCGAACAGGCGAGGATCGTAACGGTCTCTGTCTTTTCATATCTCGCTCACTCCTTTTCGATTCCTTTCGTCTTTCTCCACACTTCTCTTTCCCTCGTTTCCTCTCCTTTCTACCACCATTTCCTCGCTCTAGTTTCCACACTTTCCACCTCTCTGTCGGTCCCCCACGTTTGTTCTTCTTTCTTGCTCTACGTACGCCGACTCTACACGCCGTCGCGCTTCCTTATCTATCCTCCTAGTGCTTAGAAAAAGCATCAACGATAACGTCGCGATACTATTGCATCACGATTACGTATGTATGCAGCATTATGCTGGCATCTTATCTGCATTACGCCTGGCAGATAGCACGTTTCTTAGAATCACTAAAATTGAAAAGGGAACTCCGCTACTAAGCCCTTAAGAACTTCGATGAGAGATGACTCCAAAGGTCGAAGGTAGCAGGTATTTAAGTCATAATTTAAATGCCACGGAGATTGCGGTGCCCCGAATTTCTGATATTAATCACGTTCCTCTAATGATTGTTCGAATTAACCCCTTCAGACCTGATTCTTGTTTTTTTTTTTAATCTCTCGCCATTTGATGCGCCACCAGTAATGTCATGTGTTTGAAATGAAATCAAACAGATGGAGGTGTTATGCTACTTGTTATAAAAAAAATAGAATATTTAAGTTCTGACTATAACTATAATTATGTTCACGTCAGCTTTAAGCATATTTTTTATAAAAAGCTTTGAAAAATGAGAAAGATTCAATTTTCAAAGAAAGCTTTGAAAAATGAGAAAGATTCAATTTTCAAAGAAAGCTTTGAAAATTGAAAGCTTTGAAAAGCTGTGAAAAATGCTGTGTGACAATGTGCAAAATGGTTAAAGCTAATGCGAACATATAGTCATATCAAGAACTTGAATATTCTAAGTTAGATATTGAAGTTATAAGCCAGTATAGATTATAATGTGCGCCAGACCTGAAAGGATTAATTATTTTCCGTCCAATTAAATTAAATAAGATTGGTTGAAGAAGAAAGAGAAAGGGAAATGCTACCTGTATGAATTATTGAAGTATTTAAACCAATATAATTGCGAATGAAAAATGCAGGAATACTAGTATAGAATTATATATTACTAATAAATACTTATTAATAATAAATACTAGTATAAATTATATATTATATATAATATAGAATAGCTAATAATATATAATATAGAATAAGCAGAATAATAGGAAGTACAATTCGTATTGTATATTCTGTTTAGGTATTCAAAACCTGGAATTGGCGAGACAATAATACTCGCATCCCTGTACGAGTATTCACATATCTGCTAGGGAAAGAAGTGACCAAGGTTCGTGAAATTCAGTGGATGGCTTGTCTAAATCGAGGCTACTATACGCACGTGCACACGCTTGAAGAGGTTCGAGAACAGGTGTTGAAATACATACCCGTTGTCGCGCGACCTATGGTACTCCAGGAGGTGATTCATCCCGTCGTTTGGACCCACGCTTACGCAGATATTACTGTAAGATATAATTCATTTTTAACTATTTAGATACAGAATAATAATTTATTACTATTGTTATTGCAATACTATTCTGTTGTATTACACTTGCATTATTTATTATTATTATTGTTACAGAGTAACATTATGCTATGTTATTCTAGTATTATTTGTTATTAATATGAATCGCCATTTAACTGCGTTTCTGGGAAATTGAATGCGTACAAAAGTATAGATTGCATATAGTGCATAATATCAAGTGAATAAAATATATAAAATCATCCAAAATATCTAAAGTACATATTGTAATATGTAAAGGGTGAAAGAGATTTATATCTAGGTTCCATTTCTTTCAATCGTGTTTGTGAAAATATGCATTTCCGTGAACATCTGTTGTTTCATCGTTGATATTCTTACTAAACGTTTTTAACGGGAAATATATTTCTTGCTCGAATCCCATTCCAGTATGTCACTGTAAAAATCCTCTACTACATAGATTGACTAAATTCTTCAAGTTGTACATGTAACGTTCCCCCATTAAAACTATTTGCGCGTGTACAAGTTTAGGGAAACTTGTAGGATTATGGAATAAGGGATTAACGAAACGTGTGACAAACTTGACAATTTATATGTTGAAAGCTATCGATGATACTGTTATCCTCTTTGAGCGTTTCGCTTTGTACGTAATATCCCCGACTCTGTAAACGTTCTGATTCGCCTTCCATTAGAATCCAGCGCTCGCCACTTGGCTGTGGTTAGTGATGAAGCACGAGGAGCAACGGTCGCGGCTTCAGAAACATTTGAAGGGAAAGCGTCTGGGGCTGCGAATAAATGAGGACGAAATCTACATACAGCAGGTTCAAAGAAAGCAAGCAATCATCCTGTAGCTTGAAAGCTGCCTTATCGTGCCCGATGCGCTGTTTCCTCTGGCATTTAGCTGCCTGTAGAGATAATAGTGGCGTTTCATAGAGAAATTTAGGCGGCGACGTTGCGGATAGTTACCAATAGTCAGATTCAATCACTTTTCCAATCGCTAGCTCGTACTTAATCCTCCTCATTCCTCGAGTTAATCCTACTTGCAAGCAGCAATTTTTTTTAGCGATCCTGTATTAGTAGGATCTCAGTAGAAACGTAGTGCCTCGTTTTTTTGCATGTGAAATATTATTTTGCGAACACTATAAAATCTATGATTAGCAGGAAAAAAGCAAACGAGACTGCGCATTACCCATAAAATATCCATTGATTCTTTATATTTTTTTAACTCATTATCAAATATTATTATCTTATTAGAGAAAGAGAAAATGAAAAAGAAAACAGAAACATACATTCCCAAAGTTTAGTATTTTGTGAATAATGAAATTATATATTCAACAGCTCCACAAAGATGAAGATGTTCGACAGGACGCGTCCCTATTGAACACGACAGCTTGGCAGGAGTATAGACTTCTCACATCCGTCAGCACGCCAGTGTTCGACCGTAAAGGGAATCGCAACAATCAGACAAGAATAGCGAATTTATTAGGCGTGGCAGGCACGGATGTGCCGATTGACGACATTAGAAAGCTCACGCTGCCGTATAAACTAGGCGTGAATGGGTACGCTTTCATCGTGTCCAACAACGGTTACGTGGTATTGCATCCGGATTTGAGGCCCGTCTACAAAGGCAAACTGAAGCTGAATTATAACAGTATTGATCTCACGGAAGTAGAGATCTTGGACGATGGACGAGGTCCTAGGTAGTTGATACGAAAAATTATACGGAAATATTCTTCTTTTATCCTTTGAATTTTTATTTACAAAGGGTCAAAATTTTTGGTAAAAAAAGTATAGGTCGCTTCAGAATTATGTTACTATTTGCTAATTGATCTATAGTTCCGGAATGTCCTGCAAATTCTCAAATATCTAGATTTGATTTGGCATATTTTCTAATCACCTCACTATTTGCTATAATCGACTCGTAATTCTATGTAATATTCTGTGCAATACCAAACATCGAACCATCTAAGATTTTCGACAAATATTCGTTCGCAAAGAATAAGAGAAGGTCACAGCGAAGAACGCATAATGTATTCTGCGATCTTCTTCGTGATAAATTCCTGAACTATGCCGGCTAGTGAAAGAGTTAGGTAGATATTGCTTTCGTGCCTCCATAGAGGCGGGTCCTGGCGGTTTAAGGAGAGTTTTTATTAAAAACGAGCGCAGGAACCCCGGGCCAGAGGTGCTAGAGCTCCGTGCAGCGCTGGTGGATCACAAACGGGGCAGCATGAAAGGGATACCCGTGAAATTGCATTACGACGACAACCGTCGAGTGACTCTCGAGAGACGTGATTATTCCTACGCGCCTCTACCTGGAACGCCTTTCGGCCTTGCGGTCGCTATACCGAACTATGGCACAACTTGGATCAAGGTAATTCTTTCGGGTTATCGCCTGTACATACATACGCATCGCTAGAAGTTTACAGACTCCCAGAGTTTCCTCGCGGCGCTCCTGATGCCGCAAGCTCGATCCGCGTACTCGAGATTACGAAGCGCATAAACTTTGAGACTGGAACAAGCTTAGCAAGCAGACCAACGTCCATCTGTTATAGAATCCCTTAGCAAGGAAACTGAACTCGTGAAATTCCTTACAATCGATGTAGCTTTTAGGGAAAGGAAAGAATATAGTCGATAGCTCCAATCGAGATTAGTTTGGGAAGTTACATAGGGCATGATCTAACGTGACCTAAACTTTTTAAGTTACTAGACGTTTTGAAAGGAATGAAATATAATAGTTTAGTTTTAATATCATAGTTATTTTATATAACCATGTATTTAGGTTCCCATTTACTGAAAATGCCAATAATTGTTATATTAAAACCACATTTACTCTTGTTAATAGAAGAATTAAAATGAAGTTAAAGAGAGTTAAAACTGTTATAAAAATGACATGTTATTCGAGAATCGAATATTTCTAGTGTTTGGTTTATTGTGATTCATTTCTCAAGGTTGGCGATGAAATCCGGAGGAACCAAAACCTGAACGTGAACATCTCCGAATTCTTCATGGGCAACAATTGGCGAGTACACCCTGGTTGGGTATATTGCCGCTTTCACTACTTAGAGGGTCACGAATTCGATAGTCCTGAAGAGGAAATGAAATACTTTGTGGAACTATTAAATAAACCTGGCTGGCGATGGACAGAACAATACGAGGCGTACTCGCTAAAAGAAAATGAAACTGACTACGTACCCAACTGTGGTAGACAAACTTTGTCCCACGACGATTATTATTGTAACAAGGAGCTGATGCAACTGTTAGTTTTCGACGCGAAAGCAACGAACGCGAGTTTCAACAGTGATTTCGTGTTGGAAGATGCTCGAGCGCGACACTTGGCGGAACTCTATGGGATTTTCTTAAGATTCGTCGCCACACAGAGCGGTCTGACAAGGTGGCACTATTTGGATACGAATAAAGTACCCACGCCAGATGATAACATCGTCTTTGGTGATCTTCATAGAAGAGCTGTGAACGAGCCATGGTACAAAGGCGCCATTTTTCAAAATATCTTAGACCCTAACAGCATATCTCTTACAGGTATTCGAAGAATATCGTATTTTAAACTCTTGGGGACACGAATAAAAATTTTTATTTCAAATGCTTTCAGTTCCCTGGGAGGCTGGCTCGAACGCGTTAGTAACTGCCTCGATTGGAATATTCCCAAAGGATGGTGGTAAAACGGCACCAGCCGCTGTAGTCGGTTTTCAAATGCCAATGACGGATCTCTATCGCAGATTTATTCAGCTGACTTCTGGGCCAAGCAACTCGACCTTAATGAACTGTGCTCACATATGGATGGATTGTTACCTACTCGATCAGAATGGCTACGTAGTCATATCGGAAGCGCACAACGACACGGGTCAATTCATGGGGACACAGGAAGGTGCAGTGATGTACTCTATGGTCCATCAAGGCCTCTATAATCCCATCGACATTTATGATTATCAGGCCTGGTGCAAGGAAGTCGTAAGTATTTCAATTTATCGGCTGATCGAAAAGTTCGTCAAAAATTCCTTTCACTTTCATCCATTTCGAAAAATATCACTGCTTATCAGAATATTATAGTATGCAGAATTTTTATAGCAATATGAATAATTAACGTAGTATAATATTTCTCTCGTATTATGTAAGAACAAAGGAAGTATCAATTATAATGTGCTAATACTCAAGGCCATACCACAATAAACAGACCGCTATGCCTTTAGAGGCATCCACAAGAATTATATATCGCATGCTGTGACTCCTAATGTAAAGTTCCGCTACGATGGAAAAGCTTGTTAGGGAAGCTCTATATCTTTTGAGGATCGTTCGAGCGCGAGATAAAGTTCTACGGAGCCCTAAAAACAAGCGAAACAAATAATCGAAAAGTTCCGCTGAAAGCTGCAACGGATCCGTTTCTTGGTTATATATTTCTAATTCGCGCGGGGAGTTTCGTCGAAGAAAAAGTTCCGGCGGATAGTCCGCGCAACTTGCCGCCGGAATGTTTTCGCGTTAAAAACAAAATGAGGAACTCTACAGGGATGGGTGAACAAAAGTTTCTCAAAAGAACAAAACCGTGTCCGTAGCGTATCGAGGATGCGGCCAGCACTCTGATGAACCCGTTTATGTACGTATGGAAACTGTTGCTCTGGTTTCTGCTGCGTCTGACGTGGTTCACGACCCAGTTCGTGAACTTGCCAGTCGGCTACGCCAAAGTTCACGCCGACGAGGACGCTCCGGATCCGCCACCGCCGCCGCGAGCCTACCTCTATCACTATCCTTGCGATCAGAAGAGGACACTTTATATAATGAACAACACGATCGCTGGCCGGGGTATCACGAATCACTCGGATTACTGCTCGAGACCCTTCTACGCTCGCAGGGTCAGTGGTATTTTGATCTGCTCTCTAGTTTTGAAACGAATCTTTACAGGATTATACAAGAAGTTATTTCCAATCAAATATAATACGATAGAAGCGCAAATATGTCGAATAAAAAATTTCTCTAACTGTTAGTTGCCGATTTAAAAAAAAAAAATTCACATTTACTGTCATCAATATAGCTTTTTAGTGATCTTGGACAATTTTAAAAAAATTACAGTTTATTTAATTGAAAATTTATTCGACGTGCATTATAAGCGGGACGAATGATTCGCAGGTGCCACATACGAACTTATTATTGGTGATCATCGATGCGATGTATCCGACCTGTTACAAGAGGCTTGAGATAACACCAGTGAACATTTCACCGCTCGAATACGTGAACGGTTCCGACAGCGCGCCTTGCCATAAAATTCCACTGAACGACCTTAAAAGGAGGCGCCTAGAGGGCTGTTTCACCGAGCACCCCTTGGAGCACGAGATCGAGGACTGTGGTGGGGCATCAGGACTGACCGTATCTCAGTTATTGTTCTCAATTGTTATTGCTAGAGTTTTATGTACACTCGTATGACTGTCCAAAGAAAGAATATTACGCTTTCAATTAATAGCACTGGCTCTTTTGAGTACAACATGAGTTATTACCACGCGAATGGTATACTAACAGTGTTGGCATTTCTTGTGTCAGAAAAGTCTCTGCAATTTCTTATGATAAGAATAAAGTGGATAAAATGTTACTTAGATAAAAATTGATTTATTTGAGAGCAAAATAAGGGGTCACCGGCGAACAGATTTTTGTAATTTCCATATTTAATCTATTAAGGCTGGAAATAGTCTGCCTAGCATTTTGTAAGTCAACCCTCGTTCCTTTTTGTGGACCAAAGACATCCAAGGACAAATCGATCGCGAGGAAGAAAAGAGAGCATAAAGTCTGACGGAATACCCTTCTATCTACGCAAGATACGATTTTCTGGCGGCGTCGCGAAGTCTGTTCATAGGGTGAGAGGAGTTTGCCCTAGAAAATGTTTTGTCCCCACTCCTTCGCAGTTATATGGATCGTAACTCTTATTCTGACTTAATTTCCATTTTCTTATTCTTAATTTCCATTTAGGAAAACTGTACAATTTGTGACGGTAATTATTTATATAGGAGCAGAATTACTGGTACATCAATTCATATTTTAGAGTGATTGATATTCGCTATATAATGCTGACTTATTGGATTCCCAATCTCCTCTTTTCTGCCGGTCGAAGAATATCAGAAAGCCAAGGACAATTTTTTCTCAATACTGGACAATTAAAGATCACACATTATAATTGTAAATACAATACATATGTAGAATATGACCAACTTAGTAAGTAGTGTTTACATTTATAACAATTTTAAATTAAAATATCATTAGTACCAGGAGTACTAATTAGAATACTACAATAGAATCTTGATCACTAAAACACCGATCAACTAAAAAGAATCGCTAAAGTTTTGTTTAATATAAATACTTGTTCACATATTTTCATCTTCTTTAATTATTCAATCAAGATTCTAGTAGTAACTATCTTTCTAATCCCATCAGTAATCAGTCTCTAAAATTTTCCATTATTTTAAGAGGTCCAAGAGAAAACATCTTTCATCAACGTATAAAAAATTCGCAAACTCCAACGCTTGCCCTCATCCCGAAGATTCACAAAATCTACATCCACTGGTCCAACAAGCGAAGAATTTCATTGGGAGCTTCGTGGTACTCCGTTCGTTGGTTCCCCCAACGAACCGTCTCGATGCGAGGAGAAGAAACCGGGACGAACAGGAACGGGCCGGGTGCGGGCCTTATTTTTCCAAGAGACAAACACTGCTATCAATTTCGTAGGGGCGCTTACTATACGAGCGGCGACACGGCGTCGGGACGTCTCTCCGTCCTCGCGGCATCGCATCGCGCGCAAGCTCCGCGTCCATATCCGCGTCGATCGATAAACGCACGCGAGTACCTTACGATGTTAGGAGTGGAACGGTGCGCGCACTGCATGGCGACGACGTCAGCGGCAACGACGGCGGCGACAGACACGACGTCGAAGACGACTACGGCCGGCCCGGAGTATCCTTAATGTCAGACGCGAGCCACCTCTCGGCCTCAGTTTTGTTTACCGTGTCCTCGCGTAAACAGCGGAGCGCCGGCGAACACCAGAGTTATGAGGCCCCGTTTCCTGCCAGCTATCGTCATCCTGATCCTGATCGAGGCACCCGACCGTGGTGACAGCATACTGTACAACTCGTAAGTCGATCGAGCTAATTCTGAACAGTTTTACGGAGAATTCGTCTGATGTGTGTTCAGCACTTGTATGCTCGAATTTTGATATAGGCTGGGAGGACCGTTGGAATTGTCACGGGTTTATTTACTCGGTCGGTCGACGTGCGCCCACTCTTTACCTAGCAAACGGAAAACGTGGACGTTGGAACACGTTTTTCGCGCTTGGCTTATTTTCTATTAAAGAACGTTTCTTTGCTCATTTTGTTACAAATTGTTCGCGATGATCGGTAAATTATATTTTTAGATTGCTCTCGAGGAAAAATTTCTAAGACTTCTGCATAGTGTCAAAATTGTTTGGTACACAAAGAAAGCGTTTTTAATATGTTTCTGATTAATTTATATACTCTGTGCGTTGGAAAGGCGAACTTTTCGAATAATTGGTTCCTTTCCAATTTCAATGATGTTTAAAATACGTTGCAGAACTTAATATTTTGTACGACTTTTCCTGTACGTGTAATCAGCAGTTGACATTAATTTCTGAAATGTTTGTAAAAAAGAATCGCTATCGTAACAGTAAATTCTGTGTGAAAGTAATAGCGTTAGTATTGCTTATTGGTAGCTTCGCGATATACTTTTTGTTTATAGCTTATAAAAACAAAGCTTCCATGTGTGGGGACCAGATTGAGTTCAACTGAAAGCTCCATGCATACCTGTAAATACGAGACTCTAAGAAATGTCTGTTATTAAATACTGTAACTAGCAACTGATCACCTAAACATCTCGTTTATATCTGCACAGTGGAATTTGAAAGTTAACCCAACTGGTAATCCAATATTCGCGAGTCGAATTAATTCACCTGCGAGTATTGAATTAAAGCTGAGTTATTCTTTAAGTTACGATTACGTTGTATGTAACCAACACTTCTTGAGATATGTTCGCATCGAACAGAAATGGAACACTCGGGAGCTGTTCGCAAACATAAACAGTAGCGTACCCGTATCGATGCTAGCAAACAGTTTGCGAACAGATCAAAAGCGGTAATTTTGCGAACAGATCCTTTGATGTATCGTCTCTCGAGCGAACACTGTTCACGGTTCACTGACTTGTTCTCTAAATGATGCTCACTGTTCGTAAAAGTGTTCACACAAACGTAATTCGCGAACTGCAGTGTCCACCCGATATCGTATATGCAGGTGTGAACAGAGCTTTCGTCCGAAATCAAGCTTCACACACCCACTACGTTACAAACAAGAGATAAAGTGTGAAGTTACCAGCATCCAATACTAATGCGTGCCTTCTTGCGGGCTTAAATCAGTGTAGTAATACCTATCTTTCTTTACAAATCTTGGAAACTAAAGCCAATCGCCAGCTATATGTATAGAAAGAACTTTAAAATGTTGAACTCTATGTATTTTAAAACCATCAAGATCAAAGGGGATGTAACTGTTCATATGTTGAAAGTCATTTGCATCGTTTTTGAGAAATTTTTAGTGGTGGACTTTGGCAGTGGAAATCGTTTACTATGACAAAGAAATGGCGTTTCTGATTTGCTTTAGAAATCGTTTGTTGCTTTTACTGGAAACTTAGAATTACTAATTGATACTAGGAAGATTGTAAATACTGTCCATAGACATTCAATGCCTGAAATTGTGGAATCTTCTTGAAGTTTGAGAGAATATAATATATGCTCAATATTGTACAATATGTACTTTGAACTAATTAAATATTATTAGCGAAAGCGATTGATTAATAACATTTTTATAGATAGCATCCTATGTATTGCAGCGAAGGCAGTTTGTTAAATGTTTGGGGAACTATTAACTGGCAAAATTCAAAGGGAAAGTTTTAAATTGGGGGTTCGCACTTTCTCCTTAGAAGTTCCAGTCGATCAGCGACATGGAACTTTTGGAAGCATAGCTAAGTTTCGTACCACTGTGCGGCTATAAGTTCAACTTTTAATTCTTCAATTATAGATGGTGTTTCGTACTCCATTTTGCCACGTTGCAAACAGCTTTATGACTCATTTATAAGCTCCCACAATACTGTATCGGAGTTATGCAAGAATTAGATCGATATTCGAATAAAACGATCATTGTATATTATAACCATATAATAATTTTAAGTTTATTCTCAATGCAGAGTGAAATCATGGGCGCAGAAATTGGGTTTCGAGCTCTCACAGTTGGGGACGTACGTGACCAACGTGAAGAAGTTCCACGAGAGTTACAAACAGGCTGTGGTGAAGCCACGTGATGGTAACGCTCTTGTCCACGAGATCGCCAAAGACATCAAGGCCATGATGGAATCCAAAATATCAGCTATCAAGGTATTCTAATCCATCTGACGTTAGAAAACAGATCCAAAATTACCAATCGTTTTTTAAACTACAAATTACGATATTCCAAATATATTTTGTCGATGTAAAAAAGGGATAAGAATCTAATTGTCGGTGCTTTCAAAGAAATATAGGATAGCAAGTTTCGGGACTACTACGGATTTCAATTATGTGCTTGCATTAACGGTTTAAGGACATGCAAAGAGCAGCAAGCGGCAAGTGTCTTCATTTGGACCAGTAACATCATATGAGCGGTCAAATTATATTCTTATTACAAATTTAACGTCTCATCCTCTCGAGCTTTACCACATTCTGATATTATTCTTTCAAACGTTTTGATAGGAAATGAAGCATACCCTCTAAAAAATACCTACTGCAATCGAATTCGTAAAGAGTACTAAATCTGCAAAGGGAGAACTTTAATAATCATCTTTCCAAAGCAAGAAAATGCATTATATGAGTATTTGAAACTCTGTATAACAGATGGCATTTTTTGTTTTGCTAAACAGGACCATTTAAAAGAATTACTTTAGTCAACTATTCCTGTTTAATTTACGTAATTTTATTAGAGAAAGAGATGGAGATAATCATAAATGAATGTAGAGATTATGTATTTAGATTAAAGTTCATTGTATGACCAAAATGTTTGTTTTATGGTCAAAATTGCATTCAAGTATTCTATTAATCAATTAATCTACAAGAAGAAGGCAGATATAATGATAAATTCACTCAAGCAGCCTCTGGCATTAGAAACGACTTCACGAATATATACCTTTGGCATTTTGGACATTAAATTTTGTATACAAACGCTTTTAAAATATTTCAATAATTCACAAAGTTGCTTGTCCATGCCGCAATTGCTGTATGCACTATTTCATACAGATCCAAACCTTTGATTTTTTCTTGCCACTTGTCGTCCTTTACATGATCACAACTTAAATAATCTTAGACATACTACTTTCTACTTATCATTCCTTTTTGATGAAAAAAATGATCTATCCAATAGTTATTTTGAAAAAGAAAACAAGTATTCACCGCGTTAATTTCATGTTTAACGTGTTGTTTTAGAGAATTATGGATGTCGCGGAAACGTCAGCCTTATCCGCCCCCGACGTTGACCCCCCAGAGTCCTACACATTCACTAACGCAAAGAACAACACGATCAAGCTGAAATACAGCGCCCACTTCGGTGGCCAAGTCAATTTGACCATGTCAACGGTGCACGTCCCGACGAACGTCTACGAACGGGCATCTAACGTAGTCAGAGCGATCAAATGGTCCGAAGAGTTGGACAAAACCTTCATCAACAATTACGAGCAAGATCCCTCCCTATCTTGGCAGTATTTTGGCAGTGCGACAGGTTTTATGAGGCAGTATCCAGCTATGAACTGGTACATGGAACCCGTGGATCTGTTCGACTGTAGAACTAGAAGCTGGTACATCGAGGCTGCTACCAGTCCAAAGGACGTTCTCATCTTGATCGATACTTCCGGCAGCATGACTGGAATTCGCAGAGAAATCGCCAGACACGTGGTGAACAATATCCTGGATACACTTGGAAACAACGATTTTGTCAATATCATCACGTTCTCCAACGTCACCAAAGAGGTAATTAGCTTAAAACAATCTACAAATTATTCTTTTATTTTGTTCTTAAATAACTTGTAAGATAAAATAGTGTTTTTACCTTCTTTTTTCTGTATGTAGATAACTATTGCCATTCGTGATACTTTGGGTTGTTTGAATTGTGCTGTGCAGGATATTTCTGAAAATTTACGGCCAATTGTTATTAATTTCCTTAACGTAGGTTTTGCTTGCTTTTTTTTAGGGACAAGGAAGAACTTGAGAATCTTTCTTTGTGATAAAGTATATGATTTCCACGTGATTTTCGAATATACAATGTTAACGAACATTGATTTAGAATGAAAGTTTTTAGGATACTAATTAACGATATTATGTTATACAAAATGCAATAGTGCATGGGTATAAGTCATTGAAAGTCAGACATATGCACTTTACTTTTTACTATTTAATTTTAGAGCTCTTTTCTTAAAAGCTTGATTTTACCATTAAAAGCAAAAATGAAGATGTTTAGAAAAATACTATTATATTTATTCATTTATTTTTATGAAGTATAGAGAAATTTTCAAATGTTGTTCAAATGTGCTTCAGTAAAATAATAGAAAATACATATTGACATCTCGAGTCACTGATTGAATTTTATTTTTATTGATAACATAAAGCTTTAAGAAAGGAATAAAAGTCCAAAAGTTTAAATTTAAAAAAAATTAATAAATTGATAATTATCATAGATAGAATTAATACGATCTAATATTTAACAAGAAAAGAACCCAATTATCCGTCTTTGATTCTAATAATTTTTTGTAAAATAAATATTATTTAATTGGATAATTATGAAATATTAGTTCTAATTACTCCAAAATTACCAAGCGATAAGCAATGAAACTTAATTGTCTCTTAGATATACTATAAACGTGAAGATTATCGAAATTACTCTAATACAAGACGATTACGTGGCTTATAAATCATTCATTTCACAGTATATATCTCTTTCTTGTTTTAGAATTTTAATTTGCATTAAAACTAATTTGCACGCAGTAATTGACGAGGTGAATTTATTGTTACAGCTTGTTGTTTATTATTCGTAGTTTTTTCTATGTATCACACGTAACATTTATCACAACGCTTAAAAATTTATCTCTGATTTACGTGTCACATAATTGTTCCACCTTATCAACGCTACTTCCATCTAAAAGGTAACTTGAACACACGTAACTTGAACTGCTTATATCGTGTAATGTCCTATCCTGTAAATCATCAAGTTATCTACACTTACTATTTCACATATCATTAGGGCATTAAACATCAGTGTATATATATACTATCATGTTGTACAAATTCGTTGAAATCAAAGATGAACAATTGATTCTACTTTTGTTAATACGTAATATTACTATGGACGAAAACAAATAGAAACGACGTTTCAGGTGGTGCCATGTTTCAACGACACCCTCGTCCAGGCAAATTTAGCAAACGTGAGGGAATTAAAGAGAGCCATCCTGAATCTAGACACAGAGAAAATCGCGAACTTCTCGCTTGCCTTGAGCACGGCATTCGAGCTTCTTGAAACTTATCGAACGGAGAGGGAGGGTGCCAGGTGCAACCAAGCGATCATGCTGATAACAGACGGCGTTCCTTACAATTATAAAGAGATTTTCGAAACTTACAATTGGAAGGACAATCCTAGTGAACCATTCAAAGCGGACATGCCGGTCAGAATGTTCACTTATCTGATTGGTAGAGAAGTGGCGGATGTCAAGGAGGTCCAGTGGATGGCATGTGCCAATAGAGGCTACTTCGTACACCTTTGCACCTTGGCTGAAGTCAGAGAAGAGGTAGTTCAATGTTTTGCATGTTAAATTACTTAATATTTGTATACACGTCCCATTTGAGTATTAATTAATTTATATATATGAAAATGGACAATAATTGTCTGTATAATATACTATTCTTATGCTCCACTAAATTTGCACTGCCGTAGATTAATGAGAATTATATGCATACAAATATACTTGCTGGTGCTTCGATTTTAGTATCAGTTATCAACATTTGTAAGAAAATCTGAGGGTTGATTATGCAATTAAATGGTTAAACAATTTTTGAATCTTTGACAAGCAAACAGTAAACGCAGATTAAAGATTCAATACCTCGCATGTGATTTTTAGAAAACAGAATAATTGAATCATTTTTTATTTTATCAAAAACCATCTTTCTCTAGATTAAGGATTGATTTTAGTTTCCTACGTTCTTAATTAGTAACGCTGAAACTTCAAAATGTTATCCCTGTTAGAACCGTGACTTCTTTTATTTATTATCTCGATACCTTTTCTCAAATCATTGGTGTAATAGATAAATCGCGGTTCGTAGGTTCTTAAATACGTTCCTGTGATGGCAAGACCGTTGGTCCTTGGTCGTACGGATCATCCGACGATCTGGACCCCGGTCTACGCCGACGTAACGGATCCAAAGATGACCGATTGGCTGTGGGAGCAAAGGGAGAGCGAGGAGCAGAAGGAGAGGTTCCTCAGGCTTCACAGGAGAAAAAATTTGTTCAATACGGAAGAACGGGACCGGAGGTTCGTGAAGAAACAGAAAAAGTCGCACGAGCAAGGCAGCGATCTTCAGGAATACAGGCTGATGACTTCGGTTAGCATGCCGGTGTTCGATCGACGAGAGAACGCGGTAAGATTTCACCCTCTCGCATCGTTCAATTGCGAAAACTGACTCTCTGCAAACGTACCAAGACACGACAAATGTTCGATTCAAATGGTCCACGTTAGGATCTCCGAGCGAACCGTACGTTCTCGTGCAAAAAAAAAGACTACCCTACCGTCTCGAAAGGTGAACATCGAGCCAGAAATGACCGTGGAAAGATTTCGAAATTCAATGCAATCATACGCCAGTATCAAGCATCGACTGATGCTATGGTGTGGCGCGATAGGCAACGTCCACGAACAAAGAGATTCAGCTTCAGGTCTCTATAAAATTAACTTGGAACTCTTGTTATTATCGAGAGCAGATTAACTTTATCATCGCTGTATGCCAGATTACTATTAACCCCGTTCTATTAATAACTGCTTACGGTGGGACACACGTAGACTCGTGTACTCGCGTTCGCTCGTTGGTAAATAGAAACACCGATCGTTTGCTCTCGTTCAAACCACCGCTGTTAACTTAAATGGACGATCCTCGAGATGCTAGCCGTATGTTGCATCGAATGGAATCGAATTAACGTTAGTGGTATTATCGAGACAGGCAATTGCTCGCAATCATCGTTCCACTCATGACAATCGCCCTTCTCACCCCTTCGCCTTCTTTCGCTTTCGATCGATCCCGTAACGTTATATCGACACGTGTCGTCGTGTTACCCTCTTCCCCCCATAGGCGGTACAAATGTTTATCCGCGCGAAACCACCCCCGCAACGAGCGCATTCTTTTTTTCCTTTGATTTTAAGTTCCTGTTTGTCCACAGAACATCACAAGGCAGGTGCTGGTGAACGAAGCGTACTGGGTGACAGAGACAAGAGAGGTTGGCAGCTAAAACAAAGCACACAAACAACATTGTTTCAATGCATAGAGCCCTGTAACCCCCCCTCCCCATTCACCCCTTTTTTTGTATTCAACCACGCGGCTCGACCTTCCCTGATTTCCACGCTCGTTACTTGCAGACGATAGAAATACTTTAATCAAAGTATTTTTACTTTAATAAATAATTTAATACAATTAAATTATAATCTTTATGCGAGTCAAGAGAGATTTGTGAGTACGATAGGAACTGCTAACTTGAAATGACGATCGGATATAATATATAGTTTGCAATAGATTTGCTCAGTGCCAACTGATCAGCTTAAATCCTATTAAATTCAGTGTCTCGATGTTAGAACTAACTTACTTCTTTACTCGAATTTAGAATATAGTGAAGAAAGTCGATAGTGGAAATCCAGGGGCGATGTCGATGCCGTGCAACAGTTTTTCGTTCCATTTAGGTCCACGTTCGTCTCTCTGGTATCTTACTTTGGTCTAATATTAGTACTGGACTTAGTTTAATCATTAGGTAGGTTTAGGTACATTAGTCTACCCTGTGCCCTGTTCGAGACGAGTAGAAAAAACGGATAATCCTGCCCGCCTGTTGGATTGCGATCGGCGATACTTCCTCCTAACATTGCCATTATTATTATTATTTCTTATCGTTATTATTATTATTAATATTATTATTATTATTATCGTTACTCGTTGTTATTAGTATTATTATTAACATCGTTATTATTATTGTTATTAACGTTATTATTATAGTTATCTTTATTATTATTATTATTGTTATTATTATCGTTGTTGTTGGTATTATTATTATTATTATTATTATTATTATTGATACTATTAATATTAGTATTATTATTACAATTATTATTATTACTATTATTGAGACTCGTAGAAAAACTTCTGCTACTGCAGCGATTATACGTATACGTATACTGAATATAAACGAGAATATCTTTGATTGATTATAAAACGAATATTAAGCACACATGTACACACGGTACGATTTTCTTGAGTGCTAGATTTCGCTAGACGAGTAATACAGTAGATTTAATTAAAACGCCATTTCGATGACCGTCCCCTTTTCTGTGAATAAGCTACTAGTTGAGACCAAAGAATTAGCAGAACTAAATTGAACTTCCCCTCTAATCTGCGGCTGATGCCTACGCAGTTACAAGAGATCACGTTGCTAGTAGGTTCTCAAGACAGGTGTACGGTTGTCGAAACGGAAACGGCGTGGCTAATTGTGATTTGATTATTTAAACACTTAGGACAGCCTGCGTCAAACGTTCATTGTTCTTATTGTGTATCGTTATTATTGAGAAAGTAGTTGAACTAGTTATACGTCCAGCAGTATCGTGAGTGAATATTATTATTAGTATTATTATTATTGCTATTCGTTTTTCTTTTCTTTTTTAGTAACCATCGTTTTTTAATACTAGAACATGTGTCGTTAGACGAATTCATTGTGATAGCGTTTATATTGGAGAAAGGTAGATATGCTTATGGTTATGCGACTTGGGATGATGATGACTCGTAATTGATTTAAACACACGTAACCGATACCTACGCTGGATCTGACTAAAACGCCGCGATGATTGTTTGCGCAGACACGAATCGCCGATCTGCTCGGTGTCGCCGGCACGGACGTCCCTATCGAGGAGATACAGAAGCTCATGATGCCACATTTGGCGAGTATACTCAATACACTTACTTATTACAAAGTACAAATTAGCGCTGCGCTCATTCCTGTCTCTTATTCTTGAAAACAGCTCGGCGTAAACGGATACGCGTTTATAGTGACCAACAATGGTTTCATCCTGATTCATCCTGACCTTCGACCAGTGGTAAGGTTCACGATTTTAAGGATCCTTCGTTCTTTCGTCGATACAACGTCCAATACCATTCGAATCCGTGCCATTTGAAATGTAACTTTGGAATGTTTGCAGAGTTACTCTGAAGTTGCTTGAATGACATTTCAAAGTTACCTTAAGGGCGTTTGAATGCCATTGAGAAAAAGTAAAAGTATCAATCAATGAATGTTTCGAAGATATTTGAATATTATCGAGAGGTCGTCATTGTCCTTTACAATCGCATGACAATCATTGAAGGCTATTTACTTATATAATGGGATTACAGTTTCAGGGGATCCTAAAACCAGCGTACAATAGCGTCGATATGGCGGAGGTCGAGCTGATGGATCAGGACAGAGGGCCAAGGGAATTCGAAGAAGGTATCATTATGGTAAGTCTTGGGCTGTACTGTTGGAAAATGAAAATTACGTCTCTGAATGATAATTCCGTCCATAGCTTCGGAACGACGTAGTAAATCAAACGAACGGTAGCGTGACGCTGCACACGAAGTATCATTACGATGATATGGTGAGTCGTATAACGAGCAAGGTCAATTAGATCGAGATTATTAACGTTCAAGTTTTTCTATTCCCCATGAAATGTCTGAAGAAACGTGTGGGCAGAGTGAAGAGGAAGTACGACTACACAGGTATACCAAACACTCCCTTTACGGTGGTGGTCAGTCTGCCGGAACATGACCACACCGGAAGTTATCGCGTGCACGCAACCGAGGAAATACACCGTGCGCATATCACTGGTAACGTATCCAATCCTCATGGTATCTCATGACAACGACAAAGGCGACGATCGTTAACCGACGACTGAATAAGTCTTCCCCCAAAGAGAGGGTGCCAAAAGTATTTGCATGCCAGAAATCGTGCGATGCCACCAGAGGCCGTGATTCAAAAGCCACGGACGCATCTGCGGACGCTGAACTTTCAATAACCGTCTTGATAACGCCGTCTCGAAACTTTCGAACAACTCTCGTAAATGGCCGTTCGTTGTTTTATTCAATAGCGGACGTATCCAGCGGGGAAGCTCGATAGAAGTTAGATTGCAAACTTTTCGCAGCGTCGCGCAAAGTTACGGAAGAAACTGTCCACCTATATAATCGAAAAGCCCATAGGGATAAAGTTTTCTCTTCCCCCTGAACGTGCGACGGTCGAGAACGTTCAATCTCTCAATTCAATTCTCGGGAAATCTCCCATTATTTTCCTCCTTTTCAAATAGTTCCTCTTAAAGTTCCCAACTTGCAACTCGACCCGATTCCATCGATGGTCTTTGTCGTTGTATTCACACTTTCTAATATCTGGTTTCCAAATTTTAATCAAATTATTACGTAAAACAGGTAAAAACGTGTCTGAGTATTTCAATGGTACAAACTGGCTGGTGCATCCCAATTGGTTGTACTGCAAGTAAGCGACGAAAGCATTTTGTTTTACTGTAATTTAGAATATTTTTCTTGTAAACGGTTTAGAAGAATGTTTGCTTCATTTTTCGATACAGATACCACTACGAGGATGAACGATCGCATAATACACCGGAAAAGCAGCTGTTACACTTCTTGGAACGAACCCGCCAGCCAGGCTGGAGATGGAACGACATGAAACAACCATCCCAGCCACCAGAATACTCGGCCACGAGTTCCGGTAACGACACTGACCGTAAATCAAAACGTAACTACTCTGTTACTTCGATTTTATCGCATCCTGCTTGGCTAAAATGTCCTAGCTGAGATATTTCACTCTTGGAATGTCAGAGAACCGTGCACAAAACTGTTAGCGTTACACAGCATTCTCCCAGGAAATGTATCTTTCTCTTTATTATCGTTGTACTCCATAATTCACTGCATCTGTCAACAAAAGTTATTGACTCTATAAATCTACTTTCTAAATTGCAATAGTATTTATTTGTATGTAATATACAGACACTACTATAGTGGTTTTTGGTCCTAAAATGACTTTTGTTAGATAAAAGTCACTATCTGGCCTAAATGCTAAATGCCTAAATAAATGTGTAAATGTCAGTTAGGACAATTAAGCTAAAGAGGTCAGAGTAACTGAAAATAATCTAATCATTAGCGGGTATTTATATTCAAAACAGCTACACCGTACAAAGCGGACAAAGACTCGTATTACTGCGACAGGAATCTTCTGCAGAGTCTGGTGTTCGATGCAAAGGTAACCGAGTGGTTTGCGAACCCCGCTACTGCACGCGAAGAGAAAGGGTGAGCATCAGTGATTTTGTTTAATCTAGGACGAAATGGAACAAGCGTCCCTTGTAGGACGTTATAATCATCGTTAGACTAAAGCACTATGCGAAACTTAATTGTTCTGGAAACGATAGAGTTAGGGTACTCTGTCTCTTCTTGCACGAAAAATTGCTAGAACCGTCAGAAAATGTTTAAAAGAGAAAAAAAAACTGTTCTACGCCATTGTACCATTAAAGTGGTTCAGTAAGACCGTTTTCGGACCCTCTGTGTTTTTACGTTTCTCTGTACAGTTCTTCTCTCATTTCTTTCTTTTCATATTCTTTCTTCTGTCAGGATTTTAACAACAACAAAAGTTCACCCATTTCCTTTTTTACTAATACTGACCACTTTGACGCCATGCAGACCTTTAGCTAGGCTGATGAATCTGCTGCCCAGGTAACGTCCATCACAAACGTACCTTACGTTTTTAGAGAATAACCAGTATGGCTACAATATTTTACCGCTTATTTGTCTATTCAACCATTTGTTCTCCTCCTTTGTACATTTTTCTTTATCTTCATTCATTTTTCTTAATGTCGATTAGTTTTGGTATCCTCATTACTTTATTAAAAACACACGTTTCTGTAAAATTTACCCACGTTCCTTCTGTCTTCAAAAAAGTTCTTACTTCGTTATTTTTTTCATTCCTTGTACAATGTTCAATTAGCAAAAGGTATTATCTTCCAACGACGAAGGTCATCCCTTCAGGATCAGTACTTTGAAGAGGAAGAACATCCTGGTGACCAAAGAACTGGAGGATCTTTTTCATTAATTCTATCTATCTTATACGGTAGTCGTAATTACTCACTTGCAAAGCTCCTTTTAATCTTCCTCAGCAACTTCCAACTAAAAGCAAATATAATGTTCTCAAAACTATAAAAGAAAGCGATGCAAATAAGTTACTAAGTAACAATCAGTATTCGCAATAAATCGCAAGTAATCGCAATACTCTTTTTAGTGAGCAATGTAAAGAATCGATTTTAAGAAAGAATTGTTTCATCTTCAGATTCCCTGATACTATTCTTTTTGTAGGAAAGAGTTCCAACAACGCTTTGGCGTAACCCTCGCCTTCATGGCTACCCACAGCGGTCTGACAAGGTGGCAAGACTTTTTCCTAGACGAAGAGGGCACCGTTCCAGAGGATCATTTCAGCAAGCTGTATCCAAGAGCCATCGACGAGGTTTGGTACAAGCGTGCGGTGGAACAACACTACGTGCAAGCAGACAGTTTCGTCTTTTCTGTGCCAATCGATGTAGAGGGTGCCGACAACAATACCCTTGTCACTGCTAGCCGTGCCATTTTTATTGGTCAGTATATTGTAATTTCCAATTTCTGTGAAATAAACAGAAAATGGAACTTGTAATATTCAAGAATTACTGAATAGCGTAACAGTAACATTAGAAATTAATTCTGAATTTTCCAAGAGAATACAAGGGTTTAAGAATTTCGGGACCCTTTGCGAAGAGCATTATTTTGTGACCTCCACGTACGGTTTAAGAAGTAAATCGTTGTACTTTGTTTGTATATAAATAACCGACTCTGTAATGTACAGAGGGACTCGTAATTCGTGATACAAATAAAGTAAGAGGAATCGCGATAGGCCATTATTAAATTCAGAGTCTCGAGTAAACACAATTATTACAGCAGCCTCAAACCAACTCTGGATATGAAAAGCAGATTTGCACCAAAAAGTTAACCAGAATTCTTTATCTTCCAGAAACTCAAAAAGCAAAGGCGCCGGCAGCAGTCGTAGGTTTCCAATTTCAGCACAGCGCTCTTCAAACTCTCTTCCTAAACACTACGTTCAGCTGCGACGTACATGGGGATTGCCAGACGCATTGTGGCTCGGAAAGCTGGGCTTGTTACTTGATCGACAACAACGGGTACGTGATCGCGGCTGAAAACGAGAACGATACAGGGAAGTTTTTCGGTAAAGTGAGAGGGCCAATCATGACCAGTTTGGTAAAAGAAGGCGTTTTCGAGAGGATCAGGATATTCGATTACCAAGCTGTCTGTTTCAAGAGTACACAGACTAGTAACGACGGAAGCATTTTGCTGACGGTAAGATATTTCACACATTCTGCTTCTTATTTATATTTGTAAAATGTGTGCAATGAATGAAACCCTTTAGCCGTGGAAGAACGCGCAGAGACTGCTTTCGTGGCTCCTCGGTCAAGCAGTCTGGGCTTGGGCCAAAGCTGGAATTTGGCAATCTGAATACGCAGATGCGTATGCTTATCCGAACGGGGAAGAAGACTATTCGGATAACGACGTGAAGCCGCCGGTAGACCCGAAAGACGAAAAATTGTTCGATCAAAAGGTTCTGATTAATCGGACACGTCCAGAAGCTTGCGATCAAGAGGTGAAATCTCATGACATATTAATTATACTGTATGCCATGTCGTGGACGAACAAGAAAAATCTATAGAATTTCTCTATGTATACAGGATATATCCTATTAACATTAACCACCATTTCTGATACATTTTTCAAAGCTAATTAGCATTTAGCTTATTAGAATTCTGTATATAAAAAGTTTAAACAAATTTTTTTTATATAAGATGTCAATTCAACTAGCGCTATATATTTCTAACTTCATAGAATTATAGCTAACGCTCAATTGAATTCTATTTTCTAAAAATTTGCTAAATATCGTATTACCTCTAGAGTTCCATCTACTGCTATCGTCAAATTTTTTTAATAGTTTCATTTACTTAATAAACTTGTTAGTTTCTTAGTCTTAGTCTTGTTTTGAATACGTAATGCGATGCGCAGAAAGTAATTTTTCATATTATCATGTTATACTTTACAGATCTATTAACGATTTTTCTTGTACTTACATTCACGGTGTCTCCTATCGTTTCTAGTAACGAGATTCTATTAGCGTTCCCTTTCATTTCGCCAGGTGCATCTATACTTGCGAAACACGTCGTTCAAATTATTCGATGTAGAATCAGATGTAAAAACAAACTGTATGAGGCCATACATAGTGCAGCCGGTCGACTACAGCAACATGCTCCTTTTGGTCGTGAACATAGACTGCACAGACACGACGATGCCACCATTGAGCGTAATTCCGGAAGAGATAATCTACGAGAACAACTCACTGGTATGCCAGAAGGCGCTTACGTCGCTAAAGCGGAAAAGACCTCAATCGTGTATTCGCACTCATCCGAGGGAGAGCGAGATCAAAGATCTCTGCGGCTTAGCCTCGAACGCGGTACCAAATGTCTACCTCCTCCTTATTTTGTCTGCGGTCTGCGTTCTGGTTCAACGGATCGACTTTACCCGGCATTAATTTTTCAATTAGTGTCGCGTATCAATTAAAAATGCCGACGACGAAACACAGGAGACGATTCAAGTTTCAATAAAACGATTGAAGGGTTCGAAATGCAGAAACTAGTTAGCTCAATTGTTTCATAGCGTCAGTAAACTAAATAGATTAAGTACAATTTTTTACGAAAATCATTCAAATACCATGAGACAAACATACATTGGGATTTGAATAGAAAACGGACGAGAAAGAACCATAAATTTACAGGAAGAAACTATAGCTTGCAACAACAGTGATACATCTTTCATTGATACCTACATCATACAAGGTACAGAACCAAAAGAAGAATCAACAAATGAAAGAATATTTTTGTTAGCTTAACGAAAGATACCGAATTATATTTAGTGAGTTTAGTGTACGTCGCTACTAAAACTGCTTATCGTTAGAGCTTTCTGCATTTCTTTTACTGCGTTGGACCAAAACCGTATCCTATGAATGCCGCATTTACGGCATTCCTCTTCAAACTTCTCATTAGAAGCTTCTTTTTCTCCAACTGTGTCAAAACGAAACCATATTGTACAAACGTCATGTTACACGGGGGTTCAGTGTAACAGAAATATACACGCGATAGTTTTAATAATGCATATACACGAGAGATCAATTTCCGCCGAGAAATAGAGGTTTTCCTACTTTTGCACAGAGCCCTTCAATTAACGGATTGTCGATTCTTTTGACGCGGACTTGATCGTTCGCGATGATCGTTCACGGTGTTCCGTACATAAGTAGATGTCGTTAGAACGTTCCGCGAGATGTTCGCGAAAACGTGTTACCTTTGCCAACGTTTCATTAAATGCTAAACAGAAAAAAAAAGTACAATTGGAAACGGTTCGTTACAATTTGATGGATAGTCTTGTTTCGTTTGAATAGTTATCGCGATTTCAAAATGTTCTAGAGTATTTATAGCGACGCTGTATAGGGGGAAGTTCTATAAGTCCTGGTGCTGTCTCCTCTATCGGTACTTTGATGATGTCGCAGGCAGGGTCTGCGTCTATATTAACCCAGTAACCAAACTATTTACAGTATGCCAGCAGAATGGCAACAGATTTGTGTAAAGTATCGTGATGAATCCAATATCACTTATATCCATATTAAGATCTGTTCACATTCATCAGTGGCATGTACAGTTGATGGTTTTCTGTCCATACGAACACACGCATTTAATTAAACCGACACATCACTGATACGCGTAAACAGACCATCGAGTTCGTATCAATAGATAATTATTATACTAGAAATTATTTTAATCTATCCGCATCAACAAACGCTCAGAGAGAGAAAGAGAGATCAAAATATTTTACAAATATTGATATATCATATTAACAGAAAAAGAAAGACTTGTGAGCAACGATTTGTAACAGTTTTGTTCGGTTGATCCATGTTACAGTAATCTGGGTTTCGCTGTACTTATACTGACATCTGCTATGTATAATATAACCGACTACAACGATTTCTGTATAGAATCTATAGCCTTTCTGTTGACAAAACTGTGGTAGGCATTCGGCGAAATCTGCTAGGACAGATTTTGTGGCTGACTGGGTAATTTGTCCAATCATCGATGTACTTCGAGGATCGTAACGTGTAACGGAGTCAAGGTTGGCGGGATTTAAAATGGGATTTATTGCTCGTGAATCGGTGCCGAACTAGTCCTAAAAAAAAAAACAACCTTACTGCCCGAAACGCAACGCAGTGTCTACTTCGTATGCGTCCCTGCTCTGTTTCTTAGTTTCATCCTTCTTCTCTTAATTCGTGTCCATTGCGTGCTACCGTTACTATCGTGCATTCGATGAATAATCTTTAACGGTACTTAGGTCATAAGGACTAACGAAAGATACCGAATTATAGCAAGATCGAGTAGGGTGTCAGCCAACTGCACATTGTCTCTCTACTTGACCAAGTTTCATGAACACTTTCAGAAGAAAATAGTTGGTATATTAAGATAGTCAAAATTTCACAAGTCATCTCGTATCCAACAGCAGACAAAACCGAAAGAACAAGCGAAGAAAAGATGTATCTCTCTTTTTATAAGAGAAAGTATCCCGACGAGGAATGCTTAACGGAGAAACATAAAATATACTGCTATACAAATTCAGATAATGTCAGTGCTAGTTGCTCTAGAAATCGCAAAATCGACCAATCTATGCGTAGGAGGAGAATACAAGAGTAGTAAAACTGCATACAACGCTTATGACCTGGGATTTGAAGAACGGCACAAAGCAGGAAGTTAATTCGCGCGAGTAACGCTCGTAGGAGGACGCACCTACATTTCGTGGGATAATCGTTGGACGGAAGTTACTACGAAATGATGAAATCACATTTACCACGAGCTTAATTCGTCCCACTCGCTAAATGTTAATTTTTGGAGCGTTCAAGTAGATAGGGTTTTATAAAGAACTGTGTGTACGTGTATGAGAGCAGGGTCGTATACAAGAGTCACACGTTCAGGATACTATGAAACACTCACACAAATACATACACACATACAACATACACACACATATTTTGCGCTTTGTACATTAACCGATGTAAAACGTGTCGTTTGATATTTATAGAGATTACGAATATATTAGTTTTGTATATTAATGTATTATACGAGTTACAAGGATGTGTGCCTTTGGACACGCGGTTACGATTGCGACACAAAACGAAACAAAAGGAATAAAAAAAGAACAAAGATCTTGTATGTTTTTCAAAATAAATAACTGAACTCTCTACTTCTTGAGCAAGACAAAAAGAGGACTAAACGATATGAGAACGAATGGCGAGATTGTCATCGTTGTATGACGAATGTTACTTGTATTACACAGAGTTTATTACAATTTGCTATGTACAATAATGGCTTGCCTATGTAAAATGAAAATCGTTTCTTATCAAAATGGCAAACGTTGAAAGAACATTTGGTGTTAATTTAATTGCTACTCTCCATCTCATCTATAATGTCCAACAAAATCTTTTGTTGCATCTCCTTGTAAAGTCTATCTTCCAGCTTTTCCAAATCTACTCCATTTGTCATGAATTCTTTTAAATTATGCATCGTACCATTTGTTATCCTATGATCGGTAACACGATCTTGATTAAAATTATACGTTCTAATTTTCTCATTCCTTAGTCTTGTCCCCATCTGCTTCTTACGCATCTTACTACTGAACGAGACTTGCTGGTCCAATTGTTCTTGGTACAGTACACTCTTCAATTTCATCAGCGCCAATTTTTTATTTTTTATCTGGGATCTATCTGATTGGCTGGTTACACTTATGCCAGTGGGTATATGAGTTATCCTAATCGCCGAGTTTGTAGTGTTTACATGCTGCCCTCCTGCACCAGATGCTTTCTTCGATTCTATTTTCAAATCTTTTTCGTTTAATTCAATATCTATATTGCTAGGTTCCGGAAGGATTGTTACAACAGCCGTACTGGTGTGCATACGACCAGACTTTTCCGTTATTGGATTCCTTTGAACTCTATGTACACCACCTTCATATTTTAACTTCCCAAAGGCTTTACTATCGGATATCAATAGAACAGCTTTTCTTAAACCACTTATCTCACTTTCAATCATCTCTATTAATTCGTAATTAAATCCTAGATAATCACAGTAACTTATATACATATTTAACAAATCTCTGGCAAACAACATAGCTTCTTGACCACCTACACCAGGCACTACTTCCAAAATAACGTTCTCATAATATTCTTTATCTAAATGTTTTAAAATAATATCCAAGATTTTTTCATCGATTTGTCCTAATTGTTGTTTATATACAGATTCCTCTTCTTGCGCAAGTTTTTTCAGTTCTTCGTTACCATTTACTAAAAACAAATTACATGTATAGTAACATTATGCAAGATATATCATTTATACATATGTAGTATAATACTTATGTAGTGTATAATACACAACGTTAAAACTAACATTACTCGACACACAATGCACTAAATGAAAAGAAAGAAATATTTGAGTCGATAACCATTTGAGCAATTAGAATACCTACCAATATCATTCAAATTTTGTATATTCTCAATTATTTGAATCTTTTCATTCAACAATAGCGGAATCTCGTGCAACTTAAGAATTTCAGAAATACCCTCTCCACATTTTTTCTCACTTTGATACGCGCTCATGAGATGGTTTAAACATTTTTTAACGCTTGCATCAGATGCTGTCAAATATCCATCCGTGCTAAGTAATTTACTGACAAATAGAGTCTTGTTATTGAGGTTAGAAAGTAACGAGCACCGCAATCGGAACACTTGAACTTTGTTCATCATACTCCCGTAATATCGACAAGCACTGAACGTGCATCCTTTTATGAAAAACATTTCTGGCTGCAAACTGCACGGCAAAATCGCATTTTATAAAAGCCACGTGCTTTCATGCAGAACTATAGACACCACTGTCAAGCACAGATTTACAACTGAAGAGAGCGACAAATCAAAATATACTATCAGTATGAAGAACATTGAGAACGTACAATCTACTCAGACGATCGTTTCAAAATAACATGTTTTTGCCAGTATTGAATTTTAAACTAAACATAAGTTAGTTACTCTAAAAATACTAAGAATCGTGCTCGAGCGTACAGCTTCGATACTGTTGGAAAATAAAAAACGTACGACGTTTCATAGTGCACGATACCTTGACTTCCCTCTATTGGTAACAACAGGTTGTATCGTCATCTCGATAGTTTTTACAATCTCAATTCAATTAAGTTTATCCTGTTGTTGTTCAACGTTTAACAAACGCGATACGCGTGCACGTTATTTTATGAGATATATTTTCGTAGCTCTAATCAAATTCGATCGTTTTATTCGTTGTAAACGCGTACTCCTTGTATACGTTCAAGAACTCTTTTTGTAACGTGTACGATATACGTTTAATTTGATAGTACAAAATTGCCGTGTGCGATTCTCGTTTGATTTAACGAATTTATATGTCAGGAAACGGATGTGTATAGGTGAGTAACAAGCATGCGAAACTGGAATGAAAAATGTGTCACGTCAATCGTATCGATTTTCTAACGCGTGTATGCTATTCATTCTTCGAATATGTCCTGTTCTCCTCTATGCAATATTACAAGTAATAATTGTACTATAGAAATGATAACTACAACCGTAGCGCACAGAAAAATATTGACATTGTTACCATTCGTGGATAAATTCAGATAAACCTTAATTGTATACATTATATGTGTCTAACAAGCACCAGACACTTTTTAATACTATCTACGATACAGATTACATCGACGAGCATCCGTTTAAGCTAAAATAACGATGATACGAAGAAAGAAATACAATCATTAAATATACGTATACAAAATTATCTGTTACATTTAGTAACTTTTTTTTAATCGAAAAATGTATCATATCAAACAGCTATAAACATGGTTTTCGTGCTACATTAAAGAGAATTAACACGTGTAATAACAAAAGCGCGTACAAAAATCCATTTATCTTCGTATTATTTTATTATTAACAGGTTTATCATTTGGGATCACGTATAGTTAGGACTCGCGAAGCTTATCGTTTAAAAGATCGATAACGCCTCGCTAGTGGCAGATGAGAAACGTGCAGCGAGCATCGAAATGAGAAATGCAATCTAACGCGATACAGAGATTGTAACTCTCGCATTGTCGAGAGCGAGACAGACGCAAGCGGACGTATAAGTTTCAATTGGGAAACATTGTTGCACGCTTATGTCAGCAGAGGCTGAGAGGGAAAAGGGTTGAAAAAAATCGCCTTAGAAACGGATAGAGGCCGCGTAGGCGGACTAGTGGCTGTTTCATGTAATACGAGCGAAGGTAATTCAAAATGTTGCCCAATTCAAAGTAGGTAGCTCTGATATTCGGGACGAATGCGCCAAGCGTACCGCGCGAGAGAGACAGCCGACAACAGAGAGAAAGATACGCACGGTAGACCAGTATAGAGCGGCACGGGCAGCTACGATTGACGATACTATTTTTCATTAAAACGAGCACCACGCAAAATTTCGAAAATAAGCGCTCACTACGAAACGGTAAGTTATAAAAATGTCGAACGGTTCACCAGGGACACCCAACGCGAAACAATAACGCGTTTGCTCCTAATTAATCGCGGCTCTAATAGAAATTGATTTTAATGTATTTATGTGCAGGCTTTATAATATAATAACGCGAAATCATGGAACCTTGCGAGAACAGATTACAAGAGAAAGTGCAGGAAGGAGGTAAGATTAAATTAATACACGTTACCGTTTGTTTAACATTCCCGTTTCTACAATGTTTATTATATAATCGTCAATGTTATTTCTATTGGAATTATGATTTTAATTATTTGGTAACCTTTTAAAAGTTTTTAAAACAGTTTCGCCTGTAATCACCGTGCTCGTTAGAAAATTATCACACGTGTCACGAAGGGTTTTCATTTACGTTTCACGTGAATTCCAAAGTTTTCGGAATTGTTTAAACGAAACGCGCAAAGAGAATTTCTTTCCTCTCGTTAATCGCATCGTCGTGATAATGACGAATCTTGCAATCTATACATACGTGGTAGCGTTAGATATATATATACTGTTGGGAAATATGTATAATTTTTTTTTTTAATTAAATGTTATTGTTCGTCACTTTACATTAGAGTAATTAATATTTCTGATAAAAATGCATTACTTTAAGAATGATAAGGAAATATATTTTTAATAAATATGTTATATTAAATATAATAGGATATTTGAATAAATAAAAAATCTATTTAATTTTTAATTCAATCTTCATTTTTTTTACAAAAATATTTTTGCTTTTCTCATATAGAGCCCCATAATTGCATTTAATTTATTAAATATGACAAAATATGATACAAGAATGTCAACATTAAAAGGATATCAACAAACTTGATGATTTGGAATAATTAATCAATTTAAAATGAAATATTAATTTTACAGAGTGTAATTTTTTCTGGCAAGACTATCTTGATGCCACAAACAGTGTTGAAGTACCACAAATTATGTTTCCACACGTGGAGTTGACACTCCAAAGTGGTATTGAAATTGGTATGGCACTTGAAGTACCAGTTCCAAAGAAGGGAGACGAAGAAAACATCAAATACTGGGTGGCTTCTATCGTTGTGGCATGTGGGCCATTATTGCGATTGCGTTACTTTGGTGGAGATGATAGATCAATGGAATTTTGGTTCAACCTTACCAAAGAGGCTGCCCATGAACTTGGGTGGTGTGTGAAAAATAATAAAAAATTAGAGCCACCCGATATTGTTCTCCAGAGATCACCAGACTGTATAGAAAAACTATCCGAGTTTTTAAAAACAGCCCGGACTGTTCCACCAGAAATGTTATCAGGGGTCAGTTGGAAACTCGTAAAAATTATTTCACAATTAAGCGCCTTTTAATTCAATTTCAATCTGTGATTTTTATTCAATTTTTATTCTAATTTTTTTTTCTTTATTGTTCTTAGGATGGTTTGAGCATAACGGAGAAAATTAAACAAGGCATGAAAGTCGAAGTTAGCGATATACTACATCCATACAAGTTATGGCTGGCTACGGTAAGCATCAGTTTATAAATTTTGTATGTTTATCTAAATTAATATTATTTTCTAATAAATGATTGATTATATTAGATTATAGAAAATGTAGGAGGACGTCTTCTGTTGAGATATGACATTCCTGGCTCTTCACGTAAAGATTTCTGGATGTTTTGTACATCGGAACACCTCCACCCTTATGGATTCGCATCTAAATCAGATCCAACTTGGTTCTTTGAACCAGCAAGTTCTATAATAAAGATGCATACGTATGAAGAATGGAAAGATCTATTGGAGTCTACTCCAAAAACATATGACCTTCCGGAGGAATTATTTAATAACACTATAGAACATCCGAAGCATGAGTTCAAAGTTGGCATGAAATTAGAAGCATTAAGTCCAATCGATCAGATAAAAATTTGTCCAGCTACTGTCATAAAAGTATTTGATGACACTTACTTCCTTGTGCATATTGATACGTATGATGAAGTATCAAAAGGAATGGATATTGACAAATCTATGGATAACAGTACAGAGAAAAATACTTTACTTTGCGTGGCTGGTCATCCATATATTTTTCCTATTGGATGGGCTAAAAAGCATGACATTAAGTAAGCATAATTAAATTTCTATTTTTATTACTAGTCAAAGCATTTACATTATCCGATATTTATATTGTCTAATGTTTTAATTTCATTCAGAATTGTACATCCGAATGGTTGGATTCTAAAGGAAGACGAATTCGATTGGGACGAATATTTGAAAGATACTCAGGCAACTGCTGCTGACGAAATATTATTCCCTGAAAGGCAAAGTGCTATCGACGCAGGTTTTGAATGTGGTATGCGATTAGAGGCGGTTGACCCCGAACGCGAGAATGTTATATGCGCAGCGCATATTACAAAAATTGTTGACAATCTACTGTGGTTAAAATTAGATAATTATGAAAGTACGAAACCAGAACATATAGTTGATATGCATTCTCTACAAATATTCCCTGTTGGTTGGTGTGAATCAAATCATTATCCATTGAAACCACCAAAAGATTATACGGAAGTCTGTAAACAACTGCAAATGCCTGAGAAAGAGGAAAAGAAAACTAACATTCTAGATATCCCAATATCTGAACCTCGCTCTTCGTTATGGTGTCCAAAGATATACTTTAATTATCGTTGTTTTACTGGCCCAATGATTTCCAAAGGGAAATTAGCAACCCTTCCGAAAGCAGTAGGACCTGGCCCCGTAATTTTAGTTATGAGAGAAGTACTTTCGATGATCGTATCCGTGGGATACAGAAGCGCACGAATATTAAAGGTGCTTCAATGTGATTCCAAACCAGATCCTGGATATCATTTGGAAGTTCTGAAAGCAAAGCATAAAAACAACACGTATCGTGCGAGTGTTGCTGTGGTCACATCCGGAGATATGGTGGCCGACTTTTGTAGAAATATTTGCAAGAAATTAATGGTATGTCCAAACTTGTTTGGTCCATTGTACGTGCCAGAAAACGAGTGTCCGGATAAGTGTCACAAAACGTCTAAAACGAAATTCAGTAAGTGTTAGTTTAATTATGTTCTGCAAAAATAAACTTTGTTACTTTTCTCCGCAATTTGTAGTTCATTTAATCCGCATTCTTAGAATTAGTATTAAGTAAAGTCTCACTTCAACAGCATCCGTAGGCACCGGACGAAGAGGTAAACCGAAGGGTTACACAAGCATTATGGTACAAAAACCGAAACCGTGGGGTGGCAGGCGAAAAAGGAGACGCGGTAGATGGGCGAACAGAGAAAAAGAGTCCCACGAGGAGTTCGAGCACGAAGACGAGATGCCGTTCATGTCGTTAGATTTAGCGAAACATGTATCAGGAATCGAAGAATCGCTTGATGGAAGACCGCCACTATCTGAGATAGATATCATGATCCAGAAAGGTCTAGAGAAAGGTGAAAAGTCGGACGAATTTAAAACCGAGCCCCCTTCTAGCAATGCATCTGATGATTCTGGAAGTTCATTTAACGATAACCGGAAAACTAAAGACGGTGGAAGTCCCAGTAGTATGAATAACAAACGATCGAAGTTTAGTCAAAGCTCTGCTGTTACTAGGGCAAGCAAGAGAGAACGAGATTGGGACACGAGTATCGAATCCGATGGTTCAGATGGAGAATCAGAATACGTGAGAATGCAGAAGAAACAAAGGCGGCCGAAGACGCGGAAACTTGACTCGAATCCGTTATTCTGGAGCGTGGACGATGTCTTTAGATACTTGAGAAAAACGAATGATTGCAAAGATCTTGCGTATCGGGTGAAACAAGAGGTAACAAGCTCTGTATACAAGTTATATAGCATACTAATATACATAATCATACTCGTACGAACATATTCCGTTAATTTATTTTGTTTCACAGGAAATTGATGGATTAGCATTTTTACTATTGAATTTACCGTCTCTCACGCAACACATGAAATTGCGAACAAGTTTAGCGATGAAACTTTGTCGTCACGTCGAGCAAGTTAAAGTCACATTCTTTCTACGACATATAAATGAAGTAGAACCAGAACAGTATCAAATTGTATAATTTTAATAATTAGGAATTCAATTTATTATATTATTTATATAGTGTAATATAATGTATCATGGGAGGGCAAGCTTTGAGATGTTTGTTGTATAAATAATAGCAAAGTGTATGACTCCTTCAAGTTCTTAATTTATACAAAAATGCAAGACTGCATTACTTTTAAATGGACATATTATTGTATATTTAATTATGATTTTGTACATTTAAATTATTATTGTTATTACATTATGTTCTTATTTTTTATGAAATTATATTTTACTTATTAGATTTATTAATTAGAAAGGCACGCAAAATATTAAGGCACGTTCTTAATTTTCAAATTGTACAAAAATTTGTATAAAAAAAAAATCTAAATCGCGGAATTTTCTTGTATCGTTAATCTTGCCGTTATTAATGTTTACATAGTACAAACTCGTTAAACTTTTATTTTGTAAATTAACAATAAAGCAATAAATTTACAATTGCAAGAAACCCCCGCCCCGCTATATCGACCCGGAATACACGTTTCTAAATTGTCCTTTTTGCTTGGCTCGAATCTAAATTTGCGACAACGCTCTTGCACGTTCTACTATACACGAATACTGTAGTTTCTGATGCTCTGCCAAATTATTCACACTGCGGATAGAATGTCAAACAAGAATTACGGCTGAAAAAATTATTAAACATCGCCTCGTCCGACATGGACGTGCGTAGCTGTGCCTTATACATGCATTTTCATCCCCTCGCTATCGCGTTGCATATATTTTAACCTACTACTTATACAAATGTGCTCGTTACTTGTGTCACGAAAATATTATCGTTACGACCTCTTCGAAACGCGCTTAAGAAAAATTTGTATAATTATTCCAAGCGCAACGAGTATCACGTAACTTTCGATAACTGAGGTGAACGTGATTAACGGGACGGACGTGTTGAAGAATGGAATGAAAGGGATATGATATTCCGTACAAGCATCGACTTATTTAGCATCCAGCACGTCCCGTAGAACGCATTCTCTCTTTGCGCACGGTCTATTAATTATCGCCAAAAGAAACAGCGCCATTATGTTGCTTGGTAAGCGGTTCTCGTTGATCCTCTATGTGTGGTCCGACCCTATACGAAAACCAAATATGCTTACTCGCACGTAATTCTTAATACAATTTGTATTCAAAGTAAGCGACACTGTACTTCGCGCAGTTTAGCCCCTTTCGATATAACAAGTTTGTTATTCCATATGAATAAGCATACAACCCACAGCATACAGCTTGGCCTATATTTTTATATCGAGCTTCCGATCGAAAGTTTCAATTTATACGAACGTATTTCTTATCGCAGACGTTCGCTATTGGTTTCCTTCGAAACTACGATATATGGTGTAGGCATCGATACGTGCAGTTTATCTTGTTACAATATTTGTCTCTCCGTCACGAGTATCGTACCTTAAGACGCATTCTATTTTTTTATCATTATTCTAGGAAATAATTGCACCTTGCAATAACTTCCCTGCCTGGTTCGAAACATTAATCACAACTTATCTAAATTAAACAACAAAATATTGATTTTCAGATTTCTTTAGTATATGTAATAATAGAGAAATGGGTTCGATGTATACGAACCTAAAGTTTGAAAACCGTTGCATATAACCTATTTAAAGGGTCGACGGAAATCTGATGGCTCACGTAACAACGCGTTCTCTACCCCCGTCCGGCGTGCATCAATTCTAAAATGTATATCACTTCCCCCTTTTTGCAAAGTGTACGCAGCTGCACTTTAGGATCCTATACATAGAGTTACGTTTACTTAAGGGGGGCGCGCCTTTTTCGAATCTGCCGCGACAGATAGCTTCGATCTGTCTTGACCGTTATTGGCCAGGGTACGCTCGCTCCTCTAAAGGAACGCTCACACAGCACAGTCGAACCAATCGATAAAGGAATTTCTATAAAAAAATTACCGCGCGATTGGTTGACATTACTCTCGACGCGGTATTACCACCAATCGTCTAGTAGATATTCATTTTCTCGCTCGAAGTTCAGTATTTATAGCAGTCTGGCAGCGAATTGAATAACGTCGAGTCTTCTCGCGGAATCACATCCGTGTGAGCGACCCGTAAAGATCAGCGCGGACAGAGTGGTGTGAATCGATGTGCCCGGGACACTGGGTGGGGATCGAGGCCGCGATACATGTAACGTGCACATCTACACTAGTACAGTACCGTACGGTGCGTTACGTGTGCGAGTCAGTGGTTGTTCGATGATGCCTTGGTGATGATGGAATTTTAACATTCGAACGCGTCCGAAAAAAACGTCGAGACAGGTGAGTTACCAATTACCGCGTAACGAAATGTTTCTTAGTGGACGCACTTCGTGGTGTCGGTTCTTAATGCGTGATAGAAGCGAACGAGGCGACGGCGATCGATGTTGGTCCGCGGGTGTGCCCGTTTGCCCAGCCCCGTGTGTTCCCTTTTTCCCTTTTGGTCCCCATGGGAAATCCGTTTCCTAACTAACGCTCGATCGATCGCAACTTCCTCCAAGCGTCTCGTGAACCAGGTAAACATGCCCAAGGTGGAGGTGAGCGAGTAAAACGGCGGTAAAATATCTGTCGGCGATGTTGTGATTTCGAAGGACAACTACGGTGAGATCATCGTGACACCATCACCTGTTTCGACGATCGTGCGCGATCCGAAAGCGAGAACTCTGTTACGCGTACTCATTCAGCTTCGCATGGTTTCACTCGAAAAGGACATAATACGCCGCAGTGCGTACGAAAATCTGCTACACGCACTCGCTCAATTGACACATGTCTAATCTTCTTATATAGTTGGTCCGTTTTTTTTGTTTGCTGCAGTGAGAGAAAGAGGGAGAGAGAGAGAGTACGCCCATTTTTCACGTCTCCATTGGCAACTGTCCGCCGCGTAACATTTTCCCGTGGTATTTGAAAATTTCGTTGCGGTCATTCATCGACAGGCGAGCTAAATCATTCTGGCGATTGTACGTGTTCGTTTTGACATTCCTGTGGTACTTGTACACGCGCGTGTATAAGGTGGTTCAGATATATCTGGCTCGCAATGAGCGTGTACCAAAAATGTCCCATGTATGAATGCGGATAATATTTGCTAAGTCTGACGCGATGATTTCAATTTACCGGATTCGTTTGAATCGGCGAAGGTTAAAATGGATTAAGCTATTGAATATTTCAATTTATAATCTTAATCGCTTAAGTGCCGGTTTAAATGAAATTTGAAATTTAAATCTCGCTGCGTGTATGTTACGTTTCTATTCTTGTTTGATAGATTTAATCGATTTCGATGGAGTATTTTGTTTTCTTTTTGTTTCGATAATTTTGTCGACGATGTTTGCGCTGAGAAATAAAATTGGCATCGTGTTCCATTTCCAGGTAAAGAAAATACCGGCCGATCATGAAGTTCATCTTGTGTATCACCTCAACGCTGTTACTGCAGGCATCGGCTCTAAGTGAGTGCAATTCCGTCGTCACCGTTTTATATCGGTCACAATAATAAATTCGAAGTAATACTTGTTAAGGCCAATCAGTTTTCATGACAACAATCTGTGATTTTTAATTATAGTCCATATCCTGGATATCTTAGGAGGTGAAACAGTAGCAAATGCCAGATACATAGTTGTCTTAGAAAAGTAATAGTTCCTTTTATTATAGGAAATTATATCATATTGTTGAAAAATTGAAATGGAAAAAACGTTTGCTTGCTTTCACTTGCTGCTGTAAGAATTTTTCAACTAGGTGAACGTAACTTAATGCAATTATAACGTATTGAATTAAGAGATTACAGTATTGTAGAATGGCATTTCGATTTCCCTACATTCCTTATATTCCAAGATATTCTAATATGTATCTCGATTTCATTCGGTAGCCACACATTGAAGAAGCTTCCTTAATTTTTTAGTTTTATTCGTACACAATTATATTAGACATCGATATAAGCGTAAAAATTAAAATGAAACGTTTATTTTACCATTGCATAGCGTATATTTTGTTACACGTGTATGCCAGGTTATTTCACAATGTGTATTGCTAATGCAAATTTGTCATTTGTATCTTCTATTAGTCCAATCACCACCACGGATATCCAAACAACCCCCGACAGATGAGCAGTTGTTTCAAGTGGCTCAAGCGAAGATTAATGAGAATGACAAACCATTTTTAATTGAATGCGAAGCTGAAGGAGAACCTGCTCCGAGGTAAAGTAGATTTCATTGAAAACTGAATAAAAAGCATATTATTTCATTATCATTTTATTAATTTGTAAATAACAATATTTTCAATCTTCCTAAAAGACAACTAATTACGTTAATTTACTGTCGATAGTATTAATAGGAAAGCAACAATCTCTCACAAAGAAGTAATCACTGGCTAATGCAATGTTTAAGAGAACATTTACTAAGAAAATTTCATTCATGTAGTTTCATTGCACTCACATTTAAGTGCGCCATCTCTATCCTGCAAAGAAGCCTGAGTAACTGGTCTTAATTACCAGGATGACCTCATAGCCTTAGGGGGGTATAAAGTTACCAGTACTGATAAAGATACCTTACTTGTGGTGTGAATTGTAGATAGATGGGAGTGGTCTGGCAGTAATGTTGAAGGAAAATAGAAAACATGATTACTGCAAGACTATTTATTTTCATCTTTTCATCATCAGCATTATTTTTAGAATTTCATGATCAACCTATTCTTAGAATTATTATTCAATATGATTTTTTTGTGATTAGTTGTAAGAATTGATATTTGACATTAAATCTAAAATACAATTATTACACCGAATAATTGTTACATTTTCTAAATATAAATTGTATTTATTAATTTCATTCAGGTATCGTTGGATTAAAAATGGGAAAAACTTTGAATGGCCAGCATATGACGATCGTATATCTCAACAACCTGGTAGAGGTACTCTGGTGATTGCAAGACCACGAGATGAGGACTTAGGCCAGTACCAGTGCTTCGCAGAGAATGAATGGGGAATAGCGACATCGAATTCGGTTTTCGTTAGAAAGGCTGAATTGAACTCGTTCAAAGATGAGAATCCTATAACCCTAGATGCGAGCGAAGGGCAGCCTTTCAAATTGACTTGTCAACCACCGGACGGTTGGCCAAAACCAAATGTATACTGGTTGATTCAGGACATCACCGGTGGCATCAAATCGATAAATAATTCCCGGATGACCTTAGATCCAGAAGGAAACCTTTGGTTCAGCAATGTCACAAGGAACGATGCTTCTGATGATTTTTATTACGCGTGCGCCGCTACATCCATGTTCAAGAATGAATACAAATTGGGTAACAAGGTTCTGTTGAACGTTATTTCGTCGGGGATGTCAGCTAGTCAAAATAAACATGCTCCTGTCATGCAATACGTTAGCAGGAAAAATGAAGTTGCCCTGCGAGGTAAAAAAATTGAGCTGTACTGTATATTTGGTGGAACACCACTGCCGCAGATAGTGTGGAGTAAAAATGGCGAAGTAATTAGAACGAACGATAGGATAATGCAAGGGAATTATGGTAAATCTTTGATAATAAAACATGTCAATTTCAAAGACGAAGGAACGTATTCATGCGAGGCGTCGAATGGAGTGGGCGACGCGAAGTCGTATTCTATTAAATTACAAGTGATGGCTGTACCGTTTTTCACTATTGAACCTGAGTTTAAAAATGCAGCTGAGGATGAGACTGTCGAATTCAAATGCGCAGCTGATGGTGTACCTGTTCCCGAAATAAAATGGATTCATAATGGTAAACCGATATCAGAGGCTCCACCCAATCCTCGCAGAAAAATTACAGCCAACTCGATAATTATCGAAAAGTTAACTAAAAAAGATACTGGAAATTACGGCTGCAATGCGACAAATTCATTGGGTTACGTATACAAGGACGTGTACGTGAACGTTTTAGCCTTAGAACCTGAAATTACACAACCGCCAGCCGATATTGCCACAGTTGACGGTAAAACTGTGAGGATTACTTGCCGTGTATTTGGAGCGCCGAAGCCGGAAGTGAAATGGGTTCGAAATGGACAAGAACTGACTGGAGGTCGATACAAGACATTAGATTCGGGTGACTTAGAAATTGAGAACGTAATATTCTTGGACGCAGGCACCTATACATGCCATGCGTCCAATAAATTGGGCAAAGTAGAAGCTTCTGGTGATCTAGTCGTGAAGGAGCACACAAGAATCACAGATGAACCAGAGGATTACGAAGTATCCGCTGGTTCAACCGCGACATTTAGATGTAACGCGGTGACGGATTCCAGTTTGGAACTTATGATTGATTGGCTGTGCAATGGCGTGCCCATCGATTTTGAAGCGGAACCACGATTCATACGCAGTACTGATTACTCCTTAATGATCACAAAAACGACTGAATTAGATTCCGGTACTTACACGTGTGTTGCTCGCACCGAATTGGACGAGGCTAAAGCGCAAGCCACGTTGATCGTACAGGACGTACCAAATCCACCAGAATTAACCAAGGTTACCTGTAGAGCGAGCGATGCTTCCGTTGAATGGACCCCTATGGGCGATAATAGAGCTCCAATTTTAAGATACACCATTCAGTATAACACCACTTTTACGCCAGATACGTGGGAAATATTAGAAGATTCTGTACCATCTACTGTACAAACGTACACTGTCCCGATGTCACCGTGGGCTAACTATACTTTCCGTGTATTGGCATGGAATAAAATTGGACCGTCATTACCGTCACCGCATAGCGACGTATGCACCACGTTGCCAGACATCCCTTACAAGAATCCTGACAACGTTATGGGCAAAGGAACAACTCCTCAAAATCTTGTTATATCTTGGACGGTAATGTCGCAAATAGAGCATAACGCACCCAAATTCATGTATAGAGTGTACTATAGGCGAGATATACCAGGAGAAAAATGGACTATAGAAGATATAACCGATTGGAAGAAGAATAGCTTGCTTGTGGATAATCAACCTACCTATCAGAGATATAAAATTAAAGTAGTGGCTATTAACGCGAAAGGGGAGTGTAAAGTTGCGCCTGATGAAGTGATAGGGTATTCTGGAGAAGATGGTTCGTTGAATTCATTAGATTCATAATTAAATATTCATTAGGATAAATCTACTTGAAAACTCCCTTAAATGTTACAGTACCGTTGCAAGCACCCAGTAACTTTACATTGAATCAAGTAAAGTCAAGTACAAGTGCACAATTCTCATGGAATCCAGTTCCTGAAGAGTCCGTACGTGGCGAGTTACAAGGATACAAAATACAAACGTGGACAGAAAAGGATGGTGAAAAGGGAATGCGAGAAATCGATATAAGAGGTGGTAACAGGACCCATGCATTGGTTACCAAATTTGTCCCGTTCAGCAAGAACTATGTTAGGATACTAGCATATAACGGCCGGTAATGGACGTTAAAAAAGCAATTTATAAGCTTTAACTTTCTCGAATATAGAATATTTTTAAACGTATCACAATATCTTGAAATTATTTTACTATATTTAATTTTAAAGTTAAAAAGAAGCATACAAAAATAACATAAAGTATCTGTTCTTTATTTTGTGTACTGTTCTACTTTAGAAAATGATAATATATGCGTGTAACATTATTTATATCGTTAACTTCTTTTTTCATCAGGTACGTTGGTCCAGCTTCTGAAATTCTAAGCTTTGATACACCAGAAGGCGTCCCAGGAACAGTTCTTAGTCTTGAAGCATTCCCTATGGGTTCGAATGCATTATTCTTAGTATGGACGAAGCCAGCAGAACCAAATGGTATCCTGACTGGATATAGAATATACTATGAACTCGTAAATGGAACCAGATTAGGACCGTTGCTGGAAAGAAAGCCACATATAACAGACCCAGAAAGTACCAGTGCAAAATTGGCCGCATTAGCGCCTGATACAAAGTACCGTGTGCATATCCGGGCAACAACAAAGGTTGGCGAAGGAAACGAGTATGTAGTATAGTTTAGTAATTTATCTTATTTTATTTCATTTCACTTTCTTTTTAAACAATATGCTTTTCACGTTCGTTTAGCTACTTCATCGAACAAAAAACACGCACGTCTCTAAAACCTGACGTACCCCAATTTACTTGGGAAGCTATCCCAAAAGAAAACGGATATTCGAACGTAAAGATTACCTGGCAACTAAATCTTAATGGGAATCCGGGAAGTCACTTTTTCGTAAAGTACAAGCTTAAGGGCGAAACGATAGATATGGAAAGCGAGCCAGAATTTCAGACGAACACAATCTATATTCGCGGGCTTCAAAGCGGCGAAGTGTACGTGATGTCTGTCGTTGCAGTCGACGGCAACTATTACACAGAAAGCGAGCCGCAGGAAGTCGAAACGAGCAGCGAAGGACCTATCATTCAGCCTAAAGAGAACGTTGCTACTGCTGGATGGTTTATAGGGATGATGCTGGCGATTGCCTTCCTTCTTTTGGTACTTATAATCGTGTGCGTCATCAAACGCAATAGAGGTGGGAAATATGCTGTGCACGAAAGAGAGCTGGCTGCTGGCCGCGGCGATTATCCGGACGAAGGCGGTTTCCACGAGTATTCACAACCTTTGGACACGAAATCAGCAGGTGGTCGAGCGTCTCTGGCGTCCTCGTCTCATCAAGATGGAAAGCATCCTGAATCTGACACGGATTCTATGGCGGAATATGGAGAGGGAGATACAGGTCAGTTTAAAATACAATGACGGCCTCTGTATATTAAGTTAATAGGCTAACAAGGCGGTTCAGGTATGTATTATTAGATTCAAGTAGGATACGTAGCACAATTCTCACACGTTTAAATGCTAATGATAGCATGAATACAAATATTTCGTTTCCGTTTTATACGCATCCTGAATAGAATAGAATATTTATTTTCTATATTTTGGCACCTTAATTTATGTTACGTTTTTTATGTCCGATTTTATTTTGCTTTATTGCTCGACTTAATGCAGAAGGTATGAACGAGGATGGCTCATTCATTGGTCAGTATGGTCGACATCGTAAACAGGAACCAAATTCACAAGCATTTGCCACGTTAGTTTAAGGTAGGTAATATGACGCATTCAAAAAAAAAAGCGGATCGCCGTATCAATGATTCACGTTCGGTTCTTCTTTATTTTTTTTTTTTTCGTAATTTCGAATACAAAGTGAATGGCAATCATCATTCTGTTCAAGGACGTTTCACGGAAGACGGATCTTTCATTGGACAATACGGTCCTAAAGGTAGACCGGAAGAAACACCGCCCATTCCAAGCGGCACTATGGCCACATATGTGTAACCACTACATTATCTCATTCAAGCCGCATAAGAAATTGTTTTTTTTTTTCATCAGAGGTAAGGTTTCCAAATCCTTACTAGCCGCAGCAGCTCTGCTATGCACCTTGCGCTGGGCGCAACGTCCAACACTATACTGCCAATTAGATTTTGGTTTTGGGTTTTATAGTTTACATAGAAAGATATGTAAATGTTTCTAGCTGTATGAGGAAAAAACTGTACCGAGTCGTGCACAACGTTTGTGCATTTGTGTCATTTGAAAGGAAGTTCGTCTCAAATCTCAGATATGCGTTATATACTCGAATATTTCAGTAATCTCTAATGTTTCGACAAAAGATTGATCTTTGATAACAATTTGATCCAGATGATCACGTGTGTTACGTAAGTAAAATTCGTTAGTCGGTTAAAAATAATTCACAAGTAATGAATTTGTTAACGATCTTTAACTAATTATAAAACCCAAAGACGATAGGTGTCTCATAGCGTGCAAGCTATTTATTGACATAATATAGTAGGAAGTAATCTAGCATCGACCGTAACACATTTGACAAGGCCAGATTGAAGATTGACACTTTCTAATTATCACAGGGTATACGAGAGTTATGTTTATATTATTCTATGTATGGCATAAATGAGAAAATGAGGTACTTTTAAGGCTGCATATAGGATCACGTCTTTCAGATGAAGATAATCAGTATCTATAATTCGTATTACCCAATATTAGTTAATACGCGACAGAGATTGGTGTTACTTATATGCAATCTTGAAAACGGAAGGAATTACATCGAGCATAGTGTCTGCAATCTGGCCTCGACTGAATCTAATTTTAATTAAAAGAAGAAGAAGAAGAAGAAGAAGAAAAGGAAAAAGGAAAAGGTTGTTCTAAGGACATTTAGATGCAATCAATTTTTACTCTGCCGACAGAGGGCCAAATATAACAAATCAGTGACTATCTACAATTATTGTGCACGTGCACTTTCATTAACGATACACAAACGAAAAAAATATATGAAAGATATTATTATTATTATTACTACTACTATGATATATTAAAAAGAACAATGTACATGCACTATAGTAGTTTAAAAGAAAAAAATGTCACATGGCCTCTAATTGTTGCTTTTTGTATGTGAAACGTGCTTTAGCTGAGAACGAAAGTCCCTTTTATTCTTATCAAATGTTTACTTTACTTTTGGTAATTTTATTATAATCCAATGAATATATAGGATATTATTTAATATATTAAAAAGAAGAAATATTGAATATATAGAGACGTATATTGATTATTAATTAAAATTAGAGTTAAAATGCGATCAGCGCAGCTATTATTACGTTTTAGTGTATGAAATGTTATTTACGAGAATGATAGAAACTTCGTTAATTTCTCTGAGGATAAATGTAATTATTTTTTTTATTTACTGTATTAAGTTAGCATATTCAATGCAATGTACAGGTTGTCTGCAAAAGTGTCGTGAGCAAATATATCAGGTACAAAAATAAAAAAAAGGTACAAAATATAGAATACTTACAATACATGTGCGCGTAAAGTTCGTAAAAATCTATATGATACTGGTCAAAAATGATGTACACGATCTACGAAACTGAAAATTGAAACAAATAGTGATTATTCTTCCGAGTTACCCTCTAAAAATTGTTTGCAAACCCGATTTTTACAAGTAAAAGTGTTCATAATCACGATGAAGAGATTCACATAGAGTTCCCATTTATATTTGTCAGGGTCTTTTTTGCCGATTATCCTGTACAAATGACTTGGACGTCACGTAATTTTTACGAACTCTATATATAAATATAAATAAATATAGACGTCTACAAAAAAAGAAATGTATTGTAAATTGAAGGAAACAATAATTTATTGTAAAGATACTGAGGTAAATAAAAGAACGCAGAGACACGTATATGTAATATATTAAAAGCGTCATTAATCATAAACTTATATTAAATTATATATTTGCCAGGATAAGTATCCGACGTCCAAGTCAATATTGTAGACGTACGCAATTACGTTTCAATGTATTTTTCTAATCGTACTATCTTCTGTATATTTTCAAACTTATATCCGGCGAATCGTATCCTTTCAGGTTTAATTATCTGATTGGTTGATACACGTACATAGTAACTTATGTGAACTTCCAATACTTTGGTACGCGTAAATGGTGTTTTGATACTTTTAATATATTTTGATACTTTTTATTTCTTTATTTCATTTGTTATATATAGGGAGAATTTCTTTTTTTTTGTACTCACGATAGAGACGTAAGTATTTAGCACGAATTATTCGTGTGTTGGATCTGATTATTTGTATAATTGTACCAACAGTTTTATTTATAGCGTCGAAGAGAAGAAACACCGTGTTAGCGCAGTGAGCACAAATTTATATTAAAAAGAAAATAACGCGATATATACGAGATTTTCTACGGAACAGTGTTCATTTTACAACGACAGGACAGCACATGTTATACATACAAAACAGCTATATCAAAAATAAACAAGAGAAAGAATGCATACGCCCGTTTAAACATGTGCGCACCTATCGTGCTAACTTTTCATTGTACATTACCTTATTACTATTAAGATACTAATGCGTTTTCCGATGGAAAGACGCATAAAAACGCCACGCAATCAGCAGCTTGTTTTCATGCGTATTTCTGACGGTGTCGTCGTTTCAATATTTTTTCTACGGAGTAGAGTTTTTGCAGAGTTTAGCAATCTGGTTAAAGGGTTCTTTCATCTCGACAGTAGTGCAACAGAGATTGAGAGTGTACCGCATTGCGTTAAGACATGTTATGTAAAAATTTCAAAAGCGAGTTCGCCTTGTGTTCGACCGTTTCATCTGCGATAACGCGCATTCCAATGCCTGTATAACATCTCCCATGTCAATAAAGAGAAGAATAAATTACAAACAATAAATAAATAAATCAAAATCAATAAAACGAAATGAATATTTACATCTTCGATCACCCGAGTTCTCATCATTCTGCTCTCTGCGAAATACTCAATGCCTTCCACTGAATATGAAAATGGTCTCGGCTAAAAAATTTGCGATTATGAACAATAATACAATAGATGATTAAATAAAAATCTATAAAAGGTGAACAAGATCAATTTACTATCAAGCTCTCATCGTTTTCCTTTGCGCGAAACTTCTGGCATCTTCCAAGCCAAAGCTTACAATCAGCAAACAGCACGAAACACATAGGTCAAGTTATTTAAAGAAAGAAACTGAAGATTAATCTTCAACTATCAACTATATATAGCTCTTTCAACATTTTCTCCTGCGTGAAACTTCCAGTCTCCCATCGAGGACAGAAATGGCCCAAACCAAAGCCAAAATCACAGAAAATGACAATCTGTCAAAATGTTCGATTTCCCCTACCGAGGGTCAAAGAAAGTTCGGATAAAGGAAACAACGACCGGTGGACCCCCTGCGGTTTCACCAAAGTCCTTGTTACATCGTCCTCGAAGTAACAGTGTGGCCTGCATGCGTTCCACGGGAGCGCATTCAGTTCTCTCAAGCAAAAGCCTGTGCGGACAGAAGTCGAACGAGATGTGACCGATAATGTAATTATGCGGGACAGGTTTTTTGTGCCTGTACACTAACTTGATCTCTCGTGAGTCGTTCTCATCTTTTTTCTACCTGTGTTTCTTATTCTCTTTCACATTATCCACCGTCAACGTTACCTTTTTCCATCCCTTTCCCACGTTTCCCTCGTCCCTGTTTGAACATTTCTTTTCAGCTACCCTGTATAAGCGCTCTTTCCATCCCTCTTTCCAAATTTTCCTACTTTCATCGATCTGTTTCGTCGCTAATCCCACTTCCAGAATATTTCTCCCTCTCTCTCCCTCTCCCTCTTCCTTTCCCTCTACTCCTCTCTGTCTTTGTTATACGTATCGAGTTCTTTAATAGTGGGAAGAGGGCAGCGAGGAAGGACGAAACGGGAAGGCTGAAACGCGTAGCACGTTCTGACCGCCGCCGCCGTTAGCTATACTTACATGCATCGATGTTAGCGCCTGGCTGCCTGCTGGAGGAGTCGAATACACCCGTGTGGGAGCCGAGGTCGTGTGCATCTGTGTCCTGCGGGAGAGAAGAAGGTAACGTTTATGCGTATGCAACAAAGGAGTGGATACGGGTTGTACACGCTGATCTTGTTGCAAGGTAAGAGTTACAGCGATAAGTAGGTATATATTGGCGTGCACCGGACGAAAGTATATATAAGTTGCCCTATAGTATCTCGACTCTTGCAATAAAAGGAAAGCACAAAATTGCTATAACAACCGACTGAGAAAGAAATGTAGTTTTATCACATTGCCTCTGGCGACTTCGTTTTCCCCTATTAAACTTCAAACCTTTAGTCATTATTTCATAACGGTCTATATAATTTCTTCACAATGGCCACAGATTGTAGCGATTAATTAGATGCAGTTAATATATTTTAGCTAAGTAGTATAACGTTACTTCGAGAAAGTTAGCCTGAGTGTAATATAAACGATGTAAACACGTATATGCAACTCATGTTTAAACGCATATTGCATTCCTGCAAAGAGAGACAGATAAAAAGTCGTTTAGCGAATGAATTTCTCCGCTTGCATTAATTCATCCGTCAGGAAAAATTCAAAGTTCAATTATTCCAAGGCAAAAAGGCGCGGAAAGGCAACGCCTTCCGATGCAATCTGTTCTTTACAATTAGCCAGCGTGATTAATCACCGAGTCTACTTTGCAAGCCCGATCTACCGATCTCCTTCGGTTAATGCGGCTCGAAATCGGCTGGCAGATGGACATTTAAAAACCCGTGGACGGTTATATACTATACACGATTTTGCGTAATGTCCCGGCGTGTACGACTCTCGGGTGGCTCGTAGCGAATCCAATTAGGTTTGCGACGGTCAGACAAAAAACGTTCGATCGGGAATAAACCGGCACCGGTCGCCCCTCACGGGGCCGGCCCTCGAAGACTCGGCTTCCCTGTTCGTGAGCCGCGTATAATATACGTTCGAATCAATTGTACGTTGCGTTGCGGTATCGAGCGAAACGGCCTCTCTTTAGCTGCGTCGATAATATACAGCGCGACTTCCTCGTGCCACGGATTATCGAATATCCTCTAATTTCGCTTAGCCATTGCAGCCACACGGCGTGTATTCCTGCCCCTAAAAGTTGACGACCCGATGGGGGGCTTCGATATCCGTGAAATCGCTTATCCCTGACATCACCTTTACCTCCAGCTCGCCACTTAAGATGCATAGGAACGATAAGAAACTGCAACAACTTCAATCTGCAACAATTACCATATGTACAGTATCGAAGGTAGTTTATGTTAAGCAAACGTTGAACGTTATCGCATATTGATAGTATTAAGGAAATATCATCAACTAGAGAGTGATGTAATAAATGTATCGAGTATTATACGTATTATTAGTCGCATAAGAGGAAAGAAATGTGTCGGAAGCTCACATTTTCTTTTTCATTTTGGAGGTAATGAAAAGTGCGTACCAAGAATTCGCGCGCAGGGTTGTTACCAAGTGGTGTGTATCTTTCAATCGACCAAACGGAGTGATAATAGTACTGCGCGCGAGAGGATCGTTTCTCTTTTCTGAATTAGCCTGTATGCACGCTCATTCTCTGTGCGCGGTTAAAGAAGGACGAAGAGAGAGAGGGGGAAATAGGCGGTGAAGAAGAGAAAGGAGTAAGAGCAAAAACCGAACAGCCGTAAAAGATAACAATGGGCCATTTGTTAGATGGTCCAGCCCTCGGACACGCAGACCACAATGGACACTATTATCAACTATTCATTGAGCGCTCTGTTAAACCTGTTGCTCGGATCGCGTCCAAAATATCCCCCGTCCTCCCTCGGGAGCTGGCTACGCGAATTGACCTTTAAGAATAAAGGTATCGATTTAAAGAACCTTTACAGCCCTGCATACATGTCAGCAATAATGTCGTGTAATTGCTGAAGAGACAAGAGTGCTCGTTTCAATTAAATTATCCGGAACACCTTGATAAATATAGCCTCGTTTAAAATTACGACACTTGTAATCAACGTACGCGTATAACGCTGCCAGCTCCACCAAATTTCAATCTTGCATACAAAATGAAGATCCCTTTGATGTATATATGCTAAAATAAATTTGAACTTGTAATTTCCTTCCTTTAAACAAAAATAACAAGCTACGATTATCTTGTCTTAAGATGTCCAAAAGAACAAAAATAGGGAAACAAATCTTTCGCGAATGTTTGATAAAACACTTAAATTATTTAAATTTTATCTTTGATTAGCTGCGATTTTATAATGTTGTATAGGTTTGAATAATGCAACGGTGTCGACCCAAAAATAAGAGTCTAATTATTGGTAACCTACCATATCCAACGTATTATCTTTGAGAAGTACACTCACAGCACTAAATTAAATATAGCTTCTTTCTCGAGACACGCGCGCGCAAAGAAGACAGTTCACCAATCACAAGCTTGGTCCACCGCAGCGCGTCTATCGCATATCATGTATTATTCATTGACCGGATCTACATTCGATCCCTGTGGTCGGAAATAGTAATGCAATCGCTGCTCATCCCATTATTACATATATTTTTTCTACTTTCGCATTGATTTTGATTAATCATGAGGAATCGTACGTCCCCGTTCCAATGAACAATCGAGAAACAGAAAGATAAATCGTTTCTGTATCAGAATCCACGGTATGAGTGTCTCTTCATCTCTAAGTTACCAATCGGTCATTGCTATTAACTAGATGTGGAAAAAGTGAGAAGATAAGATTTGCTATTTTGATATTTAAGATGGCAACTTTGCGAGATATACGGAGTGTTTGATAATAAGTGTCCTAGTCAGAGAAAACTGGATATAATATGTAAAAATTTAAGCACACAGTTTCATAAAAAGGAAATTATAGAATTCACTTTAAATATCTCTAACGTTCCTATATATTCTACGCATTGTTTTTCTTAGGAAAAAGTCTCGATAAACCTACAGTGATTAGTTTATATAGAAGAAAATCTCAATCTTACATCTTCAATGTATCCGTTTTCGACCAAAGATTTACTGCGGAGCACCCAGTATATGTCGGGAGTATCTTGTGTACTTTTCGTCACCTGTACCTATTTGTAGAAAGTTTCCGACGGTCTGGTATGTTCCTCGGAAGATCAATCGCGTTGCGAAGAGTTGCTCGTCTCCGTGAGGCGCGAAAAATGTTTGCGGCCTGAACGACCACAAGCGCCAGAGTGTAAAATCGCGCATGTCGTATATACCACGGCACCTAACAAGCTGGCCTTTGTAGCGGATTGCAAAAAGACCATGTGGTCGAACATTCGACCAGAGAAGAATAATGCACGAAGTATAAGAAGGGCTCGGCTAAAAGAACGATGAAAGACCACCTGAAAATTTACCAAAATTTAAGACACTTAAGAAATGTTATGTAATTAAAAAAAAAGAATTGTTCAACGAGTAAAAACAAAAACAGAAGCTTCTGACATATTCAGTAAAACTGTGTCAAAAGTTCATAGCTATCTACTGCTTGTGCAGTCCTTAATACGCGAGCAAAATTCAGAAGCGACTCCCCCACCCTTGTCACGGCATTATTCGTGTCTGGTAACCCCGGTCCTGCGATTCGTTTTCGATCGTTTAAGCTCGTCCGTCTTCTCACGGCTCGCCAGTTATTCGAAAGATTTAGGAGCCACCGAAATATGTTGGATAAATCAGTGACAGACCAGGTGTCAAGCCCTGGAACAAAGTCCGAATTACAACAGTGGATTCTCTTTACCGAATGCAAAGTCGCGGGAGGATCGAGGTGGGGAATAGGAGACGAAGTACGAAAGAGAATGGAAGAAGAAACGAACACGAAGACTCCGTCCAAAGACGCTTAAAAACTGGTTCCTTCCACCCATTCCTTTTTACCTTATTTGCTAATCCGAATTCTGATTTCCATAAATCCACGTATACGATATTCAACTCCCAAGAAGATCGATATCTATTGGCGGACCGTAAAATATGTCGACTGGCTACCTTTGATTTACCAGATAAATACCAGATGCTTATCTCTCCAAGTATCCCGTCAATCTTTAATAAAATTACAGGGAACTCGCGGCATGGGCAATTGGCGTGACGTGCATCTACATTAATTTCCATCTTCGATAATCGATAATTTTAATTGATGGTTACAATTCATCATTCGCGATCCCCATCGGATGATAATCGATTCGATAGACACTTAAACTTACCATTTAAATTCCAGCAAACTTATATCCCGATTCTTACTTTCTAAGAGCCTGCAATTTTTGTTTATTTCCTTAAACAATATCTCACGCATATACTTAAACGTTTACACGTTCTAAACATTAGCAATCGTGGAAGATTTAAGAACATCGACGAGGTTAATAAAGTATGAAGAAACTAATATCGGAGGCCATGATCGATCGAATCTTAAGGGAAATTGACAATTACGATTCCGCGAATCGTTGTGCACACACCCTTATCCCCAAGCGTATCGGGACCCCATGAGAGATACAGATCTTGCTCGCGGTCGCAAGAAGACGACGAGCGGCTGCTGTAGGCCTTTTCTCATTGAGTCAGTCAGTCAGTCAGTCAGTTAGTTTGCCGCAGCGACGCGGCCCGTACGCACGTGTGTATGCACGGTCTTGTTGACTTAAGTTCGCGCGCGGCCACACCGGCTGCATTATCGGCAGAGCGAGGCGAGAGCTCTGCGACGGAGCATCGGGAAAATTGGTCGTCGGTCAACCGGTCGGCCGTCCTTCTCCCGATCGCGAGAGAGTCGGGTCCCCGTTGAACCCACGGCATTACGGGTCCCCTAGTTGTGTCAGCTCGTTAGATCGCGTGCGTGAGAACGTGCCCGTTCGTCTCGAGTCTCGCCGTGAAATCCTGAATTTCACGCGTCGAATCGTGGCGTGTCCCGTCCGGCCTGCATACACAGAGACCAGTGAGAGACGGAGTGGCACGCACACACCGAACGCGTCGAACAGCACCGCCGGAGTGAGATAGATTTACGTTGTAGCCACAAGAGGGGTTCAGTCATAAACCGTGCAACACCTGGCGGCACGTCGTTAATTATGCAGTGGGCCGCAGCCGCCCTGGCCTCGGCGGTGATCGCTCTGCTCCTGGACACGGCGGCCGCGAGGCATCACCATCGCTCCGGCAATGGGCACAAACCGACCGGTGACATTTCCCTCTGGATCGACCAGCAACAGATCAAAATGTTCAGCGGTAAGTTCGTTCCTACCCGTGCCGGTACGATCGCGATACGATTTTTCATTTCTACCTTCCAGGCGCGATGTTTCCTTGTTTGTTCTAATATTTTTTAAATCTGTTGGCGTTCTCTTCATGTCTGATCGACGATATTATTTTTCCTTCACCATACCTGTGTCGTGGTATTCAGGTTTTCCTTTACGCTGTAGAAAATTTCACGCAGCTTTTTTTATTCCGTTGAAATAGTTCTATTTGTTCAGCGTTTCTTTGCATTTTATGTAATTCTTTTACGTAAACGTTTCAGTTCGCTCTGTAAAATCGCCCCTGTGGAAGTACAAACTGATTTTACAAATGTGCTGATACATTTGTCAATGAAAAGACGAGTGACCGATCGATTGCGATCGATATTCTGTTTTCTGTTGCTTTTAGGGGTCGAAATGGAAATATTCGCGATTACCGAGGGTAAGGTCTTGCCCTATCTGTTGGATCCGGAATTTGAAAGCAAACTTCCGATCATCCCGAGCGAGGTAACATATGTGAATTTCACATGGAAATCTGGTGTAAAGAAATATTACTATAACTTTTATCGACTAAAATCGTTCGACGAGTCCATCCTTAAAACGCCGTACATAACGATCAAAACGCAAGGAAGAGTACCTAAGAGACCTAAGGGTAATTTACATATACATATATATATATATATTTTTTATTTACCAATAAAGTTTGTTTAGTCGATAAGAAAATATATACTTAACAAGCACAATTTTTATTGTCACAGAATTCAGCGTTCTATTACCTTGTTCCGGTAATAATTCGGGCATTGCACAATTGGGCATCAGTCTCATGATCAAAACACGCAAAGGGAAACCTTTAAACGGGACACCCCTTCGTCTTAATCTGAGAAAAGAGTGCACTGTGCGCGGTAAGTGCATTAATCGCGTCAACGACCTTCACAACTCCACTCGCACACACAAATTTGTATTAGCAATAATTAAAAGCCTAATTTGCAATACATCGATTGAAAACAATCGATGTTTGTTTTGTTATTATCGTTTAATTACTGTATGGAACATTTTTTTTGCAAGAAAACGAACAAGGCACCATTAATACACAAAACAAAAATCTCTAAATTATAGCAATCGTCTTTAGAAGAAAAAGAATGAATTTTAAAATCTTATGTATTCGAGTGAAAACGTTTTTGTGCGAAGCTTCAGTAGTGTACACACGTTTTATATAGCATGAACACAAGAGGGACCAATATTAACGCCTTTATCTCACAGATCGTAATTGATTAACTTTTTCGGTCGAATGAACGCATGACTTTATTTTAAGCCGAAAAATAATCCTGAAATTTCTGTTAACGAGAGTCAATCTTAAGTGACCGAAATATTCTTTAAACGATGGTCAACATATGCAATTATACTTATCTCTTAAATTTGAGTGGGCGTTGCAGAAAATAATCGCTCAATGCCTCGGGTTCATTTGCAATAAACGATGATTACTTGTAACATAAAAGAGGAAGTCAAAATTAAATTAATTTATGCATGTAATTTGATACCTCGTATTAATGCACACAAAGGTCCACAATTATTATTTCACTTTCATATATATCAATGCTATGAAAATAAATTTTTATCTTTATACCATATTTTTTTGTTACAGAACCCAATCCTGGACCCTGCCCAGATGGATATTTAGGCCCACCTCATTGCAAAAAGGCGTTATGTTATCCAAATTGTATGAATGGTGGTAACTGTACAGCTCCTGGTATTTGTTCATGCCCCGCAGGATTTCAAGGACCGTACTGTGAAGGAGGTACTTTGAAATCAGACTGAGATATACAGATGAAACAGACACTATATTTTATTTAATTAAAACTAAGCTAGTCTTTGCAAGGGGAAATATTTTGTTAATTTTACATATTCGTACTATATTAATAAGTTATACAACCTTTGATTATACAAATAATGGGTTATACCTGGATTACATAACTTATATAACTTTCGATATAGATATAGCAGTCTTGCAGCCAAATTTAATGACATTCGTCAAAGCTTGATAGAATGGTGCTTGTTCTGCACCATGTTCTATACCTGTATCGTGATGTTCTTGTTCTTCGTCACGAAATTGCTTTATGGTTTCCAATACCTCTTTGTCTATTTTTTCACCACTTTCTGTTAATGTACGTAATTGATCATTATAATGTTCTGTGATTACTGTTTCAACGGCTACAGTACAAGCCATAGCTGCTTTTTCTCCCATAAGTGCTGTACCAGCACCAAGGACAAACCCAGCAATGTTCCAAACAGGTGTTAAAACAGTGGGTCTCACGCGATATTTTCTAATCAATTCCTCAAACTTTGCACGATGTTTCTTCTCTTGATCCCACATGTGCTGAATAGTGGGGCCAACAGGTGTCCTACCTGCCTTATATACCCATATTAAATTCAAAATTATTTAAAAGAGAAAGGACAATGTCCTGAAATGCTTATAACGTGTTTTATACCTAAGACAGCCATTTGTCCGGCATATATTCTATCTGCTCCTAATTCTCCAGCATGATCTACCCTTATAATGGAATCTAACAGTTTGTCCGATCTAATTGCTCTTGGAATAGTTGATGTGCTAACTAATCGAACTTCAAGCTGCTTCACGTGCAGCATTTTTTTCTATAAACTTTAAAAAGATATCTTTGATGTACTTTCTTTTTGTAACCAAAACAATATCAATTTTAGGTATATGTGCAGAAAAATGTTTAAATGGCGGGAAGTGTGTGCAAAAAGATACTTGTGAATGTCCGAAAGGTTATTTTGGATTACGTTGTGAATTTTGTAAGTAGTAGAAATGTACATTTACTATTTAGAATGTTGGTACAGTTGTTCCTCGACTTATATAGAACTGTGCAAATGAGATTTACAATTTCAAAAGAAAATGTATAAGAGAAAAATTTGTGTTTACATTGAAAATATTCATTTCATATATTTGCAAAGAAACAACAACAATACAGAAAAAATTAATTTATAATATAAATATAAGAAATATTGGCAAAACAAGTAAATTATTAATCAAGTAAAAAGTCTACATAAATCAAGGAACAAGTTTTTCAATTCTTTTTTTATAATGAATATATTGGCTTTCAGCGAAGTGTGTAATACCCTGCTTAAATGGAGGGAAATGCAAAGGAAACAACGTGTGCAGATGTCCTGCTGGTTTTAAAGGTGATCATTGTGAAATAGGGAGACGATCTCCGCAACGATCAGCATGCACAAGAGTGTGCAGAAATGGGACTTGTCAACCTGATAACACTTGTCTTTGTGAGCCTGGTTGGTTTGGAAAGTTGTGCAACAAGAATAAGCCATGGGCTTAAAAGTCGACAGATACTTTCCGCTAGTGGTATTATGTCTAGCACCAATTGGATTAATGCTTTAATATAAAATTCTAAAATGTCTTGGAACTTACAATCCCATGTACTTTGTCGTTACTCATGCGTTTAAGGCATTTCTCACTTTGAACCTCGCATTTATTTTAATAACTTTTATTAACTTTCTATACTTAAGACAACGCTGCGTGAATACTCAAAAACCTTGAAATCATCAATTTTACGAAGTATTATTTTGTACATTAAATATTATCAAATCCAATTGGTTAATACCACAGAAACTAACGTGTATAGTTAGTAATATACCCCACCCCAGATGTGATATGTAAAGCTGCTTTACAACATTTTATACTATTAAATATTATTTTTAAATAATATACTTTTATATTGTTAGATTTATTATAATGATTGTAAAAAAAATAAAAATGTATTTTCTCCCTTGTAATCAATATTCTCTGATGATGATCGCATAGGATTGCATGTCACATTAAATTATCCTTGAGATTTGAGATGGAACTTTGGACTGAAAGAGTTATTTGTAAGAGGCTGACAACGTGAAATCGTGATCGAACAAAGAATGCGACTGAGAAAATATTGTGTACCCACGTAGTGTCTCGATCGAAGGGAGGAACGCGAAAACAACGCGTGGAAGCGATTGTTCTGGCTAAATTTCAGGTGTACAAGTTTAGGTTAGGCCGAGTTTGAGTAACATTGTTCCAGGGACGCTAAGAACAGGAGTCACGTGTTTCAGGGTCCAATAAGAACGTACATCGGATGGACGCCATAACGCGTACCCCAGTGGTACTGGCCAATCACGTTATTCCAGACCCGTATACATGTATATGGTGTTCGTGTTTCCGTGGTCGCTGGTACCCTTTTCTGGATTTTCACGAGAAATCGGTGAGTGCCGAATAAGTATCGGTGCGTTATTAGCACGTAAGTGATCGTTGAGGGCCCGGGCGATGCGCGGGTGTTGCGCATTCGCGAAATAAGGGCAATTTCGCATCGTCTGCTTGGAGTGCACCGCGCAGGCTCGCTCAAAATGGCCGCCTCGCTGCCGCGTTTGTTGTGGTGGAGATGGAGGGCCGCGTAGCCGATCGATACGCCTGCTGGCGAAACTGGCCATGGTGTCTATGGCGGCTGTTGTGCGTGTTGTGGCGTGGCGCGACATATACGCGACTTACAAGCGGTGAGATAGAAGGTCGCGTGCTAGCCTCACGGTGGTGGTGTTGTGCGGATGAGCGTTTCACACGGGTGGCGAGATGACCGCGAGACGCGAGCGTAGGGCGTGGTGAGAGAGCGTAGCCGACGGCGGCCTCCCCGCAGACGCGAAAACCCTGAGCCCTCCCTGATCGGGTGACCACTCACGGGACACACAAGGTGCGTACGCAACTCGCGATTTTCACTGGGCCTGCTCCATGGCTCCGCGGTACCGCGGTCATGAGCTTTGCGGCCCCGGAGGTGGTCTCTTTTGCGTGTGCCCTGCGCATTTTCATTGCCCCCCCAAGTATCACCAAATAAACGCGCCGTGTGCGCGGCTTGGCGCATCCTCTCTCTCTGTTCTCATATCTCGTCACGCTTTGCCAAGCCACGCTCTTACCAGCCTTCTTAACTGCCCGTCCGCCGTCGACGGTCTGTCGTCTGTCAAATTCATCCGCCGAATCTATCGATGCTCTTCGCTGTCATGTCGAGTTTAACGCCGGCCCGCCACGATTCGTCCGTGCCGCACGAATATCCTATGTCTATGCACGGGCCACGGCCACGACGTCGCCGTTCCCGTTACGTCTTCACGAGCTCTCCGTCTTCACGAGGTTTTTTTCCCTGCCGCGTATATCTTGCGTTCCAAGATGCGTGTGCGCGGCTCCCAAGCGTACGCGCGGGAAACATTTCCGCCTGAAATTGTTTTTCTTAAGTTTTTCTTTATAACATTCACCCCGTATGTAGTATTATTATCTTCGATTTTTATTTATTATACTTTATCTTTGCCATGCGGTATATAGTTTTCTACCTGTGAAAAACTACATAACAGTTATCAATGCTTACAGATGCAACTTATCACATTGTTATTTCTTCTACCTTTTTATTCATATATATGAACGCACAATATGGAATAAAACTACATATTTATGTTATATAGATGGTGCTACCATTTGTTTTGGTTGCTCTTAACATACTACCTTAATGTAGTCATTTTATTTTAACTTTATCAATTTCATTATTTTTTTATTGCTAGATATATGTCTATTTTAATAGTGTTATCACTTATGAAATATACTGGTAGAATAGTTTAATTTTGATATTAATTGTTTTTTGTTATACAGAATGAAAAAGATATTCGATTGGAGAAAAATATCTTCTACGTATAATTAAATAATTTTTCTTTGCGAAATTAATGGATCTCTGTAACAAGTAATTGAGAAAATTACAAAGTATAGATTTTATTTAAATATCTATTTTCTCTTATCGAATTATATATTTACAATAAAAGGTTTCTCGTTCATATAAGCTTGTTTCTTTTAATATAGGTGAATGTGATGTAGAAGGAAAACCAAAACTCAAAGATTGACATCTGCTTTGACGGGGCATTGCAATATAATCAAGGACAAGACGGGCGACGAGGATAAGAAGATGGTATCTCTGCCTAGTGCAGAATCTGGCACCATGGACAGAATCTCAGATGATGACGATGATGAGCCAAGTAGCGGATCTGAAACGTACGAAGATGGTGACCTCCTGACAGCTGCTATGGATGATGACGTCACGGCCCAGCTCGCCGCTGCAGGTTGGCAAATCAAACACGCTAATGGTGATTTCCATTTTTTTGCTTTTTCACCTTTTGAGTTATTTATGTTCTAATCATTCTCATTTTTCAAAGGAAAGTAACATACAGGATGCACCAATAATGTTAAATGATCAATTTCCATAAGTAGATAGGTATAAAAAAATAATAAGTAAAGGATTTCATAAATTATATTTCTGTTTGTTAAAAAATACACAAATTAATTTGTATAATATGTAAAATTCTTTGAATTCTTTTAAACATAAGTAGTGACATTATGCTCTGCATATAACATTATGATAGTCACATTGATTTGACTTAAAGTTACTTGATTCGCGATGAATAGAAAGATAGAGGAGTGAATACTGCCTGCCAATGATAACATGTAATCTGATAACTTAATCAGTTTAGATACACATGAAATGACTCTAAGGACACCTAATATCATTAACACTTTTAGTTACTTGTGTTTCTCTTACATCATTTAAAAGCAAACAGATAAGTTTATTGTTTTTAGCATTTATGTCATTGACAGTGCAGCATGAGAGTTTGTTTTCTTTTCTTTTTCTTTTTTTTTTAATCATTCTAATTTTATACTTTAAAATAGTGCAATAGGGAGATATATCATGAAATCATGAAAAAAAAAACAAATTATTATTATTATTGAATACATTTCACTTTATTTTATATGCTATATTATTATTCGCTTCATGCTTTTAATATTCAATGTACACATTGAAAGTGAAATACTGGTTTTTATATTTTTAAATTTCACATTTTTATATGTCATTTTTATTTGCCGTATTTAATACTATACATGTATCATTCTTTTGGTGTTCGTTAAATCATCACAGCTTTAATATTAATTCAATGTTCGTTATTTAGATTTGTGTTTCATTTTGTGCCGTAAACTTTTATTTTTTTTTGTTTAGCATTTCCATATGTTATAGTACAATGTAATATTTTGTAGATATTCATTTTCATCTTGCCCAAGGAAAAATTCAAGAATATATTATATATGTCATTTCTATATTATTGCTATTAAATGCAATCTTTTTGATTTTACACATACATCGATTTAATTTAAATTTATGCTTATAATATATTCTTGGATATATCAAGCATGTTTCATCACTACTGCTTTTGCATCTCTTATGTTTTGAATGAACTAAACTAAAGATATATGTGTTAATAATGTCAGTAAAATATATATAAATGAATAAATATTAATTAAATTATTTCGAAAATAAATGTTACAGAGCAATAAAAATTTCAATATTTCACTGACATTTTATTTGGTGTGGGACTGCAAAATTAGAAAACATATGGTTAATAATATGCACAATTTAGGGCCTGTTGGCGTAGCCGCAGCCGCCGCCATAGTCTCAGCGAAGAAAAGGAAACGACCTCATAGTTTCGAAACAAATCCAAGCATTAGAAAGAGACAGCAGAACAGACTTTTAAGAAAACTCAGAGTAAGCATATATGTTACTATATTTTTACAAATTAAACATATTATTGTAATTATGTACATTAAGTTGCACACGTCTATATTAATATGACACGTGTATCATTACAGCAAACCATAGATGAATTCGCGACGCGAGTTGGACAACAAGCAGTAGTATTAGTAGCTACACCAGGAAAGCCAAACAGTAGTTATAAAGTATTCGGTGCGAAACCGTTAGAAGATGTAGTAAAAAATTTAAGGTCTGTTATAATGGAAGAACTTGAGAACGCGCTCGCACAACAAGCCCCGCCGCCAGTACAGGACGATCCATCTTTATACGAATTACCGCCTCTTATAATAGATGGCATACCTACACCCGTGGAAAAAATGACGCAAGCTCAACTCAGAGCTTTTATCCCGTTAATGTTAAAGTATTCTACAGGCAGGGGTAAACCTGGTTGGGGAAGAGATAGTACGCGGCCACCGTGGTGGCCGAAGGAACTACCTTGGGCAAATGTGCGTATGGATGCGAGGTCCGAGGATGAGAAGCAGAAGGTTTGTAAATATCATTAAAAATTTGAGGCTACGAAGGAGAAATTGAAACTCCATCTTTGATAGATTTTGCGCTTTCTTATGGTTTTTAGAATTTTTAGTTGATGAAAGCGACATAATGTGATTATAAGTTAAAATACCTAGTAGTAAATATTTATCAATGTAATCAAACGCAGAATTTTACGAAGATGTAAATTTCTGTTTTCTTATTTTCTAGAAAACAACAGAGACTGAATTTTTACAGTTTTTGCTCAGAGTATACATTTCTAAATTGCTTCTCCAGTTTACGGAACAATAATTTTCTTAATTACTTAATGGTTGTTTTTACTGTATTCTTTTTAGATCTCTTGGACCCACGCATTAAGGCAAATTGTAATAAATTGTTATAAATTTCACGGAAGAGAAGATCTTCTGCCCGCGTTCAGTGAAGAAGATGACAAATCAAACGTACTAATACAACAGTCGACCCCTCATTCTTCGTCACACCCATCGCATTCATCCAGTCAAGGTCAAGGTGGACAGTCCCAACAACAACAACAGACGGTGGGAGTTGTTCGTCTCAGCAGCACGGATTCATCTAAGGGAAACTCTTCGCCAGCACAAATCATTGCCGCGTCTCCTACAGCTCTTGCCACTGCCACTCAGGTGGGAGTGGATAGAGTACAAAAAGAAAGAAGAATTAAACGAAACAACATGATCGAATATGTTGAGTTATTTTATACGATTTTACACCTCTTCAATTGTGTATCAATTTTATAAGATCATGATGTTTTTTTTAAATTCTGATTCTGTATTCAGAATAATTAGAATTTGAAATTCCTTTACGCGTAACTTGCGTTTATGTTCACGTGTTTGGTTTCCCTTATTTGAGTTTGATCTATCTTTTCTTTTTATAATCGTTATGGTCATATTCTGAAAATAAATTTTATTTCATATTTTATACGCAACATTCTTGTTATTTTTCAGTTGCGCCGCATGTTTTACATTCTTTACTATTGAAAGGAAAACAAAACGTTGCAATTAACAGTATACCGTTACGTTTCAGATGACAGCCCAGTATCCAACAGCAGTTTTACAAACAATATCGAATGCTGATGGCACTGTGTCCATCATTCAAGTCGATCCTAGTAATCCAATAATTACGTTACCAGATGGCACAACAGCTCAAGTTCAAGGTGTTGCTACCGTAAGTTATGACAAATTACGTTTTTAGTTTGCGAATAGAATAGGAATAGAATAGTGAATAAGAGTCTAAACTTTCATTCATATACAGATCCACACGAGTCAAGGGGAAGTTCAAGCACTTGCTGAAGTAGCAGGCGGCGCGGAAGGTGCTAGCGTCGCTGTCGACCTGAACAGTGTTACAGAAGCGACGTTAGGTCAAGACGGTCAGATCATTCTCACAGGAGAAGACGGACACGGTAAAACAGTTTTCTATAGGCTCTGCACCGTCGCCGGCCAGGAGCTACTTGAACAGTGAATTCACATTTTTACTGGCCCCGAGGAGTCCTTTGTTGTTTTGCATGCTGTCTGCTACGCTCCATTCAAGAAAAATACCTACGTGTTCTACTACTTTGTACAACGAAAGTAGAATATCGATTAGTTATTTCTTTTTTTTTTTTCTTTTGGTACTGTACATACGCAATTTCACTCACGGAGCTATGCACAGCTTTATTTTAATTTTCTCTTTAAGAATCCATGATATACATGCGTGAGAAATCAATCAGGGGAACCGTTCAGAGCACAAATATTTATGACGTACTGATTTTTACGAATTAATTCACGTTCAAATGTCGCGTGATAAAAATAAAAGAGTCTAGAAAAGATATCTAGATCGCTCTGAATGTTGTGTTGTTTTGTATGTGTTTGTGTACGTTAGACTATTCTCTTTTTGAGATGACGAGATCGAACTTTTTTTTTTTTTTTAGAGGGAGATGAACAAGTGGTAAAATTAAATTGATATGTATATGCATGTACATACGTTTCTTTTTAAAATCATTAAGATAAATCTAATCGAAAAAAAACAATACATTTATATACGTAAGTGTTGCATGTGTAGTTTGTACTCCTCTGAGTAAAAACAGATCATCAGATTCCATAACATTTTAAAATGCGTAAGACGTAATATAAACGGGTTAAAATCGAATTAATTCCCATGGATTCTTAAGATTTTAAATTTAACGAGAAAATAAAGGAAGGTATCAAAAAAAGGAGAACCTGTCCCTGTTCTACAATCACTACTTACCATTACTACCGAAAAATTGGTTATTTACTTTAATTAAAAAAAACAAAAGAGAAATAAAACTGCTGTACATAGAGTATTTTTTGTTGATGTTTTTATTATTTTATAGTTGTTGTATATTCAGCAGCCTTTGTTTAAGCTACTCGCGCGATCGTTACATCTTAATTTATTCGAAATAAATTATGTTAAACAGAAGAAGAAATTGTACTTTATATAATTTGCGCACATCCATCTTGATCTTATTGGAATGGCTTAAACATTTGTTGCTTTTTATTAATGCCTTATTTTCTCTGAAGCGTAGATGTGAATTACGTTTGCACATTAATGGTATTACATTGAAAGGGTGTGTGCCAGAAAATAAGATAACGCTAAAAATTGTAACGAAATAAGTCTTGATTTAAAATGAAATTAAACACTTGACATTATATAGTAAGTATATCTACTTTTCTTTAGCACACCCGTCGGTTTTTCTTTTTATACAGTACAATATTAAAATTGACCTATCGTTTAAGCTCTAGAGAAATCGTGTAGTTATTAAATGCTTGGCTGTATTGTAAACTGGTAGCATGAACGCGAAACAAGTCCAAAAAAAAACTCAAAGTTGTAGAATTTATATTCTAGAAATAAAGATACATAATCGACTAAGGATACATGTACGGGTATAAATGCTTTCCGGATGACCGAGTTTTTATTTTCTAATTCCCAGTTTGCTATACAGAAAGATGCCTGGTTAGGGGCAGAACACAGGACAGTTAATTCTCTGTTTCAGGCTATCCTGTTTCCGTATCAGGGGTAATAACAGTACCAGTATCTGCTAGTATGTATCAAACTATGGTTGCCAATATTCAAAGTGACGGTACGATGCAAGTAGTGACGCCGATGGTTCAAGTCCCAAAAGTTGAGCCTGGAAACGGGGAAGCTAGCATCGAGGCTGTCACCCTTCAGGGGCATCCAATGACTATGATAAATGCAGCGGGTGAACATCAAGTTCTTCAAGTGATATCGTTGAAGGACGCCAACGTCCTAACGAAGGCCATGCAGGCTGAAGTTGTGAAAGACGAGGACAGTCAACAACAACAAACCGTCTCTAGTCCAGAATAAACCGTTTTACCATAGTTAATACGAATGCTTTTATGTTAACACCAAAATGCGACAGGTGCACATTTAGTGGTGTTCATAAGAGAAAGAGTGAGAGAGTATTAGAAATGATATGTGTTATTAATTATTAAGGGGAAATGATTGTGTCTTTTCCGAATCATCGTATAGTGTGCTCTCTTGTTAGAGAGAAACAGTAAAAAAGGGAATAAAATAAACGCGAAACGACGAATATGTTTGAAGAGTGAAAAAGAATGATTGAATGCTCGACGACTCATTGGACTTGAATGTAATCATATTTGTATTCAAGATTCATTGTAGACACTTAGAAGTATTCACTTGTAATTCAATTTCTCGAAGGATACTACTAATTTTTAGAAAGTACTACCACACTCGATGAACGTGAATCGTGGAATCGACAAGTTTCATCGATATATTTATAACGACAGTATCAACGATCTGGGGGATACAACATTTTCCAGATTTGCGAAACACGGATACGAATATTTTCGTCTAGTCTTAGTATCGGGTCTTTAAGAACGATCGATATACCAAAGAATTTTAGATTTCCGTTCAATTATTTTTCGCGAGCGTATTTTTTAAAATGAGTTATATAATTTAATTATATCAAGTCGATAATCCGAGAGGAATTAATCAAACGAGTTGATGTTGTAAACAGTATGTAATTCATAGCGAACTCATTCGTTGAATTCATTAATGAGAGTTTTTTTTTCTTTTTTTAGGTGAAAAACATTTTTTCGTGGATTAGTAACATTCAATTTTTCTTAGAATTTTAGAACTTATAATGAAATGTGGAGAATCTTTTTATGATACAATGAAGAGTAATCGACCCTACACATTTCATGGTATTGGAATTTTGATTTAACTAAATTTGGCTATCAAATTAAGGGAAGAAACATGTAGCCTATTTTTATGATAAATTGAGATATAAAAACCGAGTCTTTTTTTGGCGTGATAGAGACATATAACGATACATATTAATATACATTAATGATCGATAGTAGCGGTAAATGAGAAAAAAAAAAGTTAAGCATTTCTGACGGGTACAAATAGGCTATAAGGCATAATTTTTTGAAAAATAAGACATGGATTTGAAGTCTCAATGCACACCCATAAAACATAAATTAATTTTATCGTATTATTACTATGTTGTATTAGGGAATTATTTTTTAAATGATGCTATAAAGAACACTATATAATTCGTACAGAAAAGAATAGACACTAATTTTGTTTTCATAATTCTGTTTCACTTTCTTAATGTTACAGAATGTAGGAATGAAGAATCATGTATTGTTCTTTATCTTTTATTTTTCAGGTAATCTAAAATGTATTTATTTTTGTTATTAATGAAAAGGAAAAGAAAACCGAAATGTTTCCATGCATTTAAATGCCAACTCACTTTTATACATAATATATATATATACATATATATATATCTAAAGTTAGGAAAAATGTTATTTTTCTGTGCAATCTTGTTTCAATGTTGCGGTGTCAAGTTTTGCGAGGATGTGTGATTGACTCTTTTTGAGAATGATCTTTTTGTTACTTTAACGATCTTATTTACAATTTTTATACTTTTTAGTATCTTATACGTACTAACTTGTGTGCATTACTATTATACATTACCTAGCTTGCAGATGAATTTAATTACGAGTTTGTGATACTGATTTAGTTTAACGTTTATTAGTACACGTGTCTTTATCATGGATGAAGTTCCTGTAGATGTGTAGTACACTCTTCTCTTTGAAAAAAAAAAGCGTATGTCAGGAGCAGAGTCGTAACATTGAAACAACAAACTGCCCTCGACACCAGGTATGAACAACACCAAAAATAAAAAAAGGTTTTTATATAACATTATAGAAGAAAGTAGTTAAATTTAATATAATTATTGGTAGAACAGTTCACGAAGGCTAGATATTAATTGTTACATTGTTTTTTAAAACTATGGCGATTACATACAAAATGTAATATATTGATACTCCCACATGTAAGACCATGTTGTACTTTTCGTTCTCGTTTGTAACAGATCACATGGAAGATAAATTAAGTTTAATGACATTCAAAGAAGAAAAAAAAAATGTAATACCATTTTAGATAATTATAGATGTACGTGTACATGACTTTATCACTGTGTATCTTACAATGTAATTTGTACATATGTCGTTGTTGTGTCACCTTTCTGCTTTGGTTACTTTTGATGTAAAAACAAAGAAAAAGGAAAAAAAAACTGACAAAAAAGAAAAAATATTCAGAATTTAGATGCAACATAAAGAACCAATGGAAGTTGCAATTGAAATATAATGCGTACATATCATTTTGTTTTGTTAATCTAAATGATCTTGAATGAAATTACATAAGTACCAATTCGTTTTCTATATTTTCATTTTCATTCAATGATAACGTGTGCTTTACATATAGAACAAGTTTGACATACAATGATAAATATTTATTTAAAACAATGTATAATAACAGATGCAGTGACAGTTGATATTAATTGATCCTGATTAAAGAAAAGAAACTGTCCATCCGTTTACCTGTCGAAAGTTCATCGAAAAGCACCTCTATGCACAAATACTATCAACATTAAATAAATAACTTTACTGATGTATATCGTCAACAGACTGAAGTGCTAGTTCAGGTTTATCGTAACCAAGCTCTTCCAGTGTGGTGATACCTAATTCGTCCATAGTGGGTTTAATTTCTTGCATAATGTAGGGATAAATCTCGTTAACTTTATTTCCGCATTTATCTTTCACAAATTCTAAAATCCGGATGGTAAGAGCGAAATCGTTCAATCGTCTGCATGCTCTGAATGCCGCACAAATGATAGTTGGGTCAGGCACAAGATCCATACCTGAAAAAGCAATAATTGTTATGACCATCGTTATAATAGTAGTTATTCTACCGTACTGTTTAAATAAATGAAAATGAGACATCCAAACAGAATCATTTTCGAGCACAACGTTATTGTTTTACTTCCATTTAATCGAGGACGATTGTGATTAAAAATTCGACCACAACGTCCGTCACGAATGAACGATGATTTTAGACGTACAATAAAAAGATAATTGTAAATTTCCTAACCAGCTAATTTGTTCATAACTGAACGAATTTCCCAGTGATCGATATCTGGACGGTTCAAGTACTGAACGTATTTGCTGTTAAATTGTTCTTCGTCTTCTAGGGGTCCATCGTGCGCAGCTCGTGCATTTTGAATCCCAGAGGCTGTCCGTGGAATTATTGAATTTCTTACAACATTAGTTGCTTGCCTTCCCACGAATCGCAACATTTTTCACGTAATTTCACTGAAAGCTCAACGAATTCGAGGGTAAGGATGTGTAACTGCTTGCGTAATTCCGATTAGAGACGGAAACCTGCCTTAGATGTAATTCGAACACTCTTGCCAATCTAACTCGTAGCATACAGTAAATGAAACCTGCAGACACCTTTGATGCGCGTTATCAAAAATTCAGTGCGCATGCGCGTCCTAAGTGAGCGATCGCAACGCCATTTAAATGTCCGCCTCACTTGTGAGCTCTCTCGTTTATGTATAGGTTATGTCTTCACCGTTGTTAGTACGTTTACTTAATTAGATTTAATTGAAATAACAATTCATAAAAAACAGAAGTTTCAACAGTTTCTTTGTTAAATTGTGCGAGTATAGTTATATTTTTAAAATGGATTTAAATATTTCTTATGTTTCCGAATTGTGTTTGATTTGGATCTAACCTATAAAATATTTGGAAATGAAATTATCAGCAATGCTTGTGTTTAGAGGATTTTAAACAATGCTGATAATTTTGCCTCGTGTGAATTGTAATTCCTTCCGTTATCTTTTGAAAGTAAGTATATTATATACGTAAGAATATATTTCTGTACAAAAGTTGACATTAGAATTTTGTATTCTGAAACCATTAACATGAACATTTCCATGGATAGATTTATTTTATTTAAAATAGAGTCATTTATTAATGATTTCAATTGTGTGTAAAATATATTAATGAATATCTATTTTATGTAAATAATATTAATGCAGAATTGTTTGAGGACCTATCAATCTTGGCAAAAAGTCATCATGAAAGATGAAGTAATGCCACCAAGCAGATCTGATCCAATAATCAAAAAATTGGACAACCAGTTATTTAATTCGATATTTACACCAGAATTGGAGAACTTAACAGAACTATTTAAAAAGCATAATTATGAGCTAAAAATTGCTGGCGGTGCCGTTAGAGATATTTTGATGGATATAAAACCAACAGATTTAGATTTTGCGACAGATGCCACTCCGGATGAAATGAAAAACATGTTTGAAGAAGCGGAAGTCAGAATGATTAATAATAAAGGAGAAAAGCATGGTAAATTTAAACATGTAATATTTATTATCACGATTAAAGTGAAATATTCAATAAAAACACTTTTAGGCACGATTACTGCAAGAATAAACGATAAAGAAAATTTTGAAATAACTACACTTAGAATTGACACGCATACCAATGGTAGACACGCTAAAGTTCAATTTACAAAAGATTGGAAATTGGATGCACTTCGTAGAGATCTTACAATAAATTCCATGTTTCTCGATCTTGAGGGAAGAGTATATGATTATTTCTTTGGTTATGACGATTTACAAGAAAGAAGAGTTGCTTTTGTCGGTAATCCAACATGTAGAATTCAGGAAGATTACCTTCGAATTTTAAGGTAATTCATTAGTTTTCTAGATAATTAATAATTTACACATATTTACATTAAATAAGTTAACATTATTATTCCATTACTGTTGTCCTTTTGTTTGAAACATGAATGTTGTATAGGTATTTCCGATTTTATGGACGAATTGCAGAACAACCGGATACTCATGATGAACAAATAATTATAGCAATAAAAGAAAATATAAATGGATTGGAAGGTATATCCGGTGAAAGAATCTGGAGTGAATGGTCAAAAATTCTTTCTGGAAATTATGTTAAAGAATTAACTTTAAAAATGTTGGAATGTGACATTGCAAGGTAACAATGATTTAAAAGGCATAGTAAATGTTACGGCAAATAAACTGAGAAAGTAGTAAATATACGATTAATCTATACAAATCAAATTGCTTTTTAGATATGTTGGTCTTCCGGAAAAGCTAAATATAGAAAACTTTATATCTGTTTGCGATATATCTAAAAAAAATAACATCTCCTTACAACCGATTACTTTACTTGCTGTAATGCTGAAAAATGAGGATGAAGTACTTAAAGTTCATAAGAGATTAAAATTTTCTGCATACGAAAGAGATTTAGCTTTATTTATAGTTAGATATTGGGAAGATAAACCCTCGACAGATCTTCTAAGATTTTATAAAAGAATTCTTATTCATTATAAAGGAAATGTTTCTAATTTAAGAAGCTACATTTGTGAATTGTTAAAATGTAAACAACAGTTTAGTCTTGCTGAAGATATACGAAAGACAGTTATTCCAAGGTATTGTGATAACATTACTTTCACTTATGTGTATTATAATTATGGTGAAAAAGACGTAAATGCTCTAATCTTTCCTTTCATATATTTTAATTTAACTGTGTTACATATTTTAATATATTTTCAGATTTCCAATTACGGGATACATGCTACAACAATATGTAACAAAAAGAACGATGATGGGTACTGTTATTAGAAAATTGAAAGATATTTGGTTAGATAAAAATTTTAAAATAAGTGTAGATGAACTATTACAGGAAGTTCCACGAATTGTTAGTGAACTAGAAGACAACAATTAAAACAAAAAACATTGAGTTTTCTAATTTAAATAAGTTAATTTTGATGAAAAATTATATGGCATTTCTTCTATTTAAATAGTGCAAATATTTCGCATAATTGTGCAAAAAATATAACATTGTACAAAATCAATTAGAAGAGGGAAAATAATTATACATTATTAACAATGTATAATCTCTTATGGAAAATATTATATATTAAGGTTTTTAACAGTATAAGACACATTTATTTTTAAGAACATCACATATTTATAGTAGATTGTAATCCCTTAAATTCTATTTACACAAGAAGTTCACGTGAAAAAAATTCACTTTTCAAATTGGGATACAAATTTACATAATCATTGAGCTCTTTATTATGCAATGCAATTCTAATTATTCAGTTCACAAGGTTTTTTGCACATTATAAATATTTATGCTCTTAATAAACTTAGAATTCTTAGTTAATTTACATAATTAAGATATCAATGCATTTTCTCATTTGAATGAAATAAGAAAGTTATTCGAGCCTGAACACCTTCAGAAAATCATTGGATTTCTTTAAATGCAAATTTAGCTCTCCAAATATGATACTAATTTCACGTGAACACATTACCAGCTCAGTTTCTTTATAATTCTATATATATTATACAAATAATATATATATTATTGTTTACCATTCCGCATCACCATTCATTTTTTGAAAAACATAATCTTTACCACTAAGGTTCATTATTCCGTCTTTGAGGTAGAATTTCCATTTATTTCTACTCCTTGTTATCTAAAAATTTGTTAAATTATTTAAAATTAATAATCATTATTTCAATTAACAATTCCTTTCTAATAACTTTCAACAATAAGTATATTAGAGTAAAATCATTAAGTACCTTGTCATACTGACACACAACAACATTATCTGTATCAAAAAGATCCGCTGGATCATCATCTGTTACATCATCTTCTGAATTCAATGGTTCCTAAATGATTAAAGTTTGAAATAAATTATTTCTTAAGTTCCTAATATATAAATATATAATATAACAATATACTTAAGATACCTCTTCCCTAGCTGCAGCTTCATCATTTTCTTCTTCCTCTTTGTCATCAAGATCTTCTTCCTCATCCTCATTATCCTCTTCTTCCTCTTCTTCATCGTCATCCGAGGAATCTCCAAGTGGACCATCTAATTGTGCTATATTATTCTGTTTATGAAGTAATAGAAAATATTAATACTTGGATATTTGATATATCTGTCAGAATAAAAAGTGAACAACTTGTTATACATAAAATAGACATTCACAAAATTAATTTTTTTTTTTAGATTAAATGATTAAATAATTATATTTATATAATGTAATTATATTATTTCCATTAACCACCTGATTCTGAACAGGCCGCTGAGAAACATTGTTTGCATTTGGTGTAACAACTTGAAGGGGTTGACTAACTTGTAACGAAGCCAATGCCTGCCCCTAAAGTAAAGAATTAACATTTTAAAACTAATATAAAGAATAAATTTGCTCATATATTATCTCTATTAAACATTTGATTTTTGATAGACTGCTGAGAAACATTGTTTGCATTTTACACAACTTAGGGAAACCAACTAACTTGGGGCGGTGGCAGTGTTGCTTGACCTTGAAGTGTAGTATTGACATGTTGTTGCAACAATGTCGAAGCCAGATTTGCTGGTAATCCCATTGCAGCTGATATAACTGGACCCGTCAAAATTGTGTGCAACTGATTACCTATAACCATATAAATAGAATTAAACTAACAATTGTAAATTATAATTTTTGTTCTCTCAACACACATATTATGACAATGTACAAATGTATATATGTATATTGCGTATTTATATGCAAGAAATATGAATGAATGCCTTCTATCAACGATATGTTAATATTAAACAACGAAACGAAATGCTCTGATATTTCGACGCTGATATACAACGAGCTCAGAAACTTAAAGCTTTAGGTTTGTACACATATGTTCTTTATATGTATGCGCTACTTTTTTCAGGGCATATTTGTATACTCTCTGTACACGAGCATCAGCTCTTTGAAGGTGTATAGGATGGAATCAATGCTTGGTCTGTGAATATACCTTGAATAGCAGATGCTGGGACCTGAATAGTCAAAACTCTTAGTGGTGCATCCAGAACTCCCGTCTGTGGTGGCAATGTTATTTGAACAGGTACTTGTCGATCTATCACCGCTGATGGTGGTGTTACTAGTTGCTGTACTGGCGTATCATTGCGTTGTATGCCAGTTGTAGGTGGATGGCATTGAGGCTGAGTTTGTGACTGTTGAGGAGTTTGGTGTTGTTGCGGTTGTTGCTGCTGCTGTTGCGGTGCCTGCTGAACAGCATTTCCCCCACCCAAATGATTTCCCATATTTACACCTAAAATATAATTAATTAATGGTTAGTCTTATAACTAGACTTTTTAAATTGTCAATAAGAAATTTTATTACAGAGCATTTTAGTAATTAATAAGTAATAACATTTTTACAAAAAGAAGCAAATAGATAGAATACCTTTGTTAACAGGCATAGTTTTGTGCGTATTTATTTGAGGAACCTGAGGCTCTGGAGGATCTGGATTAAGTTCAACAGCTTTACTTGACATTAGTTTGGTTTCCCATATTTGTTTGAGCTCTTGTAGTACTTGTTCATCTACGCCTTCATCTATAAACGATTCCCTTACACCCGATATAACATCCTCTATCACAGTATTGTATAGTTTTAGCTGTAATTAACATTAAGAAAAAGAGTTACTCGAGCATCCAAGCTGTTCGATTATTTTAATAGCGTATCCTAAGTATACTTTGAATAATCTACGTTCTATTGCATTTCCTGTGAAACTGTTTTATTTACGATTAAAGATTGTTTATCCTTACAAATCTTAATACTTTCATATCATCGCTTACAAGAGTCCGTACAATATATCACTATTTAACAAAATTATTTTTCATAATATCATTACGTACAGTTCTTGCTACTTTATTTAGAAACGTTCTACTTTTAATTTATAAGACATGCGACACGATTATTCTTTGAAATATGTACTTTTCCGTAAAATAGAATTGATAAAAAGAAAAAATGTGAGAAGATATTAGAACAGTTAAAAAATAATGCAGTCAATCCTAACCTAAAATTCCTTGAGCAAAATCTTTGCAGAAACTTGTCTGAAAATGAGAATCCAAATAAAGCTGGAACAAATTGATTCGACATTTTGCGCTGACGATATTCTGATATCTTAACAATCGCAACCTAGATTGTTATCATTTTGTAACTGTTAAAAGTTACAGACTGTAATTTCATAAGAAAAATCTCCGACGAAAAAATCATTTTACGTCGGAGTAGAAGGGACCAAAGACGAGGTTAACAATGATAATGACAGTGACAAAAAAAAGAATCGAGCGATAAAACTTGTCATTGTCGTCATCAGGATGATTAGAATTAACTGTTCCTTTAATCAATCGTTGCTCTAGTTCATATTTATTACTCACCACACTTGTCTGACTGAGGGCCATTGCGAGGATAATTCGTATTGTCTAATTAGAAAAACAATAGGAATAATCCAACGAATAAATCAGCCCCAGTTCAGAAGCTGATCCGCGGTAGCATCGCTCTTTTATATACTGTGGACACGTCTCCCATTCCACCTGACTCTACCGTGAACTGAGAACACCCATCTCAATGAAAATCAATGCGTCCAACATCGCCAAGCGAAATTTCTACGAATCGACCAAAAAAAATCGACCAAAATTTCTGCAAATCAAAGAAAAAATTATACATACTGGAAATTTGTTATATTTTATCGTATCACTGCGCTCTACGAAAATTTTCATAACTTTATTACAACCTACGTGAATATACGTTATGCGATAGCTGTATAAAAGAATTATAGACGTTTACAATTTATTAAAATAGGTACTTATTACGCTTGGTCGAACGAAACTAGAACCACTTGTTCAAATAAATAAGGAGAAAAAAGAAAAGTTTTCCATTTATGATGCGAGATTCTGTAATTTCGATCGCATTCACGTGAGCATCTAGATCAATGTCCAAATGGATACGTTTGTTCGATTATAGATACGCCATTGGTGGTAGTATGTATGAATTACAAGGATTTTAGAGCTCGTTATGTTATAAATAAAAGTATTCAGCAATAAGAATGAATCAGAGAAATTCTTATAGCAAAGCGTAAAATGAATAGTACGTTTAATTAACAGTAAACGAAATTGATAAAACAAATTGTACGCATTAAAGAAAAGGATTGTATTTTCAAAAATTGCGATTTCTTTTGTATAATATAAAATCTTGATAGGTTTACTAAAATGTTTCCATCAAGCGCAGCTTCTATTTATTAGATCAAATCTATACAAATTTACGATTCTTTATTATTAATAACAATCGACAGGATTAAATCAACTTTATACAATCTCTCTTTTATGTTCTCTCGCATTCTCTCGTCCCTCGCACTCTTCCTCTCATATACACGTATAATTAAACAATTCTATAAATTTATTGTTTCAATGAAATAAGGTCTTGGAATAAACGAAAATTCGATTCCAGCGATATCTTTAAACGCGATCTATCGATCAATACAAATTTTCGCGGTCACTTTCGAGGAATAATGGGAATCTATTAATAATCGGATATTCGATAGGGAATACGTGATAAATGTCCATTGAACAACGAATATCTTAAATAATATGTACACTTAAATCGATCGCTAGATAAGAGTCTCGATCGAAATTAAAAATTATATCAGCGTTTAATCATTTCTCTCGTTTCAGTGCTTTCCGATGATTGCTGAGAATATAAATCGATCTCAGAATCATCTCACTGACCGATCTTCAATCGTAACGTAGTCATTCATTTCGGTATTAGCGGGGGGGAAACGCATGTTTCAAGATTTTTCTCTCTTAAATTGCAATTGTTACCAGCGTTTGATAGATATAAAATATCGACTTTTCCAACAAAGACAGCGGGGCATGATGTTTCCGTTCGTTTAAATGCATATTTTTTTCGTCTCGCTAATTAAATACAATTACACGAAAAGTTATGTCATAATAAAACTTTCTTTAAATGTCATCGAAAGATTGGCCGGAACTGAAATAAATTTTTTATATATAATACATTGGAATTCACTTATGTCCATATTTTTAGGGGAAAAAAATTTCAAGATCATCATCGGAAAGAGAAAAATCTGGCGACTCGACTATATCGCTATAGTCTGTTACCCATCTGTTATCGTCCCCAGAATCATCTCCATCAGCAGCATCATCGTCGTCATCGTCATCATCATCGTCGTCGTCGTCGTTGTTCTCACGATCATTTCGCTCATTTTCATCGCCATTCTCTTCTGCTGCTGCGTCTGGGTTATCTGCATCTATTTAAAAATTGCTCTTATTGTATTTTTTTTAGATAAATTTGCGATTAATCCCTATCATCGAATGGAATATACGAAAATAGCGTTCATAATTACCTACAACGATCTGCAATTGCTATGAATGTTATATATCTACGTTGAATTAAAATCGAAATTGTAAAAACGAAATACATAATTGGAGTAAAATAAAGAGAGCCTAATATATTATTTATAAAAATTTGTATTGTAACTATAATAAAATTAATCGACTGAAGCAGTTAAACAAGCTGACTCAGTGATTCAATTGCAATGCGATATATTTGTAATCAAGTTTCCAAAATTTTGTGAAACATTACAGATACAAACCGTCAGCGTTATTATCGTCAGAACCAGAATTCGAGCCATCATCGTCGCTTGCATCAAGATCTTCGTCATCGTCTTCGTCCGTTTCATCTTCATCGTCTTTCCTTCTACCAACATCGTACAACCTGACGGTGGATTCGTGAATATCGTTGAATTCATTTAAATTTTCGACCACCGCTATTTGCGTGTCGAATTTATTACAAGCAAGCCCGTAAACTCCTCTTCTAACATCATAAGTAGCTATAATCATGATTAAAAAAAAAAAAATTGAATCAATTTAGTACATTTAACAGAAATCAAACGTTTACCTAGTAAATTTATAAAGTTAATTAGAAATTTGTTGTAATTTACCAATATTACTGTAGTCCAGAGCATCTAATGTTTTAAATGATGTAATATAGTTTGACTCGTCTACATTTTCAATATCCGATGACACAGCATATATAATGTTATTAACAGGAGAAAAGATTATTTCCATTTGATCAAGCGTTGGCACTGTCTTCAACAAATGGAAAGTTCTTAGATCCCAAACTTCTGTATTCGACACCACTTCTGTACCTATTGAAGCAATTATTAAATATTAAATATACTATTGTCCATTAATAGAGAGAGAAAGAGAGGGGGGAGAGGAGGAGTAGTGTTTCTCTATCATTTAATAAATATTTATAGTATAGAAAATTATCTTCTTGCATTGAAGATTCATATTAGTACCATTAGGATGGAAAACTCCGTTTAGTGTTTGATTTAATTTATCGAATTTGTGAATTTGTTTTCCCGAATTTACATCCCATAAGATTCCATCGCTCAGGACCAATTCATCGTTCATACTAAAGGTGGCACGATTTTGGGTATATCGATTGGAAATTGAAGGAGCCAGGCTAGTTAACAATTGTCCAGTAGCTATATCGTAAATCTGAAAAGAACGATCAAATTAATTACCAAGAATGGTAAAACGACTATCTATTATTTTCAAGAATTCAGTAAAAAATTGGATAAATATTTTCAATGAGTAAAAGTCATTTCTTTTAGTATTAAAGAACACGATTCCGCCTAAAAGATGTGACTCAACGATATTATTGTAGTTTATGTTAGAAATTAAAATTCATTGAATCTATGAATATGAATATAAAAAGTGAACAAAAAGGTTCTCGTTGCCGTAGTAATCTTTTTACAAGTTCGCCACAACTCGTTATAATAAATAGGAGCAAACGCCATTATACTAACGCTTGGTCCTGGAACCAAGTCTATAGGAAAACCAGTACAATAGCTCTTAATACTCGAATAGTTACAGAAGGAAACCACATACCGTTGCAATTTCACCTTGAGTACCAATAATCCTGTCTTGAAGTTTTCCAAATTCAACATGGTCTTCGTTTTCTAAAGATAATTTTAAATCAAAGAATGTTCCTATACTCCAAAGTGCAGACATAGGACTTCTCCATGGTGTAGTAGTTAATAATAAATTTCCCCGTTGATTGCATTCCATGTGAGAAATATACGACTCATGACACGAATATGTCGCTTCCTCTAATCCTGTGTGTATATTATACATTTTTACTTCTCCTGCATAAGTACCTAACATTAAATATTGTTGACAAGGCTGTAAAGATACAGAAACATATTATATTGACACATGTATTCTTATGACGATATTATTATTAATAAAATGAAACGATATTAATAGAACAAAGATAAGATTACCGAAAAAATACAACAGGTAAAAGCTCCCACATCTGTAGGCCGGAAAGTTTTTACAGGACAAAATCGGCTATAAATAAGTCTTCTATCCAATCTTCTACCATCTATGCCTAATGATCTCCTGGCCAATCTTACCGTCACATTTGTTGGTATTGAATTCTTTGTACAGGGATCTGGACACTTATGTGGCCTGCAATAAAATATATATTAATTTATCATAATATTGTTAAAATTAAATGCACTTTAATTCTTCCCGTTCCAGTAATAAAAAATTTTCAAAGTACATATAAGCGTCAAAAATAACAACAAAGTTAAATAAAATTCGAATTAAACGCGTAGGTCTCTCTCCCAAATCATAATAATAAAATTAAAATATTTCATAAATTAATGACTTTCTGACAAAAATATTTTATGTACTTTGTGATAAGAACTTATAAACTGGATCTATTTATAAGTAGTCGGTTTTGAATAATTCATCCTATATATTAAGTTAAAGGATACGTACTCAAACAGATTAAATTGTGGACAAGTAACCATTGGATTTTTACACAACGCATGTTGATTAGTTAAATATTCTGTTATAATGGAATCTAATGTTATAGTAGATGGATTTGATGTAGCTACTCCAGGCCCTCCACCACCCCCAGGATCTCTTGAAATTTGTTTTTGCAGTGACCGACACGATGATGGCTGAGTAATTGAGTGGCAATTTATTTGATTGACTAGAGGCTGCTTATCCACTTGAATTTTTCTGAAATTACCAAATTTTCTTTAAATGGCTTATAATCTTTAAACAGAATTGTCTGTAAAAAATCAATTTATAAATTACTGATGTACAAAATTGTTATATAACTTACTTTTGGTTAATTTGTAGTTTAATTGGTTGGCTAGTACTATTTGGAACGATGTTTTGATTGAGGCAGTCAGATAGTTTCACGCGTACATTATTTCCAGAAGATAAAGACGATGGACCTGAACTTGAATTTGAGTGAGATATGTACCTAAAGGATGAAGTGGGAGTGGTATTGCTTCGGGAAGTGACTTCTCTTTGATTGCATCTGTTTGTACCATAAAAATTTACCGTTGTACCAGGAGAAAATCCATTTCTTGTCTGAAAAACATATGCTCATAAGTATATATAAATTTTAAATATATACCTTTTATCTCGAATGAAATGATGAACCTATGAAACAAAAGCTATTCAATTTTTACCAATATAACTTACTCCAGTAGTTACAGGGCTGCGATAAGTAAATGGTTGATATGTAGATACTGGCTTCATTATCGCAGAAGAATCTAAATTTGCTTCCCTGTGAAGTGTTGTTGCAGTGTCTGTTAAGCCCTTTGACATTAAATGCTGGTATATTAATTGATTCAGTTGTTGTTCGTTATACTGTATTCTTGTCTGTGCTACCACGTTTGCCTATAACGTTAAAAATTCTTAATGTTACATTACAAAAAAAAAAAAAATAAAACACAGTAGCAGATAAAGAAGAAATAGAAGTTTTAAACTTTTGACTAGATCAGAGTATATTAGAGAATATAAAATATACACTCAACTTATTAATTAAATTTAACTAAAGATCACAAATTATAACGTAAATAAATTGAAAATAAAACTTACTCTGTGTAAACTGGCCAAAGAGATTTCATACTCTGCTCCGGTAGGTTTTGCTTCTCCAGAAACTCTTCCCATTAGCTCCAAAGCATATTTTTGAAACATAACATGTTCTTGTCTTTTTTCTTGAAGTATTGGATCCTTCATAAGGGCCTGGATTTGGCCATCAGTAAACATTGGAAGTTTGCTAATTATCTGTCTGACTTTTTCACTTCGTGCCAAACCTGCTAAAGCACGGCAAGCCAATGCTCTTATGCTATCCGCATCTGTGATCGGAGTTTTAACCATCATCAGCTGTAATAAAACCTATAAAATAAAGAAAACAAAATTACCAATAACGCATAATAATAATAGAAATATTAATATTGGTAAAGACATGTCAAAAACTTATAAATATGTACCATTATTCCATTATTGGACCTAACACTTCCCCAAATTTTTTGTATCAACTCTTCACTGTTATTATTCGCCTTTTTCTTAGCAGAGCCTGATACTGAATACCTTGCCACATTACCACCAATCTATAATTTAAAAAATGAAAATGTAATGTTACATTTTTTTTTTAGTTAACTGTTTACTTAATATAAATAATCATTTACCCTGTTTATTGGAGCACAGACGCAATTAATCACGGCTCTTAGCGCAGCCCTCTGTACGTCAGGATCTGCAATAATTTCGCATTCCGCTGCAGCTAAGAGTAAGTTAATAGCCATTGTCATCGACATATCTGGCATGTCTACTCTTTCACAAAGTAATAACATCACTTTTGGCACTACAGAACAAATAGCTATTACGTCTAAACAAGAGCGAACCGTTTCCGCGCTGGAGGTGGTATGAACTCTGCCACTGTAATTCCATTCCCTGGCAAACGCAATAATTTGAAGAAGAAGCGTTATGCCTCCAAGACGATACAATTCTTCTACCGGTGGCCATACCGCTCTTACAGACATTAATTCTTGAAGAATTTCCACCTTTAAACAAAACAAAAGTGGCATTGTTATTCGTGTAACTTAAAACATTGTATAAATAAAATTAGTAAAGGATACTTTGGAATTAATTTTACCTTTGCTTGAACTTCTTCGCTACTTAATTTTACAGCTTTATAAGGTGGCAACGATGGTTGCCACGTATCACGCTCTGCTCTGACATTTTCTGCTCTTTGTAATTGTTCTGCTTTCAGATGCAAATGAGCTTCCATATATCGTTTTAAAGCTACAGCAACATGCCTAACTATTTGTCTTGAAGCACATTCTTCGTCATCGTTCAGTGCTGGCTCCTCTTCTATGTTTAAGATTGGCAATGTGGATATCTTGAAAAAAAAAAACAAATTAACAATTAAAGACTTATCACAAAGTAATGAAAAATAATGTATCAATAATATAAAACAATTTTTTACCACGTTAAAAAGTTTTCGAAGTCCATCCTGTGCATCGAATTCCTCGAGTATTACTTTAAATGGAAACGAAAATCCAAAAAACATTGTAGCATGACACCTTCCAGAATCATGGCTTCGTTCTAGAAGCCATAATGCATAGGTAACAAGATCTGAAATAACATGCTTTGGCAGTAGACATACTCTTTCCATTGCATCTTCGCAATATGCTAAGTAATATAAACAAATAGAGACTCCAGTAGCTGCTACACTGGGCCTCGGAACATCTAACAATTTCTGTAGACCTCCAACATTAAGGAATTCAATAGAAAACTTTTTATGACACAGAAGAGAAGCTAAATATTTTAAAGCTTCAAAGGCTAAGCGACTGTCCTTTGTTTCTCTGACATTGATATATTTCAGAATTAATTCCAAAGCATTTTGTTCGAATACATGACCTAAGAATTCTTGATATTCACCCATTGGTGTAAGATACCTGCGTACATAACATAAAAAGAAATATTTTTTATTGTATATAAGTTAACGAATATAAAGAGTTAAAAAGCAAGACAGTAAAAAATCATTTTTAATAGATTTCACTAGTGATAACATTTTATAGCTATTAAAAGTTTACAGTGGACAGTAAACGATATTAGTTTCACAACAAAAGATATGATTAAAAATAATATTACCTTAGTATTAGTATTTGTCTTGTAGCCAATGTTGGAGGATGTATTTGTACATTTCCGATAACATATGATTCCATCTCTGCCCACGAAGAGTTGGAATTTCCCTCCAATACCATAGATGGTGCAATGGAACTTTGCATCGAAGACGCAGAATTTTTTTGCAAATTACATCGTGCAGAAGAAGCGTTTAATGATCTATTATGATTACTTTGCGCCTTAGATGGTGTAACTTGATTATTTAAAGTAGAATTCTTTGGCACAGACAAAGGTGGGGACATTATGTCTGGATAGGTGGTGTCATTTTTTATAGGAGTTTCACAATTTGTATCACTTTTTCTTTTTTTAGGTAAAGGGGCAGAATCTTCGGATGTCTGAGCACAATCTTCTTCTTCTTCAGAAAAATAATTACTATGATTCGGACTTTTAAGAATTCCATTTTCTTTACGTCTTTCTCTTACCTTTAAACAACATTTCGGTATCAAAATAAAAGAGATTTCCAATGCTTTTTATATAAATATCTCTACTAGGTTTTACAATCATAGTTAAACATATTAAAATTATATATTTATGACTATATACGTGTAAAAATATTCTTACTTTTCTTTTCCCAGGTACACCTTTATTTTCTCCATCTCCCCCGCTATTTCTATCCTGACCAAAATGTGCAAATGGTCTATTATTAGCTGCAAGTTGTCTATCTTCTTGCGCCTTTTCTTGCAATTTATGTAGCCTTTGTAACATTAAAGGAACCATTTTTCCATTTTGCTCTCTGAATCCTGTAATTAAAAATTGTAACTTTCGTTGATTAATTTCCACAAATTAACAATAATCTCATGTTTCATTAAAGAATATGAATCAAACCTGTAGCAATCTCTTGAACTTCCATTGCAGCAGCTACAAGCCCAGTTGCATAACTTTGCAAAGGCTCCACACTTTTTTCAGCCCAAGAAAATAAGCGATGAATAAGTCCTTCCATATCTGGTTGAAATACTGCAGAAGTTTCTAATCCAGGAAGTATGTCAAGCATAAGACGACAGGCTGCGATATTAAGCTTTCTAACATCACGGCCCGTAATACCCGCACGAGACCAATAAGTGTCTCTCAAATAATCATTTATAAGCTGTTAAAAAAATGATGCGTTACAAAATAACTTGTCACACTATTTAATTATCTATAATTATTTCCTTTTCAACTCGATATTACACTTACTTTAGTCATAAAATTATCTTTTCTAAATAAAACTTTCAATATGTGCCCAAAATTACACTCTGGATCTGTACGTGATGGATGTCTTTCATCGAACGGATCAGGATCCATCTTCAAATAATTTTCTGTTTCTAATTCTATAATTTCCGCCAGTCTTTGAAGCGTTGGAACTGGATCGTATGAAGATGACGAATGCTCTTCTTCCCATTGTCTGAGAATTTGAACTACATCTGTTACTTCTGCTAACGATTCTGCACTTGACATCTTCTCTATTGTCCTGTAAATAAAAATTCGACCAAGTTAAGTTTATATTTGGAATAAGATAATTCTGACATTTTAATCGTTTCTTTCTTTATCTAAATGTTTTCATATTCTACGATATTAAATAATTTTTATTATTTTAATAATTCGATATAAACTCTTATATATAAGAGTCCTTAAGAGTTTATAAGAGTTAATAAGACTCCTATAAACTCTTATAACATTATTTATAAGTAGCATTTTCCATCAAAATACACAATAGAAATGTATTGGATTAGACGAAAGATATATAACTTCCGTTTCTGTAATCTCATTAACAAGGGTTAGTAAAATGGGCCCAAGGCTCCGATAACATCAGAACATAAAATACTTCATTGCATATCAATTAAAGTTATTAGTTATAAGCATTTTATAATTAGTACCTTTACAAATCGAAATAAGCGAACATTTAGGGAAATTGGAAAATCAATTAGAACAAAACTGAAATATTATAAGCTAAGTGACTGCATATTACACGATTAAATCTTATCAACAAATATTTATTATAACCTCTCAAGTTGAAAAAAAGAGGAATACAGCGTATACTATATTTTTGTTGGACAATGGAGTGATCAGAGCAACTGAAGTTTAATGCTTTGTTCGGTTCCTCAACATTTTCTAATAATTATCCATTAAATTGAAATAATGATAACTTAACCTTAAAATTCAATATACAACAAACAACGATCAATGTTTTCGAACAAAACGTACGGAGAGAAGTGAACGAATTAGAGCGGTTACAACGAACAATTGAAATCGTTAGAACAAAAAAAAATGGGAAATACCGATGAAAACTGCTTGTTGTTGTTTTTCGAAAATCAGTTGAAGAGATGTAGCGTGTGTCTTATTAGGTTAGAATCAACGAAACGTTAGCTTCTTCGAGGTTACTTGACAATTTGTTCGCTTGACAGTTTAGACGGGATACATCACCTTTCTAAGTGAATTACGGTACTGAATTGTAAGAATACGCAAAATTCCAATCAAGAACAATGTTTTCTTATAAAAGTACGAAACGCAACCACCAACACACACGCTGACGACGAGCTAGTTAATTTGACTTTTAAAATATAGTGAAAAGTCACAGCGAAGCAAGGTAGGACTTTTTAAGCGTGCACATTGCTTCTGCAGAGCTTTTTAAACAGGCGAGATAGTGAAAGAAAGAGAGCGCGAATTAAATAAACAAAGAGGCCGAAAAATTAATTAGATTGACAATTTCACTGGACATATCGATTGATAATTGAAAGTAACGATCAACAATATCTGGCGACAATTAATCTTCTGTTAATTGAAGTGTAAGAAAGGATGAAAGTATTAATTCCTTTATTAAATAATACTTAACAAAGAAGAATTCTTATTTTGTCATTATATTTCAGTCTTTTAAGGGAAAAATATAAATTGTCGTTTAACTTAAAGAAGTAAAATATACGCACCAAATATTACTTGATAAATATATATATATTTATCTCTGTATATATCTACAACTGAATTTTGTTATTTAATATTTTGAAATAAATTGTAACATTTTTCTCTCTCTCTCTCTCTCTCTCTTTCTTTCTCCCTGTTCATTTTAAGAACACATTGTAACCTGGTAGATCAAGTTTACGAACGCACAATCCGTGTGTCATATGATCGTCGTTAACTGAAGACAGTTTCGTCAGTAGGCGTTGACTCTTTGAAAAATTCGATTTAGTACTTGTCCGCTCGAGAAATAATTACGAGAATCTTTGCCAGCTAAAAATCAGTAAAATCATCCAACTTCGAAATGGCACTAAGCGACACGGATGTACAAAAACAGGTATAAAATCAATGAAATGATAATATTTCCAAATTCGTATCTAACATCGATTTTAAGCTATTTTTGCATTTTACTCTATATGTTACTGAAATTAAACATTTCATATTTACCATTACCCCTTTTGGCCAAGCTTTTTCGTGTTTTCATTCTCATTCCTATTCTTCTTTTTCTTTAATTATTAAGGATAATTAAAACACCACTACATATCGATATTAAACGCTCTTACCATCCACTTATGTTTGAAGAAGTTCTGAAATACTTTATCTGTCTATCCAAATAAACAAGGACTTTAAAAAAAAATTGAATATCTTTTATAAATAAAATTGTTAATGTAATACATTTTTCTTTTTAATTCAAAATTATTTTAATTAAATATTTCAATAATAATGTAAGTTAATTAAATATAAATTTATACATTATAAAGGACAACTTGATTATAAATATATTAAATTAAATTTCATTTTTATATTATTAACATCCTTTTATAATATATTGTTGTAATATGTTTCTTTTTTTTTTAGATTAATCATATGATAGCCTTTATTGAACAAGAAGCCAATGAGAAAGCAGAAGAAATCGATGCTAAAGCAGAAGAAGAATTTAATATCGAAAAGGGACGTTTAGTTCAACAGCAGAGGCTTAAAATTATGGAATATTATGAGAAGAAAGAAAAACAAGTAGAACTTCAGAAGAAAATGTTCGTTCAATAATTAGAATATAATTTTAAATAATTCAAATGTTTCTCTAATATAATATCAAAAGAAATTTCCTTTAGGACAGAAATTTCATTTAAATAATTTAAATTTTCATATTTACAGTCAATCTTCCAATATGCTGAATCAAGCCCGCTTAAAAGTGCTTAAATTTAGAGAAGATCATGTGCGCAATGTACTCGATGAAGCTAGAAAAAGATTAGGAGAAATATCACAAGATACATCCCAATATAGTGAGATCTTAAAATTATTGATTGTACAAGGATTATGCCAGGTATGAGTCTACACAAATCTTAACTTACTTAAATCGATACTTATAATTGATGAGGAGAAAATGAAAAGTGTATTTGTTGTTTTGTAGTTAACAGAAAGTCATGTTACTATTCGTGTACGTCAGGTAGATCTTCCTCTAGTAGAAACCCTTATTGACCCAGTTCAAGACACCTATAAACAAATAACTCAGAAAGATGTTATAATTAAAATCGATCAAGATAATTTTCTGCCTCCTGATAGCTGTGGTGGTGTTGATTTACTTGCAGCTAAGGGTATGTACAATGTATATACTTACTACATACTAAACGGAAACAAAATCTCTTTCTATTTCAATTACAATTATTTTAATGCGCACAAATGATTCGCATTAAATGACTTGTGTCAATTTCTTTTCAGGACGTATAAAGGTCAGCAATGCTTTAGAAACGAGATTAGAATTAATAGCACAACAACTCATACCGGATATACGTTCTGCCCTCTTTGGACACAATCCTAATCGTAAATTCACGGATTAAAAAATCCCTTTCACATTTTCTTTTTCTCTTCTTTTCATTCTATCTTTCCTTCCTAACAAAAACATTCCTTTCTTTAGAATGCTAAAATAACAGAATTTGTTGTGTAGAGTGTAGAATCTATTGTTGAAATTGTTACAAAGAAAGAGAGGAAGTGAAATTGTAAATTATATAAATATATATAGGTGTGTACAAGCACGTACAACACATATTCAATATGCATATACCTATAAAGTATTTTATGTGGAAACGATTGTAAGATTTTTAATAGTGTTCCTTAAAAATCAATACCTATCTTCTACTTTAATTAAATTAATTTTCATTTTAATTTATGAGTTATGATTATTATGGTAAGTATTATCATGAAAAATAAACATCTTATGAGATAATGTTACAAGTTTACCTCAAATTTTCTTTCTTATGACTTTATTATGTATAGTTAAATAAGATATGAATATATAAATATGTTTAAATATTCGATTTATTAAAAACAGAAATAAAAAACCTGTATACAAACTTAACAATTAAAAATTTATTAAATACCATAACTATTGTATTGTAGTTTGCAGCATAAATATAAGTACAGCATAATACTATATACCGTACACTGTACAACAGCCCCACTTATTATACCCATAAAAACGGAAAGCTAGTTTAATTTTTATGTTTAAACTAGAGTATATGAATTATAAACATTCCTCAGCACTTGTTTAAGTAAAACATTACTTTTATCAGATACAATTATTTCAGAATCCATTTTTTTTTGTTACATTCATTAGTAAAATTGGTGTTTTCAACTATACAAATTATTGTTTATGTTACAAATTCAATACCAATTTTTATATTGTCAAACCATAAACAAAACTAGATTTTAATACATACAAAATTTAATGTTCGAAACTTTGTGAAATACAAATACTACCATACTAATGAAAGTATTTATAAAACATCTAATAATTTACCTAGATATCCATATTCATAAAAATATTACTTAAAACCACTTTTAATTATCTATGCTTTGTTTTCAACAGTTTCATCATTTTCTACATTCTCAAAATTATTTTTATTACTCCTATCAGAATTCTCTGTTGTAGAAGATTTCTCCTCGTTCAGAGAATTTATCTCATCATCCTTTTTCACTTTCTTCAACTGTCCTATAACTTTAATATAATTGTAAGGAACGAAACCAACATTGACATTATTAGTAGCCATGCACCACCCTGGTAAAAATTTTGGTTGCAAAGATTTGGGTGCGAGACAAACTTTTTGACCAGCTTTTACGCTGAGTTCATCATTATTTCTTGCAACAAAGTCGTACAACACTGTTGCAATATATGCAGGTTCCTCGTACTGATGCCACTCTTTTGGATCTTTTCCTAAAATTAAACGATTAGGTTTCATAAATAATTGAAGTTTATTATGCTGAAATTTATCCTATAATTAAAAATATAGTAACTTCAATCTACTCTATTTTCTAGTACCTTTCATCTGCATCTTCTTAATATTATTCGAGATTTTATGAATCATGTAAGGTACTACAAAGAATATGCTAAATATTAAAAATCCAGACCAAAATGAAGAACTGTAAACATTCTCATTTCCAACTTTTACTAATGATTTGTCCCATAACTCTTCATTTATTGTATCTTGATTTTGGAAACCTAAGAAACATTTAATGAGAAAACATATATTTGCATTAATATATTATAAATGTAAGCCTATATTAAATACATAAAAATATAATTATTAATCATTACAACATTAAGTAAATTATACAGTAGTATATATTAAATCTTACCAGTTCTATGTACAATTTTCCTATATAACCATTTGACAAATCTGATCAATGCAAAAGTACTAAATAATTGATTTACAGTGGAACGTAATTTTCCCATACTTTCTGCAACACTTAAAATTGCTCTGAATGAGTTTGTTAATGCAAAATATGTGGATTCCAAAAGCATAGTCATAGACGAAAATGTATGCAAAACTGTTTCTATTAACTGGAAAGTTGATCTGGTGTTTTCCTCGACATATTGGGAGAACCTGCAAAAAAATTAATTATTTAAAACGTTACTAATGAAATTTAATCGATACGTAACATATATTTTGTCCATCAAGAGTATTCAATGATTCACCTATTTTCTGCATCGCCGCTATGTCCACTAAATGAGCCATAATTATTATAATTAGAATATGGACTGTATCCACCATATCCACTAAATCCTCTATACTGATTGACATAACCAGATCCATAACCACCATACGAATTAGTACCAAATTGTCTGTAATCATTAAATCCAGAATAATTTTGGATCGACTGACGCGGAGGCACTGGTGGAGCGTTTCCTAGTTGATTGTTTACAGAAGGAAATGGTGTCGGTACGCTTGGTATACTGTAGAAAAGTAAATGTATTCGATAATATAATACATTATGTATATATATATATATACAAATAAAAAAAAATTATCCGAGCTTCTCGTTTTAAAGACACTATTGCCGTTTCTTTTCTTCTGAATTAATTCTCTACTATTTAACATAAATGAATATATTACAGATTATATCATCAGATAATATTAATTATATTTCAGATAAGCGTTTATCGCTAATTTTCAATAGTAATGTCATACATATACATCATATGTCACAGACTATTTTAAGCAACGAAAATCATACCTGGTTATGATATTAGGTACATTTCTTAATTGATTACCATGAATACCATCCGTCCTTTCAGGCGCCATTCTTTCTAATATGAATTTGTTTATCGTTCGTAAATGTAATTCGCTGTACAAAGTTCATAACCTTCGTACAGATACGATAAAGTCTCATCTGTATTCGATGCAGAGGCACACATGCACTCTTTTGACACTGTCCCCGCAGAATGACTAGATAAACACGTACGCATGTACATGTTACATATGATATATATTACATAAAATTACTCGTTACATGATCTTTGTTCAATTGCATAGCGATATTTTATACCGACATTTTTATTCTAATATGCATTTACCAAGAGTCGCAAAGTACAATGCTTACAGTTTCATTGATTTCGAAACTGTGGATATTTAATTTCGAATTTTCATTCTCTCGAATTTAATGGAATTTAAACGCTTGGAATGTTTATTAAAAATTCGAAGCATTTGTTTAACGTCGTGATATTGTGACAGAATTATCTATAAAAATTCGAGATCAAGTCGTTGTTTTGTTTTGATGCACGAAGTACGTGTGCGTAAAATTATAGCATATGGGTAGCCATAGTTTCTGGTCTACATAACCCTTCTCTGTACCGGTGGGCACGAAGCAGTAAGGGACGAAGAATATCGGTTCTTGCAGAATAATGTCTACTTTAATCAATCTCATCGAAAAGAACATACTTTATGAAATATTAATAGTATCATGGCTTCTGTTTCTCTGGAAATTCTATTTATGCCTCCGTCAGGTAAATTTCGTTGGAATCCACATTTTCTGTTTCATAAGTGAAACTAACTTAGAATTTCATGGTGTTACATATAGATTATTACGTGTATTATTATTAACACACTAAACACTTGAATGTCTTTATCAGTTAACGTGGCAACAAAATTGAGGAAAGAATTGTGCTATTAATTTTACGTATTATATATAAAATAATAAATACTCTTTTCTAGAGGGCTTTGGTCATACGTTTGGTCGAATTACCCAAGGAACTCGAGGGTTTGATGACAAAAGATATTTATGATAAGGCACGCGCATATGCACTCGATAAATTAGATTTCACTAACTTTATGGATGTTTATTCTGAATTATATACCACGGTATGGAATTATTATTTGATTATATATATATATATATATATAAAAATTATGTTGTAACATTTAAAAGAAACATTGTTTTTATTTTTAAACAAGCATTTGAATATTTGTAGGTCTTTTTATTAACTTTATGTCATCAACGTTTTTGGCTATGGAGTATTAATGTGGCTAATTATTTTGGTTTCGATGAAAAAAATGAAATCCTTCTGAGTGGTATTTGTATGTTCATTATAAATGTTATTTACGACGTATTTCATATGCCACTGAAGGTTTACTCTACATTCGTTATAGAACAAAAACATGGGTTTAATAAAGAGGTAATAGAACAAAGATTTAACTTTTCACTTTACAAAGGAATGCTTGGTACCTTGTTAATTTAACATTACTATTTTCAGACGCCATTGTTTTTTGTGAAAGACCAGCTTCTTAAATTCGTTGTACGTGAAATAATCGCAGTGCTTCTTCTTTGTAGCGTGATCTGGATTATAAAGAATGGAGGAGATTACTTTTTCTTTTATCTTTGGATATTTATCATTTTTGCTTCTTTGTTTATGATGATTCTTTATCCAGAAGTGATTGCTCCACTTTTTGATAAATATACTTCTCTTCCGGATGGAGAATTAAAAACAAAAATTGAGGCTCTAGCGGCGTCAATTAACTATCCACTTTATAAGATATTTATTGTAGAGAATTCAAAAAGATCTTCACATAGCAATGCGTATCTCTATGGTTTCCATAAGAATAAGAGAATCGTACTGTTCGACACTCTGGTGAAGGAATATCAGAAAGTAGCAGAAAATGAAACAGAAGCGAAGGGTTGTGAGACAGATGAAGTACTAGCAGTATTAGCACATGAACTAGGGCATTGGAAACACAGTCACACAGTAAAAGGATTTATGCTTGCCCAGGTACATTTTTAACAGATATATTTAGGTATTGTATTAATTAGTTCTCATTTTTAACTTATATAAACGTGTATATTCTTTTCTAGCTATGTTTCTTGATAAATATTTATCTATATGCAAAGCTCATTAATTACAAACCTATGTTTGAAGCATTTGGATTTATGAATAGTCAACCTACATTCATAGGATTTATTATTGTAACTATGTATATTTTAATACCTTTAAATGTGGTAAGTTTAATTTGTTACTTTTAACACTAAATAACTAAGCTTAAATCAGTATTACTCTCTAACTAATCATTCAACTCGTAGACTACGAATTAGAAGCAAATAGTTTTCTATTATTTCCTTTATTTATTTAAAACAAATTAGCATAACTTAAGAAAAGTATCAGAATATTTCAATTAAAAAGTAGAAAGTAAAAATAAAAATTAGCGTTTGCACTCTTAGCAGATGCTAAAAGTGTGCTCTCTATAAATAGCCTTGACAAACCTGGCAGGGGTCAGTGGTCTGTTAGACAAATGTTTAGTTCTCTAGGGTTAATGAGGAAGATTCAAGCTTGTATGCATAAAATATTTTTAAATTTATTATTTAAAACTCTAAAGGAATAATGCATTTTGAAGGAAAAATTGTATGTATTTACCTGTATTTTAATAATTATAAAATTGTCAATATTTTTCCAGCTAATGCAGTATATAACCATTGTATTAGGAAGAAAATTTGAATTCGAAGCAGATAAGTTTGCAAAGAGTTTGGGACACGGACAAGCATTGAAAAGTTCTTTAACTAAACTAGTTAAGGATAATCTTAGTTTTCCTCTCTTTGATAAATTGTATTCCAGTTGGCATCATAACCATCCTCCATTCCTTGAGAGACTTGAAGCTATTAATAAGGAAGACTAATTATAAAATCACTTAAGTATAACTAATATAGTTCATCATAATGATGATTGTGGAACAGTTACATTGTATATTCATCATAATTGTATAATGCTTCTATACTCTGTAATTGAATATACTTTGCCATTTAACTTATAATTAAACAATAATAATAGTTGTAGTTACAATTTAAAAAATAACAATATTTGTAGTTTGATTTAATCTACATTTTCCATACTAATATTTTATAGTTCTGATTTGTAAACTTCTTCAAAATAGTCAAATATGTACTATTGAACTGCGAATCATATACAATAAATTTTTTTACTTTAAATACATCAACACGTAATTTTAACAAACTTCAAATAAATTATTCATATTATCAAGTTACAATAATTTTCTTCCAACAGATCGTAAATAATAAAATTGTTACATAAAATAATTATTGAAACGGAATGTTGAACAAAAATACAATTTCAATTTGGAAATAGATGTTATGATTATAAATAAGATTTATTTGAAGTAATCTATGATCATTTTTATAGACTTTATATGTATCTAAAGGTCCAAGCTTTTTTTCTACCGTTATTTCTTTCCAATAACATATACATTTAATATTGTTATCTTTTTGTAATAATTTATATATGTATCTATTATATAAAATATCTTTTATAATGTAAGAAGTATACTTCCTTATTTTAAGTTGAAAATTTCATATATATGTACATATTTAAAACAATTTATGTTTCTTTTATGATTTATGAAATAAAGTTGCTTTATCCTTTGAAATATATATCTCAAGTATGGAACGTTATACAGGGTGATTCACTACTCGTGTGACAAATTTTTACAGCTGGTACTACGCCTCAAAAGCAAGAAAAAAGTTCAAAGCAAAAATGGTAAAGAAAATTGGGATTTTTGTTTTTTACAGATAAATAGTAGTTTCACTTATATTATCGATTGTATCTTCCAAACTGTAAGTCCTACAAGAAAATGACAAACAATATTGAAAAAATCAATAAATTTCCTATTATATTAGTCCCTATTTTATCCTGAAACTCGAAAACAGGTGGTGTGGTAAAAGTTCAAACTTATCTCAGGAGAGAAAATTTGTAAATTACAAAAATTTTGATCGTCTATTTAACTAATTACTTTTAGACTTAGAGGGCAGCAAATTTCATAAAAAAACTACTTTATTCGCTAAACTTTCTGATGATATAATTAGGTTCTTATTCCACCGCATAAAAGCAAAGAAATTTTTTATGAAATGGTGAAAATTGCGGATGAATTGTATATACGTTCATAGTATTCAAATATTTAAAAAAAAATTGTTTTTGTGGCGTTACCGACTTCCACATCTCAGCAGACACATTTACAGCCATCTACTTTCGCTCCTCGGAAGGTACATTTTCGTTAGGAAATTGTTTCAAAAATTAATTCGCGCCATCTATAAAAAAGAGACTCTCGTTTGCTATGTCTTTCAAATTTATACGTTTCTCAAATTTATTATTCACTTATTTCTGCGCCATCAAAGAGAACACATCATAATTTGCCTTTGCAAAATCTAGATTTATATTTCTAAGCTTCTACTTCAGTTTACCTTATTTGTTAAAGACTTGTTGTTTGTTAAATAAAATTGTTATATAAAACCTATCCACGTGAAAGTTAATTAGAAGAAAATATCGTAGTCAACATTCACATTTTTAATACTCGTGGCGCCATCTCTGTGAAAAGTGTTCAAACTGGTCGTACATAATTATCGACAGCGAAGTAAACTACTTAAGAACTACTAGTGCCATCTCTTGGAGAAGCGCTAGAACTAATTGGTCATTAGTTTCAGTGTGTTCTGCAGAGATGGTGCTAGTAGTTCTTGAGTAGTTTACTTCGCTGTCGATAATTATGTGCGACCAGTTTGAGCACTTTTCACAGAGATGGCGCCACGAGTACTAAGAAAAAGTTTTTAAATATTTGAATGCTATGAACGCATATACAGTTCACCTGCAGTTTTCACCATTTTACAAGAAATTTCTTTGCTTCCATGCAGCGGAATAAAAAACTGATTGCATCATCAGAAAGCTTAGTGAATAAAGAAGTTTTTGTGAAATTTTCTGACCTCCACGTCTAAAAATAGTTAGTTAAATAGAAGATCAAAGTTTTCGTAATTTATAAATGTTGTCTCCTGAGTTGAGTTTAAACTTTTATTACTCCGCTTGTTTTCGAGTTTCAGGGTAAAATAGGGACTATTGCTTTCTTCAATATTGCTTGTCTTTTTCTTGTAGAACTTACAGTTTGGAAGATGCAATCAATAATATGAGTAAAACTGCTGTTTTTCCGAAAAAGATCCCAATTTTGTCTGCCATTTTTGCAAATCAGACCTAGGTTTATATGAACTTTTCTCTTGCTTTTGAGGTGTAGTATCAGCTGTAAAAATTTGTCACTCGAGTAATGAATCACCCTGTATATTTGGTACCTAGACTTTCATCGTTTACTATACTTTTTTAAAACTTTAAACATTTATAAAATATTTTATACGTATTTTGTTCCTACGAAATGTAATGTTTGTAGAGACCAAATAATACATTTGCAAATGGTATTAAACTTTTATTAAACGTATGCGTGTATTACTAAATAAATATGAATACTCTATAACAACACGAAACATTTTTCTATAATTTAATATCTTTTATGCGTTGTAAAAACTAATTTCAGGTTATAATACAATTTTTAATGTAACCTTTTTTTTTTAATCGTGCTGCTAGTACATTAAAGTTAAATATTTCTCTAAAAATTTAAAGAACAAAACATTAAAACGAGATGAATGATAACACATTGTTTGTTCATTATGTGTATAAAACCAATTTTATCTGACTTGATAAAAGTAATTGAGTGAAAAAATTTGGTAATTTAAATAAACGTTCAAATAACACAGAAATTGTTTGTATGATATTCTAAGTGCACTCCTATACATTATATAAAGAAAGTTAAATGGATAAGAATATAGTAAGAAACTTAAATTGATATAAATTATTTAATATTATGTATATATATGTGTGTGTGTGTGTGTGTGTGCGACGCTCATGGTGCAACATACATTCATATCTCAATTTTATTAAAATGCTCATGTGTTTACAATAAATACATAGGACTGTGAGGAAAAACCACGTAATAGATCCATTTGTCATTCCAAGATGTAACGTGCGCCTGAAACATATAATGTTAAAAGATATTTAGCATCGCCTATCATCTACCACGAAAACGTATTTAAATTTGCAGTTGTACGTATAAACAATTGCTACAGTATAACAGGAACATGAATAATCAGTTATATTCGCAATATAAATTAAAATAAACTATTACGTAATATTGTAAGATAATAGTTATAATTGTATTGAAAATAATAATTGATTTATACGAATTTTTTTACACTAAATGAGTAAAAAAATCGTGGGCTTTCAAATTGTTACTTTTAATTCAGATAAAGTTATAAATAAAGTGAAAATAATATAGTATGAATAACGAAAATTTCATTTTTGTTACGATATATAGTTATCGAATTTCAAAAAGTAACGAAATTTAAGCTATTTGTAATATAATCTCAGCAATCTTTACGCGTTCGTCGTTTTTCATATATATATATATATATATATATAATTTATGTAAGATATATATGTACATATATAAAATATAAATCATATACGAGGTATATACCTTTTAATTTTATATTAATAATCATAAAAAAGGTTATTTGATTAAAACATTTAAATGAACGACAAATTCTATTAAAAGAAGCTTTTCATGATTTATAATTAAAATTAGTTACATAAGTATAATTAAATATAGTTTATAATAGTTTATAGTATATAAATTTCTGTTAGTAGCAGTTATTTTGCAAATACATATGTACACGAAATTTTTATTATTTCAAGATTTACATGAGCAACGACTAATTAAGAAATCATTGTTGCTGCTGACTTATCATTTAATAATGATTAATTATATAGTAACCATAAAAAACATCAACATTTGCTCTGATTATATTGTAAATTTGCCATTTTCCCAAATGTACCAGACTTTACAAAGAATAATTTTCTATATTGGACCGCTCGTTAATATTCGTCGTTTTGGATGCTTTGCTGTGCAAGAAATCTAAACCTAATATTGACCACGAACCTTCCCGCATATGCGCACTAAAGTTTTTTCATATCGTTAAAATCAACATCAATAATGGATTATGAAATATACGTATTTGATTTGAAAAACTATTTTCAAAGGGACCAAAAATTACGTTACATAAAGCAATAATTGCGAATAAATAATTTGGTGCTTTGTTTATGAGTATTAAAAATATTACGAAGGTTGTAAGTGTGTGTGAGTGAGAAAGAGAGAGAAAGAGAGAGAGAGAGAGAGAGAGAGAGAGAGAGAGAGAGAGAGAGAGAGAGAGAGAGAGAGAGAGAGAGAGAGAGAGAAATGGATTTTATCATCATTTATGAAGTGATAATACTTATTCTGTTTAATTCTGTTATTGCTCATTACTATATAGTGCATATAAATGTTATGTAAACAGACATTTACATAAATGATCAACAACTTGTTCATGTACACAAATTAATCGCATTTTTTCTCCTTGCTCAATAAATCAAATATTTAACTCTTGATGAAGAAAAAAAAGAATGAAACTTTTCTCTTCAAACTCTGTTCTGGAGTGGTGCACGGGCTCTTTATATTATTCTAAACTTCGATACTCCTTGTTTTGGTCTTCTAATTACTCTAGTTCAAAAAGTTCACATATATATATATTACAATTTTCTAAGATCTTACATCCTGGACGAACTGAAACGTACAAACATCCGAGTTACGGTGTTCAAATATTTCAATGATGAATATTAATTCATCACTTATAATTTCATACGAAGCTTAATTACAATTCGGATAAAATTTATTATAAGGGATGCCAATCGTAAATTGCAAGCATCAGACACGAAATTAACTAATGAAGTACGAAACTTTGTTCTTCATTTAGCAACAAATATTTACTAAGTAATATTCTACTTATGCAAAATTATTAACTCTAATTATCTAATTAAATAACTGTGTCCAGTAACACAGTTACATACACTTCGAGCAATTATAACAGGATATTAGTCGTGCCGTGGACATAATATTAATTTTATTAATAAACTCAATGAATAAATAACGTTACATCAAATTCCGAATGTGTTCTCCTCTTGGAATGTTTTTAATCAATTCAATCCAATTCAATCTAATGTCTTTTTCGACCAATTCATACCACTCAAAAGGTATTTTCTAACTTTAATTTAGTTAGAATATTAAAGTTATATGATATTATCTTAGATCTGTTGTTCTGTTCGATTATTAAATTCTTTGTATAACAAATCAACATGTTCCGTTCATTACTTCATCATAACATAAGTTCGTCCAGAAAGAAAATTATTGTTCGATATAAATGTCTATATATATATATATATATATACATATATGTATGTATGTATGTATGTATGCATATAAATATAAGTTATAAAACACAACAGTACCTTGCACTTGTCGCTCAGTTTGAGCGCAAGCGACCTGGTGGCTGGTGTTCCATCGTCGTGTGGCGACAGAGAGAGAGACTCACGCATGTGAACACACGAGTATGAGTACTGTACAAGTTTCCAAAGCTGCTCTGAAAAGATTTCATTCCGTTCCGAATATCGTCTTCGTATTTCTGTCTATTTCTCGCTAAATGAACTCAATTGGAGTCTTCAATTACCAATTAATTTAAGTTCATTATTTCGTACGTTATTCGATATTCGGAGGAAAAATTTTTCAGATAAAAAATTGCATAGTTAATAAAACTAAAGTAAGTAATACGTTACTTAGGACGGGCTTAAAATTAATTTAAAGACTAATTTAATGACCGATATATCGTGTAGATAAAAATACTTTTTTTTAGAATGCAATTACAAAAACAAGTATAAATTTTCAAATAAACGTCATAACTGTACTTAATATTGGTTGATAATTATATCCACTGTTTTTGTAACGTTGTTCTTAGTAAATAAACATCTGATTTTACCTATAAACAATTATCTAAAATATTTAATGGAAAATAACAATTGTTAAAAGTATATAACATATTCGTTAATTATTGAAAATGATTGTTAAATTTGCTTAAATTTAGTTTGTAATATTATTCATGATTAAACTACGCAACTTTTTTCTGGAATACTTTCCCACAAGCTAATTGAACGATTTTTATTGCATTATAAAGAAAAATTGATAAAATTAAAAAATTGTTTAAGTAATTCATAGAATAAATAATAAGTGGAATTAACAAATAATGATTAGTCGTTTTGATTTTTCTATGAAGACTCCCAGGTAAAACTATTTTAAAGACAATTTTATAAAACGTATATACATATGTACCTATTTAATGTTTAAAGTTATATTTTAGGAAAAAGATGTAAATATAATTCCGGGAGCCAAGCGGAATGAAAGGCTGTAATTTTGCTTACGAAGAAAGAAGTTATATAGAAAATATTTATTTTTCGTTCGTTTGATTGAGCCACGCCGAACATCGGCGCTATATTATATATTCTCGCATTTCATCACTTTCTCTTTCTCTCTCTCTCTCTCTCTTTTATAATCATTTACACACACATGCATGCAAACTCTCACTGTCGTAACATTTTACATTCTCTCTCTCTCTCATACATACATATATATATATATATATACGTATTTATATATTTATATATGTATAATCTCTCTCTCTATCTATTTAAATATTTACGGTAATAGAATCTTGCTTACCCAAATCTATGTCTGTATACAATAATTGATTTTTTATGTTCATGGAACGTTCAATTTTTTTCATAAATTAAAGATGGTCTTTTTTACGTATATTTGTTTGAAACGAATAAAAATGATAAAATAAATATCGTATTGATATGTAACCGAAATGACTTGAATAAAATAAATTTAATTGAACCAAGGTTGAATTAGTTTAAATTTTTATATGATTTTATATTTGTTATTATTTAAATATAGTGGTATAAAAATTGAATTGAGAGATAAATATCTACATTAAAATACTTCGAACTTTTAAGATACACGGTTAATCAAGATCCTACTATTAAGATTAATCTATCTATACAGTATAATCAATTTAAATGTACAAATTTAATTGTTCGTTTGATTGTTGAAAATACAGAGACATTTGCAAATTGTTTGACACGGAACCAAACAAATAATACTAAAAGTTTTTATAATCTAAAGTCATTATTTCAGTATTTACATTTCAAAACAGTAATTCTCATTTTGCAATCATAAAAAGTGCATGTTTCATTCATCAAATATTTGTAGAAAAACCTTAACACATTATTATGCGTTATAAAAACATTTAATTAATTAAAAAATAATGATTTCTAGAAATATTAATTAGCGATGTAGAACACTCAAGTTTATTATTGCAGATGTTCTTTAAAATCAAATAAACTTTCTTGTATTTTCAAAAATCGAAGTAACATGATTAAATGCATATATTCAAATTGAATATATTGTACGTTTGTCCTACGAAAATACAAAAGTATTTACAATTTAATAAATAAGACGCCACTTGGAGTATCCACGGGTCATAGGTCCTGTGTTCACAAATCACAGCTCCTTTACATATCAAATCGATTAATTACAAGACCAATTGTTTGGAAATTGGAACATTGAACAAGAGGAATTTTGTTTTATTCAATCAATGATAATTGAATTATTCATGCATCTTGAATAATGTAAAAAGTGATTATTTAACAAAAAAATCATTAAATTCTATTAATTAATAAAAATGTCATCATATTTTCAAATATATATTTATAATATTATTAAATCTCTTCAAAGATAGTTTTGTAATGTTATGCATGAACTTCTTAATTTAAAATAAATAAAAATCTTGAATTTCTTTGATTTTATTTATTATAACTTTTTTATTTCATTTTCTTTTTTAAATCTGCTTGCAACAACAAAAAATAAGCTCATTGACATTACAAATTATTAATTTTATATAACAGCAAACCAATCTGTATAACAATCATCATCGATTGAATGTAACAATTATTTTAATGTTCAGCGTTCCATTTTTCAAAACTTAGTATTTCAATTCGACCCAATTTAGCTCGAAGCAACGAATTCTCCCTCACACCACTCCTCAGAGTAAGAAAAAATTTTAAAGAGAAAAATTGCTCTTTACTTTGGTCTAAGAATCCCTGCAATCCTCTTCTTCCTCTTTTTTCATTATTTCAACACCTTCCGGCTTTGCCTCGACCTTTTCCACAACTTCTTCCTTTTGTTCACTCGGAATTATTTCCTTCGTTTCAACTTCTTCCTTTTCTTCTTCTTTCACAATGATTTGCTCTTCTTTCACAGGTTCTTCTTTTCCTTCAGTACTCGCAGAAATTGATTCTTGTTCTTTCAGCTCTTCCATCTCCTCCCCGGATGGACTTACATTAGCCCATCTCGATTTTCGTCCCCTATTTCGATTTTCTCTATCCATATTCTGATTGTTTGGATGTTTATTACCACCCTTCTTATCTCTGGGATTATCCCTTTGCGAGTGGCTTTCCGAATCGGAAGACCACGAGCCAGGTGGAAGTTCTTGACTTCTCCAGGGAGCAGTAGAGTCTGGAGAAATGATTGAGGGTGGCGGACCCATTGGGCCAAAAGGCGGTCTGACGTGAGGGCGAATATCATCGAAGGGAGGTCTGAAAGAAGCATCAGGTTCTCGAGGATCGAAAGGTGGTCGGCGGGGACCAAAAGGCCTCATTCCAGGACGAAGAGGACGGGGACCTAAGCCTCGTGGATGGAACATTAACGGACCTAGAAAACAAAAACGTGTTAAACCTTTGTTTACCAATTTCATTACATTATTTATTCACTACCATACGTTTATAACTAACATGTAATTTGTAATTGGAGTAATTGTTTAGAACTGGAAAAAATCTTTGAGACATTTTCAATCCAATTACATTGCAATTTAGTTTCTTTTTTTTGTTAATTCTTAATAATATATATATATTATATAATGGTAAGATTTAAAAATGAAGAAATTTTCTTAAAGAAATCAGAGTACCGTTGTACCGAAAACATCTATAAAATTATAGCAAGATTAATCATCTGCAAATAAAGTAGACCAAAGATTAGATCACTTTATACCCATAAATATGTGTATTACAGGAATTTATAATTTTTATTAGAGTGGTTTGTGTGTACAACCATAAAATTAAAACTTAAGCAAATAAAAAAATTAAATATCAATGAAATATTATTTTTCGTTAATTTCCTTGCACATAATTTTCTTTACAAAAAATAAGAAAATGATTCATACCTGGTCCACGAGCTCCTAAAGGAGCTGGACGTGGTCCAAATCCATCAGGATGTCCAGGTCTAGGTCCTCTGGGTCCCATTATTGGTGGCATCCCAAAAATAGGATCAATTCCAAAGAATTCTCGTCTCCTAGGTTCAAAATCACCTCGGTCGAGGTGACCTCTTGGATCGAAACCATCTTGAAGCCGCGGATCAAAACCGTCTCGACGAATTTCATAATCAAACCGATCACGATCGTCAAGCGGTCTTCTTCCCCGTATTTCAGACCTATCGAATTCCTCCCTTTGGCAAGTAACAATGATAAGTATATTTTTTGGAAGATTTTAGAATATTGGCGCCATTTTGTGGCGCCATCAGAATATGGTATCAATGATCATTTTTGTAAAAGACATGCAATTTTATTCCTCTACTTCCTGGAAAATGTGTGCAGATGAGCACATGTACAATTAAATAATCTACAATGTTGTTCTATATTAATATTAATATCGGATAAATTATTTTTGTTAAATATTTCAATCATTATACGAACATATATGTAAGATATGAGCGAACGAGAGTAATAGTACTTTTAATGGTACTTTTAATTTCACAAATGCAAAAGCGTAATGTGACCGTTTAATTGTAAGTAGTGAATATTAACATACACATTGCTTTCGGAATTTAAGTAATATAATTAATTTGAACGAAACATGAGGAAGTCCAAAGAATTACTCATTTGGTCAAGTTGTTTTTATAATTTAGTTATGTTTACTTTGTTAATTACAAAAATCAAGCCAGAAATCAATATGAGGATGTATTTTACCTTTGCTCTCTGAGCGGGCCGAGTCTACCGAATTCTTCTACTCTTTGTTGGCCATGTATTCTATTATCAAATTCTTCCTGATATATTCCTCCTTGCAGCCTTGGAACATCCATAAATTCTTCATGTATTTGCGATCCTCTATGACCCCTTCCGAAGCTCTGCCTATCTCTTTGCTGCTGAAATTCTCTTGGATCTTGCGTGTTACGAAAATCTGGAGGACAAGCCGGGAATTCACCTCTTTCCTGAGGCAAACCAAACTTTGGTAAATCCATCAAAGAAGAAAGAGGTTCTCCGCGCGTTGATCGAGAATCATCAAAGCTCCTATCAGATCTATCCCGTTCTTGGCGGTTGCGAGGAATTATTCGATCGACACGATCTTCAAGAGGCAGTGTACCATCGGCCAATTGACGCAGGCGATCAGCTAGGCTCGGCTTACCATCCTTTTTGGGAGTAGTTTCGTTCTCCTAAATATACACACGTTGTTAACATTACTCAATAATTGAAAACACTGTAAAAACTATTACAAAACTAGATCCATAATTAATATCATTTCTGTCAATAAAAAATATTCAACAATTTAAACCGTTCGAATTAGCTTCACATTATTCTTGTTAATTTATAATACTAAAACAAGTTTAATGTTCATGTAAAGTTCTTGTTTGCATACATTTTATTTAGATTAAATTCACAAAAAAGTGATTACCTGAAGACTTTGCGTTTGCGGATTTCCTTCTCGATTTTCTCTGTTTTCTCTTTCTCTCCTATCGTCCCTATCTCTGTCTCTAAGATCTCTTCTGCGATCACGGCCTCGATCCCGCCCTCTACCTCTGTCTCTTCCACGATCCATCCTAGAATCATTACCTTCTCTATCTCTATGAGACAAATGTGTTTCTCTGTCTCTTCTTTCTCGATTTTCACGATCTCTATCTCTTTCTTTATAATCCCGATGTTGCTGTCACATTTAAGTTAAGTTAATTTCATATAGTGCAGTCTATGCCATAATAATATATAAACCTATTTACACAATGAGTATATTTACCTCAACCTGCTGATCAGATTCAGTTCGTTCTTCATTTTGTGAAAGTTGTTGTTCAGTCAAATTATTTTTATTTTTAATTCCGTTCGAACTTTGCGGCATTGCATCTTCCATTTCCACGTCCATATCATCGGCAGAATGTTGCTGTTGAGGTAGTTGCATTTGTAAAGGTGCTGAAGGTCCAACACCATACGGTTGACGTAACATTGGCAAATTGGGCATTCCTGTTTCTGTTGTTGGTGGTGGAACCCCTATTGGAGGAACGTTGTGTGGCATACCTGCAAAATAATGCACTTTCAACAAGATGGTCTTATAAAATCTTGAACTTATTTTTTTCAAAACCACTGTGAATAACCATTTCAATTTTTTGTTGTAATTAAGTGGAATAATGAATTAAGATTTTTTTTTAAGCAGAAAGCATGGATTTTTTTAATAGACAAAGTCTCTCCATAATTTTTTTTCAAATAGAACTTTGATTCATTTCCATATAGACCAAATCTTTGTACATTCATAATTTAAATTTCTGATGGATAATTAGAGCAACTGATCTCGTTGTCGTATTTAACACTTTATACTTGGGGAGTTAACGTTCTATCACCAGCACTCTAATTGTTTCTCTTTGTATTTTGCATGCAAAATACAATGAAAAAGCAACAAACTTACTAATTAAATATAATTTCAATTTATTTGTATATACCAGTAGAATTAGGTTTATCGGAAGGTGCAGCTGGGGCTGGTAATGGAATCTGTGTTAGTAAACCAACACCAACACCTGCTCCAAATGGAGAATTCACTGGTGGCGTCAACATGGTTTGCATCATTCCCGGCGGCCCTAATAAACTCTGCATATTTGGGGGTGGTACACCTATTGGGACATTCGGCATTAAACTATGTGGCATTGGTAATCCCATTGGTCCAAGCATACCTAAACAATAAACAATGATAAATAAAAATGATAAAATTATTACCTCTTACTTCAAATATTAATTGTTAATTTGTTATTTAAAAAATGCAGTTGCTTACGAGGAACTCCTGGCATTGTGAAAGCAGGTGGCATCATCTGTAATTGTGTGTTTGGTGGTGGTAAAAGTGCAGCTGATGTAGGAGGTCTAATTGGTGGTGGTTGACTCGTATCGATTACTTGTTGCTGCTGTTGACCTTGTTGCTGATTTTGCTGTTGAGATTGTTGTTGTTGATTGCTAGTCGTAGGCTGCATCACGTTCACCATACCATCTGCCAAATTTGGAATTCCAGCAGCTGCGACCAATGCTTGCTGTTGGAGATGTAACTGTTGCTGAAGCACATCTGTGTTTGCTCCGGAATGCTTTAATTTACCTATAAATTATATCAATGATTTAGAACTATTTAATACAAATTATCTTAAAATTAATTTAAATTACCTTTCAAATTAGGAGGCAAAGTATCCTCGTCAATCATGCCCCCTTCTTCCAACAGTTCTATATCCTGGTCAGTGACATTAACTAATTTATTCCACGGAATATAACTAACTCCTAATTCGACTTCCCAGTAGTCTTTCCATTCCTTTCCTTTTACTCCTTTGCCTGGTGCCCAAGCTAACTAAAATATATTAAACATTCTATTATTCTAAAAAAAAAATTTGTTTCATTATCACTTTACAAGGCGAATAATGAAAATTAATGATTTAACTAGTAAATATTTTTTTTACAATCATTATTATCATTTAATACATTAAAAATTATTAAACGTTAACTTACAGTGATTGCTTTCCCTTGCATTTTATGATTTTTAAGCTTAGTAAGTGCTCTATATGCATCTTGTCTTCTATTCATACATATAAAGGCGCACCCTCTAGGTGAAATTAGATCTATACTGACAATGTCACCAAATTCTCCGAAAGTATCTGAGAGTTCTTCTTGGTGTACCAACTTTGAAAGATGCCCCACCCAAAGAGTAGTACTACAAACTGGAAATAAATGTAATAAATTCAGTAAAACGAATAATTGATAAACAAAGGAATTTCTCTAATATAACATATATATAACAAATGTATATATATGTAAAAAAAAAGACATATATTACCGCTTAATTTATCTCTCACAATTGGTGGCAGTCCTCGTTTACGTCTTTCCCTTTCCTTCTCTCGTTCCTCCTCGGTCATTTTTTCCCGACTATCATCGCGTTTCCTATCACGACCTCTATCTCTTGAACGAGATCTGTAATATAATAATATATTTAATTAGCTTAGTAATTAAATGTTTTTAATACGTGATAATGTGTTATAAATTAGTACAATATATAAAAAATGTAGAATAATATTTAAAATTGTATGTAATGGCTATTTATCACAGACCAATGTGCATGTATTAGCTCCAAAGCAAATAAAAACATTTAATGTTACCTTCTTCTCCTAGATCTGCTTCTTGATCGAGATTTTCTGTCTCTGTCTCGATCTCGATCTCTATCTCTATCCCTATCCCTATCTCTATCTCTATGTCGCGGTGATCTAGACCGACTGTGATGTCTGTATCGATCAGGCGATCTACTTTGTGACCTCGTATTCTCGCAATTTACAATTTCTACACTGCTACTATCTCGTCTTGCACCATTTCTATGAGTAATAAACAATAGCATTATAAATTGTTTCAATTACTACGAAGAGTACCAAGTAAAGTTCAATTAAAATAAGCATTAAATTTAACGAAAAAGATTAGGAAAATAATATTTACCCAGAATAATCTTGTGTGTCTTGCCGTTCATCAAGAAGCGGGCTTTTTTGATTTTGATGCACCTGCTGATTGATCTGCCTAATATTTGATAAAGGTTGAGAGGCATATGGTAGAGCCGGTGGATAACCAGGAGGCGGTTGACTCATGTCTTGCATGACTCCGCTACTTACATTTGTTGCATATGTGTTTTGTTGACTTGGTTTCATAATATCCGAAGGTTTTAATTCACATTCCGATGCAAATGGTAAATTCTATAAAAAAAATTTATTTTAATTAACATACTTAAACTTACTGTTTACTTATATAAACAAAACAAATGATATTTTATTAATAACGTACAGGAACAGTTTGAGCCAGATGCTTATCAAATTCTTCTTCCTGTTGTTTCATTTGTTGAAGTTTTCGCATTTTTTCTTCTGTTTCATGCTGTGATGAAGTACTTCCTTGCATTGTTTGTTGTAATGTTTGAAGCTGCCTCAAAACCTATTTTATCAATTAAATATATTAATATTTCTATTAAACTACACCAATCGAAACAACTGTACCTCTGGATTTGTTAAAAGAAGTCCGAGACTCTCTAAACTATTTCCAGTAGAAACAGCATTATGTTGACCAGCGTTAGATGTTGCTGTTGCTGCTGGTGAATTGGCAACAACGACATCATCATCCTCTTCCTCGCCGTAATCAAAATCTAAGAGCTTTTTATCAAATTTAACAGAACTCTTTTGTTCATTTGTAGACTCTTGCTTCTTTAATAATAATTGTTGCAAATGTTGTAACTGATCAAGGAAAGAAGCATCCACTTGGCTTGAATTTGATTGCACCTGTAACAACAAAATTAAACTCACGTTTATTTTAGGAAAGCTATAAAATAAATAACCATAATTATAAAATAAAAAATCTATAACTTACTAAGAGTTTATTAGCATTGACTATATTTGCTGTCTCCATTTTGGTTTGTGCAAGCCAAGCAGGATCAATTGACTTCGCAGAAGAAAATAACTTTTGATCCTTTACTGCATTTTTTGCAGTCAAAGGTGGGGTTTTTACGGAAGTTCCAGTATTGCTTGCATTATTTGTTGCAGAAACATTCAGTGTACCTACAATTAGTAACAAATGTCAACTTAATTAATTTTATTTAATTTTTATATATTACATTATAAAACTATATTTTACCATTGGTGTTAACTGCTTGTTCTTTATGTATTGGATGATTTGGATCAGCAAGATCAAATAAAGGCTGTATAACTTCGGAAGGAAAGACTGCATTTTTTTGCCAAAGATTTAGTACTCTTATTACTTTGCTCTTGTCTTCCTGGGGACATTTTAAAAGATTTAAAAAAGTGGTTTGCATATTCTTGGCAAAGCGTGGAGCAAAGACATCTTTCTCTACTCCAAACTGATGTCTGGACTGGCGTACAATTGAATCTATAACGTACAATCCAGGCACTTTGTATTCTGGCTTACACTGCAACAGAAAATTAATAAGTAACTATATTTATTATATATTATGCAATTTAAATATAATGGTTTCCTTATTTGTTGTAACTCACCTTTTGAATGAATTTCTCAACACTTTGCACAACATGTTTGTAGAATTTGATTGCCTTAATTGCGCCCCTTGTCAAAGAATTCATTTTAGCTTTAGAAATTGGCGGTTTGACATCGTACAGAGCTGAGAGCTGGAAAAAAATAATATAATTATAATTTTTTGTTTAAATCTATATTTCAATTACTGAAGCCCATCATTTTTCATAAATATGTAATAAATATATATTAGTAAACCTAAATATAACTCAAATGAAAAAAATAACTATATGCTGCTATTTATGCGTGTACGATGTATTTGAATTTTTGGCAAATATTAAGATTAACACATACAGTAGTTCTTTATTTAAATTTACTGAAATAATTCAAAAGAAAGCCTGATATTGGTTAATGTATCAATTTTTTATGAAGACAATTTTTCTTCGTACATATCAATCCAAACACAATTGATATAAATATTAATTAATTAAAGGGAAAAATTTTAACAGACCTTTTCTATAATTACTTCCTATTCTATTAATAACATTTAATAAGTCTTCTTTCTATTATTTTTCCTCATCTTTTTCATCTCTACTATTAACTCCAAAGAAATACATACAGAAGAAATATTTATCTTCCCCTTTCAATCAAACAAGTTACAAAAATTCTTCGTATAATAACAATAACAATAACAAAATATTATGTTATGCATGATAAACATTGGAAATCACAATAAAGATTCTCTTTAACTTCTCTCCCTCTTTCTTACGCGTATAGATGATCTTTCCTTCTCTCTTACACAGACTAGAAATCAAAGCACTCTTCGTGCACGAAAGTGATTTGAATTCTCGTATAACAAACAACAAGAACATTGAAACGAGCATCCTTTTTCAGATCTATGTTTTACAGCTGTATCGCATCGAACCTCGGGAAAGGTACCAAGAAAAGAGGAAAGGGAAAAGAGAAATGAGAAAAAAAGAGGGAGAGTCGGCGGGCTAGAAGAAGAATCAAGAGTAAGTCGACTCACCTCTGCGTTAAATGCCTTAACCGCCTCCATTCTGACGAAGGTGCGGAGCACCAAAGATTTGCTATGTTTCACAGGAATCCGTGATTCTTGGGACGTTCAATGTTTTCGCGATAAATCGCATGTCTTAGCTCAGGGCGCACTGTCTAGCTGGGCCATGCCACTCAAGATGGCGGCGCTATTTCCCGAAAGCCATCGCGGGGCGGTGATGCGTGACGTCATATGCCGCTGTGCACAGTCGGTAAGAAGTTTCGCTTCAGTACCGATCGTCCTTCGCCAATCAAAATTTAGAAAGATAAATATTAAGCAGAGACTCGCCTGAGTTCTATAATTACTATACAGATAGGCATTTGCTTTTTTTTAAAGGTTAATTAAATGTTTAGAAAACATATTACACCCAAGGAAATGTTCTCGTATGAGTTTAGTTGATATGATATTTTCCAAAAGTTACATAACATATAAATAATATAAATGTACGTATACGCAGAATATTTAATGTTATGGTTTAATTTCATGTTTCTATATTTTAATTATCAATTCAATGTTTCTAAAACGTAAACGTTGATAATTGCGAGTTTTTCCAATATTTTGTATTACGTAATTTACATAAACAGTTTTCTGGAAAATTGGAAAAGGCATTCTTTGACGAATTTTGTTACAGTTTCGAAAACAAATTTCTTATGCGAATTATTTTATATACAATATACAGAATTATATTATATGTACAGGTATATAGGTGCAATATAGGTATTTGAACAATTATCTATATAACTAAAAGTTGTAAAGACAGAAATACCAACCTTGCCTTTCAACCTATTTAAAATATTTCAACTAATCATCATTAGTACCAGTTAGTATCTATAATTACAAGGCTAGAAGTTTAAAATCTTGTTTATGTTTAATAATTTTATTTTCGTGATCACGTTACTGCTCATATATGAAACTATATAATTACATAAAATCTTTATCGAACAGCTGAAAATGACTATAAAAAAAAGTGTCCGATATGCAATATAATAACTGTATTGTAGTGATGACTTGCTAACAAATTTTGAATTTATTAGTATCATTAAGAAACAAAGCGATACAACCGAGTGCTATATTTATTAAAATATTTCATTGCGTATATTCGTATAAATTATAAATTGTGTTTAATGTATTGTAAATTATATTATATTTTATTAATTAAATAGGGCAACTATATCCAATTATTTATTAAAGGAAAATGATAAAGATACCAGAAGAAATTAACCTCGAAAATTACACTCTATTACTTCCGTCAGTGGCTGTTGGAAATGTTGGACAGTTATGTATTGATCTGTTAATATCCAATTTGAATTTACATAAAATTGGAAGCTTATGGAATTCTATGTTTCTTCCAATCTGTGGACTAGATCCTTATGATAAAAACTCTACCTCAGTTTGTACCACAGCTGACTTTTATCTTGGAAAATGTAATATGATACTTTTACAACTGCGTTCACCTTATGTTGGTCATTCAAATGATTTTTTTGATCAATTAGCACAATTCATTCGACAAAAGAAGATCAGCAAGGTAGAACACAATGGTATTATAATATTATAAACATCAGTTACTTAGTTTTCATCTTAATGTAACGAATATTCTTCCAGACAATAATTTTAACCAGTAGCTATGATTATGAACGTAGCGATAGATCAGAGTCAAGCTTAAGGTATCTGACATCAGACGAGTCTTTGTTGAACAATGAAAAACTTCTCGAGAATCTTCCTTGGAAAAGACATGTAAAAAAAAGTGCAACAGAATCTATAGAACAGTATCATATTTCCGGTGGTGGATTTGCAAATGGCCTGTATCAGTATCTTAAATTGAATGAAATCCCTTGTACAGTACTCTTTTGTTATTGTTCGGAAGGAGACAATGTTTCTGACGCACTGATATTGCTCAAAGGTTTGAATCAGTGGTTAAATTTATTTAAAGATGGTACCAATAGCAGTATTAAATATCCACCATCTTGGGAACATTTTTTTGGTAATCCACCTTCCATTGAAATGTATTAAATTTGGTATAAAATTATATTTTGTTAACACAGAGTTTCAACTTTTCCAAAATAAAGAATAAATAAAAATGGGTATTATACAAATTATGTATCAATGAAGAATATAAATTTCTTGTATAATTGATGTAAACAGATGTAAAATTAATATTAAACACTATATTTTCTTAAATTAAAGTATAAAATTACATAATTTTTTTAACAAATCTATTGTTACAAAGATATTCAAGCAAGAAGCTTGAACTTAGAAGAAAAGGCAGAATATGACACTAAAGCTGCTAAAAGAACAGCAAGAAGTTCTGAATTAACCCAAGGCCCTAGATATACACCTGGATTATTAAGCACTACTACAGCCAAAGGTTTCACACTGCTTGGATCCTCTCCAGTCCTTAACGCTTTACGTATAGCAGCATATCTTTCTTCGTCATACAGTTTTATATTGTAATCTCCAGAACGTGCTTTCTTGACATCTTCTGTCCATGAAACCTGTAAAATTATGTTCGTTGTAAATTTAATTCACTTGTTTTGTAGTTAATACATCATTTCAATTTAACATAAATTATATTTTAAATTTCAAATTTACTTTAATTATACAAATATGTAAATGAAAAATTTCAATACCTGATATTTGTTATCAGAACTTAATCTGGCAGCTGGCAACGATTTACCATCCACTTCTGCATATAACGTGATGCCCTTCACACCATTACTGCACTTAAGTATAAATTGTGTTGTAAATGCAACATTTGTCAAAATTGTCGCGTCCTCCGTTACATATGCAGACGCAACAACCTCAGGCTTTTGACAAGTTTCTGCACGAATTTCGGAACTTCCACAAATTATTAAAATACAAAGAATTATAAATCGATTCATCGTGTTGTTTTAAATTTACTTTAATTGATAATTTCTTTGAGGTATTATTTATATAAATAACTTATACGTTAACAATCTCTAACGCGTCTTGTTACTGCCGGGACTTAAATCGTGTTAGGTTAAATGATAATTGTACTTACGGTCTGTTTGTAACGACCTCTTTGATGACGCGTGGATATATTAAGTTACACGTGGAAAATCAGTTGGAAACAGTAATGCCAACATATTTAAAAAAAAAGAGAAAGAAAATGACAAAATTACACAGTGCATCAAAATATTATGATACTTGTAAATCTGATAATATATATACTGAAATAACAATTTTGTATTACAAGTATATACTTAAATATATGTAGATATTTTCTATGTAATTGTTATTTCGTTGCTTATTATAAAATTTATATTGTTAATTCTGATTATAAACTATTTTTATTTCACTCCTCAAAATACAATACCAATGTCATAAAAATTGTATTTTATATTATAGTACTTAGTTATTAGTAAGTAGTATTAGTTTTCTTCAACTGAAATCAAAGTTCAATTATTTATTTTCAACTATTTGTGTACAGCAAAATACTGATTTAAAATTAAATTTGCAAGGATATATATTCTATAAACAACAAGATTATTCAGATAAGATACTTAAAAAAATATGTTTTTATTCCAATATCACAAACACGTATTAAGGATAATAGACATAATAAAGAGTATTTGGTATATAAATACTTAAGAAATTTGTACACGAGGTAGAGAATATGGACCAAATAGAACGGTTGTTCATTTCTCACCCATTACAAATTCTTTAAAAATTACATTCAGTTCACTTTTACTATAAAATATCTTACTTATTAGTATCTTATATAGAGAGAATCTTTCAAGACTTATATATTAGTCAAACAGTTATTCAAAAAAGTTATTTTATGTAAAAGCATATGCATAAAACTTGTTTGTATGAAAATAAATAATAAAAGTGTTGTGTGTCTGTGTTATGTATTAGACTTATAATTTTAACAATATGAATGAAAATAGTCAGTAATAATATAACATCACCATTTAGCTGTAACGTAATACAAACTACTGACATAAATAGCATAAAATTTACACATTAACTACAATAAACAGATTCTAAAATTCAGCATTTCTTTTGTACCATGATTTAACTATAACTCTATAATAATTATTATATAATCAAATGATGTTTAAACTTTGGACTACGACGTAATGAAAATTATATTTAGGATACTTGATTTAAAATTCAATTAGGTTTATTTCTTTTGTTACTGTAGTTATTGCTGTTGATGTTACGACTGATGTAGTAAAGGAGCGTACATGAGATCGAAAAGTTGATGCTGGTTCCCATGCCTCGTCTCTAATAATTCCCTGATTGCGTGGATACATAAGCAGAGGATCCTTTCCCGTTTTATTGCATAATTTCTCCTGAAGCACTATCAAACGAAATCTCCAATATTCATAACTCGCTTGTTTAAGCGCATTGACCCACTGTTCCACTTGGGATTCCGAACGACCGCTCAGTACGTGTCTTTTTTCGTACTCATCTCGAAATGCTATACTAAATGCGAACACACCATCGGACGCAGCGTCAAGATTAATACTATAATTTTCTAAAATAATTACACCAGCTGGTTGTCTAGTATCAATTTGTCCTAATTCGTTAATGTTAAAGTAAAACAATAAATTGCACCTTAATTTAAACCATTTCTCTTTGAATCCTGAAACACAAATGACATAAGCGTTACGAAACAATAATACATCCAAGTTCAATATAATGATACGTTATAATTTGTTAAATTATCTATCGTACAATTATGTTTCAATTAAAATAATTAGGTTATAAATTGTAATATACTTTTAAGTGAATCTAGACACAACTGTTGATTAAACTAACCTGACTTATGTGCTCGTTTATGATTCAGACGGCCTTCGATGTCAGCGGGTCCATTACTTGCTTCTGCAAGTTCCTTTTCGTTAAACTTCATGACGATAAAAAAATTTATTTACACTCTGTATACTCGTCCGTTACATAAATGCTATCGCATAGTTCTAATATATATACATTTCATATTACTTTCCTTCGCTTTGTTATTATTTTAACTTGTTTCATGAAAAAATTTGGTTACGTTTACCGAAACTCACTTTCAAATTGTCTATATTACGTTGCGCTATTTTGCACTCCATTATTATCTATCGCCCCTTACCGACGTTCAGCGTCCTCCTTTTTATTTCAAGTATGAATAGCGAAAACCGATTACAATGACGACTATCGAAGAAGCGTCATCGTGCACAACACGTACACAACAATGTAACGTGAACGTGCTCGTGCATTATTAAATGTCAACTACAAACTTTACAGATTACAGTGCTGAAAGTTTGAAATAGCGCGTTCTACATCACAGTCTGAGAAACATGCGTGCATATCCGTCGTACCTTTTCAGAACTTATTTTCACAATTCTTTATTTCTTAATCAGATACCTTGTTTTCTTTCATATGCTCTGTATCGATGTTACTTTCAGCGAACGCACTGTACATGTAAATAGAACCGACGAAATCTAAATAAATAGATTAATTAATTAAATTGGCCATCCTGAGATACGTACATGTGTTGTATTTCATATGTTTTACCTGCGATGGTGTAGAACTGTCAACTGTGTAAATCATCTGTCAAAATTGTAATCGTCAAAGTATTTTTTATTTACTGTTTAATAAATGCGAGTTGCTTCAGATATCCGCAGTTTGTGTATTTATTAAAAGTAAAGAATCGTACGATTCGTTTCACGTATGAGCGAAGTTTATTTTATGTGGAAAGAGCAAGGAAATTAGAATTGTTTTTAATATAATTAAACGCGCGATGGGCTCGCTAACAAGTCGACAGAATGCTGGCGTCGAAGAAGTTGATATTGTTTCGAATCATGCATACAAATATCCACCACGTTCAGGTTTGTTTGTTACTTTAAAGATATTTTCATAAATTAAATATTATTAAACTGCGATTGTTTATATAGATTCATACTTTACAAACAGAATTAAACAAATGGAACTTAAATAGAGATTTGTTTTATCTTCTCCGTGGAATATTATAATGTATACTTTATTTTAAATATTTCATATATTTTGGGTTATCTTTTTAAACATTTAACTATTCAACCCATAAGCTAGTTATATAAGCAAAGTTATTTTTATCTTGATAAATTGTATATTAATATTAAATATTATTTAGTAAATTTTTGTTATTAGGAAGTTACTTCGGTAGTCATTTCATAATGGGTGGCGAACGATTTGATACACCGCAACCAGAAGCATATCTTTTTGGGGAGAATGCAGATTTAAATTTTCTAGGAAGTCGTCCAACACCTGTAAGAGATAACATTATGTAATGTATACTGTATGTGTGATTAGAAAAATATATCATTTTCGTTACAGTTTCCATATCCTCCGCCACAAGCTAACGATCCAACGAAAACACTAAAAAGTTTAGTAAATATAAGGAGGGAGTCACTTAGATTAGTTCGCAATGTTGATCAAACTTCTACTTCGCCACACAGTGTAAAGCATTACGGGGATGGTGATATCGATAAGAAACCGAATCGTTATAACATTGAATTTACATTTGATTGTGATGTAAGATGTGCGATTACAATTTATTATTTTTGCACTGAAGAAGTAACAACGAAAGGAGTTACGTATGTAGATGTAATTAAAAAACACTGGCACATTATATGAGGTATTATATATGTAACAAAAAAAAGTATAATTTTATTTGTAGGTACATACCAAGAGATCCTTCCATGAATTCTGAAACATATTATTATAAGAAAGGTGCGAATCAATTATTTTGTCAAACATCACATGTGTTCGATCCAACAGCCTATAGCAAAGAGGATTTATTATACAATGCTGATAGGGAAGTATGTACGTTTAAAATATTTATATTTTACATTTAAATATTGTTTTAACCAAGTTCTTGTTAACAATTCAAATTACCATTCGCAGATAATACCAGTGGCAATTCATTGTGTAGCAGAGGAAGGTTCAGATGAACCAAAGCAATCTCATACAACCATTGCAGTTGTTGAAAAACATTCAGATGGAACATATGTATTAAAAGCTCTTAAACAAAAGCTCTATGTCGATGGTCTTTGTTATTTGCTTCAAGAAATATATGGAATAGAGAACAAAAATGCTGAAAATGCAAAGGTGTAAATATATAATCAATACTTTTAATTTCTATATTTACTTCGTAATAATTCAATTTCTTTTTAAGCAACAAGGTAGCGATGAAGATACGGATGATAACGGATCTGAATGCGTTATTTGTATGTGCGATGTACGAGATACTTTGATACTACCGTGCAGACATTTGTGCCTATGTAACAGTTGCGCAGATTCTCTTCGATATCAAGCTAACAATTGTCCAATATGTCGAGCACCTTTTAGAGCTCTTCTTCAAATTAAAGCTCTTCAAAAAGCAACTGGAGCTATTATATCGAATCCCCCATTACCAGAGGTCAATACTTGTTTATACGTGTAAAGACGTGTAAAAATTTAGTTTGCATTAAACTGGGACGAAATATTCAATTTTTAGGGAAGCTGTGAAAATATTCCAGCTGGATATGAAGCTGTATCTCTGATAGAAGCTTTAAATGGTCCATACATTCCAAGAACTGCTGTTGTTGCTCCAGAATCACCAGACACACCCGATACAGACACAGCCAGTGCAATTCAAGCAGCAGAAGCATTAAATAGGTGAAATACATATATTAACTCAGAAACACGAAATTAGACTCACGCTAATTCGGTTCATTCGTACAATATAGATTATCTTAAGGACACACAACAAATGAAAATTAAACCTGTTGCATGCCCGTGAAATCATCAATTTGCGTCTGTCGCAAGTTCAATTCGCTTATACGTTCGTACATGATTTAATGTATTGTTGAAACGTTCAACAATAAAAAGGTTTACACGTTTAATACCATTTATTCACATTGTACTTTACATATTTCTTAAAAGATCTATCGAACGTACACCTGTGTCGAAACATACATCTTCAAAAGAAGCAGATATATCTGCAAGAACAAGTGGAACCGCATGTCCCACTCCAGAATTTCGGATGTCTGTACTATTAGCAAGAGATGAACATTCTGGGTCACAGAAAGATCTCCATAATCGATCTCCAGCAACGAGGATAAAAACCTCTGGACACTTACGAGAAAAAGCAGCATTACGGTCACGAGATACACTTAGACTTGTCAATGAAAAACAGCCAGTCTCTCTGTATGAGGTAATCTATTGATATTGGATTTTTAAATTCATTTATCATTGAATTTTTAATATATTCTAAGATCTATATACTAGCTGTGACATGTGCTTTAAATAAAATATTGGTATATCAATTTTGTTTAAATAAATGTATCTTTACAGGGGCAAGGACAAGATGAAGATAGCGAGGCAGAAAAACTATCTCCGTTATTAGATGCAGCGACCAGTACAGAGGCACTTGATACACATGATCGCGGAATATGTGACATAGATATTGACGACGAAATTCAAAATACAGATAATGTTAATAATGCTGACATTACATGTCACTCACATTAAAACAAATATGTTCATACGGAAATATCTAATCATAACATCAATTTCAAAATATGTATTTAATTAAACTACCTTTTGTAATATAAAATCACCTTAAAATTCTAATTTTTAATTGTAAATAATATATTATAAATAACAGAAAAACTGTTTGGTGATGATTTGTTCAAATTTGCATGCATAAATTTATCCACATAATATTCTCTACTATAAAAATTCAAGTCACTTATTAAAACTTACATCAGTTTATTTCATGAATATAATAAAAAGGAATAGTTGTTTTTTTTTCTTTACTAATCCCTTTTTTAATTAATATAATAAATAAATATACCAAATTCCGCGATGGCTATTAAGAGTAACTTCTAAAAAAACGGTAACTTCCGCGCGTAAAAGAACGAATTGCAAAAAATAATTTTTAAGTAAACAATAATATAATATGAAGATAAACAAACTTTAGGGTAAGATTAATAATACGTATTCGTTTTTAATTGATTTAATGAAATCAATATTCAAAAAGTTATCTTTTGTTTAAACAACAGCAAGAATTTTTCTGAATTTCTTCCATTCTTCAAGAGGTCCATGTTCAGGCAAATATTTGACATTACAGCCATCTGGAGCCAAACGGCCACCCATCTTTAAGTCTTCATATTCAGCACGATCGTACTTGGTGAAGCCCCATTTCTTTGAAACGTATATCTTCTGACGCCCAGGGAATTTGAATTTTGCACGACGCAGTGCCTCAATTACGGCAGCCTTATGGCGATCAGATGAACGTACACTCATAATAGGTTGTCCAATGTGTACTCTAGCTACGGTACCTTGTGGTTTACCAAAAGCACCTCTCATTCCTGTTTGGAGCCTTGAAAAATAAAAAAAACAAGAAAATAATTTAATCAAAGCTAACTACAATGTATTCTGTAATTTAAATATTATAATACTTTCGCATTGATTCATTATCTGATTATATCTATTTGAAATTTCAGTACAATATCTATAGAAATGTAAAAATACTATTTCCTTCCCTCTAAGCATAATTTATTGTAGTAGTAACAACTGTTTGTGTGAATATCTTGAAATCAAATCATCAAAATCAGAGAAAGATAGTTAATCTACAATTTTATCTGATATTTTAAAAAAATTGTATTTCAAAATATTTCAATCTGTTTTTAAAGATGTCATCATTTTCTTAATGATGTCATCATTATATTAAATAGGCAATGTATCATATTGATACATGATAAAAGAATTGGAATTGCAATTCCTTAAATTAATGGTTACTTAATAAAAATCTGTACAATATTATTGACATACCTATCAGCTCCAGCACATGACAACATTTTGTTGATACGAATAACATGGAATGGATGTAATCTCATACGAATGTGGAACTGATCTTTTCCAGCATTTTTCACCATGTACTTATTTGCGCAAATACGTCCAGCTTCAAGGGCTTCAGAACTGAGCTGTTCATATTCATCAGACACCAGATGTACACATAACGGAAAATCTTCTACGGAGGCCTTCTTTTTGCCAAGATCAAAGATCCTGATTTTTGGATCGGGCACACCTCTACAGAATCTTGATTTGGGATACGGTTTGTTCTTACAATACCGATAACTTTAATGAAAAATATACAAATTATTTATGTGAGAAATAGCTATAAACAAAGAAAAACACTGTATAATCGTAATAAAATTAGCGTGCATAATAATCCTTAACCTCAAATGTCACAAACTGAAGATTTCTACAATTATTTATAATTTATGTCAAAATATAACGAATGTAGAAAACAGACACTAAGCAATCGTTTGTTTTATTTATTTCAATGAAACATTAAGAAGTGAGTAAATTCGTATAATACATACCATCTAGCTGGTCGGCGCCCCATACTGGCTATCAATAATAAACAAAAAATATTGTGGAATTAAAAAAATAATACTTGTACAAACTTACTTAATAATTAAAAATTATATTAAATAGCAAGATGCTCGATATATTTTTGGATATTTTACGATTAAGACGAGTGAACGTAAACACTACCTTGTGGTTCTCAACGATGTTAGACAAGGAAAGAATCGACCACACTGAACTGAGTCGCAAGTGAGGATCACGAGGTTAGTCGACAATCAGAAAATTTCCTCGTTAAGGGAATCTTCAATCGACGACGTTTTTATGCGAACGTGATTTAAGTCACGAGAGGGGATGGAAATATACAAAATTGTTATACGTATATATTGTACAGATAAAGTAATATTAACTTCTAAAATGTTATGATGGAATCAGAATTATTAGAGGAGGCCCCTTTACGTTCACAATTTACTGTAGACGACTTGGACATCGAAATACTACCGCTTATATACGAGATAATTCGGAGGTATGCGACTTTTAATACTGTAACAATTAGAGGGATTGTGTCGTGCTGTTATCATTTTAAGTTACAACAAAATAAAAATGTAAAATACCTAACCTTTATGAACGTCTTTACGTTAAAACGTTAATCTAATGTAGTTCATATCACTGTAGTCTTCTTACTTATGTGATTTCTAAAAATATTTTGGTCAACTTAATCATCTATTAGGTTAACGTTTTATTTGTTTATAAATATTTGTTCCACTGTTTAATCGTAACTTGTACGAGTGTAGAAAAATACTGTAGTTATTTTAAGAACGTTTAAATATTAATATATTAATGCATAATTGCACGTGAATCTCACCATACATGTATACATGTACTGAAATATTGAAACCGTGCTTGTTTTAAATAAAACTTGTTAATGGAAAAGTGTACTTTTATTACACAATGTTTTTATTATTTGCGCACTTGATTTATTTTTAGTGTTGAAAAAGATCCGCATGACACTACTCAGAAAGCTAAAGAATCTCAGGATACAAGTCTAAAAATATTAGAACTACAAAAGAAGTTAGATTCTGCACGAGCGCAGGTATACGATATACAATGTTACAATAAACAATAATTTAGAAGTATTTATTAGTTTGTTAATCTCTTAAGAAGATAATCTACAAAAATTATTACAAAAAAATTATTACATTTCTTATATTTTACAGATTAAAAGATTACCAGGAATTGAATACAGTAAAGAGGAACAACTGCAGAAGCTTGAAACTCTTCGTAAACAACTTAGACTAAAGCGAGAGCTTTTGTTGAAGTATCGTAATATGTGCACATTTGAAGTTCCAAAAGTATAAATTTTTCTTTCCTGCAAAAAAGACAAATTATATAAATATGGGTATTATCCGTATATTACTTACATATCTAACGCAGAATGAACAGTTAATAAACAAATTAGCAGATTCAAAACCAATCAGGCGCTCTGCACAATTTGTAGCATATTTGTTAATGCAAAGTAAACAGCGTAATATATATATATTTATTAACCGTGAAGAATTAATTAAAAAATTAGAAACATTTTCACAGAAGCTTAAAAATAAGTTAGAAGATGTAAAAAGTGATATAAAGAAAAATCAACCAAAATGATCTTTGTAAAAATGCGTAGCTGTAATTTATTGTGGACTTGATGTAGTTGCAAAAAATTATGACTGTAATAAGCGCTTTGTAGCAATAAAAAATATGAATATTTAGTTGTTTATGTTATTATTTAATCTAATACAAAAAACTGAAGCTTCTGTATTCTTTTTCTAAATATTATAACGAATGAATATGATATTACTTAATTATATGTATTTTATACAAAATTTCATACTTTTATGTTGTAACTACTATATATATATATACTGTAACTAAAAAGTGTAATTTAATGGTTTCATTTCTTTGTGTTTGATATTGAATATAACATTTTTTACAATATAAGAAATAAATTTAATAGAAGAAATAAGTACATATGTTTCTTTTTATATATAGATTATATTTACTTAATAATATTTTAAGAGATACACCTGTGTTTATAAAAATAAAACACTTTATGAATAACAACGTACATTTCTTTTTCTACGTTTTAAAAACGTTTTTAAATTTTTAATAATTTATTCGAAATGCTTAGTGAAAGACAATTTGTACTCTAATAGGGTTCTGAAAGCACGATGTGCGTTACAGATAATAGTTTAGGGGCTTTTCCTAAATTTCTAAATAGGGCAAAAAAATCGTAATCTTTAAGAATATATGACCCCACAATTATATAAAATTTCCATTATTTAAACGAAATAATTTTATAAATGTTTCAATATAAATAATTATTAAAATAATACATGTTGCGAACAGTGTATTTTACAATTCTCGAAAATTAATTAAAAGATCTTTGCACATATTTTTTGTTTCTAACGTGATATATTAAAAAGAACTAATAATTATTTTTTAATAAAAAATTTTTATTATATTAATTTTCGAGCGTTGTAAAACAATCTGTACATATGGAGTGCGTATATATGTATGTACACGTTCAAGAGTTTTCTGTACATAACACATAGTTTATAATTTCGTCGGAGGATTTTGTTCTGATAAAGGTTGAATAATACTGTTTCCAGTATTATGCGATCGTCCTCCTCTCCGTCCTCTACCTTTTTTATTTTGACTTTTGTTAGGTTTTTGAAGCAAATTCTCTTGTTTTGATGTTTGTCCTTCAAATGAAGAATTCATTTCGGTTGCATCTAATGGCTAATATAAAAATTTATATTTATCGTTATGTCAAATTCCTATATCTTTATGTAAAGATAATTATCACTTTTATTACATACTTGTATTCCAGATGAGGAGCTTTGTCGATTTTGAGATGCTTTATTTGGTTTATTGGATCTACATGTTTGTGTAATTGTAGTACTAGAATATGGAATAAGTTTGACAACATTACCCACTGCTTTGGTACGTCCTTCTCTAAATACCATTCTTTGTCCTGGTTTTATATATTCAGGATGTTTTATAAATCTAAAGCGTACCAATGCTTTATCTCCTGTCCTTAAACAATCTTGTGACATAGAAATTATAGATGCTGTCTGTCTTATGCTTCCACAATGTACTGGAAATGATTTTAAAGCTTTAAATATAGAAAATATGATCAATTATACAGGGTAGATAAAAAGTCACTTTCTACTTTAAAAATGTTATTTTCTTAAAATAGTTTGATATATCTTTTCAAAATACCAGCGGTCACTGAAATTTGTCAATTGATGGAGGATTAAAACAGCAAGTGACTTTCTCTTTCAATCAACTTTACAAACTAATATTTAAAGAAAAAAGAAAATTACCCATTGCTTGATAACAAGAACTTATTGTTGTAGGATGATGTAGTACAAGAATTTCCCCCTCAAATTCCCAACAAGCCTGTGGATTTAATGCTGGTGCGACCATTACCATACCTTTTCTAATTTGTGATCTTTTAATTTTCTTCAGTGCAAAACTAGCAGTTTGACCACCTCTAACTTCACGAACAGGCATTCTCTTCCTGTGTATACTTTTTACTGCAATTGGAATAAAACGACCTAGAGGATCTGGTCCTAATAATAAGGTATCATTTAATTTTATAACACCTTTCAGTGTTGTACCAGAAACTACAGTACCAACTCCCTAAAAATTATACAAAAATATAGATTAAAACAATTTTCAATTTGGAAACATAAATATTTAATAGATAATGAAATACTTGCAGGTACAGAGTATGTGTCATCGATTTGAAACTCTGCTGGTTCATCCTCATGACTTGTCATTCTTGCAGTTAATAAGTTTAAAAACATTTTAAGAAGATTTAAGTTTTCTCCTGTTACATTTGATACTTGAAAAATAGGGCATAACCTGAATAAATAAATAAATAAATAAATAAATAAATAAATAAATAAATATATATATATATATATATATATATATATATATATATATATATATATATATATATATATATATATATATATGTATATAAATTATATTAGAACAATAGAGTTAATCACTTAATAACATTCAAAGATAGAAACTAACCGTTCTGATACAAAATTGGTAGCACTAACAACTACATCATCCGGCGTTTTCACAGTAACAGGTACTTTCCTGCAACCTGGGGACTTCAAGATCCTTATTAATAATCTTAAATTCTCTTGCAATATGTTCGGTGGGCACATATCAATTTTTGTGACCACAACAAATACTGGAACCGACAGAGCCAAAGCTAAGCCTAAATGTTCTTTTGTCATTCCAACAATACCAGCGTTTGCACCGACCATTAACATACCTAAACCACCATATAGATATATTATTTTTTTTATAATTAATTATTATTATGTAATTGATTATTATAAAATCCAAATAGTGAAATAACTGTATGTATACACATAAATACGTTTTTAATTAAAATTAATAAATAATTTTACCAAAGTCAGGAGCATGGCCTGTCATCCCAAAAACAGTTGTCTTTAAATATCTTTCATGTCCAGCAAGATCAATGAATGTAATAACTTTAGAAGACTTCTCACATATTTTAACCCAATCTAAAGATCCATGTTCAGGCTTATTTACTACGTTACCTAAATGCCAAATATGTTGCATATATATCAAGATGTAAAATATGAATACATAATATTTAATATTCAATAATACCAGTCTATTTCGTTTTCATACCAACACTATCGAATCCAAGAATATCATTTCCAACTGAGCTAGTACGTCCTGTTTCAGCTTCATGTTTGTGACGAAACAACTTTTGTCGTGCCAAACCTCGACCGTTATCAAGTTCTCCATGTGTTAATACACCTAAAAGTGTTGATTTTCCTGCATCAACATTTCCAACAACAGCAACTCTATAATTAAAATGCATTTACTTAATATCTTTTAATAATACACAATGTATTTATTTAAAAACTATATGCAAAATAACTACCTGATTTCTAAGAAATCCTGTCTATCTAAACGCAATCGTACTAGATATTGTCCTATAAGGCCTTGATCTACTTTGCTCTGACGTAAAAGTACGCAGTCTGCTTCTAATGTTGCAGCAAGAGACTGTAAAGTGGCAACAGATGCCTCGTACTCATCTTCTTTTAAACCATCTTCTGAACCATCTAAAATGAAACAAGTCGTTTTGACACCCATTACTAGATCTAACGTGTTAATAAAAAGTATGTGTATTATATGAATGAATTACGAACCTTCACCAATGCCAATGTCAAAAATTGTTTCACTGCCACCATCTTGAATCCTCTCTTTTAAACGTCTAAGTAACAATTCATACTGATCTTCAGATGGACTAACCAAAATACTCTGAAATTAATTACAATGTATCGATTAATATTATAAGTTCGTATATTATTAAAATAGAAGATTACGGAATATACCTTTCCTCTGATGCTAGAATAATCTGTATTAGAAGTAGATGCATGATCCTTTTCATGCAATTGTTTTATGTTTGGTATTATGATAGACTCATTTCCTGCCATGTTCTTACTTTATATTATGTACTTCAATTACTTTTATTTACTGATATGGTATAATCATTTATATAAGAAAAATTTAAGCTATTTAACAACACATTCGGATCATAAACATCTTCCAATATTTGAATCCAAATGTTCTTTTATGAATCTTTAGTATTGGTACATACATACTATTGTACAAATATTAAATATTTGCTCGAAGTGTTAATATACATTAAAATATTCGATATAAAATTATCTGCAATGTCATAACTGAAATGTCATAAAGAAAAGATATTTCTAAATTACATTTTTCACATAAAATTTAACATACTTATAATTTGTATATGTAAGCAGAACTATCAAGTATTTTAATCTGTTTCAGAAAGTCTGTTACCCACGTATGATACGTACAAATGTATTTATATCCAGAAAAGGTTTTGAATATGAGTATTCGCATTGACAAGTAACATTCAAATCGAACCCAAAAACGAACTCTATATTTTTACCACAAAAACATGTATTCGCATTCACAGTGAAATCTATTTAAATCCTGATTTACGATACGAACAAGAGTATGTTTACTTTTAAAGAAATACGTTTCTAGCATACTGTAAACTAAATTGTTATATATACCGTGGGTGAAAGTAAACTATGTGTACAACAATATGCAAGCTGATAGTTCGTTTACATAAGATTAACCATAACAATATACCTGTCAGAGTATGCTTGTATCGTGCACTATTTCTTTGCGTAATTACAGTGTAAACTTAACTTGACTGAAAACACTGACGTGCCTTGCGAAAACTTGTCAACGATTGCGCGATCTCATTTCGTCCAAGATGATCCAAAGCAATTACTGTGTCAGTGCATGTGCATGTATACGCGGAATACGTGCATGCAACAATCGAGAGATTGCAAACCAATGCTTATCGATAGTTGCAATAAAATGATACTCTCGACGCTTGTTTCGAGATCGATACATTCGCCTGTGTTAACTTTTAATTCATAAAATTAACAAACGCCTCCGTTACATTTACACATAAATGTATTATAAAATCCACCAAAAACTCTTACCTTTCTTGATACCAATGCAAATTTACACCTTCAATAAATTTGTATTTCTAATGATTTAAATAAGTTCGTTGAATTAATATAAACAATAAGCTTTTTATATGCAAACGCAGTAAATTTTAACGAACTTGGATAAATATTACCTTTTCGTTAATAAATATGATGGACTTTTTATATAGCTCGTATTTTTGAATGTGACTCTCTGTAGAGACTCTGAGTATATAAATAAGGGGTCATGTAGCCTCTACTTCAAATATCTGCCATCTGTAGGATTAAGTTTGGAAAAAGTAATGCACAGAATTTCCGTCTACGAACACTTCCGGCTGATACTATGATACTTATATGTCATCTCCATATTTTTACCCTTCACGGATAAATATTCACGGAACAGCTGTTCGTTAGAGATGTTTATTATGACTTCGGGATTTGTTGAGAGTTTGGCTTTTGTCAACAACTTCTAATTGTAGGACAATAATGTAGCGCCAAAAATGATTAGCATTCGGTGTAATTATACTCATTAGTAACACGTAACCTTGATTACCTGTAGAATTTTTAGCAATTATCATGGCTCAATGTAAGTTAACCCCTAGAGAGTTTATAAGTAACGCTTTCTCTCCGCAAATCGCTGCGGTATGTTCAACCATAGCCGATGCCGTGTGTCAAAAGAATAATTTGTCATTCGTTGAACTTCTGCAACCGTTTTGTAAATTAAATACTGAAGGTAAAGGTTTCGTCCACACACACAACTCTTTTTATGTATTAAGGCAATGTACTATGCACTGTTGATTTACACGATATCGACATTAAAGTAATAATAATAGAGTCAGTTAAAAAAAACCAAAAATTTCATATAACAATAAACAAAAGATAGCTGCTTAGTTGTTTTATTGGTTTAGATATAAGAATCTTTGTTACATTCAATCAACATTTCAGTGATTATGATATAAAGATAATTTTCACGATAAATATTTTGTAAAAGACTAAGGAAATATACCAAATGTGTTTCGTATCAATATAAGCATACCAATAAATTTTTACTTTTCATTCTCACTGTTTGAATTTGAATTATATTATAACGTGCATTATGTATACCATGCGAAATGTCAGCTAATTTATATAAATGTATATTTATTATTTTAATAGGTCATTTTAAAGATCCTCAAGGAAATACTATAAGCGTTAAGAATCTTCGCCTTTTTATACAAGATGTTAATGCACAACCACCAGAACCCAGTATCGCGAGAAAAATGTTAAATGAAGCAGTTAGTTCTTCCATGTGCGAACATACAACCACCGTTCAAATTGGAACAACAGAGCTTGATATACCAGTATCGGTTCCTTGGTTTGAAGCATGGAGAGAAATGTTCTTGAGTGTTCAGTTCCCATCGGATCACGAGTTCACCAAACATTTTCTTGCTTGTATGATAGTAATTTCCACAGCGGAGGATAATCCGCTGGAGAAAATACAAACTATGGGTGCACAGTTACATCAAAACATACCTGGAAAATTGCCAAAATGGTTTAATAACAATACGCTTAGATATTATATCTTAGTACATGATACTTTACAGGATGATAGGAACAAGTATTTATTTTTATTTTTCTGTCGTTTTACATACAAAATTTTGTTTATATGAAAATGAATTGATTATAATCTTTATAGGGCTGAAAAAGTTTTTACCGAAATGAAAAATATTTATGGTGCTAATAATTGTTTCTTGTTACAAATGAATTCAAGACCACCAGGTCAAGTGGATGACAATACTCATTTACCAGATCCTTGGAGTCAATTTTTAATAAAACATTCAGAAGTGTCAGGTGGTAGTGAACAAAATAGTTCTCCGCGGACACCTGCCGACACCAGTGGTGTTTCTTCAATGCCAAATGAACTTACTACAGATACTGATAAGTATGTTGCATTTTAACATGGATTTTAAGAGGGAAGCCATACTTACGAAAACATGTGTCAACTGTGTTCTATGGTTCCTACCTTCATCTTTATTCTCAGTGCTAAGTTAATTTTATTTTTTTAAACGTGATGGACAAAAATTGTTTAAATATATGTAATTCGTTTATAGGAACATAACTAATATGTGTTTTCATGTGCTCTCCCTTTTAAAGTTTTGTGAAATATATAAGTAAATGTGAGTTTCGCATTTTAGAACAAGTCAGGCTGGAACACCAGTAGCTCCACAAAATTCTATACTGGTTTCTCCAGATCTGAATGATACTATTAGCATTTCTTCTGAGATATCAGAATCAACAAATACACATTTAGAGGTTGGACAAGAAGCTGTATCTGTAACAATACATCCTTTAAGTCCAACAGCTGACAAGTCGCAGTGCTCTGTGTTATATGGAAAAGGACAAATGATCAGTGATGCTCCAATAAATGTAAATGTTTGGGCACATTCTCCTAATTATGTAGCGACACAACATGGTGCTAAATTATCTACGCAAGATCTTGAAAGACTGCGAGCGTTGATAACAGAATTCTGTTTAAAAAGTTTATTACCATATGTGGAAAAACAAATTGGTTTGCTGAACGATGTAATTTCAAATAAAAAAGGTGTTAGTAGATCGCTTTTTAGCGCTACAAGGCGATGGTTTGGAACAAATAAACCTGGTATACCAGGACCTACTCCATCAAATGCTGTAATGTATGTTTATTAATGTTTATATATTATTTGATCGTATAACAGCAATTTGCATAGCAATAAAGTTCCAGCTTGTTTGGGTTTCAGTTATACAACAGAATCTCCAGAATTGCAGTTGCGTCGCTTAGGTGACTTATGTTTCATGTTTGGTCATTATTCACTTGCCTATCAGACATATCACAGTGCAAAGAGAGATTTTGCGGCAGATCAAGCTTGGCTTTATTATGCGGGTGCTCTCGAAATGGCTGCTTTAAGCGCGTTCATGCAGGGTGAAACTAATAGAAAAACTATTGAATACATGGATGATGCAATATTAACTTATTCAACCAGTTGTAAAATGCCTCAGTTTGCAACAAGAGCAACGTTACTCAGTGCAGAATGCTTGAAAGGTAGAGGTTTATACGGAGACGCTGCTAAACAATTAATTCGCATGACTAGTGAGGATTCCGATTTGCGTTCTGCACTCTTGCTAGAACAAGCTGCTTATTGTTTTATTGGGCCAAAAATGATGCGCAAGTATGCGTTTCATGCTGTTCTTGCCGGTCATCGGTTTTCAAAAGCTGGCCAAAGGAAACATTCGTTACGTTGTTATCAACAAGCCTACCAGGTATTCTTAGTTTCTTTTTAGTAAAACCATTAATACCAATTCATATTTCTACGCTTAGATATTCGTTATTTAGGTATACAGTGGAAGAGGTTGGTCATTAGCTGAAGATCATATACATTTTACAATTGGCAGACAAGCTGCATCATTAAAACAAGTCACCGAAGCAGTTAAAGCATTTGAGAAGTTATTAAATGTTTATAGTAAACAACCAGCTACTCAACAAGCTGCATTTTTACGTGAATTTTTACATATCCATAATGTAGGTACATGCAGTATTGTTGACCCTTTGAGCATTAAAGTTTTCAAAACTATAATGTTGAATATGACCCAATGATATTACTATCGTTTATAATGATACTTCATTGCTTTGAAAAATTTTCACTGTCGCAGTTATGTTTTAAAAAAAGCGAAACAAAGTAACATGGTTTATAGGAAAGTCATTATAACAGCACTTAGTTTCAAATTGAGGTCTGCAGAAATCCATTACAGTGGCACTTCATGTTCAAAGGGTTAATCGTGTACAGTTTTTGTATACATATGTACCAAATCCTACATACTAATTATGCATTGTAGGTACTGTTACAGGAAGGTTTATCAAATCAGCAAGAACTTCCTATTTTGCCGTTACCGCTAATAGATAGTAATAATATCAAAGTATTGTACGGTCCTATAGCTAAATCACACGAAGATAATATTCCTGCAAGTAATGTTTCATTTGATGTTGAAGAATGCGACGATGTAAGATGGTCGAAAATGGAAGAAATGTTATTAACAGAAGCTCAGGGATCACCACCTATGATATTCAAACCTACGATTGCGTTATATTCTGCAACAAGTAACAATAGTGTGAAACCAAATGCAGTACTAAACGAACCAGTGCATTTTTGTGTTGAATTATACAATCCGTTACATATACCGCTGCCACTGTCCAACGTGTCTTTGTTATGGTCATTTACTTCCGGGAATGAACAAATTACAAACGAAGTGAGATCATCAAAGAATTTGAAACCAGTAGAAACGCAAGTAATTGAAAAAATTATTTTGCAACCAGCTTCTAAACAAAATGTTATATTATGCCTTGTACCAAAAGAAGTAGGAGAGTTAAAGATATTAGGTTTAAGTTACGATTTATCTAATCCAACGCACGTAATAGATCCACCAGTCGTTAATCCAACAATGGCTATTAGTGGAAAAAGGTTATTTGAAATTAGAGGGCCTAAGTTAAAAAATGTTAAAGAAAAACCTGGTACAAATATGTATGGTGTAGATTATAGATTAGAAATGAATATCATTGAAAAGGCCCCCTTCATGCAGGTATATTTATTTAATATTTATATATTTAATTCTTATGCGTAATGTAGTTTACCAAAGGTTTACTTTTAGATTTTCTTTAGCAAATTGCCTTCGGAAATGTTATGCGGTGAAATTAAGAAAATAGACATTACATTGAAGAATGTAGGTAATTCACCACTGTCGAAAATTTACGTAGCATCGACGGATACTAAACTTTTTTCATTAGGTGATGATCACACAAATATGCAGGAAGGTAAATACGACTTCTATATATTCTATATTAATTGAAAATTATATTATTATTATTATTTTATTTATGATTTTAGAGCAAACGACAAAAAAAAGTAACAGACTTATAATGAAGATTCCATTATCATTTAATAATGATATATTAAATATTGGAGAGATGTATACAAGACCATTTTGGATTCAAGCGCCTCATGATAAAGGAATCAATCGCTTAGATTTGCTTTTCTACTATGAAAATACTGATTCGAAAAGTGTGATAAAACATCGACTTTGTAGGCACACTTGGCATTTTAATGTTTTGGATTCTATACAAATTAGTACTTCTGCTTCGAGAAGTGTATTATTTAAAGATGTTTCACCTACATTAAACTTAATAGTGTGCATTAAGAATGCAAATCAAATTCACGATCCAATTACGAATGAAATACTTTTATCTAAAGTGTTGCTTCAAAGTGATGTTTGGTCTATATTTAGCTCCTCTGTTTTATCAACAAATATTAAAATACAACCTCAAGAAATGTTTCATTTAATGCTCAAGTTAAGGAAAAAAGACGGAGGTGGATCAAAATTCTCTGATGTATCTCTAACTAAGGAAAACGATTCTATCGAATCAGACATGAATTATCCGTATATCAGTTTTATAGAAAGGAAAGATATTCCATCATTAGATGTCAATGAAAATGTAGCTGACGTACAACAATCGCAGCGGTTACCGCAAAAAATGGAACAAAAGACTTTGTCTGCCACTATGATACTAAATTCAACTTTAATTCTCAGTTGGCGGGCGAAGATAACTGAAAATGGAATTATTATGAGGCAAACAGTTGGTCAACATCATCTGGATATTGAATCGTTGAATACAATCTATAAATATCCCAAAGAAGTTCAAGTTGAATCAAACGAGTATGCTGGACGTTTGAAGATTTTTGGGCCAGATAGAAACGTACCCGATTCTTTAACTATGACTAATAAAGAGGAAGCCTCGGAAACAGAATTTTTGAAGAATATAATTTCTTTTTCTCTAAGTCACGATAGACAGATTACACATAATTTTAAACGAAGTCGATTATGTTTTGTTCCCGTAATTATGCACATACAGAATCATTTAGAATCACAAATTGATATCAAAGTCAATACAATAGGCACCAGCAGGTAAAAAATATATTTTAAAAACAATTTGTTTAAAATAGTAGTTCAATACAAAGTGACTTTACAATCGTAATATAATGGGACAAACGATATCTTGTAAAAAAAAATCGAAAATAGTGTTCCGTCTTTACCTTATTATATCACGATTGTAAAGATATCGTGCGGTATAATTAAGTATAATTTTCATTTATCACTTAAAGCTTAAAATCATACAGAGGATCATTAACATCTAAACACTTTCTCCTTATCGATATAAAGTCTTTGCTATATTTTTAATTTCTAAAGAAGGTCTTAAATATCTTTATATATTCTTTAAACAATTATATAAACTATCTGTTGAGACTTGAAAGAAGCTGCATGAATTTCTTTCGAATTATGTATTAACTTCTAATAGAAGGTGAACGCGTTGGACACATGTGACTTCTGTATGCACTAGTAAGGCAATGAAGAAATGTACGCACAATAAGGATTAATTTAAATTTATGAAGCATTCAAGTTTCAAACGTGAAATTTTTATTGATCGTAATATTACAAAATGTACTATTTCTTTTCAGTGAAAGTTATATTCCAAATATAAAAACGCAATTGTATTCCCCTCAAGCATCTGCATACTACAGATATGCTTGTCACTCAGCGATTTGTTCTCATATAAAACCGCTAACAAGGAGTACTGTAAAATTACAAGCTGTACTTCCAGCCCCTGGAACGTATGATCTAGCGGCGCGTGTAGAAGTTTCTGTAAGAGTTGTAAATACTAGAGAATTCATCTTGCAGAAATGGAAAATGGAAAGCATATGTATTATTAACGGTGATAGTAAATAATTAAAACGAACTATGGAGGTATTATTATTACTGTAATTACTACTACTATTAAATAGCATAACAAAATTTTATTCATACTTTGAAATCCTTTCTGTGTATTATGTAAATATGTAATGTTCACCAAATTATTGCTATGGAATCGTTGTAAAAATGTGATATGTATTACTTAATATTTATCTCATTTTAAGTAAAGTTACATGTTTTGTTTTTTAAATAGAGTAACTGTTTGTTCCAGCATGCATTATAATAACTGTTCGAAATGGAATAGTTATCTGTGAAAAGAATTTTGTAAATTACATTATAAATTATAAATTAATACATTAAATACGTCTTACATAAAAATTGTGCTTCGTTGTGTTACCTTACGTAAATATTACGTGAATATTGAAACTAACCGAAAGATTGTCATATTTTTTGGAACAGCATTTCATATCTTTTAAATCAAAATAAAGAAAGAAAACGTGTATAGACGTGTAGTCACGGAATGCTGTGAAAGGTAAATAATTATGAATAATCGATACATTTCTTACAACTAAAATTGTCGTCCTTATATTAGAATGTATAGCAACATATATTAATATGTTTATAAAATTATAGTGTAATTAAATACAAAAATAAATGTTTAGAAAAATAATTAGACCATGAATTTCATTATATAGTACATGGATTGACAAAAATGTCTTCATTTTTTGTTATAATATAACGTTTATATGGCAACATATAAGAAAATATGGAAATAAATCCATGAATGCACGTGGAATCTGAAAATTGACATTGTGAGTTTTTTGAAAGCAATTGCAAAAACATTTAATATATATTTATTGAATTGAATGTACTGTATTTATCATACGATACATTATATTTTACGAATATTGCATTTTTACTATATAGATAGTATAAAATGTAAATCTAAAAAAATATATGTATTGTAATTTACATGAATGGTACAACATACAAATTTTGAACAGAATGTTTCAATGAAAGAAACTGGAAGTGAAACTTCTCAATAATGAAATAATAAAAATACTGGACATATAGAAAATAATTCTTGACTAATGTAAGGTTTATATTTCAATTCCTGTAAAAAACAGAAAAAATTTTTTATTCAATTGAATCAAATTGCACAAAATTTGCATATTTTTATGTCCCAGATAACATTAATAATAGTTAAAACAAAATAGATATTGAAAGTTTTATAACATATATTTTATATTTTACGTAATATTACATGATTGCACAAAATATTTTTATACAAATAAGGTTACATAGAAACACATATATACATATAACAATAGTGATATTTTTCACATAACATTGTACACATTAAGTTAGATTTAAATTTTATATAATAATATCACGATAAGATTTAAATATTAATTCGTCAATATATAAGTATTTTTTCATTTAAATAACACTAAGAAGCAACAACTAAATACTGTTGTTAATTGAAAAAAATATATCATACAATTTTTTAAATAAGTATTTCAATATAACATATTTTTTGTTGTGCAGAACTATATGTTTCATTTGTATAAAAATTACAAATTACTTTTTATAAATTTCTACTTTCTTCTATTGTGTGTAGTTTTTCCATGCTACAATTTAGTACTTGTCTTTTATTAAAATATACAAAATATTAATTCATAAATATGCCCATTTGTAGTGATTTAGGAAAGTCTATTTATATATAGCAGAAATCTTTTTGTATAAAACTACGTTTTCTCCAAAAGCCATATATATAATATATAGTTTGTACATCTGTTCATATTTCAAATTATATATAAATTTTACTATGCTGATTTCCATATGCATATCGCTAAATTTCCAGCGCAATACATGTATAACAGATGTTTAAGTTGATAAGTAATTTCAAATCCATAGCCTTCACCTACGACTGTGTGCCAAGAGGCTCCGAATTTTTTATCCATTGTCTCTTTGATCATTCGAGAAACACTTTCATAATTATCCGCGTATTTTTCTGCCGCGGTGACGCACAATTCCATCGCTTCTTGTTTCATTTCATCTGTCATATCGCATTTCTAAAATAAGCATAATATATAGACAGTTTATTAAAAAAATGTACAAGATTTCTGTAATATATATTAATTCTTTAAACTAATGTAATATATGTATATATCAATCTATGTAACAGATATGTAAACATTATATTTTCGATAATTTGTAAAGAGATCTTAGTAATTCCTCTTATTCAAATAAATTTTGCTAATATACACATATATAGCAATATACTTTACAATATTTAAATTACTGTATAGTAAAAAGAATATGTAATAAAAATTATAAATATTATTTTTCGTATACTGACGTCTTCTATTGATCAAACGTTGGTAAAAGAAACTGAAATTTATTTTCAATGTATTTCATAATATAGTATGTGTAAATTACGTTCTACTTACTCTACAAAGAGGATACGTATGCAATATTTTAACAACATCGTCTTTCTTGACTTCAGTCATTTCTAAAATTATAACTTTTTATAAAAATAGCGTATCAGGTACTATTCTTCTGGTATAGCAATGAAGATATTGCCATCTTACAGGCGCACCGCTACCCTTAAACTACCACCCTCTACACCCTTATATCTCAGTGGTTCTCAAATAAGACTAAACTCAGGAAACAAATATTATTAAACATTAATATTCGAGGTTCTACTATTTGAGTACTCCAATACTCTATAAGGTTTAACAATAAATAATTAAGATTTTTCTTTTTTTTATCCTTACTTCATTATTAACAAAAAACACTGACGAACAGAGTGGATTCAGCGATCAAACTCCGGTTATAGTATTGGGTATTCGTCATCGACGAACCATTGGATTCGATCGAACAAGTAATCATTGAAACAAATGCGTTAAATGACTTGTGACTCGTAATTTGAGTAATAAATAATTCGTCTTATTTGTTCTAACTGTGTCCATCACTGATTTGTCTGTTCTAGTCCGCCGATGAATGCTTGACACTACTTCTGCAGTTTGATCACTGTATCTATTCTGAGGTTAATCAGGAGTTTCCGTTAATAATACATTAATAAAACTGACACTAACATATTCGCAAAAGAAGAAGTTGATTAAAATTACTGCTTTAAATTTTTAATAGACATTTAATAAACATTATTAAAAATTTTTTATTTATTCATAATCTTTAAAGTACACTTTTTTACATTGCATTCCTTTTCACATATACCTGTCTTAACATATTTTTTAAAACAAAAAACAAAAATTATTTTTTCTCTAAAAACTAAACAAAAGAAAGTACATTCAGATCTGTCTTATTTAGGAACATAACTATAAAGAGCTAAACAAAAAAAGTACATTCAGATCTGTCTTATTTATAAATATAACTAAACATAAACATCACATTAGTCATAACTGTAAGACATGTATATGTACAGATAAAACATAATATTTTACATTTTAAGAGAGGCCTCGGTTACCATAGAGAAGTTGTCACTTAAAATATCTTTTTCTGGAAAATCTTGATAATATGTATATACCGTATAGCGGTGTTTCCCAGCTGTAGGCTGATTATTCCTAGGTCTAAATAAATATATTGTTACAACAATAATAAATGTAAGACTAAAAAATTAATATCAACACTGAATGTGCAAATTACCTTTGTTCAGGACTGATATGATGAGTTTTTCTCCTCTTCAGTTTTGGGAGTGTCACTTCTGTAGCATCCAGATTCATGCTAGGTTCATGCTGTGATGTTAATGTAAATCATGCACTTAATAGTTTTATAAAACACCTTTTAACTTATATGGCGTGTGCTTATTTTATTTGAAAACAAGTAAATGTCGCAAAACTAGTAGATCATACGGAAACAAGTTTATATCGTACGATATTAAGGAAACCGCATCGTGCTAATATTTATTTCATCTTGAAATAAGTTTAAAAAATCCTGTAGAAATTACGTTTATATTTTTAAGTGAAAATTGTATTTTTTTTATTATATATTCTTATATCTGACACTAAAATGTTTTTACAACACTAGTAACTAATTTGTATGTACCTTCCGTATAAATCAGTATTGAGATATTAAATTTTTTAATTATGATATGTGGTCGGTATTGACGTTTTCTTGTATACATTGAGCGGTTATTGCTTCATGCGTTTTTAAATTTATTATAAGATAAAATAAATGTCGACATGACATGAAATAGTTTTCCATATTATCTATACATTTTGTGATATTTACATGTCCAAATAAAACAGACACACTGCATATTATTAATGAATCTCTTACCAAATTTTCAGTATTCATCGATCGCGTATTTCGTTTATCGGTTAAGTGCACTAAGGAGTTACATGATACCGGAGCGATGATATTAGCCTCATGTTTCTATCAAAATGAAAAAATTAACGAGTTAAAGAATCACAAATATTACCTACATAGTAACACTCAGTTAAAGTATTTGTTACGATAAGATATCTTTTCCATCGCTGGAACTGTTTAAATCTACCTGTATAGTCCCTCTAGTTTGTATTGTAAATTGTTTGGTATTGTTATTTTCTTTTATTTCATAATTGGTTGTAACCTTCTTATCCAATACTTTTGGTGAAGTCATATTCTGCAATTATAAAATTAAAAGTCTTTTTCATAAAGTCACATTTATTATATATATTATGCTAGTTAGTAACGATAAATACTTTTGATTTATTCGAATTACTCTGGTTATTCTTATCTTTTCTTTGTTGTTTTGCCTGTTTACTTTTATCATGATTGTCATGCGAAGAAGATACTAGAGAATCTTGAAAATTGCCAGGCTGATACACCATATCGTTTTCCACACATGAAATACGTTCGCCTAAAAAACAAACTCAAGAATAATTCAGGCATATACTTGTCATTTCTATAGATAGAAGAGAATTTCTTACCTGTCCAATAACTTAATGGTGGTATTATTCTTCTACCTTTGGAACTGACACCAACACTTATAGCATCTCCCGACATTGTATTATTTAATTTTTCTTCTGTATCTATAGAATTAATAATAGCAGTTTAGGCACAAGCAATTTGTTATTAAAAATGCCATCATTTATGTTATACATTAACTTACCACTTTGCAGTGATTGCCATGTTCTACAAAATTGTTCTATTCGGCTAGGACAACCATAACGACAAAGCTTCAACAATTTCTTAGGTATGTCTTCGTGAAAAATATAACACACAATTAATAAATAAAGTATAATTGTAATATGTAATATTTTAATTAATCCTTTCGTTATGGCAAAATTGTATGTTCAAAGCCCTAAATATGAATCATTTATCTAAATAATCTATGAGGAATTGCAAAATTGTAGCCAGTGTTGGAACCGGCAGGTCATCGCATAAATACTAAATACAGTAATGCCGATTTTAGTTTAACTAAATTCGGTTTCGGTTTCAGATAGTTTCCTCTTCAGAAATTAACTCGAACAGAGCGGCGTGGAATTTACAAATTGTTGCATGGATACTAAATATATTGAATATCAATAGCGAAAGGATTAAGTGTCATACTTTAATCACTAACCATGTTTCACATTCATGTCGCCGACTAGTTCATAAAATTCGTGTTCAACTGTTTCGATCAATGTTGGTGATATTCGACGAAGTACTATACCCGTTTCAAATCTTTTTTGCATAATCTGGCCAAGCTCGCTATAAAAATATAATACAGTTTATACTAAATTAATAATAAACAGATACGCATTTTATATATTTACTTTAACAATGTTCCTTGAAAGATTAAATGTAATCCTTGTTTAGATAAAACTTTTGGTGTCCAAGAAGATAATGACTTAGGTTTAAATGTAGCTTCGGAATCATTTCTTTCTGAAACTTCTAGAGCATTCATTGGTGAGTTTTTCGAATTAGTAGAATTGACATTAATTGACTGAACTTCTGCGTTTCCTTCAGAATGTTTATCCTTATAAAATACAGAATTTGAGTTCATTTTATTAATAACATCAGATTTTATAGGAGACCTTTTACGCATCAAGTTTTCATTTCTAATTCCATCATCTAAGTCTTTAATGATCTCATTTCCATTCTCAACTAGATCTACTTCTTTATTTTGTAAGAAATGTTGGGAATGTCTAGTAGTAGTTCCTCTATCAAAAGTGATTGTATTAATTATAGAAGGTTTAGCAGAATGTTCTTCAGACTGTTGATCATATGGATGATTTTGATCTTGTTCTCTAATATTTATATCTTGCTTTTCATTAGTAACATCAATAGAAGTATTTATATTTATCATATTACTCTCAGCTCTTTTAGCCACAGGAAGCATATATTCATCATTTTTTATTACACTGCACACATGTGTAGGAGATTTATGAATAATTGTTGTGCTTTTCTGTACGAAATGATCCTGCATTTCATGCATATTTCTATCAATTATAAAGTTATTCGATTTGTCCAATTTCCCTCTTTTTGTGGTATTGGATTCGATGTGTTTATCGATTTTATTTTTAGTAACTAAATTCATATAATTTTTTTCTTTTATATGATCTTTCTTATCTTCTATAATGCTAACGCTAGAATCATAATTTTGATTCATTTGTTCTTCTCTTACTTTACGTTTATGAGGTTTTAGTACAATTTTCCTTTTCTGCATTACTTGTTCTATCGATATCTTAGGAATTCCTGTATAAGTTTCACTTTCACCATCAGAATTACTATTTTTATTTTCCTTATTCATTTCTGCAAACATCCTTTTCCTTTGTAGCAAATTATGATCTGTAACTTTATTATCTCTGGAATTTTTCAATGATATTTCTTCTGACTTTGCATACTCTGAAGAATCATTAATCGTTTTACTCTTTCGTTTTTGTAACACATGCTTATTTTGTTTCAATCTTAAATCTTCAATATTAGGTACATTTTCTTTAATCAATTCATCGGAGAAAACATCATTTAAACGATCAAAAATCTGGGTAATTTTTGTAGTGTACTCTTGTGAATGAATGTTACCTGTTGCGTTATTTACAATGATGTTCAGTTTGTCGATTAACATGTTTGCTTTAGATCTAATACAGGAACAATTTCCACATGACTTGTGTAACTTATAATTTTCTTTATCATTGCTGTATTGACTCATGAAACATTCATTGTTCACATCACATGCACATGTTTGTGTGAATGAATCAGTTTTTTTATAATTGTCCAAACTAGAATTTTGCTTGGCTTTTGTTTGCAAGATATAGGTATATTCAGAATTAAGTGGTATTTCACATGCACTTGACTTTTTATGACAATTCCTGTCTAATGCTTCAGGTGAAGGACTGTTTGTGTCAAATGTGATATCGCTTCTTAAATCGTTATCACTGTCTGTAACAAAAGTAGGCCAACGAAAATTTTTGCTACACCCTTCTTCAACAAATTTCTTCCAGATTTGATGTACGTTTTGCCAGTCATCAGGAAATCCATTGTAAAATTTGTCTTTAACATATTGTGGCAATGCTAAAATGTATTAAATAAACTTAAATATATATAGATATGCAAAATATAGTTAAATATAAAATATTCTTACCATATTCATCATCAACAATATTTCCTTGCAAGTGATACAGATGTTTACAAATAGATTCAATGTTAGTAAACGTCAATCTCTTTCTTATAGGTTTGCTTCGAGCAATTTTTCCACTAAAATAAATAATAAGTGAGCATCAAAATACTAGAATGATTACAATTCTATAATTATGTACTGGCAAAAGATGTTAAAGCAAAAATGCTAATTTTTAGTCAACACATTGACTTAGTAACTTTCACCAATATATAGGAATTCTATATTGTGTATATATCTTACCATTCTAATGTTCCTTTAATAATCAGTTGGCCTTGTTCATTTAACATGACTTTCCATTTTGTAAAAGTTGTACCATTTCTATTTTGAAAATTATCAAGAGAATTTTGTGGATAATTAGAAGTACTAATATATTTCCCATTGGTATTAGGAAACTTGTAAGTTTGTTTCCCCTTGGGTGATTCAATACTAACGTCAGAAATAATGCATGCATCTTGTGGAAAAGATTTTGTAACATTATCTGTTACCATGTTCTTTAATTTCTTAGAATTGTGAAAGTGATTACTACATTTAGGTGGTGGCATCATAAGACAATCATTTTGAGAGTCACTTCTTGTATTAAATTTTTTCATGCTAGATGTAGCTATTGTTATATGATCACCATTGATCCTATTTTGTTTTGACATAATATTCTTCAGATTATTGCCTGATAAAATTTCACTGTCGATTCTGGAGGTTTCTGAAAAAGAATCCTTGCTATCGAAATCAAACGTTTCTGAATTAACGTTAGAAGCGATAGGAGATATAGCTAATGATCTGGATTTATTTTGGCTTCTATTTTTTTTCCTAAGCGAAGCTAGTTTTAAAGATCTTTCCAATCTCTTATATCGTTCTTCTGCTTGTACATCAGCAAAATTTACCTATCCAAATACATAGATAAATTTTAAGTTAGAGGAACAAAGAAAGAAAAAGTACAAAAATTATTGTTAATAAGATACTCAAGATATAATTACCTCAGTTATATGTTCCATTTGAAGCTACTATTTAAGTAAACTTAGTAGCTAAATAATTTGTTGACAATGCGAATATATATGTAGTATTTAATGTTAATAGTTGATTATCTTTTGTATCCTTAAAATTTACTTCTATTACTTATTTGTTGTTCTTGAATTTACCTTTCAAATTTTGAGATGTTAAATCTATCCATATATCTAATTTCTCAATTTCATTGTTAGATTTGTACTAACTCTTGTTAGCGTCCGTTTAAGACATCCTGCACGAATTTGAACGTTATGTGTAACCGATTTGAAAGTGGTTCTCAAATAAATTTATGGTGAATACGTATATATATACGTCCTCTTAATTCTAGTGAACTTGGGTACGATATGTAACAATAACCCAGCTCAGATTAGCAGCTGTTCAATAGAAAGTTATGCTTTCTAGTAATATCATTTTTCATTAGTCTTTTTTATTAATACCAGACGAGAATTTTATGTTAGAATTCAAGGTTCAAGTTCAATTTCAATCTTTATTGTTCTACGACATTTGATAAAAATCACATAATTTATTCAGGAATTAAGTATGTCACTAGAGTAAGAGTTGGGATCCCATAAAACCTTTGATCGTAACTTGTTTTATTTATAAATCAAGAAAAACCGAATGTCAGAACTAATCTAACCTAACCTGAGGAAATGCAATATTTGTTTAATCATCGTTGTAATATCTTAAAAAGTTGAATAAAGAATACTTAACATTGTTACAACATAGTTATTATACAAGTAATTCTATTACGGTACTATTGATACTGTAAGTAACATATTGAATCTTTGAAATCACTGATTAATATTGCACAGAATATGCTATAAATTTATAATTTAATTTAATCATGACTCTTAGAAATTCAATTTACTTTTTTTTAATTTACTCTATTTAAATAAAAACGACTATTTTATATTGTAGTAAAACATATAGAGAATTTAAATACTAATAAAAATAATGATTTATTTTGTTTGAATAGTTATTTTGGATAAAATGACATCGAGATTTAGTGGAGCATTACAAATTACAAATTTAGACGATTTTATTACACCTTCTCAGGTAATTCTTATCATTTTTCTTTTGTATACAGATAATTTTTTATTATAAAATTTTACAATTCATCATGCGTCCCTATATTTCATTACAGGAATGTATTAAGCCTATAGAGATTAAGGCATCAAAAAATAAAATTGGTTCGAAAATAAAAATTGAAGAAGATGGAACACCTGTAGCATTAAATGAGGTGAATTGTTAATTACATGTATTTGTATAAGTTTTGTTACAAGTTATTTTACGGCTTAATTGTTATACATTCATTAGGCTGGGCAATTTGAAAAATTACAAAAAGTTGAAATCACACTTGCCGATTGTTTAGCTTGTAGTGGTTGCATTACATCTGCAGAGAGTGTGTTAGTTACACAACAAAGCCAGGAAGAACTAATGCGAGTGTTCAAAGAGAAGGTGTCTCAGTCTCAGGTAACAATTAGGATAACATGTTTTTATATTACATGTAGAAAAAAAGTTGCATATGGAAAAACATGTATATTTTATATATATATACATTTTCTATAGAATGAAGATGGTACATGTTCGTTGTTCATAATAGTGAGTATTTCCGTACAAGCAGTATTATCTATAGCGGAACGTTATAGTCTTAATCCAGAACAGGCACTAAATAAACTTGCTGGATATTTTTACCAATTGGGTGCAGATATAGTTTTAGATATGACTGTAGCTGATGATTTTGCTCTTTTGGAATCAGCTAAAGAATTTGTTGAACGTTACAAAATAGCTAAAGGGGGCATAAAGAATCAGTTACCTATGTTATCTTCTTCTTGTCCAGGTAATTGGTGCAGTATAATTTAATAGTGCTTCAATTTTTTATGTTATAGGCATATAAGAGGGAAGAAAGATCTAAAGGAAATATAATTAATGAATATGATGTTTTTTTTAAATTAATTTTTAAATTAATCTTTTTTTAAATAATTTCCTGTATGCTTATGAATTCATACGAAAATCAAATATTATTTATGAACCTTGACTAGTATTTATTTTTTATTATAGGTTGGGTTTGCTATGCTGAAAAAACACATGGCAATTTTATACTTCCATATATAAGTGTTACAAAGTCCCCTCAACAAATTATGGGATCATTAGTTAAATATCACTTAGCTGAAACTATGGGTCTCTCACCCGAGCAAATCTATCATGTAACACTTATGCCTTGTTATGATAAAAAATTGGAAGCATCTAGAGAAGACTTTTATAACAGTGACAAAAAATCCAAAGATGTAGATTGTGTTATAACTCCAAGTATGTATTTAAAATTTCAGGCTTATTACATAGCTATGTTATGTTTACATAAATTATACGTATCTTTTATAGTTGAACTAGAACAAATATTCAATGAGTATAATGTGGTAATAAATGAAATAAATGAAATGGAAGTTAAAAAATCTTTTATATCACAAATTGAAAATTTGAAAAGCAAATTATATGGACATAGTGGCTCGGGATCTGGTGGTTATGCAGAATTTATTCTTCGTTATGCTGCAAAACATTTATTTGATGAAACAGATATAGCGGTTGAATTTAAAAGCTTAAGAAATCCTGACTTTCAAGAGGCAGTTTTCCAAAAAGATGGTCAGGCACTTTTAACATTCGCAATTGTTAATGGGTTTAGAAATATACAAAATCTTGTGCAAAAATTGAAACGAGGAAAATGTCCATATGATTATGTGGAAGTTATGGCCTGCCCCTGTGGTAAGTTTCTAACAATTGAGGGGTTGGATCAGGGATTGGGTCAGAGGTTCAGTTACTACTACTTTGGAAAAAATTAAGAACAAAGTTTAATGTGATCTATGGCTGTTATTGTCAAATATTAAGTGCAGACAGTTTTACTTTTTAATACAAAATTTATCAATTTTCATTCTATCAATTTAAGATACTTTGAAATAATGTTTAATGATCTATCTGTTTCTTACTATTCAAGCAAAGGTAAAATGTCCTATGTATTATACTCTTAAATATCCAAAACAGTTAGTTAAAGAAATTAAATTAAAGACTACAAAATATTACTTCACGCATTGTACCTTTGAGTTAATAGCAGTACTAAGAATTACAAAATAAGTAGAAAGATTAACTCTCATCTTTACTTAATTGATCCTTCAATTGCTATAACAGAAATAATATATTTTAATTGTAAAATTTAATTTGATTACTAGGTTGTCTTAATGGAGGAGCACAAATTAGACCATTAAATAATATTCAACCCCGTGAACTAGCAATGAAGTTGGACTCTTTATATCGTGAACTTCCACAAAGTAATCCTGAAGAAAATCCAGTAGTGCAGACATTGTACAAAAATTGGTTAGGAGGAGAGTATACAGATAAAGCTTTAGCCTATTTCCATACAGAGTACCATGAAATAAAGAAAATAGATACAGCTTTAGCCATAAAATGGTAATTATACAAAATTGTATAGGCTAGAAATTTTGTACATAATTTTTATTGTTAATATATATATATTTGAAACATATTGTTATTATTTAAAGAAGTGTAAAATTAACTTTTTGATTAAAAACATAAAAAATAAATTCTATAAACATAGAAATTTGATAATTACAGTTTACATAATTACTTAATGATACATAGGTACGTTCAACTTTAAGTAATATGAAAGGATATGTATGTATAAAGATCTTACATAATAATAAATTAACGTTTATTATTTAAACAACAAATTTATTAGATATAACTATTTCACAAAACTTGAACATATAGATTTAACAAACAAAACATATTTCTCTTTATAAAATAATAATCTTATAATTAAGTTTATTAAGTATAATGCTGAAATGTACAGTAAATATAAAAACTTACATTGATTGTACCGATTACATTCTATCATATTTATATTGCAATTTGTTGAAAGTACAAAAGATTGTCTTTTATAGTTGTTCACATTAGTTAATTGAATAACCTAGTATGACTAGTGACAAATATTAAGAAGGCTTTTAATAAAATTTTTCACAAAAAGATATTAGTTTATGTATCTTTTTTTAATGGTGCAATAGAGTATTTTATACATACCTTTCTATTTTCTATTGTATATGTATGTGTGTTTATTTAATAGAGTAATAATTTTATTTTCATCGCTAAATACTAATCCAAGGAAACACTTTGTGAGACAATGTCTTAACTTAGAAGGCAATATATTTTAAGTAATACTGATCAAATAATTTTAATAACTATAAACAGTTTAGAATATGTACATTGCAAATATCAAAATTAATATCATGAAATATTGGTTTTAAAATGCAAGTTATTATAGATAAAACATTTATAAAATAAAAATAACAATATATATTATTATGTTAAATTAACAGATTTAAAATTTGTTTAAAATTCTAATTTATAATATCAACATAACGATTGTATTAAAAATTTATACAGACATTAATAGTGTATTATGCATTCAAAATTGAGCTGCTATTTACTATTTTAACATGCTACAATCTTCTACTTTTATGAGTACACAATAAAAATTCAAGATCATAAATATTCAATCGAACAATTGTGTATACAATATATTGACATAAATAGAATAAAAATAATTATATTCTATTCTTTTGCACGGGGAAGTTTGTTTTTATGCAACATTTATGAATTTTAATTTTTTACTTTGTTTTTTCAATTCCCTAAACTTGGAACTTTTCTATCGATGAACTATTGTCACTTTAATTTTATAATTTATTTTGGCCTGAAGCATTGAATACACTTAGCTTAAATAAATTAGAAAAACTTTTAATTACCTAGAATTTTTGTTATCTAACGATTTTTCATTTTCATTCATTTCTGTTGACTCTTCTTTTTTGAAATTCATTTCTGTGTAGCCATCTTCAATATAAGTGATGGTATCATGATCCGAATTTATTCCCTCATTATTTGAATATGTATTTATCAACCATCCTTGATTACTATCTATTTCTCTTGACACAACCAGAAATAATTCCTTTTCCTTACTATCTATCTGGTCCTTTAGATACACAAGTAAATCATTTTCCTGGTAACACATTGTTAGTAAAAATTTAATACAATCATTGAGATTTGTTTCGTACAATTCAATAAATAACAAATTAACTGACCTTTCCAATAAGTTGTGGAGAATCAAGTTTTGAATCGAGATTATAAAATGCGCCATGAATTTTCTTCAGTGCAATCCAGTGCCTCCTTTTTAAGGGCAGTAATACGAATCCTAATTTATATTCTGTTGGTACATTTAATATAAAACCCTCAATGTTATCTAAACATAGACATTTGGGATCTCTGAAAATGTTTCATATGCAATATTTACCTAGCCTTTTGTGTTAATATATTGTAAATAGGAGATATGAATTAATGTATTTCGCATACAATAGTATATCATTCACAATATATTAATGTATTACTGCTTATATCACTTGTACTAATTGATAAAAACCTGCGTTTATCAAACCAAACTGCTTCACGTCCTCTTCGTTGCAACGCTGCCATAATAACATTAATATCATAATTACCAAGTCCTAACAATGATTTATGTGGATTAATCCATACATCTGGACTTAAGCTATAACAAATTTGATCTAATTCTTGTTTACTAAATCCTCTTTCTTGAAATAAATTATTTAATGCGTGTAGTGCGCAGAGCTCCTTTACCTATGGTAGTAACAATTATACATATAAATTTATGCATATAAATTACTATCTTTTCATACATTTTTTATTAAAAATATAAAATTTGATAAATACTTGTCTTTCATGGTATATAGATCCAGTCATATCAACTGATGTATTTGCAACCATTTTATCTACATAATTTTTGTTATATATTATTCCATTAATCAATCATTTGAATTGTTTATAAAAAGATTTATCATGTGTAAAATACAGCAAATTTCACTTTGGTTTACTAGTCATTGATAACCTCTAACATCTAATAACGAAACGAACAGGCTCTGTTATTTATTCAAAGCTAGTGGAAAACAATATCAAATAGCAAACAATTGCTGTCAACCTCAGTAAGCAACAAATACTGTCACTTGTGAACGTATAATCCAATGTTACGATAAATCAAATTTTATTTTCAATAGATATCAGTGTAGTAATATACCCCTCGTTTACATTTCATTCATAACTATATATCAGATACCTTGATTACATTTTTTTCTATTGGCGAACGTGGATATTCAATAGTAATACATAGTCCGATATAAAAAAATAATTTGAACCTACTATTCTTATTTGAACTAGAAACTCCGATACGTTGATTGGATATTCTTCAGTCAATGATATTTCACTGGTACTACAAATTGTAAATATATTTGCTATGCGAGATTTGTATTTTAATATTTGTGAATGAAACAATCGATTTTCTGAATACCTTCAATTATATTTAGTGTAATATATGTTGATTACATCAAATTAAATTAATTGGTTACAAAATTAATAAACTATTCTATGTCCATTTGGGACATCTAGTAAACCATAACAAAACCACGTGATTCTTTCATGAATGTAACGAGGATCTATACGATTCTTAATTGTGTTCATTTCTTTAATAATCAGTAATTTACTTAAGAATGTGTAAGAATCAAGATATGTATATGTCATTCTTACATTGTATTTAAAATAATAATAATAATTTGATAGGATTACGTACACATAGAATAGGATTATGCTTTGAAATTGTCATCAGCTTTTGCTCGAGATTATAATTTTAACAAGAAAGGATCTAATGACAAGTTTATCGTCTGGTTAAATCCATTGACATTGTGTGTTTTACTATATGTTTGAATAAACATCAAATAACATACGAATATATCATATTTATCTATTAGGTATGAATACATATATTATCAATTAACAACATTGTTTTGGTCAATCTATAAAGGATATTCTGTGATTAATTAATTTATATGTATATAGTAAAATGTGGAAATGTTATGAAATACGTATTAAAAAATTATATTACTAATAAAGTCTAAAATATGTTAGTTAGTTTTAAAAATTTCCATATATTCCCAGAAAATGATGTACTTTAAATGAATCTATAATGGAAATCGAATATAAACTTCTGAGAGAAATAGATTGTAAACAAGGGGCTGTCAGAGCTGTGAGATTCAGTGGTACGTAAACAATTTTTTTATGAAAATACCTTTCATTCAACAATGATGATTTCTTATTGCTAAACAGCATTGATTTATATTTAATGATGTTTTATAGTTGATGGTGCTTATTGTTTAACTTGTGGATCTGACAGAAAATTAAAGTTATGGAATCCTTATAGAGGTGTTACTTTAAAGACGTATGGAGGACATGGAGATGAAGTAATGGACAGCAGCGCATCCTGTGACAGTAGTCAAGTAGTATCTTGTGGTTTAGATAAATCAGTTATTCTTTGGGATGTAGCAACAGGATCTCCAGTTCGTCGCTTAAGAGGTCATGCAGGTGCTGTTAATACCGTAAGGTATGTTAATAATAATTTTTATACTTGTCCATACATAGAAGCACTTATATATCCTGAATAATATTTTTTTTCATAAATACATGATTTGTTTTGTAACAATAGATTCAATGAAGAATCAACTATGGTAGTTTCTGGATCTAGGGATAATTCAGTTATGTTGTGGGATGTGCGTTCTAAGGTATTAGATCCAGTGCAATGCTTAAATGAGGCCAAAGATTCTATTTCTAGCGTTAAAGTATCAGATCATGAAATTCTAACAGCATCATTCGATGGAAAAATACGCAGATATGATATTCGTGTGGGTGAAATGTATGCAGATTACATGGGAGGTTGGTAGATATATTTTTATAAACATAATTATAGTGCATGATGGGTCTTTCATCTTTCCACTCTTAATTAGTTAGGACTGTTTGCTTATAATTAATTTAAGTTAAATGGTTTTAAATGAAGTGTCAAAATTAGACACTATTAGCAAATTAGCCGTTACTTAGACAAACTATTAAGGAAAGCAATTATGATTACAAATGTTAATAGCCTTCCTCTTCTGGATATACTTTAGTATCGCATGACGTTTTTGAACAAGTTATGTGATTTAGTTGCTTCGCATCATATAATGAGTAAGCATAGCATATGTTCATGAAATATAAAAATTATCATTAAATATATTATTACAGATGCAGTAACGTGTGTTAGTTTCACAAGAGATGGTCAATGCATAGTAGTTAGTTGTGCTGATGGTGTAGTTAGATTAATGGATAAAGATTCAGGGGAATTGCTCGGAGAATTCACAGGTCACGTGACGAATAATTTATGCTTAGAGTCAAGTGTTGACACTCAAGACACCCGTATTCTTTCTGGATCTGCAGATGGAAAACTATGGATTTGGGATTTAGTTTCTCAAAAAGTAGTTGCAAAACTTTCAGGATTTAAACCCACTAAGCACCCTATAGTTTCATTAAGTGTTCATCCAGAAAAAAATTATTTCTTAGCAACTAACGGGCCAAGTGTATTAATGTGGAGTACCGTATCAGCGCAGGAGTAATATTTTTATAACAAAGTTTGTGATTACAATTTTTGTATATATCATTTTATTCCAAGTATCCATCGTATATATCAAAAATTAGAGCAATTTTATACATTACTTTTGATACATTAAATAAACATAAAAAATTCAAGAGCAGTTGTATTAATCATCTTTACATTATTAATATACTAATTACAAATATTCTTAGAGTTTCACTATGAGTTTCAGCGCATGAATTCGATTAAGAAAAAATGATTTTTTTTACATAGAACGATACATTCAAGTTTATCATTGATAAAAATATCTCGATGATTGTTGCACAGATATCATTCACCTGTTTATTAAACGGATAGAATGCAGGTTAGGTTAAGTTGGGTCAGCACGTATAGTTAAAGAAACAGGCTATGAATACATACATACGTAGCGTAACGTTAACAAGAAGAAGAGACAGAGAGAGAGAAAGAAAGAAGGGGACAAACAAGAGGGAGTACTTGCGCGCGCAGGTGGCGCGATACCGGTGCGTCAGAATTAGTGGTCGACACCATCTCGCCCGGGAGAGGGGAAGAAAAAGAGAGAAAGAGAGAACGTTTCTGTATAGGGAAGAGAAATAGAGCAGCTGCGCAAGAGGAAGAAAGTACAGCGGGTTCGTATCGCGAATGAAAAAGACGGAAGAAAAGAGGAGCGAGAGATATATAGCAAGAGACACGGAGGTGCTTGCACACGGGGCGGGCCTGCCAGTCTCAACCACTTCGTGGAGTGCACTTTTTATTCTGTATTCGAGCACGTAACCACTCTGAATTGTTGGCTGTTTGCACGTATATGATTGAGGATCTGTGACTCGCCCGATGCAGAATAAAGACTGTTGGACCGCGTGGTCTTACCAGACTTTGATAACCAGTCAGTACAGCGTGTGTGAAGATTGTTGTTGTTGTTGATCGATCTCCCGGCTTGCCGGCTGTCAAAGTCAACCGAAATATCAGAATTCGTGACATAAAAGACAGCGAACAGAAGGCAATTTTGAAAATCTCGGTGTCAGTGGTAGTGTCGAAGAGTGGTGGTGGAAAAGAGCGAAGGAGAGGAGTGTGCAAAGAGGGTTGTTATGGGGCGAAGCTGTCGTCGTCTGCTGCTACTATCACCGCTGTATTTGCTGGCTGTAATCGGCTTTCTCGCAGCGGCTGATGCTTTCTCCACTGACAGTAAGTTACATTTTCTTATTGATACGTAAGGGAGGAAAAAAAAAGATTAATGGGGACGTTATCATTGAAAATGTACTCAAGCTTACGGTATTGTTAATTGATAAATTACGTATGGGTTGTGCCATGCGCCGATATTGCTTATATAATCGACATGTTTTGCGTAAATTTTCAATGAGAATTTTTTACAAATTGACCAACGTAGAACGCGGGAAAACAGGATAGTTAATGGTATAAAAAAATTATTCGACGTATAAGCTCAATATCTAGGATCTCTGCGAAAGGGATGCTGGTGGTGTAAAAGTGCGTTAGCTGAAAATAGGGGAAGGCCGCGATAGATGGAAGCACGTGAAGATCTTACCACTTTGTGCTTCTCGTTTAGCATTTATTTTTGTCCTGCCTGCATGTGTTGACATAAAGAATCGAATTTTTTATATTATTTGTATCATTTTTAAGAATTGCTTTACATGAAAGCGATATGTATATATATATTTATTTATTTGAGTAAAAGTTTAATGCCTTTTTAAAATGATGCGATAAACGCAACACGATCAATTAATAAGATTAAAAAAATCAAATGCTTTCTCATTTTCCCTTTCTTACTGAGGCACACGAGAAAGGGAATTATTACCATGCATTATACATTAAACAAACATTTTACGTGCGTTTTATTTTATCTAACAATTATTAATTTACGATTATAATCTGATCATACATTTACATTAATCTTATAATCTTTCATTGTTTGAAAAACTCTTTATGATCCTTATAATAAAATAGTGTAACGAATAAGTTATAGATTTTCAGTCTAGGTACAAAGATCTTGAGGTTTTATTGTAGTAAGAATGCCTTAAAAAAACTATCATAAAAATAAAACAAAAAATTGTTGATGTTGAAGTTAAAATTATATACTATAATAAATTTATACGAGTTTAATGACGATTAATCTAACGCTTTTTTGCTAAAATGTTAAAGCAAGAAGATTTAATTTGTTTTCTTACTGTTAGTTTCTGAGAATTTTTGTAGAAAGGACCCACAGTTGATAGTACAAATGGAAAGGAAGTTAATATCCGTGTTCACTTGATAATGCAGTTGACAATTGTCTTCAATATTGTAAAATGTGTGTAAAGGAAAGGCAAATTCGCGTTCAAATGTATAATATAAAAGGACATTATTGTTTGTTTTTTCGTCTCTTTAATAATTTAAACGGAGAAATATGAAAACTGAATTATTGTAATCACATTTGCGGCAAAGGTATCATCCAAATTTCGAGTACGCATTTAATATTTTTCGTTCATTACTGTCGTTTTGAATCTTGTTTGTTGAAACTAAAAAAAGCAAAAAAAAATAAATCTCATTTTATTATTAATGTCTTTCAAAAATACTCATCGGTGCGAACATCCGCATTCTAGCAACTAATTTCACGACATGGAAAACAAGTTGATATGATTCATATAAAAAAATATGTATACATATTTATATTTTTATATTTTCTTAGCTCTCTTGAAACTTTTATGTTTAATATGTAATTCACTTGTATGATATCTCGTGTACGATAAGTTTCTTACGTATTAGATACAAACGCAATATGCTGTGTTTGGATTGACACGTTGCACTTTGTATTTTATGTTGGGAATGGTAGATTGTTCAATAAAATTTATCGTAACTAGTGCAAGAAACGATTAATGCTATTATTAATATGTTGGCCTTGTTTAGCTATTGAAAACTGCATGCAAATTCTGATAATTTGGAGTAATAATAGGAAAATATGATAATGAACAATACCAGCGAGAGTAATAATGTCGATACTATAACTCATCATTATTACGTGTTTCATTTTTTTATGTCAAGCTGCAGTGGCAAATTGCAATTAATATTGTAACCAAACACGCCAAGTATCAATCATTAATTGGACAATTATTGCGAGTAATGCTTAATAATATTTGTATGTCAATTTTAATGCAATTAAACTTAAATATTGCAAATTTCTTAGCAAGTATTCGGATTGCCGTGATTTTATAGTAGAATTGAAAATACTTACAAACGTTTAAATAAAGTTTAGCACAATATTTCAATGAATTTACTGATACAAATACGAACGATAATTTTGATCTTACTTGTATCATTACCAAAAACGTTAATCAGTATTCAACGGCTATCCAACGGGTTTGCGTCAGTAAGACCAAGATCGTTACTCGTTTGTAAAATGATCTTATAAAATTCAAATAATTTTTAATTCCGTTCAAAGTTATGACAAAAGTAAATGAATGAAGAAAAAAAGCAACGTGTAGTAACACATATCGTGCAGGCACAAAGTTTAATAATGACATAATATTATACATATACGTTGATGAAGAGCAAACGTAAATATTTTTCAATCTTTTCTCTTTTTTCCTGCATTTCTTTTTCCGTTTTGTATGTCTTGCTTTTCAATGCAGTGGTATTTCATTTCCTTTCATTTGTTTTGCTTCAGGCAAGCCTTGTTCTTTAAGGCAATTTCAATGTGCAAATGGTAAATGTATACCGATTCCGTGGACCTGCGATAGAATGAACGACTGTGGAGACAATTCCGACGAAACTACCCAGGATTGCAAAGGTAAGCGATGAGACTCATATTCAAATACATGGGTGCGTTTGTACGAACGATGGCCAGGTAATACAATTTGTTTTGCAAGCAAAAAAACGAATAAAAATAAAAAATACGCTCGCATGTTTTGCTCTGTCATATTTTATTGAATGCAAGAATAATGTTCAATGAAAAGTATAGGTTCAGTCGTTCAATTATTGAGGGTTCAGTTTTTTGTAAACAGTTTTATTTAAATTTATTATGTTGTAAAATGTTTGATCGGAAGCTCGTATGTTAAGTTCGAAATAAGGTTCGCCACGACGTGACTGATCTAGACCAATACAAAAACAGATTTTGCAATCCCCTCTTACGATCAAGTTAGCCACTTGCGCGCGTGAACCTGTTTATTGTGTCAATTATTTTGTTGACAAACAATATGTGTATAACACTGTTTGCTGTGTGCAGTTAATATGTCGGATGGCGATATATTTAGCCAAGTAACGCGAAATTATATCTATTTAAAGCAACGTTATATATAGTGGCTCCTTGGCCGTAAAGCTTGAAGTTGTGGCCAGGGATTAATCATCTTAATTTGTTTACGGAACTTCTTAATATTGTCGTATTGCCACAATTTAGTTATATCTTTAACGTGATAAACGTGTCGTTGATAAATTTTCCGTGTAAAACAATTGATGATATTGTTATACTGAAGAATCGGTTGATTCAGTTAAAATGATGATTATTTGTTACGGTGTACGGCACGAGAAGTAGAATTTCAATTTTGTTGGACGCATCAAAGTTAGAACTGCTGGAGAATTGTTTCAAAGGAGGCCAAACTATTTGTCACCGTGATATTGATATATTCACTTGTAATATACATATATGGTGTAGATCTAATGTATTGCGACATCCATGGATTTTTCTACGATAAACTCCTTTCCAAGAAGTATCTATTGATAATTAACTTCGCCTCGATCAATATGATTAGACAGTACAGGGTAAATGTCGTTTAATGTGTTAGTAGTAGGACATTGATTCCGAGCCCCTGTTGGCAAGCAACCCATTATACACAGTTGTATAACCTGGTTGTATCTACGAAGGATGAATCTACGAAGGATGAATCTACGAAGTCCCAATGAGATTTTGGTTTAATCTACGAAGTCCCAATGAGATTTTGGTTTAATCCGACGAATAATTTAGGCTTATAATAACTACTATTTAACCACATCTGTGTTCACGGACAAACGTTACTTATCAACTGTTTGTGTACCTTTGAAGTGACCGATTTCGATTTTTAAGTTAACTTGCGTACACGTCGTCATTCATTGCCCGTATAAAAGCATAGCTTAATTACAGGGCTTAAGGATCAGGAAATCGTGCAAGTATCACGCGATAATGGGTGGTTCGGTTACTAACGTTTATTTTATGCAACGTGACAGGAACAGTACGGTCGAAACAGGAACAGTTACAATTTCAAGGAAATGAGAATAAAAAAAAAGGAACATGCGAGGCAGGATGATAATTGTACTTAATAATTTTATGAATACGAGATTACAGGTATGGTTGTGGAATTTCTGTAAAGATTCTAGAAAAGGCTGGCGTCCTTGTTTGCCCTACGAGTTTTCTTTCGTTCTGATATACGAGTATCGGTAACACGTAGGTTCCCAGCGATCTTGCATCAGACAGGTTAGCGTTTCTAATGTACTTTTTTTCTAGAGCCGCCAAGAGGCTGGCGAGTTTGTGGTGGATCGCTCTGGTGTCTCAGATCGATCACTAGAAACAGTTTATAGGAACCTGTGTAGCAGAAATTTCTCTTAAATGACCATATTAGAAATAAATTTAGTCTGGAATGAACGGTGCACAGATGGAAAATTTAATATACTGTTTCGCTTCCTTGTCTGCACCATGTAATCGGATTGAAAAGGAAATATTATTATAAAATTAAATATTACATTTTTCAACATATGACGATTAATGTGCTTAATTGCTAAGTTGGCAAATAATATCGCGAATGCCGGAAGGAGATAAACGTGTGTAGATTTATCAGGGGTTGAATACGAACGTTAAAATGTCGAGGTGAGGTGCCCATGGCGAACTCTGGGGGGCGGGGAAAAAGACTTGGAAAAAAGAACAGTAAAATGTAAAGCATCGTTGAAGAAACCGGACGACAGCTATAGAAGCAAGCATTTCGTCTGGTCTTCTCGGAACATGTTGATCATTTACACGCGAACTTCGTTTTTATCTTTTTGTGGATCATTTAACTGTATAATTTTTAAAAAGTTCGTCAAACCGATTTTTCTTATCTTTTTAAACCAAGCTTTTATTCACTTTACATATTGAAATCAATTTTTTTTCTGTAATCCATCCACCTATTTTCATCGCCTTCCTCCTGGAATAACTGTCCTTTTATTTTATTGATGTACTTACAATACAGATATTTTCGCAATATGTACTTTCTTTTGTCAGATAAAATCTGTAGAGCAGTGGAATTCATTAATTATCGGAGTAATTTCCAACTTGAAACGCTGGAAGATGGTCGTTTCGCGCATATTCTTCGATTTGCTCGTCCAAATAAAGTACCGCGCGATGTTTGATTCCAAATTAGCCAATCTTACTTTATAAGTCTTTCAGGTTGACTTCACCATAGATGCTTCTCTTATAACAGACTTCGTTACCTTACATTTCACGATTGAGAACCACGGATAACTGCGCAAACTTTACCTTGACTACCATATCACGTTTTATACAATATGATTTTCATTCTAATTCGTTCCTAAATTAGAAAATAGCTCAAAGAAAATTGGACTTACCAAGTATCTTGAAATTACTACGTATTAACGGTACACCATTATATTGATATTAGTCGAGTCGTTTATAATTACTACGTAGGATACGATTATACAAATTAAGTGAAACTAAATACGATTAGAGAAGAAGTTAAAGTTACATTAATAGCTCGAGAAATAAATAACTTAAATGATCATTTAGTCAAAGCATCGAATAAAACTATAGTTTACACTGTTCTCTGCTCTTCATGAATCATATTTTTCTTCGTCGCTCACGGGAAAGATTGTTCTTAGAAAGATTAAAAAATTCCATGGTTGGAAAGGGGAAAAGTATTCGAAAAGTGTGGTGTTGCATTAAAGTTTGGCGGGGTTACCTGGTTTAGAGGAGCCGTTCGTCTCGGTATTCTTCTCGTGTGCCAAACTTGGTCGACTCGGCTCTCCCCTTTCTGTCTGCGACTTTTTTCTTGCACTTCTTCTCCATCATCGTCGTCGTCGTCGTCGTCTTGGTGCCCTCACGGGGTCCCCTTGCCGCGCCTAGGGCTATCGTAATTTGTAGCGCAAGGCCTGCACCGGTTGCATCAGTCTCCATTCTGCAGAGAACCGATTCGGCTGCTAGCACAGAAACGCACACGTGCGTGTTTGTATGTATATACGAACGGATCCATAGTACCATATAATTATGGTGAAAGCCAGTCGTGCTTGCTGATCGTGCGGTGGCATGGCACGTAGGGCTAGCTTGGTCGAGTGGTCGACATATTGGTGGCCGCATCGATTGCTGCTCCCGCTTGCTGCTGCTGCTGCTCCTTCGACGCTTCTCTCTCGAGGGTGTTCCTTTCTTGTCAGCTACTTTCGGCTGGTGCACATAGCCGCTTTCTCAGCACGCTTCGCGGTCGTAGACGGTAGCCTTCGATTGATTCCAACCGAGTTAGAAATAGTTAACAAAATCCGATTGGTGTACCATTGGTCAAGAGAAAAGTGAGGGGTCCAGTCGTTCGTGAGGGGACTTGGGTTGATCATCTCATCGTACATATATGTTTCACGTTTATATATCGAAATTTACAAATGGAAGTTACAGTTTAATATCTTGGGTTATTGTAGATTATTGATACTGTAGGATAGTTTCAGTATACAGTTAAGTATACAGTTTTTAAGCGTGCATCGCAGCAGATAATGTGGTTACATGATTCATTGAATGGAACTGGCTTAAAATAAATAACAACGGGAAGGGATGACGATCCGAGGAATGAATTATACATGCCTTTACAATTCTTGCTCGCTGTGGCATTAAGTACTTACTGATTTACACCAGTTCTATTTTCGCTAGGGTTCGTGCGTTACCCATGTTCTCTCAGGGCTAGCTCGTGAACAGCCCTCGGGGATCTTGATAAAACCGGCTCTTTGTTTGATTTATAGTAAATTAACGGCGCACAGTCTGAATTATTGCAGCTCTAAATTTCGTTGCTGCTTCCAACTGATTGCTGTAAGTAAGTAGTTCGATATGAGCGAGAATCATGTCTGGAAATTATTTGGAAAAACCGTTTAACTGCCTGTCTCGCTTTATCTTCAGTTCAGCTGCTGCATTGCAAATAGTTTTTGGCATGCAACAAAAATTTCGTAGACTTTGTCGTATACTTTTTAAATGTACAATAGTATGCTTTGCTTTCTATAGATTACACAACTTCACCGCGATTAATAGATGAAGAATTTTTCACGTAAACATCGTCGTTTAATTAAGTAGATAATATTTTGCCCGAAGTGATTTTCATTTAATCGCGCTGGGGCTTCGACTTTTTTCGCCTTTCCTCGTCGTTTTGTTTGATCTTCCGTTCCCAGAAGCTATCTTAAATACTCTGTATTCGTTCAAGGGTAAAGGGGAATCGTTCCAGGTCAAACAGTGCCGAACGAAACAGAGCAGTGGTTAAATTAACTTAGCCAGAGATCGGAACGAGAGTAGAAACGAGATCTTCTCTCGAAGATCCACAATTCCGCTGCTCCAACCAACGTCCTATAATTCCGACTCCGTTCTCGCGGAGCGAAACACTGGCTGGCCAAAATTTCGCGCTGTAAACTCGTTCGACGAGTTAACGACTCGAATGTAACTATCGCCACATGGTAACTTCGTACACATCTTGGCCGTAGATCGAGCGTGTTACACGAGAAGGGGCGCGCCCAAATTTCGAGCGGCATTGTGCACCGGCGTAAAGACGGGATATTACGTGCCGACCTCTTTGCACGAAGCATTTTACAAGTGCTACACGAACGCTATGAAAAAGTAGTTCGAGATCCCGGCGAATTGGCCTTTCGTGAAAGAGGAGAGCCTTAAAGGCAAGCAGAGCCTCTTTTCGTGCTCCCCTTCGCATCGAAAGACACCTCTCTCTCTTCCTCCCTCTGTCTCTCTTTCCCTCTCATTTTTCCCTCCATCTCTGCAATTCAGTTTTCAGTACAATATTAAATCTGATACGCGTTTCGATTCTCCCATTTTGTTCGATTTAGTACTCGTGTGCGTGCGGATCAGAGAGAAAGTTGCGCGATCATCGGGATAAAAATACAATAACACGGGAATCCTATTTAATAAATACGCAAAAAAAGTTGATGTTTTCGTCTGATCAAATCTATCCGCGTTATCTCATAGTTTTTTCACAACAAACCTTTCGTTCTATTCTTTTTTTACATCTCCCGTAGTGCGTTTTCTTCTTACGTCAAATCAACATTTTACGGTTTTTTTTTTGTGGGGGATAAAATTGAACGACTGCGGCGCGCAATCGGTATTTCCAATTACGTGATCGCGATTGCCATTATATGCAACGCGATATTTGATTCGAATGCACGAAAAAAAATTCGGTCGCCGACTTGAAAGGCTGGGACAGGCCTTGGTAATAATCACGGGACGAATGATAATAATCACCGTCGACGCTATAACATGGTAAATTACCTCTCCCCGTTGAAACGCGAATATAACGTTTCTTACTTTCGAGAGTGCATACCGAGTTGCATTAATCTGTGTGTACGGTTGTCAAGAAAATAGTAAACGCACGTAGAGTAATTGGTTTTGCGTTATTGCACGTAGGGATTTTTTTTTCTCCCTTTTGAGAACTGGAAAAATCCAGTTGAAAATTAATCGGAGTTTCCTTGTTGCTTAATCACAGCGTTCTTAGCTTTCACCGTTTCATTGCCTCTTTATTTATTTCGCTTAATTCTCTTCTGTTTAACGTGCTACGAATTTCTGCAAGTTCACCGTTAATGGATCTTACTAATGAGATTCGTGTCTTTCAAAGACATCTCGATTTAACTCTTGATTACTGGAAATAGCGTCCAGAAGCTACCGAAATGCCCCATTCATACTTTTGATTGGACGTGGGCGATTCGTACTCTCTACGCGTGATTAACAAAATGTTAAACGGTCGCTTGAACAATAACTATCGGTGTGAAAGTTCGTCTCGCGTCTGTAGAAGGATTCACTTAATTCGATAACTTCAAATTGATGATCAATTGATCGTGAATTCTCTACGGACAATTTTTGTTTCTGTGGAAAAAAAATATCGAACGTTTCACAAGATGTAGAAAGTTATCGTTAAGTTACCATTATCAAACTGGATGCAGAGCTTCGATTCGATCGTAACACCTTACATTATTTTCATCATTCCTTTATGCTCAAAATTGAAACATTTTTTTAAGCTACATTTTTTGTAGCTAGCTTATTGCTATACTTGCTAATTTTGAAAATATTCCTAACAGATTATCTGAAACGCGTTTGCAAGCTTCGAGGAAAAGGAACCGGTCCAAACGTACGGTATATACGCTGGTAATTAAGGTTTAAACGTCGTGGAGCATCGAGGCAATTAGATCAGGGTAAAGCTGGATGTTTAAAACTGAACGTTGCTCTCGCGATGAATAGATAATTCTACGGTATCGAGATCATGGTTCCCGTCCAGGACGGGAAACTTGGCGAAATATATTGGATGTGCCAGCTTGATAACCGTGTCGCGCATTCGGAACGTTATTTTCGCGTAATCACGGATTTAGCAGCAATTAGTTGCTGCAAAATTGAGAGCGTGCTTCAGCGAGCTTATTCGATTGACAGGAAATGATCTCGAGGCTGGACTGGTAAAAAATGATACAGACATGACTGACCTCGTTAATAACGGAACTCGTTATCCTCGCTTTCCATTGACTGGAATCAGGCACCCGATTGTTCGCCAGCAAAGAATACGTGGTCAGAAAACGATACATCCTTCTCTTTTCAAAAGGTCCCTGTTGATCACGGCTTTTGTGCGATACATTATCGCAAATAAAAAGAATTGATATATACACAAATATTTTCTGTACGCAAAAGCTAAGAGAGGTGTGAAAAATTCCTACGATTAAAGTTATCTCATAATTTCAATCAAATCGATCTACTGGTTTTTGCTATGCCTTTGTTCATTGTTTTTCTGAACAGTGCTTTTACGAAAGCGCGTTCCAGATTTTATTGCCATTGCTTTAACGTGTACATAGTTAGATGCAATTTAGATTGCTATTTAAACAGTTGTATCATGGAATTCGCAAATTTGTCTCCTTAAAGAATGTGATCGAGCGCAAAGGGTTGAAGAAACCGACTTCACGCACCCCTTAAAAGGTGGAACTCGCCAACGGCGAGTCCGCAAGAATCCCGTTTCATGCGTCGCCATTTAAATCGATAGAACCGTGTTACCTATTGCCTCTCTGGCCGATCGTCGTCCGCGTTTCGTTCGTGCCCGTTGGCTTCCTGCTTCCTCGTACGCCGTTTTTTCATTTTAAGACGCGGCGTGTCGGGCATTTCTTGCACGCTTGAAGCTACCTATGCGATTTCACTTTCGAGACGTCGTGCAATCAAATGAACAGACAACGGATCGCTCATTCGCACTTTTACATTTCCTTCTCTGCGGCTTTTTTTTTCTTCTGTTTAAAAATTATGTTTCCATGTGACTTCACTTTAACAATAAAAATGTATCTACTTCGAAGAGGGTTGTACTCGATTTTACCAGTTTGTTTAATATTAAGGAGCGAAACGTTTACTTGGATCAGCATTCGTTGTATGTACACGCGATTCCAAATGTAGCAATCTCCGATTTTTCTTTTCATTTTGGGGTAATTTCAAAGTGAAATTTCGCTTGGAGCTCAAATGACATCGGTCGTAAGGTAATGTTGGGAAATACATACGATCGTTAATGGCTGTTTACGAAGGAAAGGGAAGAGATAAAGGGACGTCTGAGAAATTAAATCCGTTAATGCGATTTTCACGGTATGTTATTTTTCTACGCAACCCCTCGTATCTTTTCTGTACTTGGTTTATCCCCTGGAGTGCTACATATTCCTAAGTGGAGTAAAGAACCCATTTCATTTTGAAAGGTATAAATAGCTTATAACGATGACGCTGTCTTAAGATTTAGCAGGTATAGCTAATGTTTTTACAAAATGGTGCCAGAGGTATTGTAAGAATTCAGTGCATTTTATAATTTCGACGATTTCAGGTGTTTCATTTTCCTGAACGACTATGCTCTGAAAGCAAAAAATGAATTTGTCGATATCGAACAAACACAAATGAATCTTGCAAAATTTAGAATAAGGTTACGAACTGAATATCGTGCATCTGTCCTGATTAATTTTCGTGATTTTCTCGTTCTTCTCGCTCATTATCTTATCGAGAAAAAAATGTTCTTCCGCTAAGTCATCAAACGAACGACGTACTTTTCTGCGTACTCGTTTTGTTCTTCGAACTTAGCGTGCACAGCAATCGCCTATGCATATTGTATCAATTGTATCGCATTTTTGTGATCATTAAACGGGGGTAAGCGCGAAACGGACGCGCAAAAAGAATCTCGGTCTTCGTACTGCGTCTTGGATTAAAACGAGATCCGGAGATCCGTCCGCGATTGGCTCGTCTCGTTGTCCGCCTGTCCTCTTCCCTTCCCTTCGTGGCCGACTTCCCCTATTTCGACTCCCGTTCCCTCCTTCTTTACCCTCTCGCTAACTCCTGAACGGCGGCGGTTGATTAACTGAATTTTTCTATGTCGATTTTTCCGAACCAGAAGTTTCAACAGCTTTTCCGTGACGTCGATAAAACCGTGGATCACGTGAACCTTAATGCGATACGATTTAACGCGTGGCTAATCACGCAGTCAATTTTACTACCACACAGTGCCACTTCCTGAATTCTAGTTCGATCTGCTCTCTCGGCCGATTGTGCAATGCCGATCATTGCGCTTCTTCTGGCATGGGCGCCGCTAAATATACATATCCACGAGCGGCGGAAATAACGGAAAAAAATATATTGGATCGCGTGCTTATCGATGCTTGGCGTCAGAAATGCGCGGACAATAAAACATCGTGGATTTTGTGTTCTATCGCGTTCAGAGGCTGATCGCGTTTTAACTGTGCGGTAGTGCGCGTTTTAAAATTGCATGAAACGAACAGAAATCCACGGAACGACCCCCTTCAAATTTGCGTACGACTTCATTTCGCTTTGTTTCCTTCGAGTTTGTTTCAAACTGCTTTTTTTCCTCTCTCTCCCCTTTTCCGCTTCTCCTTCTCTTTGTTTTTCTCGGGTGCACTTTTCCCGAGCTTACCCCGAGCATAATATCTGATTTTAATATTACATTTTTTTCTCATTCGTTTCCCATTGCTGTTACGTTTCGCGAACACTCGTTTTCAGGTCAATCGCGATTCGCTCTACCTCTGCTCTACCTCCGCGAGTTCGGTTCAGATGTTGCTGCATCTGGGGTTCAGCTTAAATTGGTAATACAGCTTACTGTACGCACTTACACGGTTGTCGTGCGAGTTTCAGTCAGGCTACTAAAAGTATTTAGAAAAAAAATAAGAGAAATTGCGGATGACACTTGAATCTATTCTAGTTGAGAAAAAATTGGTAGAGTGATTTCTTAATACGTTAAGAATTCATATACATAGTTGTGCGTAGTATGGTTGCACTCTTACATTTATTTTATTATTTGGATAGCGATTAGTAGATTGCAGATATTCGTGCAAAATAAGAGAGAAATGTCTATGGATATAAAAAGCAATTCTGTGTATTCAACTTATTTTTTACGTTTTTACCATTTTATATTTCATCCAAATTGCTATTTGCAATAGAAATAATATTTTTCATTATTTTCACATGGGATATACAAAAATATCCGCAAGAAAAATATTGAATAAAATAAATATACGATATTGAAGCTTTCCACTCTTTTAGCCTGTTTTCTTTCTGTCCATTTATATTTTTACACGTGCGCACGGAAAAAATTAATTTATTACTATTTCAATACTATCGGAGAAACATTAGAATTTTTTTCCAAATGAAAAAGCATTTACTTAAGCAAGAAAATTGTTTACAAGGTATTTCCTCGAATAGAAATAAATTTTTATTTCTAATACACCATCGCGGTGTAATCATCGAAAAACCATTATCCCAATTATCTTTCTGCTCAACCACCGAATACGGGACGCAACAATCTTCTAACAATTCAACCATTGAATTCATCGATCAACTCACATGGGAATATAGCCAGACAATCGATTAAATCATTTTATTGCGACACGTACGTTGCTCGATAGCAAGTGGAAAGCATTCGCTCTCTCCTCCGAACGATTTTCTGATGTACAAGTCAACCGCGATTGCGTGTGGGTGTTAGAATGATTTCATGGCCGCGACGTTATCATCGCCACTTAAATAATCGGTCAGACTCGAGTGTCCTTGATCATACGAACCGCTAGCCGCTTCCTGATTCAGCGAATCGGCGTCGCAGTTTTCTGTTAGCTCGCGCAAAATTGAATAACAATCGCGTTTGATTCGTCTGCGACGCTTGGCGGCTGCCGCCGGGTTATGTTGCGTGCATTCTACACACGTATACATACATCGTCTCTCAGTCCTCAGGCCCATATATAGGGGCCCCTTTACTCGCCTGCTGGCTTACAGCATCCACAACTGGCAACGCGAGTGCATCGTTCGTTCGATCGAGTCGTTGAAAGAAAGGCCGCGGTGTTTCGCTAAAGGGTAACCGCGTCGGTGTTTTTTCGCCCCCTTCGACGTTGCATTCTGCTCCAGTGGCACACAGACTGATCGCATCGTGACCGCGTCCTCCTCGAAGTTACGTAAGAAACCTCGAGGAGAGTTTCGCGGATGAAACTTTTTCCACCCCTTTCCCATCCGTCGTTTCACCTCGTGTTCTCCGGACGTGTCCGTCCAGTGATTCCACTTCCATATAGAGACGAGAAAGAGGTGTATCCTAGACGTGAAAAGAGTAATCTCGGTCGTGCGACGTAGTCGAGTCGAGGAGTCGATTTATTGGAAAATCGTTTCACGGACGATTGTTTGGTCGGGTTCCGTAGGTGGCCCATGCTAGTACATATAAATCGGTTGCCGAGATAGAAGAGAGAAAGGGATCAGAGTATTGTGACTTTTGATGGTGTAGAAGAGTGAGAGACCTCTGCGGGCTTGGCGGGCTTTCCGAGGGTGAAAGGATTTTATTCCGTTCGAGGGATAGGAAGCCAATGAAGCTCGAAAGATGTTCTGAATAGATGGTCCCGGTGTTTCGTGCTATCTGGTACTTTTGCCTCGCTGGCTCGACCTAGTACAGTTTCGCCTGCTGCGGTAATCGCGTATACAGCGTTTTATCGGTCGTTTCACGTAACACTTGAAACTCCGCGAGCCGCAATAAAACGATCGACAGACGATTTTCTGCCGCTGGCGATATTAACTGCAAGCGAGAGAGAGAGAGAGAGAGAGAGAAAGAGGAAGGTAGAGGAGGAAGAAAGGCAGCAGCTAGGCCTGCCTCCGCAGGGGAGAGAAAGGGCTATAGTGAAGCGTCGTTGCGCGCTGCTGAAAGCTTTTATATTGGATCACCGTTTAAAGTAGCGCCTCCGAAGGTGCACGGGAACACACCGTTCCACCCATCCTCCGTGAACACCGATACACGCGAATGTTACGCCGTGTACGCCTCGTGTGACTGGAAAAGGGACTGATAAAGACATATATCCTCGCGAGCATGCGGTTCACTGGAACCCCGATGTGCCTTTTCATCGTTTCGCGATGCACGTGCATATTGCTGTTGCAATTTACGTGCATCGCGCTGTACGCACGCTCATCCACATATGTAACCGCCGCCCCTGACAATTATGATCACAACAACGGTGGGCTTGCAGATCCACAGTTCTGCCTCGAGTCGGAGTTCAAGTGCGCGAACGGCAAGTGCATACCCGGGACGTGGTACTGCGATGGTGACAATGACTGCAAGGATGGCTCGGACGAGGGTCCGGCGGTTTGCGGTGAGTACATTATTATTTTTTACTTTTTCTTCGTTCTTCTATTTTTCCTTGTGCACTGTTCAGATTTGTATTACATTCGTGTTAGAGCGTATACTTTTTTGTTAATTATTTTTTCACGGGTGCAACATCGAAAGTGACTCGAAATGATTAATAAAATATGTAATACTGATAAGTATAGATGCGAATATATGGAATATATTCGTTGCATAATTTAACGCCTTGCACTTTAATATTCAGTTTTTTGAGATTCATTTGGAATGCAAACTGTGTTGATATGAAAATTTGGAAAATTCTGTACAGTGATGTTTAAATGGCAAAGTTTAATTTAGAAAATAATTGTAAATATTTTATAACAGTTCTATTTTTGATTATGCGATTGATGGAAGAAAATGTCGAACTATATCTTAAGTGTAAGGGGTTAACGGAAGTCGGTAAAGATATGTATTGAATATTTCTGCAAGATATTATTAAACTTCCAATTTTTGTTTTAAATTAGTTTCATTTGAATACTGCACAAGGTTCAACGAAACGAATTTCTGTCCTTCCTCTATTTTAGCTATATTTTTAATAATTATGTTAGTGTTCCAATTTATGGTATTTGACTCGAAGTGATTTTCAGTTACGTATTCAGGGTGAAAATTTCTACGAAGTTCATGAGTACTTTTATGCCAAGAAATAAATTAGAAAGGGCTTCTGTTTTTCTCATTAGTTAATTACTTCTTCGCTACCGCAAGCAGAGGTAGTTATTTGTTTGCAGTTGCGGTTTTTATTATACAACCTTTCACCCCTCGTTTGACTTTTTAATGTAGCCACGTTTGAAAATTTAATTCGAACTTGTCAGCACTGCCCGTCGAATCGTTTCTTCGGTTTTATTTCCATTGTGGGTATAGAGAAATTGATGACGCATTTAAATTCGCATAAAGTAAACCGAACTTTTTCTCTGCTGCAGTATCGTACTTGGCTGGTCGGTTGAACACTTTTACAAAGGGGTGAAATTTACGCTCGAAAAGCATATTAACTGTCTGCAGTCGAGTCATGAAAGGCTCCTTGGAAATCTTATTATACAGGCAGTTTCACAACTAAGGGTACGAAGTTAACTGGCCAGCGGGGCGCGCAAATTAGAGCGAAATGCTTTTAATGGACACAGAACAGTTCCGTGGATACAAAAGATGTTTCTTTTGAAAAATTTTAATATTTTTCCGCGGTATCTTCGTTCTGATGTAATTTCAAACGAAAATGGAAACGAAATAGGATCGTGAAATCGTGGAAATGTAAATCGCGAATGAGAGCTGTGAAACGTAATATTGCGGAGAGCTATGTTTACCGTTTGGATTTAACAACATGCACGTATTTAATCAGCAACCATAATTTCCTTACCAGGGAACAACGATGAACTTTCATTTAGAAAAATTAAACGTACACTCGAGCGTTTCTTTCGCGATAACTTCGACTGAGATCATTGTGCAATCTTTATATTACTGTCGAGAATATAAACAAAACTTATCGAAGTCTAACTAGCAGCGAACATCGAACACGTTCGTCATTCACGTGAAAAGTAAATGAAAATCATTTCGAGTTTTGCAGGCTAAAAACGGTGCAGCGTAATATCTGAAATTTTCGAAAATACCAATACTCGCGTATTTAATTTCCGTCACTGAGGAACGCATAAACGCGTGGAGTGTTAAATGGGACAGCACGGATGGATTTTGTTTCCTCTGCGCTGGGGCAGTTGTAAGCTCGTTTGTCTGCCGATGAAATTGAAAAATACACGGCATAGAGCATATGAAATTGTCCGCTCGGCGAGAAGAGATGGATGATTGCGCGATGAAAGAATAGCGAGCCGCCGAAACGATTCGTTTATAACGTTCGAAATCATTTGCGGATGTAAATTGTATCGGCAAATAAAGTTATTTTCGTTCGAGGCGATCGTGTACGTGGTTTATTGGAATATCGTTTCTCTGTCCCAGTGTACTAGTCCTTATGGACCATTAAACAATAAATTTTCATTTCTTGTCTGCAGATAAACACTTCTTACGTCGTTATGATTAATGACCATGATTTAAGTTTAGATTGGGATCGCATGTATCGTTGAAATGACGGACACCAGCAACGTGCGTTTCTGGCGTTGCATTGCTTTACGTAGAGTCGATCATACGAAATAAGGTTCGCTCTACAGTATGACCAATATCAATAAAATAATGTAAAGTTACGACACACATTGCCAGCTTCCATCGTGATGTTCATCATTTCAACGTATGCCCGTTAGCCTCGCGGAGAATAATCTCTAGTTCAATTGCATCCGATATCCTGCATACATATTATATATTTTGTTACTTTCCAGAGATAGATTGGTGCGCAATATCGCGTTATTAATAACAACAACGGCTCGTTCTGATTTTGACACGGAATTAATATTCATGTCCGCGTATTTCTCGTTGTGACGTATATGTACGCACGGTAATTAATATTCAATTATAATGAGCTCATATGTAAATGCGAGAACGACGGTCAGCTATCAGTGATTACTTCCATGTTTTGGTAATCGTTTACTTCACGACGATTATTTACAATCACCTGACCAATTACATTTCTAAAGCTCGTTTCAAAGGGTTGGTGAGGACCCCTTCTTGTTTGCTGAGAAGTAGGGGTGGAACGAGCAATTGAAAATTGCTAGAATTTGACTTTACATTCTACTCAAGTTGCAATCAGCATGTTAAAACGTACATAATAAAATTTAACATGATGTATGAGACTTTTAAATGTTACATAAATTTACATTGCAGATTTCGTTTGAATAGTATGATCTTTACTTAGTATTTGTTTATTTTGTATGCTCTATAGTTTTCATTTGTACGTAATTCTAAAAAAGCATAATATCTCCAAACTGTTTGCCCGTAATACGTGCAAGTTAATTATACGATCCGCAATATTACTAATTTCATAACGGCAGCGCGCTTTAATTAATCAGAACGAGCGAGTTGTTAATCAGCGGATTACAAAATTCGCCTCTCTTACCCGTGGAAATGAACGAGCGACCGAGTACTCGTGATGAGTTTTTGGGAAGAAGAAAGAACGCGTACAACCGATCGCGATTTTTCGATCGGCCCTTGCAACGCGATTCCCTCGTCGCGGACGTAGGTATGTGAAAGTGCAACTTTTCAGACCGGTTTCGTGCAGGTGAAGCGAACTGATGTATGAACGAAAGCCCCCGTTAGTTTTGAGACGTTTCACAGTATACTTCCGGTTGTTCCTCTCTCGATCTTATGAAGAATATCATCGAAAGCATTCTGATCCCCTAAAATAACGAAAAAAACTGTTTTTTAGTATTGTAATTAAATTTCTCGCATAACTGTGAAATTGCACGATGATTCTGATGTTTACGTCTATTCTTCTCTTGATCCTAAAGGTAGAATGTCGCGAAAGCTCGATGATCCTTCAAAAAAAAAAAAAAAGGAAAATACAATATATCGATATCAATCGTCTATCAAAGTGTATTTAACTATGAACGTAGCACACTTTTTCTTTGCAAGGAAATTAAGCATATATTAAATTCTAAATTTATCGCACAACTTGATTATACGGTGATTTTAATCGCAAAGGACGCTCAGTATGGCTATAATGCTCTATAATCGAACCACGTGATAAAAATTGATCGACGTTGCTTTTTACTTAGAGGAAAAACGAAAGAAAAGTCTAACATCATCTGCGTCTAACACGACGGTTAATGAAAAATTACCCCGTCCCGCAAACTTATCCTCCAGTAAAGGTACATGGTTATTTTATCACGAAGGTCAACGAGTAGTTGACGTATAATCAAAAGCGACATGAAAACTCTTTCGTTGCCGCTTTTGTGTCTAAAAAAAAAGAACACACCATTCACTTGCAGCGGAACGGCTATCCAGTATAACGTGTTCTTAAATTATAAAATAGACGTACATTTTTCACGTATCTATTAAAGTTAGACTATGTAATGGAATTGACTCTATCCAATATCGCCCAGAGCTAGCTAGATAGGATCGTGTCTGACAGGACGCGATGTGACAAAATAATTGGAACAATCTAGAGGTCCAAACCTATGATTTCGATATAGAGAAATCAACAAGTAGTTAATCTATGATCAAGCGACGTGACACCAGTACGAAAATTTCTCATTGACTCTTTTGCTCGCTCACGTGTCGTTCTATTGGCTGGTTATTTATCGCATATTCTAAAGTTGCAAATTAACCTGTTAATTATCCAGTGATCACGGGACATTGAAGGATTGTCTCGATCGAGTAACTGCGACGATCGCGAGTAATGTCAGAGAGTGTAATGATGAAAAACCTCTTGACCCCACGGCTTAAGTTGCGGATCGGTTATCACCGATGTAATTAAATAGTTCGGTGTCGATGTTGTTTCGTCTATCGATGCGTTCAACGAACGTGACCTAGATACACGTTGTATAAATCAATTCCGCGGATTCCTATTCGCCGTTCAATTTTGCTTTGTACGTCGAGTGGTCGTCGTCGTGGTTAATGGAATAGTTTGATAATGACATTCCCGTGTGCAGATACTATACGATGGCGGAGCTTGGATGCACGCTAATTCACGAGTGATGTTTGAATAAGAGTAACAGAGCTAGTTATCTGTGTAGAGACGCGTACGAATAATTACACGTTACGCGTCGCAATCGCGCACTCCTTTTATTTTCTTTGTTTCCAATGCTGAACAAATGTTAACGATAATTCGATGCGCTGGCGACAGTTTTAATTAAATATAAATTGAAGAAGGATATATTTGCTTCGTTAAAGTAAACTAAAGTGTATTATTACAAGAGAATTTCGTGCTAAATGAAATGATTTAAATAATTACTGTTAAAATAATAGACTTCGGTAATACTCAACTTCGCTCGTAATTCACGTTTGATAATTTATTAATTGCAAATCAATAACATGCGATATTTAATTCGAATGACATTGTTCAATTAATTGCTCCCTCGAATGTACAAGAACTTGCACATATGTACGACAAAGTTTTAATGCAGCAGAAATTCTTGTTAGCTAACATTTGCTCTTAGCATTCATTGGTTCTATAATTACCGAGATCATTGGTATGGTAATTAAACAAATCGCGAATACGTCGATTAATTATTTGTCGAAGTCAATTTGTTTCTCCGACCATTAAATGAACTTTCGAATAAAAATAAGCTGAAAAAGTAGGGAGAGAGAAAAATAAATCGTAAAATATTTCATAAATCGTAGCGTATAAACGAATTAATTTCCCACGGTTCCCTCGACGGTATTTTTCAGCGTCGATAAACGTTCTCATTGAATCCATAAATTCGCTGACTGTCTACGACCCGGTGCAATTTTTTATAGCTCGTTATTCGACCTCTTCGCCTGTCGCATTAGCAGACAGTAGTGTTAATACCGATTACGTTTACCTGAACTGCGACATCGCAGCCTGCTCGATTTCCATAATTTTATTGCGATGGTAACGTCTTAAAGTTACTTCAGGCAGTCTAATCGGATATCGATACGAACGAACGTCGAGTGGTCTTCGACGGATCCGCGATCCCGATTTTCTACCAATCCACGAATCGAACCGCGTGGCGACCCATTATTACGTGGCACAGTATCGCTTTAATATTAATTGCTCGACCAGAACCCTTTCAGCCGTTTCGCAGTTTCAATACTGTAGAGGCAATTAAACGTGGTGCCCGATAAAAGACGGAAATCAGTGAGCGACAGGAGGGTCCTGTGAAAGAAAAAAAAAGTAAAATAAAATAAAAATGGAAAACGTCGAAACTGGAGAAAAAAAGGACCACCAGGTTGTTCCACTTATTCGCCCATGAATCGGTTAATTGAGGATATTCTGAATCAGTGATGCGTGAAAAATGTTTATCTGAAAATACCGCCTCCCATAGGGACATGCCTTAATTACGAGAACGTCGACAAATATCGGATCACAACTGTAAACTCGAATTGTTGTATTGACTGATAAACGAGGAAATTCGATGCCTGTAGATTCATGTTTATAAGGGGAATTGTAAAAGATCGCTGACATAAGTTTAACCGTTAGTTACTCCAAACAAGATTTTTCTTTTTATTCATATCACCATTTTTCATTAATTATATTATTATTCTGACTGTGTTCACTTATTTTGAAGTACAAATATCTTTAGAGCAATATGGTAAATTTATACAGACTATTGTGTTCGGATACGGTCCCAACATACGTGCTCGGTCGAAAGTTTGCTGCTGTCAATATCTAGCCGTACAGGATAGGGTTGATTGTTTTTCATTAAAGCGCGCCGCAGACAAAGGGTTAACTCTGTACGCGTATTAGATTTATTAAAACGCGTACTAGGATTGCATACCGTTCCGCTATGCGGTTATTGTGTAAAATTGCTCACAATGATGCATCGTAATGCTGCAACTCAAAGGGCAGCGAACGTTTTGGGCGAAGCGACCTTTCCTCCTCTGTGAATTGGCGAACATTTCGAGTTAATGGCGTTCGCAATCGCTTGTAATCTGCTAACTACCGTCGCGTTAGTCTCGCTTTGAAATTGTACGAGAAACTGTATCGATTTTGCGACAGCGGTGCAGGCTGATATAGACCAATAATTTGGTGTATGAAAAACTGTGCTGTACCGGGACCCCAACTTGGTAACGATAATAAAGAACCGTGTGCTTACGTATATGGTCGCGTTCGTGGCTGTGCAATTAAGAGAATTTCCAACAGAATTCTCCGAAAACTCACAAAGACGGCAATTATGTTTTCATCGTGGACTGGTTGCAGTCCGTTCGAAATTTCCTTGAACGAACGCGTGCGAACTTTCTGGCTGGCAGAAACTTTACGAGTATGTGCGCTTCTTTTTTCTGTAACCGTAAAACCGGTATGGAGGAAAAGAAAGAAGAAGTGTTTAATGATCCGGCACGCTTTAAAATGAACGCGAAGGGTTGCGCGGAAGGAAATCAGCTCTGCTTAACGAACGCTTAGGAACTGATTAAATTCTAGTGAGCGCAAAACATGGAGTATTATATCTTGCTTAAGTTTTTAACCGGTGTATTAATTTTAGCGCAACGAGACGCGGAACTCTCTTATATCTCCGTGTATTAAGGCGTCTTATAAAATGGTATGGAAAAATGAACGTTGTACAATATTGCAAGATTAAATAAATTACCGCGTACGTAGAGCGGTGCGAGGAAGAATATTAATCCAAGACAGACATTGATATTCAACGGTGGTAAAAGCTTATCGTAATGCTGTTATCAAAAATTTACTATGCATTTCGAAGCTTCAAACTTTACGGAACCTATCAATCTTTGAAGGATCCTCCGAGCTGAATTTAATGAGGGTGGTTCGCGACATTATAGCCATATAAATTTTATCTGGAAGGTATACGAGAAATGCACGATTTCAAGTTCAATTCTCCCGAGAAACTGTGCTGCTTGTTTTCCAACTATTATTAGACACGCTATCACGCATTAGATGCGTCCAAAATTACCGCTAAATTGATGACGCAAGAGACGCAGCATTCGCTCTGCTAATTCTATCATTTTGTTTTGCATAGTATGTTATAATATGTAAGTATTACGTTATAATATAGTATGTTAAACATACTATGTTATAATATATAAGTATAATGTATTAAAACATACTGCAACTGTAACATAAAAAAAAACAAAAAAATTGAACTATTTTTAACCAAAATTGTATCGCTTAAGTGCTATCAGCGTACAAGGCCGTTCCGTCATTTCATAAATATCGGTTGTCTAATTTTCGCGGCGTGAACATCGATTCTGCTCCCAAAAACTGTTAACGCGGGGGAAACGCTGTTGCTCGTTCGAGTCCCGGTTTTAATATTGCGTCCGACACTAATAAATCGCCGTGTTGATAAATTGTTCGCGGGACCGGGCTCTCGCCTCGGTTCGCGTTGGCGTTAGTGCCGGCGCGGCGGGAACGGACTTTCGAATGGAAAATGATAAAGTGATTGCAATCGCAAAAGGTACGAAATCGTGCGGCGAGACGAAATTCGAGTGCAGCCCGGGGGAGTGTATACCAAAAACCTGGCTGTGCGATCTTCAGCTGGACTGTACTAACGGACTGGACGAGAAAAATTGCAGTAAGTTTATCGATAAGTTGTAGGTTGATCGTTGGGGCGAGCTGCGAAGGAGCCAAGGAGGAAACGAAAGGCAAGCTGGGAAGAAAAACTGCGGAACACACAAGCGAAATTATCGACGAATAAAAAGAGAGAGAGAGAGAGAGAGAGAGAGAGAGAGAGAAGGAGAGTGGATCAGTCTTAGAATCGCAAATTGCATCCCTCAGACCGTTGAATTCGTTTTCCCATCAAAGCGGAATAACGACACGGCCATCGGAAGAAAATAAATTACCAAGGAAAGTAAATATCGGGTTCTGCAATCTCACGGGCGTGTCTCACGAGAGATTTTGCCTTGCGGATTTTTTTTTCCTTTACCAATCGGCTGCGAATTTTAATGAAATTGCTGACGATAAGCTTGATAAAGTGCACTGTTCTCGACGATGCAGTTCGGCTCCGCGTTGCTCTTTGATGATTCGTTGGTTTGCGGTGTATGGAACTCTCTGGGAAATGGTGAATTACTTTTAGCTATGCTGATTAATATTGGTATTCAATTAACATTTAATTGATTCGTTGCTCTCGATCTGAATAGCGTTGGAATTAAAACGACCTCAGTTTCAAAATAGACCATCGAGCACAGAAGCCTCAACCATTAACGTCTAATGAAGATATTCAAGCTTAATGTCCGCACGTTGTACGTGTATATACAGTGGCTGTAATATTAGCATATCATTGTATATATGTTTTAATTAGCATTCATATTACGATTAATTAGTGTCAAGTGTAGTAAATTTCTATTTCAGATCCTCTCGCAGCTGAGAACTCGTCAAGAATATTAGCCTTAAGTATTTTGCATTACATAAATTAAATGTAAAATCTTCTCTACAACTGTCAGTACGCAATTAGTATCTTTGTAGCCACTGTACGTTGCGTGCGCGCGTCCGTCATGGAAATGAAAAAAAAAGGTGCGAAAGAAAAGGAACGAATTCCTGTCGCGTTTCTCCGCACGAGCAAGTGCGACGTGTCGGGAGCACCAGAAAATTTTCGCGAATGCAATTGACCCTGGGTATGCAATTCGCGAGATCTCGAGACAGCTCTCTGCACTCTCGACGAGAATAGACCGCGTCGAATGGCATTGTGCATGGGTTCACGGTGGGGAGAGAGGAAGATAGGATGGGGCCTCTGGTTGTGTCATCTTGTCATGTGTAAAAATCGGGGTTCAATCGATTGTCATCTTCTAGAGTTGAAGAATTGCACGGCGGATCAGTTCACGTGTCACTCGGGGAACGGCGAATGCGTGGCACTTGCGTGGATGTGCGACGAACATCGAGACTGTTCGGACGGTTCTGACGAAGCTGAGTGCAGTAAGATTTGTGGAGGCTTTTTTACGCTTACGCTTCTGTCAAATAACTAATTTATTTGTTCTTTTTTCCCCTGTTTCCACGACACGTTGATCGTACGACATTGATATAGGATAAAGTTGGAATTTCAGAATCGTTTGGATTCTTTTGTCCAGATCGGTGGAGGTGTATCGATTGCGAGGATTATAGGACATTTTAACACTACGGGATAATTAAATTCGTTCGGATCAAAATGATGCAGATAGTAATCTTTGATTAATAAATATGTACGTTGAAGAAAGGTGCTTTTTATGTATACCAACTGACCCGCGTCGCTCGATTACGCGTAGTTACTGAAGTATTTTGTAGCTTACCTATTAAAACTTCTCTTCAGAATTTAATTAAAAATACATCAGTCATCTCTGTGTTCTCTTCTTTTTTATAAACAAGTTTCAAAACTGTAAGATTTGAAATACCTGCTACTTATAATTATATCAAAATGGTCTCGAAATTTTAGATTAAATTTTTTATGGTAATTGCATCTGGGTATGGAAAAACATAGGATGATTGGAAGATCGGTAGGAAATTAATTAAACATGCCTCAAAGATTTGATTAAGCGAACTGGTAGAAGTTTTGGAAACTGGAGGCTCAAAATCTTGATCCCTTCAATATTTACTTCATTTGATTCAGAGGTAATGAAAACATTTAATTGATGAAATTCTGGTTTTATTAAACGAGTCAGTATGATATACTTTCGTGAAAAGTAAACGCACTTTACAAAATTAAAAGAAGAAACACACAGGCGCATACACGCTTCTCGATATAAATGGCATCGTTATTTTAATGAAAACTAGAAGGATTGCATAGAGTTGTATGAAATAGACGGGACGTTAAAAGTAATCATAATTTTATTTCAATTCCCACTAAAACGTGTGGAATGGTTCATTAAAAGTTTAATAGGATCATGTTATACTTTTATCCACCTGGATCCGTCTACGTTTTAAATATTTTTTCATCATACGTGTAATATCTTTGAAATTGTGTAAATCACAAAAACTAGATATGGCATAATCCATAATCCAAAAATAATTATACATACATATTGAAGCTAAAAATGAAAAATTTAGAGACACATTCAACTTTCACTTTAGAAGGTTGCTTACGTTCTACTGCCAGGTTAATATTTTACAAAGATTGTCTTGTTATAGGATGGAATGTATACGTAGTACTAGCTTCATATATTTTAAATGCGCTAATGCTATATTTGCCTCGCAAAGCAATGAATTATTGAACCCACCTCCAACGAATCCCGAGTTCAACCGGGTTAGTTCAGCATAACTCAGTAATAGTCGAATTCGTTGGCTTCTCAATAAACAACGAGTGCTTTTAAATCGAAATAAAACATTTATCACATTTTTTTCCCGGTTGCTTCCGATTGTATATATAAAAAAAAAGAGGAGAAAAATTGAACAATAAAAAAAAAACAATTTTTGGCGTCAAATTTATAAACGAATTTTACTCTTTTCGCGGAATTTGCCTGCAGTCTATCGGACTATGAATTATCCCGTAACGTCACAGGGGAAACCGCAGGATACTTCAGCGCGGGGTGTATGTAGTTTGTAAATAGTGTACATACACGATCGAAGAAACATGATTCTATGACATATTATTTACGACACGCAGGATGATCGTAAATTAAACAGCGTACTGTTACGATCAACGTGTTAAGCCCTTAACCCTCGGCTAGCGGGATGAAGTTGAAACAGCACCTATATTGATTTTAACGTACAACGTGTCCCAACTGCGGGAAACGTAACGTCTACCTCCAGCTTCCACTTTTAACGCGGCAGTCAGTAAGCCCCTGACGTACTACGAAAAAGTTAAATTAATCGTTTATCGGGCTCCTAAGTTCCGTAACAAGTTAACCAGGTATTAACATAAATGCAATTACATATTTTAGTTGAAATGCACACTTCGCAAACTTGTTTAATCGAGGTCAAATTGATCTGGCTATGCCATTTATGTAACGCGTACCTCACTCTGCTGGTTGAGGGTTAAAAAATGTATAACAAGATTCCCTGTGCGCATGCCCTTCTTATTTTTCCATGACTTTTCCCGTTTTATTTTTTTCTTTTTTTTTTTTTTAGTACTTAAAGTACTGCGAGAGTGGGAACGTTATTAGACACTTTCAAAGCTCTGTATGGCAGCTTTGTCGCTTGAAAATCGTGTTGGCGGATGTTAATATCCATAGTAGTATTATATTGTAGGAAATGTGCTCGTGCATGAAGTAAAAAGTCAGACGAAATGCATTGTTAGAAAATGCAGTGCTGCTGGGTTCGCTGGTATTTTTAATGGCTTTTCATTGAATCAGTGTATATTGTCACTGGCACGGGAGGACATTCTGCGTACGCCAGTTAATGAACAAGGCTAAAAAGGCCATAATGAATATTTAACCACGTGATGAATATGAATAACAGTTGTACTTTATTCTGGTAACGATTTCCGGACAGTGCATTACATTAATGTTGAACAATGTGAAACGTTCTTTTTGCAGCGCATGGCATCCCAAATTATTCACCCCGTTTTCGTATCATAGGGCACAGCATGAGTTCGATATCGGGGTGACGTTTAAAAATTTTATAATTTGCACTTGCGCTTTCTACTTTTACAGAAAGTACGAATTCAAAGAAATTAAAAACAAAAATCGTACCTTTTTAATCACAAATTTCATTATTAACATTAACATTAGAGTGATATGACTTGGCTAAACCTGCTCTGATTATGATGAATTAAAAATTTTCTTTTCAAAAATCGAATTTTACTGTTTCTTTTTTTTTCCATGTCGTTTCCACAGCTACCAACTGTTGAACGAAATTATCAGACAAAACGGCTATGACGGACGTTAATATTGTGTTAGGTGGGTGCTCGCGTGGCGTGCTTATTAGGGTGCATATTAAAAGTTAGCGTCGCCCAGAGTACACGTCGTAAAGCATAAGCGGAATAACCGAAAGCCGGCTACCTGGCTTCGTATTTTGAGGATTAAATAGAGAACATCGTGTGCCCAGTAATCGTTGCATGCTGCATGCCTCTCTCTAATTAATAATTGGTGCACGTACGCAAATTCTACCATCGTACTGGATATTGTGGCAGAGTTGTTATCCTTTTTAATATGCTTTATCTAAATGTGATTGTTATGACTACGAGGAACGTTTTCATTCTCTCCTAATTACTTCCCCGTAAACAATCTCACGAACATCGAATAATACATAACTAACGTGTCCTTTTCCTTATTTCCATCGTTATCTGAATTTAATTTTTGTCTTATACGTTTTATTTGCCCTACAATTTTATTCTATACAATTAATTATAATTTATTCTATACAATTGTAACGGGCTTCTGTGTTTATTAAATGAAAAATATAATAAAAATAAATGTAAAATACATGAATTATAATGATATAAATACCGTAAACGTAATCTTATCACTTGCATCTTAACAAAGACATATATGTTTTTTCTCTTTACGATCTAAGAGATTCTGTACGTAGATATTTATCCAATTTCAAAAAGTAAATCGAGATGTTATCACGAAAATGTGCTTTCCATGTAAATATGCATCATGTAATTTGTTTTAACGTAGAATAGTCCATTCTCGAACAAATTTTCCAGCCAAAATTCTGTTTCTTTCCAAAAAATGCTTGGTTTGCTTGGAAAATCTTATCCAACATCTCTTCATGGACAGGTTGACACACGACGCGATACGTTTTCTGATTTTTCGTCGTATAATCGATGCTTTCGTCACGTTGCGATGGTATATTGTTCCAGCATTTATTTTTCTTCCCTATGTTTACGTTTCTTTCTTTATTTCTTCCAGCTTGCAATGTTATTATTAACCTTTTGCCGTTTAAAAGAATTTGATTCCACGAATGTTCCATCGCATGAACAATTAATGATAAAATGTAATTAGCTGTGGATTGCCCTGAAAGGATGCAAACTCTGTGCATAAAAAAGATCGCGAAAGGTTAAAAATGATAAAGCATTTTTAATTTAATTACGTGTTATTGTAGACAGTTGAAAATTGTCCTTATTTCAGCGAGAATGGTCGATGTTATGTGAGTATTCGCCGCGGAACGGTCGATTTTTCGTTCGTGGTGTATGTTAAGTACCGGCGCTAAAACTCGTACGCTAAAACAAGGAACAATTCGGTCCGCGATTTGTAACTCTTAGACGAACAACCTAGCAGCTTCTTGCCGTTATGTCGCGCACTTAAATGTTAAAGCAGTGCCGTAATTTCGCTTCTCGTTGATCAGGGCCCGCTTAATTGCCTCGTTTAATTACGCGACTATGCTAAGAAACTTATTTCTTCCGCTACATCCACTCGAAAGTGCAAATAGTTCATCGCACAATTTAAACGTCGTAGTTCAGCGGCCAGGGCCATCTTGGTAGCGGGACTTCGAAAGCGTATATTTAATTTGACTAATTAACGCCCGTGGATTTCCACGACGGTTTTACGCGTTGAATTTCGTACGGCTGTGGATCGCGCAGCATTTTATTGCCGCGGAAAAAAATGTGTTCAAAGCGGACGAACAGAGTGAAAAGTCGACGCGAGCGTCTGCTTTTTCAGATTCCGCTTCGATCTTTGCACTGTGAATATTCGAACAGAGACATATTGCATATATTTTCATGCGTTAACGAGTGCTGTTTCTTTTGTCATTTAAATGCTCTGAATTATGTTTCGATATTGAAAAATGTTTTTTTTTTTCCTTTTTCTCGCGAAACAATATCGACAGATATAATACCGATATGTAAAGCATATTCACTGCGACATTACAGAAACTGAACAAGGTTGTTCCTCGTTGCATCGGAGAGTTTAATCTTTGACAACAAGAAATCACGTATTCATTAGAAATTAGATATCTCGTATGCGAAATAGATAAATATATCTTTCTTCGCTTCACGAGTATTTAAATATAATAGATAATCTATTCAAATGAAGGAAATACAATTTCTGAAAAAACAGAGTAGCAATACAGCGAATTGTCCTTGTGCGTTTACGATACACGAAACGTGCCAACGTGTGTCTTGCTTTTGCTTACGTTTGTTTCGCATGCGAACGATGCGACAACTGAAAAAACGGTAGAAAGCAAGTGATTTGTACGAGATTATAGCTGCCGCATGTAGATCGTCCTGAGTGCATTTATTTGTCCCGTTTCTTACAAAACGCGTCTCCTCTAGACGACACCTGTCGATCCGACGAGTTTACGTGTGCAAACAAGAAATGTATCCAGAAATCGTGGGTATGTGACGGCGACGACGACTGTGGCGATGAGAGCGATGAAAAGGATTGCAAGCCGATCATTTGCGATCCTATGGACTTCGCCTGTTCGAAGAATTACTGTATAACGTCCCGTTGGAGGTGCGATGGGGAGTTCGATTGTCCCGATCGGAGCGACGAAATTGGATGCAAGGTAGATAGAACGTTCACGGCACGTTTTAATAAGACCTCTTTCTCTCCTGTACCTCAGTACTCCAATCTTTACTGTAATCTTAACTGTAATCTTAAATGTAAACTTAAATGTAATTGAATTACTGTAATCTTTACTGTAAAATGTTTAAAATGCTTCTAGAACTCGAGCAGCAAACGCTCGAGCCATTGCAATAAGGAGGAAAACTTCGATTGCGACGACGATTTCACCTGCATCCACAACAGCTGGGTGTGCGATGGTGAAAAAGACTGTCCTAATGGTGCCGACGAGTTGCCCAAACGATGTCACAATGTCACGTGCAGACCTGATCAATTTCAGTGCGAGGATCATCGCAATTGCATATCAGGTAGTTTAATAAATGTAATTGTAATAATGAACGTGAACCCTGTGACGAGTTTAACATGGATTTAACGTAGGCATGCTAATTCTAATAGGAAAATTTTTATGAAAAAGTATGCTTGAATCGCTGGTGATACTTTCGATCCACTCGTTCTTTAGCTTTATCCTAAAGAATGTATTAATCAGTATCTAACATTCTTCTTCTTTATTCAGTACTATACAATTTTACCAAATAAAATTAATTGGTTAACTTCGTGCTTTAGTCAATACATCGATATTTGATTTTGGAGAGGGGAATTTTGAATGCTGTAGCAGGATTAAAATAGGAGGCGAAAATGTAGAGTGAATTTTTTCCGTACAAAGCTTCATTTCCAAATAAATCGATGTTAAAGATTCAATTTATTTATTTAATTGATTTAATAAATATATTTTCGTAGAACAAATGTTTACCCAAATTACGGTACATTTTAATCACCAATTTCGATTAAATTATCCGCGGCACACTCGAGTATAATTTTTCCAATTTATTTTTCAAATATATAAGTGCACCGAGAGATGTGTTATTCGGTAAATAATGTTTATTTTAAATGTGTTAAACCATACTTCTAGGCCACTTATATTGCAATGGTAAACCAGAATGCGCGGATGGTAGCGACGAGAAGAATTGCTCGAGCAAAAGCGTCACCTGTAATCCTTTGACTGAGTTCGAGTGCAGCGAAGGTTCGTGTATTCCTCTTGAAAACGTGTGTAACAAGAATCCCGACTGCCTCGGCTGGGAGGACGAGGATACGAAACTTTGTGGTATGGACGAGTGTTCGAAGAATAACGGCGGTTGTTCGCAAATTTGCATCGATTTGCCGATCGGCTTTCGCTGTGATTGCAATCCAGGATTCAAGCTGATTGACAACCGTACTTGCGGTGGTAAGGCGTTTGTGACACAGAAACAGCATGAATTAATCTTAAGTTAACACATGTTCAAAGAAAATAAACAAATGGAATAATCGTTTTAAAGGAATACCGCAACAGAAGAAGCGCATAATATATTCTCTGCATGTAACCCGTTTCAGACATAGACGAATGCATGCAACCAGGCAGCTGCTCCCAATACTGTTTGAATGAGAAGGGTGGCTTCAAGTGCAGCTGCGCTGCTGGTTACCTTAAAGACCCCAGAAATCACACTCGCTGCAAGGCGTCAGAAGGTCACGCCAGCCTGCTATTCACCAGAAGACACGACATAAGGAAGGTAGCACTGGACCGTTTAGAGATGACGAATATAGTGAAGGATACCAAAATGGCTGCGGCCTTGGATTTCGTTTTTCGCACGGGCATGATCTTTTGGAGCGATAGTAGCGAAAAGAAGATCTACAAGTAAGCAACTCTGGTGAACGTTGATTATTTAATGTAGTTCTGTTACTGCATTTTTACTTCATCCGTAGGAAATTATTTAACTACCCACTGTTTGTTTATGTTTATGATCGTGTTTCATGTTCTATTCCAAGTGCTTAGATCAATTATTGTCAGGACTATAGCAACAAAATAATCGTAAAATAGTTTAATGATTTTGTGTGTGTTTCTTTTTCGTTTCTCATCTATTTGTTTTTTCTTGCCGTTTAGAGCTCCGATAGATGAAGGGAATGAGCGTACGGTTGTAATTGACGACGGTTTGACAACGTCAGATGGTCTTGCTGTTGATTGGATATACAGTCATATTTATTGGACCGATTCCAAGAAGAGTACTATAGAATTGGCTAACTTCGAGGGCAATATGAGGAAAACTCTAATTCGAGATCGCATATACGAGCCCAGAGGGATAGCTTTAAATCCTTTAGAAGGTTGGATGTTCTGGACCGATTGGAGTGACGAAGCTCGTATCGAAAAAGCTGGCATGGACGGATCTCATCGAACGGTAGATCTATAATAAAATTGAAAAAAAGAATGAACTCGGATAGTCTTCAAATCAGAAAGAGGAGCTTTCAACACAAAGAGACTCTCTTGACGTTCAGGGTTGTAGAATGTTAGAATCGAATGATTATGAAAATACATAGTTCTACATGTTCTGCCTGATCCTTTCATTTAATTTAGAATTTTTTACGTAGTAAATGTAGCACTAGAATAATAGTTTATAACAGTAGTAGTAACGTGCTGCTACCCTCCTTAACTAGAATGTCTTATATGACTTTTGCTTTTCATTTTTTGTAACACTTTTATGTGTTTTATGTAATTGTTTATACTATATAACAAGTATTACTACTACTTATACATCGAACAGTTTAAGGGTAATTGAGTTAAGCTAAATTAGAAACATCAAAACTGTCTAGAAATAGTTCAATTTTAATCAGGACATTAAGCTAAGGAGAACAGAATAGATAGAAAATGAAATGGAAACTCTTACTGTGGAAACTCCCTTCCATGTTTTCAATCTTAGCATAGAAATGAATTAAATACTTGTAGAGTGATTAACAGTGTAAGAAGACGAAAAGATTCTAAATAATCGGCGTTATTTCTTACAGGTAATAATCGATACTAATGTACAATGGCCAAATGGGCTAACTCTGGATTTAATTGGCAAAAAAATATATTGGGTAGACGCGAAGTTGAACATAATCGGTTCGTGTAATTACGATGGTACAGGTGTACGAACGATTCTGTATTCGCCGGAAGTATTGAGGCATCCGTTCAGTATTACAACCTTCGAGGACTACGTGTATTGGACCGATTGGGATAAGGAGGCGATATTCAAAGCGAACAAATTCACTGGCCTAGGAGTTGAGGCTGTTACATCGCTTCGAACTTTAAAATATCCGATGGTCGTACATGTCTATCATCCATACAGACAGCCAGACGGAATAAATCAGTGTCAAGCGGTGAATGGCCATTGCAGTCATTTGTGTTTACCAGCGCCGAGAATTAATTCGAAATCACCTCTTCTTAGTTGTGCCTGTCCGGATGGCCTAACATTATTACCTGATGGCTTAATGTGCGTGGAAAAAGGTGAGATATTGATGATACGTTTCTCCTTTTTCAATAAATCATACGCATCCGTTTAATGTGAATGTACTGACTGAACTGGAATTGAAAAATTAAAGTCGAAGGCATTGCATACTCTATGAGAGGAATCTCGAGCTTATAGTTCAAATAAATGAAATGATTTAGGGGAGCATGTTTAAAATTATATTTTTTATTTCATATTAATTGTTCGTTATCGATTTATATTCAGAATTTTTTTATTTCTTTTTTTTTATTTTTGCTTGCTCAATGATCGTGTTCGTGTCTATTGTTTTATTATTTTCACTCATTATTATTATTTTGCGACGATGTTGCATGAATATGGGGTACCCAGTAAGTACAACTGTAGCACCTACGACGCAAGAAGTTAGTAAACCATTTAAGAGACGTGAGCCTTTCAATGTTTCCACTACAATTATCTGTAAGTATACATATGCAAATTTTGCTTGCCAACAAACTAAAGCTGTTTAACATCACTGCTCTCATGCTTTTGCAGAACCAAAGTGTGTTCATAGCATTGTGTCTCTGAGTACCAAACACAAACGCATAATACATGCACGTGTGACCTTTGATGACCTCCCCTCGTACCCATTCTTATGCTAACCTTTCGATCGCATGCCGTGTCATTTAAACCTATACTTTTTTTCTATTTAAAGGTGCGCTATTAAAGGTAACTTCCTTGAACTCTAAGGTCTCAATTTCAAGCATCTCTATGTATATATATATATATATGTGTGTGTGTGTGTGTGTGTTTCCCTTTAAATTACTTTTATGTCCATTAACTTTAATAAATCTATTTGTACCATTTCCCCCAAAGAAAGTTACTTGGAGCAAACCTTTTTATTTTATGTAGTATTCATTGTGCTTAATTTCATAAAAATGTCTGCTCGAAATGTAAAGGAATGATTGTATATAATGGAAGGTATTTTTCACTATTACTTATTCACATTATCCATATGTATGAATTATTTCCATTGTTTTAATGCCTTCCTTCTGTCTGATCGAATAATTCATTTTAGATCCAGCACATTCAATAGATGGAGATGGAAAAGATGGTCTAGCAGCTGAGTCAACAGACCCTGGTTTAGTCGCTGGCATAGTAATAGCCGTGGCGTCCTTAGGGCTGTTACTCCTTGCATTAATAGCAGTATTATGCTATAGGCATTATCTTCATCGTAACGTAACGAGTATGAACTTTGATAATCCTGTATATAGGAAAACCACGGAAGATCAATTTAGTCTCGAAAAGAATAGGTTTCCGCTCCCTACTGCTACAGTTGGAGAAGAGGTAATTACCGTGTGCGATGTATCATTCCGTTGAACAGAATCGTACATGTTGTCTATACAATTTTATTTATTGATTTATCCTCCATACATGCTCTATCGTAAAAATAATCGAACTTTCTAAAAAAAAAATGGAACGTTTAATCATTTTTTTCATGTTTTTCTTTGATACGGTTCTGCATTTTTCATATTTATCTTACAATCAGTTCAGTTCTCATTACCAGGGCTTATAAGAAGTTTTAATGTCTTATGTGACAGATTTTTAAATATCGTTCAAAAAATTAACTACACTTTTTGATACATGAGTTAATTAGTTATTTTATGATAAAAGAAAAAAAAACGTTGATCTTTTATTAAAAAAGATGAATAAAATTAAGTTCAAAACTATTTAAGTATAATGTTTATAAATATGTATGTGCCATTTTAGTCCATGATAGTCACAGTTTGACTAGATAAAGGATTCATGATGTTTTTCTAATGTATTAATTCAACAACTTTTCAACTCATATACAGAAGCTACTGTAACTTATAAGTATTACAACTTGATCCGCTATGATTTAGAAGATAATATGAATGGAACATATTTTTTTATTTATAACTTCTTTTAAACGATAACTTTTTTTAAAAAGTACAATTATTTTTTCGATAGAATTTGTATACCTGTATTTTGTGTAATTTCTTTTATTTAATTTCAATAGGCTCAGGAACCTTTAACGAGTCCTGGAACTAATGATTACGTTTAAGAATGAATCTGTCAATGAAACGGGCTTAGCAGGCTATTCAAATATAAATGTCGACCAAGTAATTCAAAATCGTGTATAAAAACAAACAAAAACAATATTGATGAAGCGCATGTACGTCGAGCGAGCCTGTCCAATAAATATGCCTGCGTTTGCCCGCCTGCCTGCCAACTCAGCTGTGATTATGTTTATTTTTTTTGTATACTGTCTCTATTTCTTTACAAATTTATGCATCTCGTCATTCAACTATTACTACATGTACATGCAACATTTAGATCCTCCTACCCCCCCCGAGGCATAAAGGGAGAAATATTTAGGTGAACTACAATTGTTGCCAAATAAGCGTTTAACCGTGTCACTTTTTGAGTAGACCGATAAGACACAATAAAAGATGCTGTTTTATAATGTATTTCCCTTTTGTTTACATGCGGTAAAACATGTAACATAATGATGCATTCATCGTTCTATGTGGGGTCGCGATGCAGCTACGTTTAAATTTATATAAATATATATATATATATATAGAGAGAGAAAGAGAGAAAGAAAGAAAGAGAAAAAGACAAGAGAGCGAGAGAGAGAAAGAATATTTTTATCTACGTGTAAGATCTTTAACTTGTTATTGTTTCACTATTTATTCTTTAAGGATATATTTTTTCAAGTCTAATTTTCAGTTAGATATATCGTTGCATTATATACTCGAATCCATATGTATATAACACAGGAATATTCGAAGTACACCATAGGGATAATTTTACGAGTTGTTAGCAACAACATTAAATTATCCAGAATTGTACAATCTGATTTGCAAATTTGTTGGATGATTTCTAAAATCGTTTATATATACATATATATAGCTCAATACTTTATACTGCCAAACAAAAGTGTTCCAGAAATTCTAGGAATTAGAAGAATTCTCGTAAAGCATCAAATTCTTCATATCATTTCTAAATTTGAGAATAGAAAGCAATAGATATATTTAATCCCATTAATAGCTCAATGCCGTTTAAAAAGCACGTTAACGCGTACGTCGTTTTTTTTTTTTTTTGTACATCAATACACGTTTCTCCTTTTATGTCACTTATACGATGGGTACAAGCAGTGTTCTCAGCACGTTCGCAGAACATTTTTTCAACACCCGCCAGTGTTTTTCGTATAAGTGGTCCGTACAGTGAATTCACTTCCCTTGCGGACACATTCTGTTACTGTTACGGTTGTAATAAAATAGATCGGAAACCAATTAGATGTAATAAGATCAGCTCAATGACACTAAGTGTGACTGTGTGTCTGTTAAAAATAAAACTGTTGTTTAGGTATTTCAACCTACTAAAAGAAGAAAGAAAAATCAGTGTATATGTATAGAACTATCGCCTCGGGTTTAAGAGTTTTACTTATTACATATACTTTATGATTATTGTATTAAATAATTAAATGTGAGACAAACGTTCTTCTAGGTAAGATTATTAAGAAGTGTAATAATGTTAGGGCGAATTAAGGACTGTATCTATTAAGAAGTAGCAACGTGTCTTTCTTTTGTACACTCACAATTGGAAGAAGTTCACAATCATCGAATAACACGATTGCTCGCAGAAAAATTGTTCTCGTTTAGAAATGTTTGTACAGTCTAAAAGGAACTATTAGTTCCATTGAGAAATATGCAAGAAAGTATTTAAGTTGCACTTACAAACATTTCGATTTAATACTCGAATGAAAGTTGAAGATTTTAATTGATGTACGATCGTGCAGAAAAAGTTGCTACTTTTTAATACGGCACACATTCTTACCTACGAGTGCAAGGGAAAGTGCAAAGTCCAAGATTAAAATATAGAGGCTCGGTGGTGATTTTAATCAAAAAAAAGAAAAGAATAGCAAGAGTGTGGTGAGTATCAGTTGCAATTAATTGTGTGAGTCACAAGGCATAATTTAGCCAACCTATTCGCCAAAATCGTGTCAAACATTATTTCTATGCAATATATATTATCACTACACACGCATAATATAAATATATATTATATATATAATTTATTATAATGATTATTGTATAAATAAATATACAAAATATAAATTATACTACCGTTATTATTATCGTACATACAAAACATTGTATAATATGTATAGTTCCTTAAATCTAATTATTCTGTAGAATAATTAATCATTCTTTTCTTGTACTTTCGATTATCATACTGCATTTCACAAGTGACATATATAGAGAGATTCAATGAAAACTAACAACTTACATCAATCTTTACTACAAACAACAGTTGCATAGCTTATTTTCCTTAGAGAATTTGATGCTGCGTATCTGACCACATTAAATGTAATTAGAAACTAGTGAAAAAAAGATAAATACTAGCGGCATGGGCGAGGTGACTCCTAATGAGCAATGCATGAGTGCTCATAAGTGCTCTCAAATGTACTCTAGCGGAACCACATTTTTCTAGGTCAAGTTCGATGTCTCAGCGCACTGTCAATAAATAAATATTGCGAGCACTTTATAGTCATAAGGTACTAAGAGGTTTGTGGCGCCATCTCTGTAAAAAGTGGTGAAACTAATTGCAATGACACCGGGTAGGTAGCGCCATCTCTGTGAGAACTAGTAGAACTAATAACAGCTACTTACGGACTGATGGCGCCATCTCTCCGAAAACTGGTGGAACTAACCCCAACTATTGATGAACTGCTAGCGCCATCTCTGGGAAAGTTAGTCGAACTATTCGCAACTAAAATAGCATTGGTGGCGCCATCTCTGCGAAACTGGTGGAACCAACCGCAACTAAAATAGCGTTGGTGGCGCCATCTCTGCAAAACTGGTGGAACTAATCGCAACTAAAATAGCGTTGGTGACGCCATCTCTGTGAAACTGGTGGAACTAACCGTAACTAAAATAGCGTTGGTGGCGCCATCTCTGTGAAACTGGTGGAACTAACCGTAACTAAAATAGCGTTGGTGGCGCCATCTCTGTGAAACTGGTGGAACTAACCGTAACTAAAATAGCGTTGGTGGCGCCATCTTTGCAAAACTGGTGGAACTACTCGCAACTAAAATAGCATAGGTGGCGCCATCTCTGCAAAACTGGTGGAACTAATCGCAACTAAAAAATAGCGTTGGTGGCGCCATCTCTGTGAAACTGGTGGAATCAACCGCAACTAAAATAGCGTTGGTGGCGCCATCTCTGTGGAAAGTACTGAAACTTAATCGCAATTAGTTTCAGCTTTTTCCACAGAGATGGCGCCACGAACGACATAGAATCCATGCGACCGATAGCTGTGCAGATTCCAATGAGTTCCAATGTCTATTACGTTTTCTTCGTTCCCTTTTTTCAAGACATTGCTCGAACGTTTACAAGATACAAAAAGAACGCAACATCACACTTTTTATAAATTTCGTCGATCTATTTTTTAAATCTGGACCACGGTATCTCTGTGTTGTCGACTTTGAACATGCATCGACTCTCGCGTCTGGTATGTCAGTGACCAAGTATAGACCGATCGTTGTTTGGTGTGAGTGAAAAATGCGGTTAGGTTAGGGCCACACGAGGCGCTGAAATTGTTAAAGCAGTTTGTATTTGGTATACGTGCGCGTGATACACGCACACATAGGAGGTTTTGTCGGTAAGGATTCGTTTCAGTTCAGAGGTTATCCAAGATAATTACCTAATTGTGTATTTCAAGATAACTTTCTTGTACAGTTTAATTTTAGAACTCCATCGTTCATTATTCAAACATTTATAAACGCACTGCGCGATGATAAACCAATTCTTGAGCTTACGTCGATAGCTGTGAGTTCCAATTAATTTTTTAGAATTTTCTTCAGAGGATATTAATCTCATAATCGTCCCGTGAGCGTTCGCTTTCAAGCTTGAACATGTTGAGATTTGGCAGCCGGAGGATATACTCCATTCAGGTGCTGAACAAACTGTCAACGTTTAATACGAAACAGGCTAGATGCTTGAATCTACTTGAATACCAGAGTAAGGAACTCTTGAGGGATTGCGGTGTTTCTGTACAAAATTTTGCTATCGTCGACGATTTAAGCAAGACAAATTCTGCGTTGGAGAAGTTACGTTAGTATTCTAGTTTGTATATTATTTGTATAATCAAAGTACTTGTAAGAAACTATGACGAATCGTAGCAAAGAATTACGTTGCGCATCTTTATAATTTTACTGTAATTGTTTACACTGTAATTGTATTTGTTAAATTCGATGGAAATATTGTAAGAAAATTTAAGCCGTTGCTGTTTTAATTATTATATAAATATATTAACGATTCGTCTGTTCGATTGTACATTTTGTTGTAACTGTGCGATACTCGTGTCGCTTTATGGATAATAACGAATCTACGTAGTGTGATTTTGATGATTCTATATAATATTGAAAAAGAATACAATATATACACTTGAGAAAATTTTTTAATCGTTATTCGTTTGAACAGATGCGGCTGAGTATGTTATAAAAGCTCAAGTGTTGACTGGCGGTCGTGGGAAAGGTTGGTTTGATAATGGCTTTAAAGGAGGAGTGCACCTTACAAAGGAGTAAGTACAATTATTGGTATAACGTAGAACATGGATATTTCTATATACACGCTATTTATTCTGTATTTTTTAATAGCCGTAAAGCTGTCGTAGACGTTGTTAAGAACATGTTAGGCCACCGTCTCATTACAAAACAGACTTCAGAAGACGGCATATTAGTGCAAAAGATTATGATAGCAGAGTCTGTAAATATTGCTCGTGAAACATACGTTTGTATTCTTATGGATAGACAATATAACGGCCCTGTGTTAATAGCCTCTCCAGCCGGCGGTGTGGACATCGAGACAGTCGCTGAAAAGACTCCAGAGTTAATCAAAACAGTGCCTCTTGATATATACCACGGAATTGACGACGAAATTGCTAAAGATGTTAGCGAGTTCCTTGGTTTCGTGGATCCAACGATTCAGCAGAAAGCGATATACGAATTGAAAAATTTGTGGAGACTGTTTGTAGATATCGATGCTTTACAAGTTGAAATTAATCCGTTGGTTGAGACTGCTGATAAACAAGTTATAGCCGTAGACGCGAAAATAGCATTCGACGACAATGCGCAGTTCAGACAACAGGATTTGTTTGCTTTAGAGGATGGCGAAACGAAAGATCCTAGGGAGGCTGAAGCATCGCGGTTCAATTTGAATTATATTAGTATGGATGGCAATATAGGATGTTTAGGTACGTTCAAGTTTCTCTTAACCCTTTGAGCATACAACAATTACTTGTGAAGGTGTTAATGCTGAAATGGTGCCCCGATATGTCGAACCACCAGTTCCATTGTAGACCATACAATTTTTTCGTCGAACGGGACTTGATGAGAGTATATTGTAGTCAATTCTAACTAACATAAAGTTCAAAATGATGTATTATGTTTAGTTAATGGTGCTGGTTTAGCTATGGCCACTATGGATATAATTAAACTGAATGGTGGTTCACCAGCAAATTTCTTGGATGTGGGTGGGAGTGTTAAAGAGGATCAGGTTTATCAAGCATTTAGAATTCTTAGCGAAGGTATGTATTGTAAGTTAATATAGAAGATTCAATTATTTATGTTGTATTCTTATGTAACACGACAATTTATTTGTTAATTTAATTGAATTATGATTCTACCTCTTTTACGAAATTGATTTCACATACATGTTCTATATAAAAGTAATTACGATTATTTCGTTTGACATCTCTAGATCCGAAAGTAAAAGTAATTCTAGTAAACGTATTTGGAGGCATTGTAAATTGTGCTACAATAGCAAAAGGAATTATCACGGCATCTCGTAACTTAAAGCTCAAAATTCCACTTGTTGTTAGACTAGAAGGTAAATTATTCTCTTATCATTTATCTTATGGTTTCAGTTTTACATTTATATATAACTATATCTTTACTTATTTTTATCCCTATGTAATTTAACGATGATTGCATTGTTTTATCTTTTTTTTTTTTTTTATAATTAGGTACTAACGTAGCAGAAGCAAAGAAACTTCTCGCGGAGAGCAATTTATCAATTGCTACAGCAAACGATTTAGATGAGGCTGCGAAAAAAGCAGTACTTTCTGTGAAAACATAAAGTTAGTAATTTTGTTTTAATGTTATTTTTCGTAAGACTGGGAAATTTTGTTCTAAATGTATGGGAAATATATAAAATTGGAGGGGTAATATTTCTACATAACATCGAAGTATGAGACATTTCTCTTGTTTTGTTGATTTCTTCTTCTTTTTTTTAATAATATTGCTGTTTTTGTAGTTTATTATTTATAATTGTAGTTAGTTTTTAGTTTTTTTTTATTTCATTTTTAGTATGTGTTTATTAAAAGATTGATTATATTTATAATTGAACAGTTGTTTCGAATTCTTAATATCCTTGCTCCTTATTTTTAATAAACTTACTTGAAATTATTTTTTCTTAATACCATTACATATTATCTTTATTTTAAGTAATGTTTTGTTTTTATTACTTTAATATATTCTTTCTATTATAGTTAGCTCTTCCTATGCAGTCTATCTGTTAATAAATGACCCTATACAGATATTATTAATTTATAGCTGTATACACGTTTTTTTACATATTAAATAAACAATTAAATAAATTGACAATCTTCGTGCGTGTATTTCAAAAATATAAGGTAAATATATTGTTTTATAATTTTATAAGAAAATGATTAAATACGTTTTCGATGATTATAATGTCTATTTTTTCATGCTATCCTTATAATTTCTTTTACACTTCGTTTTCAGAAAAGAAAAACAAGTGTTTTCGTGCGAGACTTAACTTTAATTTGCCATATTTACCTTTTGCCATAAATTATACGTGAATACGCTATTCATCGTCAAGCGGATCATTTTTCTAGTATTTTGTGCCTCTAGATCTATTTACATTTGATTTATATCTATAAATATCTTACGTACAATTTCTGTTACATGTTATGAAGTATTCAGTGTCCCATAACTATAACTATATATTTTGTTAAATGGAATAATATATTTTATAGTACCATTAGCTTAAGTGTGAACTGTCCCAGATCCGTTTCGTAACTTTATCAGAATCAAGTAAAGAGAATGAATTATTAACACTAATTAAGCAAGTAGATACGATTGAAATTACGTCATGCTTTAATTGAAGAAATCTTACGAAGATATATAATAAAATTTTCATTAATAAAAGATTAAGATAGATGAGCGATATCGTTAAATTATGTATAAATAAGTTTAAAGCTGTCTCTTCAATATAAAGGGTGTATTTAGTATCAGCTGGTATTAGTAAGTTGGTTAAAAGGAAAATAGTGCAGTTGAGCGGAGAACAGTGGAGAGAAATGGAGGGGGTAGCTGTTGAGCATAATATGCGAATGTACACAAGGTAAATTTCGCCACTATCATGCTGTACTATTGCCAATGTCGTCCCGTAGGAACGTACCGGCCGATAAGATGTGCGGCAATGAAACATCAGCCAAGCGCGAGGATGGAACGAAAGAGGAAGAAATGTTGGAACAAGATTTACTCGAGAGTGCCCCGTGGAAACGAATACAGCAAAACTCATTTACAAGGTGGGCGAATGAGAGGCTGAAGATAATGCACGTGCAGATCGACGATTTGAAATACGACCTGTCCGACGGCCTTCGATTGATCACGTTGATCGAGGTGCTCGCGCAGAAGAAACTTCCAAAGCCCCATCAAAACCCTGTCTACAAGTCGCAGAAACTGGAGAACGTGTCGTTGGCGTTGGAGTTTCTGCAGAACGAAGGAATAAAGACCGTTAATATCGGTAAGTGATTAACGCACGTTTGTCCCGTTCTCTGCATGGTGCCTTGTTTTGTTTCTCGAGTAATGTCGTTCAAGTTCAAATGTGTCGCGTGGGAGAAGGGAAAGAAAAGGGAAGAGAGTGGGAACCAGAAGGGAAAGAGTTGATGAAATTTATCTGTCTTTTGTATTTTATGTAGAAGTTAAGTCTAGGAGATGACAGCAGTTTTTTTTTGTTACTAAAAATGTAATTATTAATTAGAATATTGTTATTACTTCCTGTTACTCGTTTGAAGAGGATAGTTAAAAATTTGTCCCTCTCGTGGAAAGGAAAAGCTTACAGTATCCTCCAAGGAGAATGGAAAAGCACGTAATCATTTTTTCAAAATTTAATCGCAACAAAATTGGGAAATTATGCAATTTTTGTGGTAAGAATAACCGACGACCTGTTGGCCATTCCTGTACGAAGGGTTGTTGGGTCTCAGGGGCAATTGCGCCGGTGTTATTTATCTACCGAGTTTCTACATAGATGATTACCTTTAAATTGAATTAAATTTCATTAAAGTTATCATAGATCATTATAATACTCATCTCCTATACGAGGTAGTATAATGGATTTTAATTGGATTTTAATTTTGCGAAATTTGTCAATTCTCTGCGCGCGAATAATATATTTTTTGTAGTGCCATTGAAAGTAACGAACGCTAAAATACGACGGAAATGTTTCAGCGAAGTTGTGAGGTGTCAAAATGGACAATAGGAAGCTAGAGAAGAGATAGATGAAAAAAAGATAATGAGAGGAACAGACAGATCCGCGTGTGTATATATAGTTGGCCTGTAAGAGTGGGAGGGTGTCGAAGACGAGGGGATAGCTATTCTCGGAGTTGGTTCGGTACATTTTCCCTCTCTTCCAAATTCGGTGGCGGTAAACGTCAGTAAACCTTTGTAAATCGCAACGTACAGTGCAAAGAATTCTTTCTCTCTCTCATATATCGTTCAAATTCGAATTGTGCTCCCGTGTTTCCTCAGGTGTGTCCGTAGCGTGAGAGTGTACGTTTGAAATATATAACATTTGAAAGCGAATTGCCGAGTGTGAACGCATACATACATACATATCTTACCGATAGTTTCATTTCATCTTGTGACCAAGGTAATGTATCAAATATTTACGTGACAGTGTTCGCGTCGCATAAAAACAAACAATCGTTCGTTTCTATTTTTCGTGTCTCGACTACATCTTTCACTCTGCAACTGAGAAGATTAATCTCACTTCGAATGTTTTTCACGCTTGCGAAAATAAGATACACTTTGCATAATATCAGTGTACAACGCTGCATCATTTAATGTTTTTTTAATCGAAGGTTCTTGGGATCATTGGGACTGTTTCTAAATTGAACCGCTGTCAGATGAAATTGAAAATAATTTTTGCGCTTGATGTTGAGTATTGGCAACTACGTATTTTATCTCATTGAAATTAATCAAGTGTATCTCTGTTCGATAAAAATTAGGGTGAACTAAAGTGTGTTTTCTTTGATTTTTTTTAGTTTAAGGCCTGTTTAAAAATATTGAATACCATACATCTAAATTGTTTTCCTTTAAAATGCCCTTTTCTGAAGATGATTAATTATACCGCACAATTAGAAGTACAAGCGTTTTACAAGCTTTTATAAACGGTCGTAAGCTTCCTTTTATTTGTTTCAAATATTTGACATTATTTGAGATTCAGTTAATAAATATTACCGCTTTATCATTTTTACATATTTGTTTATAGCAAGCGGTACATATAGTATTGCCACTTATCACTTTGCTTAAAGACACGATGCTACATAATTAATAATGAAACGATTACCGATTTACGGCATCAAGTAATTAACATGCCATGAATACGTATAATGGTTTTCAAATCCGTTGACGTTGCAAATGATTGAATAATAGAAAGTGTAAATTATTCATGATCAATTCAATTTAAATTGATTTAACGAATCGAAATTATGTTTCAAAGTGGTAAATTTTATTACTGCAATTTGCAAAAATAATTAGGACCATTAATTGAAGCAGTAGACAGGAATTGAAAGTCGTAGTATATTATAACGTAATAACAATATATAGTAGGCTCTCCCTCCCTTCTCTCTCTCTCTCTCTCTCTCTCTCTCTCTCTCTCTCTCTCTCTTTCTTTTTACTATATAGTCCATCAATGAAATACTACAGATATCATGTTGCTAGAAGTTGAGAAGGTGAATCATTGATTTCTAGTTTACTCGCTTGAGCGAATCTAGAACAAAATTGCAGGGACACATGCCCAAATACATTTGCAAATAAGAAACACCTACACAATAAAGCACTCAACGTTAAAGATTAAATTTAATTAAATATCCGTTTCTATATTAAAAATACGATTGTTACAATCGTGCCATTATATTTTGCTGTAGATCTTATTCGTAAAATGATACGTTTATGCAATGATATCGAGCGGTCCCTTTAAAGATAATCGTTTCTAATCATTGTTTCGTATTTGAGAGGAATATGGTACTCGTTGATCGTAAAATTTCAATCTGTTAGTCATTGAATTCGTTTTAATAACGCTCTGGAACAGAATTCGATGATAGAACAATTTATTATAATGTGTGCACCAGTATATATCCCGAGAGATGTTCGTTTGCCAAATTTCGAAACTTGTGCGTCGTTATCCCCAACGGTGTAGAACAGATCGCGTGAGTCACAGGCAGTAGAACATGCATCGAATCAAAGAGAGAGGATCGTATATTTTATTTCCAAACTAAAAGTAAAAACAAATGGAATAATATTTGAAGAAATTCGAAAGACTGATCTCGTATGTACAGACAGGTTTGAAAGTTCTTCGAGGAACCTGATTTAATTTATTTTTTCGAATGGTCAAATCACTGACCTAACTTTTGTTACTTACGCACTTGAAAAGGAACGTGAGATTCATGGCTGAAACCAGTGGTTTATCGGGAAAGGAAGAAGAAGGTGACTAATCCGTAAAAGGAATCAGTGCTGAGGTTTTTGCTATATCAGATGCTATCTGTCAGCGGCGGTTAATTAGACAATTTTTTTTAGTAACATTATTTTATTAATTACTAAAATTTTTGTAGGTACGCATCGAGTTAAATGAATCACGTTGCATGTAAATTTATATTTTTCCTTATATGTTTATATACGCTTTTCCTCAATTATATTTAATTCTAAATATATACAAATATTTTAAGGCTAGATTATCCAACAAAATATATATAGGAATCAATGATATTGCGCTTACAGTCGTTGCTACTTTCCGACACACAAATACACAAGATTCTAAAGTACGTGAATATCTATATATATACGTACATAAGATTTGATTCGAGATTATGTTGGATGTGAATCGTATTATCGGATTCGCGATATCGTCCTTGATAAATACTTTTTATTTTGAGTAACGCAGCTCAAATTAAAACGGAATGATAAACATGTGTTTCAAGAAGTCTTTTATCTATATCATTTTAGAGGCAACAACCCTTTTACCTGTATTTTCATCAATTCTTTTAAATTATTTAAATTATTTAATCTTTTAAATTAACAATTTTTTATCAATACAAAAATGTATTTTTATCAAAGTTCAAACTGTTTTCAATACATCAGTGTTTTAAACTATATGTAAAATATAATATATCGATTGAATAATCTAATTAGAAATTTAACATACGATTTTGTACGTTTTATTTTAATTCTAAGAAAATAAGCCAACGAGTGCTGCCCCTAAAATAAGGCTACGCCTTGGCGTGGAAGGTATCGGTATGGCCCTTGACCACGCGATGACTAATGTAAGCTTTCTCTAAGATTTTACATTTTTTTATGGGGACAAAAACAACAAGAATGAGTAAGATGTTTTAGATGCGTCGTTTCGGGTGCATTTTATCGGGTAGGGCTCTTAATGAGTCATGAGGTTCGTCATCCAATAATGTTCTTAATACTGTCAAATATCCAGCAAACATGAATTCTTATACCGTACATGTACATTTCATGCAAAATTGTTGAAAGGGAGGAAGAATAATACTCTGTTAATACTTAACAATTCCATAGTTTGCACATAGCAAGTATTCGTATCAAGGTACATAGTACAAAAACACAAATAAATGCAGAAATTTTATTTTCAAGTGGAACCAGCAAGCTTGTCGAGTACTCGATCGTTCAAAGTTACGAACGCGTTACGATCTACAACAAACATAATCCAAAATCGAATCTCGATTGTACACATCGAAAAAAAGTTTCGTAGTCTCGATCGTACGAGGGAAGAAGCTTCAAGGAATTAGTCCGATCTCGGCCGAATTTTTCCGACCACAGCCGAATTCGTAATCCCTGCTGTGTATACAAAATAAAGCAGAATGCACAGTCACATCGATACGTGAAAGCTGTTGACTGTGTAAAGTGTATTTCTCAATTGGCAGAGCGTATAAACAGAAACGCGGCTAGGAGGCGATCAATTTGCGGTGATGCTATCCACGATGTTATTAAACGGGCTGTTGTTCATTGATTGTTGCATCATGTGCGTGCACAACTTCTGTCTGGACAGGGCCATAGGTATCCCAGTGCACACTAAAAGAAAGGTAAACTAGAAAGAGGGAAAGCGAGCGAGGTTTTAGAGAAGAATTGTAGTGTAGCGAGCTGTAAGTCGGTTAAGTGGAGAATGCTGGAGTGGAGTGGAGAAGAGGGTGGGGGAAGTCGGTGTGAACGCATACTACGTGAATCCTGCCCCCACCACCGTGCTTACCATTACGAATGTCGTCCCGTAGGAGCGAACCGGCCGATAAAATGTGCGAGAACGATAAGTCAGTCAAGTGCGAGAACGCCGAGGAAGAGGACGACGACATGTTGGAACAAGATTTGCTCGAGGATGCACAGTGGAAACGGATACAACAGAACACGTTCACGAGGTGGGCGAACGAGAGGCTGAAGGTGATGAACGTACACATCGGCGATTTGGAATGCGATTTGTCTGACGGTCTACGGCTGATCACGTTGATCGAGGTACTCGCGCAGAAGAAACTACCGAAGCACAATCAGAAGCCCACGTTCAGGTCGCAGAAATTGGAAAATGTGTCGGTGGCATTGAAGTTTTTAGACGACGAAGGGATAAGGATCGTTAATATCGGTGAGTGATTAACACTTTTCTCCCATTCTGTGCTCGCTGCTTTGGGTTTGTTTGTCGATTGCGTGAAGTCGTTCAAGTTTAAGTCAAGTTTCAGGTGGAAAAGGGGGAGGGATCAGGAAGAAAGGGTGAAATAGGAGAGAAAGGGTTAACGAGGTTCGTGTTCTTTTGCTGATCTGTATTATAGTTAGACTCCAGAGAGCAGTACGTACGTATAATACATACTTGCGAATTGGAGAATTAACATGTATATATATACATATTAGTTAAACATGTTAAGTAAATTAAATAAATCGTAAAACATTAAAGAGAATAAAGTAAGAGAGACCCATATTATCGCGTTCAATATTGAATGTAGTAACAACTGTATCGAAAATGCTCATTTGTTTGGTTTAAACTGTATGTTTTGAATTCCAATTCAGGGTGATTATCTTTAAAGCGAAGAATGTTGAAAGAAAAGCTTGTTTAAAGAAGTATATAGACATACTAAATATTTTTTTATAGTACATCCAAGAAATATTACAGAGTTTTAACACCGTCTTAAATTCTGCTTACATATATGGTAAAAACATAAATTATGAATGAATTCATCACATTTAAAGATTATCGCACACATTTATATTGTGCGCAATTGGTCGTGACGTTGCATAGCGTGTTCTTAGCAGGTAACTTCTTCTGTTTTTATGTCCAGTCTCTTTCATTTGTTTAGTAAGGTCAAAATAGAATGTCCATAAATGTAGTGATCAGGAATATTCCGTTTCCAAACGTGCAACAATTAAATCCGTCCACGAATTGAAAATGACTAGTCGGCAAAATTAAAACGTGAATATCAGCAAATACCTACATTATGTTGAACGATTTTTGAATAATAAAATTCCTGTATGAATACATAATGGTTAACAGAAATGTCGGATGAAATTTTTTGAGCAAACCATTAATTACCTCCAGCAAATATTCATGCGTTTATACAAATTTTTCTTAACTTATCTTCTCTCATTGAGATACGATATTGTTACAAATGAATCTATAAGAGTCACCTAAATATTCCTTCTATGTCCGTTGTCGCATATAGATGTTAAAGTTATAGTATGTTTTCCTGTACACATTCAGCTACTAATTCAGTTCATTAGCGATACATTTTAGTGCTTTTTATTACTATCATTTGCACTTTGTTTTACTTATTTCCGCAGCAAATTGAAGGATAATCTATTTCAATATTATATTTTAATGAATGGAAATCGCAAATACGCCAATTTCTCGATGTAGATTTTGTCCAATTTTGTAGTATAATTCTTCGAAATCGATTTTGCGAAATGAATCTTACGGATTACAAAAAGAAAGAGAGAAAGGGAAAGTAGACAGACGATGGGCAGGTAGGCGCACGAGGTGAAGGTCATATTTGCTCAGGTACAAAGCGAAACGTCATCCTCGGTTTCATTTTGCGTACCAAATTCATTCCTCTGATAAGATACTTTTGTTTTGAGATTGTAAAAATTCCGTGAAAAAGAATTTCTCGTTCCGCTTTAAGCGAAAAGGAAACGAATGATTATATATTTATTACGCACACGTGTAGAATGCGTCTACACGATATATTACACGACATATAGTCCTAAGTGTTTACTTAACATTATAATTTTGTTTCTCGTCTTGCTAAATATTAATATTCAAAAAATTTCAAACAGAACTCCAAAAATGGTAATTTCAGAATTGGATGAATAATGTTCATCTTAAATAAATTAAGTTTTAGAAGTCAAGGTAACACGCAACTTTCTTCCAGCGATTTCAAAGCGTAAATAAGCACACCCAGCACATCCGAGCATTTTTATCAATAGGCATTATTTACAAAGATGGTTGATGTCGAAGAATTTTTAGATATCGCATTTACATTATGCAACTGAAGCAGTTCTCTTCGGTGGATTTGATAGATTACTAGCTCTTTTTAAACTACAAAAGTTCGCTTGGTTGGAATGCTTGGTCGACGCACGTACTTTGTTTTTCTTCAAGTGTTAAGTATTCTGCATCGTGCACGGCGCGGCATGGAACAAAAGATGCCAAAACAGTAACGCGAGGTGTGAGCTTCGAAGCATGCGAGCAAGGTGCATTTACTTATCCAGACTTGTTTATACCGATTTACGTTAAATATATTGACCAGGACTGAATGAAACTATGGGAGAAAGTTGGCTCGTTATCTCGTTGCTCCTTATATAAGCGAAAAATATAATATATATATATATATACATAATTTCTTATTGGTAAAACTTAAATACCGTTTCTAAAGATATCTACTATGTCCAATATTAACGATATTTTATTTGATTATTTACGTACTGTGTCATACATGTGTATTATTGATGGACCAAGTGTGTCCATCATAACTGTCGAACATTCTATTATCCAATTTTTTTCTATTTCACATGAATTACAAGTGAATAATAAATTCAGCGAAACGAGTTCTCTTATTCGCTCTAATTGTAGGATGCATTAATTTATTGGAACGATAACAGTGCATGTTTTCGATCTATCTTTTCGAGGGGGTAAAAGATAACACTTACAATAGTATTTCTTTACGTCTTATAACTTATCAATATGTTCTCATTTTAGAATACATGCGTACATCCATATAATTATCGAGGCATGGAATGTTACACTCGCTTATTATTCGTTTCATGTAAAATATGTATGTATATGTTCGTAACAAAATTGTTCATTTAGTTTATTTTAGCTTATTTTAGTCTATTTAATTGGAATTTTGTTTGTTTATAACAGAGAAAGTGACGATCGATTGTTGCTGTTTGTACTAAATAATTATTGGTGCAAGTGATTTGGTTGAAATTATTGTGACAGTACCTCAAGAGGCATACAATTTGTTCGAGTAGATATTTCGTTCTTTAAGTAACAGGCGCAAGATCAATGGTACTGATACTAACAGAAGTTGTACGATTTATATATCATGATTTACATATAAAATATCGAGGCGGATCGACAATATTATTGTCAGACTGGATCGGTTGATATTGATCGTGTGTAGATCGCTTTAGGTCCATTTCAGTATCGAAACAGGAATACGCACGTAGCCGTGTCGTTACGACAACTTGAATTACTTGTACGTTTCTGCGCAAAGTTTCGAATTTATTCCAGTTCGTAGCCTTGTCTTTTACCTAGTAATTTACCATAACTGCTAAATATACATGTTTGTACAGTACGTGCGTATAGTGTACGCGTTGAACGTTTTCTGCTTATAGCCACTATATGCTTATAACGCAATTTTATTTTCAATTTAATGATATACATATTGGTAACATCTCGTCTAGCGTGCCTTCCATTTGACTCTTTCTATTTCCTCTCGATTATGTAGCTATTGATTAGTTATGATTACTGCAGTTGACAATGTAAACAGAATCGCTTAGTCGACAATGATGAAACAGGAAAGAGGATGCGTTTTCAGTAGTGTGCAAGAAAATTAATGTAATTTATTAATGCAACATTTAATGTTATTATATTGTACTGCCTTTTCTATATTTCTGCATGTTTCAGTTTCCCACGCATGGCATAAACATTCGTAGTACGGTTATGACTATCTGCATTTCGTCGTCTCTACGTAACACGTGCACTGAACCAATCGAGTAATCGATGTCACTTCTCGAACGCTCATGACGTTTTCCTCGACCGTATTCCTCGGCGAGTTTAGACGATGACGTCATTGATGGCTAACCGGTTACGTCATAGCGCGCGATAGGAGCACGAGCAAGAGATCACGTTCAAGCATCACTGGCTCCGATTCTTGTTTCTCCCAAGTCTTTTTTACGTAAAAGTATTCAACGTGCGTGAAACTGATCGATCATAACTATTTAAAGAATTTTTTACCTTTCTCTGATGATCTTCACGCATGGATCTTTTACCTTTGATACTGTGAACCGTTGATTTTTGCTCGTTTACAAATCTGGTCTACCAAATACTTATATTGACTAAACGCTATGAGTTTTATCAGGGAACAATTTTCCTGATTACACTTAGGGTTCATACATTAGCATTAACGTGATTGTTTTTGGGACGTTTCGTCGTGTTTTTAATAATAACGGAAGTACAGTTTGAAGCCACGTATGCGCAAATGAAATGCCAAAGTTATCGATTGCTAATTGTTTAATAATCGCTGGATTAATCTTTGCATAACATGTATAACTGAGTCAAGCCAGCTTTCTATAAGAAAGTACAGCACGTACTCTTCGTACAGTGTGACATGATTGTGTTTTAACATAATTTCTCGAAATATACCCATCATCATACCGGATCTGTGTAAATAGCAGCCACGTAACACGAGATATTCCATTGTGTTTGGTATGAACAGAGTAGTTTCTTTCGAAATAGAGACCTATTGTGTACGAAGCATAACTCCCACATTTGTCACTCGTTTATGCACATTCTGACATTAATTTTGTCGTTTATGTGAATTAAATTAAAATTCGTACGGTTTTTCGTACACGTACACATTATATGCTATATTATTATGTACAGTAGATACTACGAATTTATATTTATACATATGAATGAAAATTTTCGAAGTTCGAGGTTTTCTCAGTCGTTTTTAATCGAAGTAACAAGGTCGAAAATGTTACCTACATTATTAAGAATAAATCTCGCAGTTTACCGTGATGTTTGCCAAATTTGATGAAACTGTACGCAATCACGGCGATATTAATCGAAGGTTATTATGCAGCTACTTGATTTCTAATAATATCGCGAGTGAGAAGATGCGATTTCTTAAAATACCATTCGATGTGCAGTTATAGCAACAGTCCACCGTTTGTTATTTTATTATGTGCATAGAGACAATGTCTCGCTAAAAATATCTATGTATCCCCGAGTCAGGTTCGCCCGAATTCACATCATGTAAAATGGATACGCTCGTTGTCAGTGTCGATTGCAATAAATATGTTCGCGGCTTCTGTGTCCCGCGGTTGGCGTTACGATCGAAATCTAAAGGTTTCGATGTTGGATAAAATTGAAGATGACTCATCGTCGACGATAAAGCTAGAGTGCGATTAAAGGCATACGCGAATTAAGTAATCATGAATATTTATTACGTTCAACGAGTTTTATAAATTTCATGGATGTACCGCATGCATATGCAATAGCGAGATTGGAGAAGGTTCAGTGAATGTGGTATGCGTAGCCTCGTAAAGGAATACATAGAAAAACGCGTGTCATATTATTTAGAACAAACATTGTTTGGTGCATCGTGTGTTTCCTTGATACTTGTTCTCGATGGTTTAAATGTACGCGAAGATTAAAGAAACATCTCAACGATTTCTTCTCTCCTTTTTTTTTTAGGAAGATATTCATACTTTTACATGTTAAACTGAATTTAATTCTTTTCCTCGAACGATCGTTGATTCACTTTGATGTGTAAGCGTTATTTCTTGGCCATTGTATCACAGCGTAGCTATTTCTGTCCGAGAATGCTAGAAATATGTATATACTTCATATTGATTCATAAAATAACAATCGAAGGCATATTACTTGTAACGTAATGAGAACATTTTATGACCGAAATTCGTTTTATACTTTTAGATACGAAAGCAGTAACATACACTTGCTTTAACCGAGCTACCGCTATCAGATATTGCTTAGGTTTCTATATAAGAAAAATATGAAACGTGAAAATAGCGATAATAAATTTATCAATATCTTGATGCAGTAAAACACAGGAAGTGATAATTTTATAGATTAACTTTCTTAATTTACCGAATAAAGAAATAAATAGCATATCTATGTCTAGCATATCCACTTTAAAACAATATGATTATTTTCTTATTTTTGTTGCAAACATAAGTCGCACGAAAGTGTAACTTTATTTCACGTCAACAGCAGATGAATCATTTTCAAGAAATTTCGTCTTTCAATCGATACTTTTAAGTATACCGATAGATAAGATATGTATAGTAAGCATCACATTTGACTAACATGTATGAGACTTGGTCGCATGAGTCACTATGAGAAAATTTTGTTTGGAAGTGCAACAAGAAGTTTAATTTACAGTCAGCAATTAGGAAGCTTTCGCAGACAGCCGCAGTAGAAATATGAGCGATACGCGGGTCCAAAATGAGTATTCCCCATTTTTTGTAATATTGCATTCATTGCGTACAACCGAATATCTCTCTGACCAAAGAAAAATTCCTTTTAGACTCGTTAGTATTTGTCATTTGTACACAAATGTTGTTTGTAAGCGCCCTAATTGCTGGTTGTAAATTTTCTGAGGGCACTAATAGCACTCTGTGATAGAGGACCTAACGGTATAGCTTGCATGACCACCTCGCCTGTAGCATAAGGATTAAAAGGACCCTATTCAAAAACCATATGTTCTCGCCCCCAACCAATTTTGTTTAAACTTTGCATACTTGTAGATCTGTATGTGTGTCGATTGGAGGCCAAAACATATGGTTTTTGAAAGAAACCATAAGAGACACAATCGTCAAAAGCAATATATTATAATTAAATTTGTAATTAATAAATTTGTAAAATTGTCGTTGTATATAATAGAGATACGTAGAAAACGTAGAACAGTTCAGCAGTCATTGGCTATGTTTAAACATTCCATGTTTCTGAAAACAAATAGAGTTTTCCGACCTAAGCTCACCTAATCGAAGTAATCAAGGAGATCATCCCTCGATAATATTTTTATGGATTCATCTTTAGACTTTGGTATGCAGTGGTTTTGTTGATAGCGTTAAAAAGACTCAGAATGGTGCTATTGCTTCTTGTGATAAAACTTAAAGTGGTCTAACAACTTTTGGACGTGTTTAACAGTCCGTAAAATGTCGAAGTATGCAGCATGGTTGCACGCAGGAAATCATTTGTAACAATTTTATGAAGTCACTTTGAGCATTCCTGTAATACTACGTCACGAACAGGCATAACTGCTACGTCATTAGAGCCTCGAAGAAATGGTGATTTCGCCGATGGCTTAAGCATAGAAACTTATATATTAAAAATGGTAGATAGATTATAAAAATTAAGTAATTTTTGGTCAAATTTCCTCCTCAAAATAGTACCATTGAAGTTGATGATGTTTGTTGGATGTTCGTTCATCTAATTTAAGCGAGTATCCTTTTATCGTTGCGTTTGTTTCTCCTAACTTTCTCCAAATTTTGTTTACAGATTCATCGGATATAGTGGACTGCAAATTGAAGCTGATACTTGGACTAATATGGACGTTGATCCTTCATTACTCGATTTCGATGCCCATGTGGGAGGGCGAAGACAACGACGCGTACGGGAAACGTGCAACGCCGAAGCAACGATTGATGCGCTGGATCCAATCGAAACTTCCAGATTTGCCGATTAACAATTTCACTTCCGACTGGAACGATGGACGGGCTGTCGGCGCTCTCGTGGACGCTGTCGCGCCAGGTCTTTGCCCAGATTGGCAGGATTGGAATCCAAAGGACGCGATACAGAATGCATCTGAAGCAATGGGATTAGCGGACGATTGGCTGAATATACCTCAGGTGAATAGAATTTTTTTTTTATGTAAAATAAGCCTTCTGTTTGTAATATAGAAAAGAGATGTTAAAATCCGAGTGGAAATTAATTTTCTCTATTTCTTCCATAGCTGATAAAACCAGAGGAAATGGTGAATCCTAATATAGATGAAATGTCTATGATGACGTACCTATCGCAATATCCTAACGCAGAATTAAAGCCAGGAGCACCTCTTCGACCACGTACAAATCGAAACAGGTGAGCAAATTATTTCCTGCGTACAAATAATTTGTAAGAGAAACGATATCTCATGTGTAAACTGGTAGGGATGGAGAAGTATACAGTTAAAATTATAAAGTGGTTCACCTAAATAAATCATGATGTATTTTAATGGATGGCTCGGTACGTAATTTATAAGCTTGATTGCTGAGTAGGAGGATTCGTTATCCTCATTTGCCACGAGAGTACATTTCTAAGGTAAACCTTTTTATACGGAATTATCGCAGAATACATGTCTGGAATAAATCAGACGTTATCGAATAGAATATTTTTAACTCAAGGGATCGATATTTTCGAAGAACTAGATTTTCTCGTATGCCCACCAATATGTGTACCAAGTATGAAAGGAAGGTGATAAAACGGTAGAGAGTGTAGGATTTAACGTGGAGTGGCTCGTACGTGATTTTTACAGTATCACGGTTTCTAGTTGTGATAAATTTTATGACCCTGTATTTACATTTTTTTTATCCAATTGATACATGTCTTTTGCGGTTTTCTTTCACTAACATTCGCTGCAATTAGAGAATTCTATTATTACAATTTAAATTAATCGTCGCACATAATTTGCTCGTTATTATTTTTATCTACATTTTACTGAAAGTTATTTTTTCGCGGTAAAAATGTAAATAAGTATATAAAAGAATATAAATATTCTTTCATATTGTTATGTACTTAGTGGTATAGAAATTTTAGAAAAAGACGAGTTAGTGACAAACACGCATCGTCATATCAATTATTAATTCTAATTCTCACGTTATTGGCGATGACATTACTCATTACAACACATTACTCATTTATCGTTAATAGTCTGAGTAGAGTATACAAGTGTAGAAGCGAAATGAATATTAATTATTCTTTTTTGTTTCTCTTTTTACTTGGATATGCGAATACAGTATGACTATTTGAATGAAAGGAAAGGTAATAATTAATGAATTTATTTTATTTTCCGGTTGCAGCATCCCGGCACCGCGGTAAGTTGCGCAAATAACATGTTTTGGCGTATTTCTTATAGTTTTGTTCATTTCTTATCACAATTAATAATAATAGTTGTGCACAGTTTGGCGCAATTAATTCCAGGCTGTCCGATTAAAATGCTGCAATTGGTGATAATGTAATGTTCTTAGATATAGTCAAATTTTGTGGTTTTCTATTTCGCTTTAACCAATCGCCCAGTTAATTTAAGGTTGCAACTTTGTTGGTGGATTTATTGATGTGAGAGAAGGCTGAAACGTGAACTTGCACGGTAAACCTGATTACAACTAAAATGTGCCTACTAGATTAGAACTTTGTTCGTAGAATTGTAGGTCAATTTCTATGAATTGCTTATATATTCCACTTACTTTATACTGTAACAAACAGTTTACGAGTAGATTAAGGTGGTCGTTGTTAAATGCTTTCTCTTCGTATAAAAGTTAGTCAATTTTTCATAGAGTATATATATATATATCGAAGCTTCTAAAGGGTTTGTTTTATCATTTTTGAACTGCTTTACTATTTGTACCAAAATATCAGTTACTATTCTTTGATCACTGAAGAATTTATGCTCTAATATGCTGTTGAATGATGAAGTCATGAGAGTAAATCCATGCACCATCTGTCAGTGATCGAAGCATAGTCAAGTTACTCGTTTAAATAATTACAAACAACTTATATATTAGTTGAATATATCAATTCGCTTAAACGATAACAGCTTTAACATTGCGATATAGTGAAGTCATAGCTTCTTAAAAAAATAGACCTCCAACAATTATACATGTTGTAATAACGCTTATAATGCTTATATTTAAAGAGAAGTTATAATGTTTGAAGACGTTATAATATTTTTCTAAAAAAAGGGTAGCAAATGTCTTCTTATGGTATTTATTTTTGTTAAGTACTCGAAATACTTTTTAAATATTTGATTGATAATTAAGTTACAGATTTTGTTTAGGATTATAACAATACACGTTATCCGAAGCCTAGTCGTTTTGCATTCATTTTTTTCGAATGCTTTCAGTGATAGAAAGAATGCACTGTACGAGAAAGAAAAAACTATTCTTATGTTTAAAATTTATTTTCTTCTGAAAAATTAATACATTTTATTTCATCTTAATATTTTAATATTTTATGACGTATAATAAATTTAACTTTCGATGGAAATGCAATTTCTTGTTGCTAACATAATGTAATCTTTGATATAGAGTACGTGCTTACGGTCCTGGTATCGAGCCAACTGGTCCGGTTGTAGGAGCAGCAGCTAATTTTACTGTAGAAACATTTTCTGCTGGTAAAGGAAATGTTGACGTCACCGTAGAGGATCCTGAAGGAAACAAGATACCGGTAAGATTAGTTTGCCGTAGTAATTATATGTACATACGTCACGTTAATTGAAAGGTGGGATGGAAAAACATAATATTGAAAAATATGGAACATATTTCAGCCCTTTAATAATTAACAGCTAATTAATTAATTATATCTCTCTCTACACATTATGTATACATTATTCTTTTTCTTTACTCAGTGATTTATTTTAATTATTAGCATTGTTTTTTCTCTTTATAAAAAAATTGTATTGCATTTCTTCATTTTGTTAACATGTCGTTATTGAACATCGTACAACCGTACTATTATTAACGTAATAAAAATTGTAATTCTATAGTATTTGCAAAAATTTTTTAATTGTGCTCGATCGTCGTCAGCACTGAGAAAAAAATTTAAATATAGGTAGTGACGCATAATTGACACGTGTTTTTACAGCTATACTATCCCGTTTAAATATGTATTTATCTATACTGTGGTTGACCACTAGAACGGAAATTGCCATACTTGTATCATAATCAGAAATTGATTATAAACCAGGGTACACGTTAGGTTTTCATGCTTAATTGCGTATCTCGTACCCCCCATAATTACGTACCTCGAATTTTCTTTCATACTCCTTACCTTGGGACAATACTAAAGCAGTTTGTATGTAAATGTTATTTATCAGTTTCTGCAATATTATTACCATAAATAGACAGGTGAAAATAAGTAGGTATCGTTTAAAAAATCTTGTAAAACCTTGATCTTTGAATTCACAAATCTGGAGAATAATTAGCTGGTCTCGAATGTATAAGTGGTTTAAGTGTACGACAGCCCATCACATGTTATCGCGTACATATACGATTTTTTAAATGTTTCTTTCTCCATAGGTCGATATCAGGTTCAATAAGGACAAAAATCTCACCTATTCCGTGTCATACACTCCAAAGATCGAGGGGCCATATAAAATAAAAATACTTTTCGCTGGAAGGGAAATCCCTAAGAGCCCGTACGTTGTGAACGTGGACGCACAGGCGGGCGATCCTAATAAAGTTACAGCAAGTGGGCCAGGACTACAACCAGAAGGTGTTATAGTCAACAGACCCACATTCTTCGATATATCCACAAAGGACGCTGGACGTGGCGTGCCAGAAGTTATTATTTTGGACCCACAGGTAAAGTGTTGTTTAACAATGATGCAACACGCATCGTCGCAATTAAAGTGTGATACCTTACAACTTTACGTTTTGGATACATTAATTATAAGTATCGTGTGTACTGATTTATAGGGTTTGAAAACGACTGTACCTGTGAAGATACGACAAACTCTACCAGACGTATGGAGATGCGAATACACAGCACCTGCAGCGGGTTTATATTCAGTAAACGTGTTTTTTGCTGGTAAATTGATTCCTGGAAGCCCTTACGGCGTTAACGTAGGTTTAGTGTCAGATGCTAAGAAGTGTAGAGCCTATGGTCGAGGGTTATTACCGAACGGAGTTCGTGTCCAAGACGATGCAGATTTCGTAATCGTGACGAAGAATGCGGGCGAAGAAGTACCTGGAGTTAAAGTGATTGGCCCAGGAGGAGTCAATCGACCTGTTCAGTAAGCAATTACATTTTTTTGATGAATATTAAGTAGGATATATACTTAATTTTAAACGTTGCGTTTATGTTATCTATGTCACATCTGCACTGTTTAAGTAATGCAATGCATATATTTTTAGCATGTCTAAAGTTGACCAAAAAACGTACAAATGTCACTACACACCGATAAAAGAGGGACGACACGTGGTAATGATAACATACGGCGGAAAGGAAATTTACAAGTCGCCCTTCGAAGTGAACGTTGGACCTTACAAAGAATCGGCCATCAGAGTATTCGGTCCTGGTCTTCACGGTGGTATCGTTGATTATATAGCAAAGTTCACTGTCGACACGAATGGAGAAACTGGAGCTTTAGAATTTTCGATCGAAGGGCCTTCGAAAGCGAAAATTACATGCCACGATAATGGCGATGGTACAGCCGATGTGTCTTATTTGCCAACTGCTCCAGGACAATACGCAGTTCATATACTTTGCGATAACGAGGACATTCCGAAATCTCCATACGTCGCGAATATTTTACCGAAATCTGACTTTTATCCTGACAAGGTTTGTTTCTATTTTTAAGCATGATAATTACAAGAGTAAATGTGAAATAACATTATAGTAGTGTCTCTGCCATTAGAATATATTAGTTGAAATATCGATTGAATTATTCGAAGCGTTCAAACAAGGAAAACAGCAAAAACAGTGTTATATAATTTACAGGTTGAAGTGTATGGTCCTGGAGTTCAATCCGAATCCATTCCTAGTGAGAAACCAACCAATTTCACAATAGATGTAAGGAAAGCTGGTCAAGCACCGTTGGAAGTAATTATTCAAGATGCTCTAGAACGAGATGTTCCTGTTCGTTTAGAAGATAATCATGATGGCACGGTACAGTGTCATTACACACCTAAGTCTGGATCACAGCATGTTGTCATGGTGAGCTTTCAACGTTAAAAACATTAGTAGTCGAAATTCTACTAATCTGGATTTACATTGGAATGTACATTTGTATTAAGTTCAGTGCATTAATATTTTATAGGTGAATTATGGTGGTGTAGCTACAAGAGAATCTCCTTATAGAGTGAAAGTAGAAGCTCCATTAAATCCTGCTATGGTATCAGCTTTTGGACCTGGGTTAGAAAAAGGAGTAAAGTCGAACACTCCAACACAATTCACGGTCGATTGTCGCGAGGCTGGCTCAGGTGAACTTCGCGCGACCGTGATTAATCCAGAGGGAAAACAAATTATCGCTTCATTAACGGATAACGAAGATGGTACATATACCGTTGAGTATGTGCCACCCCAAGTAGGAACTTATTTGGTAAATCTAAACTATGGAGGATTGAATGTACCTCAGTGCCCAATAAAAGTCAACGTTCAACCAAGAATCGATGTTTCGAAGATCAAAGTGGACGGTCTCGCCCGAAGTGAGTATAAAATCATTTCTTCTATATTCTAGTCGTTATATGATAGATCAATTATCGAATTTTTTAATTGGACATTGGAAGTTAGTACATAGCAGAAATTTATTTAAATTTGTGGTTCAGTTTGATTGGAAAGAAATCCAAACTTCTACTTAACATCTGAAATAATTAACATGATTTTTAATGGCACATTCTGATGTGCACGCGGAAATCCGTGTACTAACGCGATTCAGTGATTTTGATTCCTACTTAGTGAACTTAACAGGAGTAGAGAACGCAAAAAAATTAGCAGTCTCGTGTACACCTACCTATAATTTACTTTATGTTCGTATACGCGTATGGTAACCCACGAGGCTGATGGTGATTATGAAAGTAAAGTAAAAAGTGCGAAACTAAATCCATGTCGCAGCGGCTCCGGTGAACAGCTTGCAGCAATTCCGCGTGATAACGCACGATGCTGGGAAAGCAGCAGACTTACAAGTGGCGATAACCGCTCCCTCGGGAAATCGTGTGAAAGCTCACGTCGTACCGACCCACGACGGTTACTTGGTAAACTTTACGCCGACAGAGCTCGGGGAGTATCTTTTAGGGATCAGTTTCGGCGGAGAGGCGATATCGAATCAACCTTATAGATTAACCTGCGTGCACGGATCTGATCCTGGGAAGGTGCGAGCATCTGGGCCAGGTCTGTCGCACGGAATAGTAAATAAGCCAGCGGAATTTGTGATCGACACACGTGGAGCTGGGCAAGGCGGTCTTGGCGTTACCGTCGAAGGCCCCTGTGAGGCTGCTATTAATTGCCGCGATAATGGCGACGGTACGTGTTCGGTTGCGTACCTGCCAACCGAGGTTGGCGATTACGGCATCAATATTACCTTTAACGAGAAACATATACCTGGCTCACCATTCCAAGCGATCGTTGTAAAAGATGTCGATGTGGCGAAGATAAAGGTCACTGGAAACGGCATACAACCAAACGGTATCGTTTGTCGTGTTCTTGCGAGGTGTTTGCTTTGATTGATGGATCTTTTGTGTGTTTATTTTTTCCACCGCGATACGTTTACTGTACATACTGTGACGATATTGATGCGGATGAAGTTTTCGCTTATTTATAAGCACCTTTTTCACTGTTTTAATATTACGTGCAATCGTATGAATGACTGCCACTTACTGCGTCCCTTTTTATTGTGTCAGACAAGTTGATGTCTAGAAAAATAGCACGCTGTGTGCATGTCTCCGTGATGCTCCAAATTTTTATTTTTGCTTCTTAGAAGAACGTGTAGTTAATGTTATTTATTTTAGGAATCTTTAGGAAGCAAAACATTTTACGGAACAGTCGCTTGATTCTCGAGAAAGATTTTAGGTAGTGCAATATGAAATGAAAATCATTTTCTTCAGATTAACATGTAAAAGACGAAAGAAGAAATATAATGAAAATACTTTCTCCCAAAAATACTAATCTTTAGAGGACAGAAAATTTGTGAAGGTTTTCTAACTAGTATAGGAAATAGAATAACAAAAATCACTTGTTGGTTACAAGCAGCAATTTTCGCATTATTTAATGTGTGACATTAATTGACCATTGATGCCATGATTGATTTTTTAAAATTATAAGTTTTATTCCATATAACATACTATATAATTGCTTTCACAACACAGCATGCATTTTATCGCAATTTTTTACACAGCACTGATGTGAAGCATATTTGTTAAATCCAGTTGTCGATATTCAACAATGATATTAAATGAAACTAATGAATTAACTATGCATCGCGAATACATGTATCTAAATACTATGTAACAATTTTATGAATTTCAGGCCCATGTGTGGATCACCAAACAGAGTTTACAATTGACGCACGTGCCATTCCGAAAATGGAGAACGACAATGACAAAGTTTTCTGCACAATCAATAATCCTAGTGGTGGAAAAACGGATAAGATCATTATTCCTCAAGGAGACGGGACCTATCGCGTTAGTTATATACCGTTCGAAGAAGGATGCCATACTATCGATATACTCTACGACCACGTTCCAATTCCTGGCTCGCCTTTCTCCGTTAATGTTCAACGCGCCAGCGATCCCAGCAAATGTAGAGCGTATGGGCCTGGTTTGAAGAAAGGATTTGTAAATAAGTCCAACACATTCACCGTCGAAACGAAAGGTAAAGCTGGACCATCCAATTGGCTATCGATATGCTGTAATATGATCTAATTCCATATGATGTAAACGGTAATGAATGTTTAGATGCTGGCAATGGCGGTTTGGCTTTATCCATGGAAGGTACTGGAGAAGCGAAGATGACCTGTAAAGACAATTTCGATGGATCCTGTTCAGTCGAATATATTCCATCGGAGGTGGGTGACTACGAGGTGGCCATCAAGTTTGCAGAGCAACACATTCCTGGATCTCCGTTCCAAATCTCAGTTGTGAACGATTCGGAAGCAAGCAAAGTCACCGCGTACGGTGCTGGATTGGAAAGCATACGAGAAGGTGTGCCAGCGAAATTCATAGTGAACACCTCGAAATGTAATCCAGCTCAGTTGGACATCACGTTGAAGACTGACAAAGGACAAGTCCAAAAGCCGGCGATTAAGAACCGTGGGGATGGGTTGTACGAAGTCACCTATCAACCGCCTCTCGTGGGAAGTAATTTGCAAGTAGGAGTCACTTATGCCGGAGAGGATATACCTGGTAGTCCTTTTAAACCAGTCGTATTGCCCACTGTCGAACCGAATAAAATTGTTCTATCGGGTCCTGGCGTCGCACCCGTTTGCACCGCATCTTTTCCAGTCGATTTCGTCGTGGACACTTCCAAAGCTGGTTATGGCGACTTCGAAGTTCAAGTGTTGGTAAGTAACAATTAAAGCAGTGTAACTCATATTAGCGTATATTTTATAAAAGCAATATAGCACTATAGATTGAATGAAACTGAGAATTGAACAAGTATTGAATTGTTTTCGACGTGACGCAGGAATTTCTGCGCGATTCACATTTCATGCGCATCGATCTGTTTTAACTAAAAATGTCGATTTTTATATTCATAGGGTCCAGATCAAATGCCTCGCAGAGTAGAAATTCAGGATCTTGGAGACGGAAAATACAAGGCGACTTATCTACCCGATGACTGTGGCCGTTACAAGGTTAATATTAAATACGGAGGTAAAGAAGTGCCGGGATGTCCAGTGAATGTGCAGAGTGTTTCAACTGGAAAAGCGGATCAGTGCAAAATTAAGGAGGGCATTCAGCATACTTTGGCCCAAGGTGAAGAATACTGTATTACCGTGGACACCGAGAACGCAGGTCGTGGTGCAGTCACCTGTCGCATACGTTCTACTTCTGGAAGGTGAGTAACATTTGTCTATGCTTGAAACTATCTTGAAAATTCTTTGGTTCGACTTATTGGTTCTACCGTAATTGTTATGTTACCCTCGACGTAAGTAGGCTGAAGCTTTGATAGTTTATACGGGCATTTGGTTTATTGAAAGGAGTTGTCCAAGAAGCTTTTGATGTAGAGAGCTTTTGATGTTGCTCCATTCTATGTTCCACTGCATCAGTCTTCTTTCAATATGGTTCAGTAGCTCTTCAAAGTAGGTCTCCAAAAAACAAAATTAAAATTGTTCTCTTGTAGATAGCTGAAAATATGGCTTATATTTTGAGTTCCTCTGTAGTCCTCGCGTTGAATTATACGATACAAGATACGAGTGTACATTGAATAATGATCTGCACATGGATTACGGAGACGCATCGAACGACTACAGTCGTTTGTAATATACAGAATTAAGTAACGATAAAGTTTCGAGAATGATTCGAGTCCCATCAAAATAACAATAACGTGAACAAATCCTCTCATTAACTGAGCGCGAGAAGTAAATATTGTCAATCGTATCCATTATTGTACAAGCAAGTTCGCGTAAAGACGACGTGTTCCAGTTTCACGTTAAGCGTAGTAACGTATGGTGCTATCCGTTCAGACAATAATCAAGCGAACAATGTTTTGAGTTCTAAATGGAACACAGTATTCAAGTACCACCTGCATTTGTTTGACTTGGTTAATAGTGATCTTTCTTCTATATTCGTAAACAAAATGCATCGTGAAAGAATGGTATTTTTAGTTGATTTTAGCTGATATTTATAGTAATGCACCGTGAAACTGAGCACCAGAAATGGTAGCAACAAAATGAACTCGTTCGAATACGTACGTTGAATTTTGATAGAGCTAATTTGGAGGCGATCTATAAAATTTTGAAAAAATTCTCGAAAATTTATTGTCGCAGCTTGTACTTGCAACGATACTTATCAGGATGTTGCTGATGTTAATTATGTTCTTTTGTAATATGCATAGAACACTTCTATGCGGAGTGTTTTATAAGTATCTGCAGTTTCGGCTAGACACCAATATTACTGTCGACAATAAGTACTGACCACTTGTAGAACGCTTAAACACAGACCGTTGCATTTGAAATATAGGCCTTTATCCGAAAGTGCTATCTGCCCAACTGAAAAGCGATCTATGTTTTGGCACAAATTAATGACTAGTTTGAAGTAATAGGTGGCAGAAATACGTATCTTGGCATTCCTAATTGCCAACAGGGATATTCTAATTTGTCGTCCTCGTATGTTATTGTTATTATTGTACGTTTTATACGCGAGGATCGTTGTAAATCAGACATTTGGCCAATTTCGTTCATGTTTATGCACATAAATTGTTGTGTAACACTCGAACTATTCTGATCATTATATAACGAATTACAAACAAGCAAATTATCCTTCTCTTAGACAATTTCTAAGTTCTATAAAAGACAGTGTTCGTGATTTAGTCCAAGGCGTTCTTTCAATTGGCTGACTATTCTGCATGACTGTTGGTGGCTAATTTTTAATAAGAATATAAAAGTAGGATGCAATGTAACGTGCACGGTCATTAACTGTTTTTTTTTTCTTTTCAACGCGTAATATCGCTGTTTTGTGAGTCGTCGCAAGTAGCGGCAGTGATTTCTATAAATATAGCTTGCATACCAACGCACTGAGAGACATAGTTAAGGAGCCGTATCAGAAGACTCAACATCAATAAATTTACGGTTTAAAAATAGATATCGGGATCACGGTGAAATTTTTAAAACGGGGTAGGAATGTACAAGCTATTTCAGCGAAATGTGACAAACGACGAAAGAAGAGGTAACATGAATACAAAAAGGAGAGAGGTTTCGAAAAAATGTGCAAGAAATAAATCGAGAATCAAGCACATGTTTGCACTGATTTCTCTAAGGAATATTAACATACTCGACGAGATTACTAATGATTTATATTTACATACTTATTGAAAAATATTCCCTTAGGAAAATCACAATCATCTACATACCCAATTGTATAGAAGATAGCTCTAAGTCACTTATCATTTGAAAATAATTTATTAATTTCCCTCAACAATTTGTAAAGTTCTGTTACAGATTGATTAAAATGAAACAGACAACTGTATAGAATGCATCAAAACGAGAATCAAGAGTGAGGAAATTGTCTTCTAGACAACTCTAGACACTCTCTTGGACAATCACTCTGAAAATTCTACGTGTATATCTGCATTGATGAATGGAGCTCTTCAATTACTGCGTAACGAATGCGACTACGTACAGTCACGTATCATTTCAAAACTCATTGTCTTCAAAGTAATGCTTTAAGTGCAATTTTGTTACTCTTGATTTTCACCTTATTCTAATTACAAGAACCGCTATGATTTTGTCAAACTGACTATTCTGATGAAAATAATTTTCTTGAAAGAATCGTGAAATTTTATGTCTTTTTTTCTTCTGTTATCCTTTAGCGAGGTGGTGGATATCGACATCGAGGATAATGGGGACGGTACGGTGAATATTTATTATACTGTGGCGGACGCTGGTGACTACACCCTCAGTATTAAATTTGGTGGCCAACCAGTACCAGAGGGAATGTATACTTTTACGGTAAGTCGTTCCATATTTGATCAATTAATTGTAATTTATTCTATTCAAATCCAAGATCGTTTAATTTTGTTGATACGAGAGAAAAAAATAGTGCTGCTTATTTAAAAACCGATTATTATCGTTCCTCCAATATACAGAATTATCAAGAAAATAAGAAGAACTCATAATTATTGTTCGAAATTAAATAACTCGGGCAACTGTCTCGCGATCCTCACGTATGAGAAACAGGATGTAGAATGCGTTTGTTTATCCTATTTTTAGATTGTTTGAAACTTCACTTTGTCTGTTTTATATGACCTTGTTTTATCACGTTTCATCGCTCGAATTTAGGTGGTGAAAGTGTGTTGAAGCGCAAAACAGCTTGCGAGAGTTACGCGGGGATAAACAAATGTATAGTTACAAATGCGAGGTATGACTAACTTTTCAACGTATGCGTCAGGGAAGCCCAAAGATTCTTATGCATTAGAATTTGATATCAACCAAACTGTGTACGTCTACGTTTAAAACATTTATTTAGATTATGAAACTGACTCATCTCATTACATATAACGGCTAGTAGATCAATTCTGAATGTTTCTAACGATTTAATCGCATTTAAAGGTATTTAACGATGTATCTCATAAGATTTGAAATTGTAACGGTTAAGATTGGGTCGTGTATTTTTCGAAATTAGGACCAACACTGCAGCTACCTTCTAAGGTAGCGGGTGTACTGCAATTCAGTAGTAATAGTAAGTGGATCTGGGTAGGCGCGACAGCGGATTATTCCACTGCACGAGTAGCAGCTGCTGGCTGACTGGGCGGCGTGTTTAGCTGAATCTACTTGCTGCTGAATATTACGCGAACGATTTCATGCTTTCATGGTTTTAAGAAACAGAATTTAAAGAGGAAGAAATTGAGAATTGTCGCGTTGCATCCTCTGCGATTGAAACGAAACAGAACCAAGAGTCGAGTGCCTTAAATATTCTCCAAGAAACGGATTCTTTATTGAAGATAGCTTTTGTTGCTTCTAACTTTTGTCAAAATCAGCGAGAACTGTTAGATTATGTTTTGTAACAACTATTTTATTTACTTCGTTGTTTTTTGTTTACGAATCTCCCGCATTTTCGAAGATTTATGTTTGCAACTAAAAATATTCTTTCTTTAGACACTATAATCGTTATAGCATCGTTGTACTGTTGAAGAAAACCGTGCGAACAATTGGCAAGGTTTGTTTCATTTTCGTACAAAAGCTTTTAATGAAACTAGAATGCGTATCGCGCAGTTTTCAGCTAAAGAATTATAGTAGACAATGCTTCGTTTTAAGCTCGAGGCGAACGTGAACAACTAAACACTCTCTAATGGTTCTTCAGTCTTGTTGATATTTGCTTCTTTCTGGTGTCTCGCGCAAATGATGGTAGAAAGTATTTAACGACAGATCAAAGAGAAGCACGCGTTTAATCGATAACAATAATTTATATTACATAATAAAGGTAAGCGTTCTAATACCATTGAACGGGTGTGCAATTTAAATTGCAAGATGTAACATCTATCTTTCAGCATAGAATAACTTGATGAGAGTAATATTATGTTAAGTTAAATTACGATCTCCTTGTGATTATCATAAATTGATTGTGCCTGCGCTGTGCGCGCAATGGGCGAAAGTCAACTGGAGAAGGATAAACGTAAACAATAATCAAGCAGCTGGCGAGAACGTGGGCACAGGTTATTTAAGAATTTTATGCGAACCCATTGCTGATCTAGTTTGAAATCCAATACGCATCTGGTCCATCGTGGAGGTCTCTTAGACTATTTCGAGTGCAAGTCAGGCTTTCCCAAACTTATAAACAGATACGTTCAGAGTGGGTGGAAGAGGGAGGCGGAGTGTTGAATTAGTACGAAGTTAAATCGAATCTCTTTTTGGTTTAATTGTTTCGCAGACATCCGACAAAGTTCAACGACGACGCGTTCTGGATAAATTCCCATAACTTCAGGGATGAAATAATAATATACATAAGCAAAAAAAAAAAATGAAAAATAACAGTCTAGTCGTCAAGCTACTTTCTTGTACATTCAGACTCGCAAGATTTGTATTCTTTTGATCTTTGATATTTACAAAAAAAAAAATCGAAAAATCCGTGGCGCAATTATTTTTGCGTCTAGCATAGTTAACGTCCTGTTTATCATTAGTCGAAGCAACAAACTGCCATGTATCACGATTGGTTCCCTCGATCAAGTCTCCAATCTCAGCGATCAAATTCCTCTGGCTCGTATCGCGTGCAATATCTGGAGAAACTCTGACGATTCGAACCTGTGTTCGAAGCGAGATGTCCTATTAATACAGCATGGAATACTGCCGCGATACAAACGCGTGTATTAGACAGCGAAGTCTGGAGGAGATGAATGTTTTCATTGAGTTAACGTCTTACTGTCGACCTATCTGAATCAGCTGTAATGCAAGACCTACAACAGCAAGAGGAACTGTCTCGTTTAGGGAAAGAGGGTGCCCTCAGCGGTCTCGAAGTTTCGATGTCGCCGTTTCAATTGAGACGGCTGTGCGACAGAACAATAGAGGCTCAGAGACTGTTCAATTAGAGGCGCTATCGGGCACTGTTGTGCGATTATTATCGTTTACTCTTTTATAAAGCGGGTGAGTGGGGGCTAGCCAGCTATTATGGTAGCATCGAATGCAGCATTGTGCCCGAAATTATCGTCAGTTACCACGAGTTCCGTGACGACCACCGTCCTAGCTGGTGTTTCTCCTGCTGTTGTATATCACTGCTAAACACTTTGAACGCGCAGCAGCAAAAGGTACGCACCGAGCATCGACGCGATTCCAACTGGACAGATCGCGAAGAGAAAGAACGAGAGAGATCGGGCAAAGATATACTCAGATTAAACAACGGGTTCCCAAAATGTAACTTGCTCCAGCGGTAAACGATGCGTGATTGTGTGAAAGTGTTTATGGCCCCAACACTGTGTGGAAAGTATGAAAGCAGTCGATTCGAACGGATCGTTTCATTCGAGAAATGAATTGTCCAGAGAGATAGCTTAAGCACGAGTATTCTTTGGAAGACTTCACTTGAATCACCTGTTGCCTTTCGAAATTATACTCGACAGAGATTGTAATCAAGTATTTCAGTATAAAGTGATTGAAGAAGTTTGAAGAAGAATGTTTGAATTATGATGATCTTGTTGCATTTCATTTGCCGTTTCGCGAGAATTCTTTATCGAATCGTACAAATAATTCTCTCTAAAAAAAATTGATACGCTACCTTAGAAATATGAAGGAAACAGACTGATATAAAATAAAAGAGATGTATGATCTCTGTCAATTTGAGTAGCGTTGCCATTTTTGATTTAATACGAAAAGCTAATTACGAAGTGAAGTTTCAGATTAGTTGGAATATAAAAAGCATTCGTTCTCCTGCTATACGAACGCAGCGAAAAGAAACAAAATAACAGATTTGTTTACAAGAGCTTCTAATGAAATTTTTCACGTGATACAATATTTTGCAATAGTCCTGCCGCGGGTTACATAATAAATTCTTTACACGCAGCACAGTTTGGCTTGGTACCAGTCTCAAAATACGTAGATTCTATCGTAATGAGCTGTAACATTTACTATCGTCTGATTTCACGAATTTCTCGCGAACCTTTATCATTTACGAGCATGCACCGTGGCTATATTAAATAACAGTTTTGCCCTATTTCACCAAAGAAATAGGCACGTAACGCGAGAGCAACATGCTCGCAATGGTGTTTAAAAAAAAAAGAAGAAAACGACTCTATCGAGCTGTATTTAGGTGTATTTATCAAATTCCACAAGAATGTTTCGTAAATCAACTTTGTTCGAGCATAAATTATTTGCAGAAGTCATTTCTAATATTAGTTTTGTAATTCTATATGCTATGGATGTTAAAGGATATTTTTAAAACAATGTTCCAGGCCTCCGAGGAATATCGAGAGCATAGCACGCACAAAACTCACAGAGCCAGAAGATCCAGGCAGAAGCAAGAACAACGTGTCGTAGAACAGCACAGTTCTACCGTTCAAGAGAGCTCCAGTGTATCGAAGAAGAACTTCAACGTAATCCGTCTGAACAGTATCCCCTTACCGGCACTAGGTGGCAAAGTAACATGTAAGTCTCGACATCTTTGCAGAATTTTCAATTTTGCTTCGATACTTGCACGAACGAGGCCTGTGACACGCCTTTGTCGAGGTATATCGATACGATTTCTCGTCGAGTTTAATTCAGTATCCTCGTCTGAGAGTATTGAAACCTTCTCCACGTTTCACCAAGTTTTCGTGCACATTGCCTTCTTGTATTTCGCCATCTGTCGATGTTACCTTTCCTAGAGTTCTCGTAGCACAGATGTTACAGTTAACGCATAATCGTTTACAAGATGAATCGCAGAAAGTGTTACAAGCTATTTTACATCGACATCGTTCCAGATATCGATTTGAATTTGTTAAAAATCCTGTAAATAATGAAGATTCTTTAATTTTTCGATGTACAATTAGTAAGAGGTAAAGCGTGCTCTACTTATTTTTTTTTTTTAATGAAACAAATTAGGAATTTGTTCTCTGTTCTACGCAGTTAAAGACTTGGAGACGCGAAGAATATTTCTGCCAGGAGGAGTTCATCGAAAGTCAAACTAGTAATTCGTGTAATTTAGATTCAGACAGTTTTGGTTGTACAAGCTCCTAGAAAACAGCTTGTAACGTAGGCTGCGCATTTCCATGTGTGATTCATGCCATGTACAGGTCGGAGATGCGACGTTATTTCTTGTTAACGCTTTACACTGGTCGCGAACGGGATGTTGACGGTATCAAGTTGTAACACTATTCGTCTCGCTACTGATTTTGCACTTGCACTGTACCAAAAATATGGTCAGAGTGAAGAGAAACGTAGATGAGGTACGAAGAGAAAGAGAGAGAGAGAGAAAAATGAAAGGGAGAGCGAAAGCTCACAGAGAAAAAGGTATGTCGACGACTGTTTCGGAAGCGAGGCAGTGATATTAATATATACTGGATGATTAAGTGACTCCGGATGCTCGGATTCCTCATTGGCCGTAACGTCGAGGGCCGCGTTTCAAAAGCAGCACCCACCTAACTAGAACGAAGCATGGAGATCTTGAAACGGTCATTTTTCCTCTTGTTTCTCTATTTCTTCTGCACTTCTCTCAGTTACGTTACTTGATCTAATAAAATTAAAATAATTCTATGATAATTTTAGTCGTAGCAGTGACGCAATGGCATAGAAAACTTTCAGTCACTAGACAGATCGAATTCTCCGAAAATATGCCCGTTGGATGAGGTTTTACCGCTAATTAACACGCTGCAGCAAATGATTTTACGGTTGAAGGGAGCTACATTGCATCTTCGCAATTCGTGCTACGTGATTTGCGGGATGATATTTAATTCCGAGAAACCGGCCACGAAAATATTTGGACACTGGTATAATTTCGTCTTCTAAGCCCTAGATTCCGAATGAATTCCCAACGGGGCAGGAAAAATGTGTTACACCATGTTACACCATATTGCTACTTTTTCAGCGAAGCTGTCTCATTTGCCAGCGTACGCTGCGTGTGTGTCAAACCATCCGATATCTACCTACTTGCCTCTAGATCTGGCCATCGATGTCATAAAGTTCTGTATTTATTCGAAACAAAAGTCAAGAATACACCGGTGTCCAAATAATCCTCTGACCGCGGATGCTCGACATCGTTGGGCGACAACTTGATCGATACGTTCAGTAGTCATTTTTCAAGAGCAATCTGTACTCGTCCGGCACGCGAGAGAGAGAACTCGTATTCGAATTTCTGCCCGTGTAATTAATTAAACGATCAACTTGTCTAGAAACTCCTGTTGCGACACATCTCAGCGGGGACAATGAAAACAAGAACATAAAATAAGATATACAATCGAAATAAAATTGAAGTGAAACCCGGGGATATTTATAGAAATTGGTGTAAAACGTTGTATTCGAGGTTTTAGAAAACAAGAGGAAACATTGTTAGATATATTCAGATGAGAAAAAAGGACACGTTGATCGTGCACTTCCTTGCAGTCGAATAAAAATTTTCACTGCTCGTAAAGGATACATCTCAACGGAATTGATTAATCCCAAGAGCATGCTTTGAAATCGTTATTTGAGTAAAAATTTAATTCGATCGTTGCCCTGGAGAGAGTGAACAGATATATTGTTCCACGAAACGCGTTCGTACACGGCCAACGCCCAGCAATGCAGAATTGCACGAGGTGATTAAACGTGTTGAAATTGTTAATCGTGATCGTATAAAATAGCTGGCAATCAATTCCGGCTGTGGCCGTTGGGCGCCCGTTACGTTCTCCGTTCTGTCAATATCTTTGCAACAGTTTAAGCAAATTCAGGCGCGCATGAATAACGCAACGTCGCGTAAATTCATCGTATCCACGGTTGTTCGCAATTAGTCAAAAGCCGCGGGGCTCCGATTTCTCGTGTTACCTTTGGCACGCGTTTAACGCGTACGAGTCAACCGAATCGAGCCCCCTGCCCGAAGACCACTTCCTGCGCAAAGTGGAAGCACCTATGCCGGTGGAAGGGAAGCCTAGGGCGTTGCGCGCCAAATTCCTCTCCTCTCTCACTCTTCTATCTTAAGAATTCCGGGATTCCTTGCGCATAATGTGTAATTACGTAACAGACAGCCGTAGGTTAGTCATTTTGACATGGGAATTTCATGGTAAAATTGTAGACGTTTCTGTACGCATACCTATCTCTCTATTGAATGGCCTGGAATTACTTGTACTCGAAAACAGGACAAATTGTTCGAGTAAAATAGAAAAAGGACATAGCATCTAGAAGTGATTGATACATTTTTCAAGATAAACTGTACAAGAGAGCTGCAAAATATAGTTTTGTCTAGGACAAATCTGCATATTAGAGGCGATACAGGGTGGAGTAGTTGTAGGGTGGAGCAGAGTGGCACATGGAGCATGTATAAGATGTGCAAATGTTGAGATGGTATTTATTGATTACAACTTGTAGCTGTAATGCAGATTTTCATTCTACCAGAGGAATAGTTATTTACATTCTAGAGCTGCAATTAGACGGAGCAGTCGATGGTACTTCCTGCACCTTAAACAGCAGTACGAGCAATAAATCCGTGCGATTAGAAATGTTGGTTCGATCTAAAAATACTAAGGGTTATTCTCAGAATTCTCCACGTCTCATTAACTTTGGATTTATTAACGTTCGTATTGCCAAGACCGATCACATTTCTCATGTTACAACGTCGCTTACAAAGTTTACCACCGATTCAAGGTTAAACGTTGAATGCAATTAAGCGGAATCATCTTAACATTTTATATATCAGAAAACATTTGTACGAGTTAACAACACATCCTTGCACCCTTGCACGATTTTCTGCGACACGCAAGCTTACAGCTTCGCTATAAGAGACTGAAGTCTCAGAATTTACAAATTTCTTAGCTCGTCGAACATCAACTTCGCAATATTTCGTTTACAACTTTCTTGTACCATGACGCAAAAGATTGATCGCCAGAAAAATTGCAAACGAAATGTATTGCGAACGCGAGCTAGCTACTTAATAGTTCCAAGATGTTTACAGGCTGGTCTATGTCGCGCGTAACATAAGTTCGTTCCAAAAAGTTGTCCAAGCGTTAAAAAAAATATAGATATGCGACAGAATGTTAGTCACAAGTCTGGTGGATAGGTAGAGTGAGGCAACGTCTCCTAGCCGAATTCGTTTTTAGCTTCTGTAGCGTCAGCCGCGATACGTGTGGGCGGGCGCTATCGTGTAAGAGCATTGGACCTTTCGTCGGTCTAAACTAAAATTGGCTGTTCGTAGCAAACACAATATTTTTTCCGCGCGTTTCTTTCGATTCGTGGCCAACGTTTCTCCGCTACGATAGTTCAGTCTATATAAATTTAAGAACAGTAAAGAATAACACCTGTTGTCGATCAACGACGAACGATCGCAACGACTCTCCACTGACGCAGGCTCGAATCGCAACCATTTCTGAGTATCGCGATTTAAATAGTAATTCCGCTCGAACGTCGATGATTATCCTATATAATCAAATTTGTCGCCGTGTGACGCCGTTCGACGAAGACACGAGTGGCGCAGTAACGCCTCGAAATGCGTTTCGAAGCTTCACGTGCCTCTTCACGTTTCTCGCGAGCATTCCTTGATACATTTCAAATTTCTAGAAACGATCCGCGGCTTATTTATCCTCTCGCCTCGTTTCACAGGTGGTTCTATTCACTTCAGTTTGTTTCTCTCGCACGCGCCCCAACGCGCTCGAACAATCAGCCTCCAAGGAGGCTAGATAGGGTAAACAGCGAAATCGAACGCTCGTAGGCGCGCGTACAAAGTTTCTAAATATTAGACTACCGAAGACCGCAATTTATTTCCGTACAACCGAATATATTCACGGGAATCAGGCTATGTAGCCGCGCGCAATACCAATAATATGCGAGCCGGTGTATTTTCCGACGACACCCATAAAGATCATTAGGTATTTCTGGGGATACGCATATAGAACGTATACCTCGTTACGCTGCGTTATATACTTCTACAAGAAACGCATGATAATGATAACAAAAAAAAACCAATAATAATACTCATCCATAACAGAAAGGTAAAAAGAGAGAAAGAATAAAAAGACAAACACGACAAATCCCGTCTGTACTCTGGCGCTCCTTAAAATTCGATCAGAGGGCGAGCTTCTTCATTAAAACGTAGCAGCCGATAATTATGCGACGAGGCGAGGAGGCTAGTTATAGCTGTATATGCACAGCGGCTCGTGTAGCGTGACAGAGATAGAAAGATTTATTAGACACGAGGCGACCGCCGCGTGATATAAAGTCCCGACTGGTAGGTGTGCTGGAAAAAAAAGAAGAAGGTCTCCCGGGCCTGGCATCGTTTTGCTCGCTAGCGATTCCGTGGCCCGGTTTGATCGTCAGTCGCGCCAGAGATGTGCCCTCGAGAAGTCGATTAACGCCTGTGGATCCAGCTGGAAGAGAATATCGGGATTCGCGTTCTCTCGCGTTGGAACCGACGACCATTGTACATTCGACGAGCCCCCAAAGGCGAGACGAAATCCAGCGGATTCCTTAACCCGGTGTAACTCGTTCGAACGGTCCATTCTCCTGCCACGATTTACGATCGACCTTACCTTTCGATGTTTCGTTGTCGTTAGAGGGATACTTGTCGCTCGCTGCGGGACGTTTTGACCCTTTCGCCCGACCACCGAGGGCGTACGTGTGCCCCACTCGAGCATTCGTGGATGACGCACCGTGGATTGCTTTAGCGAAGTCAGTTCCACGCGTATCTTTCATTGTTTTAGTACTTTCCACTTGATGGACCGTGTGTGACACGCGAAATTATTGTTTCGCGCGTAAAACCGTGCCAGTGGAGTTCTCGTTCTCGCAGTTTTACGACCGTCTCGCTGGTTTTTCTTTGTCCGTTCGCTAGAGATTGCGCGTGGAAACGGTAAGACGTGGATTCGATGTTGGTCGAACGATATTTTCGTATTTCTTTTATGTTTTTATTATTGAACACGGTCGCAAGCGACACGCGTGCACTTGTGCCTGCGTCTTTGCTTTGAAAAACTTTTTTCACGATCAGCTTTCAGTTGTTTATTCTTGGAATAAACGTGCAGTTTAGATGAGATTTAGAAAGGAAAAATTACTCTTTCGAAGGTATCGGTGGTCACGAAAGTGTTGAAGAGTATGCAACCTCCTCTTCTGAGAATGTTGATTGAAATTTTCACAAGGAAAAGTGTCTGCATTTGATTCTTTTTTTTTTTTTTTTTTTTTTGAACGGTTCACTGTCTTAAATTCGATATTTCTGTAGCGCAACTTTATTTACTCTTCTTATATTAGAGCATCGAATGTCTTACTCTATCATCTTTCGCATCACTTTTTCATATTATTGAAATATAGAATGACAAAGGAAATTGGCGAAGTTCTGCCAAATAAAGGAAGAGGACGTATCGATTTTTCTTTATGAGTTTCTTCGATTATTAACGATTCAGTGTACGATAGATTATGTGCTTCCTCTTTCCTCGTTCAACCCCATTAACACTTCTGGTGGTAGAATGATGCAACCCCGCGTTAACGACTTTAATAATTCTACGTTTTACGAAGCGTTATGTACATATATACCTTAGAAGCTCCCCATTAACGATGGCCTAATATTAGTTGCGCTTAATTTTAGAATGTCGGATACCTGTCCACGATCTAGTAAAACATTTTTGATCTAGTAAACATGCTCGTAATACGAGCATAAAGTTAATTATTTGATTTGCTCATAAATTAGAAGATCACGCATAGTCAGATGCTTCGAAGAACCCTTTTAAGTAATTTCTAACCGAATCGTTTAATTTCTGTCGCGTGAAATTATTTTTTACTAGTTTCAAAGTCTACCTTTTTACATTACATTATCGCAAATTGAATTAAAAATCCCACGAATTGAAAGGGATGATTCTGAAAATTAAATTAGGATGACAACAGTAACAAATTTAAAGGGGTGAGGAACACAATTTAATTTGGAATGGAAGTTAGGACGAAGAGATTCATGAAGTCCCACGAATTGAAAAGGATGATTTTGAAAATGAAATTAGGATAACAATAGTAACAAATTTAAAGGGGTGAGGAACACAATTTAATTCAGAATAGAAATTAGGACGAAGAGATTCATGAAGTCCCACGAATTGAAAGGGATGATCCTGAAAATTAAATTAGAATAACAACAGTAACAAATTTAAAGGGGTGAGGAACACAGTTTAATCAGAATAGAAAGGACGAAGAGATTCATGAAATACTTTTTCGTTACCTTTTCCAAAAAATAAAAATGGAAATCAGCTTTAAGTAGTACGAAGCATAATAATACGTACCTCTTCCTTTTTCTATCCGTACGTACATTGTCAGACACTCTGCGTTCTGAAAGTTTCTCAGCACATCCTTACAGGATGTCTCCCTGGCTTGTGAGAGTGTACTTGGAATCTCATCGATGAGAATTGTCCGTGTCGTTTTGTCAACGCCGGTGTAATGTTATTCGTATCAGCGAGTCGAGCGAATCGAGCCCTTTGGATATGGTCTGGGAGGAAGAGGAGGTCGAAACCACGTGGCAGGAGTTGTCGACCTTCTACAAATACAGATTGAAGAGCGTTACGTGCAGTCAGTACGATCGCGCTGAACGCGGCCCGATTTGTTACATCAGGATCGTTCCAGAGAGCGAGGAGACACCGCCAGGACTCGATTTCACGCCGTTAATTTTACAGAGTCTCTACTACGTGGAGTCGACAAAAGGTTTCAGTGTTTCAGGAATCATAATCACACTAGTTTATCCGTTCCACGTTAGGTGTCACGTTCCCACGTCCATTTTCATCTTGGCCACGTTCGTCACCTTGTCGCGCGTCTAACCGTTTTCATATTCTGTTTCAGCCGAAGTGAAGATGCCGAGCGGGAATGTGGATAAGCCAGTGATCGAGGACAACCGCGATGGCACAGTGTCTATTAGGTACGACCCTAGAGAGGAAGGGCAGCACGAGATCGCGGTGAAATTCAACGGTGAACACGTTCAAGGTTTGTAAAATTATTGTCAAAAATTGTATACAAAGAAATTATGCGCCCTGACTTTGTATACCAAACTCATTACAAGGAATAAGAATTTATGCATTTGTTATCGATCAGGTTCGCCGTTCAAATTCCATGTGGATTCTTTGGCAAGTGGCTACGTGACAGCATACGGGCCTGGTCTGATATATGGTGTGTGCGGTGAGCCTGGGAACTTTACCATTTCCACGAAGGGTGCGGGAGATCGTGGTCTCTCGTTAGCCGTCGAAGGTCCTAGCAAAGCTGAAATCTCTTGCCACGACAACAAAGATGGAACTGTTTCTGTTTCCTATTTACCAACTGCCCCAGGAGAGTACAAGATCACCGTCAAGTTTGGTGACAAACACATTCGTGGCAGCCCTTACGTCGCTAAAATCACAGGTACTAAAAGTAGAAACGCATAGAATTTAAAGCAGACTTATACGATTCTGGTATCTCTTATTGGTAACCGTTTCCAGGCGAGGGGCGTAAAAGGAATCACATCTCAGTGGGTTCGTCGAGCGAGGTCCAGCTACCTGGCAAAGTGTCCGATTCTGAGATGAGAGCTCTGAACGCGTCTATAACAGCGCCTAGCGGACTCGAGGAGCCCTGCTTCCTGAAGATGCTACCAAACGGCAACATGTGCGTTTCGTTCACACCTCGAGAGGCTGGCGAGCACACAGTCGCGGTTAAAAAGATGGGCAAACATATCCCGAATTCACCGTTCAAAATCGACGTGAAGGATCGCGAGGTTGGCGACGCGAAGAAGGTGAAGGTATCCGGGGCAGGCTTGAAGGAAGGCAAAACGCACGTGGAGAACACGTTCTCGATCGACACGAGGAACGCCGGGTTCGGTGGCCTCTCGCTGTCGATGGAGGGTCCAAGTAAAGCTGAGATCCAGTGCAAGGACAATGAAGACGGCACGCTGAACATCTCTTACAAGCCCACTGAACCGGGTTACTACATAATGAACCTGAAATTCGCTGACCACCACGTAGAGGGGTCGCCATTTACGGTGAAGGTCTCTGGAGAGGGTAGCAATCGTCAGAGGGAGAAGATCCAGAGGCAGAGAGAGGCAGTGCCCATCACAGAGGTTGGCAGTCAGTGCAAGCTGACCTTTAAGATACCTGGGATCACGTCGTTCGACCTTACCGCGACTGTCACTTCTCCTGGAGGTGTAACTGAGGATGCTGAGATCAAGGAAGTCGAGGATGGCCTGTACGCGGTCGCGTTCGTGCCCAAAGAGTTAGGCGTGCACACGGTCTCTGTTCGTTACAAGGAGATGCACATCCCTGGATCACCGTTCCAATTCACTGTTGGTCCTTTGAGGGACGGTGGAGCGCACAGGGTCCACGCTGGCGGTCCTGGATTGGAGAGAGGAGAGCAGGGTGAACCGTGCGAGTTTAATATCTGGACCAGAGAGGCTGGAGCTGGTACGCTGGCCGTATCCGTTGAGGGACCTAGCAAAGCACAAATCGACTTTAAAGATCGAAAGGATGGTAGCTGTTACGTCAGTTACGTCGTTTCCGAACCTGGTGAGTTTTTCGATTTATCTAGCGGTTAAGCGTTCGCTATAGGGTGTTTTAAACAGAATGAAACAATTGTTTATTGGACCGCGAAAATAAAGCGTCGTCGCGCAAGAAGTGCACCGGTATTGTTAGATAATGAATAATGAAATTTATGATGTATTAATTGCAACATAAATGCTCATAAAACAGTTTAACACGCGTGGGCCACTTAGACTGTCATTTCAGTCATGGATGGTTGCCAAGGTTGATATTTCATATTCTAGTCGGTCAGTCGCATCGAAAGTTATGTCGTCCATTTAAAATACTTAATCGTTCCGAGTCAGCCGCGCAGATATCAATGTTAATTAAAACGTTCCGTGGTTCGTGAACCTCTGCAGAGAAAAGGTGGAAATGATTCACGGGCATCAGAAGAGGAATCGATTCGAAGCTCGATGGAGGTAATAAATCTGATAAACCTCTCCTCGCGAAGACTAAGGGGATCCGAATAAATTTGTAATCGTATTTTACTGCATCAAATGCAAGATTTCTCACAATCGAGAATTGATTTTATTCGTCTCCTCGTTTCTTGGCAACTGAAGCGAAGATTCGAGTTATTACTGGCAGTGGAATTCTGATTTCCGATTCTTGGTTCTCAACTACTGAAAGTTCGATTGAGAGGCCGAAATCGCTATCTGGCTCAACGGACAAGTGTCGCTTAATACCATCTCGAGCTCGACGGATAGCCCAGACACGTATAACGGAATGAATGAACACCGATGAAGGACGGAGCACGTTCTCAGGGAACGACGAACAACGTGGCTCCCACCCCAGGTTTTCATCGGCTGTTCTCGGCTGGTCCAGAAATATCTTCGTCTATATTTGCGTCTAAGGTGGATTCATATTTTGGTGGCTAGCGTTGCTGGACGTGAATTAGCGTGGTCGTTATATTTGGGCGGTGTGCATCAAATAATGGGAGGAGACAGAAGGAGGAGCGAGAGAGACGAGGTGTACCAAAAGAGAGAAAGCGTGGACGTATCGAGATCAGAAGTTAGAATCAGGCCGAGGAAAATAGTGGTTCGCGATTTAGCTGCGCACAGTTCTCCACCTTCCTCGTTTTATCCTTCTTCGCGTTTACTTTGCTTCCCTTCCTCTCTCAATCATTTTCTTCCCTCATTTTTCTCCACTCCTTCGATTCTACTTGTTTTTCGTACCGTTTCTTTCTCGATCTCATCTTCCTCTCTCGTTCTCTTCTCTTTCTCGTCGTCTCTACCTCCTCGTTTCACTCTTTCTCTCTCCCAACTTCATTTAAATAACCCCTTCATCAAGCAAGCACGTTTAATCTTGCTTTCGACTTCAGTAAATAATCTTATCCCATTTTAGTGAACGTATACGATCAAACGTTCGTTCTTAATTCTCCATAGACCAGCGTCGACTTTCGAATACAGAAACAATGGGCACCTTTACTGCCACCACGCATATAGTCCTTTCAGGGAATGATCAGGATAGCTGCGAGAACGATGGTCAGTCTTCGTCATCGCATAATGGAATGACGATGTTTTTCATTATGTTTCTCGTACGAAGAATGAAAATGGCCAAACGTGGTCGAGCATTGAGCATATACAGTTGGATTTTAATTAAACTGGCGTATCTGTTTGAGAAATATACTAATCGATGGTACTAACTGGAAGGATTAATTTGTCGTTTGATATTTTCAGGCGAGTACAGGGTTGGAATTAAGTTCAACGACCAACATATCCCCGATTCCCCGCACAAGGTTTACATATCACCAGCGATGGGCGACGCTCATAAGCTCGAAGTGGCGCAATTTCCGGAATCAGGCGTGCAACCCGACAAACCAGCCACTTTCCTTGTTCGCAAAAATGGTGCCAAGGGTGAGCTCGACGCGAAGGTAATAATCATTCTCTCAACTTCTATACGTTCACAATTTATTGTAGATTCCATGTCTTCACGCAAATTACCAAATATTTTCTACAAATCCAAGTAAGAAAGTGGGACTTAAATTCGCATTTGTTTTCTTTGTTGAATGTTGTAACGCAGACTGTACGTTAGGTGTTTCATATATTTTTTGTGACTACTCGTAAACGATATTTTAATCGCTTTTACGTGCGATAAATGTCTCTGTTATTGTTTATTTAAGTGATGTTGATTTTTAGGAAATTTCTGTCGATAGAAGTACGCAACGTAAAAATGTCGACGAACGTTTGAAAGTTCTTTAGCTGGTGCTTTGGGAGACCTTCGTTTTTCTTAGAAACCTGCATCATTTTAATAACAAAATCCTTGCGAAAACCACGCGCTCTAAATAACTTCCTCTTGTGAAACGACGATGCCGCATCATGTTGCGTAGGTTTGCGACGCGAGCACGTAGACCAAACCGTTTTCCCTGCGCCTTCCATTCATATAAGCGAACACGTTTTACCTCGATTGTTTCGATTAGAAAATTCTTTGCAAATGATTGTTAGAATTTTAACAGACGCGAGGAACTATCGAAACTCCAAACCATTGTTTCACTCGAAGAGACAAACTTGTCCTTTTCGAGCATTTTCAGATCGCATATTTTGTTTGTTTCAAACATTGCAATCAACTGCATTAATTGTATTAAGTCGATGCAAAAGGAATATCAGTTCTTATATGGTTGAACTTTATCATTGAAACTTAAATCAATTTTAAAATAAATAATGCTAATATATATATAATAATATTTTTAATCAAAATAAAGAGAGGATTCTAAGGTTTAAGATGATGTATGTATTGACAATATTTATTAAAAAATTTATTTAAGTTTCAATGATAAAGTTTAGCCATATGAAAACTGACATTCCTTTTACATCGACCTAATAATTTAAAATATTCAAAACGTGTCACTGTAAATTACAGGAGAAAAAAAACATTGAACAAAAAGTAATAGATATAATTGATATATTATTTTATTAGAAAATTTATTCAAGTTTCAATGATAAAGATCAACCGTATGAAAACAGACATTCCTTTTGCATCGATCTAATAATTTAAAATATTCGAAACTTGCTGTAAAAATGACAGAGGAAAAGAAACTTTGAACAAAAAGTAATAGATATAATTGAAATATTATTTCATTCCAATCATTGGCAAATGACAATACTATCACTTCTTTATTTCCATCGTTCAAAATGTATCTACATGATAACATTAATTAAAACAAACGAATTTCATATTTCTTCTGCATTATAATTTAAAATATTCGAAACTTGCTGTAAATTGCAGAGGAAAAGAAACTTCGAAGAAAAAGTAATAGATATAATTGAAATATTATTTCATTCCAATCATTGGCAAATGACAATACTATCACTTCTTTATTTCCATCGTTCACAACTTGTTTACATGATAACATAAATTAAAACAAATAAATTTCATCTTTATTTTGCAGTGCGTGTCGCCTAGCGGAATTGAAGACGATTGTTTCATTCAGAACATCGACTCTGACACTTACTCCGTGCGATTCATGGCGCGTGAGAATGGTATCCACAACATCCATCTGAAGTTCAACGGTGTTCACATACCGGGTAGCCCGTATCGGGTGAAGGTCGGCAAAGTGGACGCCGATCCAGCCGCGTTGCACGCTTACGGTAACGGGCTGAAGGAGATTAAGACCGGGCAAAAGACAGACTTCATCATCGACACCTGTAACGCCGGAAGTGGCGCGTTGAGCGTAACCGTGGACGGCCCTAGCAAAGTTGCGATGGATTGCACGGAAATCGAAGAAGGCTACAAAGTCAGATACACGCCGTTGGTACCTGGCGATTATTACATAAGCATCAAATACAACGGATACCACATCGTCGGTTCACCATTCAAGGTTCCTTGTACTGGTTGGTATCTCTAATTACCTGTCCTCGTGATGTGGATAAATTGAAACAATTAAACGTGAATTCAGAATTGCGTGACGATTGAGAGAAGAACGAAAGCGTTTTATCGATTTAAGGACATCGCTGTATATGTTTCTTAGTTTTTAGATAATATCAATTATTTTTTTTAATATTAGTAGTTTTTTATATGAATTTATTCGAGATTTCCGTAAGTGTTTTATTGAGACGCAAATCACGTAGAAAGGATTGCTGCAACTTTGAATTAATTTACTGGTAATTTTCCTTCTAAATACTTCTTATATTGTCTATTCTATTATTATATTTTCATGGACATACTATTCTATGAATAGACAACTGAGCGATTTAATAGTCTGCTTAATCACGACGTGTTTAATACCCTTGAACATTTCTGTTACTCGTTTAATTAATATTTATAGATCTGATCTATCATTTCTAATACATCGTCACTAATACTGTAGAGCGTTAAGAGTGTGTCAGTGATATCGTTGCTCATTATCGTTCCAAACAAACGTTAACAAGTTTTTATTTATTTATAAGATATGGGAAATTAATAATGTTCGCATGTTAAATTCGTAGGTGCGGATCTAGCGGAGAGGGGCGCGCAGGAAACGAGTTCAATCGTGGTTGAAACCGTTCAGAAGATGTCGAAATCGAAACAGACCGGGCCAGTTTTACCTCTTTTCAAATCAGATGCCAGCAAGGTTACGAGCAAAGGAATGGGACTGAAAAAAGCATACATGGGCAAACAAAATCAGTTTACTGTAAACGCTAGTGACGCTGGTAATGTATCAGTTAATTGAGTGATCGATATAATCTCTGTAATTTATTCTGTTCATCGATTAGTTGAAAATTCTTATCGTCTCTCTTCTGTTCGTAGGTAACAATATTCTATATGTTGGTGTTTACGGACCTAAAGGACCATGTGACGAAGTGTTTGTGAAGCATACAGGCCGCAATAATTACAATGTGAGCTACTTGGTTCGCGAGAGAGGAGAATACATTGTTATCGTTAAATGGGGCGACGATCATATTCCTGGGTCACCATACAAAGTTGATGTATAAATAAGAGTGTTTCGAAAGAGAAGAACAAAACTGAAAGAAAGATTCCAACGAAACTTTGCGACAATTTCTGCTTTGTACCGTGGCCAGACTCTCCTATATTGATTGTTCCATATCATAGAATTTCGATGATTACCCGTTAAAGTACTTATCTACTTTAAGGAGTAGAATAGTAACGCGTACTATAGGCATAGTAAAGCCCCCGATATATAAGGATCTTCAAATGTTAACGTTAGTTCGTCTTCCTATGCCTGGAAAATCATTTTTCATGAAGTTTAACAAGTGAAAACTTTTACCAAGTATATTAACTTCGAATAGTTAATATATTTCCTCCGAATATAAATTTCTCTAGCACTTCCATCTTTGTTCAGAATTTTACAACATTAACAAGTGTACAGGGCCGATCTCGACGACCGCGAAGTGTCGTCACCACGAATCTTTTTTACTCTTTTGACGGGTGTTGACGCCGCGTTGACATGTTCAGTTTTAAAATTGTTTTAATCGTCCATCCGTCGCCAGAAATATGCAATTGGCAAAGTGCAACGTACGCGAAATTGAACGTTCACGAGCAAAGTTTAAGTGTCTGGATACTTTTAAGCGATAGTGTGCATTGATATAATTCTTAATCGTTTGAATGCTTTGTAATAGATGTAGAAAGATTTGAACGTTTCAGGTACTTGGTTGTAGTACGAGTAAAGTTTCGTCACAGAGCAGAACTTCAAACGTATTTAAGGTCGAAATTGGTGGAGTAGCGCGAAACTAGTTTCTTCGATCGATTTGATCAATTTTACAGCATTATTGAAGGGGTCGAACAATTATCGAGCGAGTGAAGTATCAAAATATTAATCGAACGTGCCAAATAACTGCGAGTCCTTTCTGAATAGAACTTGTGTCACCCTCATCAGTCGTTATTCGCGAAACAACTATAAAACTAGCTCAATTAGTTAAAAATAGGAGAAAAGTGTTTGACATGATTAATTATTGCTACAATATATAGTGTGTACGTATGTAGCTCCGTTTTCGCCTTTAAATAATGTTGGTATTATTCATCGAATGGAATGAGTGATAAACGACAGCGAAAATGACACGGGACACGTTATACCAAGACGGTGAATAAGAGTCAATTATTTGAAAATGAAAATGAAAAAGAAGAACACCGATTGTGCCTTACATTTTAGTTCGAGATACTCGTTTCAATCTCTCTAGTGCGTTTCACTATTTTAATGTAATTGTATCGAACAAAAATGCAGGCTATAAAAGTATCAATTGTTATAAATTATATAAAAACCGGAAATAAAATGATATGTTTATTAAATAATCCTTCAAATTGCTTTCCAAATGTACAGTGTCATCTCTTAATTAGGTCTACGTGCAGAAATCTACAGCGTTCTACTTTCAACGAAATTCACCTTAAGAAAGGTAAGTTTTTTTTAAACAATATTATAAATAATTCTTAGAGAAAGTTTGTAAACGCTATCCAATTTAATAGTTGCATCGACTGTTTCGTGATAGAAACTAGCAATTGTTTCACGATAGTAAGAGAAGTAAAAACATTTTTTAGGTTTTAACATCGAGAATCATACAAAATACATTGTCGAAGTCTACGGTGCGCGCGAAACGAACATGAATGGTCGGCTGATTCTTGTTAAGTTTTACGTTCACAACAGGAAGTACACCATACATAACTTGTCATCGTTAAGTGTACCCCACCTGTTAACCACGGATAACGATGCAGGTGCCTCTAATTGTACGAGTTGAACAAGTTGTAAAACCACGCTTGTATTTGTCTGATTCTTACAATACGTACTACGTTTTTTTTTTTTAACATTATTTAACTATTTCTTCCAGAGGAGTGAAGAGTACGAAGGAGCTTGTGCAGTCGAAGAAATATAATCGTGGCAGTTGCATGACAGAGAATTTTGTTGAATGTACAATATAGCTAAGTTTAACTTTGTTTAAGTTCAAGTTAAGTTGTTTAAGTTAAAATAATAATTTGTTCATTTAACATTATTAACAGTAGAACTACATTTTAGATCCTGAAGCCTCGTTGGTCAACGAACAGTTAATATCGAAATTCTAGAGCCTTGAAACATCATGCAGCATCCTAAATAGGGATTCCTCTGATCCCTATTCCTCTGATATGAAAAATAATATTAGTAATAAGTTTTTTTCGTTCTTTGATCGTTCGTTCTATATCCTTGCTACTTGAAGTTAAATAGATCTTAAATATCAGCTTCGAGTGATATTGTATTTAATATTTATTTTATTACCAACATTACAAAAAAAAACATTTCTTTTTATAACAGAGAACACATAAACCCCACAAGAATATTACAGTTTAAGGAAGCTATATTTTCTCAACTACTTTGGTATCTAATTAGTTCAAGGCAATAAACCCTTGGCTACGATAAAAATTAAACAAACCTAGAGATTCGAAATCAGAAACTCCATGAATATTAAACAACATTAAAGATCGTAATACATTTCCACTTTACTACCTCAATTTTTAGAAACAGTAATAGATACCAACGAAAAGGGGTGAAACATTACCCTCCAAGTCTTACACGACCAACGACCCTCGCATTTCTCTTTCACGATCTTCATCCAGACACGTTTCGTAACCTACCAGAACGTATCAAAAACCGCTGTTTACCACTTACAATCTATACCAGCCAATAAAGTGTTACACGACCAACGACCCTCGCATTTCTCTTTCACGATCTTCATCCAGACACGTTTCGTAACCTACCAGAACGTATCAAAAACCGCTGTTTACCACTTACAATCTATACCAGCCAATAAAGTGTTACACGACCAACGACCCTCGCATTTCTCTTTCACGATCTTCATCCAGACACGTTTCGTAACCTACCAGAACGTATCAAAAACCACTGTTTACCGATGACAATTTATACCAGCCAATAAAGGTTCATTAAAACCGTGCGGACCAGTTCAGAGTACGAGTGTGTGCACAGTGCACGCGGATGAAAAAGAAACGGTATTATCCAAGCTGTCTATCCTCGAAGTCACAGATGGAAATAGAGAGAGAAAGAGAGAGAGAGAGAGAGAGAAGAGGAGAGAGGGAGCCAAGGAAAAAGCCGTGAGAATGTCTTTCTCCCCTCTGGCTGGCCTGATCCGATCGGCGGCGGCGAAGTAATCGGAGGTCGTAGGTGGGTAAACGGTTAGGTGGATAGGTGGATAGGTGGAAGAGGTCCTCAGGGCTGTGGATCCTGTTCGTTTCGATAGGATGGTAGGCGGTCGCAACTGGTTCCATAGGTCCCTTACGCTCGAGTTCGCAGGCGTCGAAAACAGGTGCTTGACTTGCGCCGTCGTACGGCGGCCACCCGGTTTTGCTTTTCCTCCCAGAAACACGCCCTTCCTCGTGGTCACGCCGACGCCTCCGACGCGAGCCGACCCGCCACCCTTACGCTTTGCTCGCCCGCTCTCGACCGTCAGACGTCCGCGAGACGCCAACGCGGCTCCTTCCATCGCGTTCGTTTCTCGTCACCCTTTCGCCATTCCTCCATCTTTCTGCCTCTAGGTTCGCGTATTCCGTATCTCTCCACTCGAGCCTCTTCCATTTCGATCCATCAGTTCGCTGGAAGGGATGATCCTCGTTTTTACCCTGTCTGGCGAGTTTGCGAGTTTATGTTGCGTTTGTAGGGTTTAATTATAATGGTCGTTGCGAGAAACGAATTTGTTGTAGAAGATATATGATAATTCCTATGAAAACAGCGCTGGATGAAATTTAGTTTGTTAGTAGCGCTTGGAACTTGGTCACGATGGTTGATTGGGTCTTTAGTTCAGTATTTTGTATAGGAGATTGGTAGAAATTGACTGTCTTTTCATTTGAACGCGAAATTTGACTGGATTTTGTTAGACACGTTTCTACAGGTCTGAAAGCGTTCAAAATGTATAATTACTTATTTTATGGATAAAAGGAATGTTATAAAGAGTACGCAGTAGATCGCTGATAGTAAAATTCATTTTTGTAACGTATTTATTTTTTCTTCTTTAGGCGCTGATTCAGATGAAGAGAATCGTCCGCAAGAGCAGTAAATAAATTCAGCGAGAGATAAAAACGCTTGTAATTTTCTAAAACTGATGCTGCACGAGAGAAGTCATTGGTAAGCGTATTCGTCAACGCTGTACTCGCAATAGCGAGCAATTGTCGATTCTAATGTAACTAAATAAACCAACATTTCTATTATAACACAAATAAAACCTACATTTCTATGTATACTTAAAAACATCCAATGTTTAAGCGTCTACCATAACTAAAAGACTGCGTCGATTCTAATTCATCATATACACATCAAGCCATCCACTTTATCTATGGCTCATCATCCCTAGAAGATGGCAACTAAACGCATCGATAAGGTAATTCACTCATTCTTTACTTATCGTTATATACATCGTTACCATTTGCAAAGCATTTCTTAAAACGTAACACGTTTCAAATTATTACCAAAAATGTTCAACAGACATGAACATCGAAGAACTTAAAATTAATCTCTACTTTAGCGTTCCTCGTATCGTAAGACCGTCTAAATCGCGCCCAGATCGATCGTATCGCTCGAATTCCAATCGTTCGAGGTTAAGTAACTTAACTGATCGAAACGAGGCGATTTTTGACCTCCGCTGCTCCCCAGATAAAGACGTGCATGTACCGAATATCGATTGAGCCAGGGTCCAGGAGTTGGCAAAAAGACACGGGATAAGGTTGAACGATAACAGCCTGGCAGATATAAGAGGAGTTTGAACGAGGTCAGCCACGTACAAAGCGGTGGGCACCGAGGAAATCGCGAGTGGCTGGAGGTGGTGAACTGTGGAAGGTAGTGGGTACGTGAATTCGCGCGTAAGTAGAGGAGGTCAACCGGTGGCAGGTAGAGGACGGAAAGCATAGGCGGAGCGTTCAGTTCCGCCTCCACCTACAATCCCACCTCTTACTCATGCTCCTCGCTTTCCCGGACCTTTTACAACCTTCCCTCCTCTCTTGCCCCTTTTTTTTCCAACTCTTTCCCATTTCCTCTCTGTTTTACCCGTACAGACGCACAGACGCGCGCGCACGCACGTATGCCTGCTCTCTCTCTCTCTCTCTTTCTCTGTCTAGTTGAAACTCGTATCGAGCTATATCTCTAGCTTTCATTCAACTTTTTTTCCTATCCAGAATCGCGGCATTTTGTTTTATTCCACCGTCTCCGTCTTGTTCTGTCCGTCTCATTCTGTGTCTCTCTCTTTTAGGTCTGTCTCTCCTCCCTGGATCGGCTATCCTTCTCCGCGGTGAAAAGAGTCGATCCATACGCGATCCTTTTGCGAAAGCGCACCTGCAAACCGCATGGCCCCACCTTCGTTCCCAGTTCCACCTACTCTAGCAGCCGCGAGCACGCTTTCGACAGCCATTTTGCGACAGCTTTTTTCTCTCCCTCCTAACAACTTGATCTTGTTCTGCTGCCCACCTTATCCCGTCCACGGGCGCAACTTTTAATCGCGTTTCATATTCTCACCGTTAGACGGAGGAGATTTCTTTTCTCCGAGGCTACTTTCGTTCGTTGCACAATCGCGCTCGAGTTTACCCTCGAGTTTCGCTCTTCCTCGTCTCAAATGTACGAATTAATGTTTTCAACAGTCGAGACGAGTGGCGAGAAGCATATTTTCGTATTCTCTGTTCTTTCTTCTTGATATTTAAGTTTTTTAATTGTTGCAGACTGCGAGATTGTGGCTGAGAAGACGCAAATCGCGATGCACGATGATCAGGTTGAGTGTAAGTAGATTCAGCTAGGTATGGTGTTCGACCAAGCAAGAATATTCACGCTACATGCTTCGTCTGGCTATTGTACGTAGATTCAGCCAGATCAAACACTCTTCTTCTTTAGAGTTCAGCAATTTTCATGTTATTTACAAGATCTTTACAAGAAATTTAACTGTAATCTTTGGTTAGACGCTTCTCGATTGATCAAAGATAATCTGTAAGTACCAACTATCGTACTACTACATTGAAGTGCAGAAGAATGCTGTTCTTCACTAATTCTCAAAATTGGTTGACGTGTTTCAATAGTTTTTCAAAGTATCGTTCGAAATTCCGTTAAGACGTTACATCGAATTGAATCGTCAAGAAACGACGTTTAAGAATAAATACTGGAGGAAGTAAGAGAATATGAGAGTAACACGTACCTTTTTTTACAGCTTCTCGGTCTGCCAATGCGGGAAACCACGGAAATCTGAAAGGATCGTTTAACCGTCGAAGGGAATTGATTGCTTGCGGAGAAAGAAAACAGCTGGTGAACGACGGTTCTACATTCCATGATCGTTTTATTTCGATTACAGAACAACGCTCTCAACGGGGAGCTGATTTCTCCTGGTGTTTTAAACTCGGCTGTGTATTTACAAGAACTTTCTTGACGGTGCACGGGGGAGGACACGCGTCGATCTGAAATCATCGCTGAGAGAAAAACTCTGCGCGATCCTTTCGCAACTTTTAGTTGCTACTATCAGAATTGTTGAACCACTCAGAAGCTGAACTTGTCGAGCACGCTCTGTACGGGTATTTCGAGCTCAGTACCAGAGTTTACCAGCGGTATTTAATTTTATAGAAAACAAACAATCGATATTTGCAAGGTTGGTCACTTTGACTCTTGAGTGGTTCGTTTCGTGGGATCTGCATTCGCTTCTTCTCTCAAACGATCGCTAGATCGAGCTGTCTATAGGATCTTAACCCTTAAATGCACAGTGTATAGTCGTGTGGCGACCTATTGTTTCCCAATGCGGTGTTGGAAAGCGTGAGATTGTGCTGCTCGAAAGAAAAGTAATTTCTCTAATAATTATTCGTAGCTATCTAATAACATGAGAATTTATTAAAATAACGATTAAATTATCGATCTACGGTCCTTTTCGGCGCGTCAGTCGGCAATTTCGAGACGTGACTTAGTTGTTTGTAGATGAATCATGCATTCAAGGGTTAAAACGAGAATATCGTTCGGCGTAACTCGCGTCTAACAGTGCGTATTACGAGAAACGAGTCGCAAAACGATCGTTCCATCGCGCGTGGAAGTTCGTTCAATCGCTGAACGTCGCTCGTTCGTTCGAGTCGATTCGAGGATGCATAAAAAAAAATGATCAAACAATTATCTCGAAGAATGAAATGTACAACAGTTCACGCGTGACTCGCGATCGATCCACGAAGGTGACGACGATCTCAGATGCTTCGCGATCCAATTCGACAAATCGTTTGACGTTTCTCGAACTCGCACTGGCTCGCATTCAGAAGACGGAAAGCATTTGCGGAAAGTAATATATTCTTAAGTAACGATTAAGTCAGTCTTCTGAAAAAAAAAACAAAACAAAACCAATCGTAATCGAGGTTTGGTCCTCCTCTCTCGTTCCACTTCGTTCTCCATCTGTTCTCCTTCCTCGCGAGCTTTCTCAAACGATTCGCCTAGTCGAAATAAATAATGTTCCTTTCCGCTAAATGCGCACGCGACGCAGAAACGTTTATACACAAATGTAGAAAAGATGAGACGCACGCGGATTCGCATTCGCTTCGCTTTTAACAGCTACGACAAATTTGTCCAGTGCTTTGTGACGTAACTTTGGTCGATTGGATTACACTGTGCGGGTCGCAATTGATCAGTTTCGATACAGCTTACGCGAGAAATAAAGAAAACGAAGTGTACAATCAAAAAACCAAGTAAGTAGAGAATTCAATTCTGTTTGTTCTCGTAGAATCGTAAAAACGAAAGTTAATAGTCTCTCGATTTCAGTCTGTTTCACGATGCTCGAAATTGCACGTGGCATGCAAACAGTACGTGTCGCTTGTAATTGAAGAAAACAGACGCGCGTCCATTATTTCGGATGTCATCTCTGCTTGTTTCAATTGGAATTGAAGAAAAGAAAAAGTAAGTAGTTGCATAACAAATCGTTACACGCACGTAAGAAACATCAATTAATTCACATTTCTATTCATCTGTGCGCTGCTAAATACATGGATCAATTCAATGGATGGATTCAACCAGAAGCAGTTCCGTTTGACATGGTCGTCGATTATATTTCACGCGTACATTGCTTTGTAAGTTGAACTTGGTGAATCATAGACACGTATACGCATTCGTTTCACTCAGAATATGATTAAAGAAGTAGAAACGTCCAGTACTTGGAAATTGGCGGGTTTCGAAAGTGGTAGGAAATTGATGGACATATGGAATTTCAGGTACGCGCGACTAATTCATCCACGCTTGACGCTTCAGAACGTCTTAATCGTCTCGAAGATGGATATCAACGATCGATCAGGTTACGAACGTCCATCGCATCGCAGCAGGTGTTCATTAAACGACATCGTGCTCGGATTTCCGTGCGAAACAGGCAAACTATTCGTACAGAGGAACATCGCGTAACGAAAGGAAACAAATTAAGAAGGTGGAGCAGAGTCGTGTACGAATAATAGTACGTTGCAATTATTTAATCGAATAAGAATATAACGTCGTAAATGTGTGTCTGTCGATCAGTACGTTCGATTCCCTCTTGCAACGAGGTAAGCCTTTCGCAAAACAACGTGCAATTTTTAGTTACTAACATTATACAACAATGAATTACCTAACGGTTTTCAATAACTTAATGGCAGACGAAGTGTTTCTCTATGTACAGTGTGGCCGATAGCACCTCGGGGACCTCTCTAGTTCACGGTCCGGTTCAGCGCTTGGAAGCAGTCAAAGAACTCTGTTCGTATCGCTACATCGCTATATCTGGTAAACGGGGCCATATAGAAGGTACATTTATTCACAAAAATCAACCGTTCCGCTACTTAGGGGGAATATAAATTGTTTTATTATATGGCCACGGCTCCGCTTAGCTCGCTAACGCTACGGCGCGTAACCGCGGCTGGTAAGTCTAAACGAGTTAATTTAACGTGACGGACAAGTCTGTACAGGTATTTACAGGTTCGATACGCCTCGACGTACTCACGGGCAGAAGAACGGGAACCGACGGCTTTCTGTTTGGCGCGCGACTCCGTTCACATGTAGATACGTCGTAGGTCTGACGGCGACGTTATCATGTTGCACTGGGGGCACAGCTTTTTCGCACCCTGAAAGGGACAATTGTCGTTTTCGTCTCACAGCGTTCGACACCATTGTTCGACACTCTTGCTGGGGAGTGTCGTGACTCTTTGCAAACGATGATTCCACGAAAAGAAAGATACTCAGAAAGAAATAACGCGAGGCGATCGCAAACACGTTTCTGTTAAGAATACATAGCCTCGAGGGATTTATTATGATATTCATTTTGGCAAGTGTGAAAGTATCCCACGAATAATTTAAAGTACGCTCGAGTTACGTGATTCGCGCTGTAACATACCAAAAGGGTATAAATTATAGAGAAAATTGTGAACGAGCATTTGAATGTCACGCTGCACTGTCTGTAAGGGGAAGTCAAAATATTACTTAACTATTTATCACGTTACTTTCGTTCAGCGTGAACCACGTCGAGGTGTGACCATTTCTATAAATTCTCAAATGAACTGTAATTAGAAAATCCGTTTAAATTACGAATTATTTTGCAACGCGTGCTACCCGTTCCCGGGTAGACATTCCAACGGAACGAATTAGCAAGAGAAAAAAAGAGAGTCGACCAGAAATAACGCGTCCCGTTGTATTATTAAATTAAATTAATTTATAAATATGTTCGCAACTTACCAATGTGTGTAACCAGCATTGCTCGCAATGTACGTGCCAGCAGCATACAGAAGTAACAGGCTTTTTATACTGTTCCTAAGAGCACAGGGAAACCAAACACGGTCAGAGTCAACCAACAAATTAAAACCAGCTATCGAGCAGCGATTAACGACTCGCGTCAACACCAAGACTTCCACGGCATTGCTCTCGATTCACTAAATAAAATATACCCTACCACGGAAGCTTACCATGCAAATGAGACACCTGAACGGTTGTCCACGCATTTCCGCCTCGAGCTCGCGAATTCTGCCTCTGAGAGCCTCGATCACAGGCGTGTCGCCATCCCTCCTAGGCGACGCTGAGGCACCATCGTCCTGCTCGTTCTGACCGATAGGAGTCGGCGTTCCTGGTTCAGGTTTCACCTCGACAAGGCCCTGACCAATTTGATCAGGCGTGTGCGGCGTATTAGGCGCGTTTGGCGATATCACCGCTTCTCGAAGCGCGTCCCTCTCTTTTTGCTCTCTCGCGGTGCCCTCCACGCGAGGCGTTATCACGTCCGCCTCAGAGTACTGCGCTGGCCCAAACTCAGCTGCATCGTCGCCGTCGACCACCAGGTCCACGTCTTCGTCCTCCTGTTGGTTGGTCCCGCCATTACCACCAGCTGACGAACGATTGCTCGACGAAGTTGCCAGTCCAGCAGCTAAGGATGGAACAATTGTAGATATGCTTCGTCAGTGTCGTTGGATTAATTCGTTTTTATGTTTGATAAGAGATGTGGAGATGAACAGTTTGCTAATTAGCGCGAGCTTACCAGAGAAACCACCAACGAGCATCGACGTTGCGCGAACTCTTCTTTGGCCAGCCCATTCGTACTCCTCGAACGTCTCAGCGTCGCCCTCGACGTCGACCTCCTCTTCGTCGAGATTGTTGTGGCCAGCAGGGTTCCCGTTATTGTGCTTGTTCAAACACCTCTCGACGTGCTGGTTCAGCTCCTCTGGCGTGCCAGATAGTCTTTCGCTGCAGACTGGACAGGAGGGCTCGTCCGCTTTCCGTTTCCGATTCTTCACGCGGATTCTAGCCTGCACATGCCGCGAAATAGACATCTCTCAACAACGTTTTACCATTTATCGATTCACGGACCGCGATCGTTCCCGCTGTCGGTAATATCGTTTATCTCTAAGCTCGAAATCGGGCGAGTCGAAGCGATTTTTATCCTGGCGGATCGGATCAACGGGGACCTCGCAGTCGATCTTCTTTCTTGCGTTGCGTTAACGGACGGCTCGAGCGTTTACAGAATTCGTCTGATGTGATGTGCGATCTCGCTTCTCTTTTTTTTATTTATTTTTTTTTTATTTTTCCTAATTTCCACCAGAAACGAAATTGGACCTGGATCACTGCGAATATAGACGGCGGTTTACCTGTCTATTAGCCTTGATCCTTTTGTAGGTCTCCCATCTTCCTTGAGGCGTGCCATCTGCGGCTGATGGAGCGTGGAGCATGGGCCCGTGGGGATGATCCTGAGGGTGTCCAGCAGGCAGATTCGACCTTGGCACTCGCGATCGTGAGAACGCTGACGATATTTTGTGGAGTTGGTCGAGTTCCTGCGCGAAATGCTGCTCCAAATCCTGCGGCCTCACCGTGACCCCGCATGCTGGACAACAGGACGGATCAGAAGGGAACTTTTTCTTACCTACAACACGAAAGCAGGGTACCATTATTAACGACAGTATAGAGAAAAAAAAAAAAACAGTCGATAATCGCGCGTACAATTGTTCTCGCGAACTCGTAACGATCGCTGGTGTGTATTTATCAACGGTGGAATGTTTTCGAAAATTTTACACGTTTGTATATCGACGTTTCGATTCTCGTGCCGTAGGATTCCTTGAGAGGAGCATTCGTCAAACCAGTTTCGAAAGAACGACGGGATTGAAAAATGTTAGGTTTACAGAAACGATTCCGGATCTTGGGAGTCAAATAAACCTCGTCGAGTGGTTGCACCTGTTACGCCACTTTCCACGTTAACATAAATTTGAACGGAACCTGTTCCAACGGACAAATTATTTACATACCCTGACCGCGTAATAGTTTATTTACTTAGTCGAGATAAGATGGGGTAAAGATAATATACCATTCGAGCTAATTAGCGAACGTTTAGCTGTAACGTGGCCGCCTGTATTCATTGCTCTAATGGAACGATCGGGATTTAAATGGTATAGTTAGTAACTAATAGCCATCGAAGCGTCGCCATCGAAACGGCGGACGGACAGGCGAATTTGCGAACGCTTTGCTGGACGGCGCGTTGGAAAAAAAGAACAGCTGGCAACGAAACGAGCGGAATAATTCTTCAAATAAATCATTAAAATTGTTACAAAACGGGACACGTATCCGCGTTACACACGGCGTCGACGCTTTTTAGATTCATTAATCTGTTTTATTCCAAACGCACCGTGGCACCAATTAAACGGATATAACGAATTACATAAATAAATTAATAATTATCAATTAATATTGATCAAACGCCACGGACGGCGGAGATACAAACGTCAACGATTTGAAAAATATCATTTACGCGTCCCTCTTTAAAATATATCATTCATCCTGTAGAACAGTCAAATTTCATCGACGAACATAAATATATTATCTTTATTGGAAAACATCGAAACGTATGGAAACGCAGAATAGTAACGGATACTCGAGTTACACATGGGGTTCCCTAAACGAGTCAGTCACAGCATTTCTAACAGCCTGCACACACTACTGAAACACCAACAAACTTCCTGTTACTCATCCAGACCAAAATCACGTTCGTCAACGCGATTCAAATTCAACTAGAACAACCCTTGGACCATTGCGCGTTTACAGTTAACCCTCCTATAAAGCGGTACTCGTAGAACGCGGTTTCCATATAACGCGAAGCTGAAATTGCGACAGCCCTCCTATAACGCGGTACTCTTACAGCGCGGTTTCCGTTCAACAGCATCCCATAAGTTCTTTCCGCGCAGCCTACCAATGACTAGTAACCAGATACGTTTATACATAAAATAATTTTACAAAAGTTTGTCTTGCTTTTGTTGGAAACAGTTTTTTAGTTTAGTTTTTGTTTCATTTTTTTAATCATGAAGCGGCTGCGCTGCTTTGGTTTGCTGTAAAGATGGAGGAAGAAAGAAGGAAGGAAAAGAGAGGGGAAGAACGTTTCGTCCTGGGCCTGCTAGTGGACTCATCAGTAAGGCTACCTAGCAGACCCTGCCATAGACGCTGGGATATTAGGGACAGTTCAGAACTTCTATATATTGGAAAGGATGGGTCATCATCAGGTACTTTCAGGAAAGTGTAAACGGTGCTGTCCCTCTAGTGGCGAGTGCCGCCACAATCATTTTTCTTATATGAACTCTTCAATTCAATAAAAATAATTTATAATTTATCTTGTCTTTTGTATTTATTCGTCTCCATGTAACGCGGTACGAATGATGTGATTTGTACTAAAATCGAAGTTTCTTATAGTGCGGTTTCCATATAAAGCGGTACGCACTTACCGCGTTATAGGAGGGCTGACTGTACTTATTTCTCATTGGTTACAACAAGAGGTATCGTCGTTTTATTGACGATGGAACATCGATTTTAGTCGAGTTATTTTACTGTACGTGTATGGCGTATAGCACGAAAGTTCGTAACGCGTTTGGTAAAAGAAACGCCTTGCCTAAACACACGAATGGACCATGACGTTGAGGGTGTCCTCGAGGCTAGTACGAATGGCCTAAGAAAGTATTCTTGTACGAACCTTCGGGTGAGCCAGGAATAAATACGCCCAGTAAACGTTGAGCAATCGAGTTGTTACTTTATTTTCATCAACATCTTACATTGGTCTCCATATAACGCGGTACGAAGGATGTGATTTGCACTAAAATCGAAGTTTCTTATAGCGCGGTTTCCATACAACGCGCTACGAATTAGCCTGGTTTCTACGGTTAAATCCGAGTTTCTTATAGCGCGGTTTCCATATAACGCGGTACACACCGCGTTATAGGAGGGTTGACTGTATTTATTGGTCTCCATATAACGCGGTACGAATGATGTGATTTGTACTAAAATCGAAGTTTCTTATAGCGCGGTTTCCATACAACGCGCTACGAATTAGTCTGGTTTTTACGGTTAAATCCGAGTTAATTAAAGTAATATCCAAATGGAATATCCCAGGCGAACTATGTGCCGCGTTATTGTAAACTCTATAGTTAGCCTCGATTCCATAGTTTCGTTCGCGGCCAGACAAAGGGTTTACGTAAGCCTCAACAATCGAGCGACGCGTTCGCCAACGATGGCCAATCAGATGGATTTCCGTAAGTAAGAATCGTGAGTTACTGGCGACACGAGGAATCTTGTTTCAGGAAGCTACCGTGTGCCAGCGCAGCCTCTGCTGTCGTTTATTTGTAGAGTGGCAACTGGCTATTCTTGAGCCGTTTAACATATCCCGGATTGGTCCCTCCACCCTCTCCTCGATTCGTATCCCGCCTCTTCTTCCCGGGTCTACGCTCCTTCTCCTTCTTGCCCTTTTCAATTAGGTACGCTCGCAAATTTATGTCTCGCGCGCCCCTTTCCACGGGCACTCGATATTCCGTTTTCCGTTCCTTATTGAAAGAGACACCTTCTGTTCCCTTGGCAGCGAGGATACGACTTCGATTGGAAATAATCGCGATGCAAAATACCAGCGAGTACGTTCCGCTCTGCCACCGTTTCATAACTCGCGACGAGGATCCTCGCGCCCTTGGTTATTGCGTCGTTCTCCGATCGGTTAATGGAATATTGCCACGCTCGACTGCCTCTAATTTACGGAGAAAAAATAACAGAGGGTTTGCTATATAAATGTCCGAGTTAATCAACGAAAACCGTACGCGTGGACTGTGCGCGCCGCTCGAAATTTATCGCCACGAGAAAGTAAACAATCTCGCATCAGAGGCAATTCTTGCGCCAAGCGGAGTTTAATGAAAGCGGTATAACATCGGAGATAATCAGTTAAAACTCGATAAGGGAAATTGATGAACGGATCCGATAAAACGGCGCCGGACCCCTTTCGTAATCTTTGGAATTACAAGACAACCTCGGGTAGCGCGAGAACTCGTTCGCTGGCTCGTATAATCTTATCGATATCGTCATCAAAACCCTGGAAAATGGTCAAGAGATGCGATTCCCGTTTACGAAGTTCCGTCTGCTGACATAATTAACGGAAGCGGCACCGGTTGGGGTTCCAAATGAATGGAAAAAAGTGAAGAAAATGGGGTAAGGCGCTCGATGGTTAAACCGCAAGGGCCTTCCTCAGATCGTCCTTATCGTTCATCTGTAATGTTCATTTCCACGACGCGCCCTATCTTCTTCTTTTCTTTTCTCTTTCTCTCTGTGTACAACAACCGTGCAATCTACAGTCGCCATACCATCCCATATAAATAATACTTTCTACTCGCGTCGCGTATTGAAAATCCCAATGTTCGAAGTTTCTAACGGTTCGTCTATTTGCATATCGCAGCTCGTTTAATTTGGATGAGACGACGCTATCGCAGTGCACGTTACGCGGGCAAAAGTTCACCGTTCCAGATCTCGACTTCTCGACTTCTTTCATTCTTTTTAGACGCGTTCCCTGGCCTTTCGTAACAGCCGTCGTCTGCCTTCCGCCGTTCCTCGCCCCACCCCTCGTCCCCAACGAAACGACAATGGTGCCTGCACCCTTCCACGCGCGGCTATCTCCAGCGACCTTCACCATAACCACGCTATCATTTACACTTTAAAACGGCTACGGAAGATAGAGTGGTTGCGTATCTTTAATTAAAAGAGACGACTACTTAGAGGCGGCGAAATAAAGAGATTCTTCCGCGTCGTGCGCTGGGAGGGTGTCGCGTTATTAAAACTGCTCGCTCCTCCAACAGAGCATCGAAACGAATTCGCGTTTCTTTCTGTCTTACGTTCGAAATTGCTGTCTTCATCCTACGATCAAATGCACTCGCAGATATATTACAAATTCTGCGAGAGTTTGGATGAAACGCGACGAACGAGTCAGTGTTCGTGGTTAACATTGTAGATGTTTCTTAACCGCAATAGCCGAATTCGCGTTTCTTTCTATCTTACGTTCGAAATTGCTGTCTTTATCTTACGATCGAATGCATTCGCAGATATATTACAAATTCTGCGAGAGTTTGGATGAAACGCGATGTGCAAACGGGTCAGTGTTCGTGGTTAACATTGTAGATGTTTCTTAACCGCAATAGCCGAATTCGCGTTTTTTTCTATCTTACGTTCGAAATTGCTGTCTTCATCTTACAATCGAATGCATTCGCAGATATATTACAAATTCTGCGAGAGTTTGGATGAAACGCGACGAACGAGTCAGTGTTCGTGGTTAACATTGTAGATGTTTCTTAACCGCAATAGCGGGTAGAATTCCGACGTTTCAAGATCGCACGTTAATTCTCTGACGTTCCTGTCAGAAGGGATCGCTGGTAATTTTTTTTATGCTGGCTGCGTGTACAGATTTCGCGCGAATGAGTCCCGAGCGGCGCGCTCATGAAAGATGCAAGAAAGAAGGATGCTCGATACGTATGTCGTTGAAATACAAGCTGCAGGTAATTAGCTCGGAACTCGTGCAGTATTTACGGCCATTTAATCCGGATAGAGCAATTAGTATATATCGATGGTGCCAGGTTGGTGGTTACAGATGTAGGATAGGCCCCTACCTACCACGTATAATCCGGTTTTAATTAAATAACCGAGTCTCTCTTTCCCGCTTCCACTGCCCTCTCCTTCTTTCGCTCTCGCCCTTTCACTTTCAGCGTCCCTCTACCTTCTCCTTCCGCGCGATTTTCGCTAAGCGCGCCTCGATTCCCAGCGAAATTTCGATTTTCGTTCGCAGTCGAAATAGAAACGAGTTATGTTTCGATTTGAGTAAGATCAATCGAGCAAAAGAAGTTTGAGTAATCGCGTTTAGGCGTACAAAAAGATCGCAACGCGTGATTATCGAGTCGAGTAGCAAAAAATAAATCGCACGTCCTTCTACCATTCGATGCACGCGATTTTCGCTAAGCGCGCCTCGATTTCCAGCGAAATTTTGATTTTCGTTCGCCATCGAAATAGAAACGAGTTATGTTTCGATTTGAATAAGATCAATCGAGCAAAAGAAGTTTGAGTAATCGCGTTTAGGCGTACAAAACGATCGCAACGCGTGATTATCGAGTCGAGTAGCAAAAAATAAATCGCACGTCCTTCTACCATTCGATGCACGCGATTTTCGCTAAGCGCGCCTCGATTCTCTGCGAAATTTCGATTTTCGTTCCCCATCGAAATAGAAACGAGTTATGTTTCGATTTGAGTAAGATCAATCGAGCAAAAGAAGTTTGAGTAATCGCGTTTAGGCGTACAAAACGATCGCAACGCGTGATTATCGAGTCGAGTATCAAAAAAATAAATCGCACGCCCTTCTACCATTCGATGCACGCGATTTTCAGCAAAATTTCGATTTTCGTTCGCCATCGAAATAGAAACGAGTCGAGTTTCGATTTGAGTGAGATCAATCGAGCAAAAGAAGTTTGAGTAATCGCGTTTAGGCGTACAAAACGATCGCAACGCGTGATTATCGAGTCGAGTATCAAAAAAATAAATCGCACGCCCTTCCACCATTCGATGCACGCGTCGCTGGAAAGAGAGTCGAAGTTTAAATCGGCGGTGAGTGCGGTGAAACATATCGTTCGGCATAGCTCGTTGGCCAGAAAGGGTTGTCGGTGGTTTCGCGCCACGGCGTTACCATCACCGATTCCCTCAGGCATTTAACCGCAACTGTTGTCTCGATTGGCTGGGTTACTGCCCCTGGATACACGTCGCCACGACCAGCCATCCTTTACCACTCGCGATAACCTTCTTTCGCTAATCTCTCCAACGCGTTCGCCACCCTTGTTCCTACGATATCACGCTCGTTACTCTTCAGCGGCATTTCTCAGCTTTATGTCCCCATCGTCGAACAGATTTCGCGAGTTTTCTCCCAAAATCGGTAAATCTTCGTTATAGAAAGACCCAATACCTACATCACGATTTAAGTTCCACATTTATTTCATTTCGTGATACATCTTTACTTGGTATGATTCTATTTCCTTGTTTCTGGTCACATGCTCTGATTAGTCGTATTGCAAAATTTGGAATTCAGTTACTACGAGTTATAAATTGAGGCTGTTGCATTAATTAAATGATTCTTAACCACCAGGTTTCATCGTTCCACATGAGCAGCGTGGTCTCCACAGTTTTAAAATGCCTTCTTCGCTACAGAAACATCCAATACCTACATCACGAGTTAAGTTCCACATTTATTTCATTTCGTGATACATCTTTACTTGGTACGCTTCTATTTTGTTGTCTCTGGTCACATGCTCTGATTAGTCGTATTGCAAAATTTGGAATTCAGTTACTACAAGTTATAAATTGAGGCTGTTGCATTAATTAAATGATTCTTAACCACCAGGTTTCATCGTTCCACCTGAGCAGCGTGGCCTCCACAGTTTTAAAATGCCTTCTTCGCTACAGAAACATCCAATACCTACATCACGATTTAAGTTCCACATTTATTTCATTTCGTGATACATCTTTACTTGGTATGATTCTATTTCCTTGTTTCTGATCACGTGCTCTGATTAGTCGTATTGCAAAATTTGGAATTCAGTTACTACAAGTTATAAATTGAGGCTGTTGCATTAATTAAATGATTCTTAACCACCAGGTTTCATCGTTCCACCTGAGCAGCGTGGCCTCCACAGTTTTAAAATGCCTTCTTCGCTATAGAAACATCCAATACCTACATCACGATTTAAGTTCCACATTTATTTCATTTCGTGATACATCTCTACTTGGTACGCTTCTATTTTGTTGTCTCTGGTCACATGCTCTGATTAGTCGTATTGTAAAATTTGGAATTCAGTTACTACAAGTTATAAATTGAGGCTGTTGCATTAATTAAATGATTCTTAACCACCAGGTTTCATCGTTCCACCTGAGCAGCGTGGCCTCCACAGTTTTAATATGCCTTCTTCGCTATAGAAACATCCAATACCTACATCACGATTTAAGTTCCACATTTATTTCATTTCGTGATACATCTTTACTTGGTACGCTTCTATTTTGTTGTCTCTGGTCACATGCTCTGATTAGTCGTATTGTAAAATTTGGAATTCAGTTACTACGAGTTATAAATTGAGGCTGTTGCATTAATTAAATGATTCTTAACCACCAGGTTTCATCGTTCCACCTGAGCAGCGTGGCCTCCACAGTTTTAATATGCCGGTTTGTACGATCGCAACCTGTCGTCTCAGGTAAACTCGACTCGCCAAGAAAGAAACTAAATGCACACCGCAGGATGCCCACCATCAAAGAGTCGATACACCGCGACGTTACCACCCATCTGCGTTTAGATGTTCCACGAACGCGGAACGTTCTATGACAAAATTACGCTCACTGTATCTATTTCACGCCGCGTGTTTTATTATACAAGGTGTCCTTTGCGTCGTACATTATTCCTGACGATCGAACTGTATTTCGAGCAGTCGCAAAACGTAGCAGATTCGAATTTATCGGGGTGAACGAGTTTATCCTGTAAGAATTGCGAAAATAGATCTGTCTATAGAGTATGCCGCGTAGCGGGTTTTTAGATTTACTTTCTCGATGTTGTTACAACATCAAAGTAAATATTCGACGATAAATTAGCGGATACGATCTCGAAACGCTCGAGTTGCAAGTTTGACGGGCACTTTGCAACATTCTACGACGGCGTGCCCTTCGTAAAATGCAAAATATCGCGGTGCAGCTGCCGTACCAAACGTTCACCTTAAACTTTTCCTTAAAAAAAAAAAGGAGAGAAAATGAAAGCAAAAAAAGGTGGTCGAATGTTTGCATTCGTTCGCCAATTTCGCTCGCTAATGTTTGATCGCCGTGCTTGTTAAGGATATCTTCCTGTAGCGTACGATAACAATGTTTCTTAAAGTTCGTATTTGCTGATGAGGCTCATGATTGTTTGCGAACGACGCGTATTTACATGTTTTAAGAGAACTGGTTCCGTTGAACCGGCGAGCGTGGAACGTGGACCGTGCCAATCAACGTTGGCCGCATTAGCAACAAGGTAAAATATACTTCGAAGATCGCCAGTAAAATCCGCTAATTTAAAGTCAGCTCCTAATTTAAGTCAGACTGAGTTCGTCCCCCTGACTTTTGTACGCTGAATTTCATTAAACGTTACGTGTACTACACTGTTCACTTTATTAGAGAAAGACTCTTCTACCGCAGGAGTTCATTAAAAGAAACTGCTTGATTTCGTTTCAGGGTACGACACACGGAATAATTCGGATCCAAAAAATAACCACATGAAGACACGCGTAGTTGATAATTACAATTTTCCAAATTGAAGAAGAAATTCTATGCCAGCTACAAACAGGTTAGAATTCGACGCAAGGTCGTCGCTTGGTTTCGTTTCAGGGTACGACACACAAAATAATTCATATTCAAAAAGTACCCACGTGAAGACACGCGTAGTTGATCATTTGAATTTTCCAAATTGAAGAAGAAATTCTATGGCAGCTACAAACAGGTTAGAATACGACGCAAAGTTGACGCTTGGTTTCGTTTTAGGGTACGACACACGGAATAATTCATATTTAAAAAGTAACCACGTGAAGACACGCTTAGTTGATCATTTAAATTTTCCAAATTGAAGAAGAAATGCTATGGCAGCTACAAACAGGTTAGAATTCGACGCAAAGTTGACGCTTGGTTTCGTTTCAAGGTACGACACACGGAATAATTCGTATTCAAAAAGTGGTCACGTGAAGACATGCGTAGTTGATCATTTAAATTTTCCAAATTGAAGAAGAAATGCTGTGGCAGCTACAAACAGGTTAGAATACGACGCAAAGTTGACGCTTGGTTTCGTTTCAGGGTACGACACACAAAATAATTCATATTCAAAAAGTACCCACGTGAAGACACGCGTAGTTGATCATTTAAATTTTCCAGATTGAAGAAGAAATTCTATGGCAGCAACAAATAGGTTAGAATACGACACGAAGACACGCGTAGTTGATCATTAGAATTTTCCAGATTGAAGAAGAAATTCTATAGCAGCAACAAATAGGTTAGAATACGACACGAAGACACGCGTAGTTGATCATTTGAATTTTCCAGATTGAAGAAGAAATTCTGTGGCAGCAACAAATAGGTTAGAATACGACGCAAGCGACACCTACGTGGCGAACTTTACGATCCACTTAAATCATCAGGAGGGGGAAAGTGGATCGACTAGCGATACCTCGAATACGAAGCGCAGCAATAATTATTATTGATACGTATCGGCAGAACGCGAAGACAACGGGAACACGCGAATGAATGGTACGAACAAGAAGAGCCGCAAGAAGCACAAGTGCGGTGATGTTCATCTTGTCAGTGAAATATTAAAATAGCTCGTTGCCCATTCTCGTAAGGAGTAATGGGATGGCAGTACACGAAGTAGTAAGAATGGCAATCGCGCCAGCCCGGTTTTTATTCGACACCGACAAAAGTACACCTGCCTCGCCAACGATTTCGATCTTAATCGACCGCTTAATTATCTCAATACAGATCGGACGAGGCGCAGGTTGAACGTACGCTGCCCCATACATATATGCATGTAGGCTGCGGGCAGACGCGATTGATCATTTACAATTATTTCTTCAGTTTGCTTTCCGTATATAGTGATAAATTAATACCAGCGATAAATTCACGTGTTTACGCGGCAATAACCGGCCAGCCGTAGAACAAAGACGCAAATTAACAGTCGAGGTAGCTGTAATTATCGCTGGTGCCAAGACACGCGAATTCTGCGAGCTTTCATACTCGCGTATCCGCACGATCGCCATTGCACTTGTATACTCGCGTGAATCGAAAATATTGTAGCGCATCGGCTGATCGTAACGAACGCCAGGGAAAGATAAAAGAAGCCACGCCGTTCGTTGCGTGAAATCAGTTATGGTAATTGAAAATAATTACTCGTACCGCGAGTTAAGCGATTTAAAAGAAGAAAAGAAGAGTAATACTTTTAATTCGAGGTACACGGTTCTTCGATACGCACCAACTGTGATGGCGATTACAGGGACGAGACTCGAGAAGATTCAAATATTTGAAAAGATTCGAAAGAGTTTCATAGATCTCGCTTGAGTGCAATTTTTTTTTTCTTTAGATTCAACCCATTTCTCCTTTCGACTGTGCAGAATCGACGAATTGTTTCTGCGTCGTTAGTCGATGGTTATTGGCATGTTTGCGCGATGCCCGCAAACTTATCACGGTTTAAACGGCGTACCATAAGTTGGGCCGTTAAGGATATAGGGGTTCGAGGAGGCAGCCGATTGCTGCTCCGCGTGCAGGAGCTTTCATAACTACAGATTTCCAGAAGGGGTCTTGTCCAAGAACAAGCGCCCTTTCATGCATACCGAATTTTCGTTATCTCCTGCCTCGTACTTTACGAGAGAGAGCTTCCTTGCTGTTTGTTCGACGTCTTCGTCTCCTTCGTTCCTCCTTCTACCACCCTTTTAATACTTCTCTTGAACCCTTTACTCGAAACGAGTTTGCACTTCTAATTATTCCACTTCTAATAATATTTCTAATAATTATTCGTCCGTGTTTCTGTCGTAACAGAAATTCTCTCATCGCTCGTTCACTTCCCCCCGTTTTTATGCTGCAATTCAACAGCTAACCCCGCGCTGTATCTTCCTGGACGACCTCACCCTCGCCGTTCTACCTCTCTTCATTCTTCGCAAATTTAGCCGCCGTCGTAAAGAAGTATTCTATTCTCGCGTGACACATGCTCTCGAGCAAGATTCGCGCATAAAATCGAGGCATGCGCGCGAAGGAAGCTCAAGGGTCTCCTAATTTGCTTTTATAGCATCCGACGAGTCTCGTTGCTGATAAAAAAAAAAAAAAAAACAGAGGAGGAGAGCTGACTACGCGACTACTTCCTGATTCGCCAGCACGTCGATACGTGTACACATTTATGGAAATCAGAGTACTAAACGACGAATTCGATCAATTATTGTGGTTTCGCTAGGGCGTTTAGATTTTCAGCAGATTTTAATAGGATTCTTAACGAAAGACGGTTCTTTGAGGAGGAGGGGAGGAGCACGCTTCGCCCTCGGTGGAAAACACTGTGTTTTCCTTACTTATGGAAATCAGAGTACTAAACGACGAATTCGATCAATTATTGTGGTTTCGCTAGGGCGTTTAGATTTTCAGCAGATTTTAATAGGATTCTTAACGAAAGACGGTTCTTTGAGGAGGAGGGGAGGAGCACGCTTCGCCCTCGGTGGAAAACACTGTGTTTTCCTTATTTATGGAAATCAGAGTACTAAACGACGAATTCGATCAATTATTGTGGTTTCGCTAGGGCGTTTAGATTTTCAGCAGATTTTAATAGGATTCTTAACGAAAGACGGTTCTTTGAGGAGGAGGGGAGGAGCACGCTTCGCCCTCGATGGAAAACACTGTGTTTTCCTTGCTCGTTCAACTGGTTCCGGCATCTACGCGGATCGTACGACTCGCGACCCCTCGGATTTTCGCGCACACGCTTAATATCAAAGAGTTCTGGTGGGCCGCGTGGGTAGGGTGCGACAAAGAGACGAACGCACGCAGTTTTGGGAAAAAGCAGCGGATGGTAATCTTTCCTTTGGCCGATGTGCAGAATCACGCGTCACCGCGTCCGCGTCCAACCCCGTGACCGTTTCACCCTCACTTCTAACCTTTCATATAGACATTCCTTTCCCCCCGTCGATCTCTCCTTGCTCTCCTCGCTCTCCTTACCCGCGCCTACTGTCGCTCCTCTCGGACTTATCGCGCCCAGCCTTCGACTACTGTAGACAATTTTAAGCGGTGGGCCGTCAGGAGAAAAAGAGAAACAAGATTGCTCTGTTCGAGGCTTTGTTTATATAACGGGAGGGAATTTTTGTGCGTTCGTTTTGGGGGTTTATGCGATCGTGTCTTGCTTATGAATTATTGCGAGAAGAAAGACACCATAAAATCTCTTTTACGGTACATGATTATTCTCCAACTTATACTCGTACCTGAGGGTTGTTAGGATCGTGTTCTGGTTAAACGAAAAGCTCACTAACAAATTATTGCGAGAGGAAAGACATCATAGAATTTTTTTCACGCTACACGATTGTTCTCCAACTTATACGCGTACCTGGACATTAATGCGATCGTGTTTTGGTTAAACAGAAAGCTCACTAACGAATTATTGCGAGAAGAAAGAGATCATAAAATTTTGTTCACGCTACATAATTGTTCTCCAACTTATACGCGTACCTGGACATTAATGCGATCGTGTTTTGGTTAAACAGAAAGCTCACTAACGAATTATTGCGAGAAGAAAGAGATCATAAAATTTTGTTCACGCTACATAATTGTTCTCCAACTTATACGCATATTTAGGGATTGATGCGATCACGTTCTAGTTAAATGAAAAACTTACTGATGAATTATTGCAAGAAGAAAGACATCATAGAATTTTTTTACGCTACACGATTGTTGTCCAACTTATACGTGTATTTGGGGGCTGATGCGATCGTGTTTTGGTTAAACGAAAAGCTTTTAACAAATTATTGCGAGAAGAAAGATATCATAGAATTTTTTTCACGCTACACGATTGTTCTCCAACTTATACGCATACTTAGGGGTTGATGCGATCGCGTTCTAGTTAAATGAAAAACTTACTGATGAATTATTGCGAGAAGAAAGACATCAGAGAATTTCTTTCACACTACACGATTGTTCTCCAATTTATACGCGCACCTGGCGAATTGATAAAAAGAAAGGATGATTTGCGCGAGAATTTCTATCCAGCATTATTTTTCGGGAAATTCCATGGGAATGGCGCGTTCTACGCTACAAACATAAATCGGCACGATCTCCTGGGATTTCGAGGTCAAGACTGTTTGCCCCTTAGCTATGAACATGTAAGGCGCAGGAAGAGAGAAAGAGAGAGAGAGAGAGAGTGGGGTGCGAAGAGAGAAAGAGTAGGATAGAGACGGAGGAAGAGAACAAGAGAATAAGTTTGGCGAAGTGGCTCCAAGTCCTGTTGTGTAAATGAGGGATCGTAAAGAGAGCTACACCGTATCAGCTACACCTCGGACACCTACTGAAACGTGGTCGGCGCTTGGACCCCCTGCCGCACGGCATCCCTTAAATCACGGCTGTTTGTAATTAAGTGAATGAATGGCCTGTATCGGAGTTAATATTTGCGACATGACGTATGACGCTGTCACGGAGACAAATCCCTTATATATCATCGCTACGCTTTATACAAGTGGCCCTCTTCAGAATTTAACGGCTCCTACCGGACTCTCCTTCGCCAGATGTCGATCGCCTTCTAGATTTATTTATTTTTTTTTTTCTCTGATAACGCTACTCCATCTTTGGTTGCCTCGTGCACCAACGTTAACCCTTTGACGTGTCTAACGATAGTTTCGTTTGCTTAGGTATCTGTGTATTCGAAGTCGTTGGTTTTAGTGTTGATCTAGCGTTGCACAGATCAATATTTTCAGATAAAAATCGAAAAAATTGTGATCTTGAGATTCTGATAACGCTACTCGATCTTTGGTTACTTCTATACGCCAAAGTTAACCCTTTAACGTGTCTAACGATAGTTTTATTTGCTTAGGTATCTGTGTATTCAAAGTTGTTGGTTTTAGTGTTGATCTAGCGTTGCACAGATCAATATTTTCAGATAAAAATTGAAAAAATTGTAATCTTGAGATTCTGATAACGCTACTCGATCTTTGGTTACCTCTGTACGCCAAAGTTAACCCTTTAACGTGTCTAACGATAGTTTCGTTTGCTTAGGTATCTGTGTATTCGAAGTCGATGGTTTTAGTGTTGATCTAGCGTTGCATGGATCAATATTTTCAGATAAAAATCGAAAAAATTGTAATCTTGAAAAAATATTTAGTAATCGTAACGTATTGGGGTTGGAATTAATTGAAGTAATTAGACTACGTAGTCAGTAGTTGATCTTCGATCTAAAGTCGATGGTTTCAGCGTTGATCTATCGTTGCGAAGATCAATATTTTCAAATATTTTCACTTAAAAATCGAAAAATTGTAATCTTGAAAAAATATTTAGTAATCGTAACGTATTGGAGTTGGAATTAATTGAAGTAATTAGACTACGTAGTCAGTAGTTGATCTTCGATCTAAAGTCGATGGTTTCAGCGTTGATCTATCGTTGCGTGGATCAATATTTTCAGATACAAATCGAAAAAATTGTAATCTTGAGAAAATATTTAGTAATGGTAGCGTATTGGAGTTGAAATTACGATCTTCACGTATCGTTGTCTCGTCAATACTTTTTCTTTTTTTGGTTGTGATTGTGTTTCGAATCGCATAAACGGAATGGGCATAATTTTGAATAACTGCAGCAGAATCTGAACGGGTAGACGTGAATCATTTTCAGCGTTCACGAGTTCTTTCTAATCGTTTCTTCAATAGACGAATTCGATTTTGCGGAATGTAATTCAATTACCGCGCAGTTTCGCTGTTATTTAATTAATTACTTTAACGAGAACACGATATTTGACTGTTTTACAGCAAACCACTCTTTTTCCTATCAAACATTTAAACACAATTACATGACACGGGATACTGTCGTATTTGCCTCGATACGTGTTTCTATACCCGTTTAAATGCAATTTTTCCCCCCATCAGATCGGTACGCAAATTTTTCAATAAAAACACGCGATACCGGAATATAAATATTCCACTTGAAATTAATACGTATCTCAAAATGAAATGGACGCTATTTTTTTTTTTTTTATTACACACCTGGACAATTACTCGCGTAACAATTTGTTAACCGGTAGAATCGTGTATTAGTTTAGTAGCGCGTTTTCAATTTTTCGACCACAAAGGTATTGTCATTTAATAATGGCGGACGAGATAGGCGTTGAAGGATAACGAGAGCGCCAGCTCGAGAAGACGAGCCACCCTTCTTTATCTCTCTCTCTCTCTCTCATTTTTTTTCGCCTATCCTCTTTCTCCATCTCGTAAATATTTAAATAGAAGTCATCGAGTAAAATGCTTCGGCTGCTCGATGTGTTTATGAATATTGGCACGTTGGTGAACGAGTTGTTCCAGGCTACGCGTGATGTATATACCGTGGGCATCCTGCGGGTTCCCGAGGATACATCGATGTTCCTCGTCATCGTAAAAAGTGGACCAGCAAATAAACCAGAAATTACAGTTTCGCGATGTACACGTTCGAAGGTAGCTTCGACGACCGTCGACAAAAATCGTGCAAGTCGCAGACAACACTCGTGCACCAAATCCTTGATACACTTATTGGAAACTTGGAAACTGGATCGCCATGAAACGATCGCCGCTAGAACGGAAAAGAGACATCGCGAGCAGCCTATATAATTATCAGACGATATAATCGAGATTCAAAGTTAATCAACGCGTACAACCCAATCGACTGCTAATTATCCACTCTTCATCTTGATGGCTGTGGTTTGATGGTAATTGGAAAAACGATGTCCCGTATAATGCAACAATGCAATTTCGTGCCCTCCTTCTTCTCGCGCCTGTTGCTCCATCTTAAACTGCAACCACTCCCCTCAACGGTGGCGCTCTTCTTTTTTTTTTTTTCTTCTGCCAGGCTCCATACCCACGGTTCTCGGCCAGTTTGCTCCTCTTTTTTTCTCTCCGCATCGGCGCAGTTCGCACGTGGTAGCGACGATCAGCCGGCTATCAATTTCAATTCGATATTCGCGCGGATCGCTTTGTAATCTTCCTCTCGCCGGTGTAACCACTTCTGTCCGAGGGTGGAACCACCTTTTTCCCACCTAGCCGTTCCGTATATACCTCGTCTATATGCAACCCGTACCCTCTTGTTACTACGTCAATCGATCCTTCATCGAACCAAAGTTTATCGCCCGTCGAGGCGTTCCTTTTTTTTCTTAATATTTAACACGCGTAACATTGCCAACTCGAATCACGTCGATTCTTCGACTACCTACCCTTCTGTTTTATTCAAGCTTAAATGAAAATTTAGACATTCCACGCGGACTCTGCGTAAGTAGAAATAGTCGAAATATAAAGGGACACCACGGTGGTATTTTGAAAAATCGATAGGATCGTATTTTTAAAGTCGATCTTAAACCCTTTACTGATGCTGTATGAAACTTTGTCGTCGCAAACTAATTGAATTCAGAACGAAGTGAGATCGAACGCGATGTCGATAGAAATCATGCCCAACAGTAGAGACAATTCGTCCACTGGCCTGACCCAAAAATCAGAGACCCTCAACGGACCCGATAACATCAGCGAGTATTTATTAACCGTCGTCTGTCCTTCTTTTTTTTTCTCCAGGTACAAATTCGAGATTCGCAGACGCGGGCGGTGGGCAAAAAAGAGGAACAGGAAGCGGACGTACGAGGAGGAATCCGGGGATTTACTGGCCCAAAACGGGTTGTTCATTTGCCAATGTAAATCCACAGAAGCTCCTCCGTGTCTCTTTTTTCCCCTCTCTCTCTCTCTCTCTCTCGCTCTGTCTGGCTCTTCGTTGCCACTCGGTTGACTCGCTGTTCTTCGCCGCAAGGTGGCCACTTTGCCAGATAAAGAAGATAAAGATAAAGAGGAAGACTGAGGCGGCAGAGGATGTACGAGGTTGCCGGTTAAGGGAACATTCTTTATGAAGTAGACTTCTACGTTATTATAGTATCGGACAACACGCACCAGACCCCCTGGCCCTCGCTCCTACACTTTCCACCCCGCTTTTACCATCGACCTCCTCGCTCTTTTCCTTTTTTTCTCTTGGATTTAAATGATCGTTGTATTTTACAGGTTATGTCCCCGCAGCGCCTCCGCCGATTTCACCTTCCTCGCGACGGGGATATTCGATTTTATTGTCCGCTATTCCCGTCTCGCCGCGGATTCATACGGGAAACTGGTCCCAGCCTGTTCTCCGCTATCGTCGAGATACTAAATAGCGATACACGTTTACTATTCGGCTGCGCCGCCAAATTGGCGGTGGCTCGTTTTTACAGCCATCGATGCGATTACAGTCAACCCTCCTATAACGCGGTAAGTGCGTACCGCGCTATAAGAAACTCGGATTTAACCGTAGAAACCAGGCTAATTCGTAGCGCGTTGTATGGAAACCGCGCTATAAGAAACTTCGATTTTAGTGCAAATCACATAATTCGTACCGCGTTATATGGAGACCAATAAATACAAAAGACAAGATAAATTATTTTTATTGAATCGAAGAGTTCATATAAGAAAAATGATTAAAAAAATGAAACGAAAACTAAACTAAAAAATTGTTTCCATCAAAAACAAGACAAACTTTTGTAAAATTATGTATGTACAGTTAACCCTCCTATAACGCGGAGCTGAAATTGCGACAGCCCTCCTATAACGCGGTACTTTTACAGCGCGGTTTCCGTTCAACAGCATCCCATAAGTTCTTTCCGCGTAGCTTACCAATGACTAGTAACTGGATACGTTTATATAAACGAGGATGAGTGTTGAAAGATTACATAATTTTACAAAAGTTTGTCTTGTTTTTGTTGGAAACAGTTTTTTTTAGTTTAGTTTTCGTTTCATTTTTTTAATCATTTTTCTTATATGAACTCTTCGATTCAATAAAAATAATTTACAATTTATCTTGTCTTTTGTATTTATTCGTCTCCATATAACGCGGTACGAATGATGTGATTTGCACTAAAATCGAAGTTTCTTATATTTCTTATAGGAGGGTTGACTGTACTTGTTTCTCATTGGTCACCACAAGAGGTATCATCGTTTTATTGACGATGGAACATCGATTTTAGTTGAGCTATTTTACTGTACGTGTATGGCGTATAGCACGAAAATTCGTAACGCGTTTGGTAAAAGAAACGCCTTGCCTAAACTCACGAATGGGCCATGACGTTGAGGGTGTCCTCGAGGCTAGTACGAATGGCTTAAGAAGGTATTCCTGTACGAACTTTCGGGTGAACCAGGAATAAATACGCCCAGTAAACGTTGAGCAATCGAGTTGTTTTTTTATTTTCATCAACATCTTACATTGGTCTCCATATAACGCGGTGCGAATGATGTGATTTGCACTAAAATCGAAGTTTCTTATAGCACTTACGCACTTACCGCGTTATAGGAGGGTTGACTGTATAAACACATCTAGTTACTAATTATTGGTAGGCTACGCGGAAAGAACTTATGGGATGCTGTTGAACGGAAACCGCGCTGTAAGAGTACCGCGTTATAGGAGGGTTAACTGATTCCTGACGTGCCCGCGGCAGGTAATCTTCGACCGTTCCCCAATAAAATTCATAACTCTCGCGATCATTCACCGCCATGGAATGAAACGTGTCCTCGACGAGCCCTCGATGGTTAGTTTCAACGCTTAGAAGTTAATTATTGCAGTTCGACGGGGGAAGAAGCGTGTGATCCGTTTTGTAATTCATGTTCGCGCGCGTGGCGTCGTCGCGGGGAACGACGATGCAGAAAGAGAAAAAGAAACTCGCGGCACGAAAAGCACGAAATTATCGCGGCGAGGATATGAGTTCCCCAGGCGAGATTATCACGAGCTACCGCTATCAATTTCCACGGTATCGCGTAACAGCAATGAATGTAATTCAGGATAACGCTCGCGCTGTATCGAATAATTAAATCAAGTGTATTCGCGAGATAAGTCGATGTACTATCGCAGCGGAGAAATGCACGTTGTAAAAAGATAAGACTATTCTCGTGAATTGAAACCGTTATCGAGATAACAACTCGCCTCAGGTATTGTCAACGGCGCGGAACAGAGGCGAGGATACCAGGTAACTAAACCAAAACTGGATTCGCGTACATCTCGCTCTCCGGCTCTTGTAAGACTCGCATTTATCTACGTGTATATAACAACAATTCTATTCGAACCTATCGTTGCTATTTTATTATTATTCAGAATGATTCGAGGTCGATATGAAGACAGACACGTATCGCAACAGTGAATCGTTTGAAATGCATCATAGAGAACAGAGTTCAGTGGACGTTCAGCTGTGGCGACTAATCATCGTTACGTCTGACCCAACGATTCAGTGGAAAAGGGATGAAACTCCATTGATACGTTTCACTTTTCAACCCTTTGCGCTCGACCACTTTTTTGATCTGGCGGCGCTGCAACTCGAGACAATTTCGCGCGTAAATGAATTTATAGAAGAATAAACATACGAAAGTGTTATATTTTGATATATTTTCCGTGTTTACATCTTGACAAAGATAAGTCTGTAGTGGTGTTTGGTGCGATATTATACAAAACACTTACCAGGGCGTTCTGAGTTGCTTGGATCTTATGTCACTGACTGTTACACTAATTTTTCTATTTCTCACACGCGATATGATAATTACTGTTTACACTTGCTCTACCACCAATTTAATCACGATCAATTCGAAATGAAACTCGCCTTAAAACTTTCGAACGAGTGGTGTCAAAATTTCGCGACAAATGTGCTCGCTACGACCGTCGAAATCGTACTAACGCTAGACGCGTCGTATTCAGGACTACAGTCGTAGAGGAATTTTACGTCACAATGTCACTTCTCAATCGAAAACATAAACAGCCTGAGGGACCTGTTCACGAACCAATACCTCGCATCTATCAACTGGAGATAACGAAATTCAGCGTAAATACAGCCGCTCGAGTTGCCGCGCGAAACATCGTGGCGAATGAAAGTCGCCGTTCGAGCGCAAAGGGTTAAGAAGGTATATAAATGTCGTCTATTTATTAAAAATTATACTGAAAGAAAATTTGATTATTGGTAGTACGTAATTACGTGTGAATAGATCGAGTCGAAACGTGGATATATTAAATCAGTAATTAATAAATAACCGTGCCACTGAACAATATGGCTGTTGAAGCACAGTGCAAGAAGCAGTCGTGGCCGAGTGGTTAAGGCGTCTGACTAGAAATCAGATTCCCTCTGGGAGCGTAGGTTCGAGTCCTACCGACTGCGATGTCAGCAGGTCTGCTTAATATTTTTCTTTTTGCTTATTACTGCAATAAATGCATCGCGAATTATACGAAATGGGTATAGCAAGACTAATGAAAGCATCGACACTCTTATTTCATAAAATATCTCAGCAAGCTTGGTGCACAAACTGATCTTTCGATCGAACTTCGTATAATAACCCATTATTTCATTATTATTAGTAATTATTGTTGGTGTGCATTTTCAATACTTTTGTAACGTTATTCCTTCCCCATTGATCTGTTCTAACATTCGATACACTAATATCTAATGAAACGTTAACAGTAATACGATGCATTAGCCTTAAGAAGCACAATTGCTACCATCCAATGCACCAATTCAATGCTTTCATTATCAGAGAATTCTTTTATGCAAATATCTACACAATCCCTATCAAATCATACAGACAAAGTTTTCCAATCGCACTTGCTCTCTTTGTCATCTCTTCTTCTCCCACGTCTGAAGAAGCACTGTTGCCTTTGACAAGGCAACAATTGACAACAACAATTTGACAAGAGTTTAGTTTCCTCGTGAAAGACAAAATTCTAACTAGCAACGGAATACAGTAGCGTACATTCAATGCTTTCATTATTACAGAATTCATTTATGCAAATATCTACAAGGCTTTCCAATCGCACTTGCTCTCTTTATCATCTCTTCTTCTCCCAAGGAGTCCAAAGAAGCATTCTTGCCCATCGTTCGAGAGAAGGTCGATAAATTTGACAAGAATTTAGTTTCTCTGCCAAGGACGAAATTCTAACTGGAAACGGGACACAGTAGCGTACATTCACTACTTCCATTATTAGAGAATTCATTTGTGCAAATATCTACGCAATCTCTATCAAATCGTACAGACAAGACTTTCCAACCGCACTTGCTCTCTTCTTCTCCCAAGAGGTTCCAAGAAGCATTCTTGCCCATCGTTCGAGAGGAGGTCGATGAATTCGACAAGAGTGTAGTTTCTCCGGCAAGGACGAAATTCTAACTAGAAACGGGACACAGTAGCGTACATTCAATGCTTTCATTATTAGAGAATTCCTTTATTCTATTTATTTATATATGCTAATATCTACGCAATCCCTATCTTACCAACCACAGTTGCTCTCTTTTTCATTTCTTCTTCTCCCAAGAAGTCAGAAGAAGCCCATCGTTCGAGAGGAGGTCGATGAATTCGACAAGAGTGTAGTTTCTCCGGCAAGGACGAAATTCTAACTAGAAACGGGACACAGTAGCGTACAAACGAGCGTAACGCAAACGTTACGAGCGGTGGCCAGTTCTTTGATATCGCTGAAGCGTGAGGACGTTACGGCAGACAGACGGACGGGCTGACGAGGGGTCTGGTTATGATTGTGATATTACAGTTGGTACGTAGTCTCTCGGAATGTGTCTGCCTCTCTCTCTCTCTCTCCCTCACTCACTCTCTACCCCCTACTCTTACTCCTATTTCTCTACCACCGCAGCCTCCTTTCTCTCTCTCGCTCTCTCCCCCTTTCAGAACCACCGTGGCCACCGTCGCCCCTCTCTTTCTCGCCCCCTAGCACGGTTTCTGCCTATGTACGTTCTACACGAATGCATGCTTACCCATCAAGCCGCGCAACGTGGAGCTAATCAAACGGGCCCGGCCCACTGTGCGAATATTAATTAAACTCTCCGTTACGGGCGAATAGCGCGCGCTGAGAGTAAGAGGACGAGGAAAGAGGACGCGATGGTACGCGGGCGCAGGAGGACATCCGTTCAGGCGCGTTACGTTCAGGCACCTGTGGACATCACGCCACCTGTCCATCGCGAGACCCTCGTGTCGTCCTTCTCGCAAGGTGTTGCGTTCTTGCCACGAAGATTTCCGTTTTCACCACGCTCGCGAGTTACTCCCCTAATTTCACGCTCGCACTTTTAATTAACCGGAGAATTTACGGTCTTCCGCTGTTGCGATCGTATTTATTATGTATATTATCGAGAACAGATGAATTTGGGCTACGTTTATCTTGAATTGTTCTCTCTGACGCGATATTTGTTTCATCGATGGAAATTGTAATTCATTTTGATGGAGTTTGATGCAAGGGTGGATAAGTTGTACTTTGAAGAATCGATTGTTTTTATGTTTCGATATTTTTCTTATCGATGCAAAGTTGGAATTAATTTTGATCGATTCTGACGCAAAGGTGGATAAGTGATATTTCGAAGAAACGATCATTTCAGGATCATCGCATACAGTTGATTTTGGTTTCTTTTATCTTAAATTGTTCTCCCTGGTTCGATATTTCCCTTATCCATGCAAAGTTGTAATTAATTTTAATCAACTCAAACGTAAGGGTGAATAAGTGATACTTCAAAGAATCGATCATTTCAGGATCGTCGTGAACAGTTGATTTTGCTGTCTTTTATCTCGAATTGTTTTCTCTGTTTCGATATTTCCCTTATCGATGCAAAGTTGTAATTAATTTCAATCGACTCACACGCAAAGGTGAACAAGTGATACTTTGAAGAATCTATCGTCTCAGGATAGTTGCAAACAGTTGATTTTGCTGTCTTTTATCTCGAATTGTTTTCTCTGTTTCGATATTTCCCTTATCGATGCAAAGTTGTAATTAATTTCAATCGACTCAAACGCAAAGGTGAACAAGTGATATTTCCGCGAATCGATCGTCGCGGGACCGTCGCGGGACCAGGGGATGATTTCCTGGGAAGAAAAAAGGAGCGGTGGCGGACAAGTACGGGCAGTTGTCGAGGTAGCAACGAAAGCTGAGGAGCACTTATATAGATGTCAGATTTCAGACGTTGTAAACAGTATATGACTCGTTGTAAAGGCGGCCTCTTTGATACCGTGGACCCCATAATGCGTCGATACATACGTAGACCCTCTGTCGTAAATACCACGGAGTCTCTCTCTCTCTCTCCCTCTCTCTCACTTTCCTCGCCACTCCCAACTATCGTTCCTATCCTCGTCCCTTCACTTCTTTTCTCTCGATATAAATTAGCTCCCACCTTCCCGATGTAAAACTCTGTCAGCCGTCCGAAATTCTATTCTCGGACCCGTGTAACTCGCCGTTTAATTGCACCACTATAAAACAGGAGGGAGTCTAACCTCTTGGCTCGTCGTTAGGTTAGATACGTATCCTGGAATCGGTCAATCCAGCGCTGAATTGAAATTTATCAATATATCAAATTTATAATAATACCAAAATGGAATTTTATTTGATTCGTGTAAATGCTTTACTTCAATGGTGTATTATTACTAAAGCCATCATCGAATTCTGAATTAGCCCTTTGCACTTGGATGTTCCCTCTGAGGGGACATCAGAACTGATCACTGATTTACAGTGGTTAAACTTATTCTACCGCAGATCTTTCAAAAACGCATGCATTCTTCAAGTTTTGTATTGAAACGGAAATTTCTTGTTACTGGAAGACGTTAACAATAGAAACTATTACTATTTTAGCTACGTTAGCAATAGTTTTTACTGTTGTTTTTTTTTTATTTACGGTGGTTAAACTTATTCCACCGCAGCTTTTTCAAAAACGCATGCATCCCTCAAGTTTTGTATTGAAACGGAAATTTCCTACTGCTGGAAGACGTTAACGATAGAAACTGTTACTATTTCAGCTACTTTAGCAATAGTTTTTACTGTTAATGCACGAGAAAGAACCGAGTGCAAAGGGTTAAAAATACGAAATTATATTTATTCGAATACAGTAACATTTTTTTTTAATTCTGAATAACTAAGCATTCGTCTTGAAATGTTATGCTAGCGTTCACATCACCCTATGAGTCAAAGGATTAGTTACAAAGCAACTGATTTAATTTTAGTCATTTAGAATGAATCAAATATAATATTGGTATAATTATACCAATTAGATTCATTGAAAAAATTGTAAGAAGCAGACGTAAAGCATTGAATCTCACACTCGACAGGGCTCCATCTAATTGAGTTGTCCTTAGAGACACGTATTAAGTATTTATTACCGGTATAGTAACCTACATTAACCCTCTGCTCGACTGGTGTCACGCGTTTTCGAAGGGACCATAAAATTGCTACTATCTGAGAGTAACAACCGCCGATCCGTGCACGAAAATTTACATCTGCTCGCGTGACAGATAATAACTCCAGATATCCGCTTCACTTTTATCCAGCGGCGCGCGGGCCAAAGTACGGCGATAATGTAATTCAAAGGATGAACGCCAATTCGTTAATTCCAATAAATTATGAACTAATGGTGTTGTCGCAACTTCCAGTTGGAAATCACCATTTTTATTTGTCTGCCGCACACAGTGACGGTACCACGCGCACGTACAGAGAATGGCCTCGGTTACAGCTGGACAGAGCGAACGAAAGGGGTGGTTCTAAAAGTTGAAAGTCGACTAACAACCATCGAGAATCTTCTGAATGAAAAATGAAATTTTTTACGACAACAATTTCGATTAAAAACGATCTTCTTTAGAAAACGATCTGTAACTACTTCGAGGATTGAGACTCGCCAATCAAACACCCCTTCAGAATTCATTTTCATGATATTTATAATTAAGTACCCGACTGCATCGAATAATCCTGCTGAATGAAAAATGAAATTTTTTGCGATAACAATTTCGATTAAAAACGATCTTCTTTAGAAAACAATTTGTAACTACTTCGAGGATTGAGACTCGTCAATCAAACAAACCTTCAGGATTCGTTTTCATGATATTTATAATTAAGTTCCCAACTGAATCGAATAATCCTGTTTCGCGTACAGTTTCAAACGGTAGCCGAAGTTTGTCACGTGCAAATAATCGATCCACTATTTGCGAAACAAAGACGAGTATGTCAACAGTGGAAATGTATCGTTCGACTAAATAGTCGGTAGTAAGTTATGCTTTTAATTACGAGTCAATGAAAATCGAAGTCGAGGTAAACATTCGAACGGCTCGATGGAACATGACAACGAGCACCGATTTAGTTAACCCATTCGCTGACAAGGACGAGTATACTCGTCTTTGGCAGGGTGTTAGGCTTTGCCAAGACGAGTATACTCGTCCTGCTTTCAATATATTATAATATTCTGGCTTTTGAATTGAAAAATGTTGCTTTCCTATTGCCAAGGACGAGTATACTCGTCTTTGATTTTATGCATGCAAATGATTATGTAATATATGTACTTTTACCAAGAAATGACAGAACTTTGGTAAACAATACCACTCCAAATATAAATGGCAATGGAAATAGCTTCAAATAATCTGGACTTGGCAGCGAATGGGTTAAACGTAATATGAAACGCTTGAATCGCGTAAGACTCGTTCAATGCACCACGTGTTTACTAAAATGGACAGATTCTGTTTCGATTGTGCTAAGGTCAGACATCGAGACGGACACGTCAACAGTGGAAATGTATCGTTCGACTAAATAGTCGGTAGTAAGTTATGCTTTTAATTACGAGCCAATGAAAATCGAAGTCGAGGTAAACATTCGAGCGGCTCGATGGAACATGACAACGAGCATCGATTTAGTTGAACGTAAATTTATGAAACGCTTGAATCAGATAAGACTCGTTCGATGCGCTACGCGTGTTTACTAAAATGGACAGATTCTGTTTTGGTTGGGCTAGGTCAGACATCGAGACGGACACGTGCACGCGGCTCTCTACGGAATCAGTCGAATACTCACAGTGTACGTTCCAGAGAAAGGCCAAATTGAAATTGTGATACATCCCGAAATTTCGCCGCGTGTCTCATAACCGTGGCTGTGCATTTGTGTGCGCGCGCGTGTGCGTGTGTACACGGCTTTAAGTGACCATTCACGGACCGTTCAACACGGGTAGGGTCGAAAGCGTCGTACCGAGTAACTGACTAGCGCACCATCGAAACCGAACTAATAGTGGCCCCGGTTACGCTCGTCTGTCAGGGTGACTTGGCCTGGATGTTCAGAATTGCCGTGGAAAGGGAGGAGTTAAAACGTGGGGTGAAAGCGGTTTCAGCACCCCTCTTGCCCAGTAGTCCCCAATCAGATTTCTAGACGGGTCCACGGATGTCACGGCCGATCGCAGCTACTATTATATTTCTCTTCCACTTCTTTTCAGTATCTGCGACCCAACAGTTACAGTTTCAACCCTCTCGAGCGCGTTGATGCTGTTCGCGTATCGTTTCTTAGCTAAGATGTCCTAACTAGCTACCATCTCTTCCTTATTATTTTTCTTTTATCGTCACATTTATTGCTTCTTATGTTTTTCTCACCGTTTCGAGCAGCTTCTGACATTTCATTTTCCACTTCTTTTCAGTTTCTACGATCCAACAGTTACAGTTTCACCCCTTTCGAGCGCGTTGATGCTGTTCGCGTATTGCCTCTTAGCTAAGGTGTCCTAACTACCAACTCTTCCTAATTCTTTTTCTTTTATCGTTACATTTATTGCTTCACGTGTTTCTTACACCGTTTCGAACAGCTCCTGACATTTCAGCCTGGTCTTAACCAAAGCTCCTCTTGAGATCTCGAAAAGTGTTGCGAAACTCCATAATTCATGCCCCCACGAATAAACGCGGATGGTAATATCAATGTATCAATTGTGCCTCGTGAAAGGGATTCGTAAATGGCGTACGTGATGATTTCATTGGACAGAATTGAATGGTTTTTCGTCTGGAACCAGCGAGCAACCCTAATGCCAGTCCCATGAAGCGGCACGGCAGTGCTAAAGTGCCACCGACTGACTGACTGACTGACTGACTGACTGACTGACTCCTCGTGCTAAACCGGCTGTACAAAAGGGCGGCTTTAGAGGAGCCTACAGATTAGTGGACTTATATACAAAGTCATTCATGTCGTGCAAAGAGCCAAATATCCCTCGGTCAACCCTCGTCCCTCCCCACCCCTCCCCTCGTCGGTTCAGCGTCCTCTATCATCCTCGTTCACACCTATTGCACGCTCGAGACCGGGTGCGCGTCACGTACCGGAACCCTCTGCCACGGAAACCACCCGGTAATCTTGCTAATACAGATGTCAGCGGCGTATACACGGAAAGGAACGGCGAACAACTCTCCCTTTGACATTTAACGCTGCTTTATCCTTCATTTACCAATTTTACCCTCCCTCTGACGATTTTCACTCATATCGCTGCGGGGACAACTCGCTGTTTCGCTGTAAAATTATTTGGTTCGAAGAGAAATTTTTTTTTTAGAGTGTCAGTTCGAGGAAACGAAAGTTTAGCGATTCGTCGAGATTGAAGAAGAGGAAGTTTCTTAACGTCGAACGTTGCTACGCGAATATCTCACTATTGCGCTGTTACAATATTCAGTTCGAGGAGAAATTTTTTTCTAGGATCGAGTATTAATTCGAGGAAACGAAAGTTTAGAGATTCGTCGAGATTGAAGAAGAGGAAGTTTTTTAACGTCGAACGTTACTACGCGAATATCTCGCTATTGCGCTGTTACAATATTCAGTTCGAGGAAAAATTTTTTTCTAGGGTCGAGTATTAATTCGAGGAAACGAAAGTTTAGAGATTCGTCGAGACTGAAGAAGAGGAAGTCTCTTGACGTCGAACGTTGCTATGCGAATATTTCGCTATTCTGCTGTAAAATTATTGGATTCGAGGAGAAATTTTTTTTTTAAAGTCGTGTATTAATTCTAGGAAACGAAAGTTTAGAGATTCGTCGAGACTGAAGAAGAGGAAGTCTTTTAACGCCGAACGTTGCTACGCGAATATTGCACTATTGCACTGTAAAATTATTAGGTTCGAGGAGAAATTTTTTCTAGAGTCGTGTAGTAATTCGAGGAAACGGATTCTACGTAACTACCAGATGTGTTCACGAAAGTTTAGCGATTCGTCGAGGCAGAAGAAAAAGAAGCCTCTTAACGTCGAACGTTGCTACGCGAATATCTCCCTATTGCACTGTAAAATTATTGGGTTCGAGGTTTCTACGCTACTACGAGAAGTGTTCACGAAAGTTTAGCGATTCGTCGAGGCAGAAGAAAAAGAAGCCTCTTAACGTCGAACGTTGCTACTCGAATATCTTGTTATTCTGCTGTAAAATTATTAGGTTCGAGGAGAAATTTTTTCTAGAGTCGTGTATTAAGAGGAAATGAGATGTGTTCACGAAAGTTTAGCGATTCGTCGAGACTGAAGAAGAAGAATCCTCTTAACGTCGAACCTCGTTACGCAGACAACTCGCTATTTCGCTGTAAAATTATTCGATTCGAGAAGAAATTTTTTTCTAGAGTTGTGTATTAATTCGAGGAAACGAATTCTACGCTACTACGAGATGTGTTAACGAAAGTTTAGCGATTCGTCGAGACTGAAGAAGAGGAAGCCTCTTAACGTCGAACGTCGCTATCGCACACGTGACGAATCCCCAGAAATCCGTCGATACTGAATGAACGGTGAACGTCCATTGAGAGATGGCTGACTTCCAGCGAAGAAGCGTCGCGTTTCATTCAGTAGGGCAGTCATTCAGTAAATCCGTTCGCAAGGACTTTCCCAGCGGCCTGAAAAGGTCCGAGGCGAGGATTATACAGTGAAAAACCAGATTTCGAGTTTGTCGGTGGATCGCAGTGAATGCAGCGGCCGCGTCTAAAGGCTTCCGGTTTCACCAACACCTGCCCCCTACGTTTCTCTACGGTAGCTACTCCGCTAATGGCGTGGAACGGTTTTCGTGCCTTCAGAGCTGTGAAAAATTGTGTAAAAATTATAATCACTTTCTTTTTTCTCAAACATCCGCTTCTTTTTCTCTTCTGACGCGGAGGAGTACTTTCTTGGAACTCGATTTTGATGCGTAGACTCTTTGCTCGCGTACTTATCAACCCTTTGTTAAACTTATTCCATCGTAGCTTTTTGAGAAGCGTGTGTGTCGCTTAAGTCTTCCAGTGAATTGAAAACTTAATATTTTTGAGAGACGTTTGCAATAGACTATTGCTAAGGTAGCAATCTTTTAGCCATAATTTCTATTGTTAACGTCATTAACTGTGGCTCAACCATTTGTTAAACTTATTTCATCGTAACTAACTTTCTATTTTTGGTAGACGTTTGCAATAGAAACTATTGCTAAGATAGCAATCTTTTAGCTACAATATTTTAGCCATAATTTCTATTGCTAACATCGTTAACTATGGCTAAAATATTGCTCGAGGATTGCTATCTTAGCAATAGTTTCCATTGCTAACGTAGAGTTTAAGAGAGAGAGTCGAGTGCAATGGGGTTAATATTTCACTAGAAGATCTTGAATGGAATTCAAGAATGGAATTTCATCTAAAAGCGGATAAACACCGATCTGGAGGATAGAAAAACGTCGACTCCTCCTTGCACGATACGTTTTACGATATAGCACGTGGGCTATTTAAAATTCCAGCGGGAAAACAGAACCTGTATATGGGCTAATACATTAATAAGCGGCATTAATATGCGAAACGTCAAGTGTAGCCAAAATTGCTGTCATAAATGTAAATTCGCAACAAAATAAGTTTTTAGGTTGCATTATTGTAATGCAGTATAATTGGACACATTTCAAACATAAAACGGAGAAGATGGGGGATACGAAATTAAAGAGGTATGCACACAATTCCGATCAAAGTGCCCGGTATTAATTAACATACAGATTCGATTAAACGCGCAGAATATTATTCAGGATCAGCATTTGCGGTTTTATGCATACGTTTTACGGATACGAACGGCCGTATCTTCATGTCGACGAGAATCAATATTATTTCGAATTCTGGGGAATAAATGTCCGCGAGAAAGAAATTCGACGTGTCTTCGTGCACGATTTAACGATCTATAAAATTGAAAACCGCTGCAGTAGCTCTTTCACGTGATCCGCTGGCCAGAAAAACGCCATATCCACGCCATATATAATTACATGGAAACTGTATACATTTCGCAGAATTTATCCGTCCTCTATCTTTCAAAACACCGAAGCGAGAGTATTTCGCAAGACACGCTCGAGCGCCACTGTCCCCTGTTCGTCTATGTTCGATGCGACGACGACTAAAAAAAAAAAAAAAAAAATGATACGCTATTAAGTTGCAAGAGAACGCGTTCGAAGTGTCTTGAGTTTCGAGACAAGCAACAAGTATTTCGCCTCTTTGTAATCACTGCAGCAACGTGTTACTGCGGCTTTTAACACAGCTTCAAATGTTCCGTTCAGAGAACATGGTTAATGCGGTTTCAGAAGCCAGCCTCCGACACCGTACTCTGGAACAAGGATAAAGGTATCGCGTGTTCCGTGCGAGAACGAGAAGCTTTACACTCGAATCGAACGAAACGACGCACGTATGGACACGTTCGATTTCGTTTGATTCGAAGAAAAAGGGGAAAAAAAAAAAAAACAAAAATCGAGTCACTCGAGTCGCGCGAGAGTAACATATTTTATGCGAATCGAGGTTGGAATCGGTAGAGTTCTGTCGAGCAACGCGACATCTGAATGCGGGGCTATGAATGATTTATCGCGACGCCATAGCCGGGTCTGTCGTTCATGAAATTAAATTTGGAACGCTCGCGTAGTGGCAATCCGGCCGGTTTAAGGATCAGCCGGTGTTCTTGCGTGAAATTAGTCGCTAAAATTAGGGCTAAGATGAGCTTTAATATCTGTAGGCAGCTGCTTATAGGAACGAGCCTCTTCCCAGGCGTCGTCACGTTTAAGGCGCAGTCGAGGGGCGGATAATAATAAGGATAAGACTAAAGGATATTAGTTGGTACAACCGGGTACGGCCTCGAACTCCGTGTATTCCATCCCCTCCATCGAGGTTAACTAGAGTGGATGGACGCTAATTGTTTGATACCGACGCTCTGCACCGCTGTTGTTGGACTACCTCTCGCCAAGGGGTTGCTAAGTTTATGGATCTATATAAAGAGCAATAAAAGTGTTCGAATTACCGAAAATCCAGTGGACTTTTAAGTATGTATCTTTTATGTATCTTATTTTGCTTATTGAAATTGTTTTGGACGATTTTTAATTCGGTGGTGTAATTTATTTGACATAACTCTAGTATTCTTGGTCAGTGGAACTTTCGATTACTAAAACTGCCCATTTTTATATGGATACACTTCTGTTCTCTTGGTTTACGTCTGAGAGAAAGCCAGAAAAAGGTAAATTCGGTCGTAAAATAATTTATTTGACATAACTGTAGTATCCTTGGTCAATTGCACTCTCGATTACTAAAATTATCCATTTTTGCATAGATACACTTCTGTTCTCTTGGTTTACGTCTAAGGGCAAACCAAAAAAAGGTGAATTCGATTGCATAATTTATTTGACATAACTTTAGTAGCCTTGTAAATGAAACTGTCGATTACTAAAATTGCCCATTTTCATATCGATATGCTTCTATTCTCTTGGTTTATATCTAAGAGAAAACCAGCAGAAGGTGAATTTAGTCGTAAAATAATTTATTTGACATAACTCTAGTATCCTTGATCAATTGCACTTTCGATTACTAAAATTGCCCATTTTCATATCGATACACTTCTGTTCTTTTAGTTTACGTCCAAGAGAAAACCAGAAGAAGGTGACCGTCGGCAGAAAAAGAGAGTGAATCAAGGTAGACGAAAAAAAAGCGTTAGAGAACGTGCAGAAAGGTGAATTCGATTGCATAATTTATTTGACATAACTCTAGTGAATGAAACTCTCGATTACTAAAATTGCCCATTTTTACATCGATACACTTCTGTTCTTTTAGTTTACGTCTAAGAGAAAACCAGAAAAAGGTGAATTCGGTCGCAAAATAATTTATTTGACATAACTTTAGTATCCTTGGTCAATTGCACTTCCGATTACTAAAATTGCCCATTTTTATATCGATACACTTCTATTCTCTTGGTTTACGTCTAAGAGAAAACCAAAAAAAGGTGAATTCGATCGCAAAATAATTTATTTGACATAACTCTAGTATCCTTGGTCAATTGCACTTTCAATTACTAAAATTGTCCATTTTCATATCGATACACTTCTGTTCTTTTAGTTTACGTCCAAGGAAAACCCCAAAAAAGGTGAACGTCGGTAGAAAAAGAGAGTGAATCAAGAAGTACTAAGAAAAAAGCGTTAGAGAGCTCGCAGAAATCAACAAAGACATAGGGATGAAGTCCCATTGGCAACATGCAGCGGGTAGTTTTACAGCGCCGTTGAAAGGTGCCTCCGATATATCCTCGAGAACGTTCTATATCCATAAAACGAAGCTAACCCTAGCGGTGGGTACCGTAATACCGTTTCCAGCGAGCGGCCGCTATTAATTAATGCTTTAGCGTCCGTATTGCTTGGCCTCCCTCGAAACGAGTGGCGTTGGCGTTCGCGGCGGTCCGGTTCAAAAGAACGTCGAACGAGCGGGACAAGGAGGCGAGGCGAGGCGAAAAGAAGCGGCGACGAGCAAAAAGGAGGGGGGCCATCCGAACGTTCGGCTCTTCCCGAACGTTTCACTTTGTAACCACTCAGAATCTGCCCTTCGAGCCCTCTAAGAGCCCTCTAATCGACGCTACTAAACCAACGAGACCATTCCGCGGCTCCTGCGCTCGTCTACCTACGAACCAGCCAGCTTTCTGCACAGCTCCGCCACCTTCGAGGGCGGTGCATACCGTAAATCCACCAGAACCGGAAGTATTTTATCGCGATGGAGAAAGAGATAACCGCGAGCATCGTTGGAGAGAAAAAAGGAGTAACTCTCGATATTTCTCTATCACTCGAGAATTAATAGAAACGACAGATCGAACGATATAAATATTAGCTCGACGTTCAAGTCGAAACGGATATCCAGCTAAAAGTAGCCAGCCGTTTCGAATAAGATACAATTCCTCGGTTTATAAATAAACGATCGATCTTATATATAATTCGAGATAAAATATAAACCGTTCCTACTGAATTCGCTGGAATTAACCGAACGATTATTTAAACCGTACAAATTGATTAGACTCCCAGTTAAAATATAGTCCCTTGAATTAAACCAGCTTTGTCGCGAGATATTCTAGTCGCGAACGCGTCCACGGGTAGAAGTCGTCAGTTTTTTCTGAAATATATCGCGCGGATCTCCGCATCAGTATGCATTTGTACTAACCGGCACTTGATCCGTACTTTTATCCCCGCGTAAAAGCGCGCGCGACCAGGCCAGCACCCTCTCTCGCCTCGTCTCGAGCGCGTTCTTCCCCTCGATCTGATTTCTTCTAAATTCGCGAATAAAAGTTTACACCGCGAGCGTTTCCTCCTTCGCGAGAGGCATCATAAAATCGGGATTCAATATCGCGAGGGTGTAAAGGAGAGACAGCAGTGGAACGAGGGTGACACTGGGGTGAGCCAAAGAGTAGAAACGTTCGCGAATCGGATTTGAAACAGCGCGGAAATATTGTCTCTTCGCTTGGTCTGATAATAATTTCTATTTTCAAATTGCGAACAGAATTTTATACGTGCAATAATTATTTTTATTTTTTTATTTGAATTATTTTGAGATGGTTGTTTGGTACAATGAGACGTTCCAACGAGTAGAAACGTTCGCGAATCGGATTTGAAACAGCGCGGAAATATTGTCTCTTCGCTTGGTCTGATAATAATTTCTATTTTCAAATTGCGAACAGAATTTTATACGTGCAATAATTATTTTTATTTTTTTATTTGAATTGTTTTGAGATGGTTTTTTAGTACAATGAGACGTTCCAACGAGTAGAAACGTTCGCGAATCGGATTTGAAACAGCGCGGAAATATTGTCTCTTCGCTTAGTCTGATAATAATATCTATTTTCAAACTGCGAACAGAATTTTACGCGTATAATTATTATTTTTATTTTCTAGTTCGAATTGTTCTGACGTTCCAACGAGTAGAAACATTCGCGAATCGCATTTGAAACAGCGCGGAAAAATTGCCTCTACGCTTAGTCTGATAATAATATCTATTTTCAGGCTACGAACAGTATTTTACGCGTGCAATAATTATTTTTATTTTTTGATTTGAATTGTTCTAAGATGGTTGTGTGGTACAATGAGACGTTCGAGAATCGTTACGCAACGATAATTTAGTATCGTGGCGATTTCGAATAGGAAAATCGACAGGGGCGGGAGGCATACATCCACGTCTTCGGGAGCGTGAAAAAAGATGGCTGGTTGCGTGTTTCTTGGTGCATGTTGCACCTCTCGCTCCCCTTTCTCCCCCTTTTACACCGCTCGTTTTGCGACTCTCTTTGCCTGACTCTCGGGAATGCTCGTGTAGGTAGTTTGACACGGTCGTAAAAGACGGGCGTTTTAATACAATTTACAAGAAAGTATCAAGCTGGCGCGCCCAAGCCGTTCTACTGGGTGTGCCAAGTGAAATCGACTGTAGCGACTGATTCGCCTTCCATCCTTTTCCATGGCTGACGCTGTCTCCTCGTACTCTTCCTCGCTCACAACGTCTGCTGCGATTTTTCGCGTGTTTATCCAGAAAATGTTACACAAGCAAATATCGTCTTTTTTGATCGCAAAAAATTTGCGACGCCTCGTCGAACGGAGAACCACTCGTGACGACTTTCCGTTTTGTTACCATTCTCGATCGATCCTCTTCTTTCACCGGCTGTGGTAACCGCGAGATGTTAAAGTACACGAGTAAGCGCAGAATTTCGTTGCCCCTTTCTCGATCGTTTATTTTCAACGGAGAAAGATCGAGCCGTTTACGAACGGGAAAAATATCCGCACGGTGGTCGTTCCGCGGAAATTGAAAATGTCGGCGCGCCTTTGTATCGCGGCGAGCGTAATATTATTACAGGATTTAATTATCTCGTCGCGATGCGTCAGAATTTGATCGGGTAGCATTTAAATGTAGCTCGTCGACGCCTAATCACCTTCTCACGAGGCGCAGCCCCGAGGCGGTGAGGTTAAGAATCGCGGGCCGGCCGTGACGTCAAATGTAATATTTTACAAGGTTTACGAGCCAGTCATCCCGATCCTTGGAAACGTATACCTGGCGACATCGGTTTCGCCGCTCGGCACCAAGCGGGTAAAATCCTCTCCAAGGGAATGGTTCGCCGCCTCCTTCGACGCTCTCTTCGTTCGCTAATTGTCGCTTATTAAAAACGCTCGTTCTTGTTACAATGCCAAGAGGACGATGGAGAGGATGACAACGGAGCCCCTTGATCCTTTCTCGAGGACCCACAGTCAGGAACGCCCTGGTACCTCAAATAATTCTTACTCAACAATATTCGTTGCGATCTCGTGTTAACCTCGGGTAATTAACGAATTTAAAAATTGTAAACTCTTTACAGTCACGATTCAACGAGAGGATGGCAACGGAGTCCCTTGAGTCCTTTCTCGAGGACCCATGGCCAGAAACGACCTGGTATCTTAAATAATTCTTATTGAACAATATTCGTTGCGATCTCGCGTTAATCTCGGGTAATTAACGAATTTAAAAATTGTAAACTCTTTACAATCACGATTCAAAGATGAGGTGTAAATTTCTGTGTTACAATGCCAAGAGGATGACAACGGAGCTCCTTGATCCTTTCTCGAGGACCCGCGGACGAGAACGTCCTGGTACCTCAAATAATTCTTACTCAACAATATTCGTTGCGATCTCGTGTTAACATTGGGTAATTAACGAATTTAAAAATTGTAAACTCTTTACAGTCACGATTCAACGAGAGGATGGCAACGGAGTCCCTTGAGTCCTTTCTCGAGGACTCATGGCCAGAAACGCCCTGGTATCTCAAATAATTCTTACTGAACAATATTCGTTGCGATCTCGCGTTAATCTCGGGTAATTAATGAATTTAAAAATTTGTAACTTTTTACAATCACAATTCAATGATGAGGTGTAAATTTCTATGTTACAATGCCAAGAGGACGATGGAGAGGATGACAACGGAGCTTCTTGATCCTTTTTCGAGGACCCACGGTTAGAAACGCCCTGGTATCTCAAATAATTCTTACTCAACAATATCCTTGGTGATCTCGCGTTAACCTCGGGTAATTAACGAATTTAAAAATTGCAAACTCTTTACAATCACGATTCAACGAGAGGATGACAACGAAGCCCCTTGATCCTTTCTCGAGAACCCACAGTCAGGAACGCCCTGGTATCTCAAATAATTCTTACTCAACAATATCCCTGGCGATCTCGCGTTAACTCCAGGTAATTAACGAATTAAAAAATTGTAAACTCTTTACAATCACGATTCCACGATGAGGTGTAAGTTTTTATCCAGAAACGGCTGTTTCGACTCCATGGAGAAGCGTATCGACGGATCCACAGATCAGCGGGAAATTAATCGTCCGGCTGATTAAATTTTCAATCCTTGCGCGGGCAAATTAGAGGGCCGTATCTAACTTTGATTCGCTTACAGAACCCGAAACCGAATGCAGTAATTACGCCCGGTCGAAACGTCGAAACGCAACGGGATAATGCAATATATAACGCACAAAACGAGGCACCATTATGATAATACTATATATGTAGGAAGCTTACGCGGGACGACGTTGGTTGCCGCTGATGGAGTCCGTGCGATCGTTAACGCGCGCGACGACGGGACCAAACGAAAATCGTATCGATCGTTTCGAGGGACATCTCGCGCGCGCGATACCAATTATCGAGCGTCGAGCGAAGGAGGAAGAAGGGCTACGAACGTGAAGGGCCGCGAAGAAGGGGCAGGCGGACGGGGTGGTAAAGTGGAAATCGTGTAAGGGGGATGTACACGGACGCGAGTGCACATTGACGCATCGCTACAAAATTAACACATTCTTCTCACTCCACCGACGGGCCTGGCGACAATCACGAAATAATGCGGCCCGCGCGACCGACCGAACGCTCGAAATGTGTGGCTGCCGTTGCGGTCTCGCACCAACCCCTTCTCTGACCGCTTCGACCGTACCCCCGCGTACGAGGTGTCACTCTTGCCAAGCTTTTTTACTCCTTCCCCTGATTCCTTCGACTTCCGCGAACTGACGTTCTACGAGGAATCTTTAAGCGCGAGGCATACGAACGTGCAGCGATTCTGTTCTTTGGTCTGTTTACTTGGATAGTTATATTGGTTCTTCTTAACGACTTTTGGTCATTGTTTAATTATTACCATAAGATTAATTGCATTTATTCATAATTCCTACGAGGACTCTTTAATCGCGAGGCACAGGAGTGTGCAGCATTCAAAGATTTTGTTCTTTGGTCTGTTTACTTGGATAGTTATATTGGTTCTTCTTAAGGACTTTTGGTCATTGTTTAATTATTACCATAAGATTAATTGCATTTATTCATAACTCCTACGAGGAATCTTTAATCGCGAGGCATACGAACGTGCAGCATTCTACGTTTTGTTCTTTGGTCTGTTTACTTGGATAGTTGTATTGGTTCTTCTTAACGACTTTTGGTCATTGTTTAATTATTACCATAAGATTAATTGCATTTATTCATAACTCCTACGAGGAATCTTTAATCGCGAGGCACAGGAGTGTGCAGCATTCAAAGATTTTGTTCTATGGACTGTTTACTTGGATAGTTGTTTTGGTTCTTCTTAACGACTTTTGGTCATTGTTTAATTATTACCATAAGATTAATTGCATTTATTCATAACTCCTACGAGGAATCTTTAATCGCGAGGCACAGGAGTGTGCAGCATTCAACGTTTTGTTCTTTGGTTTGTTTACCTGGATAGTTATATTGGTTCTTCTTAACGACTTCTGGTCATTATTTTATTATTATCATAAGATTGGTTGTATTTATCGATTAATCGAATAAACTCCTACGAGGAATCTTTAATCGCATACGAGCATGCAGCGATCAAAGATTTTGTTCTTTGGTCCGTTTACCTGAATAGTTATATTGGTTTTTACATCTCGTAGTTGTTTAATTATTACTATAAAATTAATTGTATTTATCGATTGATCGAATAAATTCCTACGAGGAATCTTTAATCGCAAGGCATACGAGCATGCAATCGATAAAAGATTTTATTCTTTGGTCTGTTTACTTGAATAGTTATATTGGTTTTTCTTAACGACATCTCGTTGTTGTTTAATTATTACTAAAAAGATTAATCGTACTTATCAATTAATGGAGTAAAGTGGCTACGAACGCTGTTCTAATCGCAGGTCTAATGAATGCACTAGCGCGCGTCCGTTTCGGTCGGCTGGCGATTCATTAATAAAATCAAGTGATCGAGAGCAATCGAAACGTATGAAAGATAATGTCCGAGCGGCGAGTGTGTCGAGGTATAGAAAGAGCAATTTTTACGCGCGATACGATCTGTTTTCGCCGTCTGGCAGCTCGTATCGTCACTTTCCGGATCAATGGACGAGAGAGCTGTTGGTATTAAAATTGATCGTCGCTTTTTCCTTGCAAATAAATACCGCAGAAAAAAGAGTGGAGGCTACCCTGGCGAAAGATAATTTATAGGCGCTGAAATTTCGATGGCGATTTATATACGCGGCTGTGCCCGCGATTCGCGCGCAATAGTAACGCTTGTTTTGAGGGTGGGTCTTGCAGTCGAAAGGGATGAAGTGATTTTGAACAAAATTAACCAGCAAAGTATAATCTGACGAGTAACAATTGCAATAACGTACGCAAAGATACGCTTGTGTCTCAAAAACGATTGTTATGTAATACTCTTTCTAGTTAAAGAGACAATTACTTAAAGGGGTGAAGTGATTTTGAAAAAAATTAACAAGAAAATTATTAAGTAATGGGTAACAATTGCAATAATCTACGTAAAGGTACGCGTGTGTCTTAAGAACAATTTTTATGTAGTACCCTTTCTAGTTAGAGAGACAATTGCTTAGAGGGATGAAGTGATCTTTAAAAAAATTAACAAGTAAATTATAATGTAATGGGTGCAATTGCAAGAATGTACGCAAAGCTACGCGTGTGTGTTAAAAATGATTTTTATGTAATACCCTCCTTAATTAGAGAGACAATTGGTCAGAGGGGTTTAGTGATTTTTAAAAAAATTAACAAGTAAATTGTTAAGTAATGGGTAACAATTGCAATAATCTAGGTAAAGGTACGCGTGTGTCCTAAAAATGATTTTTATGTAATACCTGCTCTAGTCAGAAAGACAATTGCTTAGAGGGGTGAAGTGATTTTGAAAAAAGTTACCAAGGAAATGGGTACAGTTGTAATAATGTACGCAAAGATACGTGTGTGTCTTAAGAACAATTTTTATGTAATACCCTTCTTAGTTAGAGAGACAATTGCTCAGAAGGGTAAGGTGATTTTTAAAAAAATTAACTAATTAATGGGTACAGTTGCAATAATCTACGCGAAGGTACGAATGTGTCTTAAAAACAAATTTTATGTAATATTTTTCCTAGTTAGAGAGACAATTATTCAGAAGGGTGAAGAGATTTTGAAAGGAATTAACTAATTAATGGGTACAGTTGCAATAATCTACGCGAAGGTACGAATGTGTCTTAAAAACAAATTTTATGTAATACCTGCTCTAGTTAGAGAGACAATTATTCAGAAGGGTGAAGTGATTTTGAAAGGAATTAACTAATTAATGGGTACAGTTGCAATAATGTACGCGAAGGTACTCGTGCGTCTTAAAAACAAATTTGATGTAATATTTTTCCTAGTTAGAGAGACAATTGCTGGGCTAGGGAAATTAAGAAATCCAATTACAACGTTTCGCAGTTAAAAACGGTAATCGATTGCGCAGAATGTCGCTCGGGTGACACGGTAGCCGCAGAACGTCCGACGGGAGAGTGACGATTGGATAAGAACAGCATTGAGAAACGACCTCGTGCGTCCTCCTCTTCGTCCCGCGCGCGCTGAAAAAAGTTGAGGCGGGAGCAATGGAATTCGCCTCGCGCCGGACAAATTGGCGAGCAGCAGGCGAATTATTAATTGTACCCTAACTACTTTTTCCTCCTGTCGCTGAGGACTATTGGATTTCTCGCTCGTTTGACATGTCGTGACGAAATCTTTACCTCGCTCTAAGTATTTATTAGCCTATCGTAACCGCGTTTATCATTCTCTCTTCGTTGTACAACGTATTCAACTCATATTTTCTTATACGAAATAGCAGCGTCGAATTTTTCTATGTACCAACATTCGATTCTGTGCAATTTATTAATTAATCAAAGTTATCTGAATTTTTTAGATAATATTCTTTTGCAATAAAGAGATCTGGGGTCCTCTCGCGTGAAGAAAATGGCGACGCAAAGTCTGCACGCGTTTTTCTCTCAGACCCTTAAGCATAAACAGTTTAAGGCTCGAATCGATAGGTCTTCTCACTGATTACTTCCAGAATTCTATATTTTAACACATTGACATATCGATTTAATCCAACGTACAATGGTCACTGCATTGTTTTCGTATTAGGAATAAAGAAGAATTTCGAAAAATGCCTCTAAAAAATTTTAGTTGTTTAACATGTATTAGTTAAAAATTAGCTAACTAGTTGGAAGTTTGAGTTTTGACTTGATTCTAAGAATTTTAAAAATTCGAGAGAAGAATCGATCGAGGAACCAACGATCAGGTCTTATCGATTCAGAAGAATAAAAAAGAAGGAAGAAGAAAAAGAAAAGCATCAGCGAGTGGAAAATAAAGACTCTCGCGTGAAGAAAATGGCGACGCAAAGCCTGCACGCGTTTTTTTCTCAGACCTTTAAGTATAAAGAGTTTAAGGGTCGAATCGATAGGTCTCCTCATTGCTTACTTCCAGAATTCTATTTTTTAACACACTGAAAAATCGATGTAATCCAACGCACAATGATCACTGCATTATTTTCCTACCAGGAATAAAGAAAAATTTCGAAAAATATCCCTTGAAAATTGTAGTTGTTTAACATGTATTAGCTAAAGATTAGCTAACTAGTTGGAAGTTTGAGTTCTGTCTTGATTCTAAGAAATTTTAAGAATTCGAGAGAAGAATCGATCGAGGAACCAACGATCAGGTCTTATCGATTCAGAAGAATAAAAAAGAAGGAAGAAGAAAAGGAAAAGCATCAGCCAGTGGAAAATAAAGATTTTTACGAGAACAGGGAAAGTTCGCGAGGATGATGACCGTTAATGGTTGGACCGTTCGAGAGCCGGCAGCTGGCAAAGGTCCGCGGCTCTCGTGAAATCTCTGTTACTCGTCCAGCCATTATCCATTTACGGGCGTGTTTTATCGATCGATTCCGCACTCGAGGGAGTCACACGTACATGTGTCGCCTACGTACGTCTGTTGGTCACCAGCGTCGACGGACGTCCCAGCATTCCGTCGTCGTTACTCTTCCGCCGCTCTGATTTCTCCTCGCACGAATTTATAACCGCTGCCACGTCGCGGCAAAAAATCCTTCGCGACGAGACCCGCCGTGAAACGGTCCAATTCGAAAAAGAAACCGCGCGACTACAAATCCTCGAACACTTATCAAGAGCCATTATAACGTCAATAGAGATCATGCAGCATCTACGTGACAATTCATTATAATTCACGTTGCAACATGTACACGGTGATATAATCGCAATTGCCACCCATTTCAACGAAGAATAGACAGCCATTAGCCAGGTAACAAGCACCAAGAGTCGAATGGCGGCACGATAACGATCTATCTGTTAATGAAATCTCGACTGTCCAAGATATTACGCGTCCACGTTCAGATACGTCCAGGTTGAAACGAAATTCAACGACTACGCCGTGCAAACGAAGTAATTCGAGGCAGTCCCTACCGCGTTCTCTCTGACCCCTGCCGGCTCTCTTCCCGGCTGGCTACTTCTCTCTTTCTCCCTGGCTATCTACAAGCTCGCTCCTGGCCCCACCATCGCGGCAGTATATCAACAATGATAGTTATATTCGTACGTTATAATCGTAAATTAGCCGCGGCAACACAATATATTCGTGAGCTGGTCGGTTCGCGCGTATCTGTTTTATGCGGTTATTATATACGACAGCAGTAGTCATACCAGGGCCCCGTCTCCTTTTTGCCACCCGTCCTTACTGGCTTCTCATTCTTTTCCTATCCCTTTTTATTCTCTTTCGTGTTGCGCAAAAAAAAAAAAGAAAAAAATTGAACGACGTTGGGACCAAAGTCGCTCTACGAATCGCGTCAATTTTCGAGGACGAACGAACGCTCGCCAGGCGGTGGTTCTTCTCGTCCAAGAAACTGATTAGTCGAACGAGCGCGCGATTTAAAAAAAGGCAACCCTTCAGGAGAACTTCGAGGAGAATCTGTTTAGGGTTTGATCGAGCATGCACGATCGTTTGTCCCGATTAACGGATGGAGAGCGGCGCGATTCGATGGGACGGAATTTTTTCCGTCGACGAAACAAATGGAAATATCGATTGAAAGTTTTTTCCTCCGCGCGAATCCTTGTTTGACGTCGGATTTGAAAATGCACGCGGAGGGGACACACACGCTTGATTTAGAGTTAAGCCTTTAATTTCGCCAGAACATACGTCACTGTTGATGCACATAATACGTAAAAATAATAATTTACGATTGGAGAGGGATGATTTTTATACAGTGTATATATCAACGTCTCGAAAAATCGTTCGTATATTCGGAGGGGATGAACAACGGAATGTACTAATCGTATTAACATACAGAACTCGCGTTTACTAGCAAAAATCGCGTCATTAGAGGATCCAAACTGCTAATGAACCTTCCACTTAATCTATCCTACGCTTATTTCCGGTATGCAGGAAAAAAACTCGCATCCCACTACTCGAGGACTCGTTAATCCAACCAGATTCGCTATTAATTCGCGCGAGGTGGACGTTCCTCTGCACCTCGTAAACAGAGATTCTATATATCCGGTCAATTAACGCCAGCCGATAAATCGAGGACGAACGACGTTTCCAGGAAGAAAAAAAAAACTGAAAGAAAACGGTAATTCGGTTACGGTTAATCAAATTTACATATTCATACTCGGATATCGCGGCGTATAATAAAATAGAGTAAATAAAAGTGTAAAGGACACGGACAGGGAGTCGAGTAAGGACTGCGGCGTTGGGTCTGCCCAATAAAGATGTCCGTGCCTCTCGTCCAACCCGAACAAAGTCCACGAACCTTGCTCCACGGTGGGTAAGATCCGCTGGAAGGAAATTTTGGCGGCGAAACGCGTGCAAGCGATCGCGTCGTACGCTCGATCGTGTTGTTCCCAAGGAACTTCTTAATCCCCGTGTTCCTGGCGGTGAGAAATAATTTGCTCGTGAAAAGAGAGAAAGAGAGAGAGATAGAGAGAAAAAAAGGCTCGCCTGGAGCCGCGTTTGCATGTACACCGCGAGGAGGTTTACAGCCTTGGCTGGATCGTATGTAGATTCCCGAAGGGGCTACTCTTCCTCTTGGTTGGCAATATTTTAATGGTCACGTGGACTGCACGGCAAGATCGCTGCGCCATCGTTAAATCATACCAGGCAACTTCCTCGCCGACTGTTTTCCTCCGCGACACCTCGTGCCCTGCTCGTGGTTCGCCCCTCGCTTTCTCTTCCACGGCAGCGCCACGGATTCCAGGCTTGTAGGCACGAGTCCGGACATCACATCCTCATTACGGATTATTCATTAATCGGGTAGCCCGTGCGGCTGGTACGTACTTGAGTTATACACGAACGATCTGGCACCTCTGCGCCCTCTCGCGGTTCGCTCGGGTTTGCCCCCTCGTGGCACCTCCTTCCCGTGGTTCCAGGCTATTTATGCGAGCCAGCCCAGGCCTACACCGTGTAATGCATTAACAAGCGTAAAGATACGTTTTCGTGAGCTATGGCCAGTACAAGATAAAACGGATAAAATGCAACGGGGTACGTGTACCTTCGTCGTCGATGATTAACGGTACCCCAGCGATTTTCGTGGAGCTCCTTCGTGGCCACCCTTCGAACAGAGTCGACGTCGATGGTTATCGACAGAGGAGCATTTCGTAAAGTTTACAAAGTCTAAACAGTTGTGTAAGATTCATTTTCATTGCTCAGAGACGGAAGATATCATAGATTACTCTCGATTTTGGACGAAATCGGAGCATTTAAATGGAGGACAGCTACGTAAGTACTGTGTGAAATCAATTTTAAAACGGATAAAGTGCAACGGGGTACGTGTACCTTCGTCGTCGATGATTAACGGTACCCCAGCGATTTTCGTGGAGCTCTTTCGTAGCCACCCTTCGAACAGAGTCGACGTCGATGGTTATCGACAGAGGAGCGTTTCGTAACGTTTACAAAGTCTAAACAGTTCTGTAAGATTCATTTTCATTGCTCAGAGACGGAAGATACCATAGATTACTCTCGATTTTGGACAAAATCGTGGCAATTAAATGGAGAACAGCCACGTAAGTACCGTGTGAAATCAATTTGGCCAGTCGCGAGTTTAACAGCACTGCGTCTATCCGTTGCAGCCGCGAATATCGCGAGTTTCGCAAGATTCATTTTCCTTGCTCGTGGAAGATATCATAGATTACTCTCGATTTTGTCCAAAATCGAGGCATTTAAATGAAGGGCAGCCACGTAAGTACCGTGTGAAATCAATTTCGTCGTGAGTTTAACAGCAATGCGTCTATCCGTTGTAGCCGCGAATATCGCGAGTTTCGTAAGATTCATTTTCATTGCTCGCGGAAGAAACCATAGATTGCTCTCGATTTTATCCAAAATCGTGGCATTTAAATGAAGGACAGCTAAGTACGTAAGTACCGTGTGAAATCAATTTGGCCAGTCGTGAGTTTAACAGCAATGCGTCTATCCGTTGCAGCCGCGAATATCGCGAGATGCCGCAGACGCGACGCAATTAAAGAGGACGATTAAATGGCGGAGGACGGGGACGACGCTGCGGGGCGATTTATAGGTTGGAGGAGCGCACGAGAGGCGGGGGATGAAAGAGGTGAGAGAGGAGGACGACGGTTCGGTTCAGAGACGGAAGAGGCGGATGAAGAAAGCGGGCTAGCGGGAGCCGAAATGGGCTGCAGAGGGGGTTGTAAAAAATGGGGGGATGGCAGGAGGCTGGCGACGAGGCTGGCTGGATGGCGGGCTCGGGGAAGAAGATGGAATGCAGACGTGAGTAAGCACGGAAACCGCAGTTATCGAATCGTCGAGCAGAAAATCGTCGTGAGTCGCGCGGTCCAAAGGGTCGCCGCACACCTTTTTTTGCGGCAATGATCGCAATTGGAAGCGGCCGTGAGTCGATTTGATACTCCTCGGGGCCCCCTTCTCGGTGTGCTCTCGGATCGGATGGAAACCGGTTGTCATTGAGCGCAAGAAAGATCTTTCGCTACTGTACCCGGGACAGCTGTAAGCCCTATCGATGACAGTTACATGTCAATACGGAATTGAAAACTGCCTCTGCGCCAGTCTTCCATCGCTGGCACCCTCGGTTCTCTTCTACCTGCCCACCCCAATAAGCGTGGAAAAGACTTGGCGCGGCGACGCGTACATGATCGAGCTTTCAAAGTTGGCTACCTCGAACTTGAATTCTCTTCCGCCACGTTTTCAGTGGAAAACTCGAAGAATTAATTAATAATCATTAACATGCGGGGCTGTCAATCGTTAACTACCAAGTTGTTACAATATTTAGTGTAATTAGTAACATTGAAATCGTTGAAGAGTGCGAACTGTTAATTGGTAACTAGCAAGTTGTTATAATATTTACGATCTCGTTTATGGTGCTTTCAATGGGAAACTCGAAAAATTAACTAATGACAATTAACACGTGAAACTGCCAATTGGTAACTAGCAAGTTGTTATAATACTTACTGTAATTGGTAAAATTGAAATGGTTGAAGAACGCGAAGGGATATTACTTGCATTAGCTTGAGAACGAATTTTCTTCGCGACGAGCTTGGTCGATCCTTTTGACTTTAAAAGGTTAAACGGTTTCCAGGAAAAAGTAGTCACGAGAGGGGAGGTAGCTGGGCAATCGCGTAAATTCTCTGTCGAATATAGCGAGGCTAACTAGGCTCGCCTTGTCGAGCAACAGCTGCAATAAACGATCAGATTCACTGTAACAAAAACACGGACATGTTGCCCGGATAGTTGTAAAGTTTCTTTCCCCGGAAGCGAAATTCATTTTATCCGGCTGTCAACAGGAATCGATGGCACGACAGATTCTTCCTGTTTTGAGGGTGACTGGTCACATAAACTTCGTCTACGAATAATATTTTGACACATGGTATCGTTATCGTCCCATAGAGACGATATAATACCAAAAAAATCGTGGAAACGTGGAGGACCATTTAACCGCTATAAATACCAGCTTAATTAAATTAATACAATTATATGCAACTATGAGTAACAAGTACCATTTTTAATCACTGATAAGGAACATTTTTCTATTTTAAGGTATAGTTGTATTTGTAAATAGTACCAAGTGTTTTTTCCAAGATTAAAATGGTTATCTACTATACTCTCTGAAATCGAGGAATAAAACGAGGGATGAAACCTCGAAGAGAAGAGAGAACGCGTTGTCGCAGGATACGCGATCAACTCAGTACCATTATTTAAATTATTACAATTCTGCGTAACTACAAGTAACAAGTACCATTTTTAATCATTAATAAGAAACACTTTTGATATTTTGAGGTGTAGCTATATTCGTAGATAATACCAAGTGTTTTCTTTCAGATTAAAATGGTTAACCCACGAATGGTAGACCCAGAAGTTGAGAAATGAAACCTCGAAGAGGAGGAAGAACGCGTTGTCGCAGGATACGCGATCAATTCAGTACCATTATTTAAATTAATACAATTCTGCGTAACTACAAGTAACAAGTACCATTTTTAATCTTTTACAAAAAACACTCTTGATATTTTGGGGTGTAGTTATATTCGTAAATAATGCCAAGTATTTTCCCCAAGATTAAAATGGTTAGCCACTGGAATTGAGGAACGGAACCTCGAAGAGGAGGGAGGAACGCGTAGTCGCGGGTTACGCGATCAACCCAGTGGCAACTGAGGCAATTTTTCCACGGGGTTTCCGGCTTTTTATCCATTCGGTGACGGGTGACGGGTGACGAGTACAAGGTGTTGGTTACAGCGGTGAACAGAGGGGACACGACAGGTCCGACTGTCGGCTAAGTGGAGTAGCAGAAGCGAGCCTCGGAACAACAGAGCAGTCGAAGGGAGTGACGTGAGTGACACATGGCAGAGTTGACAGCGCCTAGTCCTCCGCCTCCTCGGCTTCCTCGGCTGGCCACTCGACGACTCCGCTAGTCCGAATGTCATTAGCCTGGGACAATCCATCTAGGATCCATCTCTGCTTGAATTGCTCTCCTCGAATTTCCTCGTCACCTCGACTCACGTCTTTCGTTGACTCGCGTAAAGATTTCGCGACTCGCGCAAAACCACCCCCCTTGGACGATGGTGGATCGTGTCAGCGAACGTTTACCACGATCAGAGTACTGTGATTGGCTCGATGTACCACTGTACGCGTTCATTTCTCTTTTTTGTAAACTTTTGGTTTTCGTTGGAAATCAAATATAAAAATTAATCTCTTGTCTTAGAGAGAGAAGAGCATTTCTTTTCAGATATATATTTCTAAAGTCTGTTTATATAAAAGGCGATAGAGCCTCGCACACGATTAGTATATATTTTAACTTTAGTTGTGCATGATTACTTATTAAAGTGCAACTTTAGTGCATGATTAGTATATATTTTAACTTTAGTTCAGTTCTTTAGAGAGAATGCAAGTCAAAGCTCACTTTCAGTGCGTGGAACTAAAGAACATTATAGAAAAATAAATCGCTATTAGTTTTTGGTATCATTTATGAAATTAAGTATTAAGTATTTAGTATTTATTTATGAAACCCATTTTCAACATAAACAATTTTGTTCGAATGGTTCAAAGAAACTCACGACATTCTGGTACATTGAACTGTAATGCAGTATTTTCTATATTTTATTTTTCAATGTTGGTGGAAATATAAGAAGGAAAGCATGTTCAGTGATTTCGCAGGAAAATGTCAGCGTCAGTGCAAGAGTGCAGAGTTTAATCGCCAGATAAGGGAATTAAAAGGCAGGATCGCGTAAAAGGAGGACACGAGGCCTCTTGATTGTCTCTCAGCTACACAAGAGGGCAGAAGAAGAAAGTTGCGCGTCTTTGCAAGAACGAGCAATTTATTCTGTTAAGAATGCCGACTGAGACGCGTAATCACGGGCTCGCTCGAAGTTTGCCCGCCTAAATGGCCGTGGTTCCGATCTGGGGTGGCTAATCTTCCGACGAATGAGCACTGGCGGAGCCTCGAGGGCACTTCGACGAAGAGGAACAAAGAGCGTCGAGAAGGGTGATATCCAGCGAGTGAAAAGGACGGAGAACGAACACCCTGAATAGAAAAGTACTTCCGTATTACGCGGCTTGGTGCCGCGTTCCTCAAGCGTCGTTTCGAATGGATGATTAATTTATGCGTCTGTCGGCAGCCAAAATTGAATTAACGATTTTTAAAAAATTACTTTAAAAGTGGGACCTTCAAATAAAAATTAGAACCTCTAAATGTCGAAAAATAAAAAATTAAAAAAGAAAATAAAAGAATTTGTGATATAAATGGATGACTTACGCGTTCGTCGACACTCAAAATTGAATTAACGATTTTTAAAAAATTATTTAAAAATTAAAACTTGGAAATATCGAAGAATAAAAAATTAAGAAAGAAAATAAAAAAATTCGTGACATAAATGGATAATTTACGCGTTAGTCGACACCCAAAATTGAATTAAGGATTAGTAAAAATTACTTGAAGATTAGAACTTCCAAATATCGAAGAATAAGAAATTAACGATTAGTAAAAATTACTTTAAAATTAGAACCTCCAAATATGGAAGAATAAAAAATTAAAAAAGAAGAAAAAGAAATTCGCAACCTAAAATAAGTGCATTTAACATTAACGAACTCTAAAGAGTTGGGGTCTCTGATTTGCCTAACAATCACACGTTTCATTGGCACATGGCGCAAGCTAAAGCAGAATATAACAATCAGAATTAAAATCGATCCTGAGACGGGTTAATAAATACAGCAGACAGGAGTTAGATCGATACAGTTATACAGGTTTTCGTTACAGGAACGGTGGACGCAGCATAAAACCGTGGGGGATGGAAGAAAGGAAGAAAGAAAAGGGCAGTCGGTGGGGGCTGGGCGCGAAGAGAGGCCGCAGGCTATTAAGACGTTCGCGCCGAGATAAAAGAAAGCTGTTGAGCCAACGGAAAGAAGAAGAACACGACGAAGAAGACGGCTACGATGACGAGGAGGCGGTGGCGAAGCTGCAGAGGAGGTAACAGGAAGAAGCAGAACAAGAAGAGGACGAAGAAGAGGACAACAACGACGAAGAAGAGGAAGAAGAAAGTATAAGAAAAGAGACAGAGTGGTCGCAGGATGAGTGGTTGGCTGCGGATAAAAGGAGCACAGCGAGGTCCCTGGACAAGGGAGCGAGTGAAGAAGAGAAACAAGCAAACGAGAGAGAGAGAGAGAGAGGGAGAGAACGAGCCAGAGACATTCAGCGGAGAGAAAAGAGGAGCGAAAGGCTAAGAACGAGGCTGGCGCGAGGCGAGGGGTGGACAGGAGGGCGTTAAGAACGCGAGAAAGAGACTCGAAGCGAAAAGAAGCCACCATTAAAATGAAAAATGACATTCTCGCTGACATCCCCGCAACGGTCTCGCTTCCACCACTCGGTAGTTACATACCTTACCCCTCTGGGCAAGCAAACAGTCTCCCTACTCGGAATTATTGGTGATTTTTTAAATCTGTTAAACAGGCCTCTCGACCGCAGTCAGTCCAGGGGTTCCCCCTTTTTCCACGGCCCTCCAACCTTCTCTCCGACCGTGGAAGAGGGGAGATCCGAACGGATTTCAGTTCTCCCGACGTTGCCTCGTCCTTCCTTCTTCCTCTCTCCTTCTCTCTCCCTCTCTCTCTCTAGAGCCGTGGGGGCCCTTCCACCCTGGCTGCTTAACACCTTGTTATTTATTTTTCAAACTTTCCACTTTTCACCCCCTTGCGCCTCTTTTATATTCGCGAGCAGCCTCCTGCGGCTGCAGAACCGCTGTTGGGACGGCTAATCGAATACCAAGGTCAACTTACTCGCGAAATCGAGCTTGCTTTGTTTCTAATCTCTAGTGCTTTCTTCTGTGAGTAGAGATTTCAGATCGAATACCAAGGTCAACTTAGTCGCGAGGTCTTTGTTTCTAATCTTTAGTGTTTTCTTCTGTGAGCAGAGATTTCAGATCGAATCAATTTGTCGAGGAGAACGATCGTCGCTGACAGAAAGTATTATTATTTTTCAAACTCTCCACTTTTCACCCCCTTGCGCCTCTTTTATATTCGCGAGGAGCCTCCTGCGGCTGCAGAACCGCTGTTGGGACGACTAATCGAATACTAAGGTCAACTTACTCGCGAAGTAGCACTTGCTTTATTTCTAATCTCTAGTGTTTTCTTCTGCGAGCAGAGATTTCAGATCGAACCAATTTGTCGAGGAGAACGATCGTCGCTGACAGAAAGTATTATTATTTTTCAAACTCTCCACTTTTCACCCCCTTGCGCCCCTTTTATATTCGCGAGGAGCCTCCTGCGGCTGCAGAACCGCTGTTGGGACGACTAATTGAATACTAAGGTCAACTTACTCGCGAAGTAACACTTGCTTTATTTCTAATTTCTAGTGTTTTCTTCTGCGAGCAGAGATTTCAGATCGAATCAATTTGTCGAGGAGAACGATCGTCGCTGACAGAAAGTATTAATTTGAAGTCCTCGAACGAGGCTCCTTGGGTCGGCTGTTTTGATTCGCCCAGCCGCGACATTATTCGGGACACGGACTTCGAGCCACTCGATCATCGCGTGGAACCCTTCATTTGCAACGATCGACGCGCACGACCGCAGACTATAATTTCTCGCAAGTTCCACCAGTTACAAGGACTACGCTGCTCGAACACATGGGGCCGGTTAGACGATGGAAAAAAAAGGAGAGGAAATGAAAAAAAAAAAAAAGAAAAAAAAGCGCTCGCGCATCTCTCGATATCCATTCGTGTCAGTGGGGTGAGCGCACAATGGCAGATCGTACGAAAAGTCTGATTTATCACTGGCATCGCCCCGGGGATATTTGTATTGGGAGACGTAACGAAATGCGACATAATAGCCTCGCAGTAGAACCCCGATGCATTGTAAGCCTTCTAATAGCGTGACACGACCGCTGACGTGCTGGAACAGGCCGTTTCAACGGGGGGAACCGTTTGATTTACCACTAGTTTTCGCGATCGAACGCTCCAGTTTGTCGAGCAACCTTCAGGCTGCTTCTTCCCTTGTACTTTAATCCAACACGCGAAGTATCTTCGAGAAAGTTAAAACAAAACTGAAAAATGAGTGAATCAGAAAGGTTTAGTTTCATCAAAACTGATTTTAGTAAAAAATGTTACTATTCTATATAAATTTCGCGATTGAACGCTTCAATTTGTCGAACCACCTTCAGGCTGTTTCTTCCCTTGCATTTTAATCCAACACGCGAAGTATCTTCGAGAAAGTTAAAACAAAATTGAAAAATGAGTGAATCAGAAAGGTTTAGTTTCATCAAAACTGATTTCAGTCAAAAATGTTGCTATTCTATATAAATTTCGCGATCGAACGCTCCAGTTTGTCGAGCAAACTTCAGGCTGTTTCTTCCCTTACACTTTAATCCAACACGCGAGGTATCTTCGAAAAAGTTAAAACAAAATTGAAAAATGAGTGAATCAGAAAGGTTTAGTTTCATCAAAACTGATTTCAGTAAAAAATGTTGCTATTCTATATAAATTTCGCGATCGAACGCTCCAGTTTGTCGAGTCACAATCCAACTTTAATTTAACACGCGAAGTATCTTCGAGAAAGTTAAAACAAAATTGAATCATGAGTGAATGAGTAAGGTTTTCTTCATCAAAACTGATTTCAGTAAAAAATGTTACTATTCTATATAAATTTTGCGATCGAACGCTCCAGTTTGTCGAGTCACAATCCAACTTTAATTTAACACGCGAAGTATCTTGGAGAAAGTTAAAACAAAATTGAATTATGAGTGAATGAGTAAGGTTTTCTTCATCAAAACTGATTTCAGTCAAAAATGTTGCTATTCTATATAAATTTCGCAATCTAACGCTCCAATTTGTCGAACCACCTTCTGGCTGTTTCTTCCCTTGCATTTTAATCCAATACACGAAGTATCTTGGAGAAAGTTAAAACGACAGAGAAATGAGTGAATCAGTAAGGTTTTCATCAAAACAGATTTCACTAAAAAATGTTGCTACTCTATATAAATTACGTGACGGACAAGCTATCTCGTCGACAAAATTGTATCTCCCTCAACGACTCAAATTTCCTCTCGTACGATAGTTTTCATGGAATATTTATCCCTTTGTTTGGCAACGAAAAGAATCATCCGCGAATTATCCAGGATCTTTATTACACAGCTGGGCATAAATTGCAGTCGGTCATTGTTCCCTTTAAAATCGTGTTTTTACGTTAACAACATTTTACGCCTTCCGGTCGCATGTATTTAATCTTCGCCATAAAGCAGAGTGAGATATCGTTATTACTCTGGCGAACTGGGTGCGCGCGTTCGCTGGTCAGTCGAGAAGCGAGGAGCAACGAAACGGATCGAATTAGGAACCGGAAGACGCGTTTCAGCGGCGCGCGGGGGTGGACGCTTCGCGGATTGCCACGCGGAGGGTGCGTAAATAAAAGGAAAGAACGGGTTAACGAGGAGATCTCGAGTGGACTGAGGGCAAACACCATCGCGTGCGCCGCTCTTAGCATCGTTTACGCTAAAAATACAGGACATTATGCGATGCGTCGTTGTGGAAAATAACAGCCGTCCGCAGCGGACGCGCGCGGTTCACTTTGGTTGATTCGACAAAATTGAGAGCAAAGTGCGCGTTGTCGATTACAATTCGATCGACCGTTTCAATTCGATGGTAATTTATACCGCGCGCTTTGCTTTTCGATTCTGCTGGATCGTTCGCGTCGTTCGATGGTACTGAAAAATCCAGCGTTAAACTAAAATTATAACTACCACTGCTTCTGTTCGTTAAACACGGAGAATTTAACTACCAATTTAGCGGAGAACACCATACTCGATACACTACTCATTCTCTATCTTAACACTTTCCAACAAATCCTTAAAATCTCAAGAAACACCTACGAAACCAGCCTCGATCTTTAGATACGTTGAAAGGGTGGTAGGAAGAGAAAAAAAATAAAATAAAATAAAAAAAAACCGGAGAGGAAGTAGCCAAGAACACCATACTTGATATACCATTCATTCACTACCTTAATACTTTCAAAGAAACGCATAAAATCTCAAAAAATACTCACAAAATCAGCCTCGATCGACAGATACGTCGAAAGGAGTGGTAGGAAGAGAATAAAAAAAAATAAAAATAGAAAAAAAAATCGAAGAGGAAGTATCGTAGCCAAGAACACCATACTCGATACACAACTCATTCTCTACCTTACCACTTCCAAAGAAACCCTTAAAATCTCAAAAAACACTCACAAAACCACCCTCAATCGCCAGATACGTCCAAAGGAGTGGTATAGGGAGAAGAGCAAAAAATAAAAAACAAATGGGGAGGAAGTATCGTAGCCAAGAACATTATACTTGATATACCACTCATTCACTACCTTAACTTTTTCGAAGAAACCCCTAAAATCTCAAAAAACACTCACAAAACCAGCCTCGATCGCCAAATACGTCGAAGGGGTGGTAGGGAGGGAATAAAAAAAAATCGAAGAGGAAGTATCGTAGCCAAGAACGCCATACTCGATACACAACTCATTCTCTACCTTACCACTTCCAAAGAAACCCTTAAAATCTCAAAAAACACTCACAAAACCAGCCTCGATCGCCAAATACGTCGAAGGGGTGGTAGGGAGAGAATAAAAAAAAATCGAAGAGGAAGTATCGTAGCCAAGAACGCCATACTCGATACACAACTCATTCTCTACCTTACCACTTCCAAAAAAACCCTTAAAATCTCAAAAAACACTCACAAAACCAGCCTCGATCGCCAAATACGTCGAAGGGGTGGTAGGGAGAGAATAAAAAAAAATCGAAGAGGAAGTATCGTAGCCAAGAACACCATACTCGATACACAACTCATTCTCTACCTTACCACTTCCAAAGAAACCCTTAAAATCTCAAAAAACCTCACAAAACCAACTTCAATCACCACATACATCCCAGGGGGGTGGTACAGGGAGAAGACCAAAAAAACAAAAAAAAAAATAAAAATAAAAAAACCAAAAAAAAAAACGTAGAGGAAGTATCGTAGCCGGGAGTGTGGAATTCTATTTGAAGAACATTTTCGAGCGATTTCGCGAGTATCATGGGAAAACAAGAGCGGGAGCAGGCAGGGGCGAGAGAAGTGGCGTGTAGCTGGAAACTGGGGAACGAGAGGGAGCGTTACATCGCGGAGTGAATGTCATTTATACCGGGGCGATGCGGTACACATTGTTAGCCACGGTGACGGGAGCACCATCCCTGTCAGGCATTGTATATTTTTTGGATCGCGATTTAGCCGTGATGTACGGCTGCGGCTTTGCGCGTTATACTGGTCATATACGGCCGTCCATCAGGTATCGCGCTATTACGCGTACGCGATGCCACTTATCCGAAAAACGTATCGCTACCAGCTCTCTCTGTACCCCAGGCTCCTTCCCGTTTCCAACACTAATACGGAAAAATTGTGTCACACTCGCTGTCGAGCAAATTTACAGAGCTATCGTTTCTATTTTTCCCGCTTTTTCTCTGTCCCAACTCTGGGGGGTTGGGGTGGGCAGAGGCGATTGAGTTTTATTTATCGTCATTATCATCAGCTGGCCAAGTGGAGGATGTCGATTTCATCGTGGAAATACGAGCGAACTCGACGTCGGTGTTAAATGACACGTAAAGTAACTCGTTGGTTGTATTGCGGCTCGTACCTCTTGCTCTGCGTGTAACTCGTGTAAATAACCCACGGTTGTCGTACCTGGACATCAATTTAAATTAGTAAATCTGTTTATCAGATTTTCGAGTAGTGTATCTCTTTAATCTATATATGCGCGCGATCGGTGTGAATGAGTCGGCTGCAAGGTTAATTGATCGCCAACAATTGATTCGGCAACTATTTTACATGGCACCTGCTGAACTTTGCTTTCTCTCGATCGGTGGTATTGAATAGAATTCTAAATCGTTGTACAATGTGCGCATAGTGTATCTTCATTGCGTACATCAGAGAAGAATTCGTTGACAAACCTCTCAATGTAACAAAAGAAAAATAAAACAAAAAAATAAATTGATAAAGAGTCACGTGGAAACCAAGGTAAACGTGTTACACGGTTTCACACGTGTTCCTTACTCGTCTTTGCTTTCTCTTGACCAACAGTATTAATTAGAATTCTAAATCATTGTACACTGTGCACACAGTGTACTCTCATTGCGTACATCAGACAAGAATTCGTCGACAAACCTCTCAATGTAACAAAAGAAAAAAAAACAAAAAAATAAATTGATAAAGATTCACGTGGAAACCAAGGTAAACGTGTTACACGGTTTCACACGTGTTCCTTGCTCGTCTTTGCTTTCTCTCGACTAATAGTATTAATTAGAATTCTAAATCGTTGTACATTATACACACAGTGTACTCTCATTGCATACACCAGAATATATACAAGAATTCATCGACAAACCTCTCAATGTAACAAAAACAAAAAAAGGAAAAAGAAATTGATAAAGATTCACGTGGAAACCATCTCGATTACTTATACCAAGTAAACGTGTTACACGGTTTCGCACGGGATCCTCGCTCGTCTTCACGTGTAAAAGAGAAAATCTTCATGTACGCAGTATACTCTCGTTGCGTATACTAGACAAGTATTCGTTGACAAACCTGACAATGTAACAAAAAAAAAAAAAAAGAAATAAATTGATAAAGATTCACGTAGAAGTCAAAATAAATGTATTACACGGTTTCGCACGGTACACGTGTAAAAGAGGAAATTTTCATGCTCAAGTATTCGTCGACAAACCTCTCAATGTAACAAAAAAAAAGAAAAAAGAAATTGATAAAGATTTGCGTGGAAACCAAAGTAAATGTGATACACGGTTTCGCACGGGTTCCTCGCCCGTCTACACGTGTAAAAGAGAAAATCTTCATGCAAACAGTGTATTCTTGTTGCGTACATCAGATAAGAATTCGTCGACAAACTTCTCAACGTAACAAAAAAAAAAAAAATTGATAAAGATTCACATGAAAACCAAAGTAAACGTGTTACACGGTTTCGCACGGGTTCCACGCTCGCGTACACGTGTAAAAGAGAAAATCTTCATGCCCAAGTATTCGTCGACAAACTTCTGAATGTAAAAAAAAAAAAATTGATAAAGATTCACATGGAAACCAAAGTAAACGTGTAACACGGTTTCGCACGGGTTCCTTGCTCGCGTACACGTGTAAAAGAGAAAATCTTCATGCCCAAGTATTCGTCGACAAACTTCTGAATGTAAAAAAAAAAAAAATTGATAAAGATTCACATGGAAACCAAAGTAAACGCGTTACACGGTTTCGCACGGGTTCCACGCTCTTGTACACGTGTAAAAGAGAAAATCTTGGGGTACCACGATCAGTCGGACAGTGCAAGTGCAACAAGACGGTCGCTCGCAGCTAGTTAAGCCTCCTTAAGTCCGTAACTCTGCCGTGATTTGTATCCTTCCACGGCCCCTGCCCTTGCCGTTTCTGCCAGGGCGCGCTGCTGCCCCACCCTCCGCCGTACGTAGTCGGCTCGTCTCTGCTGGCAGCCTACCGAGCAATTAACAAGTTCCCCTCGAGGGCTAATCCCGCTAATCCCTTGACTGATGCCCCCCTCTCTCGCTCGCCACCCCACACCTTCCTTCACCTTCTCCATGACCCGCTGGCTGCCGTCTGTGGCCATCGACTACCAGCATCTCTGCGTCCGGTTCAAAGGATCCTGCGATGTCCTGCGTTCGGTACGGGACTCTCTCAAGATAGCCACGGATCCTTGGCGAACTTAATCCCACCGTTGAAACGAGTCACGCTTGCTAGCCTCTCGTTCTGCTCGCGGTTTAGTCCTTGATCGACCCCTTCGAGCATCGCGCTGGGGTTGCTCAGAGCGACTCCATCGCGTGAGGCGTATGTTGGTATTGTTGTTTGGTGGGATAAGTTGTTCGTTTTGACTTATTTGCGATTGTTTGGTTTGTGAGATAGGTTCGTGAGTTATTTTAGAGGTTTTAACGAAGCGAGAGTGTCTTCTGACGACTGTTTCTCGTTCTGTTCGCGGTTTAGTCCTCATTCGATTCCTTGGAGCATTGGGTTGGGGTTGTTTAGAGGGATTCCATCGCGTGACGCGTATTTTGGTACTATTTAGTGGAATAATTGTTCGTTTTGACTTGTTTGCGATTATTTGGTTTGCGAGGTATTTTAGAGATTTTAACGAGACGAGAGTGTCTTCTGAGGACTGCTTCTCGTTCTGCTCGTGGTTAGAGCGTTCAACTCCTTGGAGCATTGCGTTGGGGTTGTTTAGAGGAACTTCATCGCGTGACGCGTACTTTGGCACTATTTAGTGGGATAAGTTGTTCGTTTTGACTGGTTTGCGATTATTTAGTTTGTGAGATAGGTTCGTGAGGTATTTTAGAGGTTTTAACGAAGCGAGAATGTCTTCTGACGACTGTTTTTCGTTCTACTAGTAGTTAGCGTTCGACCCCTTGGAGCATTGGGTTGGGGTTGTTTAGAGCAACTCCATCGTGTGACGCGTATTTTGGCACTATTTAGTGGGATAAGTTGTTCGTTTTGACTTGTTTGCGATTATTTGGTTCGTGAGGTATTTTAGAGGTTTCAACGAAGCGAGAGTGTCTTCTGATTGGGGTTGTTTAGAGGAATTCCATCGCGTGACGCGTATTTTGGCACTATTGAATGGAATAAGTTATTCGTTTTGACTTATTTGCGATTCTTTAGTATGTAAGACAGGCTCGTGAGGTATTTTAGAGGCTCAAACGGAGCAAGAGTGTCTTCTGTAACGACTAATTTGCGTTACATCGCAATCTCCGTTAAAACGAGTCGCAGTTACTTGCGCACGACTGTCTCTCGTTCTGCTCGTGGTTTAGTTCTCGTACAACCCCTTGGAGCATCGCGTTGGGGTTGTTTAGGGCGACTCCATCGCGTGCCATTCATGTTGGTACTATTTAGTGTAATAATTGTTCCTTTTGACTCGTTTATGATTATTTAGTTTACGAGAGAGATTCGCAAGATATTTTAGAGGTTTGAAGAAAGCAAGAGTGTCCTCTGTAACGACTGATTTACGTTACATCGCGAATGCGCATTCGCAAGTGGCTACTCTATCGCGTGACACTCATGTTGGTACTATTTAGTGGAATAATTGTTCGTTTTGACTCGTTTATGATTATTTAGTTTACGAGAGAGATTCGCAAGATATTTTAGAGGTTTGAACAAAGCGAGAGTGTCCTCCGTAACGACTGATTTACGTTACATCGCGAATGCGCATTCACAAGTGGCTAGGTTAATACAGGGTGCATTAATGTTTGAGCAAATTGTCAATTTCTTTCACAGCTATTTTAAATAACCAGGATTCAATAGCGAGACCGCGATCAGACTATTCTCATCAAACTTACGTTTTATAATTGAGCAGCTCGAAGGGTGGATGGTCTGTAAATGTTTAAGGAGATTGTCAATTCTTCATTTCTATATTTGAGGGGGTCAGATTTATAATATATCGGAAGGACGACTGTTCTATCGTCGGAAAATTGCTTTAAAGGGACGATTATACCTCTCTCCCTGTTATTTCAAATGCTATGTCGTATCTCTTGCAGATATCGCTAGTAAAAGCAGAAGTTAATAGGTAGTAATGGTAACGAGGCTCGCGTATGTTCGATCTAGCGAATAAAATGAAATTAGATATCCCTGTCAGAGAGAAAAGGAGAATACTATCAGAAGAAAATGTACGCGACGATAAAAGAGGCGCAGTTTTCAGTAAAGATCGTCGAAGCGTCCCACTTTGGCATGCCAAGGGATAACGATGTTACACACCCCTCCATCGTGCACCTGCGTCGCGCCCTTGATTGGACGGTGGTAGCAGGTTTGCGGTCGATTTCACGAGCTTTTCGCTTGTATCATGTTGTATCCAGGGTTATTTGATACGCGGTCTGATTGAATTTTTGTTTTCTATTAAATCGAGTTATGGTAGGAGGATCGCGGCTTTTTGGACGCGGATGGATATTTTGATATTACTCGTATATTTTCGTTATACGCGATACCATGATTCGGATGGAGCGCGTTTCGCTCTGCACGCGATACCGCGCGCAACTTGGGCGAGCGCTGCCTGTCGAACGATCGCGTGCGAGTTTGAAAAAAATTTGTAGAATAAAAACGCGTTGGGTTTTAAACGTTTGCTAAATGCGATCATCAGTTTCTGTAATAGTGACATCGATTCGTCTCGAGCGTTGTGTGGTGTTCTTCCAATACTCGCTACTGGAGGGACATCATCAAGTATAGTTTCTCGAAAGTTCACAGTTTCCTTGTAAGTTTCAATATATATCATTTCTAACCCTGATGTCCTCAAGCTTCATCATTTCTTCAGAATTTTTCTCATTCTTGCCATTTTCCTCCACTTCAACTACCCCTTTTTCAATCCATCAGGTTACCTTAGCTTAATTTTGATCTCAGAATAGACACAGCTCAGTCGAAAGGACTGTGGTGGCCTTTAAAAGGTCATTAGAAGCACATCGACGCTTAGAGCTTCTTAAAGTTCACATTTCCCTTTTCTATTACAATATCTACAACTTCTAACCCTAATATTCTCAAGCTTCACCATTTCCACAGAATTTTTCTCATTCTTGCCATTTTCCTCCACTTCAACTACCCCTTTTTCAATCCATCAGGTTACCTTAGCTTAATTTTGATCTCAGAATAGACACAGCTCAGTCGAAAGGACTGTGGTGGCTTTTAGAAAGTCACTAGAAGAACATCGACGCTTAGAGCTTCTTAAAGTTCACATTTTCCTTTCCCATTACAATATATACAACTTCTAACCCTAACCAACTACCACTTTTTCACTCCATCAGGTTACCTTAGCTTAATTTTGATCTCAGGATAAACACAGTTCAGTCGAAAGAACTGTGGTGGGCTTTACACTCGCCATTAGAGGGACATGGACGCTTACATTTTTCTGAAAGTTCACATTTTCCTTCTTTGTATCTATATATACCATTTCTAACCCTAACATCCTCGCGTCTAAAGCATGGCCTGCTAGGTATTTTTATTGATGAGCTCCACTAGCAGGCCCAAGACGAAACGTTCTTCTCTCTATTTTCCTTCTTTCTCTCCTCTTTCATTCGCAGCAAAACCAAAGCAACGCGCTTCGAGTTCAACTATCATCAGAAAGATGTATCTCGATAAAGGATCGAGGAAACCAAAAAAACCGTTACCCACAGTAGAGTACGAGAACTTTGTTGAGTTACAATCGAACCGTGATCGATTCGAAAATTCATATCTAAGAACGACGAGTCTATGAATATATAATAGCATCGAGAAACCAATTGTCCTGCTGTCCAGCCAATAAGATTGTGGCAACAGCTCTCACTACTCGCCACCAAAGGGACATCGACATTTACAATTTCTCAAATTGCACATTTCCTTCTTCGTTTCAATATATACAACTTCCTAACCTGTCTCTAACATCTCTGCATCTAAGGTAAGTCTAAGGTAGGGCTTGCTAGGTACTTTTACTGATGAGTCCACTAGCAGGCCCAAGACGAAACGTTCTTCTCTCTATTTTCCTTCTTTCTTTTCTCTTTCATTCGCAGCAAACGAAGCAACGCGTTTCAAGTTCAATTATCATCAGAAAGATGTATTCAATAAATGATCGAGAAAACTGAAGAGACTCGCAACACGAGGCGACTCTAAACCTCGCTCAAATATTCTCAAGCCTCATTGGGTGATTACGAAGAATCAGGTGATATCTATTTCCCTTCTTTCTCTCTTCTTTCATTTGCAACAAACGAAGCAACGCGTTTCACGTTCGACTATCATTAGAAAGATGTATCTCGATAAAGGATCGAAGAAACTGAGGAAACTCGCAACGCGAGGCGACTCTAAGCCACGCTCGAATATTCTCAAGTCTCGTCGATTGATGTTGAAGAATCAGGTGATGTCAATTTCCCTTCTTTCTCTCCTCTCTCATTCGCAGCAAAATCAAAGCGACGCGCTTCAGCGAAAATAGCAAAACGAGTGCGAAATTGTCGCGAAACTTTCTGTCCTATGGTTCTATGACACGCGCGTCGCAACACTCTTTACCGCAGAGTGAAAAACTCTGTCGACTGGCGCGCTCCAAAGTGCACGACTCGATTTAACGGAAGAGCGCAATTGCGCTCCTCGAATGCGTGGAACTGCGTAAAAGCGTCTAACGCCATTTAATAATTTGCGCGAAAGTGATGAGAACAAATGAACGAGCAGTAGAAACAGAGAGGCAGAGAAAGAAAGAAAGAATGAATTATAAAACGAGTTGCGTTTACAGAGAGGTCCTCGATAAAAAGGGATGAAAGAGAGAGAGAGAGAGTAAGGGGTGGAAATTATATTAATCTAGAGGCGAACACCCCTCATATGGAGAAAGGAACGTTTGCGGCGTTGGCTCGATCATCATGGACACTCATCATCCTACATTAATATCCTTCCGCTCTGGAACCATTTACAGCGCACCCTTAGGGGCGAGGATTATAAGAACGAGCTCAGAAAAATCACTTGTCGACTCTCTGGTTGGGGTGCACGGAATTTACCGGTGTTCGAGCAGTGACTGTTAATAGCGAAATTAACGTTTCGTCGACTTTACCAGGCCTACGAACACTTTGCACGACTTCGAGTGCGATTATTAGGACGTGTGATTAATTATGACTGAAAAACAGCAGAGAAGGGATGAACGCGCAGCAGGTATCGTCGATCGACGAGCAGAGAAAAGGAAATCGTGACGCGTGCAGAGAGAGAGTTTACCACAACTACAGACACTTTGCACGATTTTGAGTGTGATTATTACGACGTGTGATTAATTATGAACGAAAAACAGCAGAGGGGGGATGAACGCGCAGCAGGTATTGTCGATCGACGAGCAGAGAAAAGGAAATCGTGACGCGTACAGAGAGAGAGTTTACCACAACTACAGACACTTTGCACGATTTTGAGTGTGATTATTACGACATGCGATTAATTATGAATGAAAAACAGCAGAGGAGGGATGAACGCGCAGCAGGTATTGTCGATCGACGAGCAGAGAAAAGGAAATCGTAACGCGTGCAGAGAAAGTTTACCACAACTACAGACACTTTGCACGATTTTGAGTGTGATTATTAGGACGTGTGATTAATTATGAACGAAAAACAGCAGAGAAGGGATGAACGCGCAGCAGGTATTGTCGATCGACGAGCAGAGAAAAGGAAATCGTAACGCGTGCAGAGAAAGTTTACCACAACTACAGACACTTTGCACGATTTTGAGTGTGATTATTAGGACGTGTGATTAATTATGAATGAAAAACAGCAGAGGAGGGATGAACGCGCTGCAGGTATTGTCGATCGACCAGCAGAGAAAAGGAGATCGTAACGCGCGCAGAGAGAAGCGTGAATTAATTAATACTTTTTTAGAATGGCAACAGTCTCATATTTCGCGCGGAAATGTATGAAATGGATTAAAGGCGAGGAGATATGCAGCAGCACGCTTCGGGTCTCATTTGTCACTCCTACGTCCGCGAGGGAACGCGGCGGGAATAACCGATGGGACCACTCTTCGAGAGACACAATGGCGGACGATTAATTCTTTTAACGCGAAATGCTAATTCCTTTGTGGGATTATAAAGTAACCACGGGCACGGTCTTTCGTTCGAGGACAGTATGAAGCTCTTGGTTACTGAAAGCGTCGCTTCTGCAGCCAGGGTTACTGGCATCGCTCATTTTTGCATCATAATACCGTTTAACCCGTTCAACGGCCACGCTAGTGTCCCTACAGGAGGACTCGATATGAGTGGTCGAAAGGTCGATATTGTGCTCGAGCAAACGCGAGATTTGACAAGAAAAATAATTGTAAATTCGACCCTACCCTCGAATCGAGATCGATGAAATTAATCAAAGATATAATAGAAAAGAGTGGTGGAGGATAAATGTTAAAGATAATTGTACGAATTATGGTGCTGCAAATTAATTTTTATTTTCTTCTAGATAAGAATGGTCACATATCGATACTGTACTAGATTTGACAAAAAAAAGTTGCAAACTTGGCTCTTCCTTCGAATGGAGGTCAATAAAATTAGTCAGTGATATAATAAAAATTAATCAAAGATAGAAAAGGGTGATGGAGAATGAATGTTGAAGATAATTGTATATTTTATGGTGTTGCTAATTAATTTTTGTATTGTTTTCGATAAGAGTGGTCGAAAGATCGATACTTTGCTCGAACAAATCCAAGATTTGAACAAAAAAAATTGCGAAGTCGACTCTTTTTTCGAATTGAGATCGATGAAATTGATCAGCGATAGAATGAAATTAATCAAAAATAGAAAAGGGTGATGGAGGATAAATGTTGAAGATAATTGTATATTTTATAGTGCTGCAAATTAACTTTTGTTTTATATACTGTGTTAGATTTGACAAAAAAAATTGCAAACTCGATTCTTTCTTGAATCGAAGTCGATGAAATTATTCAACAATATAATAAAATTAATTAAAGATAGAAAAGGGTCATGCAGGATGAATGTTGAAGATAATTGTATGTTTTGTGGTGCTGCTAATTAATGTTAGTTTTGTTCTCGATAATAGTGGTCGTAGATCGATACTTTGCTCGAGCAAATCCAAGATTTGAAAAAAAATTGCGAAGTCGACTCTTTTTTCGAATTGAGATCGATGAAATTAGTCAGCGATACAATGAAATTAATCAAAAATAGAAAAAAGTGAGGTAGGATGAATGTTGAACATAATTGTATGTTTTATGGTGCCGTTAATTAATTTTTGTTTTGTTCTCGATACTGTGCTAGATTTGACATAAAATTAATCAAAAATAGAAAAAGGTGATGGAGAATGAATGCTGAAGATAATTGTATGATTTATGGTGCAGCTAATTAATTTTTTTTTTCTTGCGACCAACGAAGCAAAGGCTACAACAACGTTCGACCCAGTTCCCCTGAAAAAGGGGCATGGAAGTAAATCACCCTAGAAGCAATCGTGTGGAAGCAATAACGATGATTTACAGTAAACGGCTGGGTATTTAAAGCCGTCGCGACGTAAGAATCTGGTCGCGCGAGGTGAATCGATTTCGCGAACCTTCGAATCGTAGGTGCGAACCGTCTCCAAGTTCGCAGCCGAGTTATTTATGCCTCATACTGTCCCCTTTGACGAGCATAAACGTCGTCGATCGGAGATTTATCGCTGCCATTCTGAAGCGCGCGTGTCTTTTCACCGTTCCTCCACATTTTTTCTCTTCTTCTCTCGAGCACGATATTAGTACGAAATAATTTGAATACTTAAGGCATACCATCGCTTCTAACAATATTTCTCACCAGAGACGATTACGGAGAGCGTCAATACCGAGGCGTTTTGCTTTGGTCCCGTCTTGGCAACCGAAACCGCGTAAATCTTTTCAAATATCTGAAAAGATTACCTCGCCTTTTTTTGTCCCTGCTGTGGCGTCCCGCAATATGGCGGGCGCAGTAAGCCTGTCAGGCAATTTATGGCGCCAATTGAGTGCGCACGCATGAAAGAGTTTCTACAGTTACGAACAGGAGGATTTCATCGTGGCATTTCCTGCCTACTGAATAGCACCGGCACCATAAACTGGGCCTGAACGGCGATAGCGAACGAAGGCTAATAAAAGTGATAAAAGCAGAGAGAAAGAGATCCTTGCGGAGGCTTCGAGACGGCGCTGGAGGAAAGAAAGACATTTCCCGCTAGAGGCTGTCGAGGAGCTATCGCGACGGTGATCTGGGGCCCAGTTCACAATACCACCAATGACGGATCTCGATCTTCTCATTCTTTGGCTGGTTTTTCGATATCTCGAAAGTTTATTGCCTCGACTGAGAGGCTCCTCGTTCAGAAGTCGCGGTGCTCGTCGGCAATTGCGTAAACAGGTCCGAGTAGAATGGCAAATGGGGAGAAGAAATAGATTGAAATCGATCGAGGAAGAAAAGCGAGCTCTGACGCGGGAAGAAGTCTTGCCGCGACGCCATATTGGTTCCACTTTGCGGGCCACTGGCCACTGCGCGCTTCTCCCTTTGCTAGATTTCACGAACGCCGTCGCAAGAACGTGAATACTTCGAGAAATAGTAAAACGAAAGGTCGAGGAACACGTGAGACACGATCTCTTATCAAACACTGCGAATTCTGCTAACGTTAATCGCTACAAAGTTTATTTTTCGTTTGGTATCAATAGAATCCATCCTCAATTCGTACTATTCTCACCATCGATGCGACGCAGTTCGATTTTCAGCACTCACAACGTGAACGCTTAGAAAAATATGAAATGAAAGGGCTCAGGACACGTGAGACACGTTGTACACGATCTCTTATCAAACACTGCAAAATCTGCTAACGTTAATCGCTACGAAGTTTATTTTTCGTCTGGTATCAATAGAATCCATCCTCAATTCGTACTATTCTCACCATCGATGCGACGCAGTTCGATTTTCAGCACTCACAACGTGAACGCTTAGAAAAATATGAAATGAAAGGGCTCAGGACACGTGAGACACGTTGTACGCGATCTTTTATCAAATATCGCGAACTTTGCTAACCTTAATCGCGACAAAGCTTATTTTTCGTCTGGTACCAATGAAATCGATCCTCTATTAGTACTCCTCATCAGCGTCGCAACATAGTTCGACTTGCAGTACTCATAACGTGAACGCTTGGAAAAATAAAACACGAAAAGGCTCAAAACACATGATCTCTTATCAAATACCACAAAATCTGCTAACCTTCATCGCGACAAAGTTTATTTTTCGCTTGGTACCAGTGAAATCGATCTTCCATTAGTACTATCTTTACCAGCCTTGCAACACAATTCGATTTCCAGCACTTGCAACGTGAACGCTTGGAAAAATAAGAAAGGGATGAAACAAAAGGGCTCAGAACACACGATTTCTTATCAAACACCTCGAAATCTGCTAACCTTCATCGCGACAAAGTTTATTTTTCGCTTGGTACCAGTGAAATCGATCCCCAATTCGTATATCCTTACAAGGCGTTGCGACACAGTTCGATTTCCAGCATTTACAACGTGAACAATTAGAAAAAGTGGAACGAAGAAACGAAAAGGCTCAGAACGCACGATCTCTTATCAAACACTACAAAATCTGCGAACCTTCATCACGACAAAGTTTATTCTTCGTCTGGTACCAATGGAATCAATCCTTTATTGGTACTCTTCATCAGCATAGCGATACCATTCGATTTCCAGCATTCACAACGTGAACGCTTGGAAAAATGAAACAAAGAAACGAAAGGGTTCAGAACATACGATCTCTTATCAAACCTTGATCACGACAAAGTTTATTCTTCGTCTGGTACCAATGAAATCGATCCTCTATTAGTACTCCTCATCAGCATTGCGATACCATTCGATATCCAGCACACAACGTAAACGGTTGGAAAAATAAGAAACGAAAAGGCTCAGAACACACGATCTCTTATCAAGCACCGCAAAATCTGCGAACCTTCATCGCGACAAAGTTTATTCTTCGTCTGGTACCAATGGAATCGATCCTCCATTAGTACTCCTCATCAGCATTGCGATACCATTCAATGTCCGACGCTCGCTCGATCCCCGTTCATTTTTCACTCGACACACGGACGTTCCACAGCCGCGGTTATAACGTTAGAAATATTGGAGCGAGCTCGTTGAAAGGGGGGTACGAAAATTCCATCCGAGGACGACGTCCCGCTAATACGACAGCAGAATGTTGATCCCGTCGGCGAGAGGAAACCTGTTCCACGTTTTTAACATCGACGCGAGTTAGGCTCGAGGGAAAAGACGAGGAGGATTTCATTTACAAAAGCCAAGATCCATCTGGCATGACGATAGCGGTAGAGGTCTAATAAAGCGATAGAAACGGGTAGCTAGAAACGTCCGACCGAGTTTACCATTCGTATGCCCTCGAGGTGGCTCTCCTGGCGAACGGATACAGAGAAAGAAAGAAAGAAAGAGAGAGACGCAGACTTTTTACCAGTGGGCCCTTCCCCGTTTTACGACCTCGCCTATGCGAACGGATCTTTAAACGATTTCACGATACGAAGGAACGTCGCGGTCGAAAGAAAACGGTCGAGAGCCACGCCACGAAACGATCCTCCTCTGCTGAACGTCCAGCTGTTTCCTTAAACGCGCGCGCCTCTTCCGACTAACTGTAATGGGCCACAACTATTTATCTACGATCCTCTTTATATCCAGTTAATTAAACGATACGTTCGACGTATCTACATACGCCTGGTACCCGCACGAACGTAATGGAAACTTTGAATATTAAAGCCTCTCTGGTCATTCTAATACTTGCTGATTTCGTTGTAATTTATTTTTTACGACCGCGATACCTTTTCGTCCGACTCCATTCTCGATGCGAGTCGAAAGGTTCTATTATGATCTTGGAATCGTTCGAGCTCGCATAGCTCTGCGTTAACGTTCCATTTGGGTATTTGTAAATTGGATTTCAATTGCTTCGAGTTAGTTGAATTTAAGTAATGTTCATGTTGAGACGCTGTTGGTGGAGATAGGAGAGAGAAGTGGTGAATTTAACTAATGTTCGAGTTCAGATGCAGTTCGTGGAGATAGGAGAGAGAAGTTGTGAATGTCGATCGATGATCGTCGTTATGAAGATAGACGCAAGTCTAAAGGTTCTATTATGATTCTGAAAAAGTTCGAGCTCGCATAGTTCCGCGTTAACGTTATATTTAGGTATTTGTAAATTGAATTTCAGTTGAATTTAAGTAATGTTCAAGTCGAGACGTAGTTCGTGGAGATAGGAGAGAGAAGTGGTGAATATCGATCGATGATCGTCGTTATGAACGTAGACGCAAGTCTAAAGGTTCTATTATGATCTTGAAAAAGTTCGAGCTCGCATACTTCTGCGTTAATGTTCCATTTGGGTATTTGTAAATTGTACTTCAGTTGCTTCGAGTTAGTTGAATTTAACTAATGTTCAAGTCGAGAAGATAGGAGAGAGAAGTGGTGAATATCGATAGCTGATCGTCGTTACGAAGGTAGACGCAAGTCTAAAGGTTCTATTATGATCTTAAAAAAGTTCGAGCGTTAACGTTCCATTTGGGTATTTGTAAATTGGATTTTAGTTGCTTCAAGTTACTTGAATTTAACTAATGTTCGAGTCAAGACGCTGTTGGTGGAGATAGGAGAGAGAAGTGGTGAATATCGATAGCTGATCGTCGTTACGAAGGTAGATGCAAGTCTAAAGGTTCTATTATGATCTTAAAAAAGTTCGAGCGTTAACGTTCCATTTGGGTATTTGTAAATTGGGTTTCAGTTGCTTCAAGTTACTTGAATTTAACTAATGTTCGAGTCGAGACGCTGTTGGTGGAGATAGGAGAGAGAAGTGGTGAAAATCGATCGCTGATCGTCGTTATGAAGGTAGACGCGTACAGGATAGGGTGGCAGGACTGAATCGACAGCAGATGGCCAGTATCGACGCTGGCAAATTGTAAATTAACGGAACATCAGTCGACTCTTGTCGACACCGGTGACAGGCTCACGGTCAAGTTTGCCAATAAGAGACGCCGCTTCGCCGTCCATCTTCAGACACTTTTTCTTTTTTTCTCTTGTCAGAGAGCGAAGACGTTTTTCCAGAAAAGTGCAGTGGCTTGTTGCCGTTGACGGACGAACTTACTACGACGACATAATCAAAAAAGTTCCTGCGTCGAGCTGAGATTGCTCGCACATGGAGGAAATAAGAAATATGTCAGTGATAAAGCGTTGTTCGTTTGTCGAATATTTTTTTCTGATGTTTCAGTTAAATTGTTGAATATGCTGACTGCGTTAAAAATGTTTGTGTATCGCTTTTGAGTTCAATTTGTACGATGACCCTCGATTTTTCTCAAAACTAGAGACTTTTTCTTCTTTTTCGAGAAAATAAGAGGAGAGGTTGTGATCGAAAATGTTTCGAAATTCCGTGGAATTAATTTTCACGCGACAGCACAAATTGCGTTGAATATTCTCTTGTAACATTTTAGCTAAATTGTTAAACACGCTGACTGTGTTAAAAAATTTTGTGTATCGTTTTCGAGTTCAATTTGTACGACGATTCTCAATTTTTTTCAAAACTAGAGCCTTCTTCTTCTTTTTTGAGTAAATAAGAGGAGGAGAGGTTGTGATCGAAAACGTTTCAAAATTCTGTGGAATTAATTTCTACGCGACAGCACAAATTGCGTCAAATATTCTCTTGTAATATTTTAGCTAAGTTGTTAAACGCGCTGACTGCATCAGATATTTTTGTTTATCGCTTTTGAGTTCAATTCGTATTACAAGTCTCGATTTTTTTCAAAACTAGAGCCTTCTTCTTCTTTTTCGAGAAAATAAGAGGAGAGGTTGTGATCGAAAATGTTTGGAAATTCCGTGGAATTAATTTCTACGCGACAGCACAAATTGCGTCAAATATTCTCTTGTATTATTTTCACTAAATTGTTAAACGCGCTAACTATATCAGATATTTTTGTTTATCGCTTTCGAGTTCAATTCGTACGACGATCCTCAATTTTTTTCAAAACTAGAGCCTTCTTCTTCTTTTTCGAGAAAATAAAAGCAGACTGCGATCGAAAACGTTTCGAAATTTCGTAATATTAATTTCCACGCGACAGCACAAATTGCATCTCGATTGGTCCACGTCACGTGGTATTAAAAAAAAAAAAGCGAGAAAGATACATCGTTTGAAAGCAGATCGAAAACACAACGCGCGATGCATTTAATGCAAAGGTGAAAAAGGTTGAACACGGGTAACGATATAATAATATATCGATTGCGATATATTATGGGCACGATTCAGAGGGCTGAAGAGAACTCGAGTGAAGGACTACGCGTCTCTGACGAGAGAGCGTGAAACGTACAAAAACAGCGTCGAATTATCGATTGCCGCGTTTCGTTTCATTTTTACCAGCGATTATGCTGAACACGTTTTTACAGAACGACATTTCTTTCGTTTTATTTCCAATAAAATTCTTCGTTCATTTCTACCCTCTAAATTTCGTTACAATTTTACAATACACGATTTGTGTATCGTTATTACGCGACGACTATTATAAAAAAAAATATTTCAAGTAAGAGGCACACGATCGAGAACGAAAGCAACGAACACTGGAAACGTTCGATCGCGAGTAACGATCAAGCATACGCGCGTTGCACGATGGGCGTCGATCTCTCGATCATAGGGGCTCCTTCAGCTCGTCATTTCACCCCCGTTGCTCTCGAGCTCTCGCGCTATATCCACCTTTATCCCCTTTCACGTCTGTACACCGATAGCCCTCGATAATAGCCGATTACCACGCAACCTCCACGCGGCTACCTTCGCAAACTGAGCAACGCATTCTTTCGACTGTGTATGCGTGTGTGTTATATTTTTTTTTTCTATTCGTTTTCATTATTTTTTTTAATATTTCGCCCATGGCGCGACGGTCGAGAGGACCCCGTCCGTCGAGAGGAAAAACTGTATAAAAATAAAACGAATCGATGCACGCGAGATTGTTAAAACGGATTAATTGGAGAATGATACTTGGCGTATCGATGAAACCGGTAGATTCGGGGTTGAAACGGAGGGGATGATGCGTGGCGCGTTGTAGGCTAACTCTGAAAGATGACACTGGTGGCTGTTGAAAACAGCATCGAAAGCATCTTATCGAACAGAAAAATCCCTTATATACTCATAATTACTATCGTGAAGCCACGTAAAAGCGTATGAGTTTCAAAAACAGAAACAATGTAACTGATGCGACGTGTTAGGTAGACTAAACCTGGAAGATGACACTGGTGGATGTTGAAAACAGCACTGAAAACATCTTATCGAACAGAAAATTCATAATTACTAACATCGAACCATGTAAAAGCGTATGAGTTCCAAAAACAGAAACAACGTAACTGATGCGACGAGTTAGGTAGACTAACCCTGAGGGATGACACTGGTGGCTGTTGAAAACAGCATCGAAAGCATCTTATCGAACAGAAAAATCCCTTATATACTCATAATTACTATCATGAAGTCACGTAAAAGCGTGTATGAGTTGCAAAAACAGAAACAATGTAACTGATGCGACGAGTTAGGTAGACTAACCCTGAAAGATGACAGTGGTGGCTGTTGAAAACAGCATCGAAAACATCTTATCGAACAGAAAAATCCCTTATATACTCGTAACTACTATCATGAAGCCACGAAAAAGCGTATGAATTGCAAAAATAGAAACAATGTAACTGATGCGACGTGTAGGGTAGGCTAACTCTGAAAGATGACACTGGTGGATGTTGAAAACAGCATAGGAAACATCTTATCGAACAGAAAACTCATAATTACTAACATCGAACCATGTAAAAGCGTATGAGTTTCAAAAACAGAAGCAACGTAACTGATGCGGTGCATCGTGGAGCAACCCTGAAAGATGACACTGGTGGCTGTTGGCAGCATCTTATCGAACAGAAAAATCCCTTATATACTCATAATTACTAGCATCGAACCATGTAAAAGCGTGCGAGTTGCAAAAACAGAAACAGCGTAACCACTGCGGACCAACTCTGAAAGGTGACACTGGTGGTTGTTGAAAACAGCATCGAAAGCATCTTATCGAACAGAAAAACCCCTTGTATACTCACAATTATTACCATACAACCACGTAAAAGCATACTAGTTGCAAAAACAGAAGCAACGTAACCATAAGATCAAGAGTACCCGTCGTAGAGAAGTCTGCAAAGAAGAGAGAGGGTGCGAGCTCGGTCGATTTAGAGGATCCCGAGGGCAGCAGTGAAACCGCGAAGAGGTGCTCCGGAACAAATCGACCGCGTCCAGAGAAAAGAGCGGGCACGGTCGAGTGGAGAGGCGGCAAGAGAAGGTTTACGATATCCAGAGGCCACTTTTTCTTTGCCCTCTTGCTCGCTCTCCGCTCCGCGAAGGTAAGAGAACAGACGCTGCGACTGGTGGGGATAAAAAGGTGAAACAAAAAGCCGATTATGTAACCCGTGGGGATGAAATACGGGGTTGGCGCAGGGGTGGCAGAGCTGGGTGTCGGGCCAGACACAATAGGGTAATTTTCACGCGAGATTTGGGAGGCGATTTCGCGAGAGAAGGAGCGTGTCGACGCTGGCATCTTCCTGCGAGGCTGTCCTTCCCCTCTGCTCCCGCTCTTTCTTTCGATAAGCTGTCTCTCTGTTACACGATTCGACCCGCGCCATCCACCCCCTCTGTTGGCCCGCGTTTTCGCCTGCTCGCTCGGTTTCTCGCAACCCTCCGGGTCCAGCCGCGTGAGATACGGCCGACGGGGCTATTTCAATGTACCGACGCGTTTGTTATTTCCTACCAGTTTGTTATTCAGAAGCGGCAAGACGAGACTCCGGGACAAATAGCCTCCTTCCGCTCGCAAGGTCTTCCCTCTTCCCTCACCTATCCAACGCTCGAAACGTTTCCTTACGAATAACGTATGCTCTGTCGCTTCCTCTCCTATCCCTCTGCGGATGTATCCCTTCAACATCGTGGTCAGCCATGCTCGTCGTAAACTTTCCGCGATCCTCTCGGTTATTATTTCCAACCGTGAAACGATTGAATTCTCGATGGATTAGAAAGCGTTTTTCCAGGGTAATTCGAATTTTCAGCTTCTGGTTCGATGGTCGAGAGTGCATCGTGGAGAGTAGTCGTGGTCAGCCTTTGAAATATGCGAATGCAAGCTTAATTTTGAGAACGTAGTTATGGAATAATTACTGTAGAGCTTTTATTCTTTCCAACAGTGAAGCGATTGAATTCTCCATGGATTAGAGTGTTTTTCCAGAGTAATTCGAATCTTCAACTTCCGATTCGATGGTCGAAAGTGCCTTCTGGTGAACGTTTGTGATCAGCCATTGAAATATGCGAATGCAAGTTTAATTTCGTGAACATAATTATGGAACAATTACTGTACAGTTTTAAGTACGAAAAAGGGAACCAGAGAAGTAATAAATTTTTAAATTAAAGACCGTGATTCTGGGGTGAGAAGAGAATGAAAAAGAACGACTGTTATCGGTCTGTTTGGGTACAAAGAAGAGTAATTTCAGTCGCAATGGAGGTTCGATTATTTTTAAGTCGTATACGAAATATTCTTGTCGAGTCCCATCGCGATCGTTGCTCAGCAAAACCCTGCTCCTTTATTTCTGACATTTACATACTGCTCTGGAACGGTGTTACAGAGCGTTACGAGTTTTTCGCGCAGCTGTATTTATCGAAATCGTAGACCTCGAGGTGACACGTAGCTCCCTCTGGCGGGGCATACTTTACGCGGTCGACTCGAGGGGATAACGTTAAAACATCCTTACACACGGGACCCAGAACTTCGCGCGCAGATAATACGTTAATATACGGTCGCGCGTCGCCCGATAATTTGCCACAGTGAGCGAGAATCGTGTTGCGAATAATGCGTCACAAGTGGCAAGTTCGACGTACGCGTGAAAGGCGTTATGAGTTTCGCGGGAAATTTTATAAAACAGTTTATATGTAACGCCGGATCGTTTCGTGTCGATAACCTCTAAAATATACGGTCCCATAAAACCGGATTTCTTTGCGAATACAATTTCGCGCGCAAAAGCTATTGCTCGTCGAGAGGTATGCGCGTGTCCCCTCCCCCCCTCCTCTTCTCCTTCCCTTCTTTTGCCCCCCGTTCGCCACGCTGTTTCTCACCCCAAAGGCATATCCACCTACTTACGGTGCATGTCGCCAATATAAAGATAAAATCGCCGATGAAAACAGAGTGACATTCTACTGCCCGGACGACTAATAGTCCAAGATACACGAGATCACTTACCTGCAACAGAGAAGAGAAAATGTATTAGCGCCGGGTACCGTGGCCATTCGATAATTTTAAATTCTACTGGTCTGCGAAAGTCTGGAGGCATACGCGGCGGCGCACGTACCGGGTGTCTGAGAAAATTGATTCAGCATCGCGACGTGTTTTATTCGGCCGTGGAAAAATCGTGTACCTGTGCGTGGTTTAAATGTCGCGGATGTTGCACGCCTTCGTTTCGATCTTGTTGACGTGTTTCGAGTGCTGAGCGATCGAGAGCGCGCGAGAATTAAGCGAAGTGGCGAAGCGATACTTTTGTAATGGAAGGTGATGCTGACGACTGATCTGGATATTATGAATGTAAATTGAAATGACTAAATTATATTTAGAGTAGCGAGTCAGAGTTATCAGAGAAGAGCGTTCTTGTGGGAACAGATGGAGGAAAGCGAAGCGATGGAGCGATACTTTTATAGTGGAAGGTAATACAGGTGATTGATCTAGATGATATGAATTTAAATTGAAATAATTAAATTATATTTAGAATAGCGAGCCAGAGTTTTCAGAGAAGAGTGTTCTTGTGGGAGTAAATGGAGTAAGGGGAAGTTGCGAAGCGATACTTCTGTAGCGAAAGGTAGTACAGACGATTTTTATCTAGATAATATGAATCTGAAATTAAAATAACTAAAAAATGATATTTAGAATAGCGAGCCAGAGTGTTCAGGGAAGAGTGTTCTTGTGGGAATAGATGGAGTAAAGCAAAGTGACAAAGCGATACTTTCGTAACGGAGGGTAATATTGACGATTGATCTAGAGAAATGTAAATTATAATAAGTTAGTGATATTTAGAATAGCAAGCCAGAGTTTTCAGGGAAGAGTGTTCTTGTGAGAACAGATGGAGTCAAGCAAAGTGGTGAAGCGATACTATTTGCAGTGGAAGGTAATACAGATGATTTTTATTTAGACAATATGAATCTAAATTGAAATAACTAAATGATATTTAGAATAGCGAGCCAAAGTTTTCAGAGAAGATTGTTCTTGTGAGAACAGATGGAGTAAAGCAAAGTAGTGAAGCGATACTTTTCTAGTGGAAGGTAATACTGACGATTGATCTAAACGAATGTAAATTACAATAAGTTACTGATATTTAGAATAGCAAGCCAGAGTTTTCAGAGGAAAGTGTTCTTGTGGAAACAGATAGAGTCAAGCAAAGTGGCGAAGCGATACTTTTGTAATGGAAGGTAATACTGACTTATGCTATTTAGAATAGCAAGCCAGAGTTTTCAGAGAAGAGTGTTCTTGTGAAAACAGATGGAGTAAAGCAAAGTGCAGTAGGTGATACTGGCGATTGATCTAGACGAATGTAAATTGAAACGACTAAATGATATTTAGAATAATAGCAAGTGAGAGTTTTCAGAGAAGAGCGTTCTTCCGAGAACAGATGTCGCGTATGTACTTGTCAGACTAACGAAAGTTCCGCGGATTCGAGCGGATAAAAAGGATCGAGCAGAATGCACGCGATAGAAAAGAGGAGGCGTGTTTGTCGGCGGAAAGAGAAGGAGCAGGAGACAGATGGTGGTGTGAGAAGGAGAGGAGCGTGGAGATTTAGGCGTGTAATTGGCTCAGCTGGTGTTGACGCGATCCTATCATCAATACCTCATCAGCCGCCCCCAGGAAACCTGTATCTTCTCTCTCTCATCCTCCCCCATCTAACCGCCACCGTTCTAACGTTTCGTTGCCTACCACCGTCAGAGGCCTCGTATCGAGGGGGGCGCGACGAATACTAAAAGCTTCACTCGATACGTAAAAACACCGAGAAATTGGTCAACCAGATTTATCCGTTTTATTTTAAACGTACACTTCCCTTTGCCATCGCGAACAAATGATTTAACAGTGGTAAACGAAATTTTGTTGTCCGTTCAAGCGTGAATCATTCTCATCCTTTCGATTTATCTTTTATTAAAAAAATTAGAATTATTTCGTTTCGATTTTTAAGTCGCGATGACGATTATTCCACACGAATCATACGACACAGACGCGTGTATATGAAAGAAGATTGATTCAGAAATGTTTCTCGTTGGATGATTGATTCTGTGGCATTTTTTAAATAAAAGAGTGTTCTCGTGAGAACAGATGTTGCGTTATTTTTTATTGAAAAAATGAAAATTATTTCGTTTCGATTTTTAAGTGGCGACAATAATTATTTCACAGGATACGGACGCGTGTACGTGAAAGAAGATCGATGCAGAAATGTTTCTCGCTGGCCAATTGATCCACGTCATTTTTTTAATAAAAGAGTGTTCTTGTAAGAACAGATGTTGCGTTATCTTCTATTAAAAACATGAAAACTATTTCGTTTCGATTTTTAAGTGGTGACAATAATTATTTCACAGGACACGGACGTGTGTACGTGAAAGAAGATCGATGTAGAAACGTTTCTCGCTGAACAATTGATCCACGTAATTTTTTAAATAAAAGAGTGTTCTCGTAAGAACAGATGTTGCGTTATCTTCTATTAAAAACATGAAAACTATTTCGTTTCGATTTTTAAGTGGTGACAATAATTATTTCACAGGACACGGACGCGTGTACGTGAAAGAAGATCGATGCAGAAATGTTTCTCGCTGGCCAATTGATCCCGCGGCGATTCGACGTGCTCGAAATGCGCGTGGGCAAGGGGGTGGCCTGCGGGGGTGTTTGCAGAAATGAAATGCTCGGAATTCGTAGATAATGCGCAACCGGGCAAGTATGAATGCGCAAACGTACGGCATGGTGGAGGACGAGATCGAAATTGAATATTGTCTTGCCCGTAAAAACCGACTGTTATTATGCGGCTCGATTCCATTGAAACACATAATGTATCTGCGGTGCGGCCGTGCGTCCACTTTGTATCGTCCTTCCAGGCCGATAACCGTGGCGCGAAACCAACGTTTCGAAAGTTCGACATCGCGCGTACCAGCTGGAATCTATCGTGCGAATACAGTTTGGATTTCACGGATACCAATTATTTGATCGCTGATCGAGTCTCCTCTCGTCGATGCTTAAAAACTATCGTCATATCGAAACCATAACGCACACGATCCTTTTAATCCAATAACGAGATCAAGATTCATATTTGGACGTAGTGACACCTGTACGCTTGCAATAATTGAAGCTTTTAGTATTCGTTGCATCCTTTTTTAAACTTTCAATGACGAAACTAAGATTCATATTTGGACGCAGTGACACTGGACGCTTGCAATAATTAAAGCTTTTAGTATTCGTTACATCCTTTTTTTAAACTTTCAATGACAAAACCAGGGTTCATACTTGGACGCAGTGATATCTACAAGCTTGCAATAATTAATGAATTCGATTGAAGCTTTTAGCATTCGTTGCATCCTCTTTTAAACTTCCAACGACGAAGCTAGAATTCATACTTGAACGCAGTGACACCTGTACGCTTGCAATAATTAAAGCTTTTAGTATTCGTTGCATCCTTTTTTAAGCTTCCAACAATGAAGCTAGGATTCATACTTGAGCGCAGTGACATCTACAAGCTTGCAATAATTAAAGAACTCGATTGAAGCTATTAGTACTAGTTGCATCCTTTTTTAAACTTCCAACGACGAAGCTAGGATTCATACTTGAACGCAGTGACATCTACAAGCTTGCAAAATTAAAGAATTGAATCGATTGAAGCTTTTACTATTCAGTGCATCTTTCAAACTTCCAACGACGAGGTCAAGATTCACACTTGGACACAGTAACACCTGCACGCTATCAATAATTAAACAACTTTCGAGATTCGATGGGTACAAATGAAACGAGATGATGAAAAACAGCCGCGAGACTAAGCAAAACGTGTCACAGGGGGTTGACGATGAGTCAGGCGAGGGGATATGGTCGGCGAACGAGAAGAAAGTGGCGAGGAAATTAACATCCATCGAGGCGTTCGTGCAGCAAAAAGGATGAGGAGGAAAAGTGAGACGCTGGTAAAGGATTGCGGTTTTGGTTTCCTCGCGTGGCCTCGTACGGCTGAGAAAGAGAACGCGTTGAACGGATCCAAGCCGGTGGATGCGAAGAATGCCGGTTAATCCGCAGACTTATGCCACGGTAAGATGGCCAGATTTATGCGGCTTATTGTTGCTGCTGTAAGAGCTACCGGATACGTACGCGGTGATACCTGAATCACCTTCACTCGTATGGTACGCGACAAATTTTTCATCCTTTTTGCTCTACACGCGCACGATGAACGTGGACACTTAATTATCGACCCTTTCACCACCGATCGTCCGTGGAAATTATTATTCCAGTGGCGGAATCTTCAGAAAACTCGAAGCACGCCTCGTTCTGAGGACGAAGAAGGCTTCTTTTGTCGCGCTCTTCTGTGATCTTTGTTCGTCGGTTGAATTTAAAGCGAGCACGAGCCACGCGAAGCCAAACGCAGCGAAGCACTGACGACTTTATCGTGGATTAATTAGGGAAAATTATAGCCGATCGAACGTATGGTGCCGGAGGAAGCGACGGTGATAGGGTATTAGCACTGCCGCGTTTACTGGCTCTCTTGCTCAGCCTAGCAACACCGGTAACGACAGCAAGAGAGACCGGCAGTACTGGCTGCAGTAGCGTCATCATCGTCATCATAGTCATCAGCCTCCGGATTGCCAGCGTGGCCAGTCGTTCAAGGGAGGAACGACCGATCAGCTGTGCACGCCTTCGTTATCCATTTATCGCGCCCTTTGCTACCCTTAAATATAATAATCTCGATTTAATCAATAGAATACTACCTCTACACTTTCTAACAGTTCCTCTACTATTTTTTAATCCAGCATCAAATCACAAAAACCAATAAGAATTGCTATCTAGTCATATAAAAACCAATCTGGAGGACCTGTATGTCTTCGTTATCCATTTATCGCACCCTTTGTTATCCTTCGATATAATAATCTCGATTTAACCAATAGAATACTACTATATTTTCTAACAATTCTTCTACCACTTTTTCAATTCAGCGTCAAATCACAGAAATAAATAAGAATTACTATCACTGCCATTTAAAAACCAATCTGGAGGACATGTACGCCAACGTTATCCATTTATTGCGCACTTTACTACCCTTAAATATAATAATTTTAATTTCGTTAATAGAATACTACTATACTTTCCAACAATTCCTCTACTACTTTTCTAATCCAGTGTCAGATTACAAAAACCAATAAGAATTGCTATTTAGTCATTTAAAAACCAATCTGGAGGACTTGCACGCTTTGTTATCCATTTATCGTGAATTTTGCTACCCCTAAATATAATAATTACAATTTCATCAACAGAATACTATTATATTTTCTGACAATTCCTTTACCTTTTCTTTAATCCAACGTTTGCTCTCAGAAACGAATAAGAATTGCTATTTAGTCATTTAAAAACCAATCTGAGGACTTGTACGCCTTGTTATCCATTTGTCGTGAACTTTGCTACCCTTAAACATAATAATTTTAATTTCATTAATAAAATACTGCTATACTTTCCAAGAATTCCTCTACTACTTTCCTAATCCAGTGTCTAATCTCAGAAATAAATAAGAATTGCTATCCTTGTCATTTAAAACCCAATCTGAAGGACCTGTACGCCTTGTTACCCATTTATTGCAAACTTTGCAACGCTTAAATATAACAATCCACCACTTTTCAATCCAGCATCGAATCACAGAAATAAATGAGAACAGCTACCTAGTCGTTTAAAAACCAGTCATTCGCATACAACAATGATTGAAAGCTTATTAATCCTTCCACGATTCGCAGACATTCGATCAACGACTCGCACGCGCGTAACTCGCTCGAAGCAATCCGTGGAGGGTGTTACACCCTGGAAGGGCGCGGAAGACAGAGGAAACGGAACCGCTCGCGCCACCCGGTTATCCTTCATTCCACAGGAGAATCTCATTTCGCAGGCGAGCCTCGTACCGACTAGGATTTCGTCCGTTTTAGGCCGGTCTGACCGCTTCGATTCCCAAGATGCCCCCCCACACGCACGGAGGAGGAGAACAAGAAGAAGAAACAAATCCGCGGACATCGAGTTAACCTCCTGCCTGTATCCGTCCCCCTCCAAGACCACGTGGACGGCTCGTCGACGCTTCCTTTTTGTCCGCACGTACAATAAACCAAAGTCTCATCATCCGCGGGATTTGGACGCGATAACACGCGCGTCGTCCCTCCGTGGGGAAGAGAAGATCCCGCGTGGACCTGTGGGAGCCTCGACGCTATTGTACACACGTTACGTTCCTGGTATGCGTGTCCACGGGACGATCGAATAATGATAAAACACACCACTCACCGTTTCCTCGTATATCATTCCTCTGTTGCACGGGATATTCGATAACCCGGTAATGGAAGTTGGAAGGAGGTGATTATAGACGGAGCAATAAACTGAAAGTGCGGTTAGAACGTGGCGCTACTGTCTCGTGGCGAGAACTGGAAGTAGGATCGATTTATTGGGATCGAATTCGTTTTAACGATTTAGATTGTTGCTTTGAAGCTTTTGCAGGGTGTACAAAATTTCTGGGTGTAAAAGAGGTGAGGAAATGAGTTTTGGCAAGGATTGAGAGCGATAAGAATACGGTTTGAGATCGAATTGGTTTTAACGATTTAGATTGTTGCTTTGAAGCTTTCGCAGGGTGTACAAGATTTCTGGGTGTAAATTTGTGGGTGTGAAAGAGGTGAGAAAATAAGTTTTGGCAAGGATTCAGAGCGATAAGAATACGGTTTGAGATCGAATTGGTTTTAACGATTTAGATTGTTGCTTTGAAGCTTTTGCAGGGTGTACAAGATTTCTGGCTGTAAATTTGTGGGTGCACAAGAGGTGAGGAAATGAGTTCTGGCAAGGATAAGAAGAGGAGCGATAAGAATACGGTTTGAGATCGAATTGGTTTTAACTATTTCAATTCTTGAGGTTAGTTTGTTGCAGGTATGGAAGCTTTTGCAGGGTTTCTGGGTGTAAGAGGAGTGATAAGGGTGAAGAGGGAGATAAGGAAATAGTTGGAGAGATAAGGAACGATGGAATGAAGAGCGATAAGAATACGGTTTGAGATCGAATTGGTTTTAACTATTTCAATTCTTGAGGTTAGTTTGTTGTAGAAATGGAAGCTTTTGCAGGGTTTCTGGGTGCAAGAGGAGTGATAAGGGTGAAGAGAGAGATAAGGAAATAGTTGGAGAGATAAGGAACGATGGAATAAATGGTAACGCGAGACACTGATGATGTATGTAACGATATTGGTGTTTACGGTCACGACAGAAAAGGCAGCGGACGGAAATAGGGGGCGTACGTGACCGCGGATCAACGCGGAGCGCCTTTTAATTTAGACAAATCGTTTCGATTAGCATAACGGGATAAATTATACTCGAGGACCCGGCCAATAGGGTGGGTGAGACAGGGTGAGTCCCGAAGACGCGTTCAACGATGGATTATTCATTGGTCCGGCTGGAAGTGTCGACGAAACTGTCTCTATTTCCTATCTGTCAAAAAGTCTGAACTAAAATATTCGAATGGTTTGAAAAATTAGAGCGTAGCGAGTGAACATTAAATCGTGTGAGCTTTTTGATTTTAAGAAAAAGAGTAATAATAATTTTCTATGAGAATAATAAGGAGAGGCAAGGAGAGATTTTATAGGTTGAAAGATAATTAAAAAGAAGAGACAAGTTCTCTATCTCTCTCTGTCTCTCTCAATATTCGAACGGTTTGAAAAATTAGAGAGCAGTGAGTAAACATTAAATCGCGTGACTTCTTCTGATTTAAAGAAAAAAAATAATAATAATTTTCTATGAGAATAATAAAGAGAGGCAAGGAGAGATTTTATAGGTTGGAAGATAATTAAAAAGAGGAGACAAGGTCTCTATCTCTCTCTGTCTCTCTTTTCAGCCTTAAAATGTTAATATTTCACCTTTCGCATTTAATTGCCAAAGACTACCCCGACGAAATGACGTTCGGTTTTTAATGCAGACGGACGCGTCTCTCGTTACGTTCCTTTGGGATTGAAAAAAAGGAAATAACGGTGACGGGGAGGGAATCCTGGAACGTTACAGATGTTACAGCATCAACGAGAACACTAAAGACGTAGCCAGGACTTTTATGCCGGAGTTATTTTTCTGTAATACTACTTGGTGCCTTAATAAACTTTATGCTAATCTGCAGTAAAAGAGATCGGGCCGATTTGGCTGCCCCGGCTAATTACGAGTAGCGAACGCGGATGATGGTTTAATTTGTTTCTTTATGTGGTCGAAAGTTCCTCTGCCCGCGAACTTTTAGCCGCTGCTCACTTTACTGCCCCCGTCTGTGTCGTTACTCCTCTTCAATTTCGGATAAACGAGCCAACCGAATCACCGTGCTCGATCAATGATTTCGGGAATTTTAGACGAACTTCGTCACACTTATATGAAAGCTTCGAGCAATTATGAAACAGGATCGTAAAAACTATGAAAAAAATATCGCGATAAATATACAGGGTGATTGGTAACTGATGGTACAATCGAAAGAGAGGTGATTCTGGATGAAAAAGTAAGTTGAAAATATAGAATAACAATTTTTTATTTATGGCTTTGTTTTTGGGAGAAAATCGACTTTGAATTTTGCATCTCATTATAAATCGCTGTCTCGATGGAACACGTAAATCGAACGTCTGAAACAAAGTTTGAAGGTTGTAACTTTGATTACAGAAATTGCTAAAAATGTTGGTCATCCTGGCGAAGACATAATTCTGGTCTTTTAATTAAATTTCTGTGAACGCTTTCGAGAACGTATGAAAGGGTACAATAATCTTTTCTCTTAATTGCTTGCAACTTGTGATTTCTTCTGAATATACAATTGGTTTAATGCAATTCCATAAGAGTAAAAGTAAAGTGGAATTAAGCTCAGAAGAGCGTGATGCTCAATTTATTGGTTCCATCACGACGAATCCAACTTTGTTAACGTTGCTTTAAAAATCTTTCACAGCTAAGAAAACATTTCTTTCATATTGCAAGTGTTTATTTTACATAATTTCAATCGAGACAATGATTTACATTGAAATCCGCTAAATTGATTTCAAAGTTGATTTTCTCGAAAACAAAGCTTCAAATGAAAAATTCTTATTCTATATTTTCGACTAATTTTCTCATCTAGAATCATTTCCCTTCAATCACGCCTCGAATCATAAATTTAATCATTGTTAATTCAGTTTCCTGGAATTCTAAATTCTATACGAATAAGAAATCTTATAGATGTTCCAATTACACCTACTCATAAAGCTAATATAATATACAATATTCCGATATATTTACGATTTGTTGATATAAATCATTTTTCCCTTGGTTGTACTACCAGTTACCAATCATCCAATATATCTGTACAATTACACAGAGAGATACTCTCGATAAGAAAAATCAATGAAATTAATTGTAGTTCGAAGCAAAAATACAGTGAAACAAGCCTGAACACCCAATATTCCAAGTATCCAAAAATTCAGCCTCAGTCGAAGCCAAGAAACTCGACTGGTACCAAACGCAGTCCTCGAGTTCGAGTCCTGGCAACACGATTCGAAGCAACATTGTGCCGCGTTTGTGACGAACGATCATCTCAATAAATCGACGCGATCGCGAGAATACTAGATGCGTGGAAAAAGGCGAAAATGCGATGGTATACGAGCGTAATTCACAGCGGAGGAAGAAGAGGTCCTTGCTCATCAACGAGTATCCTGGCGGTGATACGTCTGGGAATCGTTGTCGCCGTGTTTACCAGGTCGAAACGTCGGCGTGGTGGGCTCACCTTTTATTATCTCGAGGCAAGGGCCGCTTAAGGCGATGCCACGGAACGACCGAGAGTTTTAAGGATCGTCCGTATAAACGCGAGGTGGAACATACGCGCGCGCGCGCGCTCGACTCGCGGGAATGCGAAAGCTCGATGGCGACTGTGTGTAGGAGAGACACGCACGCGATGCCTTTTTGCTCGCGCCTCGTCGTGGCTTCGAGAGGAGACCGAACGACGAGCGGCCCTCAGGATTTTACGGCTTTTTGACGGACCACATCTCACGCCGACGAACGACAAGTCAGCCTTCTCCGGTGTGCTTAGTAACAAACTTGCAAATTTGCATGCGTGCACGCGCATTTCTCCTCGCGATGTAACGGGTGCCGCGAACGAGCAACACGCGACCAGAAACCGTCCCCCTGGTAACTAACTTTACCTCGTTCCTCGTTTTCAGAGCCTCCTCGAGATGTTTCTAATACGATGGCGAAGCGAGTTCGTTGGATTAGTTGTCGGTACATTGGTTGTAAATTAGTGTTCAATTATCGTTCGAAGTTAATCAGTAAGGAGCCACGAAATTTTGAAAGAAAACATAGAAGACAAAATACAGTGGAACTCTGAAAGATTCATATTTCGCGTTCAAATGCAACACTTGGCGAAGTAAGTTGGTTTGGTAGTTGGTACATTGGTTATAAATTAGTGTTGAATTTTCGTTTGAAAGTAATTAGTAAGGAGCTACAAAATTGTGAAAGAAAATATAGAAGACAAAAGTGAGAACAACTCTGAAAGATATAGCGTTTCGACTTTACAATTATATCTTTCATATTTCGCGTTCAAGTACGACACATGGTGGTTGGTTAGCCTGATAAGTAAGTAAGTTGGTTGGTGTGATGGTTGGTACATTGGTTGTAAATTAGTGTTCAATTTTCGTTCGAAGTTAATCAGTAAGGAGCCACAAAATTTTGGAAGATAATATAGCAAACAAAATTGAAAAGAACTGCGAAAGATATAGTGTTTCGACTTCACAATTATATCTTTCATATTTCGCGTTCACGTGTCGAAGTAAGTTGGTTAATTTGATAGTTGGTACATTGGTTATAAATTAGTGATCAATTTTCGTTCGAAGGTAATCCATAAGTAGCCACAAAATTTTGAAAGAAAATACAGCAGACAAAATTAAAAACAACTCTGTAAGATATAACGTTTCGACTTCACAATTATATCTTTCATATTTCGCGTTCAAATACAAAACGTGGCGAAGTAAGTTGAATACATTGGTTATGAATCAGTGTTCAATTTGCGTTCGAAGGCAATTAACAAGGAGCCCCAAAATCTGAAAAGAAACTCAGAAAGATATAACGTTTCGATTTCTCAATCATATCTCTCTTACTTCGCGATCGTCTCGTTACGATCTCGATTAAACGATCCACGCGGTTCCACAGAGGAACCGCAACGACACACGGATGTGTGTCGATCGTACGAAAACGAAAGTACGCGCACGCCGATTTCTATTTATTACCGAACGGGAGGAAACGCGACGTGTGCACCGAGCGCGGTGATTTATATTCATCGATGTTTGGCTGGGACCGGATTTTTCAGAAGTACGCCCAACGTCGGGCCAGGTAAAAACCGCGGCGAAAGATCTTTCGATCTGGTCGCCTTTCAGTTTGCGAGGGACCTCGGCTGGCCCCGATCGATCGTTAAACTTCCCGCTTAATCGCCGTGTCAAACCAGTGCTGTAAACTTATACTGCCGACTTCTACTACTTTCCCGGGCTGCTGACGGCGGTTCTCGCGAGGGCCAAACCAGTCGGAGACGAGGCGATCGCTGCTCTTCGTGGATTTGCAAAATTCTAAATTAGCCCAAACTGGAACTCTCGCCAACTTCGTTGCGATGCAACGCTTCGCAAACCAACCACTCATCGCCTTACTTTACCCACAAGATGTTATCAACAAGCAAAAACATAAATCCACAATTTATTTATAAGAATTAACCAGTTCACTATGTTTAACGGGTATACTCGTCATGGAGAAACCTACAAGATGTTATCAACAAACAAAAACATAAATCTACAATTGTTATAAGAATTAACCAGTTAACTGTGTTTGACGAGAATACTCGTTATAGAGAAGTGGCACGATTTTGTGTACTGACGAATATACTCGTTATGGGTAGTGACCATTGGTTTGATTCTAGCGACACAAAACAGTGCGTTGCAAACCAACCATTCGTCACCTTACATTACCCACAAGATGTTATGAACAAGCAAAAACATAAATCCGCAATTTATTTATAAGAATTAACCAGTTAACTATGTTTAACGAGTATACTCGTCATGGAGGAACCCATAAGATGCTATCAACAAACAAAAACATAAATCTACAATTTATTTATAAGAATTAACCAGTTAACTGTATTTGACCAAGATACTCGTCATGGAGAAGTGGCACGATTTTGTGTATTGACGAGTATACTCGTCATGGGTAGTGACCATTGGCTCGATTCTAACAACACAAAACAATGCGTCCCTAAAACGTGGGCGCCACAGTTAACTGGTTAAATGAACGTAAACGTAATTAAAAAATCTGTTTACTCATAGCAGCGATATCTCGCTCGATGGAGCATAATCGAAATCGATCAAAGAACCGAGTGTCACAAAATAACCGCGTGTACATAAAAACACGCGCGAGACACAATCATAAAAATAAAATTAACCAGAAGATAATCACGTGGATCCTGAATCTTCCGCGTCCCGTTTCCTCCGCGCTGATCGCAGTTCTACGAAAGTATGCGGCGATACGCACTCCCGTTTCTGTATATCGCGATAATAAAAACTCGCGCGATAACTGTTCGACGAGCTCGAAATCGGGTTAAGCGAAGTTTCTCCTCTGGAGCCGTTGCAGGGAGGAGGACCCGCGGCGATGGTTCGCTGGCCGACGTTGAAGTCTCCAGGGCGGCGGTCCGCGGTGAAATTCTTTTCCGCTAGCACGATTTACGAATCGCGCTGCTCTGGTGGAATCTCCTTTTAAGCACGGCTGAATTTTGCGCACAGCTGTTTCTCTATACTGCAGAGTTTAACGCGAATTACGTGTAAATGAGCACTGCAATGTGTGACGAATAATGCTGTTCCTTACACGAGAACATTGGAATTAAGTGTTCGATGATTTACTTGAATAATTAACAATATGATTCAGTATGGTACGTCTTAAATCCGCTAGTATGGTTTACGAATCGCGCTGCCCTGGTGGAATCTCCTCAACCTTTTAAGCACGACAGAGTTTAACGTGAATTACGTGTAAATGATACAGCACTGCAATATGTGACGAATATTGCTGTTCCTTACACGAGTACATTGGAATTAAGTTTGATGATTAGATTATAATTTTGTCTGAAGATATGACACACGCGTTTTAACTGTATCAATTTACTTGAATAATTAACAATACAATTCAGTATGGTATGTCTTAAATCCGCTAGCACGGTTTACGAATCGCGCTGCCCTGGTGGAATCTCCTCAACCTTTTAAGCACGGCTGAATTTAACGCGAATTACGTATAAATGATACAGCACTGCAATATGTGACGGATTATTAGATTATAATTTTTCTTAAAGATACGATACACGCGTTTTAACTGTATCAATTTACTTGAATAATTAACAATACAATTCAGTATGGTACGTCTTAAATCCGCTAGCACGGTTTACGAATCGCACTGCCCTGGTGGAACCTCTTTAACTTCTTAGACATGGCTGAATTTTGGGTAGGGCTGTTTCTCTGTACGGCAGAGTTTAACGCGAATTACGTGTAAATGGTACAGCACTGCAATGTGTGACGAATAATGCTGTTCCTTACACGAGTATATTGCAGTTAAGTGTTCGATGATTAGATTATAATTTTGTCTTAAAGATACGATACACGCATTTTAACTGTTTCAATTTACCTGAATAATTAACAGTACAATTCAGTATGGTGCGTCTTAACCTTTTAGGTAGAGCTGAATTCTGCGTGTGGCTATTTTCCTGGACAGCAAGGTCTGACGTGAACGATGTATAATCGATACAACACCGCAAAGTGTGACGAGCAATTCCGTTCTGTGCACGAGAACATTCAAATGAAGTATTTGATGATTGAATCATAACTTTTTCGAAATATATATTACACATACTTTAACTATAACAATTCACTTTAACACTTTGCGCTCGAATGACGACTCTTACTCGCCGCGATGTTTCGCGTGGCAACTCGAGCGGCTGTATTTACGCTGAATTTCGTTATCTCCAGTTGATAGATGCGAAGTATTGGTTCGTGAATAAGCCCCTTGGGCTGTTTATGTCTTCAGTTGGAAAGTGACATTGTGACGTAAAATTCCTCTACGACTGTAGTCCTGAATACGATGTGTCTATCGTTAGTACAATTTCGACGGTCGTAGCGAGCACACGAAATTTTCCACCACTCGTTTTTAATTTCGAGCAAGTGCAAACAGTGATGACGTATCGGGTGTGAGAAATAGAAAAATTAGTGTAACAGACAGTGAATCCGGAAGTAGCAGCGATGACTCACAAGATCCTGGCAACTCGGAATGTTCTGGTAAGTGTTTCGTACAAATATCACACCAAACGCTACTACAGAACTTTAACATCGATAATTATCTTTCTCAAAATGCAAACACAGATAATATAACAATATATAACACTTTCGTATGTTAATTTTTCTATAAATTCAGTTAAGCGCGAAATTGTTTCGAGTTGCAGCGCCGCCCGATCGAAAAAGTCATCGAGCGCCAAGGGTTAATAATTAATAATATAATTGGGTATGATATATTTTGAAGCATGGTACAACACATAAACCTACGTCACAATTTTCACATATTCATAACGAGATCTTCGCCTTGTATCGTTTTTAGAGTGCACTATACAATATCGTGACGCTTTTTTAGAATTTTTAGATTTGCAGTAGGATACTATAATGGCGCGTTATTCAGAGAGATGACATAGACGAAAGCCACTATACTGACGCGTTGGCCTGAAAAATGATATCCACGAAAGCAACTATGATGGCGCATCGTACAGAAAGATTACATCCGCGAAAGGCGCACTATAGCGGCGCACAGTGCCTAAAAAAGTTAAACAGCGGTATCACTCGAGCAGGACTATATAATCGTCGATCCAGCGCTATAAACTTACATTAGGGGCTCAGCTAATTCCTCGCCAATCGACTGAGTCGCGTTCGCGATGCTGGTGGAGCGTCTCTCGACTAAGTAACAACTTTCTTGGCTGACGAGATCGTCCGTAGGAATGCCTCGAGTTCTCGTAACGTCCGCAATTTACAGCTAAATACATGGACCGTTTCTGGAGTGGCGTGAACCGAGCGCGACGGAATTTCACCGCTTCATTTGCGTGGCTACTCTGAACATTCTCTAGTCCACGGTTTCTTCTTGTCTGTCCTTACGCCGGTCGTTTTTACGAGGTCGCTTAGGGAGAGCGTCATGGGAATCGGAAGCGGGTGGCTTTATCGCGTTCTTAATTATTCCGCGTCGTAAAAGTGCAAACGAACTGGTTAGTCGCGGACGAACGACGCTGGCCGTGCGCGCATGTCTATTCGTTTATTTGGTCGCATCTAAATGGGAATTAACGAGCAGTGGAAGTCTAACATTGTTGAGCGTTCGTCGTGTTTTGCTCCTTTAATCGTGTTACCGTTATCCACAGTAGCGCTCGAGGACTTTGTTGAGTTGTAATTGAACTGTAATCGGTTCGAGAATACGTATCTAAGAACGATGAGTCTATGAATATATAATAGTGTCGAGAAACTAATTGTAATGCTGTCCAGCCAATAAGTTTGTGGCGACAGCTTTCGATAGTCGCCACCAGAGGGATATCGATGCTTACAGTTTCTCGAAAGATTGCACAAAGATCCTAACCTGTTTCTAACAGCTCTGCGTCTAAGGTAAATCTAAGGTAGGGCTTTCTCTCCATTTTCCTTCTTTTTCTACTCTTTCATCCGCAGTAAACGAAGCAACGCGCTTCAACTATTATCAGAAAGATGTATCCGATAAGGAATCGAGAAAACTGAAGAAACTCTTACAACACGAGGTGACTCTAAGCCAGGCTCGAATATTCTTAAGTCTCGTTTCTTTCCTCCTTCATTCGCAGCAAAATCGAAGCAACGCGTTTCAAATTCAACTATCATTAGAAAGATGTATCTCGATAAAGGATCGAAGAAACTGAGGAAACTCGCAACACAAGGCGATTCTAAGCCCCGCTCGAGTATTCTCAAGCCTCATTGGGTGATATCGAAGAATCAGGTGATATCTATTTCCCTTCTTTCTCTCTTCTTTCATTTGCAATAAACGAAGCAACGCGTTTCACGTTCGACCATCATTAGAAAAATGTATCTCGATAAAGGATCGAGAAAACTGAAGAAACTCGCAACGCGAGGCGACTCTAAGCCACGCTCGAATATTCTCAAGTCTCGTCGATTGATGTTGAAGAATCAGGTGATGTCTATTTCCTTCTTTCCCTCCTTTTTCATTCGCAGTAAACGAAGCAACACATTTCAAATTCAACTATCACCAGATCGAATATTCTCAAGTCTCGTCAGATGATGTCGAAGAATCGAATGATGACTACTTTCCTTCTTTTTCTTCTTTTTCATTCGCAGCAATCGAAGCAACGCGTTTCAAGTTCAACTATCATCAGAAAGATGTATCTGGATAAAGGATCGAGAAAACTGAAGAAACTCGCAACACGAGGCGATTCAAAGCCTCGTTGTGGAATATTCTCGAGTTTCGATGTCGAAGAAATATCGAAGACGGGCACATCCGCGGGAAGCTTTGGAAATATCGCCTGGAAACGGTGATATCCATCGGACCAGGGGTGCGCCACGGATATTCAAATGTCAATGGGGATCAACGAGCTGACACATTTTAACGGCTGGAAATATTATTCGCGGTCGTGTTCCATCGTCGTTCCTTGGGACCCGTCGTCGAGAAGAGAAAACCCGGACAAGGGGTGAAATCAACGAGAGAGCGAGCGAAGGGAGACGCGTTGGAGAAGGGTGAGAAATCGGAGGCCAGTCTCGCGTAAGAAGAAATACAGGGCGGTGGACGAACGAGATGGTTGTCGTTTACGTAGTAGGATACGCGTATATCTCTTTATACCCACCGTGGCTTAACGATTCAATAAGCGATGGAGAACGGACCTGGTGACTTAGTGATACCTCGAACCTTCTAGTTTGCATCGAAAGTGTTTTCGTTCGTCTTTCTTTCGACCTTCTGACCTAAATGTTCTTCGAGTAGCTTCAGAAAATGTTCGAATGAGAAAAAAATGGGAGTATCCTTTATACACGTTGGATTAGTCAGTTCAATCGATCGATAAAAAAGTAGAAAGTGTTTTCTTTGGACCTTGTAACCTAACTGTCCTCAGAGTAGCTTCAGAAAATGTTCGAACAAGGGAAAGATTAGAAAATTCTTTATACACGTGGGATTATAGTCAGTTTAATCGATCGATAGAAAAGTAGAAAGTGTTTTCGTCCGTCTTTCTTTCGATCTTTTGACTTAACTGTCCTCAGAGTAGCTTCAGAAAATGTTCGAACGAGAGAAAAATTAGAATATCCTTTATACACGTCGGATTAGAGTCAGTTTAATCGATTGAAGAGACGATGCGTTCTAAGTTCCTTTGGTGTGTACGTAGCGAGGATTGGCGAAGACTTTTAAAGCGTCTAAAGGACTTCCGTCGATGTAGAGGCGAGGAGGAAGACGTTCTTACGAGTTTTCTACGGTAGACGCGACGCTTCGGGAAAATTAAATGATTATGGGTAAACGATATCAAAGTGGAGAACGAGAGGGCGGTGGTAAAGGAGGAAGGGTACGTGTATTTCAATTCTTCAGCCTGACGGGGCCGCGAGATTGCGTATTTTTAGCAGAAAGAGGAACGATCCGGCGATCCACGTAGAAGCTCCCTTCTTTCGTTCACGCCCTCGAGCGGATTTCGCCTTCCGTTCCGTTTCACGCCGCAACGGTTCGCCGGAACGACGCCGCGCGCTTAACCATTCCGCTTCACGTTCCGAGAGACATTTTTCCTTGATCTTTCCTTACACACTTTCCTGACCCCGCAGCGACCAACAACCCAGAGACCAGACCGTTCTTGATAAACACGAAACCAACGATGTAATAACGTAATAATAACCCACTGGAATATGAGGATGAAATTCAGAATTCTGAATAACAATCGCATTGTAATCAACGAGCGATTTAAAAGATAGAGAAATACGTATTGAGACTGTCTGACTAAGAGTATGCTTTAAGAAGGTTTTGAGTGAAATCACTGAAATTGAAACCAACGATGTAATAACATAATAATAATCCACTGGAATATGAGGATGAAATTCAGAATTCTGAGTAACGATTGCATTGTAATTAACGAGCGATTTAAAAGATAGAGAGACACGTATTGAGACTGTCTGACAAGGAGTTAGCTTTAAGAAGGTTTTGAGTGAAATCACTGAAATTGAAACCAACGATGTAATAACATAATAATAATCCACTGGAATATGAGGATGAAATTCAGAATTCTGAGTAACGATTGCATTGTAATTAAGGAGCGATTTAAAAGATAGAGAGACACGTATTGAGACTGTCTGACAAGGAGTTAGCTTTAAGAAGGTTTTCAGTGAAATCACTGAAATTGAAACCAACGATGTAATAACATAATAATAATCCACTGGAATATGAGGATGAAATTCAGAATTCTGAGTAACGATTGCATTGTAATTAACGAGCGATTTAAAAGATAGAGAGACACGTATTGAGACTGTCTGACAAGGAGTTAGCTTTAAGAAGGTTTTGAGTGAAATCACTGAAATTGAAAGCAACGTTGTAATAATATAATAATAACCCACTGTAATACAAGGATGAATTTCAGACTTCTGAATAAAAATCGCATCGCAAACAACGAGTGATTTAAAAGATAGACATACCTATGGAGAATGTTTGACCAAGACTTAGCTTTAAGAAGTTTCGAGTGAAATCACTGAAATTGAAACCAACGATTAATAATAATCCACTGAAATATGAGGATGAAATTCAGACTTCTGAATAACAATCGCATTGCAATTAACGTACAATCTAAAAGATATAGATGTCTGACCAAGACTTAAGAAGACTTTAAGAACTTTTCGAGCGAAATCACTGAAATTAAAGAAACTCGTGTTCGAGCCAACTGACGCCACGTTAAGAAAATCGATAAAACCCGATTAGAGATTGAAAGTAACAAATTAACAGAGGCACGGAGGGGTAGAACACGTACGCGCGTGCAGTGTGTTTAGTCGGATCCAGTTACGCGTAACGGTATTTCGATGTGCATGAATATTTTCGGCCGAGCGAATCGTATAATGTCACTGCGGCCGGACCGCATCCGGATTACGAATTAATTGCCGCGCGATGAAATCAAAACATCCACCTCCGCTTATAATTAATGTTATTCCGTCGTGTAAAGGGCGGTTCACCGCAGGTAAATCGTGCGACTGAACGAGCAAGTAAATTCGTGTGATCTATGATCGTTTCGACGGAATACGAGGGTGGGAGGAGGGGAGGGGGTGTGGTGCGCTCGCGCGCGCGGTCGAAGGTGCACACACGCGATCCTGGCCACCCTGTAACGCGAGCGAAGGGCGAGAGAAAGACGATTAGTAGAATAGCTTCTCGAAGGGCGATCAATTGGATAACCGGATTAGTTTAACCTGTTTTGCGGTTTCCGTTCACCCCCTCCTCTGCGTTCACCCTGACCCACCCCTTCGCGTTTCTACCGATTAAATGTCCCGCTGTTTTCCCTTGGAGCTACCGTTTCTCTTCTTCATTATCGAAAATGCTATTGGATCACCTTCTGGGTTAACATCGTCTAACAATCTTTTCGCGTGATTCCTGTGAAAATTTATATGTCTTGCTGTTTTTTCTCAGAGCTACCGTTTCTCTTCTTTATTATCGAAAATGCTATTGGATCACCTTCAGGGTTAACATCGTCTAACAATCTTTTTGCGTGATTCCTGTGAAAATTTATGTCTTGCTGTTTTTTCTCAGAGCTACCGTTTCTCTTCTTCATTATCGAAAATGCTATTAGATCAACCTCTGAGTTAACATCGTCTAACAATCTTTTTGCGTGATTCCTGTGAAAATTTAAATGTCTTGCAGTTTTTCCTTAGAGCTACCATTTCTTTACTTCGTTATCGAGAATGCTATTGGATCATTCTCTGGGTTAACATCGTCTAACAATCTTTTTGCGTAAATCTTGTGAAAATTTTCCACTCATAAACAGTCAAATAAATGAACACATTGTCGAATAGATACGACGTTCAGGTGTATTTTACAAAAGATTATGCAAGATTCGTCGATGTTTAACGAAACATATCTCTCTGAATGTCTTTGGAAGGTACAAAGAACGCAAACATGTTTCTTGCGATTAGATGTCCAACTGTTTTCCCTCAGAGCTACCGTTTCTCTTCTTCATCATCGAAAACGCTATCGACTCACCCCCTGGGTTAACATCGCTAACATTTTTTTTGCATAAACCTTGCGAAAATTCGTTGCTCTTAAATAGTGAAATAAATTAATATACTGTTAAAACAACTGTTGAACAGATACGATACACGTTCAGGTGCATTTTACAAAAGATTATCCAAGATCTGTCGATGTTTAACGAAACATACCCCTCTGAATATCTCTGGAGGGTACAGAGAACGCAAACGCGTTTCTCCAGATTAAATACCCCGCTGTTTCCCTCAGAGCTACTCTTTCTCTTCTTCATTATCGCTAACAATCTTTTTGCGTAATCCTTGCTAGAGCTTTTCACTCGTAAACAGCGAAATAAACGAACACACTGTCTAACAGATACAACTTTCAAATGTATTCTACAAAAGATTATTCAAGATTCGTCAATTGTTATCGAAAACATACCCCTCTGAATGTCTCAGGAGGATACAGAGAACGCGAACATTTCGTACGTCCCAAAATCCTTGATCAAAGTTTGATAAATCGAATGCAAAGGGTGGGAAGAAAGCCATGTCGCGAGTTGAGGTGGGGTTTCAGGAAAATTCGCAGAGCTCCAGGGAGTTTTAGCCGGGAATAGGGGCGCAGGGGTGGGCGAGAATGTGGCCAGCGCGTGTATATAGTGGGTAGGTATATAGGATCTCGGATTTGATTTACATCTAGCCCCGTAATCGAGGAAAGATTAGACAGCGGCCAGCTGCCGGGTCAGCGCGTCGACGAGCCGCCTGCCGAGGGTATTTGTAACCGAGCCCTGTCGAAATGTTGACGCGTACACCGATGCCCGCTAATCACCCTGACACTTCGGCTTAAGCCTCCACCGACGAGACCCTCTGCCCTACCTACACCGCCACTTTTTTGCACAGTCATTCATAAGAGCCGTTGACTCTCGCCTCGATTCCTCTGTTAACCGATTCGCGTCAAACTTCCTCTACGATTGCTCGTCTGGACGCTTTGGGTCTGATGTTCGTCGATGACGATTTGAAAAAAAATCTCTTTAAAGAGTGACGCGTATTACTTGGAACTAAGTAAATCGAAGAAACATAGTAAGTTAAGGAGAGCTGTTGGTTTTCGCCTCGATTCCTCTGTTAACCGATTCGCGTCAGACTTCCTCTACGATTGTTCGTCTGGAGGCTTTGGGTATGGTGTGCGTCGATGACGATCCACTTTGAAAACAAATCTCTTTAAAGAGCGTCACGTGTTACTTGGAATAAGTTAAAGAGAGCCGTGGACTCTCGCCTCGATTCCTCTGTTAACCGATTCGCGCCAGACTTCTTCTGCGATTGCTCGTCTGGAGGCTTTGAGTTTGGCGTTCGTCGATGACGATCCACTTTGAAAAAAAATCTCTTTAAAGAGTGACACGTATTACTTGGAACTAAATAAATCGAAGAAACGTGGTAAGTTAAGGAGAGCTGTTGGTTTTCGCCTCGATTCCTCTGTTAACCGATTCGCGTCAGACTTCCTCTACGATTGCTCGTCTGGAGGCTTTGGGTTTGGTGTTTGTCGATGACGATCCACTATGAAAAAAAGTCTCTTTAAAGACCCTCACGTATTACTTAGAACTAAGTAAATCGAAGACACGTGGTAAGTAAAAGAGCACAGTAGACTCAGCAAGAAAATTAATCCCTCCCGCATGGTACCGGAAGTATAAGCGATTCAACCCTTATCTGACCCACATGGATTCCTTCGACGATTAAACGAAGCAAGGTTCCACAGAAGAAGAGAAATTCTGTGACTTGATCTGGGATTTTGTAGAATCGAAGGAAGAGCCGCTGGTTAATATTAATCCTCGTGTTCTTTCTCTACTTAAGATCGTGGGAAAGATGAGAAACGTACATGAAAAGCATACTCCAAGTAAAACGTCTACTCCAATTAGACTATCATCATGCTTGTAAAATACGAAATATCGTCGCTACTTTTTTCACCAAATTATTCTAATTCCACTTTTTGAAATACTCCAGACAAAACGTCTACTTCAATTACAATATTAGCACACTTGAAAATACGAAACATCATCGTTACTTCTTTCACGAAATTAAAACGACTACTCCAATTAGACTATTACCATGCTTGGGAAATACGAAGCATTGTCGCTACTTTTTTCACGAAATTAAAACGACTACTCCAATTAGACTATTACCACACTTGGAAAATACGAAAAATCGTCTCTACATTTTTCACGAAATTATTCTAATTCCACTTCTTTCCCTTTATACTTGAACAGCGATATCGAAACGTGACTGAGCGATCGCACTGTGCAAGAGGGGCGGAATTATGCTCTCGAGCGAAATTATCATAACATCGCGATGGTTAATATCACGGTATCCGTATGTCATTAGCGCCGAAATATTGCTCGAATTTTGCTGTGTCGATCTTTTTGTACGAAACAGTACAGAGTTTCTTGTAGTTCATAGAAACTGGCTACAGTCTCTATCTCGATACAGTTTTTCTTCAACCAAATATGTCGATATTGATATAAGCGAGCGATTTAATTGATAGAATTTCTATCGAATCGACGCGACGTTTGATATTATACATAATGCACAGTGAATTAGCTTCTGATTCGACAGTGACCGTTGGAAAGTGGTCCGCGAATGGCGCGCGACTTCGCGTTATTATCGAGCTCTGATGAAAGGAAAACGATAACCATAACAATACAATATTCGTCCAATAATTTAAATATAAGTAACGGCCAATTAACCGTTCAAGTTTCGAAACAGCGTTCGGTATTATTTCCGCTCGAACATTATATTCGTTTATTAATATTTGCTGTCAAATTAAAGACTATCCCATCAAGTATAAAAAATAGGGGTTGAAAACTATCAAACACGATAATAAAAGTTCTTGCTGGTAAAAGATTAGTAAGATCGTTTCGCAGGAAGGAAGAGAGAAAAGCAGTGGCAAACGGCTCGTTTCCGTTTCCCAAAAGCGATTCATCGCGCAGTCGAAGAGGGTTAAAGTGGTGAACGTCAAACGCGTATAATGGCACGCGACTTCGCGTTATTATCGAGCTCAGATGAAAGGAAAACGATAACCATAACAATACAAATTAAAATCTATCTCTTGAAATATAAAAAAAAGGGGTTGAAAACTAACGAACACAATAATAAAAGCTTTTTCTAGTAAAAGATTAGTAAGATCGTTTCGCCAAGTATGAAAAAAAAGGGGGTTGAAAACTATGGAACACGATAATAAAAATCGTTGCTGGTAAAAGATTAGTAAGATCGTTTCGCAGGAAGGAAGAGAGAAAAGTAGTGGCAAACGGCTCGTTTCCGTTTCCCAAAAGCGATTCATCGCGCAGTCGAAGAGGGTTAAAGTGGTGAACGTCAAACGCGTATAATGGCACGCGACTTCACGTTATTATCGAGCTCTGATGAAAGGAAAACGATAACCATAACAATACAAATTAAAATCTATCTCTTCAAGTATAAAAAAAAAGGGGTTGAAAACTAACGAACACAATGATAAAAGCTTTTTCTAGTAAAAGATTAGTAAGATCGTTTCGCCAAGTATGAAAAAAAAGGGGTTGAAAACTATGGAACACGATAATAAAAATTGTTGCTGGTAAAAGATTAGTAAGATCGTTTCGCAGGAAGGAAGAGAGAAAAGTAGTGGCAAACGGCTCGTTTCCGTTTCCCAAAAGCGATTCATCGCGCAGTCGAAGAGGGTTAAAGTGGCGAACGTCAAACGCGTATAATGGCGCGCGAGTAAAGGGGCGAGAGAGCTGAGGACGGGGAGGGCTCGACGACGGGGTGAACGATGCCTGGTATAAGTCAGAATGCGGACAACCGTGCGGTTTCGGGGGTGAGAAGTTTAAATGGCTCGTCCGTATGGTGCTCCTCCATCCCTCTACCTCTCCCTCTAACCCCATCTCGTCGCCCTGCTCGCTCCGTGGCTGTAACAACCCCGTACGATCTACTTTTCGGTTACGAACATCTAATTTTAACTCGTCGGATCAGAATTTCACCGTAACCGTCGTCTGTTACCATTTTATGCACGCCATTTCCTGTGGTACGTATATTTACTCGTTCGATCGACCAACTAGAGTTTCTCTTTAGTTTTCTCTAATTTATTTGCGTGCTAGTTTCACGTTCTACCATTTGACTAACTGAATCTGTATTTTTTTATTGTGTTGTAGAAGAGTTTGAAGAACTTGTGGATTCTTGGATCGCACTTGGCAACTGACCATTGGCACGTCGCATCGAAATTGACGATAGTCCTACACTGCAGTGCAACTTTCAGACGATACGATTGATAGCGATCAGGGACACGTGTCCATCGTCGAGATTAGTATTCTCTAATTTATTTACGCGCTAGTTTCACGTTCTACCATTATACAAACTAAATCTTTATCTTTCTATTCTGTAGTAGAAGAGTTTTAAGAATTCGTGAATCCTCGAATCGCATTTGGCAAGTGACCATTGGCACGTCTCATCAAAATCGACGCTGGTCTTACACAGGTCCACAGCAGCGTAACTTTTAAACGATACATCCCACCAGGAAGATCGTAGTAAATTCATCGTGGAAATTAGTATTTTCTAATTTATTCTCGCGCTAGTTTCATGTTCTACCATTCAACAAACTGAATTTTTATTTTTCTATTCTGTTGTAGAAGAATTGCAAGAATTTGTGGATCGTTGGATCGCATTTGACAACTGACCATTGGCACGTCGCATCAAAATCGACGCTGGTCCCACACAGATCCACAGCAGCGTAACTTTCAAACGATACGTCCCACCAGGAGGATCGGAAGGGGATTGATAGCGATTAAGGACACGTGTCCATCGTAGAAATTAATATTCTCTAATTTATTTATGCGCTGGCTTCACGTTCTGCCATTAAAAAAACTGAACCATTATTTTTCTACTGTGTTGTAGAAGAATTGCAAGAATTCGTGGATCGTTGGATCGCATTTGACAACTGACCATTGGCACGTCGCATCAAAATCGACGCTGGTCCCACACAGGTCCCCCGCAGCGTAACTTTTAGACGATACGTCCCACCAAAAAGATTGTAAGAAGATTGATAGCAATCAAGGAAACGTGTCCATCGTGGAAATTAATATTCTCTAATTTATTTATGCGCTAGCTTCACGTTCTACAATTCAAAAAACGGAACCTTCATTTTTCTATTGTGTTGTAGAAGAATTGTAAGAATTCGTGGATTGTTGGATCGTATTTGGCAAAGGTTTGTTGGATCGTATTTGGCACGTCGCATCAAAATCGACGCTGGTCCCACACAGATCGTCCGCAGCGTAACTTTTAAACGATACGTCCCACCAGGAGGATCGGAAGGGGATTGATAGCGATCAGGGACACGTGTCCATCGTGGAAAACTTTACGGTGTAATAAAGAGTCGGTTGTCGTCCCCCCTGGTTCCGGTGAACGGGGGGAATCCGGTCGAACTTTCGGTGACGAGGTTATACGTGGAAGACGAAACTGGGCGTCGCTCGTCCCGTTACACACTCCTGCCCCTAACGCGGTAGTGATTTAAGTGCCAGGCTAACGTAGTAACTTCCGACACGCGCACAGATGCGACAAATCGACAGAAGTTCCGCGGTACGCGACACTGACGTCCTCACTCCTCGATTCTCTCGTTAAGAAGCCGATGCCAGGCTCCTCTGACGTGTCTCTCGTCGAGCTCTATTGGAAATTTTAAACGGTACGAATAAAACGATGATTGATGGCAATAAGAACAAGAGTCGCGTATGAGATTTTCGTTTTTTAGAGAAACGATTTCGAGTTGCAAGAATGGAGTTGCACGATGCATATCTATGATACAACGTTTTTTTTTTTAAAGAATGGAAGACGATTGGAATTGATGAAAGTTTGGAGTGACGAGGATTATTTCGAAGGGTATAGATAAAACGATGATTGAAGGCAATAAGAACAAGAGTCGCGTATGAGATTTTCGTTTTTTTTTTTAGAAATGATTTCGAGTTGCAAGAATGGAGTTGCACGATGCATATCTGTGATACAACGTTTTTTTTTTTTAAGAATGGAAGACAAGTGGAATTGATGAAAGTTTGGAGTGACGAGAATTATTTCGGAGGGTATAGATAAAACGATGATTGAAGATAAGAAGAACAAGAGTCGCGTATGAGATTTTCGTTTTTTAGAGAAATGATTTCGAGTTGCAAGAATGGAGTTGCACGATGCATATCTGTGATTCACTGCCAGGCTCCTCTATCGGAGAATTTGGGACGTGGGACGTGTCTCTTGTCTACTTCTTTTGGGATTTTAAAGGGTACGAATAAAACGATGATTGATGGCAATAAGAACAAGAGTCGCGTATGAGATTTTCGTTTTTTCGAGAAACAATTTCGAGTTGCAAGAATGGAGTTGCACAATGTATATTTGTGATTCGCTGCCAGGCTCCTCTGACAGAGAATTCGGGACGTGGGACGTTTCTCTTGTCTACATCTTTTGGGATTTTAAAGGGTACGAATGAAAGGATGATGAGAGACAACTGAGTCGTTTTTGAGATTTTCGTTTTCCTTTAGAGAAATAATTTCGAATGGCAAGAATGGAGTTGCATGATGTATATCTGTGATTCAACGTTATTTTTTTAAGATAATGGAAGACGATTGGAATTGATGAAAGTTTAGAGTGACGAGGATTATTTCGATAGATATAGATAAAACGATGATAAGAGATAATTGAATTACGTAAGAGATTTTCGTTTTTTTTCAGAGAAATGATTTCGAGTTTCAAGAATGGAGTTGCACGATGTATTATAAATCTGTGATTCAACGTCGTCTTCTCAAAATAATGAAAGACGATCAGAATTGACGACAGTTTGGAGTGACAAGGATTATTTCAGTCCCATCCAATAATACTTTTAATTCTCTTTAGTTTAGACACGAATATACTGTTATAGCAAACGATCAAAAATTGATACAAGCGACGTGAAAAAGATAACTGAATCGGCTCTCGTATTCAGAAATTTCTAGTTTTAATTGTAATTAATATAACGTAACGTAAATGCTATTACGGATTTCAGATTCGAATTCAATTTGCCTGTGACACTGATTTATATATTTTAGTGTCAATTTTAACCGATTACCGCGAGTACCTGGACATCGAAAATTACAGACATTCGAATTATTCCAATCGGACGATACGTTCGTACAGGCAAATCGTAAAAGTATTGTACGTTTGTTAATCGAGGATGACCACAATTATTACGCTTGTTCGTGCATATTCGTCTCGCCATTTTTTGTCTACATCGCGTAGAATTTTCTACCCTCATCCTACCCTTAACTTATTCTCTGTAATATCTAAACCCTGTCCAAAGATTCATTTGCGTTTGCATACACTTCGTTCGCGTTTATCTATCAAACTTTAATACTTCACCATTTTTTCAGAATTTTTCTCACACGTTCTTGCCATTTTCTTCTACGTCAACTATCCTTTTTTCAATCCATCAGGTTACTTTAGCTTAATTTTGATCTCAGAATAAACACAGCACAGTTGAAAGGACTGTGATGGCCTTTAGAAGCTCACTAGAAGGACATCGACGCTTACAGCTTCCTAAAGTTCACATTTTCCTTTTTCATTTCAATATATACAACTTCTAACCCTAATATCTTCAAGCTTCATCATTTCCTCAGAATTTTTCTCACGCATTTTTGCCAATTTTCTCCGCGTCAACTATCCTTTTTTCAATCCATCAGGTTACTTTAGCTTAATTTTTATTTTGGAATAAACACAGCTCAGTCGAAAGGACTGCGGTGGCCTTTAAAAAGTCACTAGAAGGATATCGACGTTTACAGTTTCTCGAAAGTTCATATTTTCCTTCTCGTGTCTAAAGCAGAGCTTGCCTTACTGATGAGTCCACTGGCAGGCCCAAGACGAAACGTTCTTCTCTCTATTTTCCTTCTTCCTCTTCTCTTTCATTCGCAGCAAAATCAAAGCAATGCGCCTCAAGTTTCAACTATCATCAAAAAGATGTATCTCGATAAAGGATCGAGGAAATTGAAGAAATTCGCAACACGAGGCGACTCTAAACCTCGCTCGAATATTCTCAAGTCTCACTGGGTGATGTCGAAGAACCGAGCGATGACTACTTTCCTTCTTTCTCTCCTCTTTCATTCGAAGCAAAACAGAAGCAACGCGTTCTTGTTCAGGACTTTAGAACCTTTAATTGTTCTTGTAAATTAAGTTGAATCGCTGGCAATTAGTGTCAGTATAGAACACCCTCACCTCAACCCCTATAATTGTACATTTTATATCTCACTTCCTGATGATTTTGCGAGTTCGACGTCTATTACGAAAGCATCGATCAAATATCATCATTAACAAAAGCGATCAATCAAACAGTAAACGAGAGGATATTATAAATATGCGAATTTTGATCTATCATTGAATTTTAGAAACTAATCATCGAATTCGTTGATACGACTGATGATCGTTTAACACGATCGCATTAAGGACGATCCCGTTTCTACACATTCGTGGTAAAGTTTCAAGGGTCGAAGGGACAAATTAGGCAACGTGGCGGTCGAACGAAATTCCCTCGCGAAAATAGTGAACGACTGTCGGAAACCATTTGTAAACCCACGAACGCGAAGCGTCACTGGCGCCACGATACTTTAATATCCGCGAAATAGTTTGAACCGTGCTTCAAAGGATTAAACTCGCGTATTAATAAATCCGCGAAACGCTCGATGAAACCTAGCCATTATAATACCGCGTCACGGCTGCGTCACGGCTGCGTTGGAATTTTCGAAATTTTCCCCTCCCACCCCTCTGGCGGGTGAAATAAATTCCATGACAAACCTTCGTTGGTCAGAGCATTACCCAGCCGCTAACAGCTACTTAATTAAGATTAATTACCCTCTGCTCGAACAGAGCGGCGGATTTCACCTGTACAGTCGAACAAAAAACGAATGAAAAGGGGGGAGAAAAAAATAAACGCGGAGGGGGTGGGCGAAGGAAAACAGATAAAAATGGCGAAAACAAAGGTAGCGTGAAAAAGAAGAAAAAAAAAAAAAACACAGAGCACACGTGCGCGTACGCGTGTTGGTAGATTCGGAATGAAATTTCGCCGGATCCTCGTTTGAAGATCCTGCTAACGAACGTTTTCGTTTACAAGAGTCACCGGGATATAATGATCGATTGCAATTTCGTGCATTCGTATGCGACAAAGCCAGTGCGCCCGGTGGATTAAATAAATTCCATAATACTCTCCACTTCGATCCCCGGTGAATAATACGTGCTTCCGCGTATTTATTTACTAGGGGCACATGTGCGCGCCTACACAGGGACGCGAATTTATAAAGCCATCACGTGCCCCGCTCTGTCGATCATCGTGCGCCGCTTGCGCTCCCTATAAATGCCGCCACTCGTGTCTGCCAGAGTTCTTTCTCGTTTTTTACTTTTTTTTTTCAGATTTTTCTCCGAAATTATTGCAAAGACTCGAGTAATTCCTGTTTCTTCCAATCGACGTGTTCAGTTTTCACAGTACGCACAGTACGCAACGTGTTTGCGAGAGTTCTTTTCTAATTTTTTTCTTTTTCGTATTTTTCTTCCAAATAATTGCAGAGACTCGAGTATTTTCTATTTCTTCCAATGCCCCGCTCTGTCGATCATCGTGCGCCGCTTGCGCTCCCTATAAATGCCGCCACTCGTGTCTGCCAGAGTTCTTTCTCGTTTTTTACTTTTTTTTTTCAGATTTCTCTCCGAAATTATTGCAAAGACTCGAGTAATTCCTGTTTCTTCCAATCGACGTGTTCTGTTTTCACAGTACGCACAGTACGCAACGTGTCTGCGAGAGTTCTTTTCTAATTTTTTTCATTTTCGTATTTTTCTTCCAAATAATTGCAGGGACTCGAGTATTTTCTATTTCTTCCAATCTACGTATTCAGTCTTTGCAATACGCACAGTACGCGTCACACGCACCACGTATAGTTTATTTATTTTTAGTTTATTTATATTCGAACGTGTTTGTGAGAGTTCTTTTTCATTTTTTATTTTTTTTTTCATATTTTTCTCCGAAATAATTGCAGAGACTGTTTTAAGATATTGTTTCTTCCAATCGACGTGTTCAGTCTTCACAATACGCACAGTAAGCGTCACACGCATTACGAATAGTTTCTTTATATTCGAACGTGTTTGCGAAAGTGTTTTTTTAATTTTTTAATTTTTTTTTTCGTATTTTTCTCCCAAAGTATTGCAGAGACTCGAGTACTTCCTCTTTCTTTCAATCGACGTACATTCTTTACAGTACGCGTCACACGCACCACGAATAGTTTCTCTCTATATTCGAACGTGTTTGTGAGAGTTCTTTTCCATTTTTTACTTTTTTTTCGTATTTTTCTCCAAAATAATTGCAGAGACTTGAGTATTTTCTATTTCTTCCAATCGACGTTCACTCTTCACAGTACGCACAGTAAGCAACGTGTTTGCGAGAGTTCTTTCCTAATTTCTTTTTTTTTTCTCTCGTATTTCTCTCCGAAATAATTCCAAAGACTCGAGTATTTTCTATTTCTTCCAATCTACGTGTTCAGTCTTCACAATACGCACAGTACGCATCACACGCATAGTTTCTCTATATTCGAACGCACTTTACGCATGCAACGACCAATCGGATATGACACGATTCTCTATGCCAGGTATCGTTAACAGATTTATCGCTACGACATCTAATGCGTTCACGGTTTGTATTACAATTTTTGCCGGCCATAATTCACAGGAATACGTACAACTGACGATCTTGTTAACGGTTAATGAACAAATAATGTATCTCTGTCATCGTTAATTACAGACAGAAATTGACCACGGCTACTATGTATAATAACGTTATTGCGTAATTTAACTAGTGTTTAGAATACAGGTTTATTGCGTTGCTTTCGTTTGGCCCATTAATCGGAGCCAATATTTACTTCAGCCTGTAACTGTGCGCATATACGCGCGCGCTCTTAATTAATATTGAAACTTGCCGGAAAGAAAACGCGCGTTAAAGCTGGCCGCGTTTATCTTTACCGTGTCCGTAAATTGATACGTTTGCGAGTTAAACGTTTGACGGAACCAGCGAATTCGGTTGAAATTACACGAGCTGAAACGAATGGCAAAAGTCCCTGTATATTTCATCGTCCAGAGGGATACGTTCGAACGTGGACGCGTGGAATAAAAATTGATGCAGTTACTACGACGCCTCGTCGACGAGTGATGTCACGGACGCGACAAGGGGGTGGTTCGCGAGAAGACACGCGAAGAGAGGAAAAAAAAAGCCAGGCAAACGCAAGACGCAAATTTCCTGGTCGACGATTTACGCGCGTCGTAGAAAAATCGTACGACGAGAGCACCCTCGGTGACTCTGCTCGTTCTTCCACCACGTTTCATCCCCTTCCTGTCAGGCGACTGACAGTGCGCCGCTCTTCGTCTCTTTCTGCTCTCGAAAATTTCCCTTCTTTCGTAATTTTATTCATTTTTCTTGCCAACGATCCCACGGCCTTCTGTTTGCCTATGGAAATGCCACGCTGGAACGTCCGTTTCGCTCCTCCACGCCGCTTTTCAACCCTCGTGTACATTTCGCGCCAGCGCTACCACCCCCCCTTCTACATCGTCGCGAGCTGTCTGAATATTATTAGTAATTAACGAAAAGAACGGACACGCCGCGAGATTCTCGTGGCGAGCAGCCACGCAAAATGATTTTATTATCGAAAAGTTAACCGCGAGGCGATTGCCACCCCCTTCAACCCTTCGCTCTTCGAGAGCTGCTAATTTTCGTGGAACTTTTGCGGCTCGTTCGTGGCAAATTGCGAGTCTGCGTTTACAGTGTCTCTGGATGATATTCGAATAGAACAGAATTTTTCATTTTTAATAAATTTGACTGTGGATTATATTAGAAGATCGTACGTCGTTTTCAACGAAGAAGAAGAAGAAGATGGTATCGTTGATTGAGATATTAACATAGAGCGCGAATAGAAACGATACAATACTTTTGCAGCTCGTTTGTGATAAATTGCAAGTCTGCGTTTATAGTATTTCAAGATGATATTCGAATAGAATAAAATTTTTCATTTTTAATAAATTTGAGTGTCGATGGCATTAGAAGGTTATACGTTTTGAACGAAGAAGAAGAAGATGGTATCTTTGATCGAGATATTATCGTAGAACGCAAATCGAAACTTAACGAAATTTTTACAGTTCGCGTTTACAGTATCTCACGATGATATTCGAATAGAACAGAATTTTTCATTTTTAATAAATTTGACTGTGGAGAACATTAGAAGATCGTACGTCGTTCTCAACGAAGAAGAAGAAGAAAATGGTATCTATGATCGAGATATTATCATAGAGCGCGAATCGAAATGGTACGAAACTTTTGCAGCTCGTTCGTGATAAATTGCAAACTTGCGTTTACAGTATTTCACGATGATGTCCGAACAGAACAACATTTTTCACTTTTAACAAATTTGACTATCGTTAACATTAAAATATCATACATTTTCAACGAAGAAGAAGAAGAAGAAGAAGATGGTATTTATGATGGAGATATTATCATAAAACGCGAATCGAAATGGCACGAAACTTTTGCAGCTCGTTTGTGATAAATTGCAAGTCTGCGTTTACAGTAACTCATGATGATGAACAAGATTTTTCACTTTTAACAAAATTGGCTATCGTTAACATTAAAATATCATACGTTTTCAACGAAGAAGGAGAAAAAAAAGAAAATGGTATCTTCGATCGAGATATACAAGGACACAAAATTTTTGCAGCTCGTTTGTGCTAAATTACGAGTCTGCGTTTACTGTATTTCACGATGATATTCGAATGAACAAGATTTTTCACTTTTACTAAATTTGACTGTGGATAATATTAGAAGGTCGTACGTTTTCAACGAAGCAGAGGAAGAAGAAGACAGTATCTTCGACTGAGATATTATCGTTGATAAATTGCAAGTCTCTATTTACAATATCTCAGAATAATACCCAAACGAACAACATATTCCACTTTTAACAAATTTGCCTATCAATAACATAAAAAAACCATACATTTCCAACCCAAAAGAAGAAAAAGAAGAAGCTGGCACCTTCGATCAAGCCATCATCACAAAAACCGAACCAAAACGGCACGAAGCTAGTAGCAAAGTACCAGAAAGGACCCACTGAAACGCTATCCACCAGTTTCTCATCGCAACGATCGAGAACGAGGAGGGGTTGAAAAGAGTGACCCTCTGACGAGAGTGGCGCTCGAGAGAGCAGTGGAAAGCACGCGCGATAAACACAAGAGTGAGAGAGAGAGAGAGGAGAGGGTAGAAGAGACCAAGGCACAAGAGGATCCGCTGGTATGCCGCGGGATTATCGCCAAATGGTGGAAAAAGGGGAGGAAAAAGAAAATGTGGATTTTCCATTGTGGGTGTAAAATGAGCGACCAAGCCATCCGTGGCGTTCATAGCCGAACGATCACTCGTAGGTCAATCAGCGTTCGCGCATACGTATTTATACAACGGTTCAGAGAAGAGTAGGCAGAGAGGCTGCAGGTGTAGGAAGAGGAGGCGCGTGGGGGTGGCGTTGGTCGAGGGTGGTTCAGAGCGAGCGTGGTACGCGCGGACAGCCGCGCGAGGGGCAGGGGAGGTTGCTTTAAATCCGATAGCTCTGTGCAGAGGCGACCACTGGCATTTATTAATTAATAACAAATGTATTCCGGAATGAGTTCAACGTCAAATAAAATGATATTCCTGTCGAGTAATCCGACGGCGCTCTCTCTCTCTCTCCGCTCTCATCCCCCTCGCAGCGCCTCGCCATGGTGTACCGTCGAACGGAACAAGAACCACGGGTGCATAGTGAATTCCCGTTGAATTAACGGGTTGCTTGCGGAAGATAAAGGGAGTATTTTCGATAAGAGTAAAAGTGGATCTGAATTTCATAAGCTTAAAAATATCCGGGATCAAATAAATTTAGCGATCCTGGCTAGTAGAAAATATCCGAGACGAGCTCTCAAGCTCTGTCTGTTTGGTGCGGATTTAATCGCGGGTACTGAAATCGCGGTTCGAGTTATCTTATTGGTGGTTTACGCGTAGCGAGGATTGATCGATGGTTCGATATTATTTCTGAAACGATGTTTATATGTTAACATGTAAAAACATGTAATAACATATGTAAAAAGAAATACGAAGCTGTAGAATTTCCAAAATCGTTACTGAAACGGAGTATAACGCGGTTCGAGTTGAATAATTTGGCAGATATAGTAGATCGCACTTTTGTTAAAAAAAAAGAAAGATTGTGGGGGTAGAAAGAGAGACTTCAACCTTTCAAATAGAAGTATGAAGTCGTAGAATTTCCAAAATCGCTAGGAGGTAGAACTGAAATAGCATAGCGCGTGGATGTAAAGAGAGACTTTAACGTTTAAAAAAGAAGTATGAAGTCGTAGAATTTCCAAAATCGCTGCCAAAACGGAGGGTAACGCGTTTCGAATTGAATAATTTGGCAGATATGGTAGATCGCACTTTTGTTAAAAAAAAAGAAAGATTGTGGGGGTAGAAAGAGAGACTTCAACGTTTCAAATAGAAGTATGAAGTCGTAGAATTTCCAAAATCGCTAGGAGGTAGAACTGAAATAGCATAGCGCGTGGATGTAAAGAGAGACTTCAACGTTTCAAAAGGGAGTACGAAGTCGTAGAATTCTCAAAATCGCTGCCAAAACGGAAGGTAACACGTTTTAAAATGCTTCGATGAATCTGATAATTTGTCAGCTATGGTAGATTGCGCTATTGTTAAAAAAAAAAAGATTGCAAGGGGTAGAACAGAAATAGCATAGCGTGTGGATGTAAAGAGAGACTTCAACGTTTCAAAACGGAGTACGAAGTCGTAGAATTCTCAAAATCGCTGCCAAAACGGAAGGTAACACGTTTTAAAATGCTTCGATGAATCTGATAATTTGTCAGCTATGGTAGATTGCGCTATTGTTAAAAAAAAAGATTGCAAGGGGTAGAACAGAAATAGCATAGCGTGTGGATGTAAAGAGAGACTTCAACGTTTAAGAAAGAAGTATGAAGTCGTAGAATTTCCAAAATCACTGCCAAAACGGAGGGTAACGCGTTTCGAATTGGATAATTTGGTAGATATGGTAAATTGCACTTTCGTTAAAAAAAAAAAAGATTGCGGGGCTAGAGAAAAAATAGCATAGCGTGTGGATGTAAAGAGTGACTTCAAGAAGTCGTAGAATTTCCAAAATTGCGACCAAAGCGAAAGGTAACGCGGTTCCAAATGATCCCATGAATTTTATAATTTGTCAGACATAGTAGATCGCATTTTTATTAAAAAGAAAAAGATTGTGGGGGGTAGAACAGAAATGGTATAGCGTGTGGATCTAAAGACAGATTTAAACGTTTCAAAAAGAAGTACTAAGTCGTAGAATTTCAAAAATCGCTACCAAAACGAAGGAAAACGCAATTCGAAATGGTTCGATGAATCTAATAATTTGTCAGATACGGTAAATCGCACTTTTGTTAAAAAAAAAAAAAAAAAAAAAAAGATTGCAGGAGGTTACAACGGAAATAGCGTAGCGCTTGGATGTAAAGAGAGACATCCGCGACAGATCCGCAACTATTCCGGGACCAACGCTGTCAATTGAAATATCTGCTTGCGCGAGCTTTCCGCCTGGCTGTAATTCCAGCTGCCGGTGGATTATATTTCGTACGAAAGCTTTTACGAAAGTATCAACGGGCCTGGATGGGCAGAAGCGGGCAGCGAGCGTCACCTGCCCCGCGGGCGCAGTGCGAATTTCAAATGTCGAAAACCTGATATAACGACCGTTATCGCGAATAATAGCGAGATCGTTGACAGGGACCGGATAGTACCAAAGAGTACCTTCCGATACGGAGCCGAATCAAAGCGCACCATCGGAGCCGAGCGATCGTTGGGCCGCGTTAGACGACGTTCATTGTAATTGTCCTGACTGATGCTGTGCTTCCGTGGTACAACGAATTAAATCACGCGTACACGCGATTATGCTGTTTCTAACGTGCGTTGAAATCGATCGATGCGATCCTTTACGAGGACCTTTGAAAATCGTGAAATTTATATTTACTCAAATCCGTAGTTGACGACGTGGAATAGTTCTCGAAGAACGCACGTTGAAATCGACCAATGCGATTCTTCACGCAGAGCTTTGAAAATCGTGGAGACTCTATTTACTCCAATTCATAGCTGAGACTCTAACGCGCGTTGAAATCGACCAATGCGATTCTTCACGCGAACCTCTGAAAATCGTGGAAACTATATTCACTTTAAGTGGTAGCTGAGACTCTGACGTATGTTGACATCGACTAATGCGATTCTTCACGCAGACCTCTAAAAATCATGGAAACTATATTTACTCCAATTCGATGCTGGGTTTCTGACGTACGTTGAAATCAACCAATGCGACTCTTCACGCAGACCTATGAAAATGGTGGAAACTCTAGTTACTCCAATTTGTAGTTGACGATATGGAATAGTTCTTGAAGAACGCACGTTGAAGTCGATCGACGCGATTCTTCACGAAGACCTCTAAAAATCGTGGAGACTATATTTACTCCAAGTCATAGCTGGGACTCTAACGTATGTTGAAATTGATCGACGCGATTCCTTACGCAGACCTCTAAAAATTGTAGAAACTATATTTACTTCAATTCGTAGTTGACGATATGGAATAGTTCTTGAAGAACGCACGTTGAAATCGATCGACGCGATTCATCACGCAAACCTCTGAAAATCGTGGAAGCTATATTTACTCCAAGTCATAGCTGAGACTCTAACGTGCGTTGAAATCGACCAATGCGATTCTTCGCACAGACCTCTAAAAATCGTGGAAACTCTATTTACTTCAAATCATAGCTAGGACTCTAATTAATGTTAAAATCGACTAATGCGATTCTTTACGCAGACCTCTGAAAATCGTGGAAACTCTATTTATTCCAATTCATAGCTGAGACTCTAACGTGCGTTGAAATCGACCGATGCGACTCTTCATGCAGACCTCTAAAAATCGTAGAAACTATATTTGCTCCAATTCATAGTTGACGACATAGAATGGTTTTTGAAGACCTTACGTTTTGAAATGGATCGCCACGATTTTTCAAACACACCTCTGAAAATCGTAGAAACTCTATTTACTCTAATTCGTAGTTGGGATTCTAACGTGCGTTGAAATCGACCAATGCGATTCTTGACGCAGACCTCTAAAAATCGTAGAAACTCTATTTGCTCCAATTCATAGTTGACGACATAGAATGGTTTTTGACGACCTTACGTTTTGAAATCGATCGCCACGATTCTTCACGCACACCTCTGAAAATCGTAGAAACTCTATTTACTCTAATTCGTAGTTGGGATTCTAACGTGTGTTGAAATCGACCAATGCGATTCTTGACGCAGACCTCTAAAAATCGTAGAAACTATATTTACTTCAATTTGTAGTTGACGACATGGAATGGTTCTTAAAGAACACAGGTTTTTAAATCGATCGCCACGATTATTCACGCAGATCTCTGAAAATCGTGGAAACTATATTTACTCCAATTCGTAGTAAAACGCGACACGGGATGGTTCTTGAAGAACGCGGTTCAAGATGGAGAAGAGGCTCTTAAAAGAGCAGGGTAAAATGTTATAGCTGCGTAATAACGCTTCTTGACGTGTAATAATATTAGCGATAAAGAAAGGAAGGGTCGTAAAGAAAAAATATCTGGCGCTAAACGCGGATTATTACCGCAGCAACATTCCCAAACTGCCTTAATTGTTTACAACCATAAATGGTACCGATGCCCCAGTTAAATTAATCGCTCACCCTCTTCTTATTACAATTATTATTTCACAAATTTCAACTCAACGATAAACAAAATATTGTTCTTCTTCTCGACGTTGTATTACAAAAAATCATTAGATCCTGCTCAAATCTTGAATCTTTGATCTACTGCAAGATTACTAACGACCAATGATACTTGGATCCTCTGTTAGAGGGTTGGTAACGATCTTTAACGCATCTTACAGCCCTCTTCTTATTATAATTGTTATTTCACAAATTTCAACTGAACGACAAAACCAATTGCTCTTCTTCTCGACATTGTATTAAAAAAGATCATTAGATTCTGCTGAAATCTAGAATCTTTGATCTGCTGCAAGATTACTTACAACCAACGCTACTTGGATTCTCTGTTAGAAGAATAGTCTCAGTCTCTGACGCATCTTGCAGCCCTCTTCTTATTATAATTCTTATTTCACAAATTTCAACTCAACGATAAACCAATTGCTCTTCTTCTCGACATTGTATTGAAAAAGATCATTAGATTCTGCTGAAATCTTGAATCTTTGATCTACTGCAAGATTACTTATGTGCAACGATACTTGGTTCCTCTGTTAGAGGGATGGTATTGGTCTCTGACGCATCTTGCAGCCCTCTTCTTATTATAATTCTCATTTCACAAATTTCAACTGAACAATAAACACGATGTTCACACGACATTAAACACATTATTCTTCTTATCGACGTTGTATTAAAAAAAAAATCATTAGATTCTGCTGAAATCTAGAATCTTTGGTCTGCTGCAAGATTACTCGCAACCAACGCTACTTGGATTCTCTGTTAGAAGAATAGTCTCAGTCTCTGACACATTTTCCAACCTTTCACCACCGTTACGTACATTTTCGAGCAGGTTCACGAGCACCTATCAGATTTTCACGGGGAGCTAACTCTCTCAGCGGCTACGTCACCGCGTCACGACGCGAACAAGGGTAGAGCACGTGTTCGCAGGTGAATTTCATCTCTGGTCGCGGGCCAGCAACAGCCAGGGCCACGGCGCGTGTACACGCGCGTATGCACAGCTATACGGCTAGTCGCCATAAAAGCATCCATGGTCCCGGACCCTACCCTCAACCGCTTTCCAAATAAAAATAAAAATCAAAATATACCCGGTGTAATGTATGGATTACAAAAGGATCGATCCCGTACCGCCGGCCATCCTCGATATTTATGTTATTTTCTCCTGGGGAAACTGAAAACAAAATCCATCCGAGCATAAATCGCTCCTTCCTACCCCGCGCGCGATCATTTCCCGCGTCATCCGACTGTATGAAACTTTCCAAGCCTGCGTCTCTCTCTCTCTCTCTCTGCGCAACTATTTTATTTAACACTTTGACTGCCACACAGAGATCGCGTGTTCTGTTCAGGACGCCACAGTCTTTTTATCATTTAAAACATGCAATGGCAAAATAAAAGTAAATTTATGGTATAAGACAAATTTTTAATTGTGCATTAACCCTTAGAGCTTTATGGACGCATATATGCGTTTGGCGAAAGTCATTCGACTGTATGAAGCTTTCCAAGCCTGCTTCTCTCTCTCTCTGCGCAACTATTTTATTTAACACTTTGACTGCCACGCAGAAATCGCGTGTTCTGTTCAGGACGCCACAGTCTTTTTATCATTTAAAGCATGCAATGGCAAAATAAAGGTAAATTGATGATATAAGACAAATTTTTAATTATTCAGGACGCCATGAGAGTCCTTTTATCATTTAAAGCTTATAATGGCAAAATGAAAATAAATTGGTGACATAAGACAACTTTTTAATTGGTCATTAACCCTTAGAGCTTTATGGACGCATATATGCGTTTGGCGAAAGTCATCCGACTGTATGAAACTTTCCAAGCCTGCGTCTCTCTCTCTGCGCAACTATTTTATTTAACACTTTGACTGCCACGCAGAGATCGCGTGTTCTGTTCAGGACGCCAAGAGAGTCCTTTTATCATTTAAAGCTTATAATGGCAAAATGAAAATGAATTGGTGATATAAGACAAATTTTTAATTGTGCATTGATCCTTAGAGATTTATGGACGCATATATGCGTTTGGTGAAAGTCATTCGTGTAGCCTAAGGACGCATTTATGTTTTTCCTAAGTCATCGCCTTGGACTGAGGGCGCATATATGCGTTTGTCGATTTTTGCAATCAATATGTAAAAATAATAATAATAAATTCGTGTAAAATTAATATAGGGGCACTCGTTAGTAATTTGTCTTCCTTAGGTAGCGGTTGGGCAATATTGGTGTCATAAAAGTCCCATTTTACGTCCCATTCTCTAACCAATTAATTCCTGCTGTCAATATCAAATTAAGTTTTTTAGTTGATTGCAAAATTTAATGTTTTAAATTGTTAATGTTTAGTTTTAATTATTTAACCTTCTGCAAAAGAATCACTATAATTTATTACTGTTTGCGTCTTGAATAGTCACTTCAGTGTGGCAAAAAAGTATTCTGTCCCCTGCGATGATCAGAAATAGGTATTCAGAGCTCAAAAGGTTAAGGCACATTTTATTTCAAAGTGTCTTCTATATATCCGCCATATTCTAAATGCACTAACTGACAATTGTCATTCATTTTTCACAATTGTAAACAATTGAAGCGCTCCTTCGTTCCTTGGTCATGTATGACCAACATGGCAGTCAAAGTGTTCTTTGCAATGTTATTTATTATTTATATTCATATTTATTATTTAACTCGAGACGAATCTTTCATGAAAATGTTAGAAACGATAGAGATACCTTTGGTGTTTTATTAAAATGAAAATACTACATATTTAGATGGAGAAGTTAGAATATTTGTAACGTGTTTCAAAGGTGATCTCGATGCTGACAGTAGTATGAAACGAAAAGAGGCAGACGTGGTTAATTAAGGTACGTCGACTGGATGTGTTACTTTAATTTATCGAGGAGGATCGATCATTGATTACTTTCGATCGTGTGACACACTGAGTATATATTTATATGCGTATCAATGTAAATATTAAAAGTTACTTGAACTTAATGTAAAGAAGTGAGAATAGAGGCAGCACCAATTGCTTGGCAAACGTAAAACGTGAAGTAACTCCAGTTTGCACATATCGAGGGTAATCGAGTAGGCGATTGACACACTGAGTATATATTTATATACATATCGTTGCAATTATTAAAAGTTACTTAAACTGAAGAGGTGAGAATAAAGGCAGTACCAATTGCTTGGTGAACGTAAAACGCGAAGTAACTCGAGTTTGCACATATCGAGGGTAATCAAGCGAGCAATTAACACACTGTGTATATATTTATATACGTGTCAATGCAAATATTAAAAGTTACTTGAACTTAATGTAAAGAAGTGAGAATAGAGGCAGCACCAATTGCTTGGCGAACGTAAAACGCGAAGTAACTCGAGTCTGCGCGTATCGAGGGTAATCGAGCGAGCGATGGAAAACTTGGTCGACCTCGATCCTAAATTCGCGATTAGGCCTGCTAATTGCGCATCACCAGCAGATGCAACGCGTATCGCGCGCACCGGAGTACAAAGGGGCGACCGCACCGCAGCGTTCAGTCCGGCAGCAACCTAATCAATGCACATTTCGCCGGCGATTTCCGTAATTGTGGTGACGCGTTCGAATGTCCTGCGCCGCTCGTAGATGAATAAACAAGGGGACGGATGAATACTGAACGCGGCCGCGGCACCGCTTCCGTCTTCGCTTCTGGGCCATTACTTTTTACCGCGAAAATTCGCAGAAAAAATTCTGACAAGTATCGCTAAGAATATAAATACTGCTTGAAACCGTAACATTGAGCACTGTGGTTGCGTTTAAAAAGAATGAAGGGAATCATGTGTGTCTTATATATGTCGCTATCGTCGCAATCGAATATGCTTTGACAAGAAAATCGTAGAACAAATTTGAGAAACGTCTCGTGAATTAACAGCTGTCTTCGATTGCGGACTATCGCTTTTTACCGCGAAAATTCGTAGAAAAAATTCTGACAAGTATCGCTAAGAATATAAATACTGCTTGAAACCGTAACATTGAGCACTGTGGTTGCGTTTAAAAAGAATGTAGAGAATCATGTGTGTCTTATATATGTCGCTATCGTCGCAATCGAATATGCTTTGACAAGAAAATCGTAGAACAAATTTGAGAAACGTCTCGTGAATTAACAGCTGTCTTCGATTGCGGACTATCACTTTTTGCCACGAAAATTTATTGAAAAAATTCTGAAAAGTATCTTTACGAATATAGACGCTGGTTTAAACGTAACACTGGGCACTGTGATCGTGTTTAAAAAGAATGAAGGGAATCATGTGTATCTTATATATGTTGCTATCGTCACAATTGAATAAACTTTGACAAAAAAAATCACAAAACAAATTTGTTAAACCTCGCGTTAATTAAAAACAGTTTTCACCAAATATTTACCAGACAGACACCTAACAGAGAATAAGGGTAATTAAACAAACTGAATTCAATTGAAAATCTGAGCCACCAGACAACACATAGAAAAATCGAACCGATCAAAGCAATTCTTCAAAGAAGATGATAGAAACGAATTACAAGGATTTCGCTATAAAAACTGTGCTCGAAAGGGGTGAGGGGGCGAGCAGCAGAGTTGCAGGATATGGGCACGGTTGGTTGAGTACCAGAACATTTGAATAAACATGTATATCTTACATATATTGCTATCGTCACAATCGAATATACTTTTACAGTAAAACCACAAAACAAATTTGACAAACCTCGCATTAATTAAAAACAGTTTTCACCAAATATATACCAGACAGACACCTAACAGAGAATAAGGGTAATTAAAGAAACTGAATTCAATTCAAAATCTGAACCATCGAACAACACACGGAAAAATCAAATCGATCAGCGCAATTCTTCAAAGAAGACGAGAGAAACGAATTACAAGGATTTCGCTATAAAAACTGTGCTCGAAAGGGGTGAGGGGCCAGGAGTAAAATCGCCGGGTATGCGCACGGTTGGTTGAGTACCAGAACATTTGAATAAACATGTATATCTTACATATATTGGTATCGTAACAATCGAATAAACTTTGACAAAAAAATCACAGAACAAATTAAAAAAATCTCGCATTAATTAAAAACAGTTCTCACCAAATGTTTACCAGACAGGTGATTTACCAGACAAACACCTAATAGAGAATAAGGGTTGAATTCAATTCAAAATCTGAACCATCGAACAACACACGGAAAAATCAAATCGATCAGCGCAATTCTTCAAAGAAGATGAGAGAAACGAATTACAAGGATTTCGCTATAAAAACTGTGCTCGAAAGGGGTGAGGGGGCAGGAGTAGAATCGCGGGGTATGGGCACGGTTGGTTGAGTACCAGGGAATATCGGTGTCGGTGGTATTGTACGGTACCCGATATTAAAATGCCGATGATTGATGTGTGTACCGTGCTGAGCGGTACCGCGTTACGATACACACCAGAGAGCGATGGGGCAGGGGCAATGGGAGTCTCACCCCTGCACGCACCTTACTAAAATACGGGGGCCGTCATAACGGGGTGATATTGCATCTTCGTGCGGCCCACGGATTCCTTCCTTCTTTGTGATCCATCGAAGAGTGGCCAAAGTTTTCCTCGCTCGAACAGAAGAAGAAGAAAAAAGAAACGAGGAGAGAAAGAAGAGGGAATAAGGAAGGACGATCGGTATTTATATCTGCGTAAATCATCAGCCGCTATTGTGGCGCGACCGTCGCGGCATCATCCGTCGTTTCCACGAGGGGACCACGCTGGCCACTAAATCTTACGATTATACGATTCCAGGCCCCTCAGTCTCCCTCGATCGATCCTCCTGCTTTTTTTCATTCGTCGCATCGACACTCGTCCATGTTGCTCCTCGCGTTAAGACAGTCCTACTAGAGAGAAGAAGGATTTTCTAGTTTCCCTTTTTTCGAGGTTAGAAACTGCTCGAGAACGCGGCGGTATCGCGAAGATCGATAGAAGTGCGCTTCAGCGGACGTGATCGATAGAGAAAGTGAGAAAGTACGCGGTGTTGCGAGAGGCTGGCGACCGTACGAATGCTTGGACACTAAAATCGACATTCGAGGTAAACTGCCAGGGAGCATCGCGTTATCATCAGCTGTTACCTGGCCGGCCATTAGCGATAAATTGACAGGCAAACACGGAATTGATTTTAGCGCCGCAAAACTCGGTTTCTGCGGTGTCTCGCCACCCACACTTAACCGTTTGCGGGTGTTCGCGCGCGCGGAAAGGGCTCGAAAGCACGGCCGTAATAAATCGATGTAAACGCGGACCGACGACAGAAACGAGAACAGGAGACAAATCATCCCGCGGACTAAGCGATTCGACCGAGCAGTGGCACGGGAGCAGAAAAAAAAGGGAAGAAAGGGAAAAAAAAAAACATACCGCGCGATCGAGTGTTATCGAAACAGCGTTTGTCAATAAAACGGAAATATTGCGAGGCGAGCTAACGGTCCACCACGCGGGGGACGAACCACCACGCGCAGCCCCGTTGATACGTTACCGTTTGCTAATCGAGGCCAACGTATAAACCGATCCACATCCTATTTGTAAACACCCAAAACAAGATTTCTATTTTTTCTCCGCTCCTCCTCTCTTCATCCACGCGCGTTACTGGACGCATGAATTTTTTAATTGCCCCAACGTTCGACGAACGTACGCTTGCGAACGTACACGCCATGTTTATCAATACTCGTTGGCACCCAAGCCACGCTGCGATTTTTAATAACGTTTCTGTCGAAAAGAGAGAAAGAAACGACGTCTTCTGGTGGGCGAACAATGGTCACAGGGACGCGAGATATATTTTTCTGGGCAGGCTTATGAAAATCGCAGGTATGACAGATGTTACGTTTGTAAGGCTAATATGAAATAATAGGGGTTGAATATTATGCCCAGGCGAAATACAGTTCTCCCCTCTCTCCACTTGCAAGCGTCTTTCTTGGTCCAACGACAAGGAACGAGCGAGCATTCCCGCGTTAGCAGTCGTATTCCTAGTATTATCAGGTTGGAATGTCGCTGTAATAAATGGTGGAATCATCCCCCCACCAGCAGCGTGCTGCGAGACACAAACAATCCCCGACCGCGATTCACCCTTATATTGTTACTCGAACAAAGAGTCGCGCCATGGATGACTTGTGCTATGTGCTTTATGGTAGCCACCCCTTATCCACTATCCCCCGGTCCTCTTTCGAGTCGCCGCACGAAAATCACCATTATCTGAAAGTCCAGCCGAAAAATCCTGCCCTTACGTTTCGACAATATAATCTAAATATTTTTTCTCTCTCTTTTTGTCCTCTCCTTCGCGTTATTACTTACGAAAATAGACTAGTCTTAATTTCTAATCGAATCGAAAGAAATTTATTATTTTATGGAATATTTTCGAAGTTTGCTGCAAGAAAATCACCATTATCTGAAAGTCCAGCCGAAAAATCCTGCCCTTACGTTTCGACAATATAATCTAAATATTTTCTGTCTATCTATGTCCTCTCTTTTGCGTTATTACTATGAAAATAGACTCGTTCTAATTTTTAATCGAATTTAAGGAAATTTATTATTTTATGAAATATTTTCGAGGTTTGTTGCAAGAAAATTACCATTATCTGAAAGTCTAACCGAAAAATCCTACCCTTACGTTTCAATAGTATAATCTAAATATGTTCTCTCTCTCTCTCTCTCTCTCTCTCTCTCTCTCTCTCTCTCTCTCTCTCTCTCTCTCTCTCTCTCTGTTCTGTCTTTTGCGTTATTACTACGAAAATAGACTCGTCCTAATTTCTAATCGAATCTAAAGAAATTTATTATTTTATGAAATATTTTTAAGGCTTGCAAACTTTAATAAACGATATCGTTTCGGGACAGTATATTGTTTCTTAATGCAAAGTTTATTCATTTTTAGAATGATAAGGTAAGAATAAAAGTTCGACGCTATTTTAAGTTATATTATTATGTTCGAGATGATGCTATTGAAATTTAAACGATTCTAGGTCGAACACAAAAAAATGTAGATGCGCTAATTTAAGTTGCAAAACAATCGATCAGCAACAGCGATCGCACCATCGCGAGTAGACGATGTATAACAGTAAAACGAACGTCTGACCTATCGCTACATCCATCACTTATATCCACAACATACCAGCATAAGCATTCGCGAAAACCCTTCAACCCCAACCAAAAAAAAATTACCCCAGTTTCAACGATATTTGAACCCCCAAAATCAACCCCAAATCGCAATAGCCATTACAAAACGTCGTGACGTTCGATTAAAACAATATCGCCATGGCAAGGGTAAAAAAAAGAAGAAAAAGCAAAACGTAAGAGGGCAGCGGTAAGCTACTTATATCCACAACATACCAGCATAAGCATTCGCGAAAACCCTTCAACCCCAACCAAAAAAAAAAATTACCCCAGTTTCAACGATATCTGAACCCTCAAAATCAACCCCAAATCGCAATAGCCATTACAAAACGTCGTGACGTTCGATTAAAACAATATCGCCATGGCAAGGGTGAAAAAAAAAGAAAAAGCAAAACGTAAGAGGGCAGCGGTAAGCTGAAAGCAGAAATAAAGTCGTCCCGCGAAATTTATCCGCAGCACGGTCCCCCAGCGGCCGGTATCGCGATGTTTTCCGTCTTCTCTCCGCTTCATAACTTCCTTTCAGGTCGGTCGGTCATTTTTTGTATTAAACCACCGGTGCTATTTGCAGTCGACTACCGCGAGGAGGAGGAGGAGGACGTCCCCCTCGTAACCCCTCCGGAGACATAATGTAGCCTGTGGGGGCCACAGGCTACCCCCGGGGGTGACAAACGTTCCTTTTCCTCGCCGCGTCCGCGAGCGCGCTGCCGCGTTTTTGCGCCGCGTCGCGCCTCGTGGCGGGGTACGCGCGTACGTGCGCAGCCTGTGTACCGTGGCAATATGGAAGATCATATGTCATGCAGGAGCCAGCGTGGGAGGGGTTGGCGGGGGTTGGTTTCGCGGACAGGTCCCGTTCTCTCTTCGTTTGCACACAAAAGCGCGACGGTCGTCGCGCGCGCGACAGAGAACGAGCAGCAGCTGGATTGGTAAGAGAAAGAGGTGCTGAGAGAGGGGGAGAGGACGGAGAGCCCCTCTCGCTGGGTACACAGACGCGCGGTTGTAATCTGTGTGCGGTGGCGAGCGAGCGTTGCGCGGTTAGCACGCTCGACACTAACACGAGCGGAGATTGAATTCCAGCAAACGGCGATGTAACGTCGCCGGAAACGAATAAGCCAAATAAAATAAATACTAAGGGCTTGCGGGGCCGCGTGTACGCCGCGCGCACACGCGCGCCAACGTTTGTTTGCACGCGCGAGCTCGTGACTTTATGCGCGAGCTCGCGGAGTGATATACACGTTGCACAGCCCCTCTTCTACCCGCGACGCGAGCCTGTGCGTGTGAGTGCGTTACTGCCGAGCGTGCGGCTTATTAATCTGACGCTAAAGCGATAAAGCGGCTGCCCACGCGACAGATACGATAGTACTTCATACGAGCACGACGACACTCTCTCTCTCTCTCCTGCTCGATCTCTGCTGCGAATGCTACACCCTGCGCTAACGATTCCAGCTATTATCGCCGTTCTAAGACCAGATTCTCTGTCTAACTGTGATTGCGCGATGGATGTCGTCGTGTCTTCGAGATGGATGCAACCAGCGCGCCATCTCTTTATTTTCGAACGCTCTTCGAGATTTGATTGATATTTTCGCGTGAGTCGCGTGAATTTTAATTTGTATTATGTTATGAGTAGTGTTTTACTTTTTTTTCTTCTTCGTTTGCAAAAGAAGGGTTTACAAGATTCTGCCCACGCGACAGCTACGATAGTACTTCATACGAGCACGACGACACTCTCGTAGTGTTCTCTCTCTCTCCTGCTCGATCTCTGCTGCGAATGCTACACCCTGCGCTAGCGATTCCAGCTATTATCGCCGTTCTAAGACCAGATTCTCTGTTTAACTGTGATTACGCGATGGATGTCATCGTGTCTTCGAGATGGATGCAACTAGCGCGCCATCTCTTTATTTTAGAACGCTCTTCGAGCTTTGATTGATTCGATATTTCTGAGCGAGTCTCGTGAATTTTAATTTGTATTATGTTACGTTTAGTGTTTTATTTTTTTTTCTTTTCTTCGTTTGCAAAAGCGTTTATAAGAGTCTCTCTGTTTAGTTCTGATTGCGCACCGGATGTCATCCTGTCTTCGAGATGGATGCAACCAGTGCGCCATCTCTTTATTTTTTAACGCTCTTCGAGATTTGATTGATTCGATATTTCTGAGCGAGTCTCGTGAATTTTAATTTTTATTATGTTACGTGTAGAGTTTTACTTTTTTTTTCTCTTCTTCGTTTGTAAAAAAGGGTCAACAAGATTCGAACGAAATTATTTTAGAAGGTAGCGCGAAAGAGGGTTGTAAACGCTCTTCGAGCTTTGATTGATTCGATATTTTCGGGTGAGTCGCGTGAATTTTAATTTGTATTACGTTACGTGTAGTGTTTTACTTTTTTTTCTCTTCTTCGTTTGCAAAAAAAGGATCTGCAAGATTCGAAATAAATTATTAATTATATAATGTGGCGCTATAGAGGGTTGTAATTAGGAATTTAATGCATCGAGGAGAAGAGTAGGAAAAACATGGTTAAAATTTAGTGTATAGAGAGAAATACAGGTGGGCAAAAGCGAACGCAATCCGTAGTGTGCTCGTAAATATTAGCAGACGTACGACCTTTGAACGCGACGTTTTTTTTTTTTTTTTTCTCCCCGCCACGGGAGATTATCGATAACGAACGACGAGATCAGCTGGTGAAAATGTTGACGGCACGATAGCATTAAACAGATTCACGACTTACGAGGAACGCGACGCTTGTGAATCGCGTTCCAAGCGAGAGGGGAGGGTTATGGAAAAGAAATAGTATCGTAGAGACACTGGAATCGGCTAGAGCCACCATCGTCCTCGCGTTATCACGTGGCCCAACCACCTACGCGGATTTGCGTGCGCGTAAGTGTGTCGTTCACAAGAATTTGTTACCCCTCGAAAGTATTTAAATTAGGCTGCCCCTTACGTACACCAAACCATCCGGTTCTTCCAGTCGCGCGTAAAACTAAGTCACGTGTCTTCATCCCCTCCGCGAAGCGGAACTAACATTATCAAACGAGATTCGTCGACTCACAAATTATCAAGAAAATTCTGATTACATTTTTAGAACACGTCGCAAAAGTGTCAAGTAAAAAATAAAATGGAATAATCAAGTATTGGCAAAAACGCGTAGCCACGCGCGATCAAACAAGATTCGTCGAGTCACAAATTATCAAGAAAATTCTGATTACATTTTTAGAACACGTCGCAAAACTGTCCAGTAAAAAAAAAAATGGAATAATCAAGTATTGGTAAAAACGCGTAGCCACGCGCGAAAACTTCGAATACCCCATCGAGTGCAATACACGAACGATCTGTTGGCCGCTGGTTACACCATTGTAATAGAATGATTAATTCGATACGACCGACAACGAGTAGAAATATCATGGAACAGTATTGGCGAACGGCGTAACGGAAAGGCATAGAACGAATTGGCAGGAAGAACGAATTGGACGCGGGCAGTAGTTGGAGAGTGGACGCGACGGTGGGAAAACCGTGGCGGGGAAACTAAATCAGTGGGAATTCGCCGGGTAGCCGGTTACGGATCGTCGTCTATGCGCGTATACAGATTTAACCGTGCGCGCGCGTGCACGTTAACACACAAACCGAATATTCCACGTGTGGTTTCCGCGTTATCATTTGGAAAATCTCTAAACAGCTCTCGTCGTCCCTCGGAAAGCCAGCCCCTATCCGTCAGCGCTATCTGCTATGCGCCGCCTTGCGGTTGCCCCGTGCCGTTTCGATTGTTTTCCGTCTGTCCTGCCCCGCGTGGTGTCCCTTTCTTTTTCACCGCCGTTCGAGCCCCTCTCTGGGCGAGTTTAAAGAAAATCGGTGAAAATTTAAAGCGGTTTACACCCACCCATCGCGAGAGACGCGGGGGACAAGGGCGTACCGGCAGCATCCACGGTTGTAGCCAGGGAAATCGAGGAGAGGGATGGCCGACTGTTATCGGGGATGCTTATCGTGTGTTGAGGGGCTTACGTGGATTCTGCCTCGACAACCACCACTGCCACGACGCGCACACCGTCGCGATACTACCAAATATACTCTCACCCAATACCCGACAACTATGACCCCCTGATATCGCCGACTACGCGCCCATACCCCACCGCGCGCGACCCCTCAATACCGGTTACGGCCTGCTGACAAATAGTAACGTATCGTGATTATGCTATGTTTGCGCCGACATCCATCCGTGGTGAAAGATGACGCGTGTTTTACGTAAACGCGGTGTAACGTGGCCAAACACGGTACCTGGCGGTGCCGTTCCGTGGGGGTAGACCCCTACTACTGCTGCTGCCGCGTGGCATCGAATATCCATGAACGTTCCGTCTCGTTCGGATACACTTGATAAATACCGCTCGTTTCGAAGATGCGACGCGATCCCCATTCGCGTGTTAATCTACGCGTTCGATCGTGCGATTATTCTCGTGCTTTTTCTGATTCTTTAGGAGAGTAAGTGGTTAGAGAGAGAGAGCAGTGGAAAAGCAACGGATGGAAGTTGTTGGGCAGAATTTGTTTCCTCGTGGTTGTTAAGATAGCACGATCGACGCACTGGCGTTGAGAAAGAATGCGTGGATGCTTTAACTGGCTATCTACCGCCGGCAGCCACTAAAGAAGTTAATTGGCGTGGACGATGGACTAATTATCACCGATAGCCGCTGGGAAGGGTCGCGCACGGGATACCCCGTCGCCTATCTATCATCGACAGCCACTAAAAACGTTAAGGGGCTAAGTACTGTTGCGAGGATCACGCGTGAACCGTGTTCCGGTTTATATTGTACGTTCGTGCGAGAACTTACGTGCGTACACGTGGAGTAATTAATGGTACTCTGCGCGTGTTCCTTTCGTGCGCGTACTCTTGCGTCCATATCGTGAAAATCGAGGGTAAAGAATTTTTTTTAGTTCTCGTTAATAAATCGTAAACTCGAGAGTATTTAGCGCAGCCATTATTGTCCTCAGGGATCAAGGAACTGCGACAGTTTAGTCATCTTTTCGGATAGCACACGAAGGGATACATGATCCTAATTCCCAACGACGGCGTGTCATTTATTACGTGCGTACACGTGGAATAATTAATGGTACTCTGCGCGTGTTCCTTTCGTGCGTGTACTCTTGCGTCGATATCGTGAAAATCGAGGGTAAAGAATTTTTTTTATTTCTCGTTAATAAATCGTAAACTCGAGAGTATTTAGCGCAGCCATTATTGTCCTCAGGGATCAAGGAACTGCGACAGTTTGATCATCTTTTCGGATAGCACACGAAGGGATACGTGATCCTAATTCCCAACGACAGCGTGTCATTTACAGAAAAAGCGTCTTCGCCTTTTCGATCGATTACCAACACGCGACACAAGGGGGCGGCTCGTAATAGTATCGCGAGATCTCGTATCTCGATTCGTTTAGCCGAGGCGACGCGTCGACGACCTCGAATTAACTTAGTCACGTATTTATGGCAGCAGCCTCGATCTCGAGTAAATCTCGTCGTCGATTTATGGAAAACCCAACAAGTCCACGAATAATTTAATAAGAATCCACTTGGAGCTCAGGACTAAAGGTGGGCATGGAAGGTCCCGTGCGAGCATTCCAGTTGTGTCTCTGCGATCTTAACGAACTCGTGACCCAGTCCAATATAAACGGTTCTCCAAGAATATGAAATCAGTAATATCGACGCATAAATTTTGAAACTCGCAGAAAGAAGCAAAAAAGGGTTGGAGGAATGGAACGAGGATTCGAGAGCGACTAATCAGTTTTGAAACTCGCAGAAAGAAGAAAAAAAGGGTAGGAGAAGCGAAACGTGGATTCGAGAGCGACTAATCAGTTTTGAAACTCGCAGAAAGAAGCAAAAAAGGGTTGGAGAAGCGGAACAAGGATTCGAGAGCGACTAATCAGTTACGTGGAGCATCGAGGCGGAGGTTATATTCGGCTGGCTATTTTTCTGGACAAGATAAGTAGGTCAGTGGCTGCACAATGCGGGTCGAGGAGCAACAAAAACGCATTGTCGTGCGGTTTTAACTGGCGGATGCGTGTGGTCGGGAGCCAGTGCGTGGCCCCGCGTTTTATTCGCCAAGCGGACACGCACACGCGCCCCCTCCCCCCTGGCACGGTGCATGATAACGAGTTGCAAAAAAAAAAGAGAGAGAGAGAGAGGAGAAAAAGGAAAAAGTGCGGCGTTCCGAAAAAATGCAGGTTATACAGGAAATGGATATTGAAAAGCGCGTATTTGCTGAAAGAGGAAAGTAGACCGGATATTGAAATATGTTTTCGCGAGACTCCTGTTTTCGATCGCCGCGCTCGGGTCTTGAACAAAGCAAACAAATCAGCGGGCAGCGCAAAACATTTCCACCGTTTCCGATTGTATGTAACGACGGCCTCCCTTTCGTTAGAGCCTGAAGAGGGCAGATTAAGTTTGCCGTTATGCACGGTCTCCCCCCTCCATCACCCGCCATCGACGTTCTCTGATAAACGAAGGGACAGAGCGCGCCTCTGTGTTCCCAATTTTTGGTTTAATATTTGTTTAAATATTTGCCTTTACATTGTACTCGGACATTCGACGGGGGGGGGGCTTGTAAATTTATCGGCTACGAAAAATCCTGTTTCCTCCGGGACGGATCCGACTGTTACGCGTAACCGTAACACGGGCACAGGAAATAGCTGTTATTTCGTATGCACGCGGAAATACCATTTAACGAGGGAATTCGTCTTTGCGATCGGAAATAAATCTCTCTGTTAAATCCTCCTACAATTTTTTATCGCGCGATGCCAAACGAAATCCCCATCGAGTAACGAAATTTTGGGATTTTTATGAAACGACGAATCGTGCATATCAAGGATAACCGTGCGTGTTAAAGGAATATGTGTGCATAAAAAAAAGTTGAGGAATATATAGTTGTGACACGTGATTGAGTTTTTCAGATCGAGATGTGGATCGTGTTTTGTGCGTGAACGATAGCAACGTTTCGTCAGGGTACTTTGGGGGTGCAGGATCCTTGGCAGGAAGCAGTCGAAGAAGAGGCGCGAGGCTGTTCGACGTTTTAATAAAGAATATTGCAGAACGTCCCGGCGCACTCACTTAGTCACACCGAACGATTACGATAAATTAACAGGTCTCGCCTTATTCCTCGACGTCCGCGAAGAAAATGCCCTCGCAGTCGCTACAGCATCGCTGCTTCACCCTCCGTACTTTCTCGATTTTAATTAACCGTTTAATTAGTCTCGCCTCAAGTTCGTTGTTTGATCCGGTCGCGATTTTGAATTATTCACGATTAAAATCGTTCATTCATTATTTTGTTCTCCGTTACTCTAAAGTGTGCTATGTAATAATTTTATTTCATTCGTTGCCTTCAATATTCACTTTTTGTCATTGCGACTCTTACACGAACGGTTACCAAAGAATTGAAAAAGGAGCGATTCGAAGAGCAGTCGAAGTTAAAAGAAAAAACGAATACTGTAATTAAAGTTAAAATCATTTATTCATTTTGTTCTCCATTGCTCTGAAGTGTGCTATGTAATAATTTTATTTCATTGGTTACCTCCAATATTCGCTTTTTGTCATCGCGACTCTTACGCGAACGGTTACCAAAGAATGGTACCAATTCTAAGAGCAGTCGAAGTTAAAAAAAAAAAGGAATAATGTATTCAAAGTTAAAATCATTTATTCATTATTTTGTTTTCCGTTGCTCTAAAGTGTGCTATGTAATAATTTTATTTCATTCGTTGACTTCAATATTCACTTTTTGTCATTGCGACTCTTACACGAACGGTTACCAAGGAATGGAAAAAGGAGCGATTCGAAGAGCAGTCGAAGTTAAAAGGAAAAACGAATAATGTAATTTAAAGTTAAAATCGTTTATCCATTATTTTGTTTTCTGTTGCTCTAAAGTGTACTATGTAATAATTTTATTATTTCATTCGTTGCCTCGAATATTCGCTTTTTGTTAACGCGATTCTAACGCGAACAGTTACCAAAGAATGGAAGAAGCAGCGATTCTAAAAGCAGTCGAAGTTAAAAGAAAAAACGAATAACGTAATTAAAGTTAGAATCATTCTCTGTTGCACTAAAGTGTGCTATGTAATAATTTTATTTCATTGGTTGCCTCCAATATTCGCTTTTCGTTATCGCGACTCTAACGCGAACGGTTACCAAAGAATGGTACCAATTCTAAGAGCAGTCGAAGTTAAAAAAAAAAAAACGAATAATGTACGTAAAAAAAAGAAAAAAAAACTGAGGAACGGTAAATAAAATTCTATAAATTCGGGGGATTGATGGAGTGAAAAATGAAAAATACGCGGACAACGTTGCGAAGGGCACTTCGAGCCGGCCAGGGTCGTTTACAAAAACCTGCCTGTAACGCGGACGATTAAAAACGCGTTGCATAGCAAAACTCCGCGGTTCATTTTAATGCGGGCGAGATGCAGCAGAGCAAAAACTGCAGCTAAAATATGCCGGGACGATGCATAATGCATTCTGCGATAAAATATGAATTTATGCGCGTGCTGAGTTGCACTGTTCCGATTCGATCGACGATTACAAAGCCCCCGCGCCGACCTCTGTAACGCGTGTAATTTTCACGGAATAATTCCGATTAAATTTTGAACCGCTCAGAATACACGGGGCCCGCCTGCACAAATATCATCGCCGTAATCCATCGACGAATACAAAACGCCCGCTTTTCTTCATCGTTCCTCTCTCTATTCGCAAAAATTCCCCATGCACGCGTCCCTGCGTCATTTCTTTCGTCGAGCGCCCTCTTGCTGCAACCGTTTTCCTCGCGCGTCGCGCGATGCACGACGGGACGGAAACGTAGAAGAAGCAACGATCGATCTAACCACTCGATCTAACCTCGATCGTACAGACAACCATAATCCAGAGTCTGAGAGCGACGAAAGGAATTCGGGAAGCCGCAACTTACAATTGCAAATGTTGGTAATAAAAAAGTCCTCTACCACCTCATTACGCGATGTATTTTAGTCATAATAACCGACTGGTAGCTAAAAATAATCCCGCAGCTCGTCGTATCCGCGGACACCTGAGGAAACCTAAATAATCAGAGCTGTCATCCCTTTATGCGCCATTCGGTTATGCCTGACGCGGCACAGAGGGCGTTAAACAGAGACGAGACGGAAGAGGAGCGTCTAAACGCCTAATAAACGGAGATAGGTGGATCATTAAAAGTGTAGCGTGAGAACGGAACGAGATTTGATGAGGAGCCGCGAGACGAGAGCCGCGCGATTACGGTGCACTGCGCTGTACTAGGAAAAGCAATAACCCCAGCCGCCAAAACTGGCCGCAAAGGTATTAAAAAGCGACGCGGTCGCCGTTAAAATTTATATATTCCTCGACTCGAACCGTCGAGCTGTGCTAACCGCGTAAGAACATTCGAAAAAATGCTATGGCCCGTACCAAGCCGGAAGAAGGGCTGCGAACCGACTTAATCGGCGATCTTCTCGCGCGTCGACGAAATCTGCTCGCCTATATAACGCTAAGACCCTTCGTTACATCGTAATTCGACGCATTTCACCTTGAACGCGTTATATTAGGTTGGGGAATAAGTTCATAGCGTTTTTACATTTCTTTTATTTTACAACGATTCGTTTGATGTTTGGCAAAGGGTAAGTATTCATTCGATAGAACTCTTTCTGCTCTACAAAACTATGTTAATTGTATTTTTTATTAGTTTTGAGGCTTAGAAATGGAATATCCAGGAGACAAAAATCAACATTTTCGACACCTGCTCTTCTTTGGACGGAGAAGGTGTCATAGACGAGTCTACAGCACGGAAATGATTTGCAAAGTTCAAAAATGGCGACTTTGACGTCGATGACACGCCCCGCAGCCTTCTGAATTCGATGAAGAACGTCTGAAATCACTTTTGAAGGAGAACGAAAGCCAAACCAGTCGTGAAATGAACTGCGATCATAAAACGATTCTCAATCACCTTCGTTCAATGGGATTTACCAAAAAATTAGGAGTCTGGGTGCCTCGCGAGCTCGTGTAAACAAAAATCGTTGGTAAAAACGCTACAAACTTATTCTCCAACTTAATAACAACCCTACATCAAAACCTCCAACGTTCGTTTCTCTTGCAACTCGTTCGAGTCACAGAGAATTCGTTTTATGGCGGGAAACTTAAATTCTCTGTTACCATTGGATTTGTTTAGGGACAGAGGTGACGGGATAGATCAAAGTGTCACGCAATCCGACGTGTAAAAAGTCTGAAAACTGGCGATTCTGTTTTGCGTGCAAATAAAACACGCACGGACGCAATAAATCGCTGACTCTTGTAGAATAAATACTAATTAATCCGCGATCGAGTGTCGTAGTAAAGTGGGGAACGACGGCGGGCCGTTCGATATAATACATAATATATCGCGTGAAGCGAAAAAATTGGATGAAAAATAATTACGCGGGCTGGACATTGAGCACACACGCCCCCTAACAGTTATTAAGATTGATTTCAATTATCATTCATGGTGTTACGCGAATTCGTACGGGGATGGATAAAAAAAAAAAATTCCGTTAAAAATAAAGGAGGGAGAAATAAAAAAATGGCAACGGTTTACAAAAACGCGGCAATAAAACGAACACGGCTGTTTAAAGTGAAACATGATTCGTAGGAATATTTATTTAAAACCATAACGGTTTAAAGCGTATCGGGGCAGAGTCGAAACGAATTGCGCCATCGATATTAGCTGTATAATTGAATGGTGATTGGTAACACTTTTGCCGTGTCGTTGAAAAATGTTCGTCAATAGAATTTCATAATTAAACGATTGTTCATCGATGCCTGGTCGCGATACTCCGCGAAGTGAAGTGCCTGCCGCGTTGGCAATAGAAAAAGGACGAATAGTCATCGACGCTTAGCGCTGTTCATTTTATTTGTATCCGCGTTATTCGAAATTCTCGCTAGGACGCGCACCACCGGCTTTAATGGACAAAAATTACACGTAACCGCGAATGTTTACATATTCGCGGGAAATTTATATACGCGGAAAAAAATTACAGAACGCGTGTAACGCGCGGGAATATACAGAATGTCTGAGCAGCGTACAAATTACGATATTCACCGGGCGAAACAAATTTCTATTTAGATTCCATTCCTTCGTCTGAATTTATAAAAATATGAATTCGCATAAATATCGTTGGTCTAGTCAAATGTGTCGTCGCAGCGGAAAATATTATAACGATGATATAGTGATGCGTTAAATTGTAACATTCGAACGAAGCACCACCCTTAAAGTTTCGTTATTTCGTTTCATCGAAGCATTAATCGTTCGTCAAAGTCTTTATACAACGCTAAACATCGTTATTTAATCGAATACTATTTTCAGGTCTCATCACTCTATCCCGTTTCCAAGCTCCTTGTTCCTGGCATTCGAGGTCGTAAGTAAAGGAACACCCTATCTACACCAGGCCACGGAATATTTAATTAGTTTTTCCAGCCGACAGTTGCCGTCCATAAATGTTAATTGCAGATGAAGTGGTAATAAGAAGCCCTCTAGCCGTCGTCGAGCTACCCTTCTTCTTGGCCCCTTAATTCTTACACCGCTTAACGAGTGCCCGCAACCATTACCCAGCCGGAACCCGCTATAAAGACATTTTTCTCTCGTTTCTGACGAAAGCCGACATCTTAGCCGCGCGTAAGCGCTACAATAAAAATCAATGCTCGCCTCTGGTCATCGTCTCTCCATTATTTAGCATTCGTTCACTTCAGTGATTTTTAGCCATCAACAGAAATGAATTTGTTAGAAATTTTGATCCTCAGCTGAAGACAATATTTGGACAATTGTAGATAGTTGCATTTCAAAATAGCTGATTCGTTCGCTCGAGCAATTTTCAACTATCAACAGAAATGAATTTGTTAGAAATTTTGATCTTCGGATGAAGATAATATTTGGGTAATTGTAGATAGTTGCATTTCAAAATAGCTGATTTGTTCGCTCGAGCAATTTTCAACTATCAACAGAAATGAATTTGTTAGAAATTTTGTCCCTCAGCTGAAGATAATATTTGGGTAATTGTAGATAACCGTATTTTAAAATAGCTGACTCATGACATATTTAATTAATCATTAATAACTGAAGGTGGCATTTTTTATATGTTTAGAGGGTCCTTTCGCAACCCATCAGTTCGAAATTCTAAAACAAGACGAAGAAGAAAAAAACAAGATCTGCGTGTGTGATAAAACTTGGAACAGTACATTGCAATGGAAGCTTAAAACGTGAGATACCTAACGTATGCAATATCACGAATTGGCAACGAAACGGTGACAAAACTTGAACCAGTGTATTGCAATCGAAAAGGAAGTTTAAAGCGTGAAATAGCTAACGTATGTAAAATCACGAATTGTCAACGAAACGGTCACAAAACTTGAACCAGTGCATTGCAATTGAAAAGGAAGTTTAAAGCGTGAGGTATCTAACGTATGTAATATCACGAATTGGCAACGAAACGGTCACAACACTTGAACCAGTGCATTGCAATCGAAAAGGAAGTTTAAAGCGTGAAATAGCTAACGTACGTAATATCACGAATTGGCAACGGAACGGTCACGAAACTAGAACCAATGCATTGCAATCGAAAAGGAAGTTTAAAGCGTGAGACAGATAACGGATTATTCGTGATATCACGAATTGGCAGCGGAACGGTGTTCGTTAAATGCGTAATTGCATTAAACAAAGAAGAGGAGCTAGAAGGAGGCAGAAATTTCTGCCTTGTATTGTCAACGCTTTTAGTTTGCCCGGGCGAGCTCGAAATTGTGGAAAAATCGTTTGAACCTCCCCGACGGGCACGGACGAGGACCGAGAAAAAAAATCAGTGACGATCTTCGTCGGCTGGTGGTGGTGTCGAGGGTGTGGGGGATATGGCCAGAGGGGTCCTCTCGTAGTAGCAAAGGCAGAAAGAACGGAATTTAATTAAGTAGAATTACTGTCGCGCGAAGAGGCGAGAAGCAAACGGGACGCGGAGAGGACCACGGAGGGGGATGAGAGGATTTTGGGCGAAAAGCTGGCGATGCAAGACGTTACATGGCTACGCGGGCCAGAACGAAGAGAGAGAGGGACCAGTATAATGATCACATCCACCCTCTGGTAAAAACGTAGTAATAGAAAGTAAACGAATTCAAGCGGAGCGGAAGCTTCTTTTTTTCTGCTTTAATCCTGCGCCTCTGGACGTGGTCAAAAGTGTTCGAAGAGCGGCGATAACTTACACTCGAGGCGAGAGAAATGCAATGATGACACTGATTCGAATGTTCGCAGGAAATGTACGTATTTATATCAGAAACCCCCTCAAGGTGTGTCTACTATGGTGTATACACATGTGCAGGTAGAAACGAGAGAGGAGACTAAATAGGATCGCTGGAATTACCCTCTCCGTCTCAACTAGAGTGTAACCGGGGACATCCGCGCGTTCATCCCCGAGGATCCATGCAATCACGCGGAACGACCATTTACGGCTCGCGTTTATGAAAAATAATATCACCGTTCCGGTAAGATCCTCAGCGTCGTTTCGCTGGCACCGCGATCGAGGAGTGTAGAACAGCCAAGGACCCGAGTTACTCTTCCCAACCTCGAAATTTCGCCTCTCCTAGTTCGCTCGTGTATGCATCTCTGCGCGTCACAATCGAATGCATAATTTAGAAGCTCTCTCTCTCTCTTTCTTTTGGAAAGTTTCTCTATGGTGGAGACTGTACGTTTCTAGCAGAAAATCGAATTTTTCTAGCCTCTGTATCAAGCACAAGAAGATATCAAAAAGATTATTTTAGTTGAAAACGAAACGTTGGATTTTTGGGCTACTTTGTTACAAGTTTTGTACAAATGTTTGTATGTATATCGTAGTTTCGATTAGAGAGAGAAATTAGTGGAATTTTCTTGCTGTTCGCAGGTGCTCGTAGTCTAATGTGTGTACACATACTGTACGTTAACCAGCATTAACCAGCCTGGACTTTGGGTGACGAAAACGTAAGAAGATTATTTTAGTTGAAAACGAAACGTTGGATTTTTGGGCTACTTTGTTACAAGTTTTGTACAAATGTTTGTATGTATATTGTAGTTTCGATTAGAGAGAGAAATTAGTGGAATTTTCTTGCTGTTCGCAGGTGCTCGTAGTCTAATGTGTGTACACATACTGTACGTTAACCAGCATTAACTAACTTGGACTTTGGGTGACGAAAACGCAAGAAGATATCAAAAAGATTATTTTAGTTGAAAACGAAACGTTGGATTTTTGAGCCACTTTGTTACAAGTCTTGTGCAGATACCTTGTATGTATATTATAGTTTGGATCAGAGAGAGAAATTAGTGGAATTTTCTTGCTGTTCGCAGGTGCTTGAGGTCTAATGCGTGTACACATACTGTACGTTAACCAGCATTAACCAACCTGACTTCGGGTGACGAAAACGCAAGCTCGTTCGCGATTGGTCCGGTTAGATTTGTAGACACGAAGATGAGCATAGCTCGTAGGCTTAGACTGTGCAAACGCGCAAGTCGATCTTGTAGCTGGATTTCGAGGATCGATGGCTGCTGGCCCTAAGCGTGGGTAATTGTGGAAATGAACACTGTAATCGATATTCTAATTCCGACTTGTCGACGAGACGACTCTGATTCTAGACGAAACCTTCGATCGTTCGCACGTGGAACGAAATCTCGTGTTAAATCGAATTTGCAGCAAGATAGAGCAATATCGCGGACATTGATGCTAAATTTTTGGTCGATCTTGCAACACCTTGCCGCCAATTTACCCTACCGATCAAACATTGTTAATCCCACTATACATCAACACTCTGAAACGTTAGAATTTGACGACGCAACGGATCAACGTGATTTGTTGATTCAAGGATGCGCAACGAATGCATCGCTGTCATACAGCGATCAAATTGCCTCAATATCTGCTCGAATGCCCCTAACGCGCGTTAGTAAACAACTTTCGCATTCCCAACAAACCAAACTATGGTTAATCACAAGTTCTGTTAGAAACACGATATGTACATTTAGTTAGTCTCAGATAGAACGCTGCCTCAAACATACTCCAGGACCACTGTAAAGTAGTTAAGAAGAAAAAAGGCACCCGATGATCCAACAGCGTGTGCTGAAAAAGAAACAAACAAGCAACACGCGCAGTGTACGCAACGACGAAACAAATTTGCGAGACGGCAATTAAACCTGTTTCGAGCACGAACAGTGGTGAATGGGCACGAGTGCTCGCGAGAAGAGTTGCACAGTGGAAGAGACCAGTTCTATCTGAGACCTAGATGTGAGTAGCGGTAATGAAGATGGCTGGTGGGCCTACCTTGGTCGAATACAAGGCAGCGGGTGGTCTTGGCAGCGAGTCCCGGGGGCAGAGCGAACCTGTAGGCCGGGCCCAGCGACAGCCCTAACCCCAGCCCAAGCGCCTCCGCGCCGCATCGGCCCCCGAACACAGGCCCCACTAGAATCACCCACATAACAACGGTCATCAGTCATCGTCATCATCTTCAATCACATATTACAGATTACATTAGACATTTACATATACAGAGACTACATGCAAACTGTTTTTTTTTTTTGTTTTTTTCATTAGCACGCTACTGTACGCTGAGGAGCGTACAAGAAGAGGACCGTGTCAGAGGACAGTTTCGAGAGATTCCATATGAAATATGGCGGCCTTCAGACTTTAGGCAGTAGAGGGACAGCACTGTCTACAGTTTCCTGAAAGTACCCATCCTTTCGAATATATAGAAGTTCTGACCTGTCTCTAATATCCCTTCGAGAGATTCCATATGAAATATGGCGGCCTTCAGACTTTAGTCAGTAGAGGGACAGCACTGTCTACAGTTTCCTGAAAGTACCCATCCTTTCGAATATATAGAAGTTCTGACCTGTCTCTAATATCCCTTCGAGAGATTCCATATCAAATGTGGTGGCATTTTACTCTCGTCATTAGAGGGACAGCACTGTCTACAGTCTCCTGAAAGTACCCCATCCTTTTCAATATATAGAAGTTCTGAACTGTCTCTAATATCTCAGCGTCTAAGGCAGGGCCTGATGAGTCCACTAACAGGCCCAGGACGAAACGTTCTTCCCCTATATTTTCTTTCTTTCTTTTCTCTTCTATTCTACAGCAAGCTCTGCCGCTTCAGAAGTGTATTTTCGATGATAGGCAATGAATTGCTTAGTATCGAACGAATTTTTAGGATAATTGTTGTAATGAGAGACTAGAGACAATCGTGAGCCTTATTTTTTTTTTATCCGTGAGGATTAAGGTCGAGTGATTTCGACTCGGTTGAATGGGACCAGCGCGTCGACTTTGACGTAACAGTGAAACGATTATTGATATATTACCAGATGTAATATAGATATTAAATACGTTCTCAGTAACAATTCGCGAAGGACTATATTGGTTCTTTGCATCGAGTCAGCACGTGCCAGGCGGTTGATTACGAAAGACCCTCTCTGTGATCCGAGGCAACCCTACAATTGGAATTCATATACGTCGAATTAAAGCCACGATTAATGCTTGCGAGTTTTCGTTTGTTAATAACGCGTGCAATTTTGCTCTTCTTTGACAGTGTCGTAATAAATAATCAGTCACTCGCCAATGGGTAATTACTTACGCGATGCAACGAAACACAGGTCAGAACCAAGATCGTCAACCACCTCGCGTACTTATTTCACGATCGAAGCTTTCTTCTATCCACCCTCGCGAGAAGAAGGCACGAGAATTTTGGTCTTCTTTGACAGTGTCGTAATAAATAATCAGACACTCGCCAATGGGTAATTACTTACGCAATGCAACGAAACACAGGTCAGAATCAAGGTCGTCAACCCCCTCGCGTACTTATTTCACGATCGAAGCTTTCTTCTGTCCACCCTCGCGAGAAGAAGGCACGAAAATTTTGGTCTTCTTTGACAGTGTCGTAATAAATAATCAGACACTCGCCAATGGGTAATTACTTACGCGATGCAACGAAAGACAGGTCAGAATCAAGGTCGTCAACCCCCTCGCGTACTTATTTCACGATCGAAGCTTTCTTCTATCCACCCTCGCGAGAAGAAGGCACGAGAATTGATGAGAAACGAAGAGAAATAAGAGCGGTGAAGAGGGCGAGAAAAGAAGACTCAGCTCGCGTCGCGTCTAAGCCACAATCTAAATTCATGTCCAGGGAGGGGTAGGTAAAATGCAGCGAGCATAATGCGAGGGTCTTAACGCACTCTCATGAATTCATCCTTTGAGATGTAGAACGCGAGCCGCTCTTTACCTTGGCCACCCCCTCTCGAGGACTTTTTGACTTTGGTAGCTTACACGCTGATTAAGACACCCGATACAATTAGGCTGCGAGAGGAACCTCAAAGACGGCTCTCTTTACCCATCTCGCCCATCCCTAGTCAGTCGAGACGAACGTTTAACGACCGTGTTACCAACGAGAAAAAGCTCTCCTTTCGAGCCCAACAAATTTACGGGAGAATCCACCAGAAAACGTTGCCCTCCTGCTTTAAAGAATATTTATCTCGCGCGAAAGAACGTTGCTCTCGTTTATACTTATTCTCGCGCGGCTAGAACAACGAGCCACGTCGAGGGGACATCGATCTCGAAGAGATCTTTTTCGAGAAACATCTCGAGCTCCTCTCTGTTGTCTCGTCCTCGTGCATTTTTCTCATAAGAAAAATCGTAAGCACACGCGTGGAAATCGTTGAACGTCCTCTCTCGGGCGAGGCGGACAGACAGGCTGATACAGGGTGTCAGAAATAGCCGGGGCGCACGGTGGGTAGGGTAGGAGAGCTCGTCGACTAACAGTGCAAACAGGCAAGGAACAACGTCAGTCGTTGCGTTGAGGCTAAAGCAGCGAGTCTCGCTTTCTCGATGAATTATTCAAGGTTCTTGATCCGGTCTCTCAACCGTATAAACCGACAGACGGATTCCCGTCCTCTCAATCGACCAGCTACCGATTTTTTCTTCCTTTTTTCTTCCCTCCACCGGAGAGATCCCCGCAGCCCCCCTTCTCCACCCTGTCCCCCCATCCTGGCTGTTCTCTCTCCCTTCTTGCGAGCATGTCGGCCAGATTAAGATCGCAGGATCGACTGTCAGCTGCTGTGATCGCGATGCGCAACAATCGCACGCTTCAGAATCGTTTCGTGCTCCATGTTAGGCAATCCTCTGTTTCCCGTTGCTCTATCCCCGTCTCTGTTCCATCCACGGTTCTTCGTGCCTCTTTCATTCAAGCGATACCCTCTCGATTCTCGTCGATCCGCGAGCAATCATCGATACGGGTCCACAGTTGCGAGTTAATCGAACGACATTCGTTCTGTCCAGAAGATATCCACGGAATGCATTAATCTGTGATGTCCTACCTGGAACGATCGCAGCGCGCCACGCGAGCGTTTGCCTCGCGTTTAAGTTCGCACGATCCAGCAGGAAGTTCTGATGTTTCTCGAACAAATCGTGGATTTGAAGGAGCAGAAAGGGTGGAGAAGAATTCCACGACATTCGTTCTGTCCAGAAGATATCCACGGAATGCATTAATCTGTGATGTCCTACCTCGAACGATCGCAGCGCGCCACGCGAGCGTTTGCCTCGCGTTTAAGTTCGCACGATCCAGCAGGAAGTTCCGATGTTTCTCGAACAAATCGTGGATTTGAAGGAGCAGAAAGGGTGGAGAAGAATTCCACGACATTCGTTCTGTCCAGAAGATATCCACGGAATGCATTAATCTGTGATGTCCTACCTCGAACGATCGCAGCGCGCCATGCGAGCGTTTGCCTCGCGTTTAAGTTCGTACGATCCAGCAGGAAGTTCTGATGTTTCTCGAACAAATCGTGGATTTGAAGGAGCAGAAAGGGTGGAGAAGAATTCCTTGGTGGCGTTGAGAGGCACGAAGGACACGATGCGCACGTCCTGCAGATGCAACGCGGCACGCAGAGGTTAACGCGTGTACGAAAAGTATGCGGTCGTTCTTTCGCAAGAACGAGCAACGCGGGGAAGAGGTAGCGCGAGGGACGAGACGCGCAGACTGGTAACGGAGAGTGGATTGTGTTGCGGCAAGTTAGCCGGCTCGATTCCCGCCGTGAGACCTTGTCATCCAACACTAACGGTACGATATCGAAACGAAGAAACGTAGAAACGGATGAACGGGACAACGATAGCGGCGAACGAAGAAGGACGAGGCGTTGTGTCTGATTTCAATGCGGCGTAGGAAATTTTATCGAGTACCAAGTGTACACTCGCTAAAGACACAGATGTACGATCCAGATTCTTCGTTACGTATTTTACATTTAAGTATCCTTCGTATAGATCCTCGATTTTTATGTCATACAATTTTTAAGGTAAAACGAATGGTATTCTTGATTAAATTCGCGTCTAATGTTTATGCAGGTTATGGTAAAGGGAATGGCTGCGAATCGAGTCGAGTGTGATTTCGTTAGACGGCGAATCGCATCTGATTTAAGCGTGAAACGTTCCATTTTAACCTGGATACAAGCCTCCTGATACGTACGCGGAGAAACGTGCGAATCCTCCGGAATTTCGCCTATTCGTGTTGAACGCAGGTTGGCACGGGAACAGAGCGGCGCGGTGACGAAAGGTATTTCGTATCTACGATCGGTACGAGGCCGTGCAGAACGATCGAACGAAGAATGGAAAGGCGGACGCGAGCCATCGAGGCTGCTCGATGATAATCGACGCCGATTTTCACTGTAACAGCCGGCGTGTATCGATTGTGGAAAGACTAATGGCCAGCGTGGTTAACCGTATTATCCCACGGCGGAAGTCCGCCAGTTCAAACGGGGACATAAATAGCGGCGGTTCCCGAATCGTCTGTTTCAATATTAGTTTAACAATCACGACCGTAGAATCCGACACGAGCCGTCCTGCTTGTATATACTTATTAGCACTGGCAAGATACGCGCGCCAGTGTGCACGGGTGGACCTGAAAAATTTACTGGGGGCCATCGAATTGCTTGGTAATTGTTATACCATCCGCGGGGCAACAATTATCGCGCTCGAACACATTTTGCTGCGACGCGTTGCTTAAATAGTGGGAAAGTAATTCGCAGAATTTGCGAGATATCGAAAACGAACGTTACCACATGTATATTTGCTTTTATTGTACTTTTGTACTACGAGTGATCAGTTACCCTACCAATAGAAGATCTAATGGATTCACTTTCAGCTTCTTTTTTTTATATGAATCTAAAGCAATTGTTGCATGATAATTATCTCAAATGACGCGACGGATGACAGTGCACAATGCCACAGTATTAAGGTATAAAAACTTGATCAATATTTATAGTGTAATGTTATTTAAATAATTTCATAAGCGAAGGAAATGCGTGAAGCATATCCTCTCCGTAGTAGGTTTTGGTTTTGTTTATAGGGTACACGTAGACGGATTCTTTATTAATTTTACAACTTTTTCATAAAGCAACGAGACACAAGGATCTGATGTACTCGCGCATAGTTTAGTGGATATCGACGGTGGTATCCCTTGCTACCCTTGCTCCACGACGATGCCCAACCTTTCATCCATCCCCACTTTCTACCGCGGTGGTTTCTTTCTGGTCAGCCAGTTTTCACCGTTTTTCATAGAAATTCCAGAGATTTCTTTCGGCCTCGGAAGTTTTAGCAGAAACCGTGGCGGCTGGATCGGCGATCGGGCGAAAGTAAGAGAGTTGGCGGAAGATGGGCCAAAGTTTCTCAGGGCGTTCAAGTTTCACGGTGGTTGATATTTCATACAGAAGAGTGCGCGCAACCTGGTACCCCTTTTCGTTCCGTCGACCCGTCCAATACCTAACGTCACCTATATTGTTCGCGTATTATTACTACGTATCCTCCATTGGTGTACACACCCCATTGAGTAAACTGTGGTTTCGCGTCCGGTTCGAACCGTCCGACCGTAAAGTCCTTCCTTAGACAGCCCTCCACCTTTCAGCGTCAGCGTTTGACAGAATTACTGATAATACTTAAATGTCTAATTCGATTTCAAGTGTCGATGTAACAGGTTTTTAGAAAAGAAGATAACTCAAGAGAAACGTATTATCACGAAGTTTAGAAAATTTCAGTGAGAAAGTATCCTTGGAACATCTGCACCCCTCCGCGCGGTTTTTACTTTTTAAACAGAGTTGGATCGCATATAAGATTCAAAAAATGACGAGTAAATGTCTATTTCTATTTCAAGTGTCGATATAACGGGTACTTAGAAAAGAAGATAACTCAAGAGAAACGTATTATTACGAAGTTTAGAAAATTTCAGTGAGAAAGTATCCTCGAAACATCCGCGTCCCTTCGTGCGGTTTTTGCTTTTTAAACAGAGTTGCATCGTATATAAGATCCAAAAAAACCACGATTAAATACCTATTTCCATCTTAAGCGTCGATATAACGGGTATTTAAAAAAGAAGGTAACTTTAGAGAAACTTAAGGTTCCGTAGTTCAAAAAATTCCAGTAAGAAAGTATCCTCGAAACATCCGCGCCCCTTCGTGCGGTTTTTGCTTTTTAAACAGAGTTGCATCGCATATAAGATCCAAAGAACGACGATTAAATACCTATTTTCATTTGAAACATCGATATAACGGGTACTTAGAAAAGAAGATAACTCAAGAGAAACTTAATGATCCGTAGTTTAGAAAATTCCAGTGAGAAAGTATCCTCGAAACGTCCGCGCCCCTCCACGCAGTTTCTACCTTTCAAACCCAGTTGGCTCGCACACAGGATCCAAAGAGAAACGAGAAATGGCGAACCAAAATAATGGCAGATATCCAGCATATTACGTTCCGAAAGGTGTGAATTTAATTAAAGGAAATAGGACGAGGCAGACGAGAGAGGCCGTTTTTAGCCGGCGAAGAGAGAGTTAAGTAATCATTAGCGTCGAGCGGTTGCTTCGCGAAGGATCTCGCAGGATCGTAGAGAGGGCGCGAGGGGTAGCCCATGGGACAGCTCGTAAAGTAAGTGGGCTGGGTGTCGCTGGGACAGTTGGAGGAAATACAGGCGAAGTCAAACACAAGCCGCCTGTGTCCTCTTTTGCATTAAACGCGAATTCCGTGGCGAACGATTAAGACCTAAGAGAAACCGCTTGTCCGAGCCACCGCTGGCTCCCGTGCCCCAGCAACGAATGAATGTCCTTATTGTCCCACCGTGAGAACTCCAGGCACGCGCTTCTCGCCGAGCACGTGAATTCGATATAATTAAATAAATTATACCAGGCCAGCGGCGAGCTTGTCCAACGATCCTCTCTGACCGTTCTCCGCTATACAGGGTGAGCCTCGTCAGATTCGAACCTAAGATATACCATTTAATTAGCCTTGCACGCGTCGATGATCTTTCGAATTCTTCTCAATACGCGACATTCATGCGCGTGCTCTTTTTGCGGTTTACCTTGGATAATTAACGTTTATGCGATGAGTTTGAGATGTTCATCGAGGCAATGAATTGAATCACGCGATCGACACGAGTGGTTACTAATGATAAAAAAAATTATTGACGTTAGTGTCGTTGGAAAAAATGTGCCACGATATCGCGTTACCTTCCCTTTTAACTCGTGTCGCTTTCAGCATTTACGTGCAACAAACTACTGCTAAAACCTGACGGAGATCGTGGGACCAAAAAATCGTGGAACGGGTAACTCGAGAGGTGAAACCGTATTGCATACCGTTGGCGACCGTCGCGTCGTTGCGAGGAACTTTCTTATGTCATTCGTGGACGATTCGAGAGTCTCTTTGTTACGGAATATTCTTCGTTCACGTATTCAACGAACGCGTGGATCAAGTTCGAATTATTTCTGAAAGAAATATAGAAATTGACGAAATAAACGTCGAAGCAGATATTAGCTTATTGGAGCGAACAAGTTGGTAGAAATGCTGAGCTTTATCGGAGATCTCGCGCAAAATGGTAGAGAACAAGCTGTCTACTAATGCTCGTGTAATCCCATAAGCGGTATAAGTCCCGATGACTGGTCGGAATAATACCGATAGGCCGTCCCACCCTCTTCGTCCTGCACGGCTGTATCCTCTTTTCCACCGTCCCGTAACACGCAACCCTTCCTACCGGAGCTTACCATCCCGTGACTACCTACATGTGTAACTTACAAAACGACAACCTACCGGCATACGAACGCTTTTTACCGACAACCAAACGTTAAGAAGCTAACAGATCGCGTTTTAATAAAAACGTGACCAGTTAGAGGCATGCTTGATATACAAAATTTAATATATAAAATAACGACAGGTACAAATACAATTTTTTAACCGTGCTCAGAGCACATCTGACTTGAAACGAACCTATATATGTAACTTACAAAATGACAACCGCTATACGAACGCTTTTTATCGACATCCAAACGTTAAGAAGAAAACGTGACCAACTAGGAGGTACGCTTGATATACAAAATTTAATATATAAAATAACGATAGGTATAAATACAATTTTTTAACCGTGCTCAGAGCACATCTAACTTGAAACGAACCTATATATGTAACTTACAAAACGACAACCGCTATACGAACGCTTTTTATCGACATCCAAACGTTAAGAAGAAAACGTGACCAACTAAGAGGCACGCTTGATATACAAAATTTAATATATAAAATAACGATAGGTACAAATGTAATTTTTTAACCGTGCTCAGAGCACATCTGACTTGAAACGAACGCTTTTTACCAACATCCAAACGTTAAGAAGCTAACAGATCGCGTTTTTATAAGAACGTGACCAGTTAGAGGCATACTTGATATATAAAATTTGATATATAAAATAACGACAGGTACAAATACAATTTTTTAACCGTGCTGAGAGTTCATCTGACTTGAAACGAACCTACATATGTAACTTACAAAACGTCAACCGACATCCAAACATTAAGAAGCTAACAGATCACGTTTTAATAAAAACCTGACCACCTAGAGGCACTTGAATTTAATACATAAAATAACGACAAGTAGAAGTACAATTTTTTAACTATGTTCAGAACACATCTGACTCGAAACGAACCTACACGTGTAATTTACAAAATGACAACCACTATACGAACGCTTTTTACTGACATCCAAACGTTAAGAAGCTAACAGATCGCGTTTTAATAAAAGCCTGACCACCTAGAAGCACTTGAATTTAATATATAAAATAACGACAAGTATAAATACAATTTTTTAACCGTGCCAGAGCGCATCTGACTCGAAACGGACCTACATGTGTAACTTACAAAGCAAGAAACCAACAGATCGCGTTTCAATAAAAACGTGACCACCTAGAGCCCCGCTTAATACATAAAATTTAATATATAAAATAACGACGACTGCAGATACAATTTTCTAACCGTGCTAAGAGCACATCTGACTCGAAACGGCGTCGTTACCTTCGAGAGAACTGAAAACCGCGGTTAGGCTGCTTAAAATCTCGTCGCTCGACGGCAAAGCGCACGGACGAGCGATTTCTTCTTTACACCCACCAGAGAGGGGGGCAGTAAGGATGCTCTTTTTCTACTTTAACGAGGATTCCCGGCTATTAAACACTCGCTTGAACGTAGTAAGTACATACAACCCTCTTTCCGCTCTCGAGCGAGCCTCGCTGCGCGGGTATTCGCTTTAGCGGCGGTGCGGGGGAATCCGATGCGAGGATCTTTTCCCTGTAATTAATTTAAGAGGGCTCGGGACCGAGGTACCTCTTCGCAGGCAACGTCTGACTAGACATCCGCCTGCGAGTCTCGCAGCATCTCGCGGACCACCGAAGAGGACGAAAGAGGGTCGCGCGCTCTTTTCCTACGGGCTAGTTTCCTCCACGGTTGCCTCGTTTCATCCAGGCACTTGTTGTTAAGACCACGGGGTGTGGGAAAACGATCAGTCGAGAGAGACGCGGGTTCGAGCGCGTGCAAAGTCGCTCCACGGCTCGAGGTCACGGTCGATCGTCAAGTTTCTCGTGACAGCCGAGAGTTTTGTCCTCACTTTCTCTATTGAATGATAATTTCTTGTTTCATTGAGTACCACGCGTGTTGAGCATTTTTTTTCTTTCGATAAAGATCGAACATTGAGCATGTGACGCGTACAAGATTTTTGAGAACGTACTCGCGTTTCGTAGAGTTCTGTCCTCACTTTCTCTATTGAATCATAATTTCTTGTTTCATTGATTACCACGCGTGTTGAGCATTTTTTTTCTTTCGATAAAGATCGAATATTGAGTATGTGATTCGTATAAGATTTTTGAGAACGTACTTGCGTTTCGTAGTGCAATGTAGTCTATTGCGAGATGAAGACTGTATTTTTGGTAAAATCGTCATTTGAAAGCGGGATAATTAAATATTTCACGTGAAATACGTATTCGTCGCTCACTGACAAAAGTCAATTTCGACACTAACGAAAGTTAATTTCGGCTTGGAGGATTAATATTGCACCAACTATAAGTCTCTGATGCATTCGACGACAAAATTAGAATAATTCGTACCTTGCGTCAAAATCACTAAATCCCATTTTTCTCTCACCGTTTAGCGCTCTCAAACATTCGAGTCACCCTTTACAATCTCTATTATATTCTCACTGTAACGATGCATTTTTCCCGATGAATCGACGAATAGCATTGTCGAATACCATTGAAATGAAAAAGGGAATCGTACGGATCGTTTCGATTTAATTATTTAATCAATTGTGTGCAAATGAAAGCAGGAAAATATATACAGAGCGGATTTTATGAGGGGGAGAGAGCCGTGCACGGTAGTTTCCGAGTTGTCGCTGGTTATAAGACGGTGTTAAGCCCGTGTTACCGAAAAGGGAGACGCAAAAAGGAGGAGAACGGGGAGAAAGATCGAGAGAGGAGTCCCAGGTACTCCCAGGAAGCTGGGGTAAAGTAGAGGAGAAAAGGAAGGCATCGCGAACGGGGAGGGGGCGCGTGGTAATCCAAGATTTATCCCTCGCAGACTGTGACAGCGGGACTGGTGCTTCTAGCGCGATTTAAGGGCTACCGGATTCCTCACCGCTTTCGCAACACTGCCACCGATCTGCCGTCGAGCACCAGACCGATGGCCATTCCAGAGAAAAATCGAGACACTGCGAGCAGTAACGAAAGTATTCGAGTCTCTCTTTCCGATCCAAATGCGAATCTTGTATGAGAAAAATGTGAATTATGTGTGAATGTTCAGTAACGAAAGTATTCGAGTCTCTCTTTCCGATCCAAATGCGAATCTTGTGCAAGAAAAACGTGAATCATGTGTGAATCTTCAGTAACGAAAGTATTCGAGTCTTTTTTTTCAATCCAAATGTAAATCTTGTATGAGAAAAATGTGAATCATGTGTGAATCTTCATTAACACTTTGACGCACATTTTTGACCATGCGATCGTTCTCAGATCGATGGCCATTCCAAAGAAAAATGGAGTCACAACGAGCAGTAACGAAAGTATTCGAATCTCTCTTTCCGATTCAAATGCGAATCTTGTATGAGAAAAATGTGAATCATGTGTGAATCTTCATTAATGCTTTGACGCACATTTCTGGCCATGCGATCGCTCTCAGAAGCACATTTTTCTTTTTCCGATTGTTTATGACTGCCAAATGAAATCGGGTGTAAGTTGTACGTTTGGAAGTGAAAATTATCACATTTTGCCACAGTTTTTCCCAGAAAACTTACGACAGCTATGATCGTCATTTGCTCAGCATGTCATTTTTCTATTCCTGAAGCAAATGACGGCTATAACCGTCCTGACGACTATTATTTGCTTATAGGCATTTGCTTTACTAATTGTGTTTACTTAATTCATGAAAAAATACAGAATAAATGGTTCGTCTTCACAGAATCGTTTTTCGACTGTGTGAACTGAAATCGATTAAACTTCTGGTACGACTGTTATAGCAGTCATTTGTCTCTAGATACTCAAATGTTTCAAAGCGAAAAAAAACAACTAATATGCTGTCTGGCATGGTATCACTTTTTTTCTAGATGTGTTATTCAGTAATTGAATAAATATATGTGTTAGTACACTTCGTACTAACGCTGTTTTTTTTTTTTTTTTTTTTTTTATTGATTAAAATATTCATGACGGCTATAACCGTCATTCGCGTACATATCGTCAAGGATCTAACGGCTATAGACGTCATTCACGTCAAAGTGTTAATAGAATCAATCGCTAATCACACGATAAAATAGTTCAGTTCTTTCTTAACGCGAAAAATGCGTATGCTGAGCAAAAATGATCGTGTACAAAAAACGACTAATATGCTGTCTGGCATGCTATCACTCTTTTCCTAGACGCGTTACTCAATAATTTAACAAGTGTATGTATTAGCACACTTCGTACTAACGCTGTTCTTTTTTTATCGATTAAAATATTTACGACGGCTATAACCGTCATTCGCGTACATATCGTCAAAGATCTGACGTCTATAGACGTCATTCACGTCAAAGTGCCAATAGAATGAATCGCTAATCACACGATAAAACAGTTCAGTTCTCGCTCTATGCGAAGAATGCTCGCGTATGCTGAAGAAAAATGATTTTTAATAGAATCAATTGCTAATCACACGATAAAATAGTTCAATTCTTTCTTAATGCGAGAAATGCGTATACTGAAGAAAAATGATCGTGTACACATCGTTGATCGATCGTCTAGTTAATCAAGAGGGACCACGCGCGAAGGGCGAGCGGAGAAGGGCGCGCGGACACTCGATCGAGCGGAAATCCCGGCAGAAGCCGCGCAATTACACGTATTCGTGAATACATCACCGGTGGCGTATAATCTTCTCGAGAAGCGATGAAGCGCGCGACGGAGGCGAGAAGAGGCGCGCGAAGGCGGCTCGAGATGCTGCTAAGAGCCGGAGGCGTGATAAATCGTGACGGTCAATGTGGTAGCCGGCCGATCTCCTCGATTAAAGTAAAATATATGGCAGGCTTTAATTACGAAGAGATTTCGGGACGCGACCGGCCGCGCAAAGTATTATACGCGGCTATAGAAGAGAGAGAGAGAGAGAGAGAGAGGGAGAGAAGAGTCGAGAACGCGAGAACGAGGGTGCGTAAGACGTGGAGGGAGGGAAACACAACGGTGGAGGACGAGAGGTTCTCCACTGGAGGTGGGGAACGGGCCCTCAGGGGGCGACCTCTCAGATGCATTATTCATGGAGTGTGAGAAGATACGATATGATCCAATATGTGCTGCGCCCATACCCGCTAAATGTGCCGAACCTGAGAGCATACCGCGAACAACACGCCCCCCTTAGCCCTCTTCCTAATCTGCTGAAAATTGGCCCGCGAATTTTCGAGTAATTTGCCGCGCGAAGAGGTTACGTCGCGATGGCGATGGGCTTGCTCTTCCTTCTTCCATAGCGGAAGCTCGCGTTGTCGAAGGTAAGAATGTTCGCTGCGAGCGCGATTTTGTCGAGCAATAATTGAACTCCAAGAGAACGTCGAATGTAAGTACCAATTGTGATCTTCTTTATTACAGTGCCATCGTTTGAGTTGTATAGAGTGAATAATCTAATACGTCCTTTTTTTTATGTGTAAATTATATTGAAATAGGTTACGCTTCGAGAGGAGATTGCAAGAGATATTTGTGAATGAGGAAAGGATGAATCGAAAATTGAATCCGTTTGCTGTGCACGCGATTTTGTCGAGCCATAGTCGAACTCCAAGAGAACGTCGAATGTAAGTACCAATTGTGATCTTCTTTATTACAGTGCCATCGTTTGAGTTGTATAGAGTAAATAATCTAATACGTCCTTTTTTTTATGTGTAAATTATATTGAAATAGGTTACGCTTCGAGAGGAGATTGCAAGAGATATTTGTGAATGAGGAAAGGGTGAATCGAAAATTGAATCCGTTTGCTGTGCACACGATTCTGTCGACCTATAGTCGAATTCCAAAAGAACGTCGAACATAACTATCAATTGTGATCTTGTTTATTACAGTACTATCTAACTTTGGCTGTATAGCACAGATAATTTAATGTTTCTTCTTTTTTTTTACGTGTAAATTATATCGAAATAGGTTACGCTTCGAAAAGAGATTGCGTGAGATATTTGTGAATGAGAAAAGGGTGAATCGAAAATTAAATGCATTTGCTGTGCGCGCGATTTTATCGAGCTATAGTCGAACTCCAAGAGAACATCGAACGTAACTACCAATGGTGATCTTATTTATTATAGTGCTATCTATCTTTGGCTGTAAAGCATAGATAATTTAATGTTTCTTTTTTTTTATGTAAATTATATCGAAATAAGTTACGCTTCGAGAGGAGATTATGAGAGATATTTGCGAAGAAGGAAAGGGTGAATCGTTTGCTGTGCATGCGATTTTATCGAGCTATAGTCGAACTCCAAGAGAACATCGAACGTAACTACCAATGGTGATCTTATTTATTACAGTGCTATCTATCTTTGGCTGTATAGCATAGATAATTTAATGTTTCTTTTTTTTTATGTAAATTATATCGAAATAAGTTACGCTTCGAGAGGAGATTATGAGAGATATTTGCGAAGAAGGAAAGGGTGAATCGTTTGCTGTGCGCGCGATTTTGTCGAGCTATATTCGAACTCCAAGAGAACGTCGAACGTAACTACCAATGGTAATCTTATTTATTACAGTGCTATCTATCTTTGGCTGTATAGCGTGGATAATTTAATGTTTCTATTTTCTTTTCTATGTGTAAATTATATCGAAGTAGGTTACACTTCGAAAGGAGATTACGAGGGATATTTGTGAAGAAGGAAAGGGTGAATCGAAAATTGAATCCGTTTGATCTGAGAACGCTGTTCCCCGCGATGGTTATTAAAAACTCGCGAGGGTTGCGTCGCATCATCGAAGAGCGTTAACTCGTATACTCGAGTTCGCGCGAAGAATTCTCGAGTGCTTCCGGCGGCGTGAACCGCGCGGCAAGAAGAGGCCCGCCACGCACGCGAGAGAGGAACTTTGAAACGAAAAATAAACGGGCCGAGACGACAAGCCTGAAGATCCAGGTGGTTCGATCTTCCGACAGTTTTCACGCGCTGGCAAACATACGAATGTTGCCGCGTAACTTTCCCAAGACTAAACATCTATATCTCGAAATGAGTGACGACCATATATATCTCGCGTACTCTAAATAGATCTATGCACACGCGTATAGAAATATTGTCGAGCCACCTGTTTCTGATTTAACAAATTCTCTCTCAGAATATACACGAACAACCCTTCTTAATCTACTCGTCGTCCACCAATAATTTTCGTCCATCAGATTTCCCTATCATCCTCGCGAGACCAACAAATGGGGGGTTGAAAAATGCGATTTTCGCATAACAAATTCTCTCTCAGAACATACACGAACAACCCTTCTTAATCTACTCATCATCCACCAATTTTCGTCGATCAGATTTTTCTATTATTCTCGCGAGTCCAACAAATGGGAGGTTGAAAATGCGATTTTCGCATAACAAATTCTCTCTGAACATATACGAACAACCCTTCTTAATCTACTCGTCGTCCACCAATTTTCGTCGTTCAGATTTTCCTATCATCCTCGCGAGGCCAACAAACGGGGGGTTGAAAAATGCGATTTTCACAGGCGAGTTTCACAACTCTCGTATACGTGTCGGTGGAACAGTTGTTTCAGTTGTTTTCGAGACGTTAAGAGTGGAAACAATCGTCGACTTAGAATGTACCGATGGCGTGGTATCACGGTTTTCGTAGCGCAGCGGCAGTGAGATGCATACTTGCCAGTTGCACGGCACAGAAACCGAGGCGGCGCGGCAACGGCACCGGCGAAACGTATTAACACACAATGAGATAGTTTTGTTCCACCGATCCTTGGAACCCGTGCGCTTGTTTCGCTTCTCTCCTTGTTCAAAGCACGTTCCGTGCCATGGATATCCATCTACCTGGTGTCCACATATTCGTTAACCTCTTCTCACTGAATTAAACACAGTTTTCTTCATATAAATTGGTCATTTAATTTTAGTCGACTTTTCTAAGCTAATCGAACCCATTTCTAAGGTAATCGAACCCAGACGATCGAGACGAAAGTAATTGTAAGTTACCATTTCGCTGATCGCGCTTGCATTTGTACATAGTTTGCAGTTAAAGGTATTATTTTTTTCTTTCAACTTGGTAACAAGTAACGACACAAGATTCTAATTTAAATTTGATTTTTCTAAGCTAATCGAACCCAGTCGGATGATCGAGACGAAAGTAATTGGAAGTTACCATTTCGCTGATCGCGCTTGCATTTGTACATAGTTTGCAGTTAAAGGTATTATTTTTTTCTTTCAACTTGGTAACAAGTAACGACACGAGATTCTAATATAAATTTGATTTTTCTAAGCTAATCGAACTCAGTTGGATGATCGAGACGAAAGTAATTGGAAGTTACCATTTCGCTGATCGCGGTTGCATTTGTACATAGCTTGCAGTTAAAAGTATTTATTTTTTTTCTTTCAACTTGGTAACAAGTAACGACACGAGATTCGCGTGTAATTAAAAAGAGCGAGGGACTTACGAGATCGTATCGCGCGTTCCTCTCTCGTAGAGAGCTCGCATAATCTCGAAGCCTAGGATGTATCGAACTGGCGGAGGCGTGTCAAGTAGGGAGGAAGAGAAAACAGAAGAGGGAATATTAGCGAACGAAGTACTGGTTTGATGAAATTAGCGCTTGTATCATTAAGCGTACTCGTTTAACTGCACCGCGGCTAATTGGACGGTTCGCGAGAGCTGGTTTCGAAATATTTTTTCAACCCTTTCGTTAAGAAAACGTAACATTTTAATTCGACTAATTAGTCCGCGCAACAAACGCATAAACTTGTGACCAAATTGTCTACGGGTATTTTTAACAGGAACCCGTATCCGTACTATCGTGGAAATTAAATAACTTTCTTACGATTCGTTTGAAACAAATTTCGCGGATACAACTGCCGCATAACTTAATAACCGCGTGCGTTTAAACGCGTATTAATCGAGCATAGCTTGGACACGAATATCGCTTCTTTCGCCACGGCTAGATTTTCTAATATTGATTTAATGGGAAACGAAATAAGCGACGGCGTGGCCACTCTATTAAACTTCGCTGCGTATTTAATAAATCCACGTCACGGCGATAATTGTCGTTCCCGTACGGGATACAGGAACGCGAACACGCGATAGAGGGACACGCCATATGTCACGGTTTTTCTGAGGCCACTGCGGGATTAAAGAGAGAAATCGGCTGTGGTGCACACTTTGCGAGCACCGCTTATATGGGAGGCTCACAAAGGACAGAGACCACTGGGCATCCCTTTTGCACGAAACTTTCCGCGGGCCATTGTACACGGACGTTTTGATAAATTACCGAATAATTGTCAAACGTTAGAACACAACAAAGTCGAAGCCGACAAACGTAAAAACCCGGCTCGAAGTCGGAACGGGCTGCTTCTGTTAAACATGTGTGAAAGTCGCTCTGAACGCGTCGACGACCTCTCGTTTTCGAATGAAAATCTCTGCTCGCTTCTCGTTTTTTATTTCATCGCAAAATTTTCGTATCAATTGATATCGCGATGAGAACGAAGTATGAATTCTATAACGAAAGAAGGGGCGTCGATCTGTAGTTAATTATTGGTAGCTTGCTGCCATGTGTGTCAGAAAAATTTTAAAGTCACTTATCGCGATTTTGTAATCACATTAAAATAAAATCGCATAAAAGTAACCATAAAACACGTTTAAAGGGAACCGTGTAGGAAAGAAGAGACGTTGTTTTGTAGTTAATTATTGTTAACTTGCTGCATGTGTATCAGAAAAATTGTAGAGTCATTGATCACGATTTTGTAACCACGTTAAAGTTAAATCGCGTAAAAGTAATTGTGAAATCTGATTAAAAGGAACTGTGTAAGAAGGAAGACATGTCGCCTTATAGATAATTATTGCTAGCTTGCTGCATGTGTGACAGAAAAATATTAAAGTTACTCATCGCGATTTTGTAACTACGTTGAAGTAAAATCGCGTAAAAGTAATTGTGAAATCTGATTAAAAGGAACCGTGTAAGAAAGAAGACACGTCGTCTTGTAATTAATTATTGATAACTACCTGCATGTGAGTTAGAAAAATTTTGAACTCACTTACTGTGATTTTGTAATCGCATTAAAATAAAATCGCGTAAAAGTAACTATGAAACTAGTGACTATTAAATGAAACCGTGTAAGAAAGAAGAGACGTCGTCTTGTAGTTAATTATCGATAGCTTGTTGCATGTGAATTAGAAAAATTTTAAACTCACTTATTGTGATTTTGTAATCGCATAAAAGTAACTATGAAACTAGTAACTATTAAATGGAACCATGTAAGAAAGAAGACACGTCGTCTTGTAGTTAATTATCGATAGCTTGCTGCATGTGTGTCAGAAAAATTTGAAACTCACTTATCGCGATTTTGTAATCACGTTAAAATAAAATCACGCAAAAGTGACTGTAAAATCTGTTTAAAAGGAACCGTGTAAGACGAGGGACAAGTGTACGTCTAAATCGCTGTCGAAAAGTGTCTAACGAACGAGGACGAGAAAGCAAAAGAAAAAGGGAAGAAGAAAAAAAATAATGCGTTTGAGTTGTGAAAATGAGGAGAAAAGAAGGTGGCGGATTGGAGTAAGGGCGGATAACCTCTCTGGTATCCTCCGAGCCAGAAGCTGGCTCGGTTCGGCGCGGCTCGTCTCTTTGACACGGTCGTATCGGGGTAATGCGATTAAGTAATTAGGGGATTTTTAATCTTGTCCCTCTCTCGCCCTCGTTTTGGCGCCGGTCACGAGCCGGCGAAAAAATAAATAAACCCGAAGCCGCGCGCCGTTCAGGAATTAAATCGCTGATGAAGAGTCGCTCCCGTGCTCTTTTTTCCGCCCCTCTTTTTCTCTATATCGCCCCACCGTTTCGTTTCGCCCCCCCCTCTCGATCCGCCCCGCTCCTCGCCTCCTCCAAATCAATAAATTATCCTCGACGAACGGACGACGACGTGCCTTCAATCTTCCTTTCTGGGTCCTCTGCCCTGCACGCTGACTTAAACCTGTCCTCGTCCCGGACAATTAAAAAGAAAAAGGTACGCCACGTTCGACGTACCCCGTGGAACTGTTACGCTGGACAAAAAATCCATCGAACGAAAATTAATTGCTACCGAGGAAGGCTTATAGCTCGACGCGACAAGTTTCTTTTTCCACCAGCACATCGTTACACGGATCCTCTAACTAAAATCGTGAATTGTGAAAAATGTGTAATTCGCCTCGATTAAAGCATCGACGATTCTCCCTTAAACGGAAAATCACAAAAAGTACAAACAAGATATCTGTTGATATTGACTTAAGATCCTCGATTCTCTGTAATACGGGAAACACCCTCGATAAAACGGATCGTTAGCGGACCTCGTTCACCGAGGATGGAATTTTATTATTCCCCATCAGCAGGGGAGCGTTTAAATTGTATCCGACCGGGTAGGCAGGAGGCGTTGTGTCGCGATTTGTCAAAACCGTGAAACCTTGTCGTCGCGGTCGTCCGCTCGTCCACTCCATCGATCAACGGTTGTTACATCTTGCGCGCTCGATGTTCGCGTACGAAAAAGAAGAGAAACAAAAAAAAAAATAAATAAAAACAAAGACAAAAGCCAAAAGAAGATATCCAATGGGAAGCTATTCCGTGTGTAAACGATAAGAGCGTGACAGTAATAGGTGGCGTAACATTAACAGCTCTCGGTAGCACTAACGATAATACCAACGGCAGTAACGTAGACGTTGGGCGAGGGGCAAAGTGGAGGCGTGCGGGGGACGGTAGTCGAGGGTTAGACAGTGACAAACCGCCTTGGCCCGCTGTGATTTCAGTTAATTGTCGTCGGGGCCATTTCTCACTCCATGGCTCGGCTTCTGCCGGTGCGACGACGTAAATATCCCTAAAGGCGCCACGGGTAAAGGGCTAAAGGTAGAACGTCTTACTCTGGTAGGCTTAGCTTAGCCCGGCTTAACCTTTCGCCCGTAAGCCGCCTCTTCCTCCTCGTTCCTTTTTTGAAAACGACCTACGTCTCTATGGACGAGCCACTAAACTGTGCGAGGCTCTCCTCGCGTCCACGATTCGCTCGCCACCCCCCATATTTCATTCGTAACGTTCCTCGAACGCCAGCCACTCGTCTCTTAAAACCCTGTTCACAGGTTGCTCGAGTTATTCGAATCGACGGAACTCGAAACCTTCTCACTACGGTGAACCTATTATTTACCTGATCCAAAATACTCTTCTGCGTTTGTCTCGAGCTTTAAATACGAAGTGTGTCTCTTCTCGTGGGAAGGAACGCTGGAGGTACCTTTGTACGTCCTTCTCTACGAATCTACTCGGTCACCTATTATTTACCTGATCCAAAATACTCTTCTGCGTTTGTCTCGAGCTTTAAATGCGAAGTGTGTCTCTTCTCGTGGAAAGAAACGCTGGAGGTACCTTTGTACGTCCTTCTCTACGAATCTACTCGGTCACCTATTATTTACCTGATCCAAAATACTCTTCTGCGTTTGTTTCGAGCTTTAAATACGAAGTGTGTCTCTTCTCGTGGAAAGAAACGCTGGAGGTACCTTTGCACGTCCTTCTCTACGAATCTACTCGGTCGAGTGGAAAAATTGAAACCAGTAATACCGGTAAAGTGGTTTTCCGAGTAAAACGCGGCTAATTGACACGTACACTAACGACCGCCGCGTGGATGTCGAACGATAAGTCCGCGGGTACGCATTACGCGCGAGCATTAATCGAAAGGGGTAATTAAATTGATAGAGCGCGAAACGAGAAAGGAATAAGCGACGAACGACGCGTCGACTTTGCCGAGTTGGCCATAAAACGCTGGCTCGGCCGAGTGTCGTGACTAGTCGACCGCAGTTATTACGAACGAATATACGACACGTGGTCGTACCGCACGCCGCCGCGCCGTACGGGCTGATGGTGACAGTTCAATCCGAACTTCGGCGTTCGGCGGTCAGAAATGCTGCCCGCAAACCGCACGCGTGATTTCTACCTCTCTTTGCCCCTGCCGAATCACCGCCGTTCGTCCAAAGCTATTTTCCCACGTCTTTTTGCCTTTCTTCTTCGTTTCTGCTCGTCGCTCGCGGTTTAAGTCCGTCCCCCACCCTCCATTTTGCTAATCGAGTTGCTTCGATTCGAGTCACCATTCGACTCGAGTCACTTGCGATCGTTTTTCCGACTGGAACTTATTAGTTGCACGGTTATATAAGTTCTTTGATATATAACTGTGTATATATTTGTCGTCATGAGTTAAATATGAATAATCGAGTTGCTTCGATTCGAGTTACCATTCGACTCGAGTCACTTGAGATCGTTTTTTCGACTGGAACTTATTAGTTCCACGGTTATATAAGTTCTTTGATATATAACTGTGTATATATTTGTCTTCATGAGTTAAGTATGAATAATCGAGTTGCTTCGATTCGAGTTACCATTCGACTCGAGTCACTTGCGATCGTTTTTTCGACTGAAACTTATTAGTTTATTAGTTGCACGATTATATAAGTTCTTTGATATATAACTGTATATATATATATATATCTGTCGTCATTAGTTGAATATGAATAATCAAGTTGCTTCAATTCGAGTTACCATTCGACTCGAGTCACTTGCGATCGTTTTTCCGACTGGAACTTATTAGTTGCACGATTATATAAGTTCTTTTATATGTATCTTTATATATATATTTGTCGTCATGAGTTAAGTATGAATAATCGAGTTGCTTCGATTCGAGTTACCATTCGACTCGAGTCACTTGCGATCGTTTTTCCGACTGGCACTTATTAGTTGCACGGTTATACAAGTTCTTTTATATGTACGTTTATATATATTTGTCGTCATGAGTTAAATACGAATAATCGTTGAGCCAAATGTAATTGCCATGCATCGAACATGAGACGCGGATTACTACAACGGGCGTTTTGGGTCACCACGAGTGGTTGTTCGCTATTTTAGATTTAGAAAATCGCTATTTATATTGCATTATATTCGCGAAACGAATGGCAAGTGAGAATCGCAGTGAATTTCAGGTGAGCCCGTGGAACGCGTAACGATATTAATTCGCGGGCCAGCACGATGATCGACGCGCGTTCACGTGAATTCGTGGTCCCAGGGACGAGGGCGAGGAATAGGACGCGGAGGAAGAGGAAGAGGAAGGCGGACTGGCACCGCAGTTTGCCAATTTCCCGCAGGCGTTGTGCGTAGGTGCGCGACCGGTTAACGGGTTGGGAGATGAAGTGCGCGAACGAACGAGATTCGGTGAGAGGCGAAGCGGAGGCTGATGTGCGGTCGAACAGATTAATATGCGCGAGGCTCGCACGCTTCAAACCCCCCCAGGCCCTCTCCACGGTTCTCCATCCTTCAGTTTCACCCGCCGCCGCCGCCGCCGCCGCTCGCCGTTCCGTCCTTTCATTCCTGCTCCCATTTGCGAAACATACAATACGTGCGTGAACACGTAGATTCTACGTATGCTCGGCCGATTGTGCGAGGCTACGAGTGTCCTGACCGTTTAGTAATTTCTGTCACGAGTCGAGTGTTCCGCACGGAACGTCAACGTGGCCCGTTACTGCAAACCGTCCCCTCCCTCGCCACCCTTTCGCGCCATCCCTCGCTCACCCTCCACTGCTCGCACCCTTTTTCTCCTTTTCGTCGCGCACCTAACCCCCTCGCCACGTCCCTTTCTCCCACCATCGCTGCTTACGTATGCGCGGAGGTTACGCGCGAATCCCTGCGATGCATCTCCGGAGAAAATTCGCTCGGCTACGAATGCATCGCGAGTCACCACGGGGTACAGCGACTCTCAAATCGCGTTGCCATTTGGTACAATGGTTTCATCGATTCGAATGCATCGCCAGGGGGTTGGATTGTATTTTCGTTGCTTGGTTTTCCATCTGTTCGAGAGATCAGATTTCGCGAAGATGTTGGATTTGTGGTTCGGTAACGATGCTTCGTTAGCGGGTTTGGGAACAACCGTGTTTCGTTATCGACAAGTAGCACAGTTTTATCTGGCTGTTAATAAAATAGGTCGCATCCATGGTGCATCGAAACGCATTGTAGTTCGCGCAAACACGAAAGCAGTTTAAATCACGATTTTTCTAGTTACGAAATTGTTTTAGGTATATGGACCTGCGAAATTGGCTGTTTTCAACGATTTTTATAAAAGCTGCTTTTACAAAGGAATTTGTGCATTTCGTGGCATTTGTTGTGCCGCACGAGTTTTGGTTTTTGTTCATTTTAATGATCGAGGGTCGGGTTTTTTAACTAACTTTGCCCTTTGACGAAGTCATTTTTGCGAAAAAATATAATTTACTGGAAACATTACGCCTTTTCTAACGTCTGAAAAATTTGAAAAAAATAACATCGCATTCCTCGATCTTTCCACTTTGCACTCCGTTCGATAGATCGTCGAAAACTCTAAAATTGTAATTAAAACAAATCGACAGAGAGTAGGTGTACGTACAACGCGGCAGTGCAACTACGTGGTAAGTAGATTTAGCCGGACGTGCTTCCCAGTCAGACGCGTTAAGCTGAATCTACTTACAGTAGCTGAATCGAACTGCTCCACCTACGTACACGTTTAGGGTATCGAATAGTTTCAGAAACGGAACACTAAGAGAGAAGATGATCAAACATACGAACAAATTCTCCAATCTTCCTCAAGATTCGAAAAAAGAGCTAAAATGTTCATACATTTAACAATTTAAATTACTTCCGCTAAGTTTAACTGGATATACAGTTTCAATAATTCCTCTTTACACTGTCCAATCGAAAACAGAAGTATGTATCGTCACTAAAAGATAATGGCAGAGAACAAGTAACTGCGTTACCATAGCGGAACAGAATATTTTTTAAAAGCGAACTACATCATTTCTAAAGTGTCCGCAATGCGCAAAGATTTCGCTCGACGCGAAGTATCCGGGGAGGGACGCAAACGCGCCCATCGATGCATAGGAGGAGGATAATTGCGAGGCAAGCTGGCAGGATGATGTCGAGGCCCGTGTGCAGACATCCGGTCCGATAGTGAATATAAAGGAGTTCGCGTGTTGCGATAAAGGAGAACTCCTCCCTCACCACGCCCAGAACCTGGCGAAGAGGTTCGTACCTCAAGATCCAACCACGTGGCAGATGACTTCTCTCTCTCTCTCTCTCTCTCTCTCTCTCTCGTTCTCTGTGCGCTCAGCGTGCTCCGGTTGCCTCGTTCCTCTGCGCCACCTTCGATGCCGACGAGAGAACTCGTCTAGGAGGCGGAGCATCTATTTCTATCCCTGGCTGGAACGTGGGGGAGTCGTTAAGCGGACGGCGTAGCCGCGTCGCGACGCTTCAAGACGAACGGAAAGAGTAGGAGAACACGCGTAGGAGTAACGGTTTGGTGGGAGAAGACGACCGATAGGAGAATCCACCGGAGTTCGCCATGGCGCTTCCACGTTTCTCTATGCGGATCCACACCGTCTACCATCCGACACCGGCTACCCCGCCTTCTTGCCAGCTACGTCGCAACGAGCCGGAAATACAGTTTCCAGTCGAGAGGCGGACAGCGCAAACGAGATGGGTATACACACACGATTTCCCTTAAACGGCCCTGGCAGCTTTAACTATGCGCGAACGCCACTGCAAATAGACGTGGACCACGTTCCGCGAGAAAGAAGGGACGGTGAAGTAAGATTGGCAAATTTGAGACAGGGCTGTATGATTTCCGGTTCTCGTATGTTTTAATAAAAAAGAGCAAGAGGAAAGTTGAGAGAGTTTCTTTCGATGTTTCTTGTTCGATTTTGTTTCTTAGAGAACGCAGTTCGTGCAATGTTCAAGTGGAACGATCTGAGTATCAAGTGATTATAGTCTACGATAAATCAGACGTGATTGTACTCTTTTTTTTTTTTCTAGGAGATACAACCCGTTCAATGTTGGTTAATACTACTAATATATCAGACATGCGTATATCTATTTCACTTCTGAAAATACATATGCGTTTGCCTATTCTACTTCTCAAGTAGTCAGACATACGTACATCTACATCACTTCAGAAAATAGTAACATATGCGTTTACCTGTTCTACTTCTCAAGTAGTCAGACATATGTACACCTATTCCACTTTAGAAAATACTCACATATGCGTTTACCTATTCTATTTTTTAACTAGTCAGACATATGTACATCTATTCCACTTTAGAAAATACTCACATATGCGTTTACCTATTCTACTTCTTTAGTAGGCAGACATACATACACTTATTCTACTTCTGAAAACAGTCTGACACGCGTATACCTATTCCACTTCTCAATACAGTCATATATGCGCGGTTATACTACTTCTCAAGCGACCAGACATACGCGTACCTATTCTACTTATCAAGATACACTTCAGGATTACTTCAAACATCCTCTTCCTTGTTTTACGATAAATATTAAAAACTACAAAATACAGTAATCCTAAAGACAAAAAGGTGGTGAAAGGTAGTACAACGAACGAGTCGTAAGATTCGATTCGAAAAAAATTTCGATTCCCGTTTCGACAGAACGTCGCGGAAGAAAATCGCGACAAGAAAAGAAAGAGAGTAAACGGAATCGATCGCGAGCGGGCGTCCAGCGAAGGAGGATAGGTCAGATCGATGAGCGAAAGAGCAAAAAGGAAAGCGAGGGATAGGCAGGTATCCACGTAAGCGGCGTGTCTCGGTGACGAGAGGCAGAAGTTTGCGCGCGCATGGCTACGGGGATAGCAAACTCCGTTGGGTCTGTACGCGTGTACGTGGCTGTCTTGCACACAGGTGAGGACGGGAAGAAATACGTGTACCTAGAGAGAAGCAAACGCAGTCCTTTCCATTGCGCAAGGACCCAGGCGGAGGAGTCTTTATCCAATGCACATGCAGCGCGTATATAGAGCTCCGCCTAGTTGGCTGCAGTTCAGAGGAGGAGGACGCTAAGTCTCAGTTATTTTACTGCGTGCAACGCCGCCACCAATGCTGAGCCACCTTCCACTCTCCTACTTCTTCGCCCATTCTGAAACCGACTATATATACCCTAGCCACGGGAGGAGCGTACTCGAGCGTCGCCGCGTTTCCAGGCTGCACCTGCCGCTCTTGTATAATAAATCGAACGTCTTTCTCACGGCCAACTCTCCTCTCGTTTTCCGTCGCGCTCCACCCGTTCGCCTCTCCCCGTTTATATCGTTCGCCTTCCACCATTTTAGCAGCCGCGACACGGGGATGGAACGAGAGGGATGCCATTTTCCCGGAAACCCACGGAACCGCGGTTACCAAACCGCGCTGCGCCTTTGGCCGCGTTCTCCACCGCGGGTACCCGTTCCCAGAGACGTCGCGTCGACGGATGATTGACAGTTGAAATTCAATGAGGACAAGAGAAATTGTATACGTCGCGATATTCGATACAGTCGTGAATATTAAGTACTACTACCCGCGGACATAGATCGCTACTGGAACGACATATCGAATGTACCCATCCGCGACGTGTAGGTTTGCTAACTAATTATTTTCTTCAGATTGATAATTGCGCGGGGTTGGTAAATGGGAAAATTCGTTTGTGGTCGAGTTTAGAGAGTATACGTTCTCTTCTTTGGATGCGAGATATCGTAGAGCGTTTTCTGGGAGGATTGAGTTTGGATACCAAGATGCGTGGTATTAAGAAACATGTGTGAATTTATATATGATACTGTACTGAAGTAACTGAGAAATGAATTTTCGAAATTTTTAAATAATTGTACTTAGAAAATGTTAGGGTGGGATAAGAATGTATTCGTTTCTTTACATCTAACGAAATGGCAAAATGTAAAATGATGAATTGATTGAAATATGAGATACTGGATTGATAGCAATTCGAAACCAATATTATAATAGATTTCGAGCATCGATAGTTCAGATGCCAAAGATGATGTGTTTAAGGAACAGACGAAGCTCTAACAAGTAATTATCGTACGATAAAGAGAAGAAGGATGAATATAGGAAATATTTTAGAATAACGTATCTCTTTTTAGACAATTCAGATGCCAAAAGTGATGTATTTAAGAAATAGACGAAAATTTAACACGTAATTATCGTACGATAAAGAGAAGAAGAATCGATATAGGAGATATTTTAGAATAACGCTACGTATCTTTTTGTGGACAATTCAGATGTCAAAGATGATGTGTTTAAGAAACAGAAGATGATCTAACAAGTAATTATCGTATAATAAAAAAAAAAGAAATGGAGATAGAAAATATTTTGAAGTAACGCTACGTGTCTCTTTTTAAACAATTCTGATGTCAAAGGTGATGTATTTAACAAACAGATGAAGATCTAACAAATAATTATCCTGCGTTAAAGAAAAGAAGAATGGATATAGGAAATATTTTCGAATAACGCTACGTATCACCTTGTAGACAATTCAGATGCCAAAGATGATATATTTAAGAAATAGGCGAAGATCTAACAAACAATTATCGTACGATAAAGAGAAGAAGAATAGTATAGAAAATATTTTAGAATAACCCTACGTATCGATTTGCAGACAATTCAGATGGCAAAAGTGATGTATTTAAGAAACAGACAAAGATCTAACAAATAATTATCGTAGGATGAAGTAAAAAAGGATGAGGTAGAAAATATTTTAGAGTAACGTTACGTGTATCCCTTTATGGTCGTAGAATCGATGAACGACGGGTAACGCGAAAAATACGGAGGCACACAGCGAACTGCAATACCGGATATCCATCCCCTGGTGCTATCGGAGAGATTCACCGCGTTGCGTTTCTTCCGTTACAATTACCGCGAACACCCATAACCGAGTATCGACAACTCATTACGAAGAACTTTCCGGCCGGCCGGCAGCGAGAAAAGGCGCGTAACGCGAAACTCATTACGATGCGTGAATAACGAGCCGCAGTATAGATTACCGGATTACAAACGAAGTAGAATTATTGAGTTACAAATGACCAGCATTCCGCCACGGCTGCTGTTCGACCATCGCGCGGCTACACCCGTAAACCTATCGCGAAACATTTAAATGCTCTGTGATTCCTCCACGCTGTTCTTTCGCGCGGTTCAAAGGAACTGAAAATGCTATTGCATTTCATTGGAAATTTTTGAATGAGAGAAATCCTTACGATTTTTTTCACTCAGATTTGCGCCATTTCTCGAACGATAAATTACAATCACTTTGCGCAATTTTGTAACTTTTAGTTGAGAGCTCGTTTCGCGGTGCAGCGATTATGCGCAGCGTGTAAAGTGCATCGCGTCCAGCGTGTACAACGTTATGAGAAACCCTTACGATTGTTTCATTTAGACTTGCGCCATTTCTCGAACGATAAATTACAATCACTTTGCGCAATTTTGTAACTTTTAGTTGAGAGCTCATTTCGCGGTGCAGCGATTATGCGCAGCGTGTGAAGTGCATCGCGTCCAGCGTGTACAACGTTATGAGAAACCCTTACGATTTTTTCATTTAGACTTGCGCCATTTCTCGAACGATAAATTACAATCACTTTGCGCAATTTTGTAACTTTCAGTTGAAAGCTCGTTTCGCGGTGCAGCGATTATGCGCAGCGTGTAAAGTGCATCGTGTCCAGCGTGTACAACGTTAGACGTGGACGCACATATGAAAAACGCCATACTTTTGACGGGAATTTTTGGTTTTTTTCCACGGTCTCGCTTTATTGTTCCGCAAGAGTGATTGGTAATTGGCTGCACCGTGTCTGCAATGTCGCTGCCCGCCGCCATGCCCTCTCCCGTCGAATATAAACGAACAGGAGGACTATGGTCGGGCATAGGATTGGTATGGCCCATAAGGCATCCCCCCAGCCCTCTTTGACGATTGAAAAAATGCAATTAAAAATTTGAACGGTAATATAGGTCAAAGAGACGGCGGCCCTGTCATCAACCCTGCCGTTTCACCCCCTGTCTCACCCTCTCTTTGAATCATGCGCGTTTCCACGGCTGTATTTTACAACCAGCCAGCGAAATTTTTATGAAACGCGCGTCTAAATGAATGCACTCTGGTTTTTCAAGTAGATATCTAGTATTTTTTCCAATTTTCGATAAGAAACAAATTCTTTCGATTGTTAAGTAAATTTCGTTGTTCGCGAAAATGTAAAGTTTCTCGTTGACGAGAAATCAGTGAGCGTGAAATTCTTGAAATTCGTAATATTCTCCGGTTACATGCATATTCAAGGATCGTACCCCAAAAGAAAGGCGTGCGAGGCCTCGTCCGGTTGTCCGTCGCGTCGGTTTCATCGTCGCCTCCGCACATAGGAGCAGTTACCCTCATTTGTATTCCTTGTACGAACGACCAGCCATGCTGCGATTTACTATCACGTCCTACGAATTATTTGGTAATCAAATTTTTCCACCCTCCCCCCGGCCTTATATCTCGGGAGAAACGACCGGAAGGGTGCACGTCGTTCGGACCTTTTACAATGATTTCTCTATTTTACGGTGGTTGCGTGAGAAGGCCATTAGGAATCCCGTGTAAACGTGCCATGAAAACGATTTCAACCGCGCCCGCGAGCTTTCACGCGAGGCACGTTTTTCGAAAAATTAAAATCCTTCGCTGGGCTACCGTCGAGTCACGGATATTCTCGCGTGAAAAACATTCCACTTAGTTCGCTGTTTTACGCTGAAAATGCGATACACGAGATGGTTAATGTGAATTATCTTTGATGAAAAAAGAATCAATTTGAGGAGAAGAACGTTCGATTGGCGTGCGTGTTTTTACTTCAAAATTACTTTTTAAATATTTTTCGTATCCTGTAACGAAAGTGTATGCGTTGAATATTATGCTGATTAGTTGTATCGAAGCTCCGCGATTATTTATGTTTCCTTATTTAGCTGATACGGCAGAGGTTCTACAGCGCTTCGAATATAAAATCCCAGCGAATTTAGTCCGATAAATTCCCGTCACGTCTTTCGATAACAGCGCGAAACAATCAAATGAAAATTAATCTGTAATAATAAAACAATGAAATAAAACACGGCCCCTCGTTATTCACTCGGACATTTCACGCAAATATGCGCGAGTCATGCCTGTGAACGATCGACTACAAACTGCGTTCCCGCGCGAAAAAAGTGCAAACTGTACCCGCGTGCATCACATAAACGGCAGGGAATCGTGACATACGTGCACGTACATCAGAGGGCTGTCTATACGCCTGTTTTTTTTTTACATTTGTATAAAAACCTGGTAATATCGTGATAAAAGTTGCCGCGTGCGAAGGCGCGAAATTTCATAACGCGAATTAAATTTCGAAAGAATTTGAATTAATTGTTCCCTGCGCGCCATTGGAGCCTCGAGACACTCGACAATCTGATCCCAAACTTTGTATAATGTATTCTGTTCTATCATCGAGATACAGAATAATTTCGACAAGTGAATTCGAAATTCTTCGTCATTTTTTTAATCAATTGTGAGAACCAACTTTGCGTCAGCGTGACATTTTATATTTGAAACTATCTTCAGTTGATTTACGGTATCGAGTTAAATTGATTGAAAAACCTGCAGAAGAAGAGATGTCGAGTTACCTCGAAATTTTATCTCGAATTAACGTTTGAGATTGGTCGAGACGCGATGCTTCGCGATTGGCTGCAAATTTTGCGAGACGATTTCCTAAAGGAAAAATTAGCGAGGATAGAACTGATATACGTATAAAGTAGAAGTAAATTATTCTGTTTAACCGCGCCTCCGTAAGCATATCGTGTTCCACGGTAAAGTCGTATAAACGCCAGAATACGTCAATCATTCTTTAACGCGGATGAATTTTAGGCAACCCTCGCTAAATCAATATCGGCCAATAACGTTGATCGTTAACGAAGCGCGGCGTACATCAGTGTTAAACTGATGTACCACCTTGCCAATGAGAAATTGTATGAATATCCACAGACGTTGCGTGTATTTGACGTTGAAAATTTCCAACGGTAGACACCCCCTGTGTATCGGTGTGCGTGACCGCATACAGAAAACGTTGATATTCAGTTAAATTCACCGAGTAATAGTTCCGCTCGAACTATCGGACGATTACTCGATCGAAAGCATTAAAATTCCTGAATTATATATACGCGTACTCGACAATACGCCAGTTATCATCAAGTATATTACAGCGATAACAAATTTAGATGTTGCAAATTTTGAGAAGAGATGGTACCCGAATAATTACGATACCACACATATGGAGGACTTATGCAAAGCGTATTAATATTAAATTATATTTACCAAAGCCAAGCGTATATTGAAATTCACCGCTCTCTGTCTATTAAATACATCAGAAATACCGTCGCTACGGCCATAGAACGCCGGGGTGACGATTAAAAAAAATTCATTTCCAACGCGCGGTACGTTTCTAAGGTGAATAATGAAAATCGTCCGGAACACCGATGATCTCGTTACGCGAATCAACGGGGGATGAAAAACACAGTTACGCCTGGAATTACGGCTTAATACTAGTTAATCAGCAGGCGTGCGCGGGCAATTAGTGTAATATGACATTTTCCCCCCGTGGAAAAGTGAGAGAGGACGGGGCGAGCGAAAAATACGGATAACTATAAAATTCGCGCATAATCAGTCGTTCGGGCAGTATATCGCGGTAACGCGGTAAATTTTCTACCGAATCGGTGTAACACGCGCGTGCACGCGTCTACACACGCGTAGCACACGGCTGCGTTGGCGAACGCGCGCGCCAACGCGTTCACCGGGGCGACCCGTGATGTAGTTTGGTTTGCCGCCGGGAGAAGAGAGGCGAAATCGTCCCGTTTGGCAGGCTGTTTGAACATTTTGCGACGAGTTTATTCGAGTTATCAATTTCCTGACAAATATCTGCATTTCCGTGCTCGTATCTCTCTTTCGCTACCCCTTTCACTTTTTTTATTTTCGCCCCCAACCGCCCCCTCGACCACCCCACAGCGCACCCTCCCCTCCCCTCGCCTCCGCCCATTGTCTCTGTTCCGCGATTACAGTATAATCGATTTGATTTGAATGCCGGGAAAAAAATGAACGCTCGCGTTTCTTTTCGCGTGGCCGATCTTTTATCGCCGCGGATAGAAAAATTCGATTTATCGAAACGATACCTTCTACGCGTATAAATTCTATTTGCATTTTGAACGCTTCGAACGGCCATATGATTAAATGCAATTCCGTCGGCGATTCGCGCATTTTTACCCGCTCGAGAGACGGGTATAAAATGGACGAAAAAAAAGAGGAGGAGTTAATGAAAATCGCAATAATGAAGCTTGATTGTAAATTCATTTTCAAAGCAATTTACCTGGCAAAGTTGTTTTTTAATAATCTCGTACAGTTTTAATTTCGTTCCTTTCGTGGATGGACTACCAACGATATATTGGCGAACTAATAACGGTGAACCGTTCGTTAAATGTGCCATCATCGTCTGATATCAAAGTGGACTTAAGCAATCGCGTATTTTCAACCTACTCTACCATCTCGCGATGAGTTTCGTTACGTTATTTCTCGAGAATTTTTAGTACGCGTTATTTAATCGATCAGTTACGTTTTTGTCTTCGAACCACTCGCCGAGAGTGTCTATTTCCAGACTTTACGCGCGTTCGTAAAGTTATTAGCATACCTACTTGGCCATTGCGATACGCGCGCTACGAAACGTAGCTAAAAATGAGAAATGAGGAGAGATTTCTCGAGCGGCTCGATAAAATATTCAAAGTGGGATATACACGTTCGAGCATTTAAAGGCTAAAATAAATGTACATTTAAACGGCGCTTTTAATCCGTCCGTTTATAGAGTATGAATTTGCATAAACATTCGGGGCGTTTTATAACGTTAAGCATTAGAGGGGAATAATGAGCGATCGGTATCGGTAAAAAGTCAATTACGCGGGATAGTTGTACGTGACGTGCTAATATTAATTAGTCACGGTCTTTTCTACGCCGTCGAACCCGAATCGAGGCAATGTAAATCCGCGAATGGAGTAGCGGACGACTATTTACCGCGATCCCCTGTCAATCGTGATTATGAGAATATTTCACGTGCATGTATTGATACGTTTGAAACCCCCTTTTCGAGCCGGCTACCAAAAAGGGCGAGTGCCCGCCGCGGTAGCGTTTACGATGCATCGTTGAGTTTAAAATACACACACATACTCGTGAACGTAGCTCACAGACACGGGATCAAATTATTCGCTGATCATTTCGCGATTTTCCCCGCAGATTCTCCAACTTCGTATCCCCCCGATTATGCAATTAATTTCTGCTTGTTAAAAAAGAAAAAATATCTTTACGCGCGTGCTGGCAACACGGCGCGTCATCACGCGAAGGGTTTCACGCGCGAGAACTCTTCATTTTTACCTTGCACAAAGTTGCGTTCTGTGAAAGGAAATATTAAATAAACGGAATGCTGTCAAACGCGCGTGTGCAATGAAAATTGTTACTGTTTAAGAGGAGGCGAAAAATGTAGTCGAATGAGAAATAGTAATAAAAATTTGCAGCCTGGTGAAAAAAGAAGGGAAAGGTACAGGCTCTGACTCGAAACCGCTTGGACGCAGTTTTACAGAATCGGTGGCCCTTTCTGCAACACGGGTCCGCCGCCACAAAGTGAATATCGACTAATTAGCGACGTGGCTAACGTCATAGGGCTCGCCACAGTCAAAGGACATCGTTATCCTGCCGTTGGCCATTTGAAAAATAAACCTAAAAAGCCAGTTTGACGCCAAGGTTCGCACCTTCGACCTTTTCCAACCCTTTTTTTCCTCGTCTCGCAATCAAACGAAAATTAGCTGCGGTAAAACGAGTAGAAAGGCGGGTAGAGGAAAGGAATGGAAAAGAGAGGAAAAGAGAAGTTATGCAAACCTCGAACGCCGTGTGCTTTTTCGGTTCTGAAAAAAAAGAGAAAAGGAAATTTACAGCGACTGCTGTTATAGCGAGACAAAGAGACGATTCTATCTTCGATTTTAAAAAGCAACGATGATTATGTCTTTAGCGTTAAAAAAAGTAATTTAATTAAGGAGCTTTGTAGAAAAACTCCAAGTCAGTGGTAGATAAAGTAAAAATCGAGTTTCCATTTCGATTCAGAGAAATATAGCCACGAATAAAACAACAGAGAGAAATATCCTTTGAATCGAGAACACCACGCATAATCAGAGTGAATTGTGCTCGTGTAAATTCACCTTAAACCCGTGAAAGGGAGTGGAAAAAAGCGGTCGCCGCGAAATCATAGTCAAGAAAAATGAATGGCTCTATCTTTCGGTAATTAAGACTGTACCGAAAAATAAGCAAACACATGGAAACAAACCCTGCCGCGAGCACAAACGCGGCACAGCTGTTGCGCCCCTGAGAATTCAAATAAACGACTTAGGTAGATTAAGCATACAAATCTTCGTGGTTCTTCCTCTGCAAATTCCTATATATGTTTCAGCTGCTCTTTGTATATAGAACGTTTGTCAACGGAAAAATGGTGAAACCTACCGGCTGCGTTATTAAATCTAGCAACGTGTCCCCCTCCAATTCTATTTCGACACTTTTAAATACCACGTCCGTATTTATCCAACATAAAACCCGCATCTTCCAACGCAACATTACATCTCGCATTCAACCAACATACTCAAACAATAATTTATCCATCCTTAAAACATCGCAATCTTTCCTTAATTAAAAATTCCTCATCTTCCAGCCATGTATACCAACAACCATATACCCACTGTCCAAAGCAACACGCGTTGCAATGTAACAAACCCTCCACGCGATTAACACCTAAAAACGTATAGAAACAACAAAAAAAACAAAAAACAAATAACCAACACGTTAAATAACAAAATCTCATGGTAAGAATAATAAAAACCAAAAGAAGACGCGACAAACTCACGTCGATAAGGGCGTCCCTCCTCAGGCGTGGATCGTTCGGTGTTCTCAGACCCAGGCGTGGCGTTCGCGTCCCGATCCTCGTCCTCTGGCGTGGTGCCCCGATTAGCCACAGATCCGATCCCAGTCCCAGTGGGCGATCGGCTGGTCGAGCCAGCAGGACTCTGAGGCGCGACGTCCTGTCCCGTCGCCGTGCTCGCGCCTCCTCCGACGCCTCCGATGCTTGCGGACGCTCCGGAAACGGAGACGACCGCGCCCCCGCTGGCCGTCGACAACGACGACGGCGAGAACATGTTCGACATGCTCGAGAGCGAGCCGATACTTGGCAAACCAGAGCTGGTCACCGGCCCGTTCCCTGTCTCCACTTTGAGACACTTGCTGGGCGGTGCGAACGCGGACGGGCCCAGCGGCCTGAACCCTCCGAACGGCAAACGGTGATCCAACGGGTGCAGAAACTGCGGCGGCAAGTGGAGCATGTGATGGAGGCCGTAGCCGAGGGAGGCAGCGGTGCTGAACGGCACTTGAAGATCCTTCGAGTCGGTCACCTGGACAGGGGAATAAATTCGCGTTAGTCGAGTTCTTTCGAGCTTCCACCTTGTTATTTGAAGAAGGGTGGATGTTAACATGATGGCATGTATGCGGTGGTTAATTGGCTGCGTTAAGCTTTGGTTACAAGGTTGATTATGAAGAGAGGGGATGATTGGGGGTTTCATTGGGTTGTTTGGAGTTGTTAGGATCTTTATTGTTATTTTGGTGGTGCTTGTGCGAGTCGTTGGTTTTACTTACCGTTGAATTGCGAATGTTCATGCGTTTGTTATATTCTTGAAAGGTAATGTTTGTTGGAAGTCTACTTTTCTTTTAGGTATGTTCGTGTATCAAACGTGAATACGCATGAACGTTCGCGATGCGAGTAGTCGTATCTTACCATCGTTGCGTTATATCATCGCCAACCGACCCGTTCGTCGCGGTTGTTTTATCTAATTCTTTAATCGCAGCAGGGAACGAAGCTTTAATCGTAATTCGAAGAAATTACGAGTTACCAGGCGGAGCTGGCCGATTTCATCTCGGTAGTGCAGAATTAAATGTAATGCGTGCATTATGCGTATCAAAGATTTCAAAGTTATCGCGATGAAGCGGATTCACCGTAGATGACATTTACCGTGGCCTGATGTTTCGTTATTACAAACGTTACAAAACAGAACTCGATTTCCATCGAGGCATTCACTATGCCAGCTTAATAGACTCGTCAATCACGGCGAATTGAATGATATAACTGACGGTGGAGGGGGGGGGTGGAAGCTTCACGTTTTGACGGATTATTATAACACAGTGGTTTCGCGTTATTAACAGTATAATGCCATATTGCCACGGTATTATACGCTATTTTAATGTGCTCGAATTCATAGGGATACCCGCATATTGTCAATGAGATATCCGGTTATATAATAATGATAAGTTTTATCCATAAATTTTGCTGGATGTTTCAGAAAACGGGGGATATCGGATTTTCAATGGAACGTGCATTAAAAATGTTCGCATCGGTACATTATCGAGTTCCGTATTCCGGTGAAATATCATTTTTACATTAAACGCGCATTGTCCGCCTCAACTGTAACTCTTCGCGTTACTCGCGATACAATTAAGTAATTGTGAACATTTGAAATCCTTAATTTTTCTTTTCATTCGAAAATCCACGCGATCGTACGCGAATTAAATATTTATTATGAATTTAATATTTCCAATTATACGAGAATTACACCAACATAATAAATATAACTCTGCACGCGTTTAATTCACAAAACACAATAAAATTTCTAGTCTATCGCAACTGATATATAAAAGTTAAGTTTTACTTCTTTTCTCTTGTAATTATCAGCGCCATCGATTCAAATTAACCGTACATCTACGTGGACGTTATTCGAAACAAAAATGTAGGATGTTTAGGGGGAAGTACGCGTGATTAAAGCTTCGTTTGCGAAAATGGCATCCCGTGTCCATCGACATAATAGAAACTATTTCACGATTACACAGCTAAATACTCGGGATTTCGAACCGCACGTACGCGCGCGGTGCAGATTTTGAAAAATATCCCGTCGATATTTATTCGCGTCGAAAAATCCACGGGAATATCTACTGGGCACTCTCTATTGTACCGTTACCGGTGAATATTTCTATAGAATAGGTGTACCTACTGCATTTCGAACGGAAATGGAAACGTATCTACTTATTACCGATCGAAAATCGAATACTAATATTTGAACAATGCTTACGCACTATCAGATCAATATTCGTGCCCCGCGTAGGCGGTTCTGCCCGGCGTCATACCGTTACACCTATATTTGTACAATTTTAAAACACCGCGCCGCGCAAAATATGTATATTTCGAAATGAAACGGTAGACAACGTCAATATTTGACGACGAACTCTCTCTACGTTTTTCGAATCTCCGACTCGGCAAATTTGCGATCGAGGTACATCCTTACGACTGATCGAAGGAAAAAAGATTATCGGCTCGACTTTATTTACGATTGGATAATCGATGTTCTGACGAATTTTTGCTTCTTTATTCTACGAATATTTACTACCTACGAATATTTTCGATCGATTTACTTTCGTTACGCTATCTCTCGCGATACCTCCAAGTACTTCACGGAACACGCTCTGACACACGCAATTTTATTATAATACAAACTCGAACGATCTCGTGAATTCTCTCGTTACGTTACGTTCGACGAGATTGACATAAAAATTTTGATGTAGAAATCGACGAGAGATTTTCAGAAATCGAGACACGAATTAAAACAATCATTTAAAACCGACTGAAAATTTCCCAGACTCCGGAATTGGATACTAAAACGAACATCTCAGAATTTAGCTCACGAAAGTATCGTTTGGAAAGCAAAAAAAAAAGAAAAAAATCGCTGCAGATCGTTATGCATCGCCAGGCGCGATTAATTAAAAATCAGAAATTAATTACGTGACGCACGGCCATTAGTTTTGATCAATATGTTCCGCGTAGCGGCACGTGCGGTTTTAATTAAACTTATTACATTTCAATTTCGATATCTCCGCGGAATGCGTGCGTACATCGCGATCAAGATTCCCCCTGCGTGCACCCCCTATTTATTTTCGGACGCGATCCTGGAGGAGGACGAGCAAAAACGGAGAGGAGGACCCGTGGGTGGGCGCGTCCGTCGTTACAACCGTCCGGCGATTTCCGGATGAACATTTCATCGGGCCAATAATGATGCGGTCGACAGGTTATACGGGGAATTAGCACGGCGTACGATTAGTTTATTATTCTTTTATACGAGGAAATGAGGCTGTCGTTTAAACAACAGCGTCCGCGTTTCGCGACCACGGCCCCGTTCGATCGCTGATTTATCAGGTATTCATTATTATTTTAATTACAAACGGACCGCGGCACAAGAGGCGGCAATTTTTTTTTTTCAGGTCGCCGACTGATCGACCGCCGCGCTACGTATTTACAATATTCTTTTTTCTTCCCTTTTTTCTATCCCGCTTCCCTTCCGCTGTCCCATTTCCAACCAGGTTCCTGTATACGATTACAAGCAGCCTCGCGACGGGCAGAAACGCGCGCGAATTTCGTCGCTACACGGTGATTAATTTCCAAACGAAATTATCTCGTTTCCTCTATTTTTTTTTTTTTTTTTGCTCCTCCCTTTCTCCTTTCCCTTCATTCTTTTTTTTGTTCTCTGTTTTTTTTTTTCGCTCGCTACCGAATTTTGATACGCTGCCATGTTTTATTATCCGATTCCAATCAATCGTTTTGTACGTGTCTCGAAAGGTAGCGGGGCTTTATTTTTATTCCAAGCATACATTGCAATCCGTTTCAATAATACAATATCCCTCTGTGACGTGTATTTAAACGAGCTCGTTAATAAACACTTTAAAAATACACATTTCCGAACGACCCGTCGGATATTGTTCTATTGCCCTGTTGTGCTGAATAATCGGTTCGTTCCTCGGAAACTGGTTTTAAATCACGGCTAACGGGGTGCCGCTGGTTCGAGTAATTTCTTCTTAGTTTTTTCACTGACTCAAACTTCCACCTTCTCCGTCGCGGTTTATGCTCGTTGCTTAGTCGATTCTTGTCGAGCGTGACTCGCGGGACAACGGAACGTTTTCTTACACCAAGTGGCTTAAAATGTACAGCGGATGACGATGATGATAATAATAATAATTTTGTGCACTACGATTCGAGCATGCATATAGTACAGATCCGTCGCACATATCCAGCTGGAATCCCTATTCAAAGCGTGCATTAATTACTATTATACAGTGTGTATAAAGCGGTTAACGGGTGAAACGATTGCGACTGCGGCTGGTCCATTGAAACCGACATTTCTCGAGGCAGAAAAATTCAACAGTTCCTGTTCTCAATTATCTATTACGATAACGGTTGGAAAAAAGAGGTAGTGGACGTGGAGCTGTGAAAACTGTTGACATATACTAGTATCCCGTGAAAACTCTCTGTTTTTTTTCTTTATACGTAGGTGGAAACCAGTGATTGAACTAGTTTGTTGGGCAATCACCGTGTATCACATCGCTATCCGAAGGCTAATTTGTTTACCTCATTCTAAGCATATTTTAATGACACAATTCGCTATGTATATCGGGCATAACGTCATCTGTGATCGAACAAGTCTCGTGTGATATTTAAAGTGTACAAAGGGTTATCGTGCAACTCGCTTCGTGCAACTATGTATCAATAATTACTCGACGAGACATCGCGCAGAATGCTCTTCCAACTCCATAACAAATTCATTCCTACGTTTCGAATTCATTTTCTGCCGTTGAGATGGATATCTAGAATGCCCAAGAAAATGTCAGTTTCAATTACCAGACGATGGCTGAAATAATAGTCGGAATAAGAATAAATCGGCATTAAACTAAATAATAATAGACAATCTGAAGAAGTATTAGATTAACAGTCTACCGCTTATCGTTTCTAAAACAATACTTTCAAGATGGCACGTGTATCTAAAATTCTGAAGAAAAGGAACATACAATTATCCGAAAGTATCCTTAAAAAAAAGATACAATTTCAAACAAACTTTGTCACTTTGTTTCAAACCGAATTCCACACAGAAGTCAGTCTACCACTACTTACATATCTTCTACGTTACGATCGCGTATTTGATAAGAACACGCGTAAACGTGAACGAGTAAACATGCCACCTAAAAGCATTGATTAGCAGCGATTTCGCGCGTTAGAAGATCCGAACCAAGTAGCCAGCATTCCAGCAAGGTTCAAGCGGCGGTGAGTGATTATTTTCGCGTGATTAGCCTGGTCGTAGGTTAAAGTAAAGGGTTAAGAGGAGTAGAAGCAAACAGAGAGGCATAGGCGTACAGGTAAGGGGATAATAGGACACTAACTTGTGGATTGAAGGGTCTTTGCATTCTCAGAGCCTCCGGCAGCCCCCCGGCCTGTGAAAACACGACCAGGGACGGCGGCGGTAGATGATTTGGCACATACGCAGAATTATCCATCTAGAACAGATATCGGCGTGTTTCCATTTCTGAGTCTTCCTTGGACCTGGCCGAGTCCGCGTGCCGATTTTGCACGCGTCGGACAGAGGAGAACCGCGGCGACGGTAAATCGGTGAGAGGTGTGTCGACTGTGTATTGTTTTGCGATCTAAGTACCGTTTTTTATCGAATCGAAGCCTTTCGTCTATCTCGAAACTAAATTTACCATTTGTTCATATACTTTGCGATCTAAGTATCATTTTTGTGGAATAGAAGCTTTTCGTTCATCACGAAGTTAAATCTATCCATATCCATTGCGATCTAAGTACCATTTTTATGGAATCGAAGCTTCTCGTCCATCACGAAGTTAAATCTATCCATATCCATTGCGATCTAAGTACCATTTTTATGGAATCGAAGTTTTTCGTCCATCATGAAGTTAAATTTACCATCTATCCATATCCACTGGGATATAAGTCCCATTTTTAAGGAATCGAAGCTTTTCGTCCATCAGGAAACTAAATTTACCATTTATCCATATACTTTGCCGATTTCTTACCGTTATCAATCGTTTTTCGTCGTGATGGTCTATCTGAATTCGTACAATTAAGCTTCAGAGTGTAATATGGTGGACTTTACGAATTTTGTTCTGAAATTTAAGCGAATGAACGATGGTACTGTGAATGGAAGTGAAGTTTTGAAATAAATACCGGGAACGAGGGGCGAGAAGTAAATTCTATTCAGCGTGGAAGAAAACTGTGAAAGCAGGAAGCAATTTGTACTTCATTCGACTTTGCTTCCTTATAGTTTCCCTCGCGACACATGGTTCTTCTATTAAATATTACCATGGGAAGTTGCGCTGAAGTTTATCGTAGAAATCTCTTGGTCTTTGCAATGAATCGCTTCTTGTTAAAATTCTTCGATTCATTAGAGATAGAGTCGAGAATATCGTCGAAGTGTTTCCCATTGATTGTCTAAAAATAGCGATGGAAATGATGTACAATTCGATAATTTAAACTTACAGATGCTACTCTGAACTCCTGTTCAAGGTATATCTGAGAAAGGTTCGATCCGATGCAAAACAGTACTTAAGAAATTTGATCAAACAATGTGTTGTTTCGATTCTTTAGATGTCGATGAATTTGAGTATTGGTTTAACAAAAGTATTTTAGTAAATAATACGATAATGGAAAGTTACTAAAATACTGCTATAGAAGAATGAAGTGATAGAAATTCGCGTGCTGTACGATTCCTCAGACTTCTTTCGTCAAAAGTGTTTAAAAATTTCCTTAAAATTTGACTTCGTTCAATAACTACATGATATTATTGTTAGATTAAGTTTGATTCATATGTACCCACTCGTTGCATAAAGTATATCATCAAATGCAATTGAGAGAAACATATGATTTATTAAAAATTTGAATGTTACCTTCCTTGCACAATTTAATTCACAAATAGGATTGAACACTTCCATTATGTTCGCAAATTGGCAACAGTTACAATCAGAAAATTTCCAAACGACAAATCACAGATAAAACCAACGTATGAACTGCATAATTAAAAAAGAGCTGAAAATTATTGTACCATGTGAATACTAGATATGCGTAAACGTTTCCACTTAGTACATGTCTAGGTTGTTAAAAGTGAATCGATAAAAATGGACAAAAAAAGAGATGAAAAAAGGCAATACGAGATAGTACGAATTTTAATCGTTTCAAGACTATTTTCTACGGTACAGTGAATGACTCGAACGTCGAATGACTTCAATTTCTATCCCTTCTTGTCTTACAACGAGAGCTATTGAATTTGATCCACGAACAACTGCATCGATCGCGGTTGTAGCAACTTTTCGTTCTCGTTAGGTGAAATAGATTGAAACTGTGCAAGAAAGTGTATGCAACCGAGTGGAAGTCTCAGAGGGAATCGAGAAACGCGCGTTGCGATCCTCCCGGCGAGTGTTCACGTTTATTTGTTCAACGTAACGCTGTTTAGTAATTAGCAATAACGTTATCGAAATTTAATTGCAGTCCGCGTTGTATTACACAATAATATTACGCGGCGTTGAATGTTTCCGTGAAAATATGAGTGAAATTGGAGAAAGTGGACGAATTTTATAGCTCGAAATTGCTTTTCAAACGGGGAGTTATTGTTTCAATTCTGAACGCGCGATATCGGTTCAATCAGTCAAACATTATCGTTTCCTCGCCAATATATACATATGAAATTATACGGTTGAAAACAATTTTTTCCCCGTAATTCTTCTTTACATAACATTGCGATCCATTAACGCCAGGTGAAAATCTCGGTTGTATTCTACGATATTTTGCAAAAGAGAACTTTCGTGCGATCCATCGGTTGCGAAACATGTTCATCGTTAACGTCAAGCGGAATTTTTGTAAAAAACTTAAACATCGTGCGTTACGCGCGTCGAATGAATTGTAACGCGATGATTTATTCCCCGATGTCGCAATTGAAACGAAAATTGACGCGCGTTACTCATAAACGTCTTGCAAGAGAACTGGCAAGCATAATCGAGAGAATACGCGGACGTTATATAAGAATATCGCTGTAAAACGATTAAAAGAGATCCTCGAATAAACGCCAGCGTCGAGGATAAAAAGTGAACACTCGCAAACGCAACGACGCAACAGGCTAACAGCGTTTTCGATCACTCGTTTTAATGTCACACGATCGCTCGGAAATAAAAATATCCGCGGGTGTGTAATGCCGCTACGTGTACGCGCGTCCCTGTCACGGGGGTGTGTGTTTATATTAATCACCAGCACGCGTACATTTTGCTGTACACCAAACAAGTCACTGCACGAGATACGACCGTTCGAAAACATTCACTCTATTTCCACGAATCTCATCGTCCTTATCCGTCGCTTAGGGAACGTGTCTTTATCACCAACAGTTCCTTCGCACAAATATCCGCGCGTAAATCGATTACGCGGCGGAAGGTCCCGTGCAATCTGTTCGAAAAAGGCGCGTTAAGCGGCGAACAACCTAACCTCAACGCGGCGGCTGTCACGCGGCACGACGTCCGCGTATAACCCCCGACAAACTTCTGAATTCGTTTGACAGCGATGCCAGCCGTGTCCTGGCGGGCGCAGTTCGTCAGATCTGAACGCGTTTAAAGGCCAGCGGCACGGTAATTGACGATGCGACGCGGCGCGGGTGAATTCAAATTCAAACAAGTCATATGATCCCGCCACGACAGGTCACTCTGACCTAACCTCTCGGCGAATGATAATACCCGACGAGTACCTCAACTAGTGGCTCGGTCACCCGGGTACGGGTCTCTGGTAATGCACTGAACGTGGTGAGCCAGGTGCAAAGAGAGAGGGGTGAGTACGAGAGGAAGGCGGCAGGCCCGTGCGAGCAACCTCATGGACATGCGAGTGCAGACTGATTGGAGTGTGAGGGTACTTACCCACAAGTCGTGAGAACGGCGGCGGCGGCGGCGGTGGCGGTGGCGGTGGTGGAGGCGAGGTAGAGGCGTGGAGAAACAAGCCGGCGGTGGTACTGGCGTGCGCGCGTGTTTTCCGCCGCCATTACTGGCGCCACTGTAGCGGCACTTTGGCAACGCGCCTGCGCGGCATGCGCACTCGCCCGACGCGCAACCGTTCCCGCGACGTGCCGTCGTTTAATCGTACGCTGACTGCGTGACCGACAACATCTTCTATGTTTTCTCACTGCTCGGTCTGATACGGGACTTTGCTTCTTCGTTGGGCTCCCCTCGGGTCTAGCCGGTTCGGTGAACGAAACTGTGTGTGATAATAAACACTTTTGTAATTGTTGTATTATATGATTATTGATTATGCAGGATGTCCTACTTGAAAAGTGTCTTCTGTTTTTCTTGTAACCGAGCTGTAGAAAGAGGGCAAGTGTTACTCGGGGATTATTTTTGGAGAAACCCTTGGAGACGATGCACGAGTAGTATAGATTTGGTTTAAGTAGGACATCCTGTATTATTGTTATGTAATGAGAATATTGTTTTAAATGGAATTTTGAGCAGTGTTTCTGATAATAATAAAGGTTTCTAATATGTTCTGCTATACTTTACTTTAAAGTCTTATACCATTTTGTATTGTAATAGTAACTTTGATAGTGCTTCAATTACAATAATTGATTTAAATTTAAATATAAGGAAATTAAATCTGTTATACACGACGAAACACTTGTAACATTCCTCAAAGACTTTGAATTTCTGTGTAGTAAAATAAAACGATTGAATGCAAACTTGGTATGAATTTAATTTAGCAATTATAGAAATAGTTGACAGATTGCTACTGTAAAGAACATTAGCATTAAAAGAACTATATTTTTTTGAAGCAGAGATTATTAAAAATTAATCAAACGATTTGAGCTAAATTTAAAGAAAAGAAAGCACCTCATTTGACGTTATCTATGAAAATTATTCAAAACTTTTAGAACGAAACAAGTACATAGAAATACTAGAACATATCTTTCAACCAAATATATAACAAAATTATATCGTGTATTTTATAGAAGTGTTTAGCGTAGATTCAAACCGTTTTATCGATTTTTCAATTTTGAGATTGTCTAAATAGTCGTCAAAGTATATTTCCTATTCACGAATAGGAATTAAATGGAATTAAAATATTAGTAAACTGTGAATTGTACTTGGAGTTTCATAAAAATGTTTTTTCAAACAAGTAACTATTTTTACATGTTATGCCGAAGAAGTAACAAAGCTGTTACGTGCTTCCATCTGTTACGAATAAATTGAAACTTGGCATCGATTTAATACGTTAGATAATACTAATTTATCAAATGATTAGACTGAGCGTACATCACAAATAAGTTGATCCAGTTACATAAATGGATCTAACTATTATAACATAAATTATAACAGAACATTAATAAATTACATGAATCATACATCGCTGGTCAGGAAGATTGAAAACTAGGATTTCTGCAAACGATAAGTGCATTAGAATCAATGAGCAAAATCCAAATATAACTTCTTTATTGTTACATTATGAGAATACTTTTTTCATTTAATCTGCATTGTACTGTTATTATAAAGTAACATGACAAGCAAAATTTGTAATTTTGCGCTTTTGACCAACTGAAAAAGAGCGACTAATCTTGATTCATGGGTCTACAGAGCACAGACACACGCGCAATTTTATTATTTATGAATTTTGAAAATATTTTCGCATTCGCATTCACATAATTATCCTTCATTTCATTTACCATTTACAAAACTACCATTTTTCTGGGATAATCAGTTTTTATTTATAATTGAAGCCCTCGTAAACGCTACTTACCTTCACAAAATAATAAATTTTTATTTTCCAAATTTCAAAGCAATATAATTGTAATGAAGTAGGATGTCTAGCTAAAGAAAAATTCTAAAAGAAGGATTATCAACGTTTACACACAATGATTTACTTAAAGTGACTATCAATACTCAAAATATGGGATACGCAATTTACATATACATTCACTCTTGTTAATACAATATTTGAAATTTCTGTACAATAATCTAATGCAGATTAATATTGTACAGAAAAATTTCAGGAAGAAGAGGACATGAAACATAAGACACTAACAATAAGTACATAAATTTTTATGGACTTGGAAATATACACAAATTTACAGATGCGCAGTGACCGTTTCTATGCACCTAAATACTTTCTCTACTATACGAAATTGCAGTACAAAATCTTTCTTTCCTTTTTTGTAATACGCTGTACTTGAAAGAGCATTATGTACACGGTTTATACAATGCTTGTAACTCTCAAAGTGTCACAATACCTTAATTTATGCGATTATGTAAAAATAATGAGAAAAGGATAAAAAGAAATTTCGATCCTTTTTAAAAATAAAATTTTGTATTCGAAATCATAATACTTCTGCGTTCCAAGCATAACAATCTAATAGATTGTTATAGCGAGAACGTACCTCATGTATCGATAACTTTTTACAAAAATATAATTACAAGAAACATATTGATCTCATCAGTTTTTAAATGTAATTTAATTCCACTGTTGGATGGTTTAAACGATATTTTAACAATACATCTATATTTCGTAGAAACTTTACTATTATTGATAAACTATTAAATTATTACTTTTCTATAAAACTTATACCGATCAAGATACTGTCTCACAGATACACGACAAAGCATCATAATCATGGTAAACCTGTTCTATACAACTGTTCATGTCTTTGTATTTAATAATTGAAGACTGGACATGAAAAAGGCTTTAGATGCCATGTGGACATTCTGTTCTTATAACGTAAACCTATTTTCTTAACTAATATATTATACATATAAATAGGAAATATCTTAATATTATATTATCGTACACACATATAAAAAATAAGTTTTAAAACTTTATTATTTTATTAATAAATAACATTATGATACACACGCACACATACCTACACAAAATTGTTGCTTGGGAACTTTTACTTTCTACACCTAACAGCCTTCTTTATGTGTTCAGTTTTCAATTATATTAATTACGAATCTGTGGTCAGCCAAATGAACTACATGTTTGATTCGACTGAAAAACTAAATTATGTCCATTTTATTCGATTGGTCAATTGAAATTATGACCCTACAGGCTATATATTTATGCATTTTCACTAGTATTTTATACACAACACTTGCATTCATACTTTCTTTGACAATCCTCCAGTCTGTTGCCACTTTCCAATTATCTACCTTGCTAACGTATATCTTAACGTATCTTTAAACGACTACCAACGCATTATACTGTATTTATAAATTATTAGAGCAGTATAGTTGTTTTACGAAACCGTGACAAATAGGAACGTAAACGACAAATGTCAAACATATACAATATTATTGGGAAACGATTGACAATTTATACATACTGAGTGCACTGTCGTGGGAACACGAAAAGATAAAGAATGGAAAGTGGGGACTGAAATTAAAATTACGTGCACAATTATATATTACTTATCCAACATTTATCTACAATTGGCGTAGAACGGTTTGATGTTAATTCAAATTGGACTGCATCCAGAGAGTGCGCCTAATGTACAAGGTGTTCAGCAATAGTTGGTAGAAAATTCAAAGGCTCGCTTTAAAAGTAATTCGAGAAAGCGCGTTTCTACTTTCACATTTTAGACATAAATATTTAAAAGTGCCCTAGTTGTTCCTAGTGCCAGGCAAACCTCTCTGCACAAATGTACGCGGGATAGCTCAGAACAGGAAGTGCAGTGGATCCATCAAAGTCGAGGATACATAACCGACGGTTTACCTTGCGGAAGTCGATAGGGTAGAGGACTGACATTCGACATCATAAAAAGGTGGATCGAGAACAATTTATAAGAAAAATTAAACATTAAAATTGCTAAACTCGTATAGGTATTGTTATTATACCTAGAATTTACGAATTGAATTATATACGCACTTATTAGTCGACTGCAACCCAATGTTTTACGTACAAATTGTAGAAAATCAGAGATGATTTCAAAATTAGCTATAGAAGGAAAATGTCTTCAAGAAAAGGCTAAGAAAAATCACGCACGTATTTAAAGAATGTTTCATAGGAAGGAAAGTCGTGCGTTTCCAATAAAATATACGATATTGCTGAACACCAAATAGCGTGATAGCTTCCTTAGATATAAGATTTATAAGGGTGATTTCTATCATTTTGTTTTCACGGTGCAGAATATGTACAACTCCAAAAATGCGTTTCAATGGTACTTTCTCTAGTTAGTTGTTATCGCAGTTAAATCGATAAAGGAATCATGTGTCTCGTTTTTTCTAATAAGAATGGTTAGGTGAAAAGAAATTAGAGGGGCTATACAGTGAAAATAAAAAAAGAGAAACTCTATTAACCATATTGTATAAGATTAAACAGAGCATCGACATTTTCTTTCTCGGACTCTTGTTGTTGTACAACTTGTGTAACGTCCTGAGTCAAAAGGACCTGTTCTATCAAAACAGTTTCTGTATCAGGATGCTCCGTAACCAGAACATCCTCCTCTTTAGTCTCTTCTTGTTCGTCGTTCGACTTGATCACGTTTTTTCTTCGTTTCGCTCTGGGTCTGTCGGTGTGTATCCTCATGTGCCGCCGTAGATCGTACTTGCCAACGAAACGAGCACTACAGATTTCACATCCGAATGGTTTACCACCCGTATGAGTCCACATGTGACGCCTCAACGCGGCGCTGAACGTAAACGCAATCCCGCAAACGTTACAAACGTATGGTTTCTCGCCCGTGTGCAGCAGGCTGTGATCCCTCAAAGTCGCCCTCTGATTAAACCGTTTCCCGCAGACCTCGCAGGTGTAACTTCGCGGATTCGAGTGAATTCTCACGTGATTCAACAGGTTCCCCTGCTGCGAGAACGACCGTCCGCATACCTCGCACTTGAACGGCTTCTCGCCGGTGTGAACGCGCATATGCGTCTCTAAAGTGCGATTATTCAAAAACCTCTTACCGCAGACTTTACAAGGGTATTTAGGTAAATGAAGGCCTTGCGGATCCAAGTGGGTGATCAAGTGTCGCTTGTAGTTACCTTTATGATTGAACAGCCGTGGACATTGGCTGCAGGCGTAAGGCGCCCCGCGTATGTGCGTTGTGATGTGGGATACCAGTTCCGATTTTACTTTAAACCTGAGCCCGCATTTCGGACACCTATGCCTCGGGAAGTCCGTGTGGCACACCATGTGCCTCTTTAGATACCTCTTCATCGTGTAGGCTTTGTTGCATATGAAACAGGAATACGGGAACTGGCCTGTATGCGTTTTCACGTGCGCGCGTAGCTCCCTGTGACTCTCGCAATCCTTCTCGCATACCACGCAAAAGAACGGCCCGCTGCTCGGCACGTGATTGTCAATAGTGTGCAACAGGACGCCGGTCAGCTTGTCGTAATTTTGCAGGCACAGAGTGCACTGATAATGAATCGTGTCGTCCTCCAGTTTGATCTCCTTTATTCTCGTTATCGTGTCGTTCAAGCTACCTAATATATTGTCTTTCGGGTCGATGAAATAATCGGAGTCAGAGTCGTCGCTTTCGTCCGGCTGTTTGCTTAATTCTAACGAGACTTTACGCACGCTTTTCCCGTTTAGTCTTTCCCTCGACTTATCTTCAGAGATCATATCGTTACTCGCTTTATTTCGCCCAGCCGTTCCTACGATCTTCTCGTTACTATACACAGTGTCCAAAAACTCCTCGCTATCCACTGACTCGCTTAACAGCTCGCCATTACAATCAGACTCGACGATTTTTTTACCTTCTAATTTAATCGCAGAATCGCAAGCAACCGTGGTATCTACATTCACATGATCAACATGTTCCAGAGAAACATCCTCTGGTATGTACATTATCGTGTAATCTAATTGTTGAGATTCCAAAATTTTCGAAATCTCATCCGGAATTTCATTTTTCAACCGTTTGTCTTGCTCGATCTCGGCTTCTGATAATTTCGAGATAATAATACCCCTTAATTCAGATATGTCGGCCTTGTTGAACTCACTGTTCTCCTCTACTAGCTCGGACACATCTAGTTCTAACCCTTGTTCTCCTTTAACGTTTACGTTTATCCCTTCGGTTAAATATTCCTCCGAATTATCAGTGTTATGCACAAGATTAATATCTTGCTTCTCATCTAACAGTTTCACCTCGAACAATCCGTTCGATTGTTCAGAACAGTCTTGTTCAAAATCGTTACCCATCGGTTCCTCCTGAAAGGCAATACCAATCCATTTCGAAACGATGATAACGTATCCTAATTACAATCAACTACATGCTACAGCGAGGGCTCGCGAAATCAAGAGAATGCAAGCGCACAGCTGTGATGGGATCGATACGGAGATGGTAACTTTTATGAAAGGATAATGTAATAAGTACAATCACGCGAAATGGAAATTATTTTACAACCCTTCGCACGGTGGATGTTCGAATAGAAGCATTTTGTGTATATTATCATACCAAGTGATATTCGTTTTACTTTACATTAGCATTTTCATACTTAATTGGATATCTTCCTTGCATAATTTAATAACGAGACTGTCACATCCTTAACGATGTTATGTTAAGTAGGTTAAAATGGTCTACTTAACATCCGCTGCGCAAAGGATGCATTCTCAAAACAAATTTTTCAGCATATCCGAAAAGAATAAGAAAAAAATTACTAGAAAATTTCTAGTAATAATAATTTAAATAATTTATGTACATATATCTATTTTTTTTCACCTTGATTTATGAATTATAAATGCAATACTGATTACAATAATTTTTACTACTTTTAGAGATTATTTATTTTCGATATATTACATTTACGAGTTACCTAGGTTTTATTATTAAACGTTTATGTATAATTACCATTGAATGATCAAAAATGATGAAATGAACAATTTCTGATTATTTGTGAAGACATTATGCAATTTCATGAAAAATTGGATAAATCACTACTAAAGAGAATTAATGAACCAACTCTAAACGACTTTTATCATGTAAAAATATAACACTATACGTCATGAATATTTCTCATAATCAAAACTACTACATCCTCGATATCCATCTTATCTTTACTCTTAATCCTGAGGTGTTAAATTATCTTAATTAATTGATTAATTAATAATAATCTCTTATTTAATAACTGTGTTAATAATAAAGATAAACTTTGCATACATATATAAATAAAAAACTCATTGATTAACCAATTATTTGCAAATGAAGGCAGAGAAACTTTTTAAAATGAAGATTTTATTGTTTCCATTGTTGCTCAGTAGTGAAGCTATTCCTACTTCAATAAACAAAAGTATTATCCATTTGCTGAAAATTATCTTATCTAGATATGAGTAATACAATATTCAAAGAAATCGAGAAATGTCACACATGTAATTTTAATGTTATCTTAATAGTTAAGAAACCAAATATAAATAAGAGAAAAGAAACGCATATCACGTTTATCATGTTCACATTATCAATTGAAATTAGAAAAGAAACAGACGCCTCATGCTGAACACAGTTATGTAAATCAAAAAAATAACTTACCTTTACGCTGTAACGTATTTGTGTTTCAAACATCTTGCGAAGTTTCTTTTCAGTAGCCTGCACTTGCAACTTGAAATCATAAAATGCATCAGTACGGTAGGCGCACTTTGCACAAAGCATGTTTGGTAGTCCATCGAATCTATCGATCTATTTAAAAGGTCAAACACATTAACATTTAAATAACAATGTAAATCTTATAATATTATGAATAATACAAAGCTAATCCTATTCGAAATTAATATATATATACGTTTCTCTTAAGTAATTCAACTTAAAGACAACTTATAACATTCAATTTGGACACATAAAATTAGCTATAACTTTTCAGGCGTAACTGAATCACAATGATTTAAAGAACGCTCGTTTCTCAAGATTTCTGTTAAAATAGATATCATACGATTCAGTCGAAATATATAATGTGTTATTTATCATATGAACGTCTGTATGTATCGTAAAACGTAAAACAATTATACCTAGCGAGTAAAACTTAGGTGACATCATTTTGAGGTTATACTACAAGATTATACATTTGCGCATGATTAACTGTAATAAATAAAATAATTGACTTACCGGACATTTACAAGAGAGGACATACGCGAGTTAAAGGACACCCAGTTACTAACCTGTATCGACGCAAGCTCCGCGAGCTTATCTGGCAGATTTTTTTGACTAATCGTGTCGTCATCGTACATTGGAAGAAGAACACCGTCAACTTTCATGCACGCTCGACACATGTCGGCGCAAATGATTTCCCAGCTCATCGTTATCTTCGATATTCTGACACACGAAGATTCAGATTCCCACGGTGGTCCTGGTCACTTGGAAATAAATGCATTTCACATTTCGCGGTCTGCGCCTTGTTTCCTATGGAATATTACCGTCAACATCGAGTTCAGTCATTAACTGTAGAGCTTATTGTTCGCACGTGTGTCGAGTGGCGCAACTTCACGCCGCTGAAGCGTCATCTGCCGTGCGACACTTCAACCAGACACGCGTTATAGATTATTATTTATACACATTTGTATCGTTAAACAGTACCGCCGTCCACGAATAATGTTATTAATTCCACGCACAGTCTACACGCTGACGTCTTCCGCAATATTGTTTACGGACAGCAACGTTACGTAAGGTAAATAAACAATTACAATTTTAATCAGCGTTCTGACATATTTTATTAGCACACATTCGAAATTGAACGAATTAAATGTTTCGACGATAATTGTGGACGATATTTCACGCGCTCAAACATTTAGACGTACTTAATATTATTTGAATTCTTTCTTTGTAATTGACGAAAAGTGGCGTACTTTTAGCTGTGGATATATTTTAGTTTCGAAAAGGACTAAGATGGAATAATGTACACTATCGTTTTCTTTTAATAGAAAATGTTTACTCTATTTATTAAATCTCATTGGATATTAAATTGTGCTTGTGAAAGAAATTTTTCTCTTCTTCCTCTTATTTGTAAGTATAGAATGAATGTCACGAAGGTACTCTTTCTCTATCTCTTGTATGCTTCTCCAAATATTGACATTGAGAGATCAACACTGGTCAATTTTCATAAGTACACAGTAAGCATGTAAAATCAGAGCTCTGTGTATCGATATGTTGGAAATTTCAACCAAATATCCATGTGTGCTATTTATCGTAAAGCTTGTTTAAGCAGTAAAAGAAAAAAAAAATTGCTACGCCATTATGCCGCGAAATATGGTCTTTAACACATTCTTTTGATATATATGGCAAAGCTAGCTTGGTCAGGTTAAAGGGTACTTATCCCGACATTTCGAGAATCGAGGCTATTAGTTGCCTGAGGGATAAAAGTGACAAGGTGCTCTTGAGTCACGTAGATAGCAACACAAATAGTTAAGTTTGCCATTGTGCGAATTGTCCTTCATACGAAAATTGTTTTCCACGTAATTCTTTCGCGTATACAAAGCGTTTCGTACCGTGCTAATATACTTATTACGTTTCGCGCAACAATTCATTCAGGTAAAAAGAAAATGGCTAGCTTCATCTAAATAATTATTTCATTCAACTTTCTTCCTTCCTTCCTGAGCGATATTAATTTTATATTAAGCAGCTATTCACCGTAACGTTTACGAAATATAAGAAATTAATTGCAAACAGGGCAATTGCTGTGTACAAGATAGTATTATATGTGGAATTAATTAGTCGCTGTTGGTTTCATTTAAAAGCGCAAACCATAGAAATAAAAGTGAATTGTTATACGCGTGCGTGAAATGCGAAAAAATAATTATTTTCGTGCATATCCGCAGTAATTTTTGCAAATTTATTATAATTTATTGTTTCACATATTACAAACTCTCTATCGCGTCTGCATCGTGGCGAACTCAATTTGTCATTCGCTGAATTTTATATGAGACCTACCTTGTGCTTAAAAAATACTGACAAAAACTTTTATAATTACACTCTGCGACAGCTAATATCTCTGTCGCGATGTACGTGCATAAATTATATTTTGTGCACAATAATGAGACTTCCCTCGTTCGCTGCAAGTACACAAATACTGGATACAATAGATATAATGTTCTTAACGAAGTATTTAAACAATTATTTAATCTCATTTTTTACCTTTAGTTGAGAAAAACATAGTCTTGAATAGTAGCATTTTTCAATTTAGATAAGACTCGTATCGTATTCTCTAAAAAGCATAAAATTTCATTAGTGTACGGAAGCTTGGGTGTTTCTTCTCTCTTCTTATAGTGCAACCGAATATTCCAGAGAGTAGGTGTTGTTCGTTATACGATTCTTCACATTGATCAACTTCTCGATTATGTAATTAATCACAGAATATTAAAATACATCTCACTAAAAGCAACAAAAAAAAAAAATCCAATGAAATGTAAATCTCCTCTTTACTTAGAAAGGTGAACAATGTAAGAGACGAGTATAGGAACTTAGTACTAGCGATAATGTACTGATATGTAAATCTCTATCTAGATTCCAGACGGAGAAGTGCCCTTAATGACGCCGGATGTTGCAGCCGCGTGTGCTTTTAAATCCTGGCTCAATCATTAGCACAAACGTTTCACCAGTGCAACTTCAACAATTCCTGAATAAGTTCTCGCTTAAACAGACATCGTTAATCTACCGAGGTGAGTTTCTCGTTTTTCTAACGCAAGGCACTTTACACGGCGAATGTAACGGGGAGGGAAAAACTCAACAGCGTTAGCTGGTAGGTTCCACCATATCCGAGAACTTCTTACCACTTTTCCTCTGTCAACAATCGGACTGGATTCCGCAAGAAGAAGCCAATAGAAACGAAATTGAGAAAAAATTACTTCCAACTTTAGCGGGTCGATTAATTCAGACCCATTACGTTATGACAGAATTTCTGTATGATCAATCTTTGCGAACTGTTGTTCCTTCGTGTACACGGAAATACACGGAATGCTGTTCCCAGTACAATCTTCGTGATTAGTTTTCGTACGCGGAATAAAAAGGAAAGAAGAAAAAAAGAGGAATTTTACATCGAGTAACGTTGTGTATTTAATGCGGAGTCGTGAAAGCTTAAAATACCTACGAATTTCTAACTTTTGTTGAACGATTCTTTTCTTTGCAAGAATTCGATTTAATTTAAAATAGACACGAATTCAGGTCAGAATAAGGTGCACTCGTTACACCCCAGAAAACCATACAAACCGTGGTATATGATATTACAATCTGATATTACACAGCTGCTTCAGTTATTTATCTAACATTTATCATCGTTTCTCTGAAAGAGGTTCACGTGGAATAATTTTATTAAACGTCGCAGAACTATTAAAAAATACTAAGCGTAGTAAAAATGCACGGAAATACTTGTCCGTGCAAAATATTATTCTTATTAAAACAACGCGCAACCGAATTGAAAAATTAAAGCGTAGAGAAGAGGGTAGAAATACAAGGTACCCTCGTTAGTATGCTGATCTTTATTTATGTTGGTTTCGTACTACTATCGGTCATGAATCTCGCGTACTGCAACTTATTCTCCATTTTACCGTTTGTTATTATAATATACCAGTGAAAATTACTAAATAAACTGTCGTAAATTCTACGTCTCTTCATCGCATCTACTTCGCTGTAAATACAGAACGGGCTCTTGCAACCTTATTAACGACAAAAATTCATAAAACGGCTGATCTCCAGCAAACATAGCCTATTGTTAGGATAAAGCTTTATGAACGTTCTAACATCAATATGTTCTAAAACCTTCTTGCAAATATCAATAGCGCACATACACAGAATCTAAAATCGCGGCGTTTCAAACCTTTTACTTTCATATCCGTGCAAATTACAAGTAAATTTAATATGTAACACCTTAAACTGATCAATACTTTGTGATTAGACCGATAATGGCCGAAAAATGGTATATCATTTAAGTAAGGGCAAGTTGTTACATTTTTCATCTTCCTAGAAAATTTGAACTATCCAATTTTTATACTTATGATTGCCATTTTTCAAGAAATACGGAAAACGTATTTTCTCTCTTTATAATGGGAAAGGTACGATCGTGACAACCTGCAAATAATGATTCTACGTTTATCTGAAAAGGTAATCTTTTTTTTTTTTGGAAAAATGGTATGCCCCTAATTGAAGGATGAAAAATCGAACGCTCCCCTCGCGATGGTATTTAACACACCGAAATCTATAAGATCCAAAGGAAGAAGAACATTACTCGGTGAAAGGATCTGTACAGTCTACCATCAATCTTTTCAACAATCGCTGACGGTTACGGCATTCTTCTATTAGCTCGTACTTGTAACGTACGAAATGTCCATCTCCCGCGGTTCAAATAAATGCATTTTCATTTCCAATTAATCTTTATCAATGGAACGGACAAAGTGGAGAAAGTAAACATCGACGAAAATATTCATCCATCCCGTTTAATCGTGAACAACATTTACAAGTCACGCAAAAAACTACACTGGTAACGAAAATATTGATCCGCCACTAAATGTTTAGCCATCTTCCGACGATTACTAGACGCACAAAATTATTGGTCGATCATCTGTCCCAACAGCGTCGCAAGACACAGGTGGCAATCAGCGAAACTCGTAATTGGCATCGGAATTAAGCGAGCGTCCTGCCACTTTTGAACAGCCGTATAGGGTGTACGCGTTTAAGGGAGTAACGCCTATCGATTAGATATGTTTGATTCATCGATGTTTCCGCGCGTAGGCTTAATTCAGTTTACGCTCACGCACCGGCTACGGCAGAGGACGGAACGAACTTGTGGAATTTCTGTAACAACGTTCGATGCAACGCGGATGTGCGTGTATCGATATCGACGGCTGGCAAGGGTTACCCTCTCCACGTTGGATCGAACGTCTCGGGAAAAGTATTGCAGAAACATTGGTGTAGCAGAAAGGTTTATCGAGGGCCATTTTCGTGGCTGATGCCACGATGAAAAGTCGATCGGTCGAGAGGGTGACGATCAACACCTCTTTTTCGAAACGTACCGGCCCATCCCTAGACGGCGAGGCTCGATGTACGCCTGCGCCCCGACGTCGCGACGCTAGCTATAAGAATCTGATCGGCGCTCGTGGGGACTTCAGTCTACCCCGTGGTGCCGGTGTCGCGTTCCTCGTGCTGTCGCTTTTTCCATCCCTCCCGGAACCCTTTCGCGGACGAAGTTGTCGCTATGTTGCTCCTCGCATATCAGTGACAAAGAACGAACGACAGGTCCAGAGAGAGAGAGAGAGTGAGAGAGATAGAGAGAGAGAGAGTGAGAGAGAAAGAGAGAGAGGGAGAGTGAGTGAGAGAGAGAGAGAGAAAGAGAGAGAGAGAGTGTGTGCGTGTGTGCGTGTGCGTGGGAAAGAGGGAGAGAAGCGAAAGGGTAGAAGAGAGAACTAGAGAAAAGGCATCGCGTTCTCGCAGTGCCTCGCGCGCGCGGCACCAAGAGAAAGACGGGAAAAGATAAGGAGAGTAAAGTGCGAGAAGTGCAGAAATCGGGAGTAAAGGGGAAGAAAGGATAAGGAAGGGGAGATATAGCCCGCGACTAAGAAAAAGAGCAGCTTTTCCTCCCCTAACCCGAGCTTTTCGAAGCGAAGACAGGACAGCGTCGTCAACGTCAGCATCCTGAACGATCAGCGTACGTTCACATCGAAAGAAACGTCCATATTCCGTAGTAGCTGCCTGTTCTGTACTTTCGTTTGATTTTACGCGTTCAGTGATCGTTCGCTATGGTTAACCCTTTCCCCGCTTCGCAAGAAACGGTTCATCCCCCGTGAATCCGGACACGCAACACGACGGGGATCGCCTCTGTCACGGGGCGGAAAATCGTAAACGCCAGCACGCGTACATTTATGCGGTAGCCGCTTTTATTGTTTCCTTCTAAGTTCGACATTTTGGGGTGGCAGGAGAGGGACTGGTCCCTGTTGTCCTCGCGGATTCTCGCACGACGATACCAACACGGATCCGTATGCGTTGTTTTGTGTACATAGCAATTGCATGTACAGGATGCACGCCAATTCGTGTCGACTGGCTTTCTGTTAACCCTTCCCTCATTTTTTGTTCCTCCGCTAATAGATCGGCACACTGTATCCATGCGACATCCAGGGGCGAGGATCAGCCTCGCGTGGTGGCTGCGAGAGAAAAATTAGACGTGTCTTAATCAATCGAATGGTAATCGATCGAGCGTTCGCTCTGCTCGATGAAAATGTCTAAACTCGCGATAGAACTTTCCGCCTTGAGGGCCGTTCATTGCAACCTTCAGCGTAACGGTTAATTAATTCCGGAAGTGCACCTTTGAACATCGGCTTTCCCCTTTTTCTTTCTCTTTTTTCGCTTTGAAATTTCAATTCCCAACGCTTTCATAAGCGTGCCACTGACTTCGAACTTCGGAACTAAAAGTTCGTTAACAGTTCGTTTGCGACAGGGGGATACGTTTACCGCGAAGTATGCTACTCTTTTGTTACGACACTTTGTTTCCACGGGAGTGCAGCGCACGATAATTTCGTACACTTTGACGATGAACCATACAGCCACCGTGTACAATTAATTTAATTGATGAAGACGAATTGAAATGAATTCAAGTTGATCGTCAACTCTTAAACGGACAGAGTAGAAATGTATCTCGTGTAAATTCGTACGTGTGCATTGCACAAAGAATGGAATATTAATCGATATAATTATGCGAGGGAATGTAAACTGAATAATTCCGTTATTTCGATCATTCTTCTAATTTATAGTAATTTAATAATAATCGTATGTTGTCACTTAAGGGAGAGAGAGTTGAATTCATGCTAATTGCCGTCCTTCTCGTAGGGAACGCAATTGTCAAGGTACAGTCACACTTACCGTCCATTGCGTTATTAACTCGTTCTCATCACGCTAATTTCGTTAAACTAACTTTTACTGTTATTACTATATTATACATTCAATTTGATGGCTATTATATTCACAGGTTATCTTCATCCGACAGAATATCCCATGTATATATATATATATAGTTCCCCCGATATTGTAAATTTATTACTGCCCTCGTAATTTATTGGCACATATATATCTACATAGTTTCATATACATACAGAGCACAATAGTGTGTGAATAGTGATAGTAGGTAAAATAGTCAATGGCCATTCATGGTTATATATCTATTCGTAAAAAGCAAATGTTTAGTCCGTACACGTACACAGGTATGTACTTACGTATATCAGGACAGATGCGAAGAAATTAAGTAATATCTGTTGAACAGCATTGGTAAAACGTATAATAATTGCCAATGTGCGTGGAAATTTTTCAGAATCGTTGTAATATCTTTCGAAATTTTTTATCTATCGTCACCAACACTTTCTTTACATTGTATGCTCAAATGATTGCGGGAAATTTCATTTCCTGGAGCATTGCGGGTTGCATAATCATTTTCTCGGTACCATTCAATAGGCTACACCGACTCCTTTGAAATCGTAATAGAATACTGGCTCACGCGTTCGCCTCTAATTAATCGTAAATTTTGTAATAGTTCGCAATCGAAATTCGATTATATACCCCGTGAACTTCAACGTAAGTGAACGATCAGTAGTTTCGAACTATCGATTGCAGCAGATTCATCTTAAACTTTATGAATAAAGAATGAGAGTGGGAGGGGGGAGGGGAGGGCGACGACTAATATGTCAAATGTTAATTTTCTCGAGATGGTAAAATTTGCGCGATAGTGCCTTGAGGTAGTAATAAAAGCGCGAAAGTAAGCGTTTTCTGTAATATCAGCGTTGTCTTCCGGAAGTGAGCCTAGAGAAATGAAAAATTTCGCCGCATTAAGAGTAAACGCGACGTAATTACAAAACGATTTAAAAATGCTGAAAAGATGAGCCGATGTGACGCAACGGAGGCGAATTTAAACGCGTAAATTTGAATTTTGAGCGGAGCGACACGAGGCGAGAGATGCATTCAGATATTTAAGTACATACGTCTGACCATTTCGTACACGATTCAAACTTCAGTACTGGTATTTACTATTCCAAAGAATACACTGTCCAACGTGCTGTTAAGAAGAGCGTATTTATACGCGTTTATCTTTTCCCTCTGAAGCTCGTAAATCAGAACATATTCCTCTCGTCCTGAACAACGAGACGTATTATTGATGGATGCATTGGCAAGCGTGCGATTTTATTTAACAGGACGATTCTGAACGTCACACGACGATCAACGTTGAAACTATCGATATCAACGTGCCTCAGGAAACCATTCAACTTTTATCTAAAGCAATTTTCGGTATCTTGCAGATATTTGCTCGCGGAAATTAAAATGGTACACCTTGTACATGTACAGGTTACATCATCTAGATCGATCCCCATGTATAACGTTGAAACTAGCGACGATACGAAAAAATGTTTCAGATAAAAGTTGAATGGCATTAAAGGTGGGCATAATCTGACGCGAGTAGTTCCCCTGTATTGGTCAACGCGTAGAGGTCGCACGGAGTACGATTTTGATAGAAAGTTTACGAAGAAAGTAATCGTATTGGATTAAGTTTCCTCGAAAGTTAGACAACTTTTATTTGAAGCATTTTTCGATGTCATTCGCAGTTCCCAAGATACTCGAGGAGGCATCCTTTAAAACGAGACCACCCCACGTTACATGCACGTACGTTTATCCACTTTGTTTTCGGACGTAACGCGTCACAGTTTCGGTAATGCTCGATTATCGAACATATATTCGCCGGATATCTATTCCCATCGCGCGCATTTGCGACACGAACGTATCCTGGACGCGTTCAACTTTTAAATCAGCTGGCACTTGAAACGAACTACTAATAAAACGATAGGAAAAGTGCAATTCACTCTATTTCTCTCTGTCTTACGTTTTCCAAAGCAACGCACGATCAATGGAGAGACAATAGAACGAAGTAACCGCATTTGTTAAACGATGATGGATTACTATTTCGGTTACCTGTGTACCATCGCAATTGATCAATTTATCAACAATGCCTCCTAACATTCGGTCAATATTTGTCCAACATACATAGTATTACCTGAGATACGCGTTTTATGTACATAGCTGGACAGAAAGCAGCTACCGGATGTAATCAACATTTCACATGCCCCACCTGCCGTCCATTTTTCCAAGGTTCTAGCTTCTGCCCTTACCGCGGTTCACCAACATTAACTCGACGGTTTATATTAATGTAAATCGTTACGCGTGCCTGTTTGTGCCTTTAGAATAACACGCTTGCCGGCAAAAATGAATTTTCCGCCTGATGAGTTTGTCTTATTCCTTTAATTTCTTTCAGTAATTACGCGTATGTGTTTTCATACTTCTGTGATCTATGATCGCGTGTACAAATCGAATTTATATGCATGCACGAGCTTTGGCATGGTACCAACCAAGACCATAAGGCTGTTTTGTGCACGAACAAATGTCCAGTTCATAGTCGCTGAATCTCGTTCGTCAATGGTGATATTTTCAATGTAAATGTTTAGGTGTGTTCAACAGAATTCATTGCCACGCGTTCAGTTGTAGGCAGCAACGTTCTCGTCTTTTACCTCGACGACATTTTCTGGTCTTAAGATGTGTTTATTTGTAAATCATCGTCGCATCGGTTATCTGAACACGCGCGTGCCACGCATTAGCACAGGATCGACTGGTGCGTTATCAAATGACTAAATTGAGTGAAACAACAGTTGTACGGCAATCAATATCAGGTTAATTGACAGCAAACTCGGTAAAATTTATTCTCTTCTAATTACATTTGTGACATCTCGATAAAAATTTGCATTCGCGCGTCAGCATTCGATCACCTGAAATCAAATGACTTCTGATTAACTTTATTTCATTTCTGAATTACTATCAGCTGTTAAACTGTTTTAACGTCCGTTGTTTGCTTTGTAGCGTAATTAAATCCCCGTACCTAATTGTGCCCTGCGTTTAATGAGAAAAATAAGCAATCGTTCGCAAATCATATTTACTAATTTATACAAATGTTGTATCGCGTACCGCACGGACGTGCGTTTCAACCGTTCCCAAAGAACCTTTGTCAATTATTAAAATACGCGAAATCGAATTGATTGCCGTCGGATATTCAACTTCTTAATTATACGTACTTCTATTGTTCCGCGTTTCTCTATTATTTCGTGGATTAGAAATATTTTATTCTCCGACTCGCTGCCCTTTATCGAGGGAAGAATAATCGGCACGATATAAATCGAACGATTAAGGTAGACGAGGTAATGTTCCGCGTTTTAATCCGTGCAACGTTTCCGATATTATCCGCGAGATATGCGTTCATTATCGAGAAATCATACTTAAATAAACGATTGAAAAATTGAAGTAGGGAGAGAATATGTTTTTAAGTGCTACGCATTAATGAAAAGAACAGGAAAAATGATAACTTGGCAGTAAATGATTGTTGTAAATTTTGGTGCAAGTGTAGGGTGCCCCTCTATTGCCTCGCGTGTACGAGCGTGCGAGATATTTGTCTTTCGATCGAGCTAACGCGACGTGCAATATAAATGTCTGTCTTACTCAATACCTCGAGATGTCAGCGAAACCGATCGATAATGTTTATTCGACTTCCAGTTAAGCGTGATGTCCTTTACAACTAGCTTCCACCTCAATGTTCCCATTTCGCATCCCAACAATAAAACAAAGCTGTTCCAATTTACTTTCATCTCGTAAAGAAAGAAAACTGAACTGTCCTTACAGACACGCGCAGTGGATAAAAAAAGGAATAAGCATACGCCAGGTATTTTTATACTGTTTTATTGGAAATGGGGTTCCCCTTTGTATCGCGAAATTAAAACGGCGTTAGAGTACGTATCGCTCGTCGTAGGTGGCCAAGGAACGAGGGAGTGAATGATTAATCGAATTGACAATGAGAAATAGAATAGAGATACGTGTATCGATGACAGCACTAAGATTTTGGTTACGTTTCGCGTTGTTAAGTGCCACTTGTAGTATACGTAGCTGATAAGAAAGGCAGAATCGTCGAGGGGAAAGTATCTGCTGGAATAATGAATGATCGGTCGAGCCATTTATCTTCCCACTGCACAGTAGTTAAGCGAAACAGATATTTCTCTTGCGATAGTTGTTGCTCGTATCAAAATTCAATTTCATTTTTACGATACCTCTGTCGGCCTGTAAGCTCTGAATATGATTAATTGATTAATTATATATTATATAAATCGTAGAGGATTGTAATTAGGGCGGTCCATCCGAAACGTCTGCCCAATAAGTTCGTCAGACTGTTTTCCATCGCAGTAGTAAGTTTTCCAGTAGTTCTGGGCTAGAATAAATTTCTATGCTCCCCGTATTAATTATTCGAGCAACGAAAAGTCTGTATGGCAACAATTTCAATCGAAATCTTTTAATTACGCCGGTTGCTACAAACTTCTAAAAGGATAAAGTTAGTGCTTTTTAATTTATATTGCGCTAGAATAATTATTATACCTTTTTTTTCTCGCAAACAATAGGAAACAGGCACAAAGTTAATACGAATTTGTAATTTCCTTTCAATCTTCCAATTTACTTATGAGGAAATAATGAATTGAAAATTAACGAGTAAGAATCAAGTGTAGTATTAAAGAAATATCCATAGGTTTCTTAATTTGTTTTAGCGTAATGCTTTTAAGTATTTAACACTTTTGGAATTCCTTTTTATTCATTTCCTGACCAGTATGACCAGCGCGATTACTCACACATACGTAACAGTTATCGTACAAAAGTAATATTCAGTCCAATACACGATACCCAATAATCCAATTCGCAAATGTATCTATAAAGTAAAAGATACTACATATGACGTCAAACGTGATATATAACATTAATAGAACGTTAAATGATGACACATAATCTGACGATATACATCACCAAACTACGTAAAGATTTGCAAGCATAATTAGGTAGAACTAATTAATTTAAAAATATCAATGTTTCGAATTTCTATTATTAAACAGGACGTGAATAATATGCCGCGTTAGTCCGGATAAGCGTGTTGCGTTTGGATTTACTGCAATTAGTAGAATGACGAAAGAAGGGAAAAACGGGGAAAAAAATGTTGCTTCAAAATGCATCCGCCTCGGAATTATAGAATATTTTTGACGGCGAAATAAAATGTCAACTTGGTTCAAAGCAAATATTGAACAAGTTCCCTGCTCGTTTCAATAGATGCTTTGGCACGTCACAGAGATTACAGATTTCCGCCTTATTTGTCGACGGTTGTTTTCAATTCGACGGTTCAATTCGTGCAGAGCAACTATTAATACCAGTATGTTACAAATAGAGATCTCTGCTCATTACGAGTCGAAACGTTATATGGAACACCTTTCTATCCTTTTTCAACTAAAAAAATAACGCTAAGATATTAAGGAAAAACATAAATGTATGGTAACAAACGTTTAAAAGTCTTTCAGAGACTGATTCACTTACAATTAAGAAAGCATGAAGCATGCACAAAAGTTGCCAAGGCTATTTGCACATAGATTATATAGATTAGCATACGTAGGATGCAGAGGAATTTATAAATTGCAACGCGAAAACAAAACGCAATTGCATACATATCCGCCAACTAAATAACGAATCCTGGAAGCTTCCTCATGTAATTGTAATTCAAGAGTCAGTGAAGAAATGACAAGAGTCCAGTCTGTACTGCCTTCAACGAATGAGAAACGAAGCTTCTGTAGCCTCTCGTGGAGGTTATGTTTCTCCACATTTTTTCGACTCACCTTCGAGATCCTGCTGTTATTTAGAATTCAACGAAACGTAAGAGGGCGCTATTAACGGAATTCACCAAAAAATGGACTACCATCATTTTTCCTGTGAATTTTAAGGTGGACGAGTTATTTTGAATAATACGTGGCTCGCGGGACAAAGGCTGCCCACCTTTCTTTACGCTTTACGCGGTAAATTGGTAGGATTTTCGGGTCCCAGATATATCCTCCCCTATCCAGATAGATGAACGCTTCTTCGCCGGGGCTTACACCTGTGCATCTTCTTTTTTCGAGACAGGGATCGAATTGAAACGTCATTCCGTTGAAAAGTGAATTATCGGCGTTTTTGTCGGATTCCCGTTGAACCCAATCCCGATGATTTTCGCAATTTATCGATCTCGCGGGTGCCATTCCTATCGCAGATCGATCTGTTTGATATTCTGATGCATTTTTCATTCCCCGATGCGTCTTTGATCAACGAGGCGGCATTACTCATTGTATTCCATCGTGGAAGGAAAACAGGTTTAATTGAAATCTCCAGAACGGAGGGTCCGAAAGCAGGGAACGGATCGGGGAAAATTGTATGAAACAAATTCAATGCAGTGATAGGAAAATTGGTTCGGAGGGCTTCTTCTGTGGGAGCCGAGTAGTTAGGCGAGGACTTGTGGAAAAGCTATTGTCTCGCAATCCTACTTGCGGCTAGCGTAGAACCGGTACACTAGAATTAAAGTAACGTATTTCTTGTTATCGTAAAGTAAATATTTTATCCCCATCCCACCATCTCTCCGTCTTAACCTGCCCTAGATTCGTTAACGTGGCAAAGTTTTCTCGACCTAATCCGAACCAGCCACCCTACGTGTAACGATATTAAATCATTTACACTCAGCTGGATATATATGTACACGAAAATGTTCAAAGAACGCATTAGCGTAGTGGCAATAAAAAATTGCCGACGGCTTTAATTAATAAGAGCACTAGAACTGTTTATGAAATTTTTAATCACCTCAATTATTATTAGTTCGTTTTTCTAATCCGCGGCTCTGCGTTCGTCTAATAATTAACGTTCTTGAAGTGAAAACCTGAACCTGACTTGATAGCTTGTAACTAATTATATAAGTTGTAACACAGTTGGGACAAGTTTCGCGCAACGTATCATTCTTCCACGTGGGTATCAGTAATCCGCAACAAAAGTTCAGAGTGTATCTAATATCCACCCCTCGAACAAAAGTTAGCGGTGCCAAATCATTTTTTACTGCAGTTACATTCTCTTCTTATATATTTGCTCGACGTGCTTTCAGGGGCTGTAAAAATGATTAAATTGTTGATCTTAACTGCGTGCTACAGGTGTGCACATAACTCTGCTAAAAATACTTTGTTCCTCTCAACTATTCGAAACTGTTTGGCGATATTATTAATCTCTCTAAAGTTAATATTTGCAATTTCGATTTATCAGAAAAAACTGTGCGAGTAGATATCTTACTGGAACGCAGCCATCAATTTTCCTATTAACTCAAGTGTTTTTTACGAAGAATAGGGAGATATGCGCATATGCATGTGGAGAAGACACGGTGGAGTGCATATTAGATTGGAATTTGCGCTTACGTACCCGATATAAATTTTTTTGCGAAAATCTAAAATTTAAATTTAAATTAAATCACTGTATTAGTAGATCGCGTGGCGTACGTCTGCATCAGTTTGTTTGGCACTTCGATTCTTTGCTTTAATTTGCTAATTAAGTCGGTTCTTGACATTTACGGAAATAATTACCCCCCCCCCCCCTTTCCAGGTATTTAATTTCACGTTTGAATGGGAGGCAGAACAGTGCGTTCGACCCGTTCCTATTCCAAACCCCGTGTCAAAATTCACCCAGCCGCTATTTTTGCTCTTGAATCCGTAGCGACGGTTAGGGGACCTCTGAGAGACCCAGATCGTATACATAAGTCAATTCCTGGCTGGTATAGATTCTACAAACGTTCGCATATTCCGCGCAGCGTTGTTCGACACCATATTTTGTAACGTTAATTACCGGTACGTGTCGAATTTACGATGTGATCTGTGTTACTTTGATAATACGCTGGTAACGATGCTGCTGAATTTTAAGTCGGCCAGAGCCGGTCAAATGTAGACAAATATCTGGCCTAATTGAGGTGGCACCACCAACGCGAACTAATAACCAATCATATTGCCAATTCATAAATAACACCATTACAGAATCCTCTTTCCGACAATGATCGATATTAAGTGTCAGTGTTGTTACCCTGCGCCGCTGAACCGATGAATTGAAATTAAAACACGTTATTATGCTTGGATGTAAAATTTCGTCGCAGCATTTAGTCGCTGATTTGTTTCTGGGTAAATAGAGATAGTTGACCCAATTTAGAATGATATTCGTATCCCCTATATATTCTACTTAGGTTTTAACAATGATCTATTGGGCTCGTATGAGATCGTAATTTCTCATGTAACTTATATAGAGTTTGTTATATGGAGTACTTGTAAATAATTTAATAACTGGTTATAGTATTTATTTAACCTGGTTTTTATTTATTTTATTTATTTTAAAATTGTTTTCGAATTTGTTCTGTATCTCACTTATAATTTTATTCAAATACATTTAGAATTTTCGGTTCAAAATAAGTTTCCATTGCAATCTCTCACGAGCAACAAACTTCATTCGTTCATCGCGTAAGCAAATTTAATTTTATTGTTTTCGAGCTCTACATTCAGCTTTCTGCTTTACGTTATAAAGCTGTCGCAGCAAATAAATCCTTTGTGAAGAGATAACTATCTTCTTTGCCTCTTCCTTCCCCCTTAAATTGTTTTATACCTCCTCGCATTTAAATGAAAAACTCCATTCCGATTTATGCTTGTACCACTCGCCACGTGGAACTTCGTATCAGATTTCAGATCGCTTTTAATATTAGGGATGTTTTAAATTTCACGTCGGAATCGAAACGACCGATAAATAAAATTTTTCTTCAACGCATTAACAACGATCGAAAAACCGTCGATGCTTTCAATATTGCGATTGAATTGTTTACACGGTATTTGTATTTACTAACCGTAGAGGGTACACACAGTGTCGGACGTAATATTTGTTTGATTTCAGTTTTTAATTAAAAAGAGTACAAATTATCTTCCTCGTGTTCGTGTCAGTAATTGAATAAGCGAATACAATAAACTTACGATCGATCCAAAAACTTACATAAATAGGACCGCTTTTATTGCGCAAGGTATTTTCTATTGTGCGCGATTTATAAAGCTTAAAATTGAACATTCCTCGTGGGAAATTATTATCGATTGAAAAAGGAAACGACGATCGAAGTCCTTTCACGTCGAGGTACGGAGGGCCGGGTGCATTGCAACAATTATCGGCTGCTCAAAGAGTTCCGTTGCAGATTACGTCACTAAAATACGTAATTACTAAGGAGAGATACATCCAGGTCGACCTAAAAAATTAGCTCCTCAAGATGAGCGAAAAATACTTGGAGTCACTTCTAATTTCGCGAAGTCGTTCCGCCGAAATTAGGGACGAGTGCAAATTAAACGTATCAGAAAGTGCCATTTATCGAAGGATTTTAACGTCACTGTACATCGTCGAAACGGAGACATTGTCGAAACGATACAGACGCAAAGATTAAAAAGCTCCTGATATATAAGGAAGCAAGGCTTTAATTTGCTAAAGCGAATACGGTTGGAAAAAGAGGGTTGATATTCCCTTCGCAGGATGCGTGACGCTCTACGGTAATAAAATTTATCCGTCGCGTTTGTTCTCGGTTTTTGGCCGCGAGAAAAAAATCCAAACGGATTCGATTAACAAAATTCTTATCGAGATGACATAAGAAAGGAAACGCGATATTTCTCGAAACGTAATTTCGGTGATGGATCAATAATGATTTGGGCGTGTTTCTCAGCAAGTGGCAAAAGCTATATAGCTTTCGTTTCGAACAGAGTGAAGAGCACTGGTGAAGCTTCGAACGACACGAGAGAGACATGGAACTTTGCTTTTCATTTTTTGGAAAATAGAAGAGACCGGACTCTCTTGAAGTTAAAAGCCCGATATTCGATCATATCTCAACGGTTTACGTAATTCTCGACTAACCGAGCGAAATGATTATTTAGACCTAGGTATATCAATTTTCCTATCGCTTAATAATACCCAGATACGTACGTAATAATTCGGTATCGCGGAAATGTAATATGGAACCTATTCAAAAACCGCCCCCAGGGAAATGTGGCTGTGCGCCAATATTTTTTGTATCCATTTAGCGTGCATTACGTTCCTATAATTCTGTCTACGCAAAAAGTCGCATGGATATTTTTTTATATTCATGCGAGTCTAACTCGATTAACGATAAAAAGCTTCAGAGGAATCTGAATGTCGTGAAAAGGGGGAATGGAAATATAACCAGCTACGAAACTGTAGAACCTAGTGAAACATCGTTATTCTAATTATACAGCATGGCTTCGAGATTAACATAGAAACGGAGAAAGGTTTTTAAAGTAAAATAACTTATACGGAGGCTGTGTATGTTTTCGATCCTATATATACGCTTCATTCTTTTAACCCTTTGAATCGTAAAGTGGCTTTACGAGCAAGCCAAGAATACAGATACCGGGAGTACTGTGACGCGATGTTATGATACGAATGAAAAGAGTGCCTTTTCATGTATGTACACTATCGTCGATATCATATATCGACGACGACAAAATTTAACCTCCTCCGTTTTAGTTCCCTTTTCTCATTGCCATGCAGAATCTCCTTTCTTCTTCATTATTGCAGATGTTTCGCGAAATTCTTCGCGTAACGTGTATGTAATATTCGTATCGATATTTTTCGAATTTTATCTCGAAACCTTACAATCGTCACATCATTCTCAGTAGACCGTGATTGAGCTAGCGAAAAAGGAGCAGAAACATTAGAAATAAATTGATGCCAATGTGAAATCTACAACTATTTATTATTATCAATATTCTAAGCTTAATCTATTTAGCGTAGAATATCTTCCATTCGAAAATCCTGTAGGTCACTATTCAACATACTCTTATGCAAAAATGAGAAACCAGCGGTCCGCTAATACCTTTTTTTGCACGCGGCAATCCAACTGCGCGGAGCAAAAAAGAGGTGTTAACAACCGAAACGCCAATGGTTCGTAGAGGGTGCAGCGACTACAACCTACAAAAGAATTCGTACGGAATGAAAGTGACGTTGGAAGAAGTTTCTCATACGTATCGCACAAATATGTGCACTGTCGCGAACTTTCTTCTTTCAACCATTTCCATTTCGCCAGCTCTGTCTCTCTTTTTTTTTCACTCTGATTGCTGCAGTCCGTACTTACGAACAATTGGGTTTCCAACTTCGGGTAACCGCGAAAAGTTGTTTAGCTCTGCCTTTGTGGATCTCAGGGGAGGCACAAGTTTCATCAACGATTGCTATTATTTAATCTTGTTTTTCAAACGTTAATTGTTTCTTTTTTTCTTTCCTTGATGAACGTTTCTCGAGTTTCGACAAATGGCAGAGTAAGAGACATTATTAACAGAGTCTAGTAAAAATGAACTCTCATCGTTCCCATCCTGATCCTTCAATTCTCTGTAAGGTTTTATGTAACTGCACCAGTGATGAAGACCCGTAAGCCAGTGCAACGTGAACGCCCACGCGCAGACCCGTAGCATTACGTCACGACGTTGCATTGTTTCATGGACTTTCACGATTAGTGCATATGCATTTCACGGATTTTCCAAGTCATCCTTCGCGAGCACAAAATTCGAGAAGCAAAATTCCGTCACTTAACCCCTCGAAGGGACGCGTCTTTTAAACTGGCTCAGCTGCGACCAAGTGTCGTCCCAAAAAATTTCTCAATACCATAAAAACGAGATATTTTCCTGCAACCGTAGATACGTTACGGATAATAGTCGTATCCTGAATCGGATATTCGAAAGTTTACCGAAATGCAGGTACGGTACAAGTTGAAAAGTACAATCCGTGTCCTTTTGCTTTTCGCTTCGATTCCGAACTTTGATCGGATTTATGTGCGAGTAATACATCGTCCGTACAAAGCCTGCTACGTTTGACCATGCTTTCCTTAACTTTTCTAATATTTCACTGGAAGCGTTCGAGGTTCGAGAAGTTCTCTATTTACGCGTGATGATCGCGCGATGATTCGAAGTTCCTTCGACTGGTGTAGTTCGATTTCGTCTGAGCTGTTTTCCGGGGCTTTAGAATAAACAAGGAGAGGCCACAATGGGAAATTGTGCGGAGGAATGTATCTATTGTACACCGCTTTTGTAGGCAGCCAGTGGTAAACAGTGAACTAGAAATATACAGAACGCGTACGCTGTGCCGCAGGATTTTTTTAGAACGTTAGTTGGTCCCACGCAGCCAGGTCAAAGCTCGTTGTGATCTAACCATCGGTCTTAACGGGAATCAGCTTGAAAACCGGGCGTGGAAATTGTTCCCGGGGGATCCGTTCGGAAAATGGATCACCATTAAAACTAGTCTGATCTGTGCTGTGTTTGAACTCATTTTCATCGGAAATGGACTAGGACGTTGGAGCAGTTTGCGTGACAGGATCGCGTAACCGCTTGACTAATATAGGCGTTTGGGGAGTTCAGGTATTCGCCGTCAAGATATTCTACCGAATGCCCACAGTATCTCATTTCTGGATGATCTACAGCCACTTTCACGGGACGCTCGTACACATTATCTTCAGCGTCCTCGCGCTTGGCGTGAATCCACGGAAAATATTAAACCCTCTGTCTGACTTATCAGGTTCATTACTACTGGTATTGGTAAAAATCGAAAGACAATCAGAGGAACTACAGTTTCTATCGTTTTGTGAATTTTTTATCGCGTGTCCCTTTCCAAGCAAGCTTTCGTATCGAGCTGTTCGAGGGTAAATCTCTGAAACGAAAACCGGTTTATCTAATTAAATTGGAAAACTGGCCCGTGGCGAATCGAATTATATGCATAAGGTACCCAACGAGTCAGGTGCTTTAGATCCCATTAGTTTCGACACGCGCCGCTGTGTGCCAATCCAAATTCACCCTGAATTCACCGATTCACCGTCATCGACGAATCAATAGCTGAAACAGTTGCGTCTATCGCGTGACTCGGCTTGCTTGCCGTGACTCGACTGTGTTCGGGTGCACTACAGTGATCAGTGACGCCCGACCCAAATTGTCCCAATTTAAGTGTACACTACTGTAAAGATATCGCGCGTCTACGACGTGCATCAGCCGCGTCTTACGTACTTCCGGAAGTGCGCGAGTGCACTCGAAGGAGCGAGGTAAGAAACCTGCAGCAGAGGTGCGGAGTAGAGGTAGAGAAATGCATATAAAGATAGCGACGAAAATTGATTGCAGCACAGTGCTACGTGTACAGTCGTGCTCAATTCTAGAAGCTGTGTACAAATAATGTTGCACGAACGTTAAACGCATAAAATGGAGACTGTAAACGAGTGTAACTAAATAGCATCGTATAGCAGGTTTGATATCACAGAACTCACTGTGCCTTGAGAGATAGAACTACATGCACAGAGATATCAACTGCGCGATCGTCGTCGCAGCATGTCAAGAATGTGAACGTCAGCAATACTGTTGCGAGTATCGAGACCACCCTTGCGGGCATTTGAATCCTTGCTATACAAGGAAACCTCACCCCCGTCTCACATACCCTTGTATCAACTTGACAAAATGCAGTGTCGACGGCGATCATGGAGAATAAAAATCTAGTCGATCGAGGCAGGGGATCAGAAACAGATAGTGGAAGTGAAAAATCGGGAGCAGTCGGTGGAAATAGAGAATCAGGGGAGGGGAAACAGTGGAACAATGTAGGAAATCGAGAACAATCGGTAGAAGTAGACAATTAGCAAGTCATGCAGTCTCGCATTCATTACTTTCGACCGGGTATGTAGATCTGTTCTTCGATACGCTCTCGAATGCAAAACCTGAAATTATAGAGTGCTTTAATTCGTATATTATACCGAATATGCGAAAAGACGATAATTGGATTTGAAAATTAAACATTTGTCGACTATTTACGAGCATACAACTAGGTAGAATGTTGTTCTAGCTCGCAGGCATAAGTTAAAAATGTAAAATAAAATCGTCGACAGCCCGTTCACGACTGCTGTGAACGTGTTCTGTCGGGAATTAACGAAGTACACGTGCCTCGAATAAATTGTTGAATTCAATTTTCTCGAAAACGAAGTCCGAAACGATAAAAATTAATTCTACATTTCTAGCTGATTTACGCATATAAAATAACTTTCTGATATGAAAAAGTGTTAATAAAATATTATAATTTCACTTTTATTGAAAGCAAAGTTTCAAATGAACGAATTTTCTTCTACATCCTAGACTTATTATTTTATCACTTACTTGCCTTATCGAGTCATTCAACAACCTCTAAATAACTATACCATTCCAATTATATACTTTTCAGATATTTTCGTCAGAACATTGATCTATCATAAATGATAAAAGTGGTGTTCGTTGGCTTCGCAGCCTAATTAAAGTCGTTTGGCGAACGTTCTCCGCGGTGCTATGAGTATCTGCGGTAGCGATTCGTTACGTCATCGCATATCCTGTGCTAAGTTTTTCGATACAAAAATGATGTTTCAAATTAAAGTATCTCGCAAGTAAATAATTCGACAATTAAATATTGACATTTACACGCGTAAAATTCTCAATTGTAACAGTGAGTTCCCTAAACATCGAACTTCGATTTCCAACATTAATTAGCATATAAATTGATATCGAATGAGAGATATGACTCAAAACATTTCAAATACGGTTTTAGCAACTCATTTGAATATGTTACGCTTTCAACTGTACGGGGCCACGATCGAGGGAAGTTTCCATACGAGCTTACTTCGGTATAGTTAAACTTCGTATTATAATGAGAAGTTGTAATTTATGTATACGTCTACATGTTATCTTTGTGTAAACACCCGCGAAACTATCGTCATTTATAGAACTGCGTTGAATTAACTTTGCGTTACGAGATGCGGAGGATACATTGGTACCTTTCTACGTGTGGACAGATACCACAACTCTGTACAGCAAAGACACGTATAATTCGTCGTTTCTGGTTCCCTTCTAACCCCTCATGCATAAAACAATCAAAAGCTTCCCCGTTGTCGGGCAATAATTGCAAAGGAAAGTCTAGACAAAAGCATTTTCCGGACATCTGGTGAATACCGTAGCCACATTCCTCATTGTTCCCAACGTTTTACAATTTTTGTAAAGGACCCCGAACTTCTACGGAAGAGCAAAGCTACTTCAAAGAAAGTGGCTCTCCAAACAGAGAAGAATACAATTTTTACTACGCGCGCAAACTTTTCAATGGATACATGTGGCCTGTGTGTAACAAGCTTTTTCGCGAACGCCTCGAAGTCGGGACAGACGCACCGAGCGTATACTTTTTCGTGCTCGTTCTTTGTTATTAATTACCATGTTATTTACGTGAAGGGACTTGTACGTTCGAGTGAAGTACTAATCCTTTTTACTGGAAAACGCTGGAAACGTTAAACGAGTTGGCAAACATAATACTTAATCCGCTGTGTTTTGTAAAAACTACCGTAGAACTGTTTGCGATAACAAATGTAAGAGTCTTTTTCCACAGCTTCTACGAGGAAAACTGGGAACTATGTGTCGTTGGTTTTGAATATTATCGCACTTTTTCTGTTTTTTATTCATTTAGACGGATTTACGACTTGCGATTAGAAATATAAGTTAATTGTTAAAATAGCAAATGGTAACGGTGTTAAATATTTTGTACTGTTATTAGATTATTAGCTAATGATATGAAAGTTGACTAAAATGGTAATGGCACTTGTTTCTCATTCGCTAGTTTGGCTGCTTTTGCAGAAATTGGAAAAATGCACGCGTTTTGAAATAGTACCGTCTATGCACTCGTCACATTTGCAATTAAGGGTCCGAATGTTTATGTGGTTTTGAATATTATCGCAGTTTTTCTGGTTTTTAGTAATTTAGACAAGTTTACGATTTGCGATTAGAAATATAAATTAATTGTTGAAATAGCAAATGGTAACGGCGTTAAATATTTTGTACTGTTTTTAGATCACCAGCCAATGATACGAAAGTTGACTAAAATGGTAATGGTACTTGTTTCTCATTCGCTAGTTTGGCTGCTTTTGCAGAAATTGGAAAAACGCACGCGTTTTGAAATAGTACCGTCTATGCACTCGTCACATTTGCAATTAAGGGTCCGAATGTTTGCGCGAGCCAATGTACATTTCCACGCGTCATTCCGAATGATGTATACGGCAGCGCGGTGCGTTTTTCTGCGTGCAGTCGCGCACTGTACAAGCTTGCAAGTGATTTAAACTGACTGCCTTCCGCGTGTTTATAAAGCACATTTATCTTTTGCACTCAAAAAGCACCTTAGGGTAAGCTTTGTATACCCTCGTGGACTTCACCGAGTTAACAAGTTTAATGCTTAATCCACGGTGTCTTTTACAAAATGCTGCAGTACCGTTTATGATACCAGGCGTGTTCTTCCACGGAACTTTCACGAGCTCAAATATTATTAATCAACTATTATGTATATTACTCATCCAAATTATAGTCTCGCTACAAGTATATTAAAATTTTTTAGCTTTCTTTTACTTTTTAATCTTTGCACAGAAATCGATTTTCAAAACTAACATGGACTAAGTAGTGATATGAATATTAGCGTCCATCATAATCGAACTCAATTTTTTCTTAATTACTTTACAGACGATCTTTCGATCGAACGATTTGACAATCGAGTGTTTCTTTGGTTATCGATGGTGTTTAACATAACATCTAGCATACACGCGAGCAGTGAGAATAAATTACGAGGAACTCAGCGGTGGAGTATTAAACAGTAATCTCTGTACAGTGTATGATTTATGAATTTGAATCAATAATTCTCGGTTGCTTGCTGAACACGCGCGTCGTGTCACCGGCAATTCCACGGGGCTTGATACCGGTACAACATAATGTTCTGTGCCATTGTTATGGTATAGGTACCGTCGCTTAACATTGTTTCCAAGTTACAGTTATGGCATTTTTGGTCTGCGTACCATGCACGTATTATATACTCATATAACTCATACCACGTACGATACACTCATATTCCCCACTATATAGAAAATACGACAGCTTGGAGAAGAAATCTTATAAAGTGAATCGAGTGGTAAAAAAGAATTGGACATAATATTGTGTCGTTTGTTGCAGACAGTTCTTGTCTTTGTTTAAAAGTAAGCATGCGCGTGTGTTTAGTATTTTCTCTGGGCCTGGTTAGATGAGGCAAGAAATGGTCCAGGGGAGGAAACAGGGCATTGTTTCTCCTTCTTCCCATTTTTCTCCTTTTTTTCGCATCATTCAGTTTACCGTGAGATGGGGAAACGCTCGCGTGGACCTATTCCTAATGGACACTCAAGGATCGTTGTGCGTAATACACACGCTAAAAGACGACGGGTGTACTTCATTGTACTTCATTAAATAGAACTTTCGTTAGATCCTCCTCTCTCGCCGTTCTCGATTATTTATAACTTCAGTTATTTATAATAAACGGGAGGAAGGAGTTTCGCTATCTCGCGATATCTGACTCGCAGACATACATAACGTGCAATACAACCCCTATGTACTTTTCCAACCAGAGTGGAACACGTAGCTGTACACATTTAAAGGAATAGTGCCGTAACGTTAGAATAAATTGACTATGTCGTAAAAAATACATGGTACGATACATTGTGGTAAAATACGTATGGTACAACGTTATGAAACCCAAGGAACAGAAATAAATTATACATAACTTTAGCTCCCTGCATGATTTTTACTTCTTTTTCTTCTAAACGTTTCAGGTAAACTTTTATATAAAGTGTTCTGTATAAGAGTTATAAATAATATCGTATAAAGTGTTCTGTAATGTGTGAGCAACATTTTAGGAATTTAAATATCCCTTGAAAACATCCCTTGTTCGATTTTGTTTATCAGATGCAGTCAGTATTGGTTTGACATAACTTTCACGTGACCATTGCGTAAATCTTAATGCACTTTAATATCGAAGCACAGCTGTGAGGGAATTGAATATTTTTAAGAAATACGAGTAACAGCAAGGGTTGTTGAAAGGGTGGCCAGATCAATGAGAAGTCTACAGGCATGCGTTGAAATTCAAGGCGGTCATTTTCAGTGTCTCCTGTGAAGGTAATCAGATACGAAATGACAAATCTCGCTGTATTTCGTAAACAAGGTCGAATAGAATATATACTTACGTGAACCCTTACTATTGTTCTCAAATGCTAAATCAATCTCCTTGTATATCAGAAAAAGAGCAAGATCCGAGGAAATAAATGATGCACGCTACGAAATATTAAATCAAAACTGGAAACGTCTACTCTTATTACTATGAAAACAAAGGGTGTCTATCAATTTTAATATGCAGCGACATCCAAGGATTTCAGACGTAAAATAAACTTGTACCAATCAGAAATAGTGCGAGCAGAAAGAATGGTGACATTCCATGTTTTACTGCAGCAGAGGGTGAGCATTCTCTGTTGTACGATGGAACAAATCTTTAACATTATTTTATACAGATAATCCTGCCTTGTCATTTCACAATTTATCAGTTTCAGTGGCTACCAAAAATTATGCTATATACCATGAAATTCCTAAAAACAAATATTCTCTATTTGTGCTCTTATCTACTATATATTAAAAAATTTCTGTTTTTGAACATTCCTTTCTTTTGCAGTAATAATTTACTTTCATTTTCAGCAAAAATTGTACTGTAATACAATGTGTGATACATTTTACATTGTACCTAGAAGAAAAGGTAAAGATTGAGTATAAAGTATGCAATACCTTTCTATTTCCAGTAAGTCATAGAATTACCATTTAGTGGAAACTTTAAAATCAATGTTGCCCTGCATCGTTAAAAGATGCTCTGCTAGATAGTTTTTCCAATAGAGAAAACGACTTCGCTTTTGACGAAGTTTGGGTAACTACTAACAAGGTCTGTCCTTTAAGTCTCTTTGATCCCGTCACTTGAGATTCTAGGCTCCTCCAGCGGGCTCGTTTTAAACAATACGTCAACCATTTCCTTCTATACTTCTCATTTCGTTTCTATTGTTCTAGGATTTTTCTCAGAAATAATTTCGATCTTACAAACTCTTGCCAACATGGTTTTTAGGAAATAATTACAGTTTCAAAATCTCGAAATTGCTGACCAAGTAGAGATAGTAAAATAACCGTATAAAAATTGCCAAATTCTGTGCGCAAAGTATCAAATAAGAAAAGTTGCAAAATGAGAAAAGTAAAATTACAATCGTAACTAAAAATTGACGTAATTCCATCTATTCATTACTCGAGTTCGAATGACTACAAAATCAGATAACTTGACTTGCACGAACTAAGTTAAGTTGAATTCATCCGACTTAGATTCAAATTACTTCGCTAGAAAGTTTAGAAGAAGGCTTTCGATGAAAATTCGTATATATTGTGAAAATGTTTATTTCACATATTTATACAAAAATAATAATAACGAGAATTCTATAAAATATACATTTCTTCGATTTCTCTTAGAAATTACTGCCCTTAGAAATATTCAAACGAAAGATATTGCATAATAACATCGATAAGTGGTTGTTAAAACATTCTTTTTTGATTGCATCTAAAAAGCAGTGCGTAAACACGGAGATTATTTACCTCGTAAAAAAAGAAGGAAGCACATAAAACGAGGGGTGAATGTATCGACCACCACCAGCATCTTCTTAGTCTTTTTTTTAATCTTGTTCTTTTTTCTCTTTCCCTAATTATCCATTGGTTAAAAGTCGGGTTACTGAGATAGTTTGAAGTAATTAACCTCTAACAAACAGTGACAAGACTTCCTACAAACTGGGAGCTTTCTCTCTCTCTCTGCTTGGAATTACGGTATATGTATATCTCGCCCCAGTTCAAGAGCCAAACACTTTTACGTACCGGGTTGAACGAGAGGGAATCTCTTTACCAGAAACAAGAGTAAACAGAACCTTCCAACCGTGGCGAAACAATCAATTTTTATCTATCATCGCTGACATCGCTTAATTATAAAAAAAGAAAAACACAAATTTGATTAGAAATTACGTTTCCATTTATGCAGAGTTTTGCGTCTCGTCGATATCACTTTACGCGCGTTTGTGGAAAATGGAGGTCGATTTAATATTTGAAAAAACAATTTTTTCGTAAATATACTCCATTCAAATTATTTTTACTTTTTCATTCGCGTGTGCACATACGAGAATGGAAATGAAAAGGGTGACTCTATAGGATGCAATACAGCAGAAATCGAGCGTGACAAAATTCCATTTTTGAGAGATTTCCCTTTCAAAAAAAAAAAAAAGGTCTTTAAAAATCATTCGCGTACGCGTGCATTATAGAATGGTAAAAGCCCATAAACCGGTGCAAGGTACAACCATGCGTAGTCACAGAGGATTTTGTCAAGCGTTGCACTGTATCATAGACTTCCGTCACTATACAGGATGAAATAGAAAAAAAAGATTTATCATTTTTAGCGCATATTGCATTTGCTCAATGGTGATAAATAGTATTTCTCAAATCATGAAAAATAAAATATGTTATAACACATGTATGATGTAAAAAAAAGAGGAAACTAATCCATTGACTTTACATAGCAGAATAATTCCTGGATCGAGTGAGTTATTCGCTATTTAAAGAATAATTTTTCATAACCGTGAAACTATTAATTTTTCGATTTTTATTACGATTCTTTTGATCATTTATCAAGTAATATCTGTCCAACAAGTCACGAGCACTTTTTACTTTTCACTCTTTATACTGTACGTGCAGGATGGATTTTTTAAAAATGATTTTTCTCACAAAGGGGACGCCTTCAAACACAATTTCGTTCTCCTTGATTTTCGTCTTATGTTGGCTTCTAGGACGACCCCTTTAATTTCAGTTCACCTCTAGCGAAACGTCGTATATATTTCATGAATTACCTCGGTACAAATGAAATGAAAACGGAAGGAAGGTTGATTCCTTCTTTACTCATTTGTTTCAAACTCAGCGCCTTTTAAACTATGAATTGTAAAATGGGTTAGCAGGTACCTTTGTAATGAATGTTCAAAGAAACGCGAAATTAATAACGCAACATTCCGTAACTCATGTAATTACAACAGAAATTTCAGTTTAATGATATATATACATATATATTCAAAATTATTGTCTCAATAATTAATAACCATTCTGTTGATTTGTTTAAAGATTGGAAATATTTACGAGACACTAAAAGCATGTGTTATAGCAATACACGTAAAGTATGATATCATTCGAAAAGTAATAAAAATGTGGTAAACGAAGAATTAATGTTAACAATAAGATATGAGAATAACGGTCAGTGGGGTAATGTATAATAAAGCAGAGATACACTCTCGTACTATTAAAAAATATATGTGCATCTAATGGAAATGTGAAATATCCTTTATAAAATTGGAATGCACTTTTGATTACACTGTTACGCATAGATATTAATCAAGATGAGTGCTTCGCGGAATAAAATTATTATCATCAAAAAGTAAATCTGAAATGTAATAGAAATTGTTTTTATCAAAGGGTTCATTTTCGAAAAAAATTGATTTTAGACATCAGTCATCAAAGGTACTCATTATACTCGATTAACAAATTAATATCTTTCAACCAGTTCTTTTTTTGTTTAAAGCAGTGGCAATAAATGTAATATACTTTTGCATTTGCACGAAAATTTTTGCGAAAATTTACTTAAATTATACTAGAGTGAAAGCTCTACTAAAAGAATTCCACGTCTGATATAAAAAGCTGCTAACTGTGATGATAACTTACTTAGAATTAGTTCCGGAGATTAAGGATAATCTCTTCGAATCTAAGCTTCAGTGAGTTTAAATCAAACGACAATAATGAACATTGACTTGCGGAAAATAGAAATTGATTTTTCTCAAAGCCTAGATGTACGGATTTGGAGGATTTTCCTTGTTCACTCCCACGAGCCCCCAATTATAAGTTTAGCTCTAATGAAACTCGCATCAGAGAACTGTTCATTCCAGAATTTGGAAAATATAAAATAGTGCAGAATACAAGTCGGCGTTAATGAAAATTTCATTTTCCAGATTTTGTCGTACGACAGAAATTGTTTAATTCGAGAGTCATCAAGTTTATTAACGTCCAGTTCTCGTACACTGGCGTCGTTCACCCTTCGTCATGGAAAAGACCTATTGTTCATATTTCTAGCCTACTTTTACTTTGCGTATTTATAGCACGCGTGGAAAGTTGATAAAATTCGTTTTAGTTATTTTTCCAACATTCGTCGAGCTCTAAATGCAGAAACTCGGTATACGTGTCTCTAAGAGTAAAAAAAAATGGCACGCTTCTTCTCATTTTAATTTTGTCAGAAATATTACCCACAGGAAAGAGTGGATTCGGTAAAAACTGCTGTCTTAAATGTTTCTTTAATTACTCGAATTTTCTGGCTCCGAGACGACAGACGGGGATTATATATTCTGTAACAGCTGTGCAAAGACTTTGAAATCTTACTCAGTCGTTAAATGGAGCACTAATGAGATACGTTGCCATACGTAAACGTTGAAGAACACCTAGACCTGGCGCAACGTTAAAGTGAAACATATGCGAGGCGCATCCGTTCGTGACCATTCTTCTCTGAAAGATCACCTTCTAGATTACACGATAGCCTGGCCTAATGGCACTCTTCTGGATGATATATCGCAATTTCAACGGATTCCTCGCGGCAACATCGTGCATGTGCACCTAAAATGGCATTACCGCAAAAGTTAGAAGAGCAGCTATGCGAAAAGTGTAATGAAATTCTGTTCAGGAAGTTATCGATGTTTCACTTTTGCAATCCAATTATTTCGGCCACGAAAAAAGTGATGCACTTTCGAAAGTTCGCTTTAACAATCCCCCGCGAAATTATTGGGATTCTTAGACAGCCTCTTTTTACGTACGTAGATAAAAAGGGTCGAGGAATATCGCGATTTTATTCGCGGTGCTTAAAACTTTTAATTTTAACTTCCTCGTATGTATGCGCCAGAAAAGAAGAGAATGGTGCGCGATTTATTGCTAGCCTTTCGTCTTTTTTTTTTTTTTTGTTGAAGTCACAGGTGCGTATTCTGTAAAACTATGGTAATTAATTTAAATTAAATTTGGCATTTGGTACGATTCACGCAGATTGTATGCGTATGTTACGTGTTTCTAGAGTTGTGCTTTATGCATGTAGTCAGAGTCACATATTCCCATTGTTGAATTGTTCGAAAATATTTGCTGGAGGTCTAAAAAGATACAAACACATTCACAGTACGCATGTACGTGCATACACGTGCTGTTTCAAAAATCCACAGACTGTTATCGATCGTATGTTATTATTCAGCTACTCCCATCCAAATTCAATATTTGAATCCAGTACAAATACCCTACAAACGATTAATTTTCACAATCACTGAATGTTTTAATCTCGTTTATGCTCGAATTTTATAGCCAGCTTCATAAGCGTAGCTATACACGATGAATAATCGATTCGAAATAAATGTTAATCATCTTTCCGTTGCGGTGGAACAGAGTAATATACTTTGCGTTACACTCTGTTGAAACTTAATTCGATTTACAATTTTTTATGTTCCAGCAGAAGTAAGTAATTTAAACCCAGTACTGTTTAAACGATATTAAATCGAACGGGGTTATAAAGTTGGGCGAAGTTAATATAGAACTCAGTTTGCAAAAATTAGGGATTTAACTTGTGAAGCAAAATTGTTGGATCGAAAGAATGAGAAAAAACAAAAAAAATAATACACATCCGAAAGAAGAGAAGGAGGACGAGGTAGATAAACTGTACATTAAATCAATACTTTTGTACGGAGTTGGAATAGAATCTGTACAAATTAGTGCAAAAAATAATTAATTGCTTTCTACCCTCCGCACAGCTGAACATCCTCTGTACTAAATAAAAGAGAACTATGTTAAAAATACATATTATATTAATTACTATATATGCACACGTGCGCTTAGTACGAAAATAAGCGTAATCGGGTGAGAGGTTCTGCGAATTAATTAGAAAGTATTTTTTAATATCATCCCTCGTAAACTTTATATTTAACATGATCCTTGTTGGTCCTCCAACACACTCTTTAATTTCGAGAAGGGGCTAGGCACTGCCGGACAGTAAACTCGAGAAGGCTGTCCATTCATCAACCCTACTTCAGAAATCCACCTAGCCGACTAATAGTTTCACCCCTCTATTTCGAATCACCAACCCGTACTATCTTTCTCACCGCTGCCGTTGAATAAGGTAGACGTGCATAATTCTGTCGATGTTTTCGAATTCACCACCCCATAAAGAACTCGTCAAATAAAAATTAGAATCGTTAACCAGCATAAGTACCGTGGAGCTGGATACGTACACGAGTTAGTTACCTATAGAAATGATATTCTCATCCCCCTCTGGCCATTTTGAAAACAGAAATTATCCCGTTTGCGGCGGACACCCTGCATAAGAACGCGCGCCCAAGAACTTTTACTTATACATTCTACCTCCGTTTCAGATAGCGGGGAGAAAAATGAGCGTGGGAAAAATTGTAACATGGATGTCGTACTCTCTGATTCTGAGCGAGTGTCACAACCGGAAGGGGCACGACGAAGATGGCTCGAAGCTAATACGCATCAACGGTGACGTAATTCTCGGCGGAATCTTTCCTATGCACGAGCAGGTATGTTTCCATTATGTCCTGTTGAAAATGGTCTCAAATTGACGTATGAAAGCAAAATTCTGCTTGTATCAGGCGCTCGATTGTTCCACAAAATTTCATTACCAACTTCAACGAAAAGGAATTTAAGCCACTTACCGAGTTTCTGGAACTTCCGCAAGTTCCCAACAGTCCCACTTCAGAAATATACATTTCAGAAATATAAAGTTACGTCAAAATCCACTAACTAGGATAAGTTATTACGTCGATGGGAAAGAAAGTAGCTAGTGCAGGCCTTATTTACAATTCAAAGGGAAGATACATTATTTAAGAACGTGGATAGCTACGAACAATTGCCATTGTTATTAAATCTTCGTTACACGATATCGGTTATTATAGTTTGTATTCCAATATGAAAGTCGCAACGGAACTTACATGCTTCTTTAAAAGAAGGTAGTCAAGTAAAACACGAATGTCTGTCGTTGCTGCGAATAAAAAAACATTGTAAAATATTATTCGAACGGAGAACGGAAAAATTTTATCGCACAATCGAGATATTAATGTTTTCATAAGAGTAGACTCCAGGCCAAAACGTTTTCCAGCTCTTGACAATTTCTGAATATCTTGACCGTGGACTTTTCGGTATATTTGCAATTCTGGCTTTCGAGAGGAAGGAAGAGGATTAAATATTTCTTCAGATGTTTAGCTTGGAAGGATAGGAGGTGACAACTTACTCTTTTTTTACAGTACAATTAATTTATCAAACATTTGGGTCCACGATCGTTTTAGTGGAACCGGATACCTTGTATTCTCTGTTCCCTTTTCCTCTTCTTTTCTAACGTATTGATAGAACTGGCATGTTTCACAGAACCTCCAGGGAGTTGAACGTAAAATACATTTTTCTTCCCTAACTTAATCTTTATGTGGATGCATCAAGTCACGAAGTACTACCAGCTCTGCCGTTTTATACGTTTTCTGTTTGACACGTCAATGCGACATTACTGCAGCATTAGTCATTTATGTTACTTCCTCCGTACAACGGTATATCTATGATATAAGGTAGAGTTAATGGTAGCTATAATATTTATGGCCATTATAATATTTACGACTATTATAACATTTATGACTAACAATTAAATATTATAATGGAGTCGTTTCCGATTAATTAAGAATTCACGAAGCGGTAGACTCTTTACTCTTAAACTTTTTCTCGTAAAAATAGGATCAAAATGAAGAATTAAATTTTTGCGAACGACGCTCTGTTTTCAAGAGGAATAATTTTAAAAGTATAGTAGTTTTCTTAACAGTCTCCACGTTGATTGGCAATTTATAACTAATTTAGATCCAAGTCCTCGCGAATGTACGTGATTCTTCAAACACGACATCTCCATCGCAGATTCTACACTTGACACGATTCGAGAAGACCGCGAACACCGTTAGAATTTCTTGAATTCTACAGTCGAAGTGCGTTTAGGGGCGGATCCTCTCTACTTTTTACCGATCTACAAACAACAACAACGATTATGGCTATACTAACGCAAACAAGTGACCGTCGAATGGCTCTGTACACTGCCATTATTTTTCATTGGACGACGGCGTCATGCGTTTGGATTAGAGTGGAGAATTATTGCCCCCGTTTGCACTCCCAATCGTATCAGTCTGTTCAATTTCAGAACGATTACCCGGTCAAAGTCGTTTCTTCCATTGTCACGGTTCGTAGTTCAGTATTTCTGCCTCCTTTTCGTTTCGCTATAACGTTGTGCTAATTTGCGACGTGCGCTGACTGCAGAAACGCGTCGAATGCACGTCGAAATTGCCTGAAATTGACTAAAAATATACCTCTAGTCAGTGTTCCAGCGTTGGCGATATGGAAGGAAGTTCGTTTACGTGTCGATAATGGTACTTGTAGAATGTTCGATCCACGAGTTTATATAGTTATAGGAAAGGTGTAACGGGGTTGTAAAATCAGTAGTGGCGCTGAAATATTTAGTACTCAAGCGTGTATGACACAACTATGAGCCATTTTACATCTGCTATATTTTAACATTTCGAGTACTTTATTTGATAAGCTCGAGGTGACTTTAAGTTTACCCCAAGTATTTCTGAGGTATTTATTATCCATTTATATCGTCTCTATATGAGAGCTTTTACTTTGACATCCCACATATATACTTTTCCCACTCATTTATGTTTCACGAGCTAAAAGTGACTTTTTTCATTTGAGAGTAAAAGTACGTATTTTAATAAAAACTGATATAATCAATTACGTTGCTCATAAAACGTCAAATGAATCTCTTCCCTCTTAATTTTTCTCGTACGTGATATTTGCGGTGGTAACGTTAGCTGGCAATAACACGAATGTTCCATACAAATGAAAAACAGAATTCATTAATAAAATGTGACCAATTAATACATATCTCCATAATAATTATGCATGTATGCAAGCAGAATTATCCGTAGTTAAACTGTATTTTCATATTTCGCGGAGAGTCCCATTAAACGAGTCCCTTTAAATGATATGATTTTCTAATTAACAATACAGCAACATTGTACACGTATACATATTACATCGCATTGTTGATTTATAAATCGTCTCGTTTAAAATGTAGGAGCACAGTTCTCTGTTGTAAATAACTCAGCGTGTATGAAATGAATGAAACTGTATTAAAAGTAAATACAAAACGGTCACACCTTGTTAAAGGCTTCTATTTCGCACAATTACATACGCACACCTATAAATCACCGTCTGTCGCGAAAAATCAAATATTTCGTTTGTCTTGCGAAGAAAAGGGTGCTGCGTTCTCCGTGAAACAAATGGCGCGTGCTGCTCTTCGTATCGCGCGTCGATACGTTACGCTGAAACAGCTTTCCCTAAATTTATGGCCAGAAATATTATGTAAGGAGGCACGATTATTGAGTGCACCCGAGGTCTATCGTATTCTATATATATTTTATTCATAGACAGTCAGATTCTCATTCATAGGTAGCAGGTTCCATTGGCCAATCACCATGCGGTGCAGTGAAAGAAGAAAAAGGAATGCAACGTTTGGAAGCTATGCTGTACGTTCTCGACGAGATAAATTCAGACAATGATTTATTACCTAACACTACCTTAGGCGCACTTATTCTCGACTCCTGTAGCAGTGATACGTACGCACTTGATCAAAGCATGGAATTCGTTAGATCCTATATGAACCAAGTAAGTATGCCTCTCTGTCGTTTGTCTTGTAATACGAACAATTATTTTCGAAAGGTACGCGTGTAATAATAAATATCTTGTCGCTTGCGTGCATGAAAAAAGAAAAGAAAGAAACACGTTTAAAATATACGATTTGGAGAGAGTATATTTCTGTAATTACATCATTTTTGGAAGTGCGCACTTAAAATTCTCATTAAGGAACATCGTTTTGTTGCACTGGGAATTATATATTTCCCAAAATTACCTATCTGACTCGATCAATCTTAAATATGCCTTCGAGGCAGTAGATTAATCCCTACCCGTTTAACACCGAGGGTTAATAGGCGGGCTATTTATCATGGACTTCATTTCGCGTAACTCTTGCAACTCTTTGTGCTGAATTTCACATCGTGTCTCGTTTGGGAATAAAGTTTCTTTATAATAAAATGAAGAAGTGAACATAATTTAAGTGCGTACTGATTTGAATGAAATTCGCAGTGGATTTCAATAAAACATTAAACAATAGCGATAACATCTGTTTACGATGAAAAGAAGAAATGGAACGATTTGTTAGCTCGAATAAATATACATAGGTCAATGTATAATGATGCCTTTAAAACTAAACGTCCTTAATGTCATAATTTTGCTTGAATGGTAAGAAAATGGTCGTGGTATAGATATTGTGAAATACCTGAAAAGAATAAATCAGAAATCCATTTTAAGTGGACGGAATCTCGGGTATTAAGGATGCGTGATACAAAAGGAAGATTTTCAGATTTTATCCTCCGAGGAGAAGGCATAAAAAGCTTCGCGTCATTTAATATTCCTAATCAACTAGAAATATGATGCAGAAAAGCTTCTCCTTGTTGATGTGCTTTTATGTTACCTAGATACGGCAGTAGTACTGATGTAGATATAATCTCAGCAAAGGCCATCATTTCTTTGGCATCTGACGTGAAGTAGAAAATTTAGAATCGATACTCTGTCATCTCCCGTCAGTTTCAAGCAAGACCAACGTTTGGACTCTGCGTGTACATTGTACGGCAAACTTTAGAGATTAAACATTATCATTTCTCTAACTGAACTTATTCACCGTAATGGTATTTAATTTATTGTGTAAAAGAACATTTTATGTTCCCAAACGAAAGTATCGAGACACTTGTAGGACATTTTTAATGAACCTTCGTAACGTGATACAAATGTTAGACAGTGTTTATTAAACTTTAACAATTATAGACAGTATATAATACGATTATTTCAATTCTCTGAACAAGTATTCGGTAACATATTGATCCAATGGCTTTTTTTCTTTATTTTATGAAGATTGCACTGCTTTAGTGCGACTCTTGTTCATTTCCAGGATATATCGGAATATAAATGTGAGAATAACAAACCACCGATGTATGTACCCCACAAACCAGTGACAGGAGTTATAGGAGCTTCCTTCAGTGTAGTCTCCATTATGGTTGCCAATATTCTACGACTGTTCAAGGTCAGTGCTTAAAATATACATACATATAGACATAGTATATATAGTTTATGTAAAAATGAAGCACACGAATACATTTTAGTTCAATTTGGGTATCGATTCTTCGTCAATTTTTAATCTCAACTTTTGTCTTTAAAATACGAAGAACTCAAAGTACTTTGTAGAGGTATATCACAGAAAAAGTATGTACCAGCTACAATTCACCGAGGGTAGTAAATGTTCGAGCAAACCACTGAAATCTGTTTTGCATTTTTCCTCCCGCTTTAATGTTGTTCCACACCCGCCTACCAACCTTGCATATTTTTTTCCAGACATCAGACACATTTACATGATACAAAATCCTACATATCAAAAGATTTCAACGTCAAAGTTATGTAAAAAAAATAAAATACTATTCCGATGGAAAATGTTAAATGGACCAGCTTGCACGTGAAATTTGAATATCATAAAGATAAATCCTCGGTGCGAAAAATGTTGAGATAAGTTATAGCTTTTATTCTGAATTTCGTTTGCGCGTCCCAATTCGTCTATCATCATTCTTAACGCGCGCCCTTAAATTTTTATCGAACAGCCTGGGAACCATAATTTCGCGCGGCATACATATTAAATACCTTAACTTCCGCAGTTCTAATTTGTCGAGTGTTAATTCGGTTAAGCTATCGTTTTTTGGGGATGGTTCATTTAAATTCACCGCGTCACTTGAGGTTTTGTTCCTTGCTTTCCTGCTTCGAGTGTAAACTCGAAACCCAATTAATTAATGGGTCTTAAAGTAATTATGGAAAGGAAGCCCAGAACTCCGCAATTAAAACTTTGTATCGTTTTTCATTTCGAATGACGTGTGCGTGATGTAAATTCAATTTTGTGTAATATAAGTTCCGATCCATTATAAATCGCCTACACGGGAACTTATTTTGTGCGCGCCGCCGTGACAGGAACTAATGAAACTTTTTCTGATAAAATCATAAAACCTATTCGCCTTAAGAAATAAATAAAAACCGACGGCTATTACTCTGCTTTCAGATACCACAAATTAGCTATGCGTCAACGAGCACAGAACTGTCGGATAAAAATCGTTTCGAATATTTCAGTAGAGTGGTACCACCAGATAATTTTCAAGCCCAAGCCATGGTGGAAATCATTCATCAACTCGGCTGGAAGTACGTTTCTACGGTTGCAGTTGAAGGTGATTACGGTGAGAAGGTAATTAAATTTATATATTCCTCGCGGAAGTTACAAAAAAGTTCTATCTTCTCGCAATTTTTCTGTTATTCACCCTCTTCCCACGCAAGCTGAAGGCACGGATAATGAATCATAATTAGACCGCGGAAATTCATGCTGATGCATATTATTAGAGGAAATCGGTAATAAAATGGAGCAGGAATGTGGAGTGGAAATTTATTTCATTTTGCAGGGTATCGCCAGTTTTATCGCCCTATCGATAGAATACGGTATCTGCGTAGCTGTTAGCGAGAAGATTTTAAGGAACGCGAAAACTGAAGATTTCGATAGAATCGTTGAACGACTCAACTCGAAGCACAATGCCAGGGGTGTCGTCCTTTTCGTCGACGAGGATAACATTAGGTAAAAATTTGCTGGTGAAGGCAACCTTCCAACCGTTTTCGGACGCCGTTTTCGAACATACCATTAATCACTTCTTTCAACTATATTAGCTAGTCTAATGTCGTGTATATCGTTTACCAAACGTGTCAAGAGTTAATCCCATGCTGTGAGCAAGCTATATGTCAGGTACCATGAATGCCCAAAATATATATGGTATACGTACATCAGGTACTTCGAAATAATTTGCTTCGTAACTGTTAAAAAAGATCAGCGAATTTTTTATGAAAATTACTTTTACACAAGAATTAATTTCCCTGCAAACATTATTTTACTATAATTAATAACCTACTGATTCTTTTTCCAAAATAGAGTTACTCTGTAATTTTCAGGAAACTTCTTCAAGCCACTGTTAGAGCTAATCGTACAGGCCATTTTATGTGGATAGGCAGCGATTCGTGGGGTGCGAAAGTGTACCCTGTGCGAGACCAGGAATTCGCTGCTGAGGGTGCAATCACGATACTACCATACAGAACATCTCTTCAAGGTGAGTCTTTATATATTTCCTTTCAAGGAAAGAAATATAAAGAATAAAGATGCATAAATAAATATTGCTTGCAGGTTTCGACGATTACTATCTAAATCTTCGACCGAGAGTGGATAACGAATGCGAAGGTCAAACCGAGAGTAACGTGCCACACAAGCAATTGCCTGGAAAAATAGTGAACTGTCGGAACATTTGGTTCAGAGAATTTTGGTCCCAACATCACAAATGCAGCTTCAATGCAAATTTGTCGGCGGGTATAACGCGGTGCACTGGCACCGAGAAATTAATTGATTACGAGCAAGAGGGATTGGTGCCATTTGTTGGTAAGAGATGTTTCTACTTGAAACTTTTCAAAAAGTCACACAGGAAGTATCGTATCCTTATGTTCAATTGGTCTCAGTCGACGCAGTTTATGCGATGGCACACGGTGTTCATAATTTGATTGACGAAGAGTGCGTGAACAATGTTGGAACTGGTCATTATCTGTGCGAAAACCTTCGTCCAGCACCGGACGGTCAAGAACTTCTCCAATACATTCGAAATGTTAGTTTTATCGGTAAGCAATGTTTATATGGAAGGTTTACTCTTTTTTTATTATGCTTAGATATCATTTCATAAAAGATACAATGCTTCTAGGTCGCCAAGGTACCGAAATTAAATTTAAATCCGATGGTGACGCGTATGGATTCTATAACATATATCAATATCAGAAGAATGAAGATGGCCGTTTTGACTACGTCCTCATCGGCTCGTGGAAGGAAGAGTAAGCAAAATTGTACAACGATACATATATTTCTCATTCAAATACAATATAGTTTACAAAATCTTAATTTCTGCACGCTCGTTCTTCTCAGATTAAGTCTTGATATTAATATGACAAAATGGGCAACAGGAGGTGGTGAAATGCATATTCCGCGAAGTTTATGCAGCGATAATTGCCCTCTGGGTCATATACGCAACTTTCAGGTAAGTAATGCCAGAACGCTTACATTTTGTACAAGTTCTATCTGTATATTGGTTAATTAAAAAATTTCTATTTGATCGATACTTTATAACTGTAGAAATATTTCCAGGAAGCTTGCTGCTGGAGTTGCGTGGCGTGTCGCGAAGACGCATACGTTTTCAATGATACTTGTCGCAGTTGCGGTCCGGGATATGCACCGGACGAAACTATGACAAGTTGCGTCAAACTTACGGCAGAAGTTATTCCATGGACCAGTCCATGGGCACTGGTACCATTAATATTCGCTTCCATTGGTATACTCAGCACTTTGTTCACAACTGTAGTGTTCATTCGGTAGGTTCTCGTGCGTCTGTTTGTATGTATAGAGTATGATGTTCATTTCATTAGCAGTTAACCCACGAATTGATTGTACTTCAGATTTAATCGTACTCCAGTGATCATGGCATCGGGTCGTGAACTGTGTTACGTGTTACTTATTGGAATTCTATCGTGTTACGGTATGAGTTTCGTGATATTAAGCAAGCCAACTACGTGGAACTGCACGTATCTGAGAATCGGGCTAGGCTTATGCCTAAGCATATGCTACAGCGCGATATTGACCAAAACAAATCGGATATCGCGCATCTTCAATCAAGGACCAAAAAGTACGAAGAGACCTGCGTACACGTCACCGAAGAGTCAAGTTGTTATCGCTATCGGTGAGTTTACAATTTTCAAAGGCATGCCTGGCTATGCCCTAATCTTCGAATCAGAACACGTGACGAATACTTGAGCGTTAAATAAAAAAATTGTCGATCTTGATATCGTATTATGTAACTCCCGTTTTTATAGGGATCACTGCAGTGCAATTAGTTGGCGCTATCGTTTGGCTAATTATTGAACCACCGGATACCACGGAGATCCATCCGTACCCATTATCAGCTGTACTCACGTGCCGCGTCTCTACGTTCTCCCTGATGATGTCCCTTGTATATAACATGTTTTTAATACTAATGTGCACTCTGTACGCGTTTAAAACACGTAAGATACCGGAGAACTTCAACGAGGCGAAGTACATCGGTTTCACAATGTACTCAACGTGCATTGTATGGCTAGCATTCGTGCCCATCTACTTTGGTTCGAACAATGACTACAAGGTCTGTATCTATCGAAAACTCGTATTATCTTATCATCGTCCTGTTAATCGTTGTATTATTATAAATATAAATTTACAGGTACAAATTGCAAGTATGTGCATGTGCATCAATATCTCCGCGTCAGTAGCACTTGGTTGCCTGTTCACGCCAAAAGTGTACTTGGTACTTTTTCAACCGTATAAAAACGTTCGTCCTGGGCATGCTAATGTATGTAAACAACTTTTGAATAAATGCTCCCATTCGAGCGTCCGGTGAAATAATTCAGGATTACCATTGCAGACGAGCGCACTTCAAAGTGGTAACCGTGCAGGGTACAGTATGCGATTTTCCGGTGGTCGTAGCCAAACGATGCAGAGCATGACCTCGTTTTCACGGAGCAGTCCGCCGATATCACATCCAAGCCAGGACGAGGTGAAGCATGTCAACGGTGAGACACAAGCACTGGCGAGCCCATCTATCGAGGAGACCTCAGTTAGCTAGGTCTCTCTCATACAACTCCCTCCCTGTCTAGAGTCTCAGGCCAGGATTCATGAGACCACCGTGGAGATATACGACGATGATGAAGAAGACCGCAAGCTCTCAACTATCCAGGAATTGTCAGAATCAAGGGACATTTCCAGTCCTTCGGTGTTCGCCGAGAATTGCCGAAATCGAAGTCGAAAGTCGATTTCCAGCGATTCCGATCAGGTGATCTATGTTTCATTCTAACTTGCTAACTGCAGTTGCGCGTTGTGCGGAGGTGATAATAATTTATTAATAGGGATCGCACGAGAGTACATTTTTCTAATCTGTATGTTTGTAATTATCTTTCGAGTCGAACGATCCAGCACGGAAAAATCGCATGGGGACAATCAGCTGCATCTCCGACAAAGTGCTGTTCCATAAAGCTGATGTAAACATATTTCTCAACGAGGATCAAGGTTTCCACGTCTACAGCGACGATTCACCGACATTCTCCGATTTTTCATCGTAAGACACATTCGAGACGAGGTAAACGAAAGGTGTCATTTTTACCATTTGAAGATTGTTTAACAGTGCCAAGACGTCTTTTCAGCCTCGCATTTGTTCTTACAAGTACAAGTTAGGTATACTATACGCACGTGCGGGCGCGAAGTTACTAATCAAAATACCTAGAAAATCAAATAAATTTTATAGAGTGAATATATTTAATTCCGCGGCGTTACTCGTGTTGTTGATTTCCTTGTTAGCTTTTATAATAGAATTTATCGCCCCACATTTCGGATTGAAACGGTGCTCGCCAATGTTTCATTTATACTCATCCCTGGCCAATCACTGGCCAATTGTTACGTTGCTCGATAAGCGAAGGTAATTTTGATATTCATTAGTCCCTTATGCATTCCTTAAAAATAAGCAATGCAATAAAGTTTCGCGTACTTTACATTATAAACCTTCGATCAAAAGTTCACGATACCGGTAAAGAATATTTAAACTGACATTACATTACATGTATATAATATTTACTTGATTTATACGAACGGCGGGAATTCAATAAATAGTAATATAATAGATGTACATATTTATGAACTGTTTTGGGGAAATACCAGACGTTTTGTTACTGATTTCAAATTATATTTAAACGAATGTTTTATTTAATTATGTACTTGGTAATAAGTATACAAACTACATCTTAGAAATACGTGGCAAGTTCATATACAAAAGTCTTTCATCAAAAAAATCCTTTCTGATCGCCTTTCGGGGTATATTATCATAATATACCCCAGTGTGTGTATGTTATATTAATTACATATAATTGTAACATTCCATTAGCATTTAATGTGAAACGGTAATAGATAAAAATGCAGCGAGTGTAATAATGGAACATTTAATACTCACTAAATTCATGGTTCATTTCAATATTAATTATTATGTTTCCTGCATTTAAAAGCATAACTTCGAGAAATATGATCGAACACTGCAATGTAAATATAAAAGAAATGATAACAATCGTTGGTAAAACAACATGGAGTACTATACGACTGTGTTTTAATACACGAATACATTAGAATTAGTGAAACGATTAAAATTAAGTGATTCAAGTATATATAATGAGTAAGCAATAACTTACTCGAGTTAACTATCGCATCAATTTTCTCTGATTTTCGATGAAACGAAGAAAGAAAACGGCTTAATGAAGAGAAGCTCGTTATCTATCATATACACTTATCATAAGAACAGAGAATTTGTAATAATTCCTTTTTGGGAAATCACCACTTTTGTACAAATGTTTCAGACAGAAATTCGATTATACACAATTCAATATTGTAACAATACGTTTCGTTTACGTAACTTTACGCGCGTGAAGTTAAATTATATTAACTATTAAGTTACTAGCTCTCAATGAGACGTATATATACATATTGAATGGGAAAATAGAATTTTTCCGTTTTCACAGTAGACCTATGAAATTCATTACTTAAATATTACTAGTACAATAACCCAACGATGGGAAGTAAAAAATGTCTAACATAGTAAATAAATGTGTACTTTATAAATATATATATAACTGCCGACAATTGAAGAAATCAAATAGTTATAAAAAACGAAATTAATGTAGACTGTACGCGAGTGGAGATGTGTTACGTGTGAATGCTGTGTAGAGTTTTGATTAAAAGTGTGCCAATATAAAAATAATAAAATACCGTATCTAGGTCGAAACGAGAGCTGTTTTAAACAAACTAGTCGTCATGTTCTTATTTGAACATTTATATTAAATAATTATATATTGTTGGTATTTATGATCGTAGAGATACTTATATGTATACGAGATGAGCCATTCAGTTGAAACAAATGGATATTCGTTTTGTACAGTTATATAGAAGAAGAGAAAAATGTTAGAGGGAATTGTTGAACAGTAGATCTTCTACTACTTCCTTCGCAACTTTTTCTACTTCTAACTAAACGCAAAATATAAAACACACCACCAAATTACGTGACTCATCCTGCATATCATATATTGTTATATTAACGTTGTACAAAAACTAGAGATCTATTTCTGTTAATTTTGCGTACCGTTACACGTGCTGCAAATTGTTTTTAAAGTTGACTGAAAATTTAAATCACGCGTTAGAAGTTTGGACGAAACTTTAACACGATTGTATCGCGAATGTAATCAAAAGATTTTGATGACACCTATATAGGATATCTGAATATTATATGCTTGTTGTATAAACATTTTTAGAAAATGGATGGTTGGAATGATTAAACATCTTTGGTTGAACTGTTAATCGCGTAACAACGAAATTAAATCATATACGAAAACGAAAATATCTGAACAGTTGAGACTCTTGAGAAGTAAATAAATTGATTGCAATAATAAAATTGGCAATGAACTTTCTAAATAATTGCTTGATAAGGAACAATCCTTGAAATATTTTCATCTGTTTTGAAAGAATAGACGCACAGAGTTTATCATCTCATAAAGAGAAAGAAAAAGACGCGCCGTCCATGACTCTTCACTTCATCTCTTGAATTAAATCCAAATTAAAGAAAATAACAGGCAAAAATCAAAGATGTTTATCTGATGTGTACCTACACATTAAACGAAGAATTGTTTGTCGCAAACGCGTAGACAACGAAAAACATATTTAGAGCCAACACGAAAATGTATTGTCGTTATAAAGTAGTGTTTGTAAGCAGGCAATTATAAGACTTAAATAATGATATGGTTCTAGCAACTACGAGAGTTAAAAGTTCACCTAAACCTTGTCCAAGGTTTATAAAAATAGATAAAAAAAAAATTGATCTACTTCTCAATGTGCTTTGGATTTTATTGAAGTTGTTATAGCGAGTAAAATATATATATATTTATTATAATATACGAAATGTAATTAGATAAATTAAATTCGAGTACACCCGAATAGTCTCTCCTGACAATGAGTGCAATGGTGACCTGATAGGTAGTTTCGTACAGATAACAACAAAAGGTCAATTTATTATTATTTTACGTTTTAGATACTATATATACGATATATATGCATACGCGTATATGATTAATGTGTGACATTAAACAATGTTATGTAATTCTAAGAAAAATCGGATATCTAAATACAATTTGTTGTGTGTTTGTATGTTTAGATTGTCACATATATATAATATACACATAGAAGTAATACATAAGGGGATAAAGAACACAAATGAACGAGCGGAATAGCGTGCTATAAGGTTTCTCATTTTTCAAATACAATTTTATATTCTGGTGCCAACCATCGAGTTAATTATAACGTTAATTATACATTTGTAAAATAAACCCCAGACTACATGGTCAGCCAATAAATAATTACACAGGCGATTTACATATTTTACTTAACAATTTTTTTAATTGTTCTCTCTTTAGTGTGAATTATTACATGAAATCGTGTAACAAGAAGTTGATTACGATAGAACAGCTTACATTGTACTCCATTTATCCTTTTCTTTGTACAAAGAAAATTAGAAGCGAACTAAAGTTACAGATGAAATAATCAGTTCTTAATTTATATATCGTCGTGTTATAACAATTTAATATACATGGCGTATAAAAATAAAAAACAATAACAGTGTACAATTAACTATCGAAGGATGTTAAACAAACTTATTTCGTTTGAACATGATTATTTCGGAGCTATAAGACCTTTCAGACAGTCGAAAGTGTTACCATCCGGATGCACGGTAAATATACTTCCATCTTCTCCACGAACACGTAAATATCCATATTCATCTATACCTAATATTCTAGCATTCTGTGACACTCCCGATGCCGACAATACCGTCACATCCGCATCGCTACAAAAGTAAAATATTAATTTTCATGCTGCAATTTGCATCTACTGAAGTAGCCAAAGAAACGCATTAAAAAATTCATAAAAAATAATTCAAAATTCAACAAACGTATGACCATAACTTACGTATGCATCCAATAAGTATAATATGCATCCAGGAAAAGATCTATATTACCACTTTGTACGATATGCAACCATCTCTCGATTTCGTTAAATACAATGGCAAAATATTGTTCGTAGGATATCATTTTTAACTTTCCATTAGACACTTGATTGAACGCGTTAACCAGATCATTGATGCAACACGTTGGTTCTTTATTGAACAAATTGATACCAACTCCTAAAAATGTCAACTATTAGTATAAGATACGCTATATATACATGAAGAAAGTTAACGAACGGAAATGTATAACAATTATTGCCTTTATAACAAATTAAACAATCACGTAATAATAATAATACTTGCCAACATTACAGATGCAAAGATCTGATATTATCTGCGTATTTATTATCATACCACCAATCTTGATATTATTACCAGCGTAAATGTCGTTAGGCCATTTCAGTCTGAGATCGATTTCCTATAATACGTAAATATAAATATATTGAAATTAATTTTTCTATTACAATCCAATATCGAATCATTTAAAAAATATCTCTAAATTTCACGCACGTAGAAACAAATGTTTTTAATTAGTTGAGCCTTATAAGAAGCGAATTTATAATAATATTACAATTCTTATATTACGTAAATAAATTTTGGAAAGGAATAATAAATAATGTATGAAATGTAACGACAATTACATGTAAAATGTAGTAGTTTAAAAAGGTACCTCGTATCCGGGTAAAGATTTAAATGCAGATATAATTGCAACAGAAACCAAATGTTGCAGTATTGAAATACGATTTCCAAGCACTGTTTTAATGGATATATGAAGTTGTAAGGTAAACATAGCGCATCCCTTTGGACTGAGCCAGATGTTTTTACCCCTAGCTTAAAATCAACACGGTACATATTCAATAAGATTTAATTAATGAAAAAATTAAATGATTTTTGCATATATTGAAGATATTAAAGTATTTATTAAATTATGTATGCTTTCTTAGACTACTTCCATTGCTACGATCATTAGAATTGCTATTAGCTAATTAATATGTAATACGTATATTTATACACACCATATCCTTGAGTTTGTTGGCGAACAATAACAGCCAAACCGTGTTGTAATCGGGAACCATTAAGTACGTCCATTGAAGATGATAATATCTCCGCAAATATTACTAAACGTCCCAACTCCTGCGAAGTTAAATTCTATAATAGAAAATACAATAAATCGAACAAATTAATCCCTTTCACTGCAAGCAAAATTTATATTAAATTTATTATTATTGTCATTTTTAGAAGATACCTCAAAATATTCTACAGTCGAGAAATCATTTGGACACTGATATAGCATAATGGGAAGAAATGAAGACGAGGCTGGTCGAGGAACTGTACTACTCCGACAAAATTGAAGCTCCATCTTCGACATCTTTAAAATATCGTTCGTTTCCATTGTATCCTTCAATTTTTCTAGCATCTCTAATTTTAACTGCAAGAGAAACGATCGATAAGTTTTTAGAACAAGAATTTCACGTAACACGATTCAATAATATTGTGTCTTTCGATACCTCGTGTCGTCCCAAGAAAAAAGCAGGTGTATAAGTAATGGCGATATTTTGTCGTGAAGTATCACGAAGCTCTACTCCAAGATGAACTTTTAACAGATCATTGAATATCTCCAATCTGGTCGCATTGCTTTCTTTCAAGGCATTAAATTTACTTTCCTCGAGTTCGTATTGCATTGGGTCTACTTCCAGGTGTATCTGAGAAAAGACCACCTTTCCGCTACTTCCCGAAAGCGTTCCAAGTAAAATACTTGGTGTGTGCCAAGTTTCTTCTGTTCCAAGTACTTTGAGCTCAAACGAATACGTGTTGCCTTTTTTATCCTTCACCTTTACCGATGTTGGAGGAGACACAGATGCCCTATAAAAAAAATTGTTTATATATATTCTATCGTTCTTCTTTTCTCTCAAAAATGATATATTTTGTAGCAGTTGATTAAGCGCTGGTTGAGGATCTTACTTCGTGTCTTCGTGATCCTGGGAGAATCTTGTCCTTACAGGAGATGCTTGATAACAGAAGATATGATGCATCATGCGAACATGCTTCCACTTCCCGTAGGAGAAGTGAACGAGCTCGTTCTCACGTACTTCGGCAGTTTTGAACGATGGAAGTAAAATATGGACGATATCAGAGCATAAAGCGAGAAGTTTACCACCGCGAAGTATATATTCCATTATCTGATTTCCAATCTCATTACCAATATTTCCACAAACAACGACCAATGCTGCATTTTCGATCCAAGCGTCGTTGCGTGCTTCCTCGGAAGATAACGCGTAAATCGCGTATCTGATCATCAAGGAGAAGCTTGTGAGTTTTGCAAGTATATTGTCTCAAGACTTGAATAACAAGAAAACGATCGTACTTATCCGTGCCAAGTGATTCTTCTAATACTCTCTTTACGTTATTCCGTGCAATAAGACTGTCAGCATATATTAGAACATTCGGAGGTTTTACATTTTTGCTTGATAATTTCTCCGTTATTTCTATCATAGTACTTCTGCAATATAAAAATTGAAACAAATTTTTTAAAATCGCCCACAACTGGATGATCTTTTTCTTCCATTCGCATAGTCCAGTCGCGATATATTTTACACTACATCTATGTCTATCAGTTTAGAATATTCTATCACTGTAAAAATTTTAGTGTCCAAGCATGATACTTACTTAAACGGACTCGTTGATGATGCTACTTTGCTATCCTTGGCATCATAAAATGCCTTTTGCTCAAAAGGTTTACTTGTACTTTTGATATCGCTGCAAGAGACTTGTTTGACTTTTATTGTTTCCGGTATTTCGTCTAAATTATCAAGCGTGTCAAGCGATTTACTACCCGAATGCGGAACACCTTGAAATTCAGTTGTGTGTACGGTGGCGTCCTTTACTTCGTCTGGCAACAACTGGCTCTCTTGTTCAGGAATGCTTACTGAGACTGGTGTAGAAATCTGACTTCTGCTTTCACTTTCTAAAAGAACAATTTGTTTCTAACTATAACGAAATGTATCGACAATCCTTTTCGTAAATTGTTGATATTTGTACTTAATATGTATATTAAGAATGCATATTTTTGTTTTACCTGGTGTTTCACTTCGTATCGCACGTTGCATCAATTCAATCTCAAAATCTGTCACAGCATTTTCTGGATATACTAGTAAGCCTGGAAATTCCTTAACTTCAACTGGTTTGCATGTTTCGGATGCAATTTTGGCAGTGTGGCTTAGAGACTTCAATCTTTCTGTGTGCGTATCCCATTCTACTTTATCTATAAATTCTTATGGAAAAATATATTTAACGTTATACACAGTGTATTTTATAAAATATTACAAATTATTTTGTCTACAGCCGCGTGTACGAGAGGGTCATTTTGATTGAATGTTGCATATTATTAGTGACGTTCAACTGTAAATCAAAAGCAGTTGAAATAGTCAGTCATTTCAATACTAAACTGTTCTGCTACAGATTTAATAGAAGACAAACGAATCATTAAGTCGTAATATTTACATGTTTAAAATATTGTACAATTATCCTTACTTGTAGTTTTAATTTTATGAATTTATTCTTACTTTTAGTTGGGGGTGAATTCAGTAAATCGCTGTTGTAAAGGCAAGGTTTTCCTGATATCAGAACAGCTGAAATAATATTAAGCTATTATTAACAATCCAGTATTTCGATAAAGAAAATCTAAATCTACATACATACTTTCTATACGTTTCAACAATAAACCATTATTAATGTAACATTGACCTTCCATTGCTGCGATAAAAAATTTTGCAACCATATCTAAATCAGATTCTACAATTAGATCAATATTTTTGTCTGCCGTCCACGTAATAATTAAACCATAATCTTCCACCTGAAAGATAAAACATACTTAAGCTACACAAATATTACTGTATAATAGACTTAATATAAATTTCATCCTGTTCTAAAAATTTTGTTTAATGTTCCTTCATCAAGTTTTGTACATATTTGATGCACAGGAATCTCTGTATAAACTTATTGCCAGTTGTTTTACAACTGAAAATAAGACAACCAAATGCAATGATTCAACTTGTACAATTACTCTTTATATTGTCTACCAGTTTGTCTATCACTTTCTATAAGATTATCATATATATTGGGCACATCGAAATAGATTCTAATGTATAGATACAGTACCTTTGTAGCTTGCGTCGCAGCGACTGGTTTATAGCTTTCAAGATCAGCTTCAACAAGAATATAAAGTTTGTACTCTGGTTTTAATAAAGTTCCGTTACGATTATTTGTATGTAAAGGGAAAAACGTTTTCCCGTACTGATACGTTAACCAACTTGAAATGTCAACTTTTTGCTGGTAAAATAGCAATTAACTGAATGATCAACCACATTTAAACTATAATAATTTGTTTATATTACATTATCGCTTGATGCATACTTGAGGAAATATAGTGCACAATCTCATATCACCGCAATACCATAGTAATTCGTCTAGTCTAGCGTCACATTTATTCATACACAGACAAGAAGTCATAAATTCATCATTTTCCCAATCATCCATGGGAGATTTTGATTCTTAAAATAATAAACATCATTTAATTATCTATCATACATGAAAATATTTTCTGTTTACTATTCGTGTTATATATAAATGAGCTTTTGAAAAAGAAAATAGTGGATGTTATGAAAAATAAGGAATATGAAACAAATTTCTGTTTCAAGAATAATACGTTGTTGTATAACAAAAGAATATAACACAAAATAAATAATGAATAGCCTTGTGCCACATGCTCTTTCAACATAAATTTGTGGTATATAATGTAATTGTTCATGTCGTTTACTGCAAACAACAGTATATATAAGATATAATTTTAATTCGATCTAAAACAGAACAGCAAATTTTACTTTTATGTAGGAATGAAATATGAATATTTAAAGTTTTATATGTTGATAAACAATGCGTTGTAATACTTAACGATAATGAAAATTTAGCGTCTACTATTATATTATAATAACAAAAGACAATTACATGTATATAACATTAGACAGAGAGAATAACTTTATAAAATTAATGAGAAGGCAAATAATATTTGTACATCAATTTTATTTCATGTATGTATTATACATGTACAGAAATACAATATTAAACTAATACTTATGTAAATATCAAAACGTGTGTGCGAAAGCAACAAATAATAAGTACCTACAACAAAATACATGAAATGCAGTGTGGAGTTCATAAAAAAACTCTAATTTATTTATATAATCGTTTCATAAAACCTATACAAAAACTAAATAACGCCTTTCGTATCATTAAAAATTTGAAGAGTAGCTTTTTCAAATGATAACGAATCTAGCATGATGATAATAATACAATATTTTGTACACATAAACTAAACAACCTGCGTTACACGATACGTAACACAAGTAGAAAAATATAATTTCTCACTGGTAAAAATACAAACATTAATCTTTCACATTAGACATGCATACCATCAAAGTGTTTGCATTATTCGCAATTTATTCCACTCTTAAACTGAAAGTGCTATTCCGTGTCTGAATCATTTGTTTCTGAAGTACAAAATTAATTAGACTGTACAAATTAATTGTGCGAAAACAAATTAGATGGAAAAGAAAATGATGAGCTATATAAAATGCATGTCTAATTGATACAAATACGTAGTTTACTAATATAAAATACATAACAGAAGAACCAAATTATATGATGATAAAAAAATAAATATACTAGGAACTATACTGAACTATTAAAATAATATAAATGCTTAATACTTGTTGATAACATTTAGAATAATATGCAGATGGGGATACATTAAAACAATCTTATAATTACTGTTATAATATATATAGTTTCTGGTGCAATTATTCTTTTAATTCGTACGTGTTTTCACATTCAATCAAATAATGTTTTATATAATGCTTTATTTAGCGATATATGTTAGAAATCAATGTTCTATATTATTCCAGTTAGATATCTCATAAATTAATTTTAAAGAAGTCTCAAAGGAAAATATTCAATTAAACAAAATGATCAAAGGCGAACTGGGTAAAAGATTCAACTGTTCAAATAATTCTTTCACATATATCGCAAATATAAAGCACTGGCAGATATGTATTAAAGTTGCGTAATCTATAGAGGACTTATAAAAGTATTAATACATTACCTTTACGCGAACTTAAAGCTTTGTTATAAAACATGATCGTTGGACAAGCCGTAGTGTTCCTTTCGAACAAATTACGTAAGTGAGTTTTCAGAAATAAGATCCTTCTCGATTGAATAGAGGTGGCTATCATATAAAACAGTGTTAGGATCATATTGATCGGATATCTTTTGGAATTGTGGCAACTTTGCAATCACTCGATCATAAATTTCTGAAACAATTCACACGTTTTCTGATTAGAATTAATATTAAATAGAACTTACGTATTACAATTAATGAGTTACGCAAACAGTAAAAAAAAATATCCACATGCAAGCGAAAAAACACTTATACAATATAAATGCTAATTGTAGATGATTAATCCAACAGAATTAATTTGTTTCAAACAAATCTGCGTGTTGTAATTAACAATGATTGGATGTGGCGTGTAATAAACATAATTTTCAGTTAGAAATTGCCAAGTGTTGAGCTATAAATGTATACAATAAGTTTGAAATGTGACACAAACAGAGAAATCATTTAGTCGTTTGTTTCTTGCAGTTCTAGGACAAGTCATAATGTCACGTACCTATATTTAAATACTACTAGTCATCTGCGAGGTTCCTAACAAAAACATGAACGTTATATATCGTTTCACATCCATAAATTACTGTTATAAGGGCATTATGCAAGATACACTGATTTATTGACGCTCACAGTAGAATACAGATCAACTGTTGCGATAATCGTCACAGATGGCGTGTAGAAAGGGTTAAAAAAATTAGTGAAAAGTGTATTCTGAACGACGGGATTAAAGTCTGAAATATTTCATACAAACGTGTACAATTGGACGTTGAATTTATAAATATTAATAAATATTATTTCTACAGGTTCGCGAATTTTTTATTTATTTTAACGAATCGATTTTTCAAACTGGTGGTGCCATCTCTGTAAGAAGTGCTGAAACTAGTCGCACATCGTTATCGACAGCGAAGTAAATTATTTTGTTTTGTTTAAATTGCTTCAAAATTAATTCGCGCCATCTATAAAAAAGAGACTCTCGTTCGCTAAGTTTTTCAAATTTATTAGTCACTTGTTTCCGCGCCACCAAAGGCAACACATCATAATTTTCCTTTACAAAATCTAGATTTATATTTCTAAGCTTCTACTTCAGTTTATCTAATCTGTTAAAGACTTGTTATTTGTTAAATAGAAATTGTTATATAAAAGCAAGCATCTTGAAAGTTAATTAGAAGAAATTATAGTAGTCAAAGTTAATTAGAAGAAATTATATTTTAATATAATTATATTATTTTATTTATAATTATAGTAGTCAAGGACCTCCACAGTAGTTCACTTCGCTGTCGATAACGATGTACGACCAGTTTGAGCGCTTTTCGAAGAGATGGCGCCAGCAGTCTTTCAGCAGTTCACTTCACTGTCGATAACGATGTGCGACCAGTTTGAGCATCTCTCGAAGAGATGGCGCCAGCAGTCTTTCAGCAGTTCACTTCGCTGTCGATAACGATGTGCGACCAGTTTGAGCACTTCTCGAAGAGATGGCGCCAGAAGCAATAAAATTGTTACCAAAAAAGTCAAACAAACATTTAGGCTAAGTCAGGACAAGCGTTAAAGCTGTATTAGAATAAAATATAGAATAAAATATATAAAATAAGTTTAAAGTGTATTAGAATAGAATACTTTAAGACTTGTTCTAACATAGTTTGACCAGTTTACTGACCATTATGACCTGAAACTGGTGATTGCCGCTATCGATATCCCTCCAATTCGATCGTTACTGATCTTAATGTTTGAAGTTAATTTCAGATCACGTGTTTAATGTGATACAAGTTTATGAATTTTTATTTTTCCATTGCTGTTGATCACGTATAATGGCTATCAATAAAAGAATTAAATAGTAATGAGGAGAAATTCCAAGTTACAGATAACGCATACTTTACAGTTAAATCTATATTTTTCCCGTGCTGCAAGTTTTGTTGACGTTTCCCATTCTAAACGCACGAGACTATAAATATGTCAGACAGTATGGAACAAGATAAAGCAGAACTGTTAACAGCCAAAGAAAGAGAAGAAAAGGAAGAAATGAAACGGGAATTACTAGGTATCAAACATATCTATTTTGTTTTCTCATAAAAATGATCAGTCTTATTAATTATACTTTCTCTTCGATTGAGCTGTTCCGTAGAGGAAGAATTGAACAAAAGTATCTGATCAATCTTTTCCACTCTATTATTTGTAAACATAACTTTTTGTCTAATTTCTAGCGTAATCTTGCTTCCGATGTAACGTTCATAAATCGCTTTTATTATGGAAAACAAGAAAGTGAAAATTTATTGTACTAATTGTATCATTTCTTATTATAACGTTTATGAATAATGTAATCGCTTGGAATAATTTACAGATATGAAAATGTATGAGACATGGTATACGTATAAGGATATGAAACAAATCTTAGGATTTATAAATGAGTCGAAAGATATGGCAAATATGGCTGACGAAAAAAATGCACAAAAGGTTACTTCATTAAGGATTTATAAATTGACATAACTAATTACTGTGCAGAACTGAAAAGAAGTCTATGTAAATGACGCAATAGTACTTGGGCTTGATATTTATGTTTTATTAAGCAATTAGATCTACACCTTTTGCAAGAAATCTCTTTTGAATTCTGTACAGTAGTTGTAATGTGCATATACTAATGTGTGCAAAAATTTTATAATTTTCCAGGAATTAATGCAATCTTCTAATGATTGCGGTCCTGATACGATCCCCAAGACGAATTTAGCACAAGAATTGGATATACAAGAGCATAATGACTCGCTTCAGTCGATACATTCGTACAGAGTTAATCACGCATCGCCAATACATGAAAGAATATCAACTCATGGCTGTAGCAGTCCCAGCAATCTTGGTCCTGCTATCACCGAGTTAAGAAGTTCTCCATTTAGGGGGAAGAATTTGGATAGCGAGGACATGTTCATTAGATTACAAGACCATCCGAGTATGAGAGATAGTTATTCTCATAGCATGAGTAAATACATTTCGTTAAAATCGCAAAATTCCTTACAAGATTCGGATATTTTAAGTAGTACAGAAATGAGAGTGGACACGCATTCTGAATGTGATCAGAAATTGGAACGATGGCAGATTAATCCGCTTGATTCATGCGTTGTCGAAAACGATGTGCCTTTGCGAGAGCCAAATCGGCCTCTAGTTCAAGATCGCATGCCGTTTAGATTATGCAAAGATGCACAAACGCCTGAGACGCTTGAGAAACTACTGCCTGCATTAAACTTTCATTTGAAACAAACAGCAGAGTTATGGCATAGTTGGCACCGTACTGATACTAAGTTTCAGTGGGGGTCACCCATTCAGGTGGGTACCTCCATACAATCCATTTCTTATAGATCTTATCATTAATGGGATACAGGACAATATTTCCGTTTTGTTACATATATATATATATATATATACATATAACATTTTTTTAATACATAACTGTGCCATTGGGATGTTAATATTAAAGTTAATCATGTGCACATATAAACTATTAGATTTGTGTTTAGAAAAGTTAATGTTTTCTCATAAAATAATCATAATTCTTATATTGATAAATATAGATTTTTATTCATCTTTTTCCTCGCTAGAGAATGTGTAACTACTTTACTGTAATATTTCTTTGGCATAAAATAATATTTCATGTTGTTTCTTATAATTAATAAATATAATAGTTGTGAACAAATTTAACTAATATATATATATACATATATATATATACATCTTTACACTGGCAAAGTTTACATATTTTTTATTTATATATGTGTATATACATATATGTATATATACAATGATAGGATAATTTGAGGAATAATAACACATCATGCTTTGTATAAAAAAAAAAAAATAATTGACGATCATGATTAATGTTTCTTATAAAAGTTATATAGTTGCATTTATACAAATTATGTATACATAAGTGTTTATAAGAGAACAGTAATTGAAACTGTAAGCTATAAACAATTTTTGAATAAATCATATTTCTGTAAAAAAAACAAAAGGGAATAGTTTTTATTGATGTAATTCTAATCCTTCTTTCAACGTTTCTGTAGGTGGGACACAGTAAAAATAATTCGGATAAAAAGCCATTGTCAAATATTAAAACTGAACAGAATCAAGTGGAATTAATTAATAAACATAGCAATGAACGACCCAATAAACGTAAATCAACTTTGATTCTTTCTCCTCCCGATATGAGATATTCTAGCAGCGACGAGGAGGAGCATATATTAAAAAAAAAGAAAATTTTATCCCACGAAGGCACGAGCAAAATGTTGCATTCGAATAAAGTGATATGCGAGAAAGATGTTAGGAAGCTTTTCGACAATATAGAAACAGATAATAAAACAGAATCGCCTGATATAATTTCCCTACGTCATAAAAAGATGACTACACCAAATGTTAGAAAATATATTAACAAAAAGAGAGAACATAATAGTAAAGCATCTCCGTTAGCGCATAGTAGCAACGAGAAACAAAGTGCCACACATATATTGTCCAAGGACAAAAGTAACGTCCTCACTGATGAAGAAATTCTTATAGAGATAGAAAAAGATAATGCTAGTGAGAATGATAAATCAACGTCCGAAAGCGTTGAAATAAAACCGTTACCAATAAAACGCCTCTCGCATAGAATAAAAAATGAATGTATGATATTGGAGAAAATTCAACTTGAGAAACAAAAAAAACTCGAAGCTGAGAAAGAGGAAGCTGAGAAAAGGGAGCATGAAGAGAGGAGAAAAAGGGAAGGATTTTATAAAAAACAATTGGAGGAAAGGCAAAAAAGAGAAAAGAAAAAGGAAGAAAAAGAGAAATACAAAGAAGAACAGAGTAAAAAATGGAACACTTTAGTGGATGTTAAATCTCAAAAACGAATAAACAAAGAAGATACACAAGTATTACAGGGTCTAAATAAACAAAATGAAGTTAGAACATCAGAAATTATAGAAGATAAAATATTTGAGGTAATAAGCCTTTTACGTATTTATTTTATAACATGTGCAAGTAAAACTTTATATATTTCATGTGCCTTTCCTTTTTCCTAGCAAAATAATATTTTTTTAACTGAAGAAATGGAAATCATGAAGAATAATCTTATAGATAATATCAATTGCCCCATTTGTAACAAATATTTCCCAAATGATGAAATAGAAGCACATGCTGCAGAATGTGAACAATATATATCTGATAATGAATATGAAAGTAATTTGCATTCATATGAAAGGAGAGAATTACCAGTAAACACTAACAATACTGTTGTTTTCGAATGTAGTATTTGTACAAAATATAAAAGCACTAATGGAATAGATTATGAAGAACACGTTAATAATTGTTTGCAAAGGCAGTATGAAGATAAATCGATAAACGGTAATAATTTTCATTCCTTTTTCCTCTTACATTCGGTTAGAAACATTTAGAGTTGCCACTTGAGTATAATAATATTACTAACAATAATCTATATGTTTTCAGAATATCCAAGTAATCAAATTGATAACGTACCCAATTCACCTGTTCGCTGTTTTCAACCAATTAGTGAACAAACCGATTCGCATATAGATTATAAAAAACAATTTCCCTCGAACAGTAAAAAACAAGTACATTCCAACAGGAAACGGAAACGTTAACAAGTTCTACCTCTACCCTTACATTGTACATATGTATTTATACGTTGATAAGAATCGATATTCTATCATTGCTTTGATGGAACTGTTATATAACTAAAACACATTGAAAAAAAGATAAAAGCGTAATATATAAAGCATAAAATATTTAAACATTTCATTGAAAACTATGTAAAGTATAAAATCTTTTGCATTTATTGTAACATTCCATGCTTGGTAAATGTTTGGTATGAATTGTCATTCTGAATTGCAATTATTGTTGGATTTTATATTATTACATTAAAATACAAATTTAAAAATTATCATTTTGTAACAAAATTGAAACTGAAAGGGAAAATTTCATACAAAAGTAAATGTTCGATGCACACAGTACAGTTAGATAATTTTATAAATAAATAACTCTTACTAGTAAGTTAAAAAAATACATTCAACAATGAGGAATGTAGAATAAGTGTATTGGTTTCGTTTTTTGTATAGGTCAATTTTTAGTACTTATATAGTACAGTAAAATGTATTTTTATACAATTAGTGTTTCGCGTTTGTGAATAAAATATTATATTTATATGTTTTATTTCATTTTTCCCTGAAAGAATATAATATATATTACATGTTACAATCATTGTCATCTTTCTTGTTACAATGATAGAATAAGTAAGATTACGATAAGGAAAATGAAATGATAAATATTAGCAACTAATTTTTAAGATCCAGATGCCTTCACAATTGATTTTGAGAGTAACAATATTGAAAATTAAATTTCATATTAATAGATTTCTACTATTAATCCTTTTTAATTTGTATTTGATTAAAATGATTTTATAAAGATAAGAATGAAATAAGTACTATATCTACAGCTTTAAAAAATCAATCATAAGATAATGACAAGTACTGCAAGATAATAATATATATACATAGAAAGAAATAATGCTATTATCTGTAATTATAAGTATAAATTCACGCAGACAGATTAAAAAATTAATATTCAAAATCATTGATTCCGGACTTAAGATTTATATTTTTTTAAAATGCGATCTGCGTAATCGACTGAATCACCTTAGACCTGCTACCATAATACTCTATATATTTCAAACCAGCATGATAAGAAATTCATTTCGTGCAATTTAGTCTTTCAGATATGTAAAATACATGAGACTAATAGTAAACGTGAAAATATCAAATAGATTATTTTAAAACGAACATTATGAAGGCAATTTTTTGTTTTACATCAATTATATTTGTAATAAATAGTACTTTATCCCTAACCCTAGATGGTTCATGGACAGGTATTCAAATATTTATTATATTAAATATGATATAATAAAATATGTCATATAATATTTATTTGATCGATAATAATGTATAAATTATTGATTTAGGTAAAATTACAACCGATAAAAGTAAACATGGTAAGACCTTTTGTATAAAATACTTTTTATACTTTCTCCTTTACGTAAAGTACTTCAGTTGTAATATTTCTATTTTTTAATAACAATTTCTTTAGATATTACATTTCCTGCAACCGTACCAGGAGGAATTTATACAGATTTAAGTAACGCACATGTTATACCAGACAATTTTATTGGAAATAATGATATAATCAATCGGTGGATTGGTAATCAATCAGTTACTTACAGTAAAACTTTTTCTGGTAATTGTTCCATTATATTTTTCATATAAAAGTATTTTAAACCTAACTCAATGAAATATCTTGTCTACCAATTTTTTTTTATATGAGAATATCTGGAGCTTTATGTTTTTTTCTGCTTTTTAAGCAGTTAGACATTTTTTTGCAATTCACTTTTTTAAATCGTACTATTGTTTATCTTGAATATCCAAAATGTTATAGTAATTAAACTACTGAGTGAAAACCACTTTTAATTGTTAGTAATTAATTTTATGCTCATTGAAATACTATTATTGCTGCAGATAATTATCTGGTACCTAATACTATGGTTGCTTAAAACCAATTTTTTTCAGCAACTCATGATTTGGCCAGAGACCAATTTATTGTATTTCCCCAAAATATAGGATATATAAAATATTATTATTATACTCTGCCATTCAATTAAATTAAGCAGAACAGTATATTAATATGTCCAACAAATTTTAAGAAAGTGTTCAAAATATCTACTTTATAGCACATGATACTCTACTGAATGCATCAAAAGTGATATTAATTTTCCATGGCGTGGATACATTTGCTACAATTCTCTTAAATGCTCAAAAAATTGGAGAAACATCAAATATGTTTTTAAGATATACATTTGATGTAACAAATTACTTAAAAGTAAGTGATTACTATTTATATACAAATATTTTTAATATTTATTGACTTATATTTACTTTTCAGAAAGGAGATAATTTGTTAGAAGTCCATCTTTCTTCTCCTGTTAAAGTAGCTGAAATGTTATACAATGAACAAGCATCAAAATATATTATTCCACCAATATGTGTTCCAGATAGTTACAATGGAGAGTGTCACGTAAATCATATAAGAAAAATGCAAGCAAGCTTTGCCTGGGACTGGGGTCCAGCATTTCCATCAATGGGTATTTGGTGTGTTTAATTTTTCAATTCATTTACATTATTTACTGATAAACTGATTAATAAAAAAACTTTTTCAGGAAAAGTGTAGAAATAATACCTGTAGATAAGATCTACATTACAGATATCACAACAGATGTTCAGAAGAAAGACAATTTTTGGAATGTCTTAGTTACAATATCTGTTGAAGCTGTTTCACATGAAAGTAATCAATCTATCGCTTGTGATATTTCATCTACTCTTAATATCAATGAACAGTCAAATATTTATAATTCTAGTAGAATCAATTTAACTTCAAATAGCGGACATATAAAAAGTACTATGATTCTCAGAATACCTGCTGTATGTTTCCAATATTAAAACATAATAATTTGCCAATATTTTATTGGTAGACTGGGAAAGTTTATGCAAAATTCGTAATGTCATAAACATAAGAACTTAAGAACTAGAATCTAAATAGTGGTTCAATTCATCTTCTATATATTATAGCATGTGATTTATTTTGTATATTTAGTGCTGCTTTTCTAATTTCCAATAAGTGTATAAACATTCACAGTCTATAGATTAGTATACATCTGTAATAAAATTTATTTGTATGCAGGATCTTGTACATGAGTGGTGGCCAAATGGTTATGGAAATCAAACACTTTATACATTAACTATAACAGCAACTACTCCTACTAATGTGAAAGTGCAGAAACTAATACGCATTGGTTTCAGAACTGTAGAACTTATACAGAAACCTCTAAAACGAGGATCAACTTTTTATTTCCAAATCAATGGTATTCCAATATTTGCAAAGGGGAGCAATTTCATTCCAGCTAGTATTTTCCCTGAGTTGAGTGCAAAGACAGATACAATTAAACATTTACTGAAATCTGCTAAAGAAGCAAACATGAACATGCTTAGGGTATGGGGTGGTGGCTTTTACGAATCTGAATTATTTTACAATACAGCTGACGAATATGGAATAATGATTTGGCAAGACTTTATGTTTGCATGCGGAATGTATCCCACTACAGACACCTTTCTTGAATCAGTTAAGGAAGAGGTATTACAAAATGTACGAAGATTAAAAAAGCATCCCAGTATTGTTCTTTGGGCTGGAAATAATGAAAATGAAGCAGCTTTATATGGCAATTGGTACGGAACTGGAACTAAACAAGTATATAAAACCGATTATGTTAAGTTATATGTAAACGTAATTAAGAAAGAAGTAGAAGAATTGGATCCTACACGGCCTTTTGTAGTATCTAGTCCTAGTAATGGATTACATACAGAGGAATATAATTATATTGGAGAAGATCCATATTTAAAGTTGTATGGAGATGGTATAATAAACATATCTTTTATTTTAGTATAGTAGCATTATTTTTATATTGACTTTAAATTTAACAAAATAATATTTCAGTTCATTACTATAATTACTTCAGTAATGGATGGGACATGCATCAATATCCTCGCGCAAGATTTTCATCTGAATACGGATTCCAATCGCTACCATCGTTCCATACTATGTTACCAGTTGCAAGAACAATTACTGATTTGAGCATAGATAGTGATTTTCTCAAACATCGACAACATTTACCGTTAGGAACAACATATATGAAGAATCTAATTTCGAAAAATTTCAAATTGCCTGAAACACAAGATACTCTGAAGAATTTTCAGAATTATATATATTTAAGTCAGATTAACCAGGCTGTTGCAGTAAAACTGCAAACAGAATTCTATCGGCAATCAATGTCGGAATTAAATGAAATAGGAGAAGGAATGACAATGGGTGCTTTATATTGGCAATTAAACGATGTATGGCAAGCTCCTTCCTGGTCTTCTATAGGTAGCTAATACAATATAATACAATTACAGATAGTAAATATCAATATTTTATTTATTTTAGTATCACTAATTAGCTCCTTTCTTTTAGATTTTAATGGACAGTGGAAAATGCTTCATTATTATGCTGTAGAATTTTTTGCACCTATCATAGTTACATACTATGTTGAAAATATGGATCTCTCGGTTTATATTGTTTCTGATAAATTATATCCAATAAAAAATGTCACTTTAGAAGTAAATCTTTATGCACTGAATAGTATGAAACCTGTACAATCACATGTTCATCACAATATAACTATTGTATGTATATATATAGAACAAAAATATTTAAAAGTTAAAAAACATATTTGTGCTATATACAAACTTATGATTAATATTTTTAATAGAATGCAAATGCTGCAACTAAAATTAGTGATAATTTCCTCAAACATTCATGGATATTAAGTTCCACAACACATAATGAATGTCGATCCAACATTACTGCTACAAGTAATTGCATATCGACACTTACCTTAAAAGATGAAAATGGGATTCCAATAGCCCCAAGAAATTATATATATCCAAAGAATATTTTCAAGAATATTGGATTACCAGTTGCAAATGTTTCTGTAAGTTTATACTTGAATCTGCAAAAATGAAATTTGATATATTTTTAATATATGGAATGTTTTATTTTAGATAAAAACAAGCGATTATTACTTACCTGGAAGACATAACTACCCAGATATTGAATTAGAGTTGGCAACCAATAATATAACGCTTTTCGTGTGGCTGGAAGTTAATAATATTTGCGGCCGTTTCTCAGAAAATGGTTTCCACATGTTTGAGAATAGCAAAAGAATTATTTTCTTTGCATGCGAAACAATTACTCCAAAAATATTAAAAGAAAGATTAAAGATTATTACGCTTTCCGATGTTAATTAAATCAATGTAAAAATAAATCATAACCAAGGAATGGCTGTTTATTATAGATTTTAAGATCTTTGAGGAAAATATGTTTCGCGATGTAAATAAATTTCGAATCCAATGAGAATAATAAATATCAATAAAGTTATACTAATTATTAAATACATGAAATTTGACATTTTGCGCTACTAATTTGTAAATTTAGTTCTATACTCTAATAAATTTTGTTGAATTTAGTGTGTTAAAAATATATATTATTTAATTATATTTAAAGACATTTTAGAATAAAATACAACGCTAATAATACTGAAGTTAGTATATTATACAAAAAAACAAAACAAAGACAAAAATACAATATATATAATTAAAAATATAGAAAAACTTGTATATGTATATATTATAACAGACTCTATCGATAATTATGTTACTGAAAAAATATATATAACATTAAATTTAAAATACAATCAGAAAAGCATATTCTATTTTATTCTTTACAATTATTAAATAGTTTCTCTATTAAATAATTTTTTTAGACTTCAAAAACTATAGAAGACTAGTTGTTTGTGTTAATATAATAATATAATTTAATATTAATAAGCGTAAGCTGAGATTGTTTGTTGTATATATTAAATCTTTAAATTCTACGTTGTGTGTTTTAGCGAGACACATTGTTGTAAAAAGTTGATCAAAAAATAATAGAAAGCTATTATTATATAAATATTTTCATAATTAAAGTGACGCTAAAATGAACTTTTCTAAGAATTAGGCATCATGTTTTTTTACCTTATTTTTTTTAAATAATTTAAATTTAAATTTTATATATATATATATATACATATATATATATATATATGTATATATGCAATGTAATAAGCTTTAATAATTGACCTACAAAGTTCAATAATTTCTAAATATTACTAAAGACTTTTTTAATATCAGCGTTTAATCTCTGTATACGTGGGTATAACTTCTTCTGAAGGCGAATGCAGATAGCGCCGACTTAAATTAATTGCTACCATTATACAGCATAGCAATAACGGACCAAAAATTGCCCCTTCTACTCCTAAACAAAAAATTCCACCTGCTATGGAAAGACCTGTAAGATATGGATGTCCACCACTGAAATGGGAATGAAATTTATAAGTTTAATTATGTATAAAAGAATAAAATATATTTTTATTTGAAATAAAAAAAATTGGAGTACCCTTTAATTTCTTTGTAGAATTCAGTTACAACAATACTGCAAGGAAGAAAATGGAACATAAAAAATAGAATAGCGATTAAAGATCCACGGGTGAACCAGAGTTCCAAAGTAGCTGGGATACAAGCAAAGTATGCATCCAAAAATGGTAAAGCTCCGAGTATTGTTGCAAAAGTTGATGGTAAGTAGACAATTTTTACTTGAAATAGATTATGTATAAACCATGTCCACATGCCAAAAAAGGAAGCAAGTTTAAAAGTCGCAGTAAATACTCCAATTACAGCCTCTTGTAATGCTATGGCAAATCTGCAAAAAAAGTAAAAGTCAAATTTTCTTTTGTCACATTATGTATGACAATGTATATTGTTATGGTTTAAAATGCACATACCCATCAATAAGGAGAGTACTTGTAAATAGAAAAAACAAAGTTTATAAAAGAACTTGTATTTTATACCGATATAAAATATGTTAATATAAAATCTACAAGTTTATCTACATTAACTAATAGGATCAAATATCATAAAAAAAATATGGAATAAATATTAATTCAATTCAATGGATTTATAAGAATTAGTTTTGCATATGATTTTATACCGTACTAATATAAAATAAATTGATGTAAAATCATAAAATTTACCTGTGGCAACTGATAGGACTAAATACAGTAGTTAACTCAATAGGTTTATAAGTTTTGTCACTAGAACTTAGAAGGTAAAAGAGTGTTGTGAAAAACACCACCTTAAAAAGTAAAAAATTTTGTTATAACATACACTTCAAATATTAAAAAAAATGTAAGTGTCTGTTGTGACTAATGGTGGAATCTGACACACTTTAAATCATTATAAATCTATATACATGGTAAATAATTTGAATCACTCCAAACATCATTGAACATCAGTTCAATCATGTTTGAAGTATTTTGAACTTATGTTGAAATGATTCAAAATATTTCAGAATTCATCACTAGCTATAATTGATCATTTACCATACTAAGAGTAAAGTTAAGTACAGCCGAACCACTCATAAGTATAATATAAAACAATTCCGTAAAGATTGTTAGTATCACAGACATATTTCCTTTAACTATACTCCAAATGGAATCCAGCACTGACATGAAAATTCCGATATTTTCTTTCACAAAATTTTGTATGCTAGTCATATTAAACAATTCTGTTGAAAAAGAAATAAGAACTGTATGAGCAAAAAGTTCATATTATTGTATTTAGAAGTATTTTGTTTTATATATATAATCTTACGTAAAGGTGTTTTCTCGAAATTTTCTTTAAAGCTTTCCCACACTGAATAGGCAGCTGTAACATCTACAGTAGGTCCTATTAAACCTGGATCTTCATTAGACATCATCCATGCCTGATAAAGTCTATCCCATAGTTCTAAAACTTTCTTTTCCATTTGAGCAGCCTTAATAGGATCTAAATCTTTTACCAAACCTTTTATCTGTAACGCATTATTATCGTAATATATTTCACACCGAGGGCTTAAGAAGAAAAACTATATCTTACTCCATCAGAAATGGCACTTCGTCCATATGTATAAGCATTATCTAAGACACTATTTACTGAATCTTCCCACTGTTCAGGTAGCCAATCAATATCTGGATTATTCATTAAAGATGAATTAAGTATTTCCCCAGTAACTTGAATAAGATGTATACCTTCTGTGTAAACCTATATAAATTATAATAATGTATAATCATTTAATCATTTACAATATTTTCATTCAAATGTTTAGAATAGTATTACTCATTCCTCGATTGATTGTACCTGTATTGTTATAAAAATAGAGGCGCAAGCGGTAAACACAAGTAGGCCAAAGATGACAGCAATTGTAACCACAGAATCAACTGAAGCCTTCAATGCTTTTGTTAATTTTTCATCAACTATTATCACAACTTTGTATAAACCTCTAACATTAACTGGTAAGAGAGCTTGATGTCTTTCAATACACCATGTCCTTACAATATCTATCATTACATTCCATTGGTTTCTAATCATCTTCCATACTCCAAAATAGTTACCCAGTTGCTTAACAATATAAAAAGCTATGGGAACAATTAAAATAAATATCATCCACCTGTGCTTCCAAAGCAGCATACCAATGCAAGCATATAATGCTCCATACATATATTTATCAGTATCAACATTATCATTTTCCAGATCTATAGACATTCGTAATTCTGTTTTCAGTCTTCTTAAAATATAACGATCGTGTAATGCCATATAGCCACTAGGACGTAATTTATTCATTACTGCTCTATTGCTTGCATCCAATGACAATGATTTTTTCTGCAATTTCATACTTAAACTAGATGTAGCTTTTGCTTCTTGATGTTCACTACTTGTCTCGCTATCTACATTTTCTTCACTGATTTTTTCTAACGAATTTTTATTTTTCAATGGAGGCAATGAGTCCTGCTGTGCACTTGTAGACAAATTATTTGTTAATGCAAAACATAACGCCTCCATTAATGTCATATGTTTATCTTCTACCTCTTGGTTTTCCATAATAATAGCAACCTCATAAATAAAGCCTACTAAGTATAGTATTTGTAACGTTATAAATACAATAGTATGATAAGCTCCTAATATGTTAGAAACATATAAACTAATCATGAACCATATTACAAATGAGGTATAACGAAAATGGATTGAATTACTTGGCGTCCAATAAATATATAAAATAGACAAATATCCAATAAGAATAACAGTAATCTGCAAAAATTATAACATTATTGATTTTCATATACTTTGCCAAATGTTTTACGATTAATATAAAATCTGAAAAGTTAATACCGTAAGAGTATTGCATGTTGTTATAAAAAATCCAAAAATGGTATTAAAAATTAGGCATATTCTCCATAACAAACAACTTAATATAGTTGGTGTATAATGGTATACACCTAAAGCTGACATAGCCAATGCAAATATACCAATAATATATTTAACATGTTTCCATAAAAATGATCCCAAACTGTCAGACGCTTTGTTTACTATTTGTACAGGGACCATCGTCAAGTTTATGATTAAAGGCGTGTGAGATGCTTCTGTTTTCTCGAACCATGATTGTACAATGTTAGTCAATGAATATTTGAAAGGGAATAAAACAGAACCACATAATAGCGCCCAAATTAAAGGTTTTACAAATGGTCTCAATATAATGTACAATCCATACCCGGCTGTTGAGATTAGGCACAAAAGAAAAAGCGCCACAGCATTATAAATGCCTTGTTTTAAGGCATTTTCGTGACCTGCACTAAATCCTGACAGCATATTAAAGAGGTTATCCATAGGCGATCTCGTACTATCCATTATGTATGTATATGTTATCTATTTCGAAGCGCTTATTATTTAATTTTGAATTCTCTTCTTATTGAACATTATGTTAGGAAAAATGGAAAACGTACGAACGGTTACATTTAACAGGAAACGATAAGAATGGAAACATTTATAGTGTCAGAGATAAAAGTAACAAATACTGTACAGTATTATGCGCTAGTTTACGCAGTACACCATATGCGCATACCATACTATGGTATATCAATAAAAGAAACAGCAGAATGATCGAACAGCTTAATTTAGTATTGCATGTGAAAACAAATATTTTTATCTACGAATTAAATCGTGTTAAATAAAAAGAATACTGTAGAAAAATTGAAAATAGAAAGTATCTTCTCTCTAAAAATGAATTAACCTGATTAAAATTAATTATAAGTACAAATTGCGAAATCTAAAGAAATACTTTTTACATCATTCAATCATCAGTTGCACGTTATGAAAGTATAAATAACATTAATGTTATAATTTAATATTAAATTGTTTACGTACATGCAAGACAATATCTATATAAGTAACAAGAATGTTTTCGTATGCGAAGTTTAAAATGAAAAGGTTTTATTTATCATTGATCGAAAACTATACACCTTAAGTATATATATATATATATATAAATGAATACATAAACGTAAACACATGCTGAACGTACAAATCTGATGAAATACTTTCCATATTCTCAGAAGATTAATAAAATGACAAAAGTATTATAAGATACTTGAAATATTTTTTTGTACAGTCTTAACCACTTCCGAATTTAATTACTCGAAAGCACAAGCGTTCTATCGCGTGTACTTAATTTTTGTTGTTGTTTATAAATATGAAGATTATCTAAACGCGTTTCACGAGACAAAGGCATTTGTCGCTTTTAATAATTAAAAGTAAATATAAATGCTTTTTTCGCATGTAATTTTACACGATCGTTATACTTCCTCACTTGTTTACCTTTTTTATTTTCGAAATTTTGCTTGCTTGTTATATTTACGATTTTACTGAACTCAATAGATCACCGCCCAAACTTTAATAAAAGTTAAAAATATTTGATTCTGTGAAAAAGTCATTACAATTATGTGCGTGTACAGTACGCTTCTTGTATTCATGTTTGTTGCAAACCAGCAAATAGTTCTACCATCACTAATCACAGTATTCTCATCACAAATACGTATGTCGAATGTTTGAAATACAATTTGAGATTTTACCCACTCGGTTCTTTTCGCTAAACTACTGAACGTAGTTTGTTTGCCTTTTTACATCAAGTAATATGTTTTGTTAACACGCTGACGGAGAAACATTTTAATGGATAATGTCCAACGTGTTCGAAAATAGTGACTACGCGAGGAAACATTAACTCAATCATACTTTCAATTTTTTAATCGTTAATACTCACCAAATGAATGCCATGAAAGTTAATTAACAAATAGCTATCGACAGGTTTTCATCATAAATTTTTCATTATATTTAATTTTTTAATCCGATTTTTTCAAAGGTACGTTTTTCTCTCACATATGTATATAGATATACAATTTACGCAGTACCTCACAAAATCTAGTTATTCATTTAGTTAAGTAACATGAAAATGAAACAGGTATATCGCACAGAAACGCCATAATAACCTTATTATTAACACTCATTGCTTTCGTTTTACTATCATTCATTAATTAATTAGCTATGGTATTGTTATCATCGAAATTGAAAATACACGTGACGATTCTTGAACTTCAATATGGACGAGTTATACTTTAGTGCCATTGTCTGATAATAAGCTTAATTATGACGAAAACATGCCTTTGATTATTATTCGTATATATATTCGCGCGTTAAGCGTATACAATAAATTATGATTTTGCATTCAAATGATATACTACGTAGGCTATATAATGCTGGGTAAAACAGTATTTCCAATATTAAGAATGAAAGTATATAGTTCGGGAAACGTATATGTCGTTAATTACGGTGTAATAATTCTAATGATGTTATAAATAAAATATATAAACTCATTTATTTCGATGTACACATTTTTAAATATATTTAAATATTTCGATTAAATATATTTAATATTCCTTGAAATACGTATAATTTAAATTATTGCCAGAAATACTATTTTACTGGACAGCTAGACTAACAAAAGACAATAGCCCATATTTATTCCCCCCCCCCCCTCAAAAAGTAGAGATATTTACCGAACAAATTAAAAAGTAGTCAATTTTAATCGTATTAAGTATATCTCTCCTGAATATAGATTCTAAAAAATGTTTGACAAATGGCGGTAAAGTAACTTGTTTCTTGTAGAACGAGAGTTAGTAAAAAACAATAAATATATTCTTTTTTTTAATAACTCACGATTACCACGTAATAATAATAAATATAATAAAGCAGTGCATGTAAATTAATACATACATACATAACAATTTATACGGATATGTTTCCAGGCTTGTTTGTTGAATGTTAAGATAAAATTTGTATTCGAATAATTTGCCTGATGACTTTTGTTCAAACTTTAAAAAAGTTTATAACTGTTCATTTGTGATGTGAGATATTCTTATTTCTTACTGTTATGCCAAAGAAGGGAGCTGTACATCAGTGTTATAGGCACTAAGATTTTTTTGTCTGTAATAATTGCAATCAATTATAATTTCTTGTGAAAGATGATTAAAACTTACTTTTTGAGCAAAAATCATATTTTATTTTTATAAAAAAAAACTAAAAAGAATTTAAAATATTGTATTTGCAAAATAAAAATATATACGCAGTATAATTTCGTTTTATATGTATATATAGTCCAAATAAGTGAAATAAAAATAAAATGAAACTGATCTAAGGCATCGAAAGTAAATCTATTAGAGCTATTGGCACACAATTTACCCAAAACAAAAAGACAATTTATATTTTCTGTTTAGATACATACTAGAAATAAAAAATGTAATAATATACCCATACATGTAAATTAGTTTAGAAAGATATGTTGAATAAACGTGCAATGACCTAGAAGATAAAAGTACTCATTCATAAATTACACAATTAATTATCTGGAAATATATTAAAAGTATGATGGAAAATATATTACAATGACAAGCTAATGTTTATGGATAAGTATGTAAATAATATTTAAACGGTACACAGCTTCCAAGGCTGATGATCGAAAAATGTATTATTATTATATAGTTTATGATGAAAAATTGAAAGAACCCTGTAATACCTAACCCTCAAAATTGAGATAAGTGTAGCAAAATAATCATAGGTTTAATAGTTTTGGAATTGTATCTCTTAAACTATCTCAAGATTTGTCACAATTTATGTTATTGAATACTGGGCAGCTTATATTATTGTACACATAAAAGTGTATGTAAATATTGCCAAGAGACAGATAATCTCACAGCACTAACGAACATTTATTACATAAATTAAAAATTATTCACTGTCCTGATTGATGATTTGTTTTTTCTCCTTTTCTTTGAATATGTTAATATAACTTAAGTTGACAAAACTATCTTATTTGCCTACATTTGGAAAATAGATACATATATGGAAATATATGTACCCTTTTTTTTTATAGAACACAAACGCACTAAAACTTGTCCATTTAGATCTTGAATGTATAACCGAATTTCCATTTTGTTATCTTAAAGAACCACACAGTTACACGTAAATTTAGTTCTGTATTGTATGCTTCTACGATAAAGCACCATTCAAAACACATAGAGCATTAGTTACTTTTCGTTTGCAATTGCACAATGGTTTGCAGATCTACAATTGTCTTTTCCAACATTTCGAACCAAGAAACGTTAGTTAACGAACATCGTAACTGGTTCGTACAATTATTAGTTGTCACAGTGTCGATTAAACCTGGGGATATCGTGCTGATACTTGTAGGAATATTTTCTGCTTGAATATTATTTCTTGATATGGTTTTATCATCTCCAGAATCAGAAGAAGTCATATCGTTTACTTCCGCTTTGTTTTTGTCTTCGATGTCTACGTTAGAGACACTTTTTTGTTCATTAAGTTCCTTAATTGGTAAATGTAAATCCGTATCAGCGGTCTCACTGTCCTCATTAACTGTAAATTTACGTTTCTTCGTAGGAGCTTCTACTTCCTGTTGATTAGACTCTTTTACTTTAACAGTTTTAGTTCGAGACAATAAGGTTTCTAAAGCTGGTAGCAAACTACTTGGCGGTTTTAATCTTGTACTGCTGCTATAGACAAGAGCTAATGCTCTCAGATCTCCCGTTAACCTATGCGCAGATGCTTGAATATCTACTGCCTCCACCATTTCCACCATGGAACTAACTAAATTGTCAATAAGTAAACAAGTCTGTTCAGTCAATACATGATTAGCAAGTTTCGGAAAGAAAGTCTTGAGGAAAGCGTGAATTGCCGGTATTCCTAGCGATGATCGTTCATCTAGTAACACAGCATCTACGTAATCCACTGTATAGGAAGAGCAAAGAAGAGACGCAATATGTTTTCTGTCTATGTGTGTAGCAGCATGAACATCTAACCATAATCTAGGAAACAAGGCTAAGTGCAATGGAACACCTGCAATCAAATAATTTTGTTATGAAATATTTTTCGTTTTACCAATCTTAGGCAACAAACAATGATCACCTTCGAATCCTAACATAGCGCTCAGGTTGACTAATGTATCGGTCATACAGTCATTATTAATCGCTAATCTGCACATTACATCAATTAGTTCATGGTATGGCAAATAAAATTCAAGCAAAGCGTTATCATATTCGGAATCTACTCCTTTCGAGGCTTCCAATTGAGAATGTGGTACCGCCATTTGAACCATCGGTCTAGCAGGTCGAGTAGGCATTTTTCCCGGAGGAGTAGATCTTCGTGGAAGATACGGGCCAGGTGGGACAGCGGCATGAGACTCTTGAAGAGCTGCATGGCAGTGTGAGAGCAGCGGAGCTAAAATTGAGATCGCTTCAGCGGGAACGAGCATCACGAGTTCCTTCAAAAGATCTATAGCAAGATTTCTCATGTCCGGAGGATTGTACGTGTTTAACAGTGTTGCTAACTTCCGTAAAATGTCTGGCCATTCTTTACAATTTCCCAATATATTTCTCGCATCTGGTCCGTCTCGAGCTGTTCTGATACAGCGTACAAGTTCTACGATAATCGCTATTAACTCAGCTAAATCACCAGCAACATGACATGCTGTTGCTTCGTGATACATGATATGCAGCATATGGAAAGCTTCCAAAGCCATACTTAATCCTCCGTTGTATATAACGTAGAGACGATCATCGTCCGATTCAATCAAGATGCTGCAAAACATCATAACATATAGTTGTCAATCATATAAAAATATTTATATTAAACAGCATAAAAGTGAGAGATGGTGTGCAAAAATTTCATATCATACCGAAATGCAGAAATAAGTGTAGCCCAACACGATCGTCCATCCAGGCCTTGTAAGTAGGAAGATAAAGTTCCTCTTCTGAATGACGCAATTTCAGCTTCTTCTTGTTCTGTCTGATCGGGATGTCTTGCAACTAATAATTGCATTAATTTAAACAATTCGTCCACAGCCTATGAAAAAAAATTAAATATATTTTATTTTCTGCATATACATATATTAATTTTATAGAAAAATGATTTTAAATAAATAGATATCTTACAGTCGAATACTGAGTAGGGTGAGGTGTTATATTCTTGAATGCCCATTGAATATTTTGATGTGCAGCTAATTGTCTTGTAAACGTGCGCGATTGTTGACAGCATAATCGTAATAAACCATAATAAGCGGGTAACATTACCCTATTAAATAATACCACATCCTGATCCTCATGATCAGCACTAAAAAATATATAAAAGTTGAAAAACAAAAGGTCTTGATATTATCGTTTATAGATTAAAGGAACTGATGCATACAGTATATAGTTAAATGCAATATTTTTAGTTATGTGAGGATTATGAAGTATGAGAGCGACATTTTCCGGACAATCAGAACAAACGTGATACCAAAATAGTAACACAGCTTGTTTGTTATGATGCACTGGAATGCTAGGCTCAGAAAGTTTTGGATGAAAAAGTGTCCATAAGTCATTCAGATACTGTCCGAACTGGAAATAAATATCATAATATAAAATATATTTATACCAATGTTATAATAGTATGCAGTATTTACCATTAATTTTTCTGTTTTGGAGACAACGCAATATGTGAGTAATGCAAAATAGGCAGTGAGTTTCATTGTACCATGAGTTTGTATATCAATATAATGTCTTGCAGGTTGCAATAGTCTTAAGAGTGCTGTATATATTTTATGTAAAATTAAAGTAGCTTCCGGTGATAGTTGTAGTTCTCTAGATGTATTGCATCCTAAACCTAATCTATGAGCACTGCGATAGCCCTGTCTGAAATGCGTTGACGGGACCAACGATACAAGAAGAAAAGCAGCTGCAGAACGAACTCTTTGATTTGAATGTTCCAACAGAAAATGCTGTAACCATGTGTCCAATCCTTGTAACACCCAAGCATGCGCAAGTTTGCTTCTAGTTACAGCTAAAGCTAGCCATTCTAATGCTCCATGTGGAGCAACTCTAGCTGCTTCCCAAACTCTGCCCAAGATCAGTTGAGTCATACAAGGCAATCCGCTTAATCCTGAGCTCTCAGTTAACAATGTCAGAAGTTTGAAGAATGGTTGATACACATCTGTATGTTTCGTTATAGCTTGAAATATCATCGTTACAATATGTATGGCTAGTCTATCGTTCCAACGGCACAAAGACTGTATTAAATTTCGCGTTTGGTTGAGATTGATGACGTCTCGTGTTTGTTGATATAAAAAGGGAAATCCTTTACCACCTGCTACGGCACTAAGGTCTGCTGGAGACAATGCTAGTCTGAAACATACGTACATACAAATTTATAAACAAAATGACGTACATATGTGTGTGCTTCTACACGTGAAATGAATTTGATAGATTTCTTTGAATTACCTGTGATCCGGTCCTCGGCTGCGCTCAACCAAAGTTGCTATTAACGTAATCATTTTATCTAACGAAGCAGGTCTCAACTTTTCTGTAGGCATAGCAACTATTTCCTCTTCCTCTTCTTCTTCACTAACCGCGTCGACGAATTCATGTGTTTTATGTCCGAGATAAAAATTCACCATGGTCGATATGGCTTGTACCCTTATTAGAAATAGAGTTTCTTCCTCACCCATTTTACTGAATTCATATAAAAAACTGAAATATTCAGTAAGGTGTTTCAAATGTTGTTTCGCATGCTCCATAAGAGACAGAAGCATTCTTACAAATCTTGTTACGCATGACCGAGTGCCGACAGTATTCACGTCGTTCTCTTCGTCGCAGAGTAGATATAAAGGTGCTTGAGTAGCGCGCAACCGTTGTATCACATGAATACATAATCTTTGGAACATTTGTCTAACCATTTGATTAGGGCACTTGACTAGAATCTGAATTGGCCACCACGAGTCTCCAGCCATTTTTTCAAGAAATCTAGCGCATGCACCAGCCGAGCCATTAAACTGTTTCGTTAATAATTCTACCCATTGTACCATGGTTGGTTTCTCTTTAGCATGAATAAATGTTTCCATAAAAAATGATGTTGAAAGATCTGCTGACATCTCTGTTATATCAGGTTGAACAGAGAGCAATGTTTGCGGTATGTAACCACATATTTGCCACATAAATGTGAAATATGTATGTTCGAATATGTTTTTGTCTTGCAGGAAATGCATGTTATCCTGCCATATCCAATCTTCAAGCTCTTTATTCAGCTCTAACGGTGGTAATTTACTAGTACTCTTCTGAACCAATGAAGAAGACTGTCTCCCATTTGGACTGGAAACAGTGGCTTCATCCTCTTTCATTTGATCACCAGGATCAGCACACCATTCATAGAATAGCATGTATGCTGAATTTGTTTTTTCAAAACTAAAATCCATAAACTTATCCGTAACGGAATCGTAGGTTTTACTGGTCATTTCTCCACCAAAACACTCTGCCGCTATTTGATTTGGATCGAATGGTTTTACTTCTGCATCATTGAATAAGAACCATTTATCTTTATTAGGAGATGTGCGATCTCTAATGAAACTGTAATAATGTCCACCATCAGCCGTGCCAGTATGAACTGTTACACCTATTAAATCATATTGATAATGTTCCATTTCTCCATTATCATCATCATCGTTATCCAATCCTGACTGACAATCGTTTTCAGATTTTCTTTTTTCAGATGCTTTTTTTTCTTCTTGATATTGTTGTGGCATAAGCTTTTTCTCAACATATCCAGACATATCTAATCTCAACGGAAAACTAAAATGTGTATTCACCTTTTCCTTTAACATAGTTCCCATATTAAATGTATATCTCATTGTATTGAAACATAATATGTGTGGTAACTTTTTAAAACACGCTCTCTTTTCTGCTCTTGCTTTCTTACCACATTGTGAACATGTATACATATTGTCTCCTTCTAAAGTATCTTTGACCGTGACTTCGTCTAAACTTTCGTAAAGATTTCTCATGTCTGCCACCTGACAACGTACAGTATAAAATTCCTCGAGCGTTCTACTTACATGTTCACAATCTAACGATACAACATTATTAGATATCACGCCGCAGAACAATGTTTTTACCAAATTCTTCAAGTCTGATGTCATTTCTTCTAATTTAGATACAAGGTCTATAAAAAATTCAGCCATATCCTTTTGCTCTCCAGTATTGAGGGGCTCATGATTCATGGTGTATACACGACAGAAACTTCGAGGATTATATGCCTTTCTTTCAGATTCTAAAAGATAAGCGAACATTCGTTGTAATTCCCTTAATGTAAGCTGATGTTTATTTGCTCTGTTACAATCAGCGCCTAATATGGAGACACGTGCTTGTGGCATCATATACAGATGCTGCATACAACTAGCCATGTAACAAGTAGCACCCAAATTTGTCAGGCCTACGTAACCGCAATCAGAACGTCCATCTTCGTGGGGCCAATAATCCCACGGATATGGCGAATGAGGACCAGGTTTATGCTGAGCTAATAGCTTTTCATGAAGAATTCTATAATTATCAGGAGCAGATTTAACGAGTTCGACTAAAAGATCGAAAGCTGCTGATCTGGATACTTGACTTTTACATTTTGGAACATGCTTTGACCGAGGATTAGGTAATGCAAACAGAAAATCAAATACTTCGTGCAATAAATTTTGTCCAATTTTTCCCTGTTTACAGGGTGGATTATGGGTCATAATATTGCACGTAAGATTCAATAATCCGACTAGACCATCGTCTTCTACCGTATTATGACGCGTTTCAAGATGATCTCTGTTTAAAACAGAGTCAATCACTCTTATTGCTAAAGCTTCAAGGTCTATTGTTAAATTTGTGTCATCTGAACCTTCTTTGATGGTTTCTTCTGGAAGAGAATCAACTAATCGACAAACAAGCCAAAAATAGTCCCTGCAAGCAGGTCCATATGGTTCCTTTCCATCATCAAGCACTGGATGTAAATGCAATGGTAAATCTGGTTTTCGGTGAGACGGTTGCATTGCTTCTGCAATCACAAGGTGCTCCAATAATGTATTTAACATAGGTACAATCAAACTAGGAATACCAGAATTTTCATCTTCGCATCCTGTGGTTCCTAGACATAATCTGTACAGCGCTGTACAGACTTCTCTTCTCACAGCTGGCTCAGGATCTTCCAACACCAACCTTCGTAACCAAGTTTTTCCAAAAGGTTCTGGAGATGAAAAAAGATACTGTTTGACCGTTTCGTCACTGTGTACCCAACAAACTAATAAAGCCATAGTATAATGTATAACTTGTGATCTTCCGAAAAGTCCTGTTTTGTAGTGATTCGGATCTCTAGGTAGAGATGCTTCGTTTAATATATTCGTTATTCGAGACATAACAGCTTCAACGTTCATCATCGACAGCATCGCTTCACTTAGTTTAGGAACAAGCAACTTGTCCGCTTTACTCCGTTTTTTCTCTTCCTTAACGACGCCCAAATGACACAGTTGTTTCAGCAAACTAGCTAGACAGTCCTGCTGCCATTCACTACCATCACCTTGTTCTAAGCATCCCGACATAAAAATATCAAACAAATGACGCAAACCCCCATGCTGAACGAACAATGTGGACCAAGCAACGTCTTTCTCTTTATCTTCGTGGTTATCATCTACATCGCCATCACCCTCGTTACCAGACGCGATAGACGTAGAATTCACCACAGAAGGCTGACTCGTTGTGCTATGTCTACTTAGAGACTCTACAATATATAATGAGTACATCAATTTTTGTGGGCTAGCGGGGTCCAATAACTTTGGCAGAGTTGTCTCTCCCAGCTTTTGAAATCCTCTCAATAACGTTGGACTAGTTGGTAATAACGTTAACGTATCCCAAACTCTTCTCGAAAGTACCTGAGCTTTCGTGTGATGAATTTCTTGTCCTCCTTTAACAACCGTTTTCATAGCACTTAAAGTTCTCATTAGTGTAAATAGTTGTTCAAAATACTGTGGTCGTAGCAATAGTAACGTTGGTAAAGATTCTCGAGGAGGTGGTGGTAAAAGAGACGGTGAATCTACATCTCGTTTATTACATCTACCTGTACCATTACCCCGACCAGCGCCAGGAGAAATGAACACTAGCTGACCATCTTTGAATCCCATTTCTTGCAATGTCTTTTCATCGAAATCAATAGTTAATTCCTGACCTTGTGTAATCATTCTAATTGGCCCATCAGTCAGCAGAGATCCCAGCACAGATCCATTGTTTTGACTCGAATTTGTAATAGACGATGATTTTTCTTGATTATTTTGAGTGTCATCCCACCATTTCGCAACTTCTGCTCTTAAATCAGCTACGTAATCAGTACTAAGAAGAGTGAAGCTTGTTTTCTCAGGGATTCCAGCAGGCTGTACAAATATTTTTAATTGCTGACCTTTGTCCGAAGTGTTCATAGCAACGTGATTACCAGCACCTCTGCCTTCTAATATCCAACGGCGTAAATGATATGCATATCGTTTTCGAAATGCTTCTAAATGTGTTCTCAACAGTAACAAAGCTCTCTGTATGCAACGTAAACTAGCCTCCTCGTTTATTTCTAAATCAGCGCTAGCCGCGGCAAGATGAGTCATACACTGTGAAACAAATTCTGCTTCTTGAGTTAATTGTCTGGACATGTAATATCCGTTTAGATATTGTATAGCTGCCATACTAACATCTGTACTTTTAGCTTTTAACGCAATTCTCCACAAAAAATCCATACCAACAGAATCTACATCTCTTAAAGGTCTATCTAAGTGCGCGGCAGCTAAACGAGCCAGGTTACATAGTTGTTGAAAGAGACTGAGACCAGTCATACTAATAGTTTCTGGTGGTAAGCTTGGTAATTTACGCATGCATAAATGCTTAAGCGTGTCCATTCCAAGCGCATGTTGTTCCGTTGATTTCGCTTGACTAAGTAACCAACTAAAAAGTTCATCAGCACACGTTGGATCTTGAGATAAACACTGCCATAATATGTCCACTTGTTCGAGGCTTAGACGAAAACAATCAGGTGAACCCAAAGGTGAAAAAATAGAAGATAAAAATTGTAGTCTAACTTGTATTTCTGTTTGATGAGAGTATAAACTATTTTTCGGTCCTGTGCTGGTGTACGTTTTCAAATTATTGAAGAAATGTTTCATCATTCCTCGTTCGCGGTCAGCCCAAGTGGTTATTGTATGTGCATCCATTGCACCAAATTGTTGAAAACTAGCAAGTAATTTGGGTAACAATCTTAAAGATATAACCACAGAACGATTCGCTGCAAGATTTTCTAAGCAACCTTCTATGAATTTCATAGGTATTAATCGATCCACATTGAAACAGAGAAGATTACACAACGCTTTCTCAGCTTCTAGAGCTAAACCTTCTCCCAATTGACCGATTTTTTCATCTTGCAGAAGATCCCATAACAATGTATTCCCAGGTTTACATATAGTATCTAAGTTGAATTGAGAACTAACGCGTGTTACAGTTTGACGAATACTTCTTACTTGTGAAGGGCGACAAACGGATCGCCTAATCGTCATTGTCGGATGAGAGTGATGAGGGTGATAAGCTTGCATTTGTATAGCCGTTAAGTGACGGGCAGCTAATTGTGCTAATTCTTCTTCACATCCACTTTCCTCTCCGTCAAAATCTGCCATATTTTTTTCACTTTTATTCGATATCCTACTGCTATAGGATCCTTCTTCATCCGAAAGCATTTCATCCAAACCTGAAGGTAAAAACGTAGGTCCAGTCGTATGTACTAAGCCAGCAAGCTCAGATATAACAGCACCAGGTCCATCTGCTGCTGCTAGAACACCGGCTACATCACTATCATCCTCGTCGTGCGAAGTGTCTGCAGAATCAGCTGCTCGATCTACGTTATGACCCACTAATGACATATATTTATTCTTATTAGCTCTTCTTAATAGAGCTGCCGTAGTCGGAACCTGTTGATCACTTGGATCTAAAGCCATCGCCTGTTGCTTCACACGATCCAACGCATCAACACTTTTTGGATCATCCATAGAAACTAGTCCACTAGTATCCAAAGTACTATTCAAAACATCCTCCGGTCTGTATTTCATATCCAACATTAAATCTTTAGTTTTCATATTATTTTCTTCATTGACGATACCTTCTAATGTTTTATCTACAGTAACTAACGAACGTTTTTGTGGTTTTTTCCGTTTTCTTAATACTTTCCGCTTCCTTTTTTCTATTGCAACTGTTTCCTCTGCATTAGATTTTTCTGTATCTGCTTCTGCATCCGAGCCACTTTGCTTTTCTTTTATATCATCCTGAATACTGGATGCAGAATCTTTCCTTGATTCAACAAGACATTCAGACTTTTCTATTGCTGAATCTTCTCCTTCGTTTAAGTTTGTTTGTACAACTGTGCCCACATTTTTTGCTTTGAACAGACCTATTAATATTTACATTTTTAAGTCTTAAGCGTTTGAAGATGAAATTATTACATTTAAATAGAACATACCTTCTCCATCACTACTGTCACCTCTTGCTTGTTTCCGCGGTGAGGGACCTTCTGATGGTGCAGGACTAGGCTCTTCTTCATCTTCATCTGGACTGCTTCCATCCATTCCACTCGGATCACTAGTGCTACTACCACCAATACCGCTACTACCTCTTAACATTTCTCTATTCTTTACAGACAAACCTCTTGGATAACCTGATCCACCTGCTGTCCAAATAAATTTTATCAAAGCAGATGCCAGAAATAAACTCTGTTCTGTGTGGTCCTTTGGCTCTAATTTCCCTAACAAAGAGTACAAATGTAAAACTGGAGTCGGAGCCAAATGTTTTACTAACGGTGCCAATAAATCATATACTGGTCGACCACAATGTTTTAATTGTGCAGCTTGCCACATAGTATCCATGTCTGAGCATGTAATTCTACCTTCCATGGCTAAGAAACCTAGTACAATGTGGCTTTGCTTAATAACCTCTACATGCAAATTTGGTCCAAATATATGAGCTATTATATTATTCTCTGTTAACCAAGCAGCTAATGCATGGCCCACTTGTTCCACTTCAGCGACAGTTTCACTATTGCAAAGTTCATTGAATGCAGTGATATGAGCATTTATCTGAGCTATCCCAGCTAGTCTCATAGTTAAAGTTGTACTAGTAAAATATTTAAATGCAAGATCCAATCCATCACGATCGAAACTTGGCAAAACTGCATCAATAGGATCCTTTACAGCACTCCACATGAAATCTAAATATAAAAAGTTATTATCTCATAGTAGAAAAAATATATATCAAAATATTAGCACCTTCTTAACATATTATTCTTGAAACACGTAAAAGTTCGTTCTCTATATATTATTGGTACTAAGCGGCAGAAGTAAAAATACATGAACGATTGCAGAAAATGCAGCTGACAACAAAAGTTAAGAAAATTTCCACATTATCAACGGACATTTTTTGCGGTCGTTCACGTATTTTTCTTTCTTCACTACCTACAATATACATAAAAAAAACACACAAATTTACGTGTTCCGTCGTAAATTCATTTCAAAATTTACCTGCCATTGTTCTAACTGCTGGTGTGCGTAATTCTTTATCTGCTAAGCGGCACATATATTTCATAACACGACTACGCAATGGTATAAAGAGTTGAATAACACTACCATAATTCAACCAAAGTTTTAAATTACAAATCACTGCAACCATTGAATGTGCAAGGCTAACAGGTAATGTATTTTCCATATCAAAACAAGTAGACATTAAATTGAAACCACCTTGGTGGCAAAAGATAGAAACTGCTCTAATTAAAGGCGCTGGCACTTCTGGATCATGGGGCTCGCAATAGCCTCCTTCATCCTTTAAATGAGAAAAAACAATGTATAAAAATGTAATTAATGTATTTAGACAAATACATTCACCTATAATAATATATTACTTTTACTGGAGCTAATGGATTAATTGCACCACCATGCTTCATTGCTATATAAAGAGGAAAATTTAATAAAAATATCTTTGAAAGAAGATGAAATAATTTTTCTCTATCCTGTTGAGACCAGTTTTGTTTCATTTGTGTTGTGTCTGTTTGTGCAAAATCTGAGTTTTCTATTTTAGCTTCATCTATCTTTTCTTCTTCCTTTTCATCTTTGAATGATACTTTCCCAACACTTGTTTGCCCATTTTGTATAATTTGTAATTGTTGTAATGTACATATTACAACACTTTGAGTTAGCCGTATAAATCGATCAAAATTTTTTATTTCTCGATAACAGCACATGCATTGCCTACAAACATGAAAAAAGAGAAGTTGTATCAAAATAAAAATGTATATCGAGTAATCAAAAATATATATAAAAATGTATATAAAAAATAGAAATAATGTCAGACCTTTGTACCCATTGATTAACATAATGTAGCGTTGTATCCACATCCGAAATACAAAGTATTGCCAATCCATCTTGTTCCTTTGATGATCTTTCATCATCTAAATGTGAATTACAAAAAGAAAGAAGAAAAACTGTGAATATCTCACTAAAATGATACAGTTTGTATGATGTTAATATAAAGGAACATTCTTATGACAATACATTTTTTTTGTTTACATTATATATAACATTGTTATGTTATCGTTATATTTATTTTCATATGTCGTACAATTTTACTATTGACTACGACTTTTGAAAATATAGAATACATTCGCAAATATTCATTATTTTATCCATTAAGAGCGAAAACTTATTCGTGCACCAATTCTTAAAATCGAACGTAAACGATAAGGTTATACATTACAATGAATTTTCGTATTAGGAAAAGTTGTGCGTAAATATGAATTTGATACATTTTTCGCAACAAGTTATCCCTAGATTACTTGTGCCAAGCTATTAATTGATGATGCGAAAATGAAAATTTGTAACATGCAACACAGTATAATAGGTTAGCATGAATGGTATTGTACACATTTTACTTACAGGAGAGCAGAAGGTCATGAAAGTCAACACATACATCGCACATGGTTTTCTTCCTTTAGCCTCCGAAAGGCTCTTGATCACGTTAAGTTCATCACTCAACTTCACCACCATCCATTCCAAAAGTTGGTAATATTATTAAACATTTGTATTCTTGATTATCCTCAACACTTGATTAATTCGTTAGTCACCATATTGCTTTTTTACGCAGCTGCGTTCACTTGCCGCTTACTTCAGATGAGCAACAGTATAATATTTTTACTTTTAGATAATTTTTCATATCTATAGAAAATCATATGATAGTGTAAAATAAGTTCGCGTTATCATCACAATTCATGAACGCACTAATCAAAATAATTCCTTAAAAGCTATTTAATCTTGTGCTTATCAAAATGAATGTCATTATGACAGAAGACAGCTGATCGCCGCCATATTTTATTGAAACAATATAATATTTAAAGCAGTCGTACATACATATCAATTCTTTAACAAACAAAGATGTCTTTTTATTTTACGAATTATATTCAATCTTAACTTTCATAGCATAAGCATTATTTTATTATTTACGCGTCCATATTATAAATATTCTTTTTATTATAACATAAAATATATATCTGTAATTATATTATTTCAAATCACTTCTACGCATGAGAATTTATACAGATATGACTTTTTAATAAATAATTAAATCTCACTAAAAATTATGTTTAATGAAACATATAAGTATATATTAAACAGTCATTATGATAAAAGTCTGTATACATTATACACATATGATTTATAAAAAATATTAAATAACAAATATATTACTTTTTCAGATGTCTACCGTAAATCCAGTAATAAATAGTAAAAACTATTACATACGAAGGACATTTACTAAATAACTCCAGAATTATATACCTATATATATATCTGTATAACAAAAACTTAATACGAAGTCGTGAAAATAAATTAAATTAGCTTCGTATTTAACTTTATGTATGTCAATTAAAGAAATACCGTTTTCATATATTTTAATACTGAAAAACCATCAATTTTAACAATAAATTCATTAGGTCCATAAACATTTGTTAATTTAAAATTATAACCTTTAAATTTTCATTGCATACTGTGCTTAATTATTGAAATATTAGACATTTGTGAACTATTACTTTTAATCCATAAGTATAATGACATATTCTCCATATATTTTCAAATTTCGTATAATTTGAAACAGTCAGCTTTACAGGGTACATGTATTATATTTAATACTACTAAGAAAAAAAAATGGTACTTATATAAGTAACATTATATGTACGGTCCTGATAAAAGTAGTGGAGTACAGTGCTGGTAGCGCCAGTTGTTCAGAACTATGATAAACAAACTTAATCTTGAAGGGAACACAACATCTTGTACAATTTAATAGAAAAGTAATTTTCGTGTAAAGTTAGTAACGTGTGTGTCGAGACATAAGATATCGATAAGTGTCACATACGAAAAAGAATAAATTTTAGTAAACAGCTGAAATGGGCAGCACGGATAAAGCTGTAATCACGGGATTTATATGCAGACTTTGCAGTAAGATGAACCGTTTCGTGATCCACATATACGGCGAAGAGGGTGAGAGAATGAAGCTTGCTGAAAAAATAAATGCTTATCTTCCAATCACGGTAAAATCATCATTTGCTTTTATACTTTTTGAAGTTACTCATACCAATACTGTTTTCAATTAAATTTTCATATGTTGTATTGTATCTAACGTATGACTGATTCAGTTTTCATCCTGGTTACATTTTCTGTTTTTTTACGTGTATTTTTAAAGTATATTTATGTGTATGTGTCAATTACTCGAGTTTGTTTTAGTTAACACGACAAATTTAGTTATTATAATTTTATAATTGCACTATATCGAATAACGCTCCAAAAAAAATGATTTTATTTCAAATTTATGAAATGTTATAACTACAGGTATCGTTCTTATATATTAATTGTGAAGAAATACATCAGTATTTGTTTCAAAAGGCTTTTATGCACATAAACAAAATTTTGAAAATTTATTTATACATTATACACATACATTGATATATCTATCTGATATTTAGATATACATGTGTATCTTATGTTGCAATAAGAGTACTAACGAACATTTATATTTAGTTTGAAAACATAAAACTATATCCTTTTGTTATCTAGATAAACATCTATGATCCATTACCTAAAACGGCATGTCTCCATTGTATTGGACGGTTAGAAGCTCATCATGAATTAATGGAACAATTCTTGTCAGCTAAACGAAGGTTAACCACCCAGAATAAATCATCAACAGTTGCATCAACTTCCACACAAACTGTTGATACTGCACCAACGTCTAGCCCACCTCCATGTTAACACATAGAATTGAAAGTAGATTTTCTCGCTCAATATTACTAAACATTTTCTCTATCCTTATTGTATTGTTATTTTAGTAATTTATTACTAGGAAAATGTAAAACTGTTAAACGAAAATTCATATATGCAATCAATTGATTTGGCAGTTAAAAGAGTATTTGTTTAATTTACTCTCAACATTTTATGAGAAATATTCATCTTTAAACATCTTATACTAAATATTTTTTAATGTACAAATCTCATTTATTGTATAAAACTTTTTTATTTTTTATGCCAGTTGTTACAGCCATTTTTTATTGGTACCATAACAAAATATACAAATAATTATTAGTTGTTTATATTTTTCATATACTCAAAAAAATTGAAATATTTATCTTTTTTTCTTGACTGATAATAAATAACAATAAAGTTATATATATTTGTATAAGAAATACTTCAGATAATGTTAAAATTACTGAACTTATATTTTATTTTATGTATCTGTATTGTTTTCATTAGACAATATTTTTAAACGTTTTTTAACGATCTTATCTTAAATAGTATTGTTCCTTTCATGGATCTATACTACTGGTGTACAAAGATAAATAGATAGATATATAAAATTAATTTCTTAGAGCATACTAAGTAATATCACATAATTAATTGAATGTAGAATTAAGGTAACAAATTTTAGTTAACAAAGTTATAATTAGTGTTACATATATTAAATACAGAAAATTATCAGTACTACTGTACATTGAACTGATCATGTTTTCTCTGTTATGGATTATCAGTAATTAAAATGTCATAACAGCTATATATAATAAATATATGTATATGGTAAAAATTATAAGAATCATTGCATAATTGTATTGTGTTAACATATATTATTGTGCAGAGTTTAACAAAAATGTCAATATCCACTTTTAAGTTGCAATATAATAAATAATTTATAAAAATTATTAAATATAAAACTTTTAAATATTTTAATTACAGTATTTTTTCGTATTTTAAAAACCAAAAATCTTTTTATAAGAATAACGCAAGGGTGAATAATACCACTACAGTTTGTTAAGATAAGATTTATTTCTTAACAATATTCGCTAACACAATTAAATGTTATGTGGAACAATATTACTCGTTGGCGACACAATCCACATTGTGCTTACTATATGTATTATCTCACATGTAATTCATGATTTACAGGGAGAAAATTTGTTTTTAGAAGACAAGGATGCGTTCGTCACTCAAAGATTATTGTTGTATGATTTTGAAAATTCTAATATTGTTTAAAAATATTACATTCTTCATCCCGTTTTTTTAGTTTATATGTCATTCTTATCTCATAAGAAAAGACAATATAAATTCATTGTGTCTGTGATCACAAAATATGTATATAATAATTTAGTCAGCATCTTCAAACCAATATAATAGAATTTTTTTTTAAATAAATATATTTACAACGCAAGTACGAAATGCATATACAATAATAAACGTAATGCTAACTCATAATAAGATGCACATTATTATGCATCCTGAACAACATTGTATTCACACAATACTTTATTTATCTTTCAAATGTATAGTAGTACTACATGTAAAAATAATACTATGAAAAAACAAAGTATAACTTTCTATCTGTATTTCAATTTAAAGTATATATATATATATATATATACTTTACGAAGTGTAACTATTATACTGTAAAATTTACAGCGCTTACACGAGGCATTGTGCAATAAATATATTTATAACAAAAAGTAATATTATGTTAATATTTTCAACATTATTATTTATGATTCTGTTGTTATAATTACTTTGCAATTTATTAAAAATTGAACTGTACAGTTCTATGCATGTTTTACAATGCTTCTACTTAGGTTCACATTATTAATTTTAATAGCGAAAATTATTAGTTAATAAAATATCTTTATATTCGCCCTTACAGGATATTTTAACATATTAAATAGTATGAAATATAAATAAAATATTCAATTGTTTTTCATTTTAGCAGAATTTTTTTAGCAGAAAGTATTTGTATGTATCTAAGTTTTGTGTATTATTGGATTGTTTAGTAATGAGTGTCGATGCAGATCTCCTTGCCTTCTTAAGACAAATATATAGCATGTGCTACTGCAAGATTTCTGAAACCATTATACAATAATATGCGCAGCTATATCTGTGTGCGATAAACAACTACTAAAACCTGACTTATGAGTGTCTTCAACACACGCAATGTAAAATATGTACAAAGATTTATGGAGCCCAACTCCTAAATTTCTTTCATCTTTCCCCCAATCAGTGTACGATCATGTTGTCTAATATCATAAAACACGTCGACAACTGATTTTTTTATAAAAAATATATAATATATATCTATATAAAATTTCATTCTCTTCTTAGCCAACATGTCTTCGTACAAATTTAATTCCATTCAGGGGCATTTGATTTCGTTTTTTCTGCAACTTGTTTCTTAAATTTAATTTTTTTTTTTTTTGCTTTGTTACTTAGTACCTGGGGTACCGCGACGCCCAAATAGAAATATAAATGCATCTTTGACCAATTTACGATATATGACGATGACCGTCTAATACCTATCTGATGATTAAAGCACAATGGCAGCAATTTTTCAGATATAATGCAAAAGACTGTGAATTGATGAATCCTGTGTTGAGCTGCATTCATGACAATTGCATAATTGATGTTCCAATTCTATGCATTTTGTCAAGAAATTTTATTTGAAGTACGAATATGACTGCTTAATTACAACAAACTTTTTAATGTTTCGTACTTTAAAACAACTATAATACGATGTTTTATTCATATAAATTATGTACATAAATTGAAGTAATCTTTTTATTTCAGAAGTTAAAAATTGTGCTATATTTCACATGCATATCAATGTACAATCATTCGTTCATTTCGCAAATTGTTTACGTACAAACGAACATTGCTTCAAATAGTGATTATGTTCTTACTACTTTAAAATTCACATTTAAATTGCAACATTTCCACTTTTACACTTTAAATAAAAAAATTTCGATCTTAAGAATTCTAAGATCCTATTTACGTACATACCTATATTGCAAACCACTATTAACATCACTACTTCTAATATGTACAAATTTTCTATCCTAAGAAATATATGGTGGTTGTTGCACTTGACATCTTCATTTTTTATCGTCTTGAAAACAGCTCAACCGCCAACGATGCTATAAGCTAGTACTCGAAAACGGAAATGACAGACGGCTTAGACAATTATTTGTTCCCAAGATGTCTTTACAATAACACACTATTCGGTAACATTTTTCTCAGCCTTTTCTTTAAAAAGAAGAGTGAACGATGAAAATGATCATTCAAGTTCGATAATTTGTACTTTGCATTCTGAGCAGGTGAAAATGACAAATCGAAGATACAAATTTTTAACTGTGTCACATTACGTTCATGAAAAAACAATGTACAACACAAAGCATGTATGAATATATTTTCATTTTCTGGTAAGTGCTCTTCCTTTATATATACTAAAATCTTATGTCTATATCTACAATTTATATTAGTAGGGAAAAAGTTACCTAAGCGATGTTAGGTAGGTAAAAATTGTCATGAAATCTCTGCTGTAATCGCAGGGGTATTGTATAGTGATATACTATTCTATCGTCCCTTTTGGAGTTGTATAAAAGTTTTTTTCCGTGCAGATTAAGTGAATTAGGATGTCAAGGCAGCTCATCACGAACAAGCCTGTTGCATTTCTGCTTTAGCCGCTTTTATAGCTGAAAGCAGATTAAATTTATTCCTTATACATGACAAATTTTGTACATAAATTTCTGTGACATTTAACATTTTAAGCATCAGGGAATTATCCGCGAATTGTTAATAACGATGCTTGGTATTCAAGAGGTAAATAAGGGAAGAGCCATTATAGTGGTATGCTTGGTACTTAAAGGATACATTTAATTGTAGGAATAAAATATTTACCCTCCCGTTCTCTCCTTCTTAATTTTTTTCTGCGTCTTTCAATAGCGGCAAGTTCAACCTTCACAGCATTGTACGTTTTACGTAATTCAGCTAATTTTTGCTGCAAAACAGCTATCCTTTGACTTCCATCCAATTCCGGATCTAAAACGAATACAGAAAAATCAATTTTTTTTTTTTCATTTGATACTGTACAAGGTATATCATATAACTATTGCCATGAATTTTTGAGAAACTGTGACGATCAAATAATGAAATGAAAACTAAAAATGCCAAAAAAATCCTAGCAAGTTATGTGATACACCATATGTATATAATAATTCTTTCAATTTCTTACCTAATTCCACATAGAAATTGTATTTTGTCGGTCGAGGTGATCTCGACGAGTAATTGCTAAGATCGGGAACACTAGGAATATTCGTGTGATTTAGATTTGGAGTCGAATTAACTGCACCCAAGTTCGAACCTTCACTTGTATCATCACTATCGCTTCCAGCACCATGTCTACCATGTCTACTACTATGTCTACCAGTTTTTTTGGTAGTAGTTTTTTCACATTCTGAGTGCTTTCTACTTCTTTTACGTTTTTTAGGAGATTGTGTCTCTTCGATAGAGCGTTTTGCTGGTGGTTTTAATATCCTATCCGCAGAATTCCCTTCAACATTTGGTAACGTATCATCCTCACTGAATCCCGGACCTTTACCGCCGCTCTCGTTATCCGCTTCAGAACTATCACGATTATGTTTCATATTATCTTCGGATGTTGGCGATGATCCACCCGTTCTTTCTTCTCTCGGAGATCCAGAAATATTGGAGATACTCGAGTCAGGTGTTGTCGGAGGTGTATTATCCATTACAGGTGCTGCTTCATTGCTTTCCCTTCTTTGTGCAGGCATCAGTGCGGGCAAATGTTGATGATGAGATTGTTGTCGCACATTTAGAGAAGGATTTTGTTGAACTGACAAAGAAACCGGTACAGATGTTTCTGCAGTTTTCGGCAGTGCCATGCTAAGAGTAGCAACAGTACTGCTGGTTGTACTTTGCCCGGTTGTAGGTGCACTTGCGAAAGGCATCTCCATTAATACTATACTACTTTCTGTAGTTTTAACTTTTGGAGGAGAACAGGATGGACCAGCATTTATTTGCTCTATACTTTCGATAACAGGCGCTGGCGAACCTGGTATTTCCTCTTCACATAATAAAGAGTTAATTGTCTCCCCTTCCTCGTCTGTTTTCGTAACAGGTGCAGTCTCGATTTTAAATTCAGTAAGACACTCCTGTTGTTGGTGTTTTTGCGGTTGCATTAATTTTTGTGTTTGTAATTTTGAATATCTTTCCTGTGTATCTTGAAGCCTGTCTAGTTCTGCTCTCAATTTAATATCAAAATTCGATGGAGTTTTTATGTCTTGCGACTCTTCATTATCAATTACTAGTCTCTGCTCGGAATCACTACTATCTGCAGAGTCTATTACTTCTTGACTGATTATTTTCTTACGTTTGTCTTTTTCTTTTTCCTTTAGATCATGTTCTTTAAATTCATCTTCCAGTTTTTTCGACTTCTCATTATCTACATGCTTCCATTCCTCGTCTTCACTTTCTTGCACCTTTTTATGTTCTACTTTTGTTTCAACAAACTTTTTCACTTCTACTTCTTTTTTCAATTTTATTTCTTCATCCTTTGGTTTAATCACCATGCGTATTATCTCTTTACACTGATCCTCGTTATTTATCACAGTTCCTTCTTCATCTCGTTTTTTATTTTCAGTCTCAATTTTAGACCCATGCTGATCTTCTTTATTCTTTTGTATAACTATAGTATCCAATTTCTTAGGAATTTCTTTTGAGGGTTTCCATACAATTTCTGGAGTTTCATCTTTCTTTTTAACGTCTTTAGTTTTGTTACGGAATGCCATTGCAGCTGAAAGTTTTTCTTCTATTGTAGATGTGGCTGGAAGTCTTGCACTAATTGGTGCTGGTGCAGTGATTGGTGATGGAACAGACGCAACGTCTAATACTTTTGGATCCAATGGTTTTAATTCTGGAGATTGTCTATGTGATGGAGATTTTATATTTTGCTTCTGTTCACTGGCTGTATCAGATTTACTTAAAATTGGTGATGTTAAATCTTCTCTTATCGATTCGATCGGTGTGTCCTCTTTACTTGATTCCAATGAATCATTTATATCATTAGAAGAAAACATTTCCTGTGAATATGTAAATAGGTTTTCTTGTTCTGCTTCTGATACTTCCGATATTATTAAACGATCTTCTGAGTCGTCGTGAGTAGCATCGTCATCCCCAGGTAAATCGTTAAACAAAAGATCTATACCATTGCTGATCTTGCCTGTATCTTCAATAATAGGTGCAGGTTTCACTTGATTAAATGACGGTGACTCGCAAAGTTTATCAAAAGCTTCTTCACATGTTGCTAATGATGTGGATTGTATTGTTTTATGAGATGATAGATTTTCTGTCACATCCTCAACTTTCTTGCCAAATAATTTTTTCACTTTTTTTCGCGAATCGTTGTCTGTATCCGGTTTAGCTTCTTTTATAACTGGTGATACGACCATTTTTTGTTTTTTCTTAGGACTTTTCGGTTCATCATCGAATACCCTCTTTTTAACTTTGTCTTTCTCCCCGCTTGTATCCCGTTTATTTCGTACTTCAAATTCAAATGGTTCTGGCTCTTTAAATTCATATATATCCTCTGTATTGTCAACTACTTTAGGTTCAGGTGTTGTTTCTAATTTCGATGGTTCCAAACTTTTTTCCAGTTTCGGCGAAATTAAAACAACAGTTTCCTTTTCTTCCATTTTTATTTCATCTTCTGGATCTGGTTCAACTCTAACAAGTTCTAATTTCACCGCTTTGTCAAAACCTTTCAATTCAGATCTTATTTGATTTAAATCGAAATCTCGACCTTTGGGTTGTTCTTCGTCACTGTCCGGTTCAGATTTTATACCTTGAGATTTACTAATTGTTCTTCTTAAACGTCTACCTCTACGTGGCTCCTCCAGATTATCTTTATCTTCTTCACCCTCGCTTGTCTCATCTGGTTTTATTCTATCTTCTGTTCTGTATCTCGTTTCTCTGCGTTTTCTTTCATCTGTGGTCTTCGATTTGATTCTTGTTTGTTCAGATTCGGTAGTGTCCGAATCATACGCCTCGCTTTCTTCAGTCTCTGACGGAACTATATCTGCATGTCCAGACGTTCTTCTAGTGCGTCTTCGATGTTCTATACTAGATGCATCATTGTTTCGTGTCCGCGTTTGACGATTATTTGCCGGTGTTGCTGGACTTTTAGTTCTGGAACTGGAACTCGTAACAGATAATGGCGTTGTAGATCTTGCTGGTTGAGACATCTCTTTATCCTTCTCTTTTTCTTCTTTCTTCACCTCTTTCGTCGAAGTGGATGAAATGACTGATGTTGTGGGTACCACACTTTGAGCTCGGCGACGACTTTGAGATGTGCTTGAATTAGTATTAGAAACAAGTTTCGAAGATTTATTTATATTATTCGATAAATTCGTACTGGGAGTTTGAGGTCGCGACGTAGCTTTAATTCGTTTTACCCTACCTTGAGCTTGCGTAAAATTCTGTGCTATTCTCGATGGTTTAATCCATTCGTCATATCTCGTATTCCATCCAGTATAATGCACCAGATACATTGGTTCTGTACCTTCCTTTTCCATGTCGATAACCTTCGCCTCATAAGTGACTTTAGATTCATGAGTAGGTCCATAATATACCTTTAGTCTGTCCCCTAGTTCTACAGGTCCTTTGTAACAAGGAGCTGAATCTATTAACTGGTCGTCTGTACGTGATTTTTCTGCTTCGTATTCTTTCCGTTTCCTCCCCCGCTTTTTCAATTCTTCGTCTATTAAACGTCTTTGTTTCGATAAATTTTTTCTTTCCGATTCTCTCGATGGTGTACGCGTTTCCCTATTTTCAGAAGACATTTTACCTTTTACAGTGTCATCCTTGGATTTAGATCTTGTTTTAGCAGCATCGTCCTCTTTCATTTTATCGTCTTTTTTCTCTTGTTTTTTAGGCTCATTTTTCTTTTTCTCTATTACCTTTTTCTTTGAGTCTTCTTTACTTTTAGATTTACCTCTATTTGGTAACGATAATGAAATTTTTTGTGATTTTTCACTGCTAGACGAAGACTCTCCCTCACCCTCAACATTTACATCACTTTCTTGTCCACTACCGCTTTCTTCAAATTCATCCTTCTTCTTTATCTTTATGATTTCTTCTTCTTTCACTGGTTCTTTTTTAACTTCTTTTTTTTCTTTCTTTTCCTCTTCAATAATTTTCTTGTCTTCTTCTTCTTTTTCGTTTTTAATGACCGATACCTGTGGCGGAATAGGTGTATTTCTGTCTTTATCTCTAATCAGACTTCTACCTGGACGTTGTTTGCGTATAGAACCCCTTGGATGATTTACCATTGTACAACCTAATTTTCTATAAAAATCTTCAAACGAGTGTAAGAATTTTTTATAGGCCTGTTTAACCAAATTGTGCGTAGACGGTGAATTTTGCATTGTAAAGCTCAGGCGACGTGTTATTAATTTCCATTGATTTTGATTTGTTACACGATTATAACCACCCAATTTGTAAACAGCTCGAAATAATCTATATAAATCTATATCTTCAGAACCAATCATTGGACAATTGTTGATAGGTGTACCGCGATCATCCATAAATTTATATAATTGTGCCACAAAGTGATCCTTCTCCTCACGCGGTTCATCATCAGAACTCTGCAAATTAAAATAAATTACTTTTACAACAAATGAAGATGACAAATTAAATTTACCAATAATTGAAATTTATAAACAAAATCTTACATCAGAATCAAGTTCTCCATCAGAATCACTATTTCCACTTGATATAGAATGTCCAAAAAGAGAATCTCTATCCCAATGGGGAGGTAACTCATTCTTTTCTAAAAATAGCAATGCCTTTTCTACTGCAACCTTCAATGTGCTATTCTCAACTTTGTTGACAAGCTCTTTTGTGAATTCAGTGGCTTCTTTCTTTGGAACTGTATAACTGAATAAGTAAAAAGCAAAATATAGTAATGTAATGGAAAATAATTAAACGAATACTAATATGTTATTACTTTCTGGAAAAATATTATAATACATATTTAATTGAAATTATAACAATGTAAAAATATATATAAAAACTAAAATACAATGAACTAAATAAATTCTATAGATATAGTGAGTGCGTATATGATATATATGTATATGTATATATATACACACACATAATAAAACTATATATATACACACACATATATATTATTTCAACAAAATTAATAGATTTCTGTTTCAATACTAAAGAATAACCAATTATTATAATCTTCTTTGTTTACTTTTTATATTATATGTAGTTTTAGTACAACCTATTAATTGTTCATATTTTATTTATAAATTTATCACAAACAGATAGACACAAACTTGTTACATGTATAATGTTCCACAAAATCTGCTTAAACACAAACACAAATTGAACTTACTATCGAGCATCCTTAAATGAGCGCACAAGATAGTCATCTCTCACTCGAATTCTCACTGTATCTTGAGCAGTTGGTGCAACCACTAATCCAGGGAACCAATTATCTTTCTTCTTTTTATCCCCAAGTTCCACACATACAACTCGTCCAATTTCAGGTTCTGTCTCCATTCCTTCTTTACCTGTCCCACTAGAACCTGAATCACGAGTTCCTCGTGTAGGACTATCTTCATCATCACTACTCTCATCTCTATAACAACAATTATGGTTGCGGATATCAACGCATATTAATTCAGAATACTGTAACTATAAAAATCCCATTTCACTGCACTCACTGCGCTTGTCTAGACCTACGTCCTCTTCTTCCTCCAATTACTGGATTACCAAAATGTTCCGGATGCGTCAAAGGAAGTTGGTCCAAAGTTTCACTCTCTGCAAAATGTCGTCCGCTCTTCAGACAAAGTGCAGTTCTTCTTAATGTCGTAATATCTCCATCGTCAAAAACTACAGTATACTGACTGCAGTCTTGAATTTTAGTGATAGTGGCCTCCACAAATTCTTTTCTATCCCCATGTCTAGCTTCAACAGACGCGCCTACCCTCAAGGTTCCTTTTATCTGATCATCAGCTACTGTCGCGGTACCTAAACCTTGTTTATAAGTCACTCTGCATTTTACTGATCTTACTACTTTCCGAATTTTTGCTTCACAGAAGGCACCCTTGTATTTAGCACTAACCTCCGTACCCACTGATAGGTACGGTGGATCGTCTCCCTGTAACAAGCAACATCTACGCTTAATGTCTATTTTTTTATCTACAACTTTCACTTCTAACATACTTTTGTATAATCATCATACATTACACTCACTCCTTGGTCAAAATATATATATATATACACGTACAAACAAAATTTTAATCTTATGTTACATACATATTATCCTAATAAAACATTATAAAAATAATAGAATAACGTTCACACAAAATTACAGATATTTATTATTTTTTTATTTCATCTTTTAATTCTTGTCAGGATGTGTCTCACTAGCGTTTAGTATCATCTACGTTAACTTAATCGCAAGTAACGAGAAAACCGTGTAATAACGGACAGAAAGTGGCATGAAAACGTTAACTGCCTCATATGATGAGCTATTGTTTATGTAGGCGATCATGCCTCGCAGGTACAGAGGATTTTTTGTAATCGCAAATGTCCTACTCATAAACAAGTACTTTCGCACGAGAAAATTTCGTTGAAATTAAAACTCATACTTTGACATCTTAACCACGTTTTCAAAACGGAGTCCACTACGTTCGTGACAGCCTGTCGATTTCTCAGACATCGGGTAATAGTTGTAACCTCGAAGGTACTTTAGGCGAGACATTCGTCCGAAGTAACGACCTGCGAAAGCGTTGTAACTACATAACAAAAGCACGGATTTTACTTTCTCGATGCACACGGCAGGAAAAAAAGGAACTCAACTATACAATCTTTGCGCACTTGTTTCTACGTCAACTTTGCCTCCCGCCTGTTTCCTTACCAGCATCTTCTAGCGCTCCACGATCTCCATATAAATAATCTTAATACACTGGCACATACGTGACATTAAAATCGAATTTACATTATATTGTTGAAATAGTAATAACCACACACAAGAAATATCACGTAGACACAGAAGTTGACCCCCTTCGCGAAACCAACACTTCACGGCCCGAATACGTACAAGCTCCTGTTCCCTGCCCATTTCCACCCCGACGCAACTTGTCAGCTAGCCACTCGATTCCTATTGGACGATGCCTTTGCACTCTCTGAAAACAACCGAGCAAAGATACGAAATTAAAAATATCACCTCCTCGTTAAGTTATCCCCGATTTTCGCGTACACGTATTCCCGAAAATAAGCCATGATTTTTCAATACTATTTGAAAATAAATGAATAAACATTTCAGGTAAAAATTGAAATAGTAAAAGGATTGTACTGCGCATACGACAGGGACGTATCAATCCGTTAATAGCGTCATGAATTTGGGCGATCATTTCTTCTAGGGCATTCAGAAAGAAGTGATCTTGCAGTCTCAATACAAACAACAAACGTTCGTGTAGTTTCGTTGTTAAATTTTACGTGCTCGAATCACGTGGGTTATCGCAAACGCGAATATTTCTCTATGAAACAGAATAATATCCCAAAATCGATATATTTCTAAAATAATTATACGACGTATTGTGTGGAACGTTATATAATTTCTATATTGTAAAGAGATTGGTGCAGAGATTCGATCGTACGAAAAACGAATAAGAAATGATCGTTTAGATAGTTCATGTAATTATGCTGAACAAAATTTACAAGTTTTATATTTTAGATTCCGATTGCAATAACACCACATCGAATATTTATGTTATTTTTAAATACAATATAATATTGTATAACTGCTTGTTAGGATGAATAATGTTAACTTTTAACCTTTAACATATATGTGTATATACATATATATATAAATGTATATATATATACATACGAACATAAAATTTATCACAAATAATATTTGAATATATATCTTATACACATGTTAATACAGATATCTTCTAAACGGTTTTGTAATATAATTTCATATATTATAAAACAGAGTATTTAAAAAAATTGATCGTTTCTGAAAAAGTATATAAATCTATTGGTATATGCGAAAGTATTGATATTGTTCTATATTGACTAAAATATTAACCAAACGAACGTACAAGTTGAAATGAAACGTTCTTGAAAAATATGGGAAGGAAATTAACGAAAGAACTGATTTTAATTTCTTGATCGTTATTTGAATATATTTGTTGACAGAACAGTATCCAGAATTTGCCATGTGCCTTCGTACGTTCCTGCCTATGGTCGTCTGCTGTGACGCGGAACAAAATGGCGTCGAGTAATGAAGTGCCGGTAGAAATCAACCAGAGTAGCATGTGTACAGCAGAAAATTCAGTAAGTTTTAGTTGAATATTTTTATAGAACCGAAGAAAAGACATCTTGATAATGTTGTCAACATATGAATATTATTATAAAAAATATACGATGTTTCATAAACTTTTAAAGAAAAAGAAATGTTTGAATGTCGTTTGTCATAATAGTTTTCACTACTGCTATGTATCTTACCCGATACATAGATCAGCTCAATTTTGTCTTTTTACGTTCTGCAGGCATATTTCGGAAAAGTGCTTTTCAATCGTAATAAATTATTTGTTAGCGTAACTACAAAAAAAATTTTCAACTAGATTGAATTCCGTACATGTACTATTCGTTGTACGACGATATAAAAATGTGTGAGTGTAAAGAATCTCGACTGGTCATTCGATCTTAAACAGACGCCATTCGTTTTGGCGGGCACGTGTACGTTTCTTCAGTGTCGACTCAAAACAAGTATATTTAACAAATTCTCCCCATTTGAAATCTTGTGTTTCCTGTCACTGATGAACAACATTGTAAATAATGTTTAATAACAACTTTTACTAAATTTAGACCAAAGAAATTTCTATCTCTTAATTTGAGATAATGAATTTATACCACATGTTTATACAGATAATTATAGGTTCTTTTCTTTAAAAATGTATGCAAATTCAGTTGATTCTAATACATATTTTTATAAATCTATATATCAATTAAAATAAGAGAATTAGATCCATTAAATGACATTACATTTACATGTAATATCGATTGTTACGAACTCATATGTATATATAATAAATATCCTACGCTACTATTATAATGGTTTTTATTTTTTTTACCGTTATAGGTATCGAAAATGGAATCTATGGAAGTAACAGAGAATACCCCAGCATCAAACAAGGATGCGACACCATCGTCTTGTAGGGAATCCATTTCCGTGGATGATATGACATCACGAGATTATTATTTCGACTCGTATGCACACTATGGAATTCACGAAGAAATGCTAAAAGATGAAGTGCGTACAGTGACTTATCGTAATTCTATGTACCACAATAAACACCTTTTCAAAGGAAAGACCGTTCTTGATATTGGTTGTGGAACTGGTATACTTTCAATGTTTGCTGCTAAAGCTGGAGCAGCCAGAGTTATTGGTATCGAGTGTTCTAATATTGTTGAATACGCAGAAAAAATTGTCGAAGCGAATCAATTGTCAAACGTCATAACAATACTTAAAGGAAAGGTCGAAGAAGTTTCTTTACCCGATGGTATTGAAAAAGTTGATATAATTATTTCCGAATGGATGGGTTACTGTTTATTTTACGAATCAATGTTAGACACAGTACTGTTTGCCAGAGATAAATGGCTACGTGAAGATGGAATGTTGTTCCCCGACAAAGCAACTCTATTTATTTGCGGCATTGAAGATAGACAATATAAGGATGAAAAGATAAACTGGTGGGACGATGTATATGGATTTGATATGAGTAGTATAAGAAAAGTAGCAATTAGCGAACCGTTAGTGGATGTTGTGGACCCAAAGCAAGTTGTTACAAATGCATGCCTCATCAAAGAAGTTGATTTGTACACGGTAACTAAAGCCGATCTGGAATTTTCATCACCATTTACTTTACAAGTTCGTAGAAATGACTATGTACAAGCGCTAGTTACGTTCTTCAACATCGAATTCACCAAGTGCCACAAACGTATTGGCTTCAGCACAGCACCGGAAGTACAGTATACTCATTGGAAACAAACTGTATTCTACTTTGATGAATATATGACTGTTAAGAAAGGAGAAGAAATATATGGTGTATTTTCAATGAAGCCCAATGCAAGGAACTACAGAGATCTGGACTTCAGCATCGAACTGGACTTCAAAGGAGAATTGTGCCAAGTACACGAAACTAATACTTATCGTATGCGCTGATACCTTATCAGATTATTCATCTTCTTCCTTTTATTTTCATGATCAACACTGTAATCAAATAGGGATCAGGACTTAAGTTATATCATTAAATTACATTAGATGATTTGATGAAATTTAATAGTACGGTACAATGAATGGTGTGAATTATTTAAATGTTTTTAATCTTCAATTCTAAGAGAGTTAGAGGCTTTCTGCTTGAAAATTAATAGAACGTCCAGAATCTTTGTTAATCTAGTAAGAGTTTGCAATATGATGATGACTTATCAGTAAGAGAAAATAGGATTGATATATTACTTAATCACTAATAGTGTACATTTATGAGAGAACATTACTTTATGTAAGTGTGTATTAGAACTATAAATGTTATGATAATTTCATATCTTTCATTTTCCTCTGTAACCATTTTGTATTACATATTGTAAATTTTCTGTCTGTTTTGTGTGTAACTTATAATTTTGATCTATTAAATCATTATTCAATTTAGTATTATATAGGTTCATCAGTTTGTTTAAAACAATATACTCTTTATTTACCATATTTTTGTACCGTATTCTTAAAGCATAATCCTCTTTTTCTTCAAACTCATGGCCTGTAGACTATACATGTTATTATATTCTCCATAACAGTTTGAAAGTGCTCACTTATATTATGTATGACAGGTGAAAAATTTAATATTATATTTTGTTAATTTGATAGTAAATTGAAACTTACTGTTAGTACTATTCATTTTATGAACACCTTTCTACAAATATGCTTGATATCAGTAATATTTATGTTGTATGCTCTAATCCTTTTAACAGAAATGCTGCTAATATTAATTTTTATACATAACATTTTTGTTACTAATATTGTTAATATGATATCGATTTATATAACATTCAAGATATTTGTGGTGCTTTCATAGAACATTATGAATTTTTAATGGATACTTAGTTCAATATTCAATTGAATGAAATATACATAAAATTCCTATATTTAAATACTCTTTTCAATTACATTATTTAATTCTATTTACAATATATTAAAATTTTATGTATTGTGTGTACTGTCCACAGTTTTCTAAATCAACAATTACCACACAACACACACACATACACGTACACATACACACACACACAATGTTGAACCTTAATAAACATTAAATTTCTAATAAATTTACTCTTTAAATGTGTATCTTATACTTGCAAATCTAACGATCCATTTTTCTTAAGCATTCAAATTTTAAACCACATTTTCAGTAAATGCAATATGTTCAAAATATGCATATAAAATATATTTTTTTTTATTTAGTTTCATGTTAATTTCTCAATATCTTTTAGTAATGTTTCTTTCTTAATTACTGCATACTGTTCACAAGGTGTTTTATTTAATAAAAACAGTGATTAAATTTATAAATCAAAATACGATTCTGTGTATACATACATATTTAAGAAAATATTCTTCTATAACATTGTAGAAGTCAACTAAAAAATTGTGTATAACTTGAAAATGTGCTTTAATTAAAATGGTATGTAATATGTCTAAATATATATACTACAAAATTTTAAACAAATTGTTTAACATGAATTTATATTAAAAATAACCAAATGAAAATATTGCGTATAAAGAAAATTTGATATAATAATTTTGTAAGTACTTAGGTACTGCCTATCATATGAATTTATTCTCAAATAAGGTAAATGTCCATAGCAGGCCAAACTGTTTATGACAATCTTACATACCAATGAAATTAATACATTTGCTACAAATATATACATATTTAACATTATAAAATTAGAAAAAGAAATTTATTTTCCTTCTCATATATAATCAAAGTTTAAAAGATAAGAAAGTCACTGCTTTGAAATAGTTGTAGTATTTTATATAACAAAGTTATATATACCTGAAAATATAGTATACTTATTAAAATGAAGACAATATCTTCATTTATTATGATTTAGTTTATACGATGTAATGTATTATTTTGGCTATACCTTTAGATTGAAAGATTATACCGCATTGTAGTATAGCATGATTTACAAATAACGGACATCTACAGATATATACATGTGAAACAAATTTTTCACGTAGCTAAACCTTTCAGACAATTTGCTAATTTCTGCGTTTTATAATCGGTTCTTAATTGTATAAAATTCACCAGGACATTACGATCCAACGCTGCCTATAATAATAAAAATAATTATTTTATTTTTAATGTAACAAAATAAGTATAAGAATGAATTTTAAATTGCTATACCGTACCAATTGATCTCCTGTACACACTTGTTTTAAATTTTCTGGTTTAACTAGCAATAAATTACATAAAGCGTGTAAAGTATCAAACAGGGAAGTAACAAGGTCAACTTCAAGTTCTTTGACGCACTTACGATATTCATTCATATCGCATATCGCACACATAGCACCAGCAGAATTAAATTGAAACTGTTGTAGGTGGTCGTAAATAACTTTATGAAATCGTATTCCAAGTTCAGTTAAAACATTATTTAAATGTTTTCCATCCAAGGTATTTCGAATGTGTCGAATCATTCCGGTAACGTACTGAACTACTGTTAAACAAGCTGAAGTGCTTAGAGTATCTACGACATCAGTTTCGGGTTTAAAATCGGTCTTTCGTTGTTCATTTTGTAAGTATACCTTCACCCAACCAACAATAGCATTTATACTTCTATCTAATCCTGTTTCAAGTTTCATATCAATTTGATCCAATGCAATTCTTTTCTTTAGCATACAATCTCCATGTTTTGCTGTAGACCTAAAAAACAATTATAACTTAAACACACTCTTGTAAGACAAAATTAGACATAAAATAGATGAAGTATATCTTACGCGACAAGAGGTATAACGCTGTCATTAAATTGTTCTTCTAATAATCTTACAATTGCATTACATTGACGTACAACATTGAAAAAGTGTATTTCAGGTTGAGTTCTACTTTCTGGAATTGGTACACTTTGTAAACCTAATTCCAATGCATAATCAACGTGTTCACTTATTAAGTATTGCAATAATATTTCTAAAATTTGCAACGCATTTACAGGTATTTCATCTGATTTTGATAACAATTGACATCTTTGAAAGGCCAGTTTACTTCTTTGTAACAGAGCAATTGCAAGTTCCTCTGACAAAAATGTCTCTCCACCATAATTTTCAATTTGAGCAATATTTATATTAGTTCTTGCACCTAAAACTGCTTGTAAATCTCTCCTCAACTCTTGGAAACTTCCACTTTGCAATTGTTTTTTCTGATGATTCTTGGATTCGTAATATTCAATAAGAAGAGCTGCAGATCTCTCCCTAAATGCTTTTGTTTCAATGCTAAAATAAAAGTAATTAGTTAGAATTTATGTATAATTGCATATGTAAACCATTATAAACTTACATGATATAAGTGTCCAGATATTTTTGAAATATATTTCTAGTAAGTTTAGCAAGATATGTATCATCAGTACCCATGTTAAACATTTTTAATTCAGTAGACAATTTCACTGTTCTTGTATATAAATCATATAAATTTCTAAGGTACTTATCAGGATCAGTTTTATCTGCTAATTTAGCAACTGCATATTTTTGCAATCTTAAGTGATAAATATTTAATACAAATTTAGCCATAACTTGTTCAGGATTTGTAAATACTTGTTGCATTAACTTATGATACTTTGTACACATAGGTATTACATCTTGAAAGACATCTTTTCCACCAAATGATCCCATTTGACTTTGTTCTATAAATGCATCAATACATTGAGAATATCCCTTAAAATGAGCTAAAACTGATGCCAATTCCTTCATACGATTAGCATCTTCTCTGTTATGTGCTCTAACAAACTCCTCTATAAGATTCCTCTCGATTTCATCATATTTAATGGCAATTTTTTTCTTAGCATGTTCAAATTTCTCAGATGGTAATTCTTGTGAAATAAGATGAAGTTTCTGTATCACATCTGCAGCTTCATCTAACTGTTATAGAGTAAATAATCATAATGTTCATAACATATTATGCATAAAATAATAACAAGTAAAGATTCAAGAAAAATGATGAGAGTAAAGTTTTTAATGCTGTCCTATTAAAATAAATATAAAATAGTAAGATATATGGGGAAGATTAATACCATAAGAAATATAAAACTGTTTTTACCTTCTGAAAACTAACAAAACATAAACTCTCACCATTCTTTCCTCTAATCCTTTACATATTAGCAATCTCTTGCTTAATAATCTACAAATCAATAGTATTACTGAATCCATTAATAATACTACTAAATAGGTAGTAGACAATATAGTTTATAAAATATTGTTTGTACCGATGATTTATCTGTGAAAATTGGATCTGTCAATGGTCCAGGACTCAAAAAATCTGAAAAATGTCTCATTAATTTTTGAGCCTCAACAGCTCTAGCTCTTGGAGTATTAACACTTTCCAATTGATCTCCTAGATGCAAAACCTTGGTAGCCACAAAATTTATTCTTTCATCCAACTGATGAAACAAATCAATAGAATGTTTATTTCTCTCTTGTAATTCAAGTACTTCGAGCATATGCCTTGCTTCTTCATCTTTCAGAGCTGTTTCAAGTTTATCACATTTCTTTTGTTGACGTTCTTGGAGAATTTGCAAATCTTTAATTGCTTGTAAAAATGTTTCATGCACTATCGTGGGATCAAAAAACGTTTTTCCACTGTCCTTTGTTGTATCATTAACTGTCCTCCAAGCCAATCGTTCCACAAATTCTTCAGGATCAAATGGATCCTAAAAAACATAGTATTTTTATTAATATATTATACATTTATAGCATAATTTAAATTTACCTGTTCTAATTCTTTCATGTACTGTTGCATCATTTTTACAAAGTTTGGTTGACAGTTCACGAAAGTAGGGTTATAATTTTACTGCGGGATACAAATATTGATTTTGTTGATAAATTATACAAAAATACACGAATCTCGATAGAAAATTACTATTAACTATTTATTAGAAATTAAACGTTTCATAAGAGATATATTACTCCTACACTATGTAACGCTTTACATGTATAGCCTACTCTGCTTCTCTTTTCAGAATCTGACCTTAACTGTATACTAAACAAGAACCTATATCAAGTTAAATATCTCATATCATATATCACAGTATGCGAATGAATACTATATAACACACGTAAAGCAAGAAAATGATAATACACAATTTACAACTTACACGTGATATTTATTTTTTTGTAATCATACATTTACTTGTTACATACGTTCTCGCCATTAAGACTTTATCATACATTCTTATTAATTAGTCCAAGTAATAAACTAATATTATTGTAATGAAAAAAACTCCCACGCAGTATCGAAATACTCTTATTTCATTTTCATAAAATTTTCTTTTATAATAACAATACAAAAGCGAGAGTAATTGCAGTCGTAATTCGAGTTTTGTACAAAATATCTTTCCTATTTTGTCTTTTCTTTAATTTAAAATTAGAATAATATACAGTATACAAAGTCTTTTTGGTATTATTATTGCATAGTATAAAGTTTTACTAGAATAACCTGATTTATTAAATATCTTTCATTGTCTTCATTATAGAAAAGCAGAAACAATCGTGATAACATGTATGTAATATAAAATAATATTAACTAGATATTTTCGATATGGTAAGCAACCAATAGAAAAGAGAAGATATTAGCTTGGCTAAAAATTCCACCTTACAAATTCATGTTAAATAAACAGCTTCATAACTATATAAGCTGATTTTGTTAGAAAGAGGACAAATAATACCGAATTTGACAAGCACTAGAGTAGTTTACAAATGATACGACATATTTATAGTAGGCAAACAGTTTAAGAGTTTCGTATATACCACAAGCTTAAAAAGTTGTAACTTTTATAAAAATTATTCCAACTGGAACATGTGTAACATATTCAATCATTCTTGTACATGTAGGTATGCTATTTGCCATTTTCTGTATTAATGTTGAAATATTTATTAATATGTTATTAAATTACACTAATGAGCACTGAAAAAAGAGGGAGGCAGCGACGACGATGTGTTTTCTCAGTACGTTATTAATCTAATTCTTGTTTATCTTACTATAAAGTTTGGAATAAAATGTGGAAAAATGTTTGGATAGTACAAAGGGTAAGAATTACTCCCTTCTAAGACAAAAAAAAACATTCAATTATACATGTTACAATTACGCTAAAAAATAAGAGTGCTTATTTTTATAACCACGAAATACATAATATTATTTAATTTACTTTATAAACTCGAACTGCCGTTAAACGTATCATTGCGTAAAATCAATGACTCTCGATGCTAATTCGACACATTTTTCTATGGTTAATTTTTTTTTTGCACTAAGTATTAGCAAGTGAATAATTATGTTCTTCTTTCTTAAAAAAAAAAAGATAGAACGAAAGTTGTTTTATTCAACTCTGAGACAGAGTTGGTGGTCCATAATTGATAATGTTTCACACTTTTTTTTTTATTAATATAAACTGAAACTTCCATAATCTTTCTTGTTTCCTCTGGTAATGTTTCTTAAAGCAGTATAAAAAACTGCTACCATAAGATGTCCTTCTGTAATTAAAAGATGTAATATCAATACGCAAACAGGAATTTTTTGTATCATAATTTCCAATTCTATTTATGTGATTGATGTTCTTGAATAGTAAATATTAAACAGAAAAGCTTACTTTGGTTACAGAGATGTAAAATTACATTTCTCAGCAGCACCCAGATTTAGAGGGTTCGATCGGACGTCCGTGTTCTATTTTCACCTTATTTGCTGGATCACTGTTACCGCTTGATGGTGGACCCACTCTAAGTTTTATTTCTGCAGCCATTGTCATAAATGCCTGTTCTACGTTCATAGCATTTTTTGCAGATGTTTCCAAAAATGGTATACCAAGTTGATCCGCGTATTCCTATTAACAAAAGTTATCAAGATATTGTTATATATAATTTAAATACTTAGATGATATTTCTCTTTGAAACCATCTTCCTACCTTGGCTGTTGTATAATCAACAACTTTTTTAGTGTGAAGATCACATTTGTTGCCGACCAGCAGCTTATTCACATTATCACATGCATAACGATCGATTTCTTCCAGCCACTGTTTAACATTATTAAATGTTTCTTGATCCGTGCAGTCGTAAACCACAATAATACCATGTGCACCTCTATAATAAGAACTTGTAATCGTTCTAAACCGTTCTTGTCCTGCTGTATCCCAAATTTGTAATTTTATCGTTTTTCCATCAAGATCAATCGTTCGTATCTTAAAATCTACACCGATAGTACTGATATAACTTTCTGTATATGTATCATCAGCAAAGCGGAGTAGAAGGCATGATTTTCCAACTCCGGAATCTCCAATTAAAAGCAACTTAAACAAGTAATCACTGCAAAAAATTGTTTACAATAAGTAATACTAAGCTATATGAAATTAATGATTAATGACATACGCGTTATAAATATTATTTTACAATTTATTTTATATATAATTTAATATATAGACTTATTTCATTTGCATTTTAATAAATATTTGATGTCTTAATAAACTAAAGCTTAAGAAACGATCACAAAACGTAAGTCCATAAAAGTAAGTCAATTATTTATTTTTTATTAAACATGTACGTATAGATACAATATTAACTGAAAATATTGCACGTGTAATTAATAATTAAAGATGTTTAAAAATTGTTTGAAAGTAAACAATAAATATTGGAACGAAAATTAATATTTAAAAAAAAACTAATTTATCAATTTTTTTTATAAAATGCGTATACTTTACAATATTCCACGGCAATCAGAATATAAACTTGACATCGATATTGTTATATGTTTCAATGTAACAAAACGTTCAAAGAAAACAACACAAACAAGCGAACTTTGCCTCGTACTTTTTCTATCATCTTACAAAGTGAACCTTTAGATTTTCGAAAAGTTTCGCAGAACACCCGTGCAAGCTTTATTAACCTAAAATATTAATATTCCGTAAATAATTATCAAATCGCTGGACGTGTAACGCGATAAACTGAAAATGAGAGAAGAACGACGGACAATGAATTTCTGAAATATGGCTTGTGAATATGGACAGCAAAGAGGGGGGAGGGTGAATCTGTCAGATAGTAGACGTTAAACAAAACTTTTTCTTATTAATACAGCTATGTAATACATAAAGTCCATTAAGTTAGTTACTCTGATATCGGCCGTCATTAAAGTTACAGGTAATTAATTATATGCTTGACGAAATGAACATTTCTAGATATACTTATGTCTGCGCAAAAAGGAAGTTTACTCACTATTCGGGATTCATTGTGGACATGCTACGCTCAGAACACGCTCACTGGTATTGTGTACTGTCGTTGCGGAAATCTAGAATGTAGACACGATCCGTTGAAATCTGTAATATGATGGGTTCACAGTGTACAGATCACGTTCTTTCAATACGAGGGATCTGTAACAATGGCGGTCACGGTAACTCCTCCCAAACCAGCGAATGAGATGTCCACCATTGACGTAATGCCAGAATGGCAGCAGGTGCTGTTTCACTCCCTCTATTCGACGGGACACGAGCGATTTCAACACAAAGGCCACGTCTGCGCACTTCTTATCTTTTCGGCTCTTTCCTCCCTTTTCTCTTCCCTTCAATCCTTTGGCTTTCAATTTTTTCTATCGTCCCACGGCATATATTATTTTACCAACCGTTTATAACATCACGAATAAACGTAAAGTCGAGGATATAAATAAAAATAACGTTCGCATAAGATTTTGAATTAAAAAATTTCTATATTCGATGCTCAGGTATTAATCGAGTTCATCTAGAACCACGGCCTTTGGGCGCATTTAAAAGATCTCGTTTGTCGAGAGATAACTTGGAAAGTGTTTACAGGTATTCGCACCATGCAAGTTGAGAGAACTATCGTTTAAATACTGAACGAATTCTTTCTAACGACAATTCCAATCAATTATTGTTTTCTTTCCGGTAAAGATAAATATTGTCTTTTTAAGGAAAAATTATCTCAATGTGGCAATGTAAGTTCTTACTGGTGATTTTTATGTTATCTGTATATATTCTTTCATAATTATGTGCATGTTATTATGTATGATTTGACTCTGTCCACCTAAATGAGTTTATTTGGATTAATATTTTATTTTAACCAATTACAGATTTACGAAATCCGTATTCTTATTCCTTTATTTTAAAGTAAAATTATAAAACCAACTTTCCATGCGTAACTATGTTTACAAGTAATATATGTTATATAGCATTTATGATTATATCTTTATCGTCTGTCAATCCTGACAATATGGTTAACATTTTCTTTATTAAAATGAATTTTCAAATTCTATCGTACAAGTTATGCACATGCAAAGTATCATAGAACATGTAGATTAACATACCGATCGTACAAATAAATATTCAATTCCAGTTAATGCATGTAAATGAACATTACGTTATTCTTATTTATCAATGTAAGATGTTAAGTTATAATATTTCTGTTATGAAATATATTTCATTAGTAAAGTAATTTTGTTACAGTTAAAAGTGACAATGCAATACATGATTTAAAATACACATTACAACTGATCATTTTCATCATTGTATAATTAATGTAAAACATTACAATTAAAATGGTTTTCTTTTTTTTCTTTTATCTAGTGAGAAACATTGATAAAATTTTTGCTTTAAATAATATAGCAAAAGGTTTTTATTAATGTCGTCTATATGTCTAAAAGATGCAACTTTACCAACATTGTACTTTCGAAGTGTGAATGGAAGTATATTAAAGCTGACCGATGAAAGCACAAAAGCCAGAAATGTTATGAAATTTGTTTTATATAAGAATGTACATTTAAATGTGAATGTAACTGTCCTTTTACTACTTGTAACATTGATTTTATGGAAAACATTTAATATTTTAATACCATTTATTGTATGTATAGTAGCACTGATATTACAATTTATTTATTTTATTACTTCAGTAACTAAAGGTTTGTAAAAAAAACTATAACTATTATGAATCATTATACATTACATTAATCTGTCATGTTTTTATTTATAGATACGTTAACAGTAGTAGAATTTGTTGGTATATACACTGAGGCAAAACGAGCATTTTATGGTTTGAGTTCATCCCAATTTATTCCGTGGTATACAGTGGTGGATATTTTTATTAACGAAGTTATAACAGGAGTAAAAATATTTAACATTTATGGCATAGCTATTTTATATAATATGTTTAATAATATTTATACATATTTTCAGCAAAAAGTGTTATATTATTTAACGATAATAGTGAAAGAATCACTTGATGGTAAAGATTCAATAAAATTAATTCCTTTATTTCAAAATTTAACACCAGAGAGAAAATGCCTGGAATACATGTACGAAAAACTAGCTGGATTGATTGGACCCAGAAAAGCGAAAGTCCAACATTAACAGTGCCTGGCTCATATTGGTTATGCCATAAAAATAACATATATAAATTTATTTTTAGATATCACCGTACCATTAGGTAGATACTGTCAGTGATAATAAAATACTATTAACATATTCAGTGCGGGATTAAATATTGAAGACTGATCGAGGTAGCATATAAATTTTTTTATGTCAAATACAAAATCTAAATGTAGTTATAAAAAAACCTAAAATATTGGGAATTTCACGATTTGAATGCATACTATTATTTAAGATCCTACTGAAGGCATGTACAAATAGAAGATGCTACCTAAAACTCGTTCTTCTCTCTCATTTTTACAAAGAGGCTTCATGATATGAACGTACACATTATCTACTGTAGCCTACAGTATCTTCATGCAGTATACGTTTATATCACCCGCACTGAAAACATTAACAGAATATATATATTTGCTAATGTATGTGTTTATAGAAATAGAAAACAATTTAACTATGAAAAGGAATTGATGAAAGTGATTAGGAGAGTTATAAAAAATCAACCACCACAGGGTCAGCAATTTGGTACAAGCCACCTTTTAGTTACTTTCAGTATCCTTTTTTTAACATATAAAATATTTGTAATCTTCATAACTTTATGATAACTGAAAGTTTCTTAACCATAATCCATGAAAAAAATAGATCGTATATCATGGACGAGACAAGATAAAATATTTGCATTGTTGAAATTTAAAGAACGATCAGTAGTAGCATTCTCTCATGCCTTTGTGCTAACCATAAACATAACTCACGCATTAGAAATAGAACAAAATTCAAAACTTCTGACATCTTTTTCTCCTGATCAGCCTTTAATCCTCCGGAATAATAATTCAAATGGTATGTACGCACGTACAAAAGATTAAAGCAGGATAAATCATATTTCATAGATTCTACTACAAATAATTTTTCAGATGAAATCGACCAGTATCATAATATGCAAGAACACACGTTACAATCAGAAAGTACACATATTCAACTATGTAATAATATGCTCAACGGTAATGTAAAAAAATTATCCATAAATAACAAATCAATAAAACAAGTGACAAGCAAGCTAGATACAAGCAAAGAAAAAAGTGATATCAATTATTTGCAAGGAGAAAGTATTAAACATGAAATATCTCCCAAGGATAATATGGAAAGTGTTAAGCTATCAGATAATGGAAAGAAATTAAATGAACATAATATTGAAAAAGGTCTTGATAAATGCAATGATAATCTTGTTTCAAATAATCAGAAAACTTTGAATGATAATAGTATTGTTGATATCAATACTGATTCTGTCAATTTACCATATCAGTATCTAATTGAAGAAGAAATAGAAAATGCGAAACAAAATATTAAAAAACGTAGATTGGAAGAAGTAGATAAAACAGATTCTGAGAATTATACAGAGGTGCATTTGGATACTATGAAGACGCAAAGTTCACCTTGCCATAAACGGAAACGGTGTACATTAGATAATGTACAACGATCTTCTGATATTACAGACTTAGTAATGGAAGGATTAATGTTTACAATTCGTCAGGGACAAGATGCTGTAGCAGTTATAGAACAAAAAACTAAATTAGAAGTAGATGAAGTGTTGGAAAATTCTGAAAAAATTGAAACAGAAGAAGGTGAAAAGTGTTTGCGAAATTCTAGCTTACTTGGTTTGGAAAATTTAATAACGATGATCGATTTACCAGAAACAAATAAGTTTGGAAATAAATGTCAGAATGTAATCGATCAAGAATCCAGCTTAAAAAATCAATCTAGAAGTGAAGAATTATTTTATGATACAAAACATTCTATAACATACAATAAAACTAAAGAAAAAGATGTTACGCTTAAATTAAAATGCATGCAATATCAAACTTCTTCTGAAAATTCTATTTTACCTACTACTAGTTTCTCATATGATAATAATAGTACAATTATAAGTAAACGTAATTGTTCTGAAGTATATGATTACAAACGCGAAGACAAAAATTTACAGAAAAATTGTACAGAAAATAAAAATTCGGTATACGAAAAGAATGACGTAGAGGAAGAAGAAAAAACAGAAACAGAAGTTGAAGAAGAAGTAGAAGAAGAAGACATAATACCAGAAATATTACAACATAAAATTTTTGCATCTTCTGCAATTGATAAATCTAAAAGCAAATTAAAATTCATATTGAATAAAGATTTATTAATGGATGATATAGGTAATGAAGAGTTAATAAATCTTGAAAGGGACAAAAATTCTTGCTTTAATAAAAGTTTACAACCAAAAACATATTTAAACACTGATTCCCTGAATGATAATACTACAGTGCATGAATCTAAATTTAATAATACAAAAAAGTATAAATCAAACATTCCAGAAATTATTTCAAATCAAAACATTACTTTAAATGAAATGCCTTTGCCATTACAAACAATGCTTATACATAAATTAGCAATGAAAAACAATTCCCTGAATAATGGAAATGAAACAAGTGAAAAGAATACTGGGATTCAAAAAACTGAACCATGCAAAAAATATAATTCATCAAATATAGAACTGAAAAGTCAAACTGTAAATTTAATTAATGTTCCAACTGACATTCAATATCCAACAGATCCTGAAAAATCTGTGCACAATGAGAAAGAAATTTGTGACGAAGATAATTCATCCCAAACATTAAAAGCAGAATTAAAAGATACAGAGACTATGGAGGAAAATGTAAAGCTGAAAGAGAAAGAGTCACTAAAACAAAGTAATTATACCCCTGAAGTAAAAAAATTGCCATCAAAGAAAATAAAAGATATTACAAAACAATTTTTTAAGGACCTTTCATATTTAGAAAAAGAAAAGAATCTAGTTAATCAAAAATATGTAACATCAAGAAGAAAATCATTAAATATAGTAAATGATGCAAGCAATGATGATACGCATATACAAATGATAAAACTTTTTCATGATATTACAAGAGGTGCCAAGGTTGTTGTACAACGTATAAGTGTAAATAAATGGTCATAATTCAATAAAAGAATGTGTTCTTTTTATATAAATTTCACATTTATCACCATTTTAATTTATAATTAAAGTAATAATTAGTATGTTTTGAATTTTTTGTACATGTATTCGGTTCGGTGAATGTAAATGGCAAATAAATGCGCTATTTAGAATAACTTTTCTTCCAGCTTAATTTTCTAACAATTCGTTAATCCAGCATGTCCTTTCCCGTTCAATTTGATCCATAACAGATTTTAAATTGTGCAATTTATTTATAATATTCTGCAGTTTAAGATCAAAGTGGTCAAAGCATTTATTTTCACTAAAATTAAGATCCAAACGTTCATTTTGTTCCAGTAAAGTTGGTTCATCTATTGTACTTGATTTTTTAAACACCTTTAACATCTGTAAAATAGAATAGATTTAATAGGAAAAAAATTGTTTTTCAACAAAAATAATGTATTTAAAAGTTGAAAACATTTGAAGCAAAAATAATTAATTACTAACTGTGTCGAGACAAGATAACATTCCACATTATGCTAATCTTTTATAAAATACAACAAATTGTTTACAGTCTAAGTTATAAGTTGTATAGAAAAAGTTAATATTGGACAATCATAACATCAACAGGTAATTATAATTATTGTATGTATACATTCCAAAATGAGAACAGTTAAATAATTAATTATAAAAAAAGATTTTAGATATTTTTGGAATGTTATATTTGACCATTCTACTGTTTAAACATAATATATAATTTCATTATACATATGGAGAAATACTATAAAATCTATTACTACATATTCATTACATTTATGTCATTTTGAAGTTTAATAGATTTCTGAAGTTCTTCAGCACATCGTAATGGATATCGTTCTCGAGCATCGCACAGTTCGAACAGCGCATCTTCGCATTGTTGCTCAATATCATCTAGAAACGTGAAAGTTTTAAATAATTAAATATTTCTTTTCATCTTATGATGGCTAACTTTTTTCCACTTACCCATTATTGATATTATTCAAATTGTTTCCTAATTTAAAATAAAATATATTATTTCATATGAATGAAACGAGTATAAATGTATTTTCCTCGTTATCGTTCAAATCAGCTATAAAAACAATATTCAACATTATTAGATAGAAATGGCCAATTGTGCATGCTACAAGAAATTGAAATGTTTTTAAACGTTATAATTAGCAAATGACATTTGCCTTAATTAAATAGTAAACGACGCTTTGCGCACAGAATTAATATTTTAGCATAAACTTATCAGACAAATGATCAAAAAATATTCAATGTCAGAAGTAAATTCCATATGAGTAAATAGTCATGTAATGACTAGCGAAATGCATCAAAATAAAAAGTATTCACATATATATACATACGTTGATAATATTATTGTTACATATCATTAACGGAAATTGATGACATTGACATCTTCCGTCCGCGTGGAACTTATTTGGACTTTATTTAATGTCGTTGGCATGAATACGTGTTTTAAGGTGTATAACTTACCGCCATTAGGTTCTCGTGAATACCGTTACCTACACCGGCAAGATACAGTTACGGAAAACTAGTGTTTCTTTTTTCTCGATATCATTTCATGTCGAAATGAAAAAGTATTAGGAGCCTTTTTAAAGTTGCTTTGAAACATCGATTAAATAAGAAGACATATTTCACAAATAATAATAGTTTATCGTTTAAATAATGGGGTACTTAAAATCCATCGGCACCGTAATAGTATATATTAGCTTCTTGTTAGCTGTCATCACTTATTTACCAGGTTTACCTCCCATAGCGGAATATTCTGAGTACAGGTATAATATTCACAATTTATTACAAGGCAAAAAAAAAGTGTATTAAGTAAATAATTTGCTTAATATATAATTTTGCAAATAATATTTCAGCATAAAATTGCCAGCCGATGTACAACATCAATTTGAATTAAAAAATCGATTACAAGGGGTAGAAGCGTTATTTTTGGGAGAAATCAGAGGCCCAGAATATTTTGCAGCATATAATGGAAAACTATATACCGGTGTACGCGGAGGTTACGTTGTACAAATCGAAAAAGATCGGCTGATACCAATCGTAAGATTTGGTCAGAAATGCGGTATGTATCTGAGAGTAGTCACTAATAAATGTTTCAATTTAATTTTTGCTTTTAAACATTTAGTTATGTATTTACTTCATGAACATTTTATTTATGTATTTATTTTATGAACAAATTTGCTGAGTAATCATTTTTATTTCTATTCTTTATATCATAAATAAATATTGTAACATCATATTACTTTGCAATATACTCTATATATAAATATCCATCATGATGTTACTATCTATAATTCAAAATAACATTTGCAGATGGTCTATGGCAAGAAGAAAAATGTGGTAGACCTTTGGGTTTAAAATTCAATGATAGAGGTGAACTGTATGTAGCTGATGCTTATTATGGTATTTTTAAAGTTGACGTTAATACAAGGAAGTATGTAAATATAGTCAATAGCTCTATTCCTATTGATGGAAAAATTCCAAAAATAGTTAATGCTTTGGATGTTGCAAAGAATGGAGATATTTATTGGTCATATTCGTCTTCAGAGTTTCCACTTCATAAAGGAACATATGTATTTCTTGCTAATCCATCAGGAAGGTATGAATATAACATTACTATTTTATTCTATATATTAATAGTTATTTTTTACAGTCTTGTACGATATAATGCAAAAACAAAACAAAATGAAGTACTAATAAAAAATATAGGATTTGCAAATGGAGTTTTACTAAGTGATGATGAAAGCTTTGTAATTGTAGTTGATTGTATGAACTCGCGTATTCTTAAGTATCACTTGAATGGTCCAAAAGTTGGTCAACAAGAATACTTTGTGGAAGGTTTACCTGGAATACCTGATAATGTACATACTGATGGACAAGGCGGATTTTTAGTATCTTTGGTTGTTAGTATAGATTCTGAACATCCTGCAATCCACCAATCTCTTATTCCACATCCATATATACGAAAAATGTTATCTAGATTGTTATATTCACTAGAAGCTCCATTTAATTTGTTAGAAGATGTTTATCCAAATTACTACGCAGAAAGAGTTTTACATACAGTGTTTTCATTAGACCTTATGCCAGGTTTAAACGAAACCTCAATAATACTTAGGATGGATAAAACTGGAAAAATTTTAGAAGCAGTATATTCAACTAATAAAAAAATTAAGAATATTAGTTCTGCTTACATATATAATGAATATTTATGGCTTGGTTCTCCTTGGAATAATTGTATTATGAGAGTTCCATTAAAACGAGCATTCCCAGACTTAACAGGTGATAAACAGTCTTCAAGTACAAAGAGACAGAGACGAGAAGAACCTCTTCCAACAGCTTCAGACACACCAAATATTAGAGTAGAAACGAAACCTACAAATGTCAAACCAGTAATTAAACAAAAAACTATTACAAAATCTACTCCAGAACCAACTGTTAAAGTACAAACGACACAAAATTTAAATGCAGCACCAAAGGTAACCACATCAAAATCTACATCACAGTCTACTACTACAACTCCAAAACCAGCAGCAGAGGAGGTAAAGAAAAATATGCCCAAGGAAGTTAAGAAAGATACTTCCAAGGAAACTAAAAAAGATGCTTCCAAAGAGATTAAAAAAGATACTTCCAAGGAAATAAAGAAAGATAACTCTAATTCACAGACTAAATCTGACGTATCAAACAAGGATAATAAAGCAACAATAAAACCAGAAAATGGTTCTGCTAAAAATACTGCTCAAGTAACTCAGTCTACAAAATCGAAATCTGTGGAAAAGAAAAATGATCCCCCTAAGAAGTAAGCAAGTATATAAAAGTTGAAAGTTCTATATATGTTTATATTAAAACTTTGTTGTATCTTTCTTCCTTATGTTAAAAGTTCTGTATTAATTCCAAAACATATCACGACTTGTTCTTTATATTTTATAATATTTGTAATGGTATGTGCATTTCGTTACTTCACTGATGGTGCATTTACATTACTTTTTACTTATGTTTTTCAAACATAACATTCCAAAAAATATTATTTAAAAGAAAATGTTTTATTTTGTTGTATCTTAATTGTTTTCATACAACCAACAAAACAAAAAAATAGGAAACATATTAGGGACTGTGATTTTGATTTGTAAACAAGACTAAAGGTAATGTTGTCTTTTTGCAAATCTTTCCATGCGATATTGCATAATATATATATATATATATATATATATATTATTATAATGTTTAATATATATGTATGTACCTATGTATGCATTTTGTAAATTCAAATTTTATTTAGTTATTTAAAGGTGGAAAAGAGTGTATTCTGTTATAAATGTTTTGACATGAATTAAAATTTCAGAATAAAATTGTATAATAAAGTAAAATTAATATTCTATAAATAAAATAATTTGCACTAGATGATCATATATGTTTGTAAAATTTAAGTAAAATTAAACTTGTCTAATATAATTATAAAAATAGTGTAAATTTTCCATTAAATTGTTTATTTCTATTTTTGTATACAATCTATTTTTCTACTTAAAAAGTTTATGCATAATATGTGTATAAGAATTAATTGATGGAAAATGTTTATAGATATACTTTACTTTTAATTGAATATTATACGAATAGATACCATTTTGGGCATGGTGATGTACAATGTTCAATTTCAATTTTATATAAAAGTTGGTAAAGGGAGATGTATATAATACTGGTATCAAAATAAAATTTTCATTTTAAATATTGTTTTTTTTACTTTCTAAATGAGAGAGATATATGTTAAAACTTTTCTTCTTGAAGAAACAAAATAAACTGCAAACACAGTATTAAGTACTTGCTAAATGATGTTTTCGCATTATTTTATACAAATATTTTTATTATAATATAATAATATATATGCCAGCCTTTTTAATTCTGTATCAAGAATAAGATTCAGTACTAAGCAAGCACAAAATCATACATTTAAAATCTTATGTTCAAATATTAAGTCGTCGTGCTATAAATGTAGGTAATATGGATTTCATTTTTTCATCTAAACTCTGTTGAATTCTCCATAATAGAGTAGGATGCTTAACAAAATGCCAGTGTCCATTTCTCTTACGTTGTGCCCATTTTTGTGCTCTTATCAAACGCTTCTGATAATTTAAAACATCTTGATCCTTCATCATTATTTTTAAAGGATCTTCTTTTGCCACAGCAAAGCCAAGTTTTGTCAATTCTTCACCAATCTGTATACGTTCCTATATAATTTTTTGTTATAAGTTTATATGATCCTTCTAGAAAAAAGTATGCAAATCCAATAATTGTTTTTACCTCATCTTGTTGCATAGATACTATACAATTCACATAATCTTTTTCTTTAGTTAAAGGTATGAAACTTATTTTCTTCCCATTAACAATTGTCTGCAACCAGCTGATACCTATAAATAAACACTATCTAAAGTAAGATGCTGTTAAATATTTAATCAATATTTACCATTATTCGTTACATCGAGGCCAGCTATTTTAATTGGTAAATATTTTTTGCTGTTTAATCGTGGCAATGGTATCAACGGCTTGTGATCAACGATTAGAAGCGTATCGCATCTAAATTCTATATACTTCACTATACCTTGAAGCTGAACTTTTTTGTGTAAAAAACGAGATGGTATACTGGACGGTTTTCTAAATTTAGCAAACTGAAGATATGATTATAAAAGATATAAAACATTGAGCTAAATGAAATAATAAAGACATGTGAGATACATACAGGTTTGATTCGATAAAGTGCAATTGCTAAACTTAAACTAGCAATTCCATAACTGAAAACCTGAAATTAAATAGATATGGTTTTAATAGATTCAGTTGCATGTAAAACAACGTTTAGGTTAGAACATACCTTCACCGTTTTGGCATCGGTTTCGCTAAATATTATAAATCTTTCAAAAGTACTTGACTTTTTCTCTGGCAGCATTTTTTTGTACTCGTATTGCTTTCTTATTTTTTAAAGAACACAGTGTATATATAATAACTGAAACACGATCGCATAAAAATATCTTACCAAATATATTTATACATTTCGATGATCGTATTTAATCATCGATATTTTTACAAATTCCCAATTATTAAAAACCCTTCGATTATTAATACAAGCATATTGTTTGCGTACAAATTTTAACTTCGCAATACATTAAATGTCAAAAGATTCATTTCTTTACTTAATAAAATGTATTTTTCATAGAAACATTAGCTTAGTAGAACTCAACACAAAATAGTTCATATTATAGTAACATCAATAAACTAACAGAAGAAAGTGAAATACACGACACATCCTAAAGTTTTATCAGTTTTTCGTACATAAATGTGGTTACATATAATATAAACATTCATTTAGTAAACGTAAATCAAACCTTTTTACACATACTTTTCAATTTACTTTCATTCTTCACTTTCGTTTACCCATATTTACACGTGCTGACATGCGTGAGTCAGTATTCCCTACTGACATCGTATCTGAGCGACGTTTTCAGACGAAGGTACAAGGAAGATCAATATATAACAAATTCTTCAACGAATACATGTATATATATGATATAAAAATCACCGTAGACTAATAATACAGAAAAAGAACAATCGAATAACCAACGATTTACGGTAAATCGTAAGAATGTTTCGCGACGGCCAATATCTGGAAGTAATCAAGGTATCTCACATCACAGCTGTTAACAACTGTCAATAGACGTTCTTGTCTCTACACAAGTAAAACAGAAGCTGTGTTCGTAGGCTTCGGATAATTATTTAGCTACGGCTATTGTTACTGTTCAGGAGAAGACGATCAAAATGAAAGAGAAAAAGGTTTCGACTAACAAGTGGCTTAATCTTGAAGATTGGGCTGCATTGTACAAAATTTTGGAGAAGGCAATTTTGCGCAATGTTCACAGGGAAGGCTCGCATCAGGATTTTAAGAAATGTAAATGGAAAAAATCTGCCCGCCAATTCGATGTCACGTAAGCAGCATTGTTTTACGTTTGATCCAAATTTTACTTAAATTGTTTTATAGCTAGTAGATGTTATATTTATATTTATTGATATGAAACAAGAGTGTTTATTTAATATACAATCGTATGAATTTTTGGTGTTACATATAAGATTATTGCTTTAAATCTATCATCTTTTTGATAAAAGTATACCTGTACATCAATAGCTATATCGCACGATATTAAATAATTAAATAATTGTCATTGTTAGTTATATATATATACACAGATATTTTTGCAAATCGTATAGATATTCATTTGAGCCATCAGAAAATATTAAAGATGTTACGTCATTACCTACTATCAGAGTAAATGTATCGCCTACGAAAAAAAAATCGGTCAAATTAGAATCGCACGAAACAATATTAAAAAAGGAAGAAATATGCAGTCAAGCGACTGAAAAGATGCCCGAAAAAACATCCAATTACGCACACCGAAAAGATAATGGTAACGCTTTATTGAAGAATAAATTAGGAGACAACGATGCAATAATGAAGCCGTCAAATGATATAAAAAATGATAAGAATAAAAGATATTTATCGATTGATAGCTTAAAAAATGATACGTTGGAAGAGTACGTGCCAGATGCACCAATTACGAAAAAATTATGCGGAAACTTTAACTATGTACCAAGTAGGAAGAGTATGTTGGAACAAACCCAAATATCTTCAAATGAATACTCGCCTATGATATCGGATGATAGGAATATACCGGATATAATACGATATATTCCGAATTCTATAGATTCGTCAAAGATATCTTACGAAACTTACGAACCTAGTACTAAAAGTGTTATAAATAATCCTGAGGAATACGTTCCGAATTCGAAAGGAATCAAAGCTTCTATCGAAGAATATCATCCAGACTTTACCAGTAAGACAATGAAATTCGATGATAGTTATGTTCCGTCACGCGTGCAATTAATTAATGAAAATTCGAAAAAGTTATCAGAGGGGCACAAAAAGTTACAAACAGAAAAACACATGCCAAGACAAATACATACACTGATGAAACGGAATATGAATCTGTTTACTTGAAATATTTAAAAAATGAACGCACGTATGTATAAGAATCTCTTAAATATAAGAAAATCAGAGTATGATGCTATTTCTAATACATCCAAAATAGAAGCAACTTTTAATTCTACTACGATATTGTCTAATAGTATGTTGTTGTATAATAAAAATATAATTTTAATAAAAAGATCGTATTTTCGATAAAAATATTCGTTTATTTTCCTCATTTTTGTTTTCTCATTATGTGAGTTTACCTCTTAACGATCATTGTCTTCACTTTCTGAAACTGAATCTTCTACTAAATTCTTAATTAGTTCTAATTTTGATTCTTTATTTTTCGGTTTGATACTTTCCTGTTCATCCTCCAGTTGATTAAGCTCTTCATCATCTGTATCATCATCTGCTCCAGGATGAGCAGGCACTTTGTGAGATGGGCTACTGGGTGTCTGAACCATACCTGGTTTCTGCCATGCTTTTTGTGACTCCTGTAGTTTATACTTAAATATTAGATACTACCTCTTAATTATTTATTATTTGTATGGTATTATGACAAGTTTCAACTTACTTTCATACCACTAACTTTTTCAATGTAATAATCATAAACAAATTTAGCCATATGTGGCATGTCTTCAATTTCCATTGGGGGAACAGATGGAATAGCATCATTAAGTCTGTCTGTGGGGTAATGTTCCTGAGGAAGTAGTTGCAGTTTTAATGGCCGTTGCATTAATTGAGCAAATGCGGGTGTTAATTCAAAACAATTCTTAAAAAGGGACACTCTAGCAAAAACGTAAAGGCCTAGTCGTGCTCTTGACATAGCAACCACTAAACGGCGCGCATCTCGTAAGTGACCCACAGCACGAGTTTTCACTAGAGACAGTAATATATAATCGTTTTGCTGACCCTGATATTTGTCAACTGTTGTTACTTTGTTTGGTCGACCTATTAAAGGATTACTAGCGCATCTTATATTTATTACGTCTCTTATTAAATGTTTTTGTCCATTGTAAGTGGTTAGTATACTAATTTTGTCGGCTGGATAACTCAAAAGACGCATGTACATGAATACAGCTACGCAATACTCAGCTTCAGCGAGATTTTGATAAAAGTAAGCACTAGGTTCGCTTTCTCCCACTCCATTGAAATCTTCAACGTTGATAAGTTGAAAATCATATAAAAATCCAGCATTTGCTATTAAGTACTCCGAACTGTTTTCCACGTGCACGAGATTACCCAACTTCTTGTAACGCCAATTGTATAGATTACAGATACTGGGCCTTGCACGACCTTGGCCGTCAAGATCAACTGTTGGTACACCCAATCTAACAAACCTAGCGAACAGGGATTGTTCCATATTTGAATACTTCTGAAAAGCCATATTCTTAATAACTGGCGGTAGCTGATGATGATCTCCTATCATTATCCAACGTTTTAATCGATTATATCCATCTTGAGGATTTTGTAGTAATAATGGTATAAAAGTCTCGATTTCTAAAATTTGAGCAGATTCTTCCATGAGGATATTGTCGTACTTGAATCCCATGTCTACAAGTTCGCGTCTTTTAAGAGCAGCATGAGTGCAAGTCATAGCAATGACTTTTGCTTCTTTTACTAACAAATACTTTGATCTGTCTAAACCGGATCGTAACAATTCGAAAGCTCTAAACTCTTCTAATTGGGCAAAAATTCGTTCTATGTACCTACAACAACGACATTTAATTAAAATTTAAATACATATTGTTCATATTAAGTCCTCATTTTTTTTTTTTTTAATATAAATTTACCGGAAACAACTTCGTGCTATTTCGAAATCTTCTTCAAAAGTATTACGTTTAAATAATGGTTGTGGTGCATTATCAAAAAATTTGTGGAATGGAAATTCTTCGTCTACAATAATTGCATGAGATGTGCTGTTTCCTGTCCCTTGTCTTTGTTTAATTCTAGCTTCAAAGCGCTCCCATCTTGTGAGTATTTGATACATAAAGAAGTGTCCTGCTGTTTCACACGTGTAAGCTACATCGCCTTTTACGTTCAAGGACTCCTGTATACATGAAGAATACTTTAAACATGCAAATATCATGTAGGTATGCAGACAAGTATCATAAGCTTCCAACCTGTAACCTTTGAACTTCCATCAGAAGATCTAACCGTTTGGCTAATACGTAGTTAACTCTACCGTATCTGCTGAAATCTTTTTCTGTTTCTAATGCTTCCTCTCCATGACCAAGACGTAGCAAATGCCTTTCGTCAATGTCAAGCGCCATAATTTTTTCAAAAAGTTGATTAAGAGCCTGATTTGAATGCGTAACAATAAGCGTTCGTTGATTGGGAAAATTATGATACAGATTCGATATGATTTGAACAGCCACATCTGTTTTTCCAGTACCAGGTGGACCTACGACAAGCGTTAGCCCCGGTTGCATTCCAGCACGAATAGCTTCAACCTGTGTTGGAGTAAAAGGAATCTGATTTCTGTAAAAAAAATTATATATAAGATATGCAACCGTCGTTTCACTAATCGGTAAAAAAAGTTTTCTTTGTACCTTTTTGGTTCATTGGCTTTATAAGGGCCTCTACTGGGTGGTACGTGAGGTTCTACTCTAATAATTTTCCTTATTGGTTCGTTGTTATGTTTGGTAAGTACATCTTCGAACGTTAAACGAAAAGGTCGTACTAACTTCGATTCATCAGAAGTAGAAACTATAATCTCGTGTTGAGGGAAACTAGACTTCAAATGATTTATATCAAGGAATGTGTCGTTGAAATCCATTGTCGCAATTTCATTTGGCATTCTAAAAAATATTTAAAAGACATAAACAGATGATATACGTAGGCCGGTAATATTATTTTACACTAAATTAATTCAATCTGTTAGTTTGAAACACCTTATATGTATTTAGTATACCTAGCGTAACGAGCCGCACCAGGATCACCGTATCCAAGAATTATGTCATGAAGCCAATCGGGAACGACACATTCTGTATTCATAAGCTCTCTTATCGTTTCTAGAACTGCTTTAAAATTATTCTCTTTGGGTTTACGCCTCATTATGATATTAAAGCTCTCGTACACATCCTCGCCACCGTGACTTGCATTATCCATATCTATTCTGTATTGATTACAATCTAGCCAGACTCTATACGTTCGAGTATCTCCAGGTAGAATTGGCCGTGGCTCAGGGCCATCTTCTATTACTCTGCCGTTTGAGTCTAACATGCCTTCAACTTCACATCCTCGAACAGTTGTTAATCCAACTTGTGGGACGAAAGGTAGTTTGTGACTATATTTCGTACCTGTATGTTTTTAACGAGGTAAATTATCGAATTAATCATTCATTACAATTGTATAGAATACAATATTGCATAAACGAATTGTTTGAGATAATCCTACCTATTGGATTTTCTGGCTTAACTGTAATGAGAAAACAGACATCATGCTTTCGAAGGTTCTCCCATTCGGATTTAATCTCTTTACGAACACTCAAATTTATTGTGACATCAGCGCGTACTCTAGACGGTCTCTTTTCGCCTATATTGGGCTTTGCAACTTCAACTACAGCAAACTGTGTGATAGGCTGGGCCATTCTAGCCCAACCGCCAAAATAGACACCACCATCTTCGGCTCGCCTACATGAAATGAAAAAATAATCAATAAATACTTGAGTCATTTCTATTTGTTAAAAGCAAGGCTGTCTTACCAGGGACTTAATCTGCTTACAGCATCCTCAATGTCTTGTCGTATTTCATCTATAAATATTCAATGTGGTTATTCACTACATTATGTAACTGCTTGGTCGACTGTGATTATTTTACACATACATGTTGATTCAAGACGGAAAAGATTGAAATTCCTCAACAAATAATCGTGCAGGGTTAAGAATTGCAGATTCAACTTCGGTAGAGCCAAACAGCCTTCGCCGGAAAAATATTCAGTCGGTACGATACTTTCATTCCAAATAATTTCTTCTGTCGGATAAAGTGGCATTTCGTTCAGCTCCTCTAGTTGAGAGGCTCTACGTTCATGACGTGAGATCTGAAATTAAGATATTTACGTTATTCACGATCTTATGTTATCCTCTTATTACTTTTTCAACCGTTTTATTCAACTTACTAAAAGTTCCCGCAAAAATTCTATATCATATCGGTACCAATTTTCTTCTTTCTCACGTTCCTCTGATGGCACCAAATTTAAGTAGCTAGCAATCGATCGCAACTTCCCTTGACTGAAAATTTAGACAAAAAAGAAATTGTATAAGCGTATAAATTATTTGTAATTCATTGAAAACGTATAAAGTAAATGAGAAAAGGAATATGATAATGTTACCTGAGCAATCCGAAATGTTTGTAAAGAGCCTCTCTCGTATCCACACTCGCCACATTCGCTAACGCAAAGCCTCGTAAGTCCGGGAACTTTGCAAACACTGCTTTCTACGCAGAATTGAATTTCATGTTAGTTTACGTTTTCGTATCTCTTTTTTTAAATATATTAGTTGAGTAGTAGATTTTAGGAAAAAGGGAAAGAAACAATGATGGAGAAAAAAATAATTTTTTAGAACAGAATTCTTTAGAATTAGAATGTGCGTCGTTTCAGCTCGTTTTAGTCATGTGTTAGTTACGTAAGGAATTAATGATGAACCAAAACCATAAGCCTTGTTTTCACGTTCAAATTAATTAAAAACTAATTTAAGAATCTGCTAGAGAGAAAGAGAGGAATGCTAGCCGTGCATCCTTTTTTCATATATAGGATATTCCAAGTGTAATTTAGCAATCTACAAGGTCTTAATCTACAGACAAAAACACGAAGAAAATGTGTCTCAGTTAATGCTTTGTTACAAGTTGTAGACAAATATTATGTATATAAAATAGGTAGCAATTAAAGTTTTCATTATATTACATTATTTTACAGTCATGTTTTGGATTTGTTAATACACGATAAAAAAATCTGTAATTACGTAAACACAATGATATAGTCGACTTTTGTGTGCTGTAATGAAAAATGCATCACCAGATTTTATGCGTACAGCATTCGTTTCTGGCTCTGTAATAAAGCGTTTACTCATATTTTATACAACATCTCTGCTTATTTTTGCCTATAGATTAAGCGGTCGCAGTGTTCAATACAAGATTATTTCATACCTGAAGCGATGTGATTTTCGTATAATGCAGTTGTGTCATATCGTGATCAGTGAGGGGGTCGCCACTTTCTTCATTGATTTCAAATCTGGCATAAAATTTCAACATTTCTAATAACTGTAAGTAGAAAATGACAAAATATTGTTAATATTTATCTAGCGAAGAAGCATGTTGATTATACGAGATATACGTCATACCATTACTGCCAATCAAGCTGTAATACTTTAAACTATTTACAGTTTCGAGTATCGACTTTATCGCAAAATGAATTCATTGTTTAAAGAAGTAATCATGACTACATTATACGTGGTGGAATTCTTTCGACAAATAAAAAAAATTTAAGTACAAATTAATATCAGAATCATGTGTGAATGTAAAAGGAAAACATTAACGTAACTTTATATTGTCAATTATGGATTAAAAAGAAATTAGGATTAATATTGTCTTATAATTCGTTCAAATTGTTTCAGATATTTAAAATATTAATTAAACTAAGGAAAGCAATGTTGTGCCTCGAGTTAATCTAAAGCTAAGGAACGTACAAGCGACAACTGATGACGTGACAGTAATGTCGCTGATAATACCTATGCTTGGCAATAAAATTGCTATTAATTTTAGCCGTAGACTTTGAACTATATCAAATTGATTTTTACGCATATGATTAAGTAAAAGAGGAAATAAAGGATTCGATATATTCAATGTTAATTAATTTTATAAGGCTGACGAGAACAGAGGAATGCATCAATGGTTAATCTCTTATTAGTCCGCTGAAAAAGTGGCATCGCAGTCATAATAGTGGTACAACGAACCAATTCAACAAGAATCCACGATGAGATAAAGAAACGCTGAACATAGCTGTTGTGAATTGTGAGCTACCAGAGTAGGGAGAGGATCGCACTATACTGTGAGCATGGTACGTACGTTGATCCAAGATTATTTCAGTTCCACGCGAAACGCAAGTGTGTCGACGCGCATCGTTGTTTGCCATTTTTTCAGGGTCTTAGTTTTATACGTAATATATTTCTAAAAAACATTCATTCACAAAATGAATAACTAAACCAGAGGTGATTGTTTTTCTACGGAGAGTCGATCGAGGAAAGCTTTATATTTTCTATCGTCATTTTTCTTTTAAAGATGGAAGTGCAAAAAACAAAGATTTATCATCTTTAACTTCAACATCGAATAGCCCAAAAAAGAAGGGAAGAGTAAATATAATATGATATGAATTGTGTCAGAGATCGATTCAAAGGTCATTAGACAATGTAAATATTTTCCCGAGGACTGATTACAACAAACAATTAAAAAGTTAATAAAGATAAGATTCAGAAATTCGAGTTGATTTCTGAGCAAAGAATAAATCAAATTGACGTGAATGTTAGAGTTTTAAACTTGTGAACTATACAGATCAGTGGTGAATTTTCGTGAAAATAAAGTCATTTTGCAAACAAGCGAAGAACAAAGTAATGCGGTAACAAAAGTCAAAAGATAATGTTGTTAAATATGATACATAGCAGACATTCGGGCATGTTGTCAAGTAAAGGTATGTAAACCTTTAAAAACTTTTTATTATTTGCGTATGCTCGTACATAGATTCTAACTAGATTCATTTACTAAGAACTACCATTTACTAAGGAAGTATTTACTGCATTAAAAAATTAGATGCGTACTAATATAAATTTGGTATAATTTACTGGAGAATTTTGATTACGATATATTTTTAAACATGCAGACATGCTTATGTTCTGGGAAATTTTCAATAAATTATTCTATGAAATCGCTAACCGTTTATTCATGATTCGAGAAAGATAGGTGCAATTTGAGGGACAACCATCAGTTATACTGGTTGTAGAAACACAGTAATATTTTTTTTGTACTGGTTATGTGAAGAACTGTAAAGGACAAGTATCAAGACAAGAAACAATAAAAAACTAGAAATGATAAATACACTCTGTATGCGTTTGAGATATTAATGATATAGGAAACGTGATCGCACAGATAATCGAACATTTTTATGTTATAAATTTTCAGACATGAACTCTTTTATGAAATTATTTCTGAAGAAATAAGAAATTCTACAATTCGATATTTTCATTCATCTTCGTACCACACCGAGATAATCAGTCTTAACGAACAGCGCGTGCAATCGCTATAACATCTATAAAACATTCTTGAAAAGAAAATACATGGCTACTGTATATATATATATCAGTTGAACTATATACAGTTGAACTAAAGTGATACTAAGTAAAGTCATATTTCCCAATGAACGGCTTTCTAATAAGCCCTATACTTCGTTTTTATACCATCAACGTATTAATTTTAATTTAAAACGTATCATTAAATAATGCCTCTATTAATATATATATATAAATAAATGACCAAGATGAATAGTGTACATTGTGTTAAGTAATGCGTAGAGTACTTTAAATAGTACTCCATTATGAGATGCTGTGACGGGATAAATTGGATTAACCGAGATAATATCGAGGTAATCACGAAAAAATAAAGCACTACGTATGGTGCACGTGAGTCAATGAAAAAAGGAGCAGCCTTGCGTATGCAGGCATTGAACGAAGCCAAGGAGAGCATAAAATGCACCACGCTGACAAAAGCATCCTTTCTTCTTTTCAGTGTGATCATTCTATAGTGTTCGAGCATATGTACAACTGACATTAAATTAGATTACCACCGCCGAATTGTGATTCTTAAATCTCTACATTTTCCTGATTGAACGTGATTTCGTAGAAGAAATTATAATTATTTTTGCAACTAATAAACTCTTATCGAGAGTTAATTGTTTTCAGAAATATATTGTTTATGTTCTCTTCATATGATTGCGCTTGTCAGATAAAGACGCCTCGACCTATAAAGGATATCAAGAGTAAAAAATATCTTTACCCTTTCCTCCTTTGTTCTATTCATTTATCAGACTCGATTCTGTGTATTATTAACAATTTCATCGTTCCACTGCTCAGTACATTACTAGGTCGATATGTACACACCACTTATATTCTGATATCAGAAGTAAAGATAAAATATTGGAAATCGCTGTGGTAACCGATACACACAAAATCCATCATAAGTCTACAAGGTAGGCAGGTTGCTGGAAATACAGAACGTGACATCCATCACGCGGGTTCGAACTAAACGAGGATTCCTTCACATATATACTATCAAATATATAAATGTACACATGTGACCTTTTAAAATTTTCTCATATATACAGGAACGACTAAAAATCCCAAACGACTCCTATAGATTGCGAATAAATCATAATATCAATATAGGCGTGTTGTAATCTAATTTATACAATTCCATTTTCACGAGTAATAACAATTTCATGATGGATATGTGATTAAGAACAGTTTTTTCTTCTCTTTCAGAATTATTATGGATTACTATCCTGACATGCATGATCTCGTCGAGTTGGACACTCGACGTCAACTGCTGTCCGGATGGTATGATGTGGTCGCGTGGAATGAATTGCTCCGATGATACAAAAGTTCGTTTGGAATGTGAATTCGGTGGTTATCTAGTAGATCCCGATTTTCTAGAGAACGATAAATTCATAATAGTTGAGATCTACGGAGAAACGTGGCTACAATTCGTGTCAACGAATCATGTCAAAATACCAAGCAGTAGGTAAGCGATGTATTCTGATTCAATATCTTCCTAAACTTTTTGTCTACTTGAAAGAGGTCCTTCTTATTTAAGGGTAATCTTCCTAATTAGCATAATACAAAATTGGCTAGTCTGGAGTATGTATGATATCTACCTTTTAATTTCAAAAGTTTGCCTTCTGTTCTCCACATAGAATATTCAGAAACAAGATCTTGCTTGTATTTATCTTATCTCGATCCGTAAAATATCTTGTGAACATTTGATTTCATAAAATTTCCAGTTTCTGCGTAGCGAACCGGAAAAATAGTAGCTCACAAGTCGCTATGGTGTGTTTCGATGCCCAAGAAGCCACTGATTCAATAACGTGGAAGAGTACATTATTCTCCATCCTAGGCATTATATCGGTCGTATTCCTGATCGCCACATTGGCGGTCTATGTCTTATTGCCAGAATTAAGGGAGATTCAAGACAAAGCGATGATGGCTGCAGTTACATCGCTGACAGTCAGTTATATCATCCTTTCCATTCTAAATTTGAGATATAACAAAGATGATAACGATATTTGCATCACTTTAGGTACAAAATAGTAGCCTGCGATGCTATACAATAATGTTCATCCTTTATGTTTTCGAATCAAGGACTAATAATTCATTTTATATTGTTTTTAGCTTTCATTTTATATTTTGCCTTCATATCAGTTTTCTTTTGGTTAAATGTCGTTTCCTTTAACATATGGAGAACAGTTTGGTAAGTTCGATAAAAATATTTCTACAAACCAATGGTCTGTCCAGGATTTATTCCTCACATATTTTTACGATGCTCTTCTTCTAGGTGCAAACAATTTACAATCACAGATAAAACGCTGTTTAACATTTACTGTATAATCGGATGGGGTGGGCCAACATGTTTCTTGGTAGTAAGTCTGATTACTCATCACGTAGATGGAACACACTTGAAACCCGGTTTCGGGCTGGAAAATTGTTGGTTTTACGGTAAAATTGATAATTATAAAACTTGAATGACCTTCGATAGCTTTTCAATACCATTATAGAATAATTAAAGTTAATGTCTTGTGTTACAGGTCCTGCAGAAACGTGGGCGTACTTTTATGGGCCGATCGCTATTTTATTAACATTGAACATTATCTATCTTGGTTTAACCAGCTGGCGATTGTGGCATGAGTATCGTGATTGTAACGGAAGTAATTTACGAGCACTTCGTTTTAAATGTCTGCTTTACGTCAAACTGATATTCGTTATGGGCATCACATGGATCTTTGAAGTGCTCTCATTCGCTGATCCTACTAAAAATGATTTGTGGTAATTTCCATCCCGTTCTTATCCATTATTAATTAGAAAAATGAATCATAATTCTTACGACGTTTTCGTTTTAACATAGGATACCAACGGATATTTTGAACTCACTACAAGGATTGATAATATTCCTACTCTTAGTCGCAATGCGAAAACGTGTCAGAAAACTGTTAGCAAAAAAGAGGCCTTGCGGAATCAGTTTTCCAAAATCCTGGATAGCCTATGAAGATGAAGAATGCGAGGAGGTGCTACCTGAAGAAGTTGAATTGTCGCAATAATGCTAGTGCTTATGCGAAGATTTTTTATTAGTAAGCTAAAACACTCAAACGTATAATCTTTTTTATACTAGCATTTTCGATTAGTTTAATGTAGGGAGAGTGTCTACATAAATTCAAAATGTGGACAGTCTTGGATAGTCTTGTGGTTACTTCTCACATAGTCACTAAATAACGCTTCAATTTACGGCTGTACTATATCGCTTCCACCGACTATAATGAGGATGAACGACGGCCTACATTACAATTAGTATGGAACATAATACTCTCATACTGTTCGCCTAGTCTGAATACTTTTAACATTATTAACATAGTGTTTACAATCTCGAAAGAATCGTCACAACCATTAACGTAATGGTATATTATTTAAGAATCTCTATTAATGTTATCAAAGGACAAATATCATGTGTCAATTATTGCACGAATGGCGTAGATTATGAATAGTGTATCAAATAAAAAAGGAGAAATCAGTGCTTCTCGCGTAGGTACAATCAAATGCATCAATTTCAACGACTCGTTGTGGTCATTTCGTGGATGTAATGTTTTCCTCAGGAAATGCCCGTACCACACTTCTTTATTCTGATGAATCGACACAGTACCACTTCCGATGGAACGATTCATCTTAAATCACTTAGCCTTATGACGTATTTTAATTAACAAGTACATGTTAGTCGACACGTACCACGCTTGTTGTAATTACGTGTGTCAAAGCATATGTTATATTCATTTTCTCTTTCCTAAAACGTGGCAGGTTGAAACCAAAAAATACGAATTGTAATGAAGTAAACGGAAAAACATAATGCGATAGAAATAATAGCATTAGGTAATTGCAATAGATTATCTTATAAGTTGACTTCTCTATTAATTTATCTTATAAGGTAACATGAAATACAAAAAATAGTACTAAGCTATACGATTTTGTTTGCCATGTATATTGAAAGAAAATATGTTTTAAAGGTAATAGTGAATCATACAATGAATTAAATTTAATTTTTCTTCAAATGTGGCTATTTAGTTTTACATAAAAAAGAATTAAAAAATGCTCGATAAACATAGCCGTAGTAGAATTGCATTCTTCATAATATAAAGCAATTACAACGATTAAACAAGGCAATGTGCGTGAGCAATCAATTAGCCTGTTCGACACAGACGCGACAAATCAGTATGCTACAAAGAAACAACAATAATATATACTGAGTGACGACCCACACGCTACTGTGAGTAATAGTTTTATCGAGTGAACAAATGACAATTTATAATATTATCATGTGCAACGCGACACTTTGCACGCCAATGGAACAACGTATTACTGATCGATATTTTAGTTATCAAGGATATTACAGCGAAAGATGCAAAATCCTTTGAAGTATAGAACAGATTGTGGAGAATTTCAAAATAAATATATTTTTTGTAATGTAATCCATAATATAATAGTATAGTCTAATACCTATATAGAATTGATGATGAGGAAGACATAAATTTTAATTTAAGAATAAGTAAAATTTGTCGGAGGAAACAGATTATTTATAAAAATCTGTTCATTTTCGTTTGTAGCAATGCAGTTTGTAACTGTGGATTGATTCATTCTTTGTAAAATATATATCTAAGTTCACGTATATACGTATGCATGTGAGAAGTAGTTATATGAAGAAACGTGTAAGTAATAAAACTATCAAAGCATAAGTCTTTAATTGGTGAATTGACGTAGAAGGAAATTTTGTACCCAATTTTTCTCTAGAAAATGATGACGCATGATAGATTTTCCACTCATATCGTATATAAAATGCATCTAATCATTCCAGAAATTATTATGTAGTAGTTAAGACGTGTTTCATAAACAAGATTTATATACTGAAAAATTAAAGTGACAAAAAAAATAGAAATGAGAAACGAGAGATAAATTCAAGGACGAGGCGATTGTATAACACAGAAAATGCTTGTCCACAAAAGAGCAAAACAAGAAGCGCACGTAAATAAGATACTGACGGTGAAGTTATCACATTAGCGCCGCAATAAATCATTAAAAATAATCATGTTACAAATACTACAGAATACAATTGCAAGGCTAACTATACACGATATTATCTAACTAAAAACACAAAAATCACCGAAAAAATACAACAAACATTTATGTAGAATGAATGAAAAAGTAAAGATGGATATCAAAGTGGGGGACGAAGGGAATGATGAGACAGCCGTGGAGAAGGGGAAAAATGAGAAAAAAGGAGTAAGCGTGTCGGTTGTGCGAGTGAATAAAAGTAGAGGGGGGGAGAGAGCGAGAGAGAGGGACAAAAAAGATAGTGCAACAGAGAATGGAAATGAATAGGATGCGATGGCGGCTGGTATGGCAGGGGTAGGTCTCGCTAGGCGGGTAATCCGCTGGCAGCATTGGCAGGTATGGCGATGAACACACACGGGAAATCCATCGTCGCCTTGCGATGAACGAGTGAATAACAACGCCCTCGAGGTAACCGTAGCCCTCGCGAAATCGATCAGGAGCAGACGTTAACTCTGCAAAGACGAGAAGTTGGTTAGCGAACCAGAACCAATGTACGGAAACAAAAACACGAGAGTAGGAACGGTGTCGATTCGATGACATGTATTATCTCGTGAGTGTATTACTTATTACCATCAGTACACTAGGGGCCAATCTTCCCCGATTCGTCCACGCGAGCACCGACAAAAAGCCGGATTTGATTAGCGTCGCAAAGTGTTGCGAGCCCGAAGAACTTCTCGTTGATGACACGTGCACGCCATTGACGGGAACGAACGAAACGGAGTGGCGACCAGAATTCGTGGAGGAGAAGATCAACGGTATTTCAAGAAACAGAGCAGTTGAACCGATTTATCAGCTGAAAATTGGAAGACCTAAGTGTCAGCCTAACGAGCACCAATGGAACGTGTATCATTATCGATCGGGCGAGGATCGCCTTGCGATATTGACCTCTGGCGTTTTGCGACACTATACCACCGATTTGACAAAGAGAAAACATGAGCACGATAGTAGTTACGAATACGATGCTATGGATTTAATGGATGAGGATGACCTCGATACATTATCCATACATTATGACTACCCATTTGGACATTATTGCGCTGACAAAGCAATTTTGAGCAGAGATCAACTAGTGGCGACGTACGCAATGATCTGTGTACCTGATGTAGTTGTCGGATGGACCGATACGAATTACTTGATGAAACATGCAATCGATCCCACTTTTCATGCGATATCAATAGCCAGTTACTTAGTTGTCGCAATTATGTATTTTGTTCTACCACAACTGCGTGATCTTGTGGGAAATATGATAACTAGCATGACTCTGTGCCTTATAGCTGGTCAATGTGCCTCAATGGTCAGAATCTTTACGGAATTCGGTAATCACGTTAGTTTCATGATTGCCGGTACGAGTCACGCAAAATATTCGTAAAAGAAAATTAAATTTCAATTGTATTTATGCATAAGATAGTTTCGGTTGAAAAGGATTTAAACAATGGAAATATTTTTTTCAGATACGGTCTTGTATGTTTCGCTGCTAGCTGCATTTTTCTGGCTGAGCGCCTTGGGTTATTACGTATGGAGCACTTTCCGTTCACGAAATGTATTTTTAAGAGTAACTGACGGTAGAAAATACTGCTACTATTCTACATATGTTTGGGGTTCAACAATTTGTATAGCAGGCGCCGCGATTTTCGCACATTTCGCCTTCGAAACTAATAAACCAATTGTTACTGGAACGATGTATCCGCCTCAGGAAACAATTGGTTGGCTTGGCATTTTCGTATTATTTGCATCGATCGCTTGTACAATAATGGCCGATTTATGCTTCGCGTTATCGACGGCAAACAGAATAAAACGAATGAGCACGTATGGTCGAATTCATCACAAAATGAAATACAGCTTTAGGATGTTCGTTTTCTTATTTGCAATAATGAGTATCGGTTGGTTATCGCTACTGTTATCGCGGCTGAATTACGAAGCATTAGAATATTGCCATATTATTATTAACTTGCTTCAAGCAATTTTAATACTATACGTTTGTGTATTTGGGCAAAGAAGGGTTACATTCTTACTTGGTAAAACATGCAATTGCTGTAATTCAGGGGAAAATATCGAAGGACTTGATTGGGGCGAAGAAATGACTGCTATCAACGCGGGATATTAATTTTATAGACAATTATTCTATGACTGAAGATAGTAGCTTTCTCCCACATTTTTAAATTAACATATCAAATAGGATCAAATACTTTTTATCAATTTAGAGCCTTTCAGTAGTAAAGAGAATTTCTGCAGCAATTCCTTATAATATAGATAAATGCATAAAACATGTTTACAGTGATTACTTTAATGGAATTACATATCTCTCATGATTTAATACTAGGAAATATGCGACTTATGAAGACAAAAAAGGTTGTGTGTTCAAATATATCAATCTTGAAAAAATGATGGAAAGTTGATATAATGATATTGGATCATAAGAATTCGAAATATCATCAAAATTAAATTATTTTAGGAAAACATGATATATCACTTTTTCTCAATACTTTTAAACATAATTTAAAATACCTATTTTAAATATGCATATATATTTTACACGTGAATATATACACATTTAAAATATTTAACATTTATATTTATACGTGCCTTGAAATAAAGTTGCCTTGTAAAGGTATACACCTACTGGTGTAAAATATTGAATTAATTTATCAAGTAAAATATATAAGTGAGATTTCATAAATACTGTCATTGCATTTATCACTTTTTGATACAAATATCATTAAGGAATTTTTTATTATTAAGATATTCATGTAATATTTATATTTATATCGACACATGTCTTTTGTATAAATGATGTATCGGTTTCAATATACCGTTAAATGTGTAACTTAGTTATCTTACTATAAAATAGTAAGTCTTATTTTTTGTCCACAATTTCTACCTATACCAAAAAATTTTATAATGTAACATACCTGGCCGAACAAACCACCTTCAGGACGATGTAACAAATTTGATAACTGGCACCTCACTACCAAATGACAATCATCCATCACAGTATTAAAGAAACGTCTAGTTGGTAACAGAGCTTCCAAATCTATTACTAATTCAAGAAACCTTTCACAATAACGCACTTTGTCTGGTAAAAGTGGACCTGTTGGAAAAGATATATCAAATTTGTAATTGTTCATCATAATCAAATCATACAAAAGTAAATAGACTCCATTGTGTTATAGCTTACCTTCTTCTGAAATGGTTTCCAATATTGTCATAAATTTTATCATTAGTCTATGTAAAAATTTCCGCTCCCATTCTAACTTCTCTTTATGATCAGGATCATCTTTTTTCCTAATGATTTTCCAGTACTTTCTCCATTTTGGATATTTTCTAAATTCTAATTCTCTGCGACCTTGCTGCAGTGATATCCACATGGATAATGATACTAATCTTTTTACTTCTTCTCTAACTAATAATACTTCCATGGAATTAAAACAGTGATTTAGAAAAACAATTAATGCGGTTTGTTCCTTTAAATCAAAGTCCATTATGCTCTTTTCAAGACATGCCTCCAGAACTTTTTGGAAAAATTCTGGGAAGTATTTGGGATTCTTTTCAAATGCTTCCCAAACTTGAACGCGTTCTCGAAATTTTTCATTAACCATAACAACGATGGACATAGTATGAGCACGAGTTGCCATTTTTACTTCATAATTGGGCCACAGAAAATTTTCTAAGTATTGACTAAATTCCAACATCATGATTCTTCTAATGGAGAACTTAGATGCACATATTTCTTGCACATAAATGTCTTCCACTATTTGAGAATTAAATGGAAGATGCGAGTCCGTAGTATGTGGTGCCCAGTATTTATTAGCAAGCTGAAATAAGTATAGAATAGATGAATGTGAAGAAAGAAACTACAGTTCATAGAAAAAATTAATTTAACAATACCTGTGTTATTCGATCAGCGTTAATCTGTTCTACTGTTGGAGCAGGATTATTACTTTTAACCGTCGTGCCGTTTTGAGTTTCCATGTTAATTTTTATTAATTACTTAATGTTCATAATATATAACCTAAACCCCCCAATCCCTAAACTATTAAGGCTAAAAATGAACCAACGTTATACATAAGAAGTAGGCTATATGTTTGTGTAAATTTGCGTAATTATTACATGTCATTCATTTTACTTTCTCTTTAAATAAATCTTACACACTATAATTATTTACACACATTCACCAACATTTTCGTGTACACGATTATCTACAAAACTTTTATAATTTCATAGCGCCTAGATTCACAGTTGTTTATTGGTGAAGTAAGACACCAGTCATTGCTAAAGGTTAAGGAGAAATCTAACCCACGTGTATTCAAAAATGAAAAGAGGAATATGATTGGTTAAGTACGTATTTGCCACTGTCAATTAATTTATTATTTTACCTACAATTATTTGCTAATGTAAGATAAAACAGTATAGATTTGTTCATATGTTTCTTCTTTTCAAACAAAAGGCGATCGCTGTTCTTCATGCTTTTTACAGCATCACAGTTTTCTTTGTCCTTTCATGATCAACGGTTATTCCTTCACGAATCGAAAAGACATAACTTGAAGCACTATGTATGAACGTCTATCATAAATGAAAGTGTTTGAAAGTGTTTTCGATATTGTAATAGTTTATCGAGTTTTTTATCGGTATTTCTAGAAATAATAAAAATTATATGGTAATAACTTCCAGAGGTGTCATAACACAAAACATTTGTTTAATAAGTGGTAATGTCTAATTCTAAAAAGACTAAAGTAAGACGTGGTAGTGATATAGATAACGTTAATCCAAAAAGAATGAAAATGTCAAATGAAGATGATGTAGAAGCAGAAAATAACAGTACAGTTATAAATAATGCAGTAGTTGAAAACATTTCTGAACAATTACTATCATTGGAACGTAACTTGGCCATTGAATTAGGGAAAATCACATTCCGTTTGCCAGTAGAATATGTTTATAGTCCACTTGATTATGCATTTAATATACATACTATGTATGTAAAAAAATATTGTAATACTACCAAAAAAATGTTGTTCCTTGGTATGAATCCGGGTCCTTGGGGTATGTCCCAAACTGGTGTACCATTTGGAGAAATAAAAATGGTTCGTGATTGGTTAAAAATTTGTGGACCGGTTGGGAAACCCCCGAAAGAACAGCCAGATAGAAAAGTAACTGGATTTGAATGTACACGTAGCGAAGTCAGTGGGAAAAGATTATGGGGTCTTTTTCAGGAATTATGTGGGGAGCCAGACAAATTTTTTGAACATGCATATATACATAATTATTGTCCTATTGCATTAATGGATAAGAAAGGCTGCAACATTACACCAGCAGAAATAAAGGCAATATCCAACTTTTTCTTATAATTATATTTATATATTAAATGTAATGTATTTTTTTAGGGTTCGGAGATAAAGGTATTGCACAGTGCTTGTGACAAGGCCTTAGCAGATACAATTAAGATTTTAAAGGTTGAAATTGTGATTGGCATTGGAGGATATGCAGAGAAACGAGCACAGCTTGTAGTTCAATCTGCTAAACTACCTGTTAAGGTAATTATAAAAGTTATGCTTACAATAGATTTAGAATCACATTTATAAACTTTTACATGCTTAGGTTTTGTGTTTACCTCATCCAAGCCCACGTGCAAGAAATAATAAAAATTGGAATGAGAAAGCGACGCAAAAGTTAAGTGAGTTTGGATTACTTGAATGGTTTACAGCTTAAAACCGAGACTCATTTTTATGCTAAGATACAAAAGTACTATCTAAGAATCATTTTTCTATCAGTACAAAGTTTTTCTGATTATTTTTGTAAGTGATTAAGTTATTAGAACAAAGAAAAGGGAGACAATGAATAATTTAAGTTGGATGAATATTGCTTTACAAAAGGCAAACGATTCATTGAAAGCTGGGGAAGTTCCAGTTGGATGTTTATTTATATACAATAATGAGATCATTGCTACAGGTAACAATACAGTTAATAAAACGCGTAATGCAACACGACATGCGGAATTAAATTGTATAGATCAAGTTTTAGAATTTTGTGAGAAAAAAAATATAAACTATAGAGACATTTTTCATGATATAGACATTATTGTTACTGTAGAGCCATGTATAATGTGCACATCTGCATTATATCAACTGCAAGTACGCAGCATTATATATGGTTGTGCAAATGATCGCTTTGGTGGCTGCAATAGTGTTTTTAAAGTACCTAAACTTTATGAGTCGAAAACAACAATTACGGGCGGCATTAAAAGCGACGAAGCAATGATTTTATTAAAAGAATTTTACAAAGGTACAAATCCAAATGCACCCGAAGCAAAGGTAAAAAAAAATTGTAAGAAGGATATAAACTTATAGTACTTTTATTTTTTATTTAACTGTAAATTATTAATAAAAAATGATTTTTAATTTATTTTAAATAACATGATATCTAAATAATGAATATAAACAATTTCTGACAAGAATCGGAACAGTATTTATATATGTTACTTACCTATTAATAATTTATAAATTCAGTGATACATATGCTCAATGGTACAATATTCTTTATATATATTAATATTTTATACCTGTTTATAAAGATGTAAGGATTTGTTTGAAATAAATTTAAGAGAAATGCATATTTATAAACACCATGAATTATCTAATTCACATTTGCCTTGATACCATCTAACAAGTAGTTGATTTCTTAAAGTATAATCTTTTAGTATCATGCCCTTTGTCTGGAAAAAATCGTATTTATGTATAAATAATATTAATATTTGTATAAAAAAGAAACTTACTATAGGAGGTGGAAAAATTCTCTGGAAATCCATTTTATTTTGATGTTCTAAATAACTTTGAGACATAATCAGCTTGGTTTCTGGTGTAATACATGGACCACAAAGCTGGCATTCTACTCGAAAACAGTCATTACATTCTACACAAACTTTTGGTAAAACCATTAAATTTTTATCAGCTACTTCCATTTCTTCTTCTGCCTTACTTCTAAAATGTATAAACACACATAAAGTAAATTTATTGCATCGATACTTCAAAAAATCTATAATTTATTTGTGATGGTAGATTTATATGACCTTATTTTTAAAGAATCTTTTTTTATTTTTTGTGCAATACCGATTAACGAAAATAAATTGTATATAACTTGTTCGTAAAGTAATTGATTCGGCGGATAATGGGCCGAAGACAAATTTGGTGACATATTTGCCTCCATGATATAAACATTCAAATCTTCATCGAGAGCAAAATCGATTCTGATTAATTCGAAGAAATTTCTTCCATTCCCAAAACGATGTACAGCTTCTTTAATGTGATTTTCCTTCGACAAGATAATTTCCTTGATTGCTTCGCGTACTCCGTTCCAGACTTTTTCAGGATCTTTACCTTGCGAACGTACGTATGCATCGAAAGAGTCCTTCATCGAAAATTTCAATTTCGTATAATATGTTTTCAACGATGGAACATTCCAAATTGGCAAGTAATCATCGCCAACTATATATTTATCCAAAACTTCAGGATCGAATGGATAATACTTTACGGGACAAAATCTGAAGAGGACATCACCTTTGTACATGTATATTCTAAGGGGATCGATGGACGTGATTACGGTGTATATACCAATATCAAATTTGTACCCGTCCACAAGGTATGGTCGTTGTATAAATTCTTGCATAAATGCTCCAGTTACCGTAGTGTTTATCTCGCTCATACTTTTTATGCTAATACCTCGATGATCGTTCGATTTTTGTACAAACATTTTCTGAGGATGTTGTTCAACGTATCGAAAAAATTCTTTCTGTTGTTCTGGCATTTTAAACGCTGGCAACATATAACGACTTTCCGTTGTTGACAAGTCTACTTTGTTAGTAATGTATCCGCAACCGGGAAAGTGATTAACACGTTGATGAGTTTTTAACTTATTTATGTGAGAGCTAAGACTTCTGAATGGATAATCGTGTGCCCACAGTAAATCCCAATTATGTGGATCATCGGTTTGTTTGAAGCCCAAACGTTCCAGTACATTAAATACATGTTTTAAATAACTGGTATCATTACTTTTCGTGTATATCCGGTACAATGGAGTCTTCTCTCTTATCTCTGGTACCTTTATTTGCGGCTTAATTAAATCTTCTTGATACCGTAGAAGTGAAAAAAATAAATGATACGAAATTATTGCTCCCACTATAAAGCATGTACAAAATTTTACAAGCGTTTTCATTTTCAAATTCATCATTTGAGTATAGATCGTGCAACCATCATCCTGCAAAGATGTTAGATCCAATTTTTAAATAGTTCATACCAATTGATTAGAAGATAATTCGCTTAAGCTATTATATGATTAAATTCTTTAACTGTGCAATGTTTACAAACCTGTTTTTGATCCTTTTCCTGTTCTTTCTTATCTGACATAGTTGAATAACCGATTCGACTACCATTTGTGACTGTGAGTCCACGAAGGAATACGATGTATTCGAAGCAGTGAATTGTAGTCGATCAAAGTACCGTTGTAATGTTTCCCGCTATATCTATAGCTACCATTCGCCTCTCAATGAAAGTAAACTTTCAAGACTGTGGTTTTTACACACAAGTCATGTATTATGCGCCCTATTTTTTAAAACATTTTATATGTTTTTATTATTTTCTATAAAAGGACGGTGAGATTACCTGTTTCTATGTCTTCCAGAGAAATAAGTATTTCATTATATTTATTATAGTGAATATTTTAAATTCATATGCACATACCCCAACACAACTTTGTCACAGTAAGAGCACTGTGATGTCACTTGCGCCGCGTGACATTGAATATTTATATTATTTATAAATAATGCATATTATTTGATGTTACGCGGCGCAAAGAACATTACAGTGCTCTTACTGTCGCAAAGTTGTGTCGTCGAGATGTATATTCCAATAATTTTATTGCAATTTATTGTATATCTTAGCAGTTTTATTGTAGTTTATTGCATATTTCCCGCTTTAGAGGTAAGAGAGAGAAAGATATATAAGAACGCTATAAGAAAGAGTGAGACAGATGTTACCTACACTACTCGAGAACCACTGGCGCCATCTCTGTGAAAAGTGCTGAAACTGGTCGCTCAGCGTTATCGACAGCGAAGTGAACTACTAAAACACTAGCGCCATCTCTTGGAAGGTCGCTGAAACTAGGTCGGTAATTAGTTTCAGTACTCTCCATAGAGATGGCGCTAGTAGTTCTTCAGTAGTTCACTTCGCTGTCGATAATGCTGAGCGATTAGTTTGAGCACTTTTCACAGAGATGGCGCCAGGGGTTCTTAAGCAAGCTGGTAACATCTGTCTCACTCTTTCTTATAGCTTTCTTATATATCTTTCTCTCTCTTACCTCTAAAGCGGGAAATATACATTAAATTCAAATAAAACTACTGAATGATAAAAAGTATTTTTAACATCTTTTACAATTGTGTCTTGAAATATACATTTAAGAAAAGTATACTAATTGTAGTATTGCAAAAATGAGTAGTATATATACCGCTAGTGCTTTCTGAAGTGTTATATGATTTTCTGTGTTGTCTAGGTATGCGTATACTATTAAGTATGCATCACAAATAGACATTCTTTTTATATAAAGTGAAGAAATAAGAGTGAGAACAAATTATGCACTCGTATAGATGTGTGTGTGTGTATAGGAGAGAGATATTTATATTTAAAGATATTTTTAAAATTTGGCGGAAGTCGAGTGCGCAACTGTGCGCAACACAACACTGATGGCGTTTCCTGTCTTTTCGATTGTTGAATCGGTGCCGTGAGTATCTCTGTGGAGAAGAAATGGGTTTTCAAAATATTTGGTACTCGCATCCGCGAAAATATGGACAAGGATCTAGATCCTGGTGAATATATTACTATTTTATTATTATATCACTTCCCAACTAAATGAAATATTCGTGTCATGCAATTGTACCAGCATGTTCGACCGCGTGTTATTATCGTTTACATTTGTACAATAGGAAGATACTTTTACAATTTTTACTGTAAATTGTCTAGATATGTTTTAAAAATGATATGTTATGGCATTACTACCGTAAAAAATCAGCTGTGTAGTACTATTATGGACAAATCAAATGTTTACTAAAATTACTGAATTATAACCTCAATTGTGTCCACTATGTGTGTTATTGTATTTATTATAGACCTTTCTTAATCTTGTAATTAACTATGTTATGTTATTTTACAGTCGTGCTTGCGCAAATAGGCATGGACTGATTCGTAAATATGGTTTAAATATCTGTCGGCAATGCTTCAGGGAGTATGCTGCTGATATTGGTTTCAAGAAGGTACAGTTCTATACCGATATTCATAAATCTGTTTCAAATAATTTAACGGCATGCACAATTACTAAATATTGTCAATTTCTTGTTTACAGTTAGATTAGCGGGATAGTGGAACAATTACTACAATCCTTCAAGACACCAAAATGCAAATTTCAAAATAATTGTAAAAACAGTAAATTGTATGTAAATTTCTATTAATTTTTGGTACACTGAAATATGTTTGGAAAGAACTAAGTTACATTATGTTTAACACGAATATGAAATAAAAATAAATACAACTATTTACATTAAATGTTAATAGCTTATATAATAAATTTTACTTTCAACTGTGCCCCAAATTTTTCAATTACACTATGGTTTTGTGAGAAGTCTATTAATATTTCTTTACTGAATGATGTGTACTTCATATAATTTCGATTTATGAGAATGCACGCTTAGATTGAGTGCACTGTATATGTATATATATCCGGTGCAATTGCATATATATATTATCCAGCACACATCTTGAGTAAAACGTGCAAACAGCGGTATTTTGAATTTAAAGGTTAGTGGGATCGTGTATGCGTGTCATCAGTAAATATATAAATATCGAAGAAACAAATAGTACTCCTGTTTAGTATACTTCAATATATAAACACAAGGAAATGTATTTTACAAATCCCTTAAATTATGCTCTTATCGAACAGCCAGTATCGTACGTTTGGAGAACCGCTACATCTGTAAGTTACAGATTACTATTAGAAATCAATGTTACTTTATTTCAAACTGTTATGTTTTCTATTAGAAACGTGTTTGAATGATATTGCATATTACTGACGAAATTGAAAGATCCGTTATCTCGTAACTTTGTATTATAACCTTACATAAATGACAAAGGTTGAACTCGAATTCTATTGCATTTCTTTTTTAACATCTCCCAATATTATATTGTCATTTTACATTTTTAGTTTGTTGAATGTTTTTATTATGTAATAATTTTTGTAAGTATAAAAATTCTAAATAGCGTGAAGTATGTATACGTGTCATATGTTAATCGACACATTATAAATATATATTATTTTTATACAAATTTTGTTATTTAATCATTAAATTTTATTATTGCGTACTTTAGTATTTATTATAGTATTTACTGATATATTAATATTTATAATATATTAGACAACAAAGCGTTTAATGCATATGAAAAATAAATGATATATTAGTAATTGTATTTGCTTTTAGGTAGCAGGATATATGAATTTGAAACCAAAAGGAGAAATAAAAATGCCGCCGCCAGTACCTTTGTGGAAATTAGCTGCATCTTCAGGACCTTACGTCAGACTTGCTGCTTTAAGTGGAGCAACAGCTGTAATACTTGGTGCCTATGGTTCTCATAGTAAGATAAACCTTTAATGTCTATTTAACGTAAATTCATTTTTCATTTTGTATATTAATGACTGTTTTTAGATGCATTTTAATGGAAACATATTTAGCATTTTATTAGTAAAATATGTGTATAAGATAAGTATGTATTGCGATTTCAGGATCGTATCCAGAGCACAGCAAAATTGACCAAAAACAAGTGTTTGAAACTGCTAGCCGTTATCATTTTATCCACACGTTAGCATTATTAGGATTACCTCTTTGCAGAGCACCTTTTTTGGTATGTTCTATTTGATAGAGTTTTAATAACAGTTATTATTATTATTATTATATTTATTATTATTGCATTATTTAGGCTGCAACATTTCTCCTTTCTGGAATAGTATTGTTCTCTGGAACATGCTACTATTATGCATTTACAGGTGACAAACAATTGAATAGACTGACACCAATGGGTGGAATATGTTTTATAATGGGGTGGTTAAGTATGTGCATTTAAAATTTTAACCTTTTTGATACGAGTATCGACTATTCCTACAGATAAGTTTAGATTAAAGTTGACAATTGTAAAAAATATATGTACTGTCTATTGTCGCCTTTAGTCGACTGTTCATGTCAAACTAGTACACGTTCATAGTATTTTGTTATGAGACACATGTTCTTTTCTTTTTTTTTACATTATAAAAGTATTCCGCATTATACATTGCTTGTGTTTGTCAAATGACCTTGTACCGTATCAAATAAGTTAAAAAATGCTAGGTATGTGTACAGTAGAATATTTGTAAAAGATGAAGATGAAATTAATAGAAATAACAATGAAATTTCTAATTATGGTGTGCAAAAATAACTATTAATATTTTTCATTAAACCGAATTTCCTCCTAATTTGAAAACATTTTTAACTCCTTTGCGGATAAAATAACTTTGCTCATCAGATTAATGTACGTCCAACGAGACAAAAAACTGGTTTGATTCTATATGCTCAATTAGAACAGAATAAAATAATGCTTAATAACATAGTAATTGGAAGTGCATTTCTATGTTCGTTCTTAACTTTCCAAGTGTTCGTATATGGATTAATGTTTAACGCGTGTGCCACTTCGGAAATATTATTGATTAGTAAAGATATTTCGCCGACAAGCACATTTGTATTTTCGTTTATTGAAAACTGCTAATGAAACAAAATACGATCGGAATAAAAGTAAAACTTGTTTATACTAATGAATTGATATAAATATAACTTTCGTTTATAATATTACTGATATAGGTTTAGATTATACCCTAAATCCTTATGCACTATATTTATATTCCTAAGTCCGTACCTCTTTTGCATACGTTATCGATGATTTTTGTTTCTCTATATTGTGTATACATTACCAATTGTAATTTATTGTTACTCGTATTAGAAATATAATGCAAAAATATAAGTATAACACGTTTTACGTTTCATCGTAAAATATGTAACATTATGAAATATAAGGGTATTGAGTGATGACACACAAAACAACTGCACTGTAATATTAAAAAACTATCGTAATGTTAGAACGGAACTTTAAAGCAATCTTATTAGTTTGACATTAGAAATCAGTTAAAACCGATGATATTCAATTCCAATTAACGTAATCGTTAATTCATCAATTAAATCTCATGTAATATAAAATTAAAAATCAAGAAGTGATGTATACATATATTCATCATCTCAAGCAATGGTACACAATATAAATGTAAAACAAATAGTTACGTATTATTTTTTTTTTTGTCTACTTTTGATCAATTCATATCTTCACAATTTTTTTCGTATAGAATCACATTTCTACAGAGATATAAGAAAGTAATGTACCTTGTATAATCCATTTCATACACCAGCCTCGCTGATTTTTATATCCATTCTATTTTGTATTATACAGTCGTCGTACATTATTCATAAATAGATATTTCGCCTGTAAATAAGTGAATATAAGAATTGTTTTCCAATTCGTATATCATTTATGATGACTCGGTCTGGCGATGCTGGCTGTATTCTTACACAGCTAAATAAAATATTAATTGGACTACCTTACCTAGAGTAAAAATATCAAATAAGTTTAATGATGATACATCGAATAAACTTAAATGTATAGGAGTGTTTGCACGTTGATTCGCGCGCGTAGTGCTCGCACATTGGAAACTAAGCAGCGAACACAAAAGAGATCAATTACGAAATTAAAACGATGGTTGTAAACACGCAATTGGATATTATATTTGGAGTTATTGTGTTTTGATGAGCTACTTCATTAGCGCGTAATTTTTTTTTTTCTTACTTGACTTGTGATTTCTTTGCAAATTGTGAGGCATGAGATTGGCGATTTATGGCGATGCTAAATGCACCACTGATATAAAATTTACTTATATCTAATAGACGTCCCTTCAGACTAAATTATATTTAATTAGTATAGAGTTTCGTAGCAATATCATTTTCTTGTTACTATTATATAAAGTATTTATATAGACTTGCGCATATTAAACTATATTTACAACTTTTATTAATTATTGTAACACATCAAAGATAAGTTTCCTAGAACAAGGCAGCTCCCATGGCTACCTGGTTCATAATACCACAAGAGGAAACTCATACGATACAGCTAATACCATCTTTGCACTTGTCTCTTCTTTTCTGAATAATATATCACAATCCAAATTTATAAGTAAACAGATAAACATCAAATCAAAATTTATTTTAATGAATTTAGTTACTGAAATTGAGAAAAGGGTATTTTTCGAAAAAAGCTCATACAAAGTGCAAATTTACGATTACTGAGTTTCGAACAAAACGCAGCTATACTTTTCATTATTTTAAATGGCGTTTGAAGAATTTTGCTCAACCTGAATAATGCGATAGCAAAAGAGCAAATGGCGCGCCGGTTTTCTATCCATTTCTAGGATAGGTGGAACGAATGTTGTCCTTCTTGTGCAGCTATTCGCAACTTTTCCCGCATTATTTCTAATGTTGTGTAATCAGGCAGTTTTAAGTAATTAACACAAGTCATTACGGATGGTAAGAAATCGTCTGTTTTCATTGACGGATCGAACGTTTTACGCACTATCGTTAACGGTGGTGTTAAACTCTTAAATCCTGCAAAATAAAATCAAACTGTTACCTAAAGTATAACTTTGAATTTTTATAATTAAGAAACCGATTCACGATCAAATGGAAATAATTATTAAACTTTTGTTCAAAATTTGTTACTTTTTTTTTAATATCAATATTATTCAAGCTTTCTAACATAAATCTATCTTTTTTCATGCGAGAACAAAGTTATTTTCTTATCTAGAAAATTTGATAATCCAATCAGTGAAATTTGTAAATTTGGATAATAAGATTCTACTGTATCATAGAATACACACTATCGATGAAAAAACCTACCTCCAACTGGTAACCGCGGTGAGCCAGTGACGAATTGAATGAACTGCCTTTGTTCTTCACTGTTATATTTCGACATAACTTCGAATAGAAAACGAATAGCACGAGAATCTGGCGTATAACCATGATCAGTCCTACAGCACTCTGAAAGGGTTTTAACGTCCCATTGTCCACCCGTTTGTGCATGTCCACAGAACACAGCTTCGAGCTCTTCAGGGAAAAATAATCTTAGTTGCGATGGCGGGAATACAGATTCGAATCCTTCCCTAAATGCTTCCATTTGTCTGAAGACACCTTCGTATAAGAACCAATATACTACCAGCTAAAAAAAGTTAATTTAGATTTAATTCCAGAAATGATTAAAGTAATTTTCGAAAATCATGATGATAAATAAAAATACCTTGATATATTGATCCAGATTATAAATAGTAACAGGTATTTCACCTCCATTTTTCCTTAATTCGATGTTCTCGTAACCTGGTAATTCAAAAACAAGGCCAAGATCTGAAATTGGACAACCGTCTAAATTTAACGAGTCTACTAGTTGCGCTCTTTCGTGTGGCCTTAGTGTTTGATCTTTCTCGATTGACTCCTTCTGTCTAACAATTTCTTGTAATCTATTAAGAGTTCGATGTACATCAGGACATACATGTGCTAAATCAGTTAATGTTAACGTATGTTCTTCTCCCAATAGCCAACGATAAAAAGTTAAACTGAACGGTAAATCCAACTGTAAAATAATTATGTATATTTAAAATATAAAATGATTTTTTAAGTGTATAATTTGTTTTAAAATCTTGAATTCAAAAAGTTTGAAGTTCAATGATAGATAAATGCACGAATGTATATAGAAACTGTTAAAAGTTAGTTAATAAAATAAATAATTATACCATTCTTGAATCATATATGGCTTTTGCCATAAACTTCCCAAGGAACTTAAACTTTGTTTTAAGTTTTGCGAGATGAGATACTTTTGTATTCCATGCGATTGGCATCGAAAAAAGTCCCTGTGGAGCATTAACGTATCCTGTTTCAGTAGGGTTTGAACTACCATGCCAAAGATCAAGATCAGCACGTTGTAATTCCTGAGAGACTAGAGCATAAAATTCCAGTGTTGGACCAAGGCCGGTACCAACCTGTAAACAAATGTTTATTAAACACTGTGAAAATTATGTTCAAAAAAAATTACTAATGTAAAATATAAAAAAAACCTCATTGACATATTGCACTTCAAGTAAGGCTTTGCTAGATGCTAAGTCTTGTATGACTTGTTCCGCTTGTTTAAGAATATCAGTTCTGGAGATAGTTCTTTTTCTTCGTTCCAAACGTGGAGTAACACGTTCCTGACTGTCTGATCCCGATAACTCTGGTGCAGAGTCTAAGAGTCGCTGTAAGGCTCTATCTCTGTCGAACGAGGTTGCATAAAGCAATAACTGTCTTGTTTCAAACGGAAACAGGAATGGACTGCAAATGCAATTTCAAAATATAGTTACATTATAAAATTTATGCTAGTAAATTATTGCAATCTTTTATGGTATTTACCAGACTGTAGCAATTTGTTGTAGCCACAAGGGTAAGTTTCCAGTCATGATTACCAAAGGATCTTGCAGCTGCCGACTTGCTTTCGCGGCTATTTTATTGTTAATAAAGTCTTGCGGATAAAGTAAACTTACACTCTTCAGATGAGGGAATAGAACGCCCCAATGACGATTTAGTGCGTGTAAAAGACGCAGTAGGCATAAACCATCTAATGAGGCATCGGTAATTGTAACAGAAGGTGGTAAAGTGGGCAATAGGTAAGGATCAAGTGGGCATCGTTGTGGAGGGACTGTTCCTTCGAGCCATAAACTATCCTCTTTTCGTTTTGAACTGATCTTTGTACTTTTTCCTTTGCCTTTGCGGCTGCTACCCTGTGAACTCGATCCTGGTTTTGGCGATGTTGTAGTTTCTTCCTCTGGTACAGGCCTAAACGTATGAAAAGTATTTAAAATTTAGCTTAATTTTTATTTCTTTTTTTCTAGTTGGATAAAAATATGTAAAAATGAAAAATATATACCTATAGTAAATTGTGTGAGTTTGTACCCATACAGCATCGTGGCCAAGTGGTGGTTCACCGTCAGCTTCTGCTTCAGAATGATCCATTCCAGAACAACCAAACTGTCTAACAGCTTGATAAACAGTCATATTAAAAGGCAGTACTTCATCTCCAATTAAGAACTGAAGTTTATGTTTTGCTGATCCTTGACTTATAACTACAGCTGCCTATAAATTTGTGTAAATTTAAAATAAACACTGTTAAACTGTTTTTACACATTATATGTAATACACCAAAACTCCACAAACATTACCAATGTATCGTCTATATCGTCTTCGCTGTTATCGTCATCACTAACCATAGATTCAGCTTCTCGTATTCTACCATATCCACGAACCATTAAATAACGTTCAATTGCTTGTACTAATGCAAGAGGGTCTATCTTAACAGTGCCTCCTTTCCATTGTTTTAAATTATTACATTCTGGATGTCGTTGAAGATTACACTATAAAATTATAAATTGGTTTATAATATGCGTGTGTACTATTATTATTTATAAACACATTTTGGAAAGAAATTATACCTTCAGTTGGTGTGTATTGAAGAACTTAAGTGCACTGGTACCTCCACGACCAGCACCAGATCCTGCTGGTAAATCATGTACTTTCACAGGAAATTGTTCCAACTGCGCAACGCAACTATTCAATTTTGTTACTAGAGCACCAAATGCTCCAGGATTAAGATCCGTAATATGGTTACTCTGCTGTATCTACAGGAATTGGAAATTTATATTAAAGAATGGGCTAGAAAAGATATCTTATACAGTAAGTGCCTCTAAAATTAGTAGAACCACCATTATCCAATCATTTTATCATTCAATCGTTCCTTTTTCTAAATTTGAGCAGCATATATCCTATTCGAATTTTGTAATGTAAATCATGTTAATATTTTAACTATGTATTAATAAATAATATATTCAATATATAAAGTGACATATAAATATCGGATAACCAGGTTCAAATATGTTCAAACATTTAAATATTGTGTTATCTAAATAGAATATCTTCTAGCAATAATAACTGGAATTTAATATTATAAATAAGTGTTGTATCATTAGAAAACTTACATTTTCCTACTAATTTGTGCACAAGAGATTCTATTATATAACATAAGCTGCACTGAAAATACATCTCATCTTACTTACAGTCGATTCTGCAAACAGTTTCCAAAACATACGTAGACGATCGTAACGATTACCAGGAGCATCTGTAGTAGTGAGGTAGTTGAGCAGAGCTTTGATAAGACCGCTATAATTCATTTCAAACGGAGATATATCACTCTCAAGCACTATATCTCGTAACTCAGTGAGCGCCGATAACATTTCATCCAATTCCTGTGAATGCATTTTCACAGTTATTACATGTGAACCTCATATCCGTGTAATTTATATTTTAAATACGCTTTGTGAAATTACGGATACTGAGACCATGGATATATACAGGAATTTTCTTACATTTATATCAAGGCACACCTACATTTGATTGTAACCGTTGTATGGCAGCAGTAAGTCTTGAAAGAACCGTCATTGCAGGATGCGTGCAGGGAGCATCATCTTGATATCGTGTCAAGAATTGAGCAGCCTGTTCACGTACCCACGCTTTAGCCTTGTCTCGGTTACCCCCTGTTAAGCTTGAATTGCTTGGTGGCTTTGATAAACTTGTCGACGAACTTGAATCTCTTTTATCACTAGTAGAACTCGAAGATGATGATTTTCGCCCCCATCTAGCAGGATTAAGATTTCCTAAGAAACGATTATTTTTAGGAGCGAAACCAGTGAAAAGCGATTCAGGTTGTTGAGTTTGTTGTGGTGTAGTACCGCCTAATCTAGAAAATCGACCCTTCTTGTTTTGCCGTTTCCTCTTTAAGACATCACCAATTCTCCTAATAAAGTTAGAAATGTAAACATATAGCGCACTTTTAATGTAATTCTTTGTTATCATCGTGTACTTACAAATGAGCACTTTGTGGTGTAGTAACATCATCTACGGTTGGGTTTAATTCATTTCTAGTATGCGTTTCCATTGATGCGGAAAGATTTGGTTTCAACTGACATGTTGCAATTGTCCCGAATAGTATATTACCATTCGTTGATGGAGAGGCAATCGGAGATGTAGCGTTACTAGAAGAAAACATCGTGGTGGAAGAAAGCGACGTACTAGACGGTCCTGGTTGTGGGCTTGGTAATGATGTACCTAGAATACATAAAAGTGAAAAATATAGATACCAAATTATATTTTATAATGCAGTATTAATATCTGTTTTGCAAACAAATTATAAATATAAGTTAAATAATATACCAGTACCAGAAGGACACTTGGGTGGTGAAACACCAAGAGGTACTTCGGGGTCAGCTAGTTGACGTATTTGATGCAATACACCTTCACGGTGAAAATGAACTCCAAATACTTGCGGTAGCCTCTTCATTAATATACTCGCCATCTGTAGAGCTCCAATAACAATTCGTAAATCTTGCGACGCCAACATACCCGCTATATGCGATGATACTACTTGGTTCTTTAAAACATCCTAAATAAACAATAAATTAATAAAGATTAAAAAATTCTAATAATAATGAAGAACTTCACAACTACCATTACATATATGTTTATATCATTTACCTTAAGTAAATCAGTTGAGGCATAATAAACCATACGTAAAAGAGCTCGAAGACATTTACATTTTACAGCAGGACCAGCAGAACTGCTGTAAACTTCATATAACACGGAGAAGAGAGTTCGAATAAACGATACTAACCACTCATTTGTTTCAATTACTGGAGGTACAACATCCATACTATAAAAAATGCATAGTTAAATGCAAATTGCAATACCTGAAATAAATTTAAAATCTATACTGAAAATGAATTCCAATCCTTACTTAGATGAACAAGTAGGACTTCTGCCTTCAGTAGGGTGTGTATTCACTCTGCGAAAAATACTTCTTGTTACCCCAATATCTTCGTTAATTTGTTTCATCACAGTCAAATCTATTGTATAAGTTCGTCCTAAAGTGGACAGACAAATCTCCTCCTCGCCATTTTGAAATGCCATCTAGGAAAAACAATTCTATCTTATAGTCCCTGCTTGACTATCTGTAATGTTTAATGAATTATAGCGATTCTAAATACCTCGATAATTCTAGAATCGATAGTGCTAAATGGATGGCAACAATGCCTTTCATCGCGCCATTCCCAATGAACATTTTCTTGCTGACTACTAGTCCTTTCAAGTAAACTATTAACACTAAATATGCCGTCCGTTGGTAATGGCGGCATGAGCTCCTCGATTAAACAAGTGATTTCGAACCATTCTTGCGGCGATCGCGGCACTAGTTCTACATCTTCCGTTTTTACTTCTAACGATCCGGTTAAAAGATAACTTAGCGTAAAAGCTATATTTTGTTGCAGAAGCAGCTGTGCCAAGTCAGGACAGCGATTTGATATCACAGAGAGCATTCTCAGTACTGTTATGAAATTACCAATGCTATTAACTGGTGGTGTAATCATAAGCTGAAATATAAAAGAAAATACGTATGTTACTAGTAAATATGCACGTTGGTAAAATTATATTAATTAGAAGAAACTGCATTTTTCTTACCAGCTGTTGCAAGTTTTGAAGAAGTTCTGCATTGATAATTTTATGTAAAGTTACAGGATCGTGTTGAAAACTATCAACTAAACGACTAAATGCTTGGCAAACACATTCAACACTTTTTTTATCCTGATTAGTCAGTCTACTTGTTAATAAAGGCAAACTGTCAGCTACCAAGTGAAAATCATCAGGATGAAGATTTTGACAGCAGTTTGCTGTAATTGTTAATGCAGCTCGCTGTGCTGTGATGTTAAAAAAATCGACGAATTTTAAACAAGCAGACACTCCTCCCTAAAAATAAATATATGAATCCAAAATAATTAACATTTATTGGAATCATTACGTGAAATTTGTTAACGAATTAATAATATATATATATATATATATATATATACCGCGTGTAAGATGGTTTTACTATGTCTTCGGGAAAGCATAGCCAATGCTGTTAAACATTGCTCTGCTACGTCCATACACTCGATAGATTCCAGTTTTTGCAAAAATACTGGGACAGCATCAACCACAACTGTTGATGATCGAGGTAAGGCTTCCATCATATAAGTAAGAGCACGACACGCGTGCGTCATTATTACAAAATTGTGTTCTATCCCGAGTAAATTTATTAATGCCGCAACTACTTGTTTCACAGGGAAACCAGCTAATGTATCTTCATTTCCCATAACAAGAATTTCACCCATTCCAATAACAGCTTGCAACTGTTCTCCTTCATCATCAACTGCTTGTAGACCAGCCAATAATTGTTGCGCTTTAGCAGCTAAAATTACAAAATTGTTTTATAAGTATATTTTTTAAAAAAAATTTTAACTATTGATTATACAAGAGAAAGAATAATACCAGAACTAGCACCCATGCTTCTGTTTAATAAATGTTGCATTCGCGGTGCTAATGCGCCAAACACATGAGGAGGTAAGCCTCTAGCTTCGAGCAATGCTTGCAACCTTCCAACTTCACCATCATCGCTTTCACTATCTCCAGTAGTACCTGACATCCCTGATGGTCCTCCACTTGCTTAATAAACAAATAAGATTTAAAAGTTACCAAAAAAGTTACTGCAATAATCGAATGGTAATGCTGCAGTGTTATTTTTCTGGCTTCAATTGTACTGAATAGTGTTATGGTGTTGAAAGTATACAGAGAGTTATTGAATATTTTGGTCTACCCATTATGATAGTTGGTGACACAAATGAGAAACGCAACTAGATTTAAAATAATCCCAAAGTCAACAACAATGAACATAATAAGAACCTACCAGTAGCAGATGTAGCTGTAGATGCAGATTCGTCTTCACCTGTTGTAGATACTAATTGATTGCCAGAAACTGTTGATGAAACAGTTGTTGGGGTGGCACTATTAGTCACAGATTCAGTACCAGACATTACACTTCCACCAGAACCGCCTTCTATCACTGCTTTTCTTGCATGTGATGAAGAACGATGCCTATTTAAATAGTAAATTATTGTTATGATAATTCATATTAAATGTGGAAATATTGAAGATGAAACTAATTATCATTTAACATTTTTTATTTAAGAAAAAATCAATTACCTATTGCTTGGACAAGGACCGGTTGTAGTATCTTTCTTATGATGCTTCCCTGAAGTTTTGTTATTACTTGACTGTTCTTTAGAATCACTGGATAATTTTGTGCGTGAATGTAATATATGCTTCTGCGTAGGATGAGGGTGTGTAGGGTTGGCAGTGGCGGTGGCAGACACAGGTGGATTGGCAGTGGCTGTGGTGATGCCACTAGTGCCTGCCCCGTCATGTGCCAACGCCCCCCCACCACTCTCCACAGAATTACTGGCTGCGTTACCCACTCTGATGCTGGACTTCACACTTAAAACTTGACTACTCGCACTGCTACTCGCACAGATTGCACCACCGTGGGATTTTGACCCTAAAATATTGAAACATTTTATTCGTTATTATTGTGGTATATGTTTATACATGTATATATGTACAAAGACTTTGATACTTGCAATAGTTTTTAGATGTTCTAAAATGTTATTATTGTCGAAAATCATTATCACTTTAACTAATATGGAAAGAACATATGTATATGTAATATTTTAGTGCATATAAAAAAAATGTTGTAGGTATCACTGTTTCTTTTTGTGCATATTAGAAGAATTAAGTATTTTCACAAGTTATATGTTAACAATAAATACAATGTGATTTATAATACAGTATGTACATTGTCTTTTGTGTAATCTAGAACCTTATTCAAGCTAATTCTTCGTTTCTATACACATTAATGTTAATTGCATATATGTATATATATAGATAGATAGATAGGTAGATAATACATATGTTTATAGAAACACAGCCTTGTATTATACCAAACTAGATGTACAATACATGCTTTTATCCATTTGTCTTCAATTCATTATAAACTTCCTTAAAATTTTATTAAAACAATTTCATAATATAAACGAGATATATGAAAAAGTATGTGTAACATCACAAAATTTGTTTGAGAGCAGTATTGAAGTTATAAACCTAATAATAAAAAGTAGCTGATGATCATATGTGACAAAACGATAAGTAAAGGTCATTATGGTAAGTTGCATGGTTTTGGGAAATTCATAAATTAAAGAATTTAAATATAAATTAGTATATTCTCTTTCTTATATGTAAATAAGTATAAGAATAGAAGCATTTGGTTTGTATATATATGTGTTTATCCTATAGCAATCATAAAATCTGCAATTCATAAAATACATTAATTCAATTAATTTTCAAAATAATATTTAGTGATGATTTAATAAATATTTTTGCCATAATTATAAAATCACAATATAATAATGTACAATTCAAGAAATTGTAAATTATTATAGAGCAGCTGTAGATATATAACACTGAAATACAATTGCGTTGTATACATTTTACACCAGCATAAAGAACTATGTACATCTTTTACATAGTACACAAATGTTATTTATGTGTCTTTTCTTTTTGTCATAATATATATACAAAATACATCTATTTTTGTTCAACATTACCACAAATGAACTATATTTACCTTATTATTAATTTGACACTATCCATCCCATTAAATTAAATGAAAATATTTCATACTACTGCACATGTGGATATACAAATTTAATATATTTATAATTTTCAAAACTGAAAATAATAATTACTTTAGTAAAAATTTGAGTTAATTAATCTACGTAAATTAATATATCATAGTGATGATCATATATAAAATTGAAGATGTGTTTTACTGTATAACTATAAATTTTATACAATTGTATTATATTTAAAAATTTTATTAATAAATAAATGCCGTATATCTTTTAACTTTGAAATGAACTTTTTTTCAATTGCACAAAGTTGAAGCTTAAGCAGGAAAAGTAAAATTCTTATATTATATGCAGGATGCCCCAGGATGGATGGTTACAACCAATTATTTTTGTACACAAAGGAAAATTGAAAATACACAATAAATTGTAAATGCATCTGTATCTGATGAATTTTCAAGCTTGATTTTCTTGAAAACAAAGCCTTAATTAAAAAAAAATTAAATTCTATACTTTCAAGTGATCTTCAGAGGTGAAATAACTTTCTACCAATTGCACATACATATATCTCATCCTAAAACACCTTGTATAATAAGTCGTGAGACCTTGGACTTATTTATCATGTCTGTAAATAGTTGCATAATTCCACATAATTTTTTTTATAATTTTCTACTTAAATGTTACATTTTTGTTTCAATATTTCTCATACACCTTCATACCTCATGAAGTATTTTTATATCAAAATAAAATCTTCAAATAATGAAACGATAAGTGAATGTTTATATACAGAGTGTATCGGAAATTGTGATATAACCTGAAAAGAAATGATTTCGCGTGTAAAAGTAAGTTGAATGTGTAGAATGAAAATTTCTGACGCCAGACTTTATTTTCAAGAAAATTGACTATGAAATGATGTCAAGTACACGTGTGATTAACTGAAAACGAAAGCCGACTAAACGAAAAGAGAAAGACTCGAAAATCAGTTTACATTCTTGGCATTATTATCAATTCATGATTCTCTAATCGGCCGAGCAGCAGTTTGTTCGAGAGAAAAAGAATGACGTTTCTAACAATTTGTGAATACATTGTTGAAATTCAATATATTAATTACACAATAAACACGAATTCAGTAACTATGTGTCGTTTAGCCGACTATCATCGTTAGTCAAGTGTACGCGTATTTAATTAAACTTTACAATCGATTTTCTTGAAAATCAGTAATAAATCATCAACTTACTTTTGCACAAGGAATTAGCCTCTTTCGGGTTGTACCACAGTCTTCGGTACACCCTATATATGAAATTTCATTACGAAAGTTACATCAGAACTATAACATATTTACTATATGTCTGGAGAAATAATGTCATGCATAAATCAAATTTGATGTAAACAATTTGACTTGATATTCAGTATGATATATGTATACTTGCATATGAGTATATGGGGAACCAATTTAGAGAGCAGTTTTATCTGATTTTTACTCATTTAAGACTACTACTTATGAATTTTTTAAGAGAAAATAAGGGTAAGAAAATGTAGTACGAAATGTGTACTCCTTAGGCTTACCTTCTTGATGATACGTTTGTGTTGATATTGGAAAAAGTGCTTTGACAGCAGACACAAATCCTTCCAGACATTCGCTCATCCTCAGGCCTAATGATACAGTCTGATCTATGACTCTTATTTTGGTAATACTTTCTTTCTTTAATTTTAAGATACTTGTGAATCAAAACCTAATTTTACTACCCTATACTTTAGCCTACTATTTCGTTAAATGAAGGTTGCAAAACACGTTGTTCAAACGGACTGTCTTTGTTTTAATAAGATTACTTTTTAATTGGCCATAATTTATGTGATATCACAGTACTAAACGTACATTTGTGAGTACCAGTGTTATTATTTTACTTCTGAGTCTTTAAAAGTATCATTACATTATACAATTTGTTTGTAAAATTTTATTTTAATCACATGTAACTAAAATATTCATTTAGTTGCATTTAAATGTTTTGAAATTTAAAAAAAAAGTTTTCTCTTTAAGATGGTTTAGTTTTTAAATAACTTAATTATTATTATTTAAAAAAATATGTATATTAATAACAAAAAAGCACAATATTATTTTGAAACAAAAGGAATAAAGAAAATTTCTAGATACTGAACAGTACTGTTCAACAACTGATAATTATGATGTTTTATATTAATTATTAAATTGTAAATTATAAAGCATTATAAATAATTAGCTTTAATAAATAAATAAATAAACTGGTAGTACATAAGTAGATTAAAAAGCAATATTAACTGCATATGTTATATATAATCATATATTTATTATTTAAAACAAAAGAAAATCATATTTAGATTAAAAATGATTAATTTTTGTAAAGTATAAATGGAAATTTAATATTTACAAAACTGATAACCATACTCTAATTCATCGTAATTTATGTAAAATATGTTATTGCTCCCCGTTAATTGATTTATTATTAGTTATTTATTATACTGCATATTAGGTTTATTTAATGTGGTCAATATTATTAAAAATAAACACATTTAGCATATTTATAATTGGTTCAAATTGATGTTTAACTTGTATTATGTGTTCGCTCAAATCACACATCACATCTCATTGCAACCAACACTTTTTAAAAGGATAAGAAAATAAATACACTAACCTCTTCCTCTTGATGTGGATGGATGACTAGTAACTGATGTAGCGCTTGATGTTGGTACCAAATCGTTATATGTCAAGTCTTCTCTGCTATCGTAATCACTGGATAACGATAAATCGTAACTATTATGTCCTTGTGATATGGCTTGCTGATTTTGTGGTGTACGAGAACGAGTCCTTGAAGCCACACAGTCAATAGCTGCTAGATTTAACTCAGGTAAACTTGTTCTGGCTGTGCTACGAGTTCTTGTACTGTTTCCACTAATATTGTAATTTGATTGCTGAACCTTATGTTGAGGCCTCCAATCAGTACCTGCGAAAAAAGAAGGTAATGTAAATTACCATTGGAATCAGAATCAAGTTTTAGAAAATGTAACTTTTATAATGCCAATAGGAAACATCATTACAGAAGACTTAAAATTAAGAAAGAAAGCAGCATATCTGTAGTCTTTTTGTCAATATTGTGTTAAAACCAACTTTCAAAAGAAGAACCCTATTTTCCTACACAAAATTGTAAATTCTACATTCATGAAACTTATTATAGTAGAGATACAATTTTTTATCTTCCAGATGCAAATATATAAAATATGAGATTAATAAATTGTTGTGAACCAAGGATTATGTTCATGTTTAAATATAATTACCTAGATACGATTCTAAGCCACTGCCATGACTTTTACGTTCACCTCTTGCTCTACTGTCTGTTTTCAAGGAATCACTTGAATGTTTATAAGTTGAAGTATTATTAAAAACTTCAGATGATTGTGGATCACCAATGGTTTGTCTACGTCTTTTTTCCTCTACAGAGACTGGAATAGAGCTAGTACTTTGTCGTTTTCTATAACCGCTGCTAGAGCTCTTCCCTCTAACCTTAGAGGTATTTGCTGAAGCATTGGCCGTCTCTACAGACCCCCCTGATGACAACTGATCTTGTTGATCTGCCATAGATTAATCGACTCATGCCACTATTCTATCTGTAAAAGAAAACATCCTTATAATAATTATTTAAATAAAAAAGGAAACTTCCAAAATCTCATATAAAAACTATAAAACAAATATAATTATTTTAATAAAATTCAAAGTAATTGTGAAATGATCAAAATCCTTGGCACCACATACATTATATAACGACAAAACAATCTGTAGATCAAAATAAAAATTTAGATACGAAATAGAATAATAAATCAAACGGAAACGATATTTCTTTTAATATTTACTATTAAAATGTTGTAGAATATACTGCAGCGAAGATTAAAATTAGGAGATACGGTAGAAGTTGATAACTTAAGCTCTAATTTTCCTATCTCATTTCTTTTTCTTAATATATGAATAATATTACTATATTCGTTTTTAATTTATGAAGCATCAGGCATTTAATATAAAGAAAATAATGAATATTTAAACAAATATGTTCATTCCATAAAAGTGTGTAATATTTAAACGTAAAAGATGCAAATGATTATTTAAAATTGTAACAAAGAAAACACACACATACCTACTTTCAAATATGCCTTAAAAAAAATAATATTACAATACACTGACAAAGTAGATGAAACGAAGATCACTTATTACGATAAATCAATGAACACTCGGCTGAGAGGAGCGTAACTAAATAATACAGCAGAAGCGATGCGCAATTAATGTTTTCCTCCACGGTGAAAGAGATAGTAACAAACCCAAGAATCATAACAAACACTACGGCTGCCCGTTTATGATATCATGGGTAATACAAAATTGTGCCGTTGACATCATAGAACTTCTTCTAAGAATACTAGAATTACACGATTGCTACGAAGCCACGAATAGACACGGTACACTGTAACGATTCAACGAAAGACGTAAATAATTATAACAAAGACTCGCAAGTGAGCAAGCCACCATTTGCTTGCGAACAAGTAATGGAGGACGAGTTCTTTCTTCGTCTCTTTCTCTCTTTCGTTTCTCCACTCTCGTCACCGTGTGACCTCAGGTTGAGGTCCTCGAAAAAGAGAACCCTACTTGGGTATACAGGTACTCGGCGCAGAAGGAAAAAGGGGAAAAAAAAAGAACAGAAAAATTTCAATCGCAAGCAAGAGATTACCTGAATGTTGGAAAAACATGCCCAAAGCATTGCAAGGAAAATGTCTTCTCGCTGATGATTTTTATGAGCACAACGTTCCTAGTTACATACGACAGAGAAGTGGACTCTCGCGCACGCACGTACGTTAGTAAGTGGCTATGTGCACAAGCACACACCAAAAAACGCACTGAACGCACTGCCGAGGCACACTGAACCAAGTCAGCGGAATGCGACGGCTATCGGGATCGGGTTGGTTAGAATTGGGAAGCTGGAGAACGCTCCGCCCCCATCAGGAAACGTCACACACGAACTCGATGTAGGTACGTTCGAAAACTGAATACCCGCGTGGAGTGAAATCGCGATTCATAACGCAACAGCAGACGCAAAACCGGCGCGAATAGCCATCTTGCTACAGTTTTTTTCAAAACGATAACTTTTACTTTCTCCTCGTCTATACCGTAAAATTAGCCGCAAACAGTTGATCGGACAAATATCAATCATGAACTCTTCAACGAACAATTAATCGTTTGGTTCATATTTTTATCTATGCGATAAATAAATAATATATTGTACATCTATATACGATTGAATATGTTCGATGCAACATTGCGCGCTGTTGCAATATGCGCAGAGAACTTTTATATTTATGAATATGTACACGATAGAGCAACAAATATTTACAAAGTAACCTAAAAAAACAAGCCTGAAAAATGATTAAATTCTCCGATATATGTAATTTCAATTCAAACGACAAAAACACTCTCCAATTTCTGATATTATTTGACAATTGAGGATACGATTAGGTTATCATGAATATAAATGTATGTTAAACGTAATGCGTGATATTATACTTTTACTATAGAACATGAAATTGATACGTGTCAGTATCGATTAAAATATTCAGAGATTTAAGTTAGAAAATTGTTATTTATTCCACTGATACTTTTTAAAGCTTGGTATTGTACTCTTTCTTAACCCATCTCAACGACTTCGCATACGCAACGTTTACTGATGATTTGCTAAATAACAATCACGGTACATTTTTTAATTACGTACGAATATAATGTTCGATGCAATTGTATGGGAACAGAGTTTCGTTACGTTTCAATCTTCAACGAAAACATATAAACTTCATAATTACAATGTCGTAAGAAATGTCGAGTTTTGGTTCTATTGTTTGATCACGACAAGTATGTATACATCGACCACGATTGGTTGGAAACCTCATTCGATAGTGCCCAATTGGCCAATAAACTAAAATATTATCCGAGCTGTGTCAAAACAGCTTGCGATAAACGAAGTATACCGACAAATAAATGCAACGAATTTTTAATATTGTTATTATAAACGTTCTAAATACCAGATATTTCTGTAGCTTTAATTTTCTACCGAGATAGGTTACTCACCGAAAAAGGGAGCTCCTCCCTGGAAGTCGGACTCCAGTTACGCAATGCGATGTGCTAGAGGACACGTGAAAATACGGATTGTGCTGTCAAGTCGATCAGAGCGTCGTCTGCTACGATATCTCGACCGTGGATTATGTACGATGCAAGTTGTTTCGGTCGATTCGACTCGAGCACGTGCGTTCCTTCATATAGCCATAACATAATGTATCTCGAACGGTGATTGGCCAACGTGTGTTATTCGTTCGACCAATCAGCGATAAAAATAATATAACTTTAGTCCATAAAAAAAAAAATAAAACACTTTGTTTTGTTATAAACATTAACGGAGGCAGATACCATTATTTGAATATAATGGTTAATTCAGCAAGCGAAGTGTTATGATATTCAAGCGTACAATAATTTTTTTTTTCTATTTCAAAAAATATATTTTGTAAAAAAGTAAACTTCTATGTTAGTACATTGAAAACATTCAAAAGAATTCATAGCGAGTTTTAAATTAAATAATTTTTCCTTCACATGTTCTTATTTATTTGTAATAATAATAACTAATATCTTAAATATCATTTGTTAAGAATATAGTAATTATTTCTCGTTAATACTATACAACAATTGTTTAAAGGATTCTTCGTTAATAGTTTGTAAATTATTTACATTATTATCTACACTATCAAAACTTTGTTCTATATTTGTATTAATTATGTTCATTTCTATATTGTGTGCTGTGCTTTTAAAGGTATCATATGACTTCAATATATCTGTTTTTTGTATAGGAGATGATACTCGTAAGTGTTCCATTTCAACAGTAGGTGAAGATAACCCATTCTCAAGTGGAGACATTACCATTGAAAAGAAATCATTTGTATCGTCCTGATATGGTTTTTCATTTTTTGAATATATCATTTTACAAGTTTCGAGGGATTTACTAAGTACAGATCCATTGGGAATGTCAGGCTTCCATGTATTTCTTACTTCTTTGTTTTCATTGTTTATTCCCATGGATTCTCCTAATTTTTGTTTTTTCTTTGCATTAGTTTCAATGTTATTCTCAGTAGTAGATTTTTCTGTTAAGCAATGCTGATCTTGAGTGTTTATTATCAGTACATACTTGTTATCTTCATTGTTTATGATGTTTAGCAAAGACTGATTATCCTTCAAAAAGTCTTTTTGAGTTGTACATAAATCATTAGTGGTACCTTGTGTATTCATTACATTTATTGTTGTATTTGTTTGTTGCATATTTGCTATTTGTTGCATCGGACATTTGTGAGTTCTTTGACTTACCTACAATAATAAATGATTAATGAAGCTACAAGTATATATTTCTGTAATTGCTACATACTTTATATCTGAAACTTTTTCCACATATTGTACATTTGTAAGGCATTACACCTGTGTGAATTCTACGGTGAACCAAATAAGATACACGTTGACGAAAACATTTTCCTAAAAAACACAAATATCATTGTTAAAGAATTAAAGTTTTACTTTTAAGTTGTACATAGAATTAACATTTTTAATTATAAGATTCTCAAAATATGTAATTATAATTAAATTATGGATGTTTACATTTGTGCAGGTACATTTTAGTTTTATATATTATGCGTATACATTATATATTTAAATTTTTCATAAATGTATGAATGTTCATAATTTACTTATGATTTTAAATAATTGCTTCCAAATACACAAGCCATTTTTATTTGTACAAAGTAATGATAAACACAAAATATTATTATACATACATTGCGGAAACAGAACAATCCATGTTAAATTGTTAGTAATAACTGAAAACAAAACATGCATTAGTCCAAAATTTTTGTCATATTATTTTAAACAAGATCCGTATAATAAAAAGTTAACATACCACAAGTTTCGCACGCAAAGGGTTTTTCTCCTGTATGAATTCTTTCATGATTATGCAAAGTAGATAATTCTTTAAATGACCTGCCACAAGTTGTACATGTATGTGGTTTATCATCTTTGTGGTACAATCTGTGTTTATGATAGGACTGTTGGAAAGTGAAGGTTTTATTGCATATGCTACATTTATAAGGCATTTCTCCTGAATGTAATCTTTTATGTTTTTTCAAAAAATATTTTGTTGTAAACATTTTATTGCATATGTCACATTCCCACTGTTTAGCTTCGTGTGTTTTTAAATGCTGCATTACATGTTGTTCCTAAAATGGTATAATTATACATTTTAATTCACACAAATAATGTTTAAGAGAAACTTAGTATTACCTTTTTAAATTTTTTTCCACATGTAGGACAACTATATTTATTTTCATTAAATATAAGTTCCATTTGTTCACCTTTGCCTAAAGAACCTAAAAATTTGTGTTCATTTAATATATAACGGACAATATAATTGATATACTTGTGATGTGTAGTAAATTACCTAAATTATATCCTGTATGTGCTACTCTCATATGTACCATTAAGCTACCCCTCATTTTAAACACTTTGGAACACAAGTGGCACGAATAATTCTTAAGTAAGTTTTCAGGAATCACATCCACGTCTTTTTCATTTATCATATGTACTAATTGTTTATGTAAAAGTAAAATATTGTTATCAGGAAAATGAAAACCACATATATTACAACGTTCAGCTTTCTCTCTTGTCGATGATAATGTTTTTATAAGTTTTAACTGAGGTAATATTTCTTCATGTTTATCATTTTTATCTCTGCCTTCATTGCAGATAGTAGATGAATTTTCTTGCACATTGTGGTCAGTAATTTTTTCTAACGATGCATTATTACAAGTAGTTGTAACATTTGGGAATTTGTCAATTATTGCTATTTGTTTGTTGTTATAAGATTTTTCACCTTCCACAGATCTTTCCATATTATTAGCTACATTTTCATTTTGTTGTTCATAATGTTGACCTTGCATCCAGATTTTAAATGTCTGAACATTTCCGCATTGTGTTTCAGGATAATTTTGTACGAAACTTACATGTTTAACATTTTCGCTAGTATAATACTGTGTACCAAAATTTAATTTGATTGTTTCTTGTAACATTTGTCCTTTCTCCGATTCTATTTCTCTATTGTGTGTCTTTTTGTTTCCACAAATTGAATCTTGCAGAAATGTAACTTGAGTTACACAATTCAATGGATTTTGATCTTGAAGTGAAACCTCAGAATTCAAAACTGAAGCTTCACTTTTAGCACCCTGTAGGCTTTGAGAAGATATTAAACTAGTTTGAATATTCAAGTTATTCTGTGGTATTTTAATTGAATCTCCAATTTGTATCTTGGATACATTCCAGTCTTGAAATGTAGCATTTTGTAAATTATTTATGGCTGACGGATTATGATTACTGATAATATTTGTATGTTTTGGCAACTCTGTTGAATTATTACTGTTCAAAGTAATAGTATGGCTGAATAAATGAATGGTAAGTTTATCAATACCAAGTAATACTTCGTTACACACAGGGCATGTGAGGGGTCGTGTCGCTACGCTTATTAATCCTGTTCGCAATGCATCCAATGTTAAAAAACCTGGCTGCGAGCACAAAGGGCATGCTAATAGTCGTGCGCACATATTTCTTACCAATTTTTATTTAAATGTATCATTTAAGATTAATTCTATTAATTATGATATAGCATCACATTCTTTCATTTTCATAAGACACTATAATCTTGTTCATAATTATATTTAAACAGTGGTGCAAATAATACATGAACTTTTCATACTTTGTTTTCTATCAAACAAATTAACTCTCATAAAGATTTAACATTAATTGTTAAAATATATAGTATATATGATGTAGGTTTAAAGTAACTGATCAATTTAAATTTAACATTGTCATTTGTAATGTTATCAGGGTTATGCTTGAACTTGACCCAATAGCACAAATTAAAGATCAAAATCATACCTTGTATATTACTTATTTACAAAGAAGAAATGTACAAGAGGAAAAGAATTCCTTTCTTAAAATTCACAGAACAGAAAAAAATGTTGAAGCTTTAAATCTAATTATAGAATAAAGGTTTTAAGATATTTATCTAGGATTCCTTTGATTCTTTGTAGAGTGTAGATACTTGATGCTCTTGAAGCTATATTTAGACATGGAGCGGGACATTTGAGAAGAATATATGCTATAAGAGAGAACATTTTTATTAAATTAAAAAAATATAAAATTTATATGTACGTATAAAAACTTATAACATAGAAGAATTATAAAAAAATAATAAATTAATTTAATAAGCTGGACATTTGTATGATGCACCATCTTTACAACAGTATTCTCTTCCACCAGAAAGATTTGTGTTAATCCATTCATTCTTGCAGTTTTTAATAAATAAGTAAGCCTATTATGAAAAGTTTTACATCACTTATTTATGTAAAAAAAAAACTACTTAATGATACAACTAAAATAATATAATAAAACATACCTTCTCTTTATAACAGTCATATTCTATTGAACTACATAGTATTTTAGAACTGTTTGGTAGATATTTAATAATCTGCAAAAAATATTTAATAAGCTTTGCTTGAGAATATAAAATGAAATATTAAAATAATTGTATCAATAAAATACACATATTGCTCATTTTCTGCAAAACTAATACAATTCTGAATTTGCTGTTTTTGAGTTATTGATGCAGCAAAAACATTTATTAAGAATTTAATATTGAGAATTATGATGCTATGATACTTTCGTTGAACTTCAATGTTCTATTGTTGCAGTAAATGAATAATATATAAAATCTGTATATTTACTAATGAACTTACAGCATTCAGACACTTATTTATACATAGTTTATTTCCAACTGGAGTACATGGAAATGCTCCAGATAAATTGTGAACAAGAGCAGGATTTCCTCTAGGTGATTCTTTACTACCTTTTTTAAACTGGCCACTCAGAAAAATGCCACAAGCACAGCCAACTGGGGATTCATTTGTCGGAATTTGAGTAGTACTATTTAATGCTTTTGGTTTTGTTTGATTGTCCGCCAGTACGGATGCAAAGTAAAGGACTGATAGTAATAATGTTGGATACATTTTGCTGTAAAATAATTATTTATGTTGACAAAGCTTCACTTATGTAAAGTTATATTAATTAAAAATTATAAATTGTCAAAAGAAGAGTGAAAAATATATTATTTAACTTAATCATACTTACATTGGTTGAATTCAATGCATCACTTGCATAAAGTAACGAAAATCAGTGAGTCGATGCAGGTTTTGTTAAATGTACCTCATTTTGTATAGTCAGCAATTAAAATGGGTCACATACGTAATAAGAAATATTTCACAATCTGGTAATAGTGCAATCATATTGTGTTAAAAGAAAAAGCTTACTTTATTATTTTTTCTCCATTTAATATGAATATCATTTTATAATTACAAGGTAATGCATATAACTATGTAAGATTACATTATTTTCTTACTAATCAAGAGTATACATATTTACCATGTTATGTGTTGAAACATTTTATAATTTTTTAATAAGTTTTGCATTTCCTTTAAAAACTACTTTCTTTCCATTTGCAATACAAATATATTCACATTTTATAATTTTTCTTACAGAAATAACTTGTACTTCTATTTCTACTGTATCTCCAGCATAACATGCTGCTGGAAATGTAAAATTTTGTTCAACTACTATAGTTCCTGGACCTGGTATTTTCGTACCAAATACTCCTGATACTAAGCCATTAAGAAGAGCACCGTGGACAAGATTATTTGATGATTCAATATGTATTGGATTATAATCACCTGTCAATTTAGCAAAATTCAATATGTCATCTTTTGTAATTGTTTTGAAGACTGATGCTTTATCTCCAATCTTTATAGTTTTTAGAGCACCAGATGTTCCTGTACAATATTTTTTGAATAGTTGAAAAAACAATTTTGATAATTTCATTCTGTTTGTAAGTTTAATTAATTTGTCCATTAATAAATAATTAAGTATGTATTTAAACAAAATATTTTCTATATATTCGAAGAATTTTCAGTTTCATTTTTTGCTGCGACACAGTCATTTAAAAATATTGTTGCTAAATTTTTGACACGATTACTTTCATGATTTAACAAGTCAGAAATTTGTTCGATTAACTCAGTTGTCACTTCATTTTTAGATTCAAATGTGATCAAAAATATTAAACTAGTAATTGTTGAAAGTATGATATCCTCATCTTTTGAAGACAGCAGAGATGTTAATAATCGAATGCCTTGATTGCGTAAAATGTATAATTTATTGATCGGATCTAAAATATATTACCTCATTTTAATTACTAATATATATTTTACATATTGCTCATACTTGGAAAATTACAAACTTACCAGCGCATAGATTACAAATACCACCTGATGCAAAAAGTACTAACTTTAAATTATCATCTGACAAAGTGTACAGAAATAAATCAATTATTTGTAATTGTCTTATATATCCATAATTAATAGGATCATAAGCAAAATTGGCAAGATTAGCTAATACCTGCTCCTTTGCTTCTATAAAAACAATTTATTATATTAACTTCAATTATTAGCAACTATATTACTTTTTTTCGTACGAATTACCTCTAGATTTGGTAGTCTTAAATTCTGTGGCTAAAAGTTTTAAGAATTCATAACGGCCGATAGGATTTTTCCCAGTTCGTTTTATTAGTTGTTCTTTGTTAGTAAACATGAGAGAAGAAATTGTGTTTACATTATATGTTTTAGATCATGTAATATGCCGCTGGTCTACCTTGACTCTTTTCAATCCCAATTAAAATTATGGATCGCTAAGAAAAATATTTGTACTATTTCGTACATTAATATTATTCTTCATAAATTATTACTAATTCATAATACTCTTGTTAATACGCAATTGAACCATCAACTGGTAGATTAATGCGTTCAAGAGTGTCTCATGCGTATTTTTAACGAAAGCAGGAAATATTAATTTCACAGTGCACTGTAAGAGGCAGTGGTTAACTAATAAGATTACTCGGATATGACGTTTCGAGATAAGTGTCTGCGTATAACATGTGACTGTTTTGTATTTGAACCGTAGTCGATGACCGGATATTGCATTGGTATAAAATTAATTCCATTGGTAGACGAACTATTTTCGATTTAATATCTTGTTAATGAAACCAATCGGGTGCTCGATGGTTGTATCGAGCGTGGTGCGTGCTTAAGCTTATATTCGAACATACCATTCCACTACCAGATTTTTCTGAGAGTGAGGGACGTAGTTGTGGAAGTCATGGTTAACACGTAGCCGGTGTTCAACGTGTCTTAGACTCCTAGCCTAGGCATAGTGATTTGGTAATTTGTTGCGGCCGCCGCTTGATTTGCAACGTGTCGGAATAGAAGAAAATGTTAAATATGTTCATGGCAAATGTCTGTTAAAGTGTAAAACGAAAGTATTTTTCATTACATTCAGAAATTTAAACGAAATATGTTGCCAAATAGAACATCCACGACAAATACCAGAAAAGATATGTTCCCCGATAAGAAATCGACGTCTAAGCAAATGAAAACTTCTACATTAACAAACGCTGTTGGCTTCAGTTCTCTAATTACGTTTACTGTTTTGCTACTCGCTTGGATTTCAGGATTTGCTTCTCGATTATTTGCAGTAATACGTTTCGAAAGTATCATACATGAATTCGATCCTTGGTACGTATTTTTTGTTATCAATATTAGGTCATACGTTCGTACTATAATTCACGTATATTTGTCGATAATTTAATCCAGTGCACTGTGTTTTATTTAATGATGTCCCTGTCTATTTTGATGTGAAATGTAATTTGACCAAGAAAGTAAACTTTAATTTAATTTAATTTATACAAATTTTACTGTCGCTTAAATAAAGTGTTTTATTTGTAACAGGTTTAATTACAGAGCCACTGCTTATATGGTGCAACATGGATTCTACAACTTTTTAAATTGGTTCGATGAAAGAGCATGGTATCCCTTGGGTCGTATTGTAGGAGGAACTGTTTATCCTGGATTAATGATAACATCAGGATCCATACATTATATATTACATTCATTAAACATCCCAGTGCATATTAGAGATATTTGTGTATTCTTAGCTCCGATATTTAGTGGCCTTACAGCCATTTCAACGTACTTATTAACAAAAGAAATATGGAGCGCAGGAGCTGGTCTGTTTGCAGCTTGCTTTATAGCAATAGTACCTGGTTACATTTCAAGATCTGTAGCAGGAAGTTATGACAATGAAGGCATTGCGATCTTTGCACTACAAATTACATATTACCTTTGGGTTAAGTCAGTTAAAACTGGTTCTATTTTCTGGGCTTCTATGACTGCTCTATCCTACTTTTATATGGTATCAGCATGGGGTGGTTATGTTTTTATTATTAACTTAATTCCACTCCATGTTTTTGCATTGTTAGTCATGAATCGATTCAGCAATCGTCTTTTCACAAGTTACACTACATTCTACATTTTGGGTCTTTTATTGAGCATGCAAATACCATTTGTTGGTTTTCAACCAATAAGAACATCAGAACACATGGCAGCTGGAGGTGTATTCGGTCTTTTAATTTTTGTAGCGACTCTCAGGTATGTTGATCTCAACGAGTTAATAATATTGATACACTAAAGATTTAGTATAACGTGTATCATTATTACAGATATTTAAGGACTGTACTTACAAAATCTGAAATGAAATACTTTGGTGGAGTGGTTGCAGTGACAGCTGGTATTCTCTTGTTCGTTTTAATTTGTTTAACCTATGCTGGTGTTGTTGCACCTTGGAGTGGAAGATTTTATTCACTTTGGGACACTGGTTATGCAAAGGTACACATTCCAATAATAGCATCTGTGTCTGAACATCAACCCACAACTTGGTTCAGCTTCTTCTTCGATTTACACATTCTTGTAACAACATTTCCTGTGGGTCTTTGGTACTGCATTAAACATATTAACGATGAACGCGTTTTCGGTAAGACTGCACGATAAAGTTATCTATTGATTGACGTTACACAAATGTATCATGAAAATTATGATTTCTTTTACAGTTATATTGTATGCTATAAGTGCTGTTTATTTCGCCGGAGTAATGGTGAGACTTATGCTCACATTAACTCCAGTCGTTTGTATGCTTGCTGGTGTAGCATTTAGCGATCTTCTTAAATTATTCTTTAAAGAAGAAGACAATGAAAGGAACGATCGAAGCAGTAATGGAAGTGAGGAAGAGAGTGAAGAAGAGAGAGAAAGGAGTCCTGGTAGGGCACTCTATGATAAAGCTGGTAAACTTCGTAGAATGAAACATGAAAGACCCAGAGGCAATGGTGATGGATTAGGAGTTAATCTTCGAAATGGTGTTGTCATTGGCGCGTTTATGTTAATGATGATGTTTACACTACATTGTACTTGGATTACAAGCAATGCGTATTCTAGCCCTTCAATTGTTTTGGCATCGTACAGCAATGATGGTGGTAGAGCCATCCTTGATGATTTCAGAGAAGCTTACTATTGGCTAGCACAAAACACACCCATTGATGCTAGAATTATGAGTTGGTGGGATTATGGTTATCAAATTGCTGGAATGGCTAATAGGTATACCATGTTAAAAGATAATATTTTGAGAATATATTATATCAGTTATTCACAAAATGATGCAATATAAAATATTGTCTTTTAATATAGAACTACACTTGTGGACAATAATACTTGGAATAATTCGCATATAGCTCTGGTTGGAAAAGCAATGAGCTCAAATGAAAGTGCTGCTTATGAAATCATGACATCATTAGATGTAGACTATGTATTAGTTATTTTTGGTGGAATGATTGGATATTCAGGAGATGATGTTAATAAGTTCCTTTGGATGGTGCGAATTGCTGAAGGTGAACATCCGCAAGATATTCGCGAGAGTGATTATTTTAGTGAAAAGGGAGAATTTCGTGTGGATTCAGAAGGTTCGCCTACTCTCCTAAATTCACTGATGTATAAATTGTGCTATTATCGATTTGGAGAAGTTAAGATTGATTATCGATCGCCGTATGGTTATGATCGTACGCGTAACGCTGAAATAGGAAGTAAAAATTTCCAATTAACATATTTGGAAGAAGCCTACACAACCGAGCATTGGCTTGTTAGAATTTACAGGTATAAATTAAAAAAATATATACATTTGCATACCTAAACTGTATCTTTATTAGATTTATTGATATATAAACTACGTAATTTTAGGGTGAAGAAACCAAATGAATTTAATAGACCGAGCATTCCAATATCTAAACGAGTTGTTGCACGTAATGCTAATTCATATATCAGTAAAAAGGTGAGGATTTTATGTTAATATGTTAAAAATTTTAAACTTTTTTTTTTACATTTTGGATCGTATCGTTTGTCGTTTTTTATATTACAACATTGTGTAATTTTGAAATGTAGTTGAAGTTGTGGGGGGTTGGATATTAATGTTTCAGACACCACGTCGTAAAAAAGGTTATATAAAAGGCCGGCCAACTGTTATTAAAGGACAAAAACCTCAACGAAGAACTACGTAACATACATTTATTATCTAATTCATAATAATTTTCAAATACAATTTTATAATAAAAAAAAAAAAAGAAAGAATTACCGTCCCTTGGGTCTACCACAAACTGTACCTCAAACTAAGAATTTAATATCATTAAAAATTGAATCAATTGAAATATAAAATAAAAGAAGTTTCAAACATTTAAAGCAATTGGGACAATTTTTTAATAAGAAACTTTGAAAGAAGAGGGATTATATTTTTAATTTTATGCATTACATTATATTCACTTCTTGCTAATTTTTCTAAAACTATCAAATATTACTGCTTACTTAATTTATACTGCACTTTGATAACGAATTCATGTTCATGTAATCAAAAATATCTTTGCTTACGTCGAATCTTTCTGTACTTAACTAGTTTTTAGCTTGGGCACAAATTTGCACTTTATTTACTCCTTACATATCGTGTTTATGAATGCAAGTTATGGATATGAATCCTTGAGTGGAAAACACGAGAAAATTAACATATAAACTTTTGTTATATCTGTGTAATGCACACTAAACATCAATAAGAAAAATTTACTAGTTAAAATGACTAAAAACATTTATTAATATCAAGCAGGTGAGATCAGAGGGATTAAATATGTGTTATGTATACACAGTTTATTGTATACTATCTTGTTGAACATTTGTAAGAACAAACTTGTCATTTAAAAATATTGTACCACTTAACATTTGATTTTTCTTTCTTTTGTCTATAGGACTTAAAAATGTACAAAAATGAAGAAATGTAAAAAAATTGAATTTTATGCAATGGAAATGCATTTTTAAATGTGTATTATATCATTTTGTTTCAAGACTTTGTACTATACATTGATTTATTACTTTTTCTAACTATAATGCGATACTATGTATTTTTCATTCAAGTTTGAAATTTTGTATCTTTATGACCTACATTATAACCGTTTTCTATTATAAAATGTACTGTTCATAGTATGTACATAACTCAATTTGATTGCTATCTTTGGTAGATATATGTGTCTGAAAGGTCACAAAATTATAGCGAATGCAATGTTAAGTGCACAAAATAGTTGTGTACACCATCATTGTGTATATTTAATTATAAAGAAAATAACAAAAAAAAAAATATAAATGAAACAAGATTGTAATACATGTAACAGAACATTATTTCACCTTCTATATAGAATCCAAAGAAACTAAAATCTACTTTTATTGAAGTATGATTGATTTAATTATTTAAAGTTATAATATAAAATAATTTTGATAAATTAAATTTATTGGTGTATAATATTTTTAACATCTGCACGAGAAAATCAGCACTTTTCAAATACAGTTTTATAATAAAAAAAAAAAGGAAAAAGTCACCATGCCTTGGGTTGAGTACAAACTGTAATTATCATCAATAGTTCATTAAACGTTTAACTAATAATCATATAACGTTTATAATTATATCATGTTTGATATGAAAGCTTTTTTAAAAAGGACAAAATTAATCAACAGGTGGTTTTATGTAATATATTTCATAAATAGGTTATAGCCATTTAAATGTCAAAATCAGCTGATCAATGGTAACAATCTCTTCAAGGTTACTAAATTAACGAGATTTAATTATCTTTGCAATCTCGTGTATTAACCTATAGTAAATATACAAGTTTTTATTAATTTCATGGTTTTATGTGTCTAAATTAAAATGTAAAAACTACATCAGTATAAAGCATTATTGAGTATAACTATAGTTATATGATAATTTGACAGTAATCCTCATACATAATTATTCTGTTGTACGCTTTTGGCACTACGTAAATACTATGTAAATACGATTCTATGTATATATGTATGCAGTTTATTTTATTTTTCTTATTTTTTCTGTATGATATGTAGAAAAAGCTTATTACTAAAAACCAATTTTTAAATTACGTTTTTTAGGTATTATAAAATGTATCATAAAATGATATTATGTATTATAATTATCACAATTAATTACGAAAGAAATTTTAAGATTAATAAAAAGACAATTGTGCGAAACAATTAATTTGATCATGTAATGTGATCGAGTATTTATATAAACTATATGAAATATTTCCAAATATTAGAAAGAAAATACACATTTCTATGTACAAAGCTAATGCATTTACTCTAAATGTAATAGAATATACAAGAGATTTAAAATGAAATTAAAAAATATATATTTAACAAGTTGAAGAAAAGAACAATTAGTATACACATTCTTAAATTCTTCTTATTTTCGAAAACGGTCGAGATGAAAATAAAATAAATTAGATTTATCGTGTTCGTAAGATGGTGTAAAGGTTATGTTAACGCGAATAACGAAGAACAATCTAAACATTCCCAGTAGATGTATTCAAAATTGTATAAAAGTATGTTTTTATAAATTATCATATAAAATTCAGTTAATGTTTAAAATGGACGTAAAATGTTCCTATACCGAATTCTTAATCATAATACAATGAATTCAAAGATTTTTCGCATCCGAAACTGTCCGTGTGTGCAGCGTCCGCCATTTTGCTTTCCTTACATCTGACATGTCTTTCTAATGTTATTATCGATGAATGCTGGAATTTGTGCGTGAATCTTCAATCTCGTTGGAGTGTATTTAGCACGAAAAAGGCCGAATTGCTTCTGATTGGACGGCAACGTCCATTACTGTTGGGAGTAATTTCCATTGTCCCAACCTCGGTTAAACGAAACGAAGCGAGTCCATAAAGAGAACTTCTTGAAAGTATTTGTGAATACTTTATCCACATTATAGGGTACAAATATGCTTCAAGACTCATCTTATGACCTTTTCTGACTGTATTATCAAGACTTAATTGTGTGCAGTATTTTGCACAGTGTCTTGTTGTCTATATAAGGAGTGAACCTAACCAAACAGTGTTGATGTCCAACATCATGTACTCATGTCAACACTAGAGATAAAATGCTTATTAATATGGCATTGGCCTTGCAAAGATTGTACGAACTTCTAAAATCGACAACTAATAATTTGGTGTTTTATACAATGGAGTTATTTGAAAATGTGTAGGGTTCATTTAGTGTGAATTGCTATGCGAGGCAAGGATTGTTTTTATCCTGATCTAGCCATGGACTAAGTTCACGCTTACTGCTTGTGAACCAGGAAGACTTTGTAGTGATAATCTGACGAATATGATGTACAGATATATGCAACTTTAAACGTAAAGTAATACATAGCTTTAATTGATCTAGATATTATTATTGACTGCTGAAGTATTATTTGCACTTTTAGAAAACAGATAAATTTTACTGTCATTTAAATATACAAGCCTTTTTGTAAAGCTCTGCTGATAAATTTGATACTAAATAATAGGTAATCAATTTTAATCTTTCTATTGAATCATAGTCCATGACAAAAAACCAAGTTTTGTACATATGCAAATACATGTAAATAAGATAGTTGAGTGCACGTTGTATTAATATTATTAGTATAAGTAGTGCACACATAACTATTTTATAATTATACTTTGTACAAAAAATTCATTTTATTAGTTATATTACCTTGATGCGTATGTAAACATTAATGTGTCTAAAGTAAATACAAAAAACTGAACTGTGATGCAATACAATAAGAATAACTTTTTATTTTTTTATTCTCAGTATTATGAATTTGAAAATATTTATGTATGAACTTGGATCTAGGCACATGGCGTGAACTAAGTTTTATCTAGATAGGAAGAAAGTTGATTTGGAGAATTTGAGAATGCAGATGGAACAGGGAGTAAAAAAAACGGTAATCAATGAAGGTCCCTATATCCGAAAACTCAATCATGGACAATAAATTGAAGTTTTCGGATCGCTTAAAGGCTTTACTGAAAACCGAGGCTCGTCAGGATGTTGATCCATACATTTTCAGTGAACCAGAGCCATTCACTACAGCATCGGGAAGGAACATTACAGTAGTGTCACCTAAGAATACTAAAGTAATGCAAAATTGTAGAAATAGTAAGTTTAAAGGGAAATGTATGAAACAAAGAATAAGGATAACATCCGTACCAGATGCTGAATACAAAATTCAAGATCGCGGTGTGGAGTTACATGCTGATTGTAGTGTTGGTGGTGGTGGCAGTGGCAGTGGTGATGGTGAACATATAAATTACAAATTTGCAAAAGCAATACAACAGAAACAACATCGCATTGGGAATTTACAACGATTGAGATGTAGAAGACAAAGTCGGGACCATACGCTATTGTATTATCCTAGAGCCGGAGATGAGATATCAGATAGTGAGTCTAGTGGAGATGAAATGACAGTTTATCAACGATATTGGTTTTCTGGAGAAAGCAGTTCAACATTAAATCGTTCTGCGCGTCTTTCTCAATTGCGTTCTCAGTTGAGGCGAAGATTATTGCAATTACATAAAGGTGGAACAGACTCAGAAGTTTTGTTGCGTGATAGAGCTAGATGTTTGTTGGAAGCTGCTTACAAGGATCCTGCGTCTACTGCAAGAGCTATAAGTGGTTCTCCAAGTACAAGCAAAGTGGTAAATGGACCACTTTTAGTAGGTGGACTCTGTGGTGCTGAAGGATGTCAACAAACATGTTTACCCTGCACCCGTCATTGTTCACGCCACATTATGTTGAATGGAGATCAACTTTTATTTGAACATTGCACTGCCAAATTTAGTGATAATACACAATGTTGTATCCCTGTGTTTGATGTTGCGCACGAATTACCTCTTTGTCCAGAACATGCAAGGAAAAGAGATAACTATCATCGTAAAGCCCAAGAATCTAAACCAAAGAAAGCTCGTAAGAAACCAACATCACCCACAATTCCTAGGCCTAAACCAAAATCCAGGCCAAAAAAACGAAAGCGGCCTCCTGTGAGTAAGCTTGAAACGAAAGGCCCTACTTTGATACACGAAGAGAGTCAATATCTAAATCAGATAAACTCAAGTGAAAATCAGACAAAAACATTGAACAATTTGAACACTGTAGCACAAGGAAGTTCGAATTCTGCTAACTTGAATCTAGGATTAGGGCTTGGCCTCGGAGCAGGACTTAAAGTAGATCTGGGTGATCATGAAGTGTTTCCTTCTCTGGATGCTGCGGAGCACGACTTTGGCAATGTGCTCAATAACTTACCTGCTGATGCTTTTAATGACCTGTTCATTGGTACATATAATATCCTCATTATTTTTAGTTCATATTAATATCAATTGTTATGAACCTAACATTGAGACCACGAGTTTTGGATTTTCAACGATATAAAATTTAAGTTTTGTTTTTTTTTTAAATATCTTGAACTTATCTGCCAAGACTCGTAGTCTTGTTAAGCTCAATTGGCTTACTATATGGTAGGAAATATATTTAACTAAAGGTATCATGGAATGTTCTAAATATGAAAATGAAGGAAGATCTGTTATCTTGCTTTTAGAAGGTAGGAATGGGGAATATGAACCATCAAGGGAAGAGGAAGAAGAATTGGAACGAGCATTGGAGGCAGTAGACAAGGATGTACGGAATTTGGAAAGAATGGGGCAAACACATGGACTTTTAGAACCAGCTTTGCTGGCTCAACTTATGTCAGACATTGCTTCGTAGCCCCGTCTATTTTAATAATATAATAATTTGAAAACGAGTTCGCGTGTGTTCCTTATGATATAGAAGAAATACCGTTTGTGTCTGTGCTGCTAAATGTAAGATTGTGTTATATTGACTTTCATCACATAATTAAAAATCCGAAATAATGGCAGGGATTGACATACAGAAAGTAAAAAAGAAATAGTAGCTATTATTAATTTAGTATAAATTTCATTGGATACAAACATTGTATGGCTAAATTTATAAAAAAAATTGTATTTCTTGGAAATACTAAAAATTTCATTGTTGATAAAAAGTAATCATGAAGAGATCACAATTGCATCTTGTTCTTTTTTGTAGTTTGCAATTTGTTTTCCAGATTATTTTGGAAGTTCAGTTATAGTGTTGTAGTTATAATAATATGGCAATAAATGCTTTTTCTGATAGAAAATATTAAATTCGACAAGAAGAAAAGATTCCAACAAAATAATTCTAACTTATTTGAATTTTTCAGGTTGTATAAATTCATTTTCTTTTTATTTATTATTGCATTCAATTATAATACAAATTAAAAGTTCAATTTATTTGAACAGATAAATAGATTTATTAATACATCAAATCACAAATAATGATTTTTATTTTGATTTGATGTACCCTAACATAATTTTAGACTAATATTCATAAATGATTTGTAAGGATACAATCATATGATTTTATATAACTCTTGTATGTTATATAAAATATGTTACAATTTTTAAATGGAACAAAACTCTCTTATTAATTTGTCCAAGGACTCAGTGCAACTGTTATGTCTACTTCATATTTTGATAAGTATATAATATAATTTTTGTTTGAGCGGAAGTTGAAAATGTTCTAACAAATTATTTTCTATAAAAAAAACCTCGTTTATTGAATACAATTGCATGAACGCATGACTGAACTTAAAAAAAAAAAGAAACTACACATACACATAAATAGTCATACTCATTTTCATCAGTCTTATCTGCTGTAATGATATATGCGAAATAATCGCGAACAATCTTACTTATACATGCATAATCATCACTATCATCATTTCTTTCATTTTGTATTATAATCATGTAGACAAATGTTCAGTAATAGTTAGCTGCAACATACAGTTAAAGATTGAACTTAATAAAAAGTGCCGAAATAATTTCACTTTTTGATATTTTTAACAAACATAATATGTTAAAATTTCTTCTGCAACCTATGAAAAGAAAGAAAATATGTGAAGCATTATTTTATTATCTTACAAATAACGATGTTAAACAGCCAAATTCCAAAAGAAATTTTAATAAGGCACAGATACTGAGAGTAAAACTAGATTGCACTGGTTAATTATAAGGATTACTGAATCATTTACTGCCATTTACCATTTAAATGATTACATCATAGCTATAGTGTTGATCCTAGCATTATCTGTGTACATGTAGTGATTTTAAAGTGTACACAATGTATAATTCAGATTATCATAATTTTAATGCATATCGTAATTAAAGTCAAATGAAGAAAAACTATGTTGAATCACTTTACAGATTATAAACAGATGTCATTAGAGTAAAAGTCATGGGAATAGTTCGCTATGCTATACCAGGATTGTACAGATTTTTGCAAAATCTAGTTTTTATTGTCAGCGTTTCTGTGCCAAATATAATTGCTTAGGTATTCATTTTTGTACCTTCTATGTGTGTGTCACTACTCATGAATGATAGGTCGCAAAGAAGTGTATCTTGAATAATAAATGTTTTAGCTAAATGTAAACCATCGCAAATGGACAGTAAAAATTTGCTACTTGTAAATGGAGAGGAAAACAATATAATTTACAATTTAACCCATATTGGGATTAAAAATTAATGTCTTATATATGTACATATATATAGTCATCATATAACGTCATATATATATGTACATATATATTGTTATTATATATAATGGTAGTAACTAGGTACAGTAATTATATATATATATATACATATATATGTAAGGACAATGCAGAATTTAATTATAAAAAAATGCATTGCTTCAAATGTACCTATATGTGTATCTCCTTGTAAAATATCAGCATTAGTGCGCATTATTAGGCATTATCAATTATAATAAGCATATTTTTTACATTGTCTTATTGTACTCAGTTTATCCACCTTGATCACACATATCCTTGAAGCATTCTTTTTGAACATATGTCTGTGTTTAATATGACTATATGTGATAAAAAAGAATTACCAGTATTCTTGCCTATGCGTTTTATTTTAATCTTCATGAGTAAAATTAAATAGTTTCTCACATTTTGCATTAAATGTTAATAATTTTAATTCTAACTTATACTTTCTTCCTTTTTTTTAAAATCAATATTTTGTACTTTCCTTCCTTTCAATACATTATTATTTATAGTGTAATACTAAATATAAAGCAATTAAATATTGTTTGGAATAGGTCTCTCAGAAAATCAAATACAGACACTTATATTTCATTATTCAATTATTACTAATTCTCATATCAACTTAAGTTTTATCAATTTAAGTATAATTACAAAAAAAATAAAATAGTTTTGCAACAGTACTAAAAAATTGATTTATGTTCTTGCGTATTTTACTTTATTCTGAACATTTAATAAATATGAATGTTATTTTATATTTGTTATTATCCATTACATTCAATAACATATAACGGTAAAAAGTATAGAATACTGTATATTGATTTTTTGTTTTACACAGATAATATATTTTTACATTATATTTACTTAATAATGCATATTTTCTAATTTAATACAAATTGAAATATGTGTTATTTATATATGTCTACAGTGGTATATTTTCCAAGTAATACTGGGAGAGACCATTACACGTGTACAGGACTATCAGCAACTAGTATAAATTTACATACATGTACCTACGCACATGTATTTGGTATGTATATAAAACTGCATACATAGATTATCAATTATTTTAATTAATATACATATATATGATAATTTTATTGTGTGCATTCATGAATTAATTCATATAAATATATATTAATTACGGTGTATAACTGAAGTTTCTACTTTTTCATAGAATGAGCTATATATATAGTATTATTATTTTGCATTAAGAATCTCATATTTATTTAAAAAAAAAATATATATATATATATACTGTGTGGTAGTCTCTTCATTGTAACTTGTAGAAATTTTGTAACAAAAATATATTATACAATTTACTTCTGTAAAATGCAGTAAAATATATTCAAACTATAACATGTTATAAAGTTACACAATATGCAATTTAATAATTTATATTACTTAAAACATGTATATCACAACTAATATATGAAAGGAAAAGAATTCTTATTCTTAAAAGCTTTTTTGCAATTATACAGAAATACATATCTAAAAAGAATGCTTTTACATAAAAATGCTTTTTTTGAATCATCAGTGAAGTGATTAATCTAACATTGTTGCTATTGAATATGTATCTTCTTCTTTACGTCCTTGTCGTTTAATTTCTCTAACGAACCATTTCTTTCGTGCTTCTTCACGTGCAGTTTTATAGCCTCTTGGTAACATATCAAATGTTTTCATGGGAAAATCTCGAGTTAAGTCAACTTTGGTTTGAAATGATGGAAGTCTTCGACATATTACAGGTACTTGCTGGAATATAAAGCACAAAAGTGCAACATTCATATTTATAAATGTATGGATTTAAAGCATACTTGTAAAAACCTACTGTATCTTCTTCCAATGTAGTTTTAGTACTTTTTCTTTCATACTTTCGTTTTTCCGACATTTGAATCATATCCACCACTTCTTCTTCTATAGGCATTAGCATTATGTCATAGTTAATTCTATTTTCTCCTAAAATTCCGATTTTTATTCCCAATTCCGATAATTTATGCTCTTCCGTAATAAGAGCATGTTGCAAATAAAGGATACGTTCGTCATTAACATTATCTTCCATTCCTGAAGACTACAGTATGTTATTTTCTTTCCTTAAGAAGAAATATATATGTACAGAAGTAAATATAACTTACCTAAAGATAGAAGTCGATAATCACAATCTGAATAGACGAGGTCTTCTATTAAAGGAGAATTTCTTAATAATTTTCTCTTCTCTTGTCTTTTAGAGCCCTGTAGTACTTGAATGTCATCAGATAACATATGTTGAATGTGACCCCTATTGCGTCTCTCTGATATATTATATGCTTCAGTCCTAAACAATCTATGCAATTCTATTTCTGTAATAAATATGCTATTACTTATTTAAATGCAATTTCGTGCTTGTTCTACAGATGCTTTGTATTATTTATATTGCTAGAACATTAATTTACCAATCAAATTGAAATGTTTACGTTGTAAAGCTATCCAGACAATACGCTGTGTCATACAAATTAACACTTCAAACATCCTCAAATCTTTTTCTCCTTGTGATTGGGTCAGAGACTGAGATCCTTTCTTTCCACTTGTCATATGATGATATTGAATAGTATCTTGGCAAGCTACTATTAAGTCAGCATATTCTCTACCTAAGATACAACGAAGATTTTGCATTTCTTCTGCATATCTATACCTGTAACCTTGAGCTAAGGGATTCGGTGCCTTTTTCATAGTAGCTGCACGTTCTTTCATTAATTCTTCCCATGTTAATACGTAGTATTGAAAATAAAGTATAGCAGCTCTTAAAAAGCGGTCAATAATTGGTAAATGGAAGAAGTTTACAAATTGAGGGCTTATAGGGCTGACTAATAGGAACATCACAAGATCCTTTATGTCTTGTAAAATAATCACATCTGGTTCATTTGGAGCTACCTTTCTTAAATAATGTTTTCTAAATTTTAACTGAAATGAAATGTATTTAAGAAACGAGAAGAAGTTTATATTTATTGTATTACTACTTTTATTATTTTATGATCATATTTTGTTATTATCATTGAATTATCTTTCTTTCTGTTATATTTACCTTTTCACGTTGACCCAAGGTTTCATTAAAATTTAAGATTAAATACGCATGTGGACAATATATCTTTGATTGCTGAACAGAGTCAGGTGTCTGTTTAATTTTCTTAATATGTTCATCTTCTGTCTTCTGTGTACTTATATATAAATATAGAAAAATGTTAATACTATTTCACTTTGTTTATAAACAAAAATTTATATAATATGTAACAAAACATTTCAATTATTGAAAATCTTATTACCCCAGTAATACTATTCCATCAGAAATTTCATCCCAGATAAAATATCTCTCTTCCATTTTAAAAAACATAAAGATAATAAAGCAATATGCATTTCATTTAGTATAATGTAAGTAGGTTTCAAAAATCAGGTTAACTAACTGAAAACTGGAAAGCAAATTATAGGTCAGTTATTATATTGATTGAATGTATGTGTATAAATGTAAATATACGTTTCTTATATACATAAAAAGAAGAATTGAACCCAAAGAATTATAATTTTATTGTTGCATATAAGAGTGTACAAAATTGAATAGCTTTAGTTTACTATGCAAAAATACTTCAATTCCATACACTTATGCACATACAATCACATGTATATTTATTATTCCTGTAACAAAAATTACTGAAAAATAAAATGAAAAGTCAATAACTTTTCTAAAACGCAATTTTATTTACCACAATACATTGGTGATAACTGTTATTCATTTATTTATTAGCATTCATTCATCTTCAAGTGAATTATGCTTCGGAAGAGAATCCAATATTTCTTGATCTTCTGGGAAAATTGCTATGTTTGGTAACTCGTGTAGTGGTACTTCATACTTAATCTTTCTTTCTGGATCATATGTATGATGAAGTACTTTACACCTAACTAGAACTTGTTCGTGATTATTGATTTTTACAGTAACATAAAATTCTTTATTTTCAATGGTTAAATCAGGTCCAGATATAGTTTTTGCTGGAAGAGTTATTGCATCATCTGGTACAATGAACCCTGCCTTGCGGAAAGATGCTCTTACATGCCATTTTTCTATTGTCCATGGTACGTCCATGGACATATATATTTCTAAGCACAAACAAGACATTGACTCCATTGTTCTTTCAACAAATTCAGAGCTAAATGCGCACAATTTCTTCTTCTCCTCTATGTCTTCGATTAAATATTTCTCAAGATTTTCAGGTGTTGCATATACAGCTAACTTTGGTAATATTAAAGTTTCATAAGCTCTTTGGCCATTCATTGTAATCTTCTGACCTCTGTCACCAACACGCTTTATAGGTTCTAACAAGATGACATCGATTACAGGTTGTCGTCTAACATTTGTATTTTCCACTAGATCATAAATAAAGTGTTTATGCTTCAACCGTGCACGTCGCTCATTTTTTTTGTGAAGAGGCACTGGATATCTTCTTTTTAAAATGAATGTGTTCTGAAAATGACAAGTATATCATTATTTTCAAGTACTTACAAACTTTTATCCTTTCTCTGTGAATTTAATAATAATAATTACCCGGCTTTGTTGTACCAGATTGGTCTGTGTAGACAGAAGCGTTGATTGTGTTTTCAAATAATTTATACCCACTTGCGCACACTTCAGCATATTTAACTACTTGTTAAATACAACTGTAAAAATGTGCTTTATATATATATACAAATTGATTCCTATTGATATACAAAATGTAACCTACTCTGAAGTTCCGATTAAAGTTAACTTTATATTTCTTTAACTTCAATGAACATTTTTTAATTAATTCTTACCGAAGATTATATTCATTTTATAATTAAAAGATGTCGTTCTATGTGCTAAGAAAGTGAATAATACAATAGTTTTAAACAACGTTTAAATAAATTGCATTTGTGCTTCACAGTGTAACATTACACAACTTAACCTAGGCGGATTCCATTTGAAAGTAATAAATATTTACCAACGATGGAAAAATTGGATTTACCACCTGATTATGTGTTACATCAAACTGTTATGGAAATTAATGAGCCAATAGTATTTCAACGAATATTACAGAATGCAAAAGGTGAATATGCGTGGAAATTATTCGAATGGAACCTATCAGAACTTGCTGAAAAATTCGGAAACATTCAATTACCGTTTCGAGTTGGTTATAATGCCAGATCTACGGTAAATTATATTTTTGTTTCAGTTATATTCTCTTTCCTTTATCAATATCACAGATATATATTACTCAAGATGCTTTAAATTTTCATATTTTCCAGAGCCCACAATGGGAGGTAAATTGCCCAACAATTTCAATGACATTGTCAGAGTTCATTGAAAGTGCGGATCACCATGAAAGTGATAAAAAATGGTATTACTTTGATTATAAATATATGCAAGAGTGGTTCAAAGATAAACCGGAAATATTAAATTCTGTAAACTGGAAAAGATTCGGCATTGACAAAACTGGAGACGATTCTACGCTTTGGATTGGAAGCAAGGGGGCTCATACGAATTGTCATCAAGATTCGTATGGTTGTAATTTAATAGCCCAAATTAAAGGAAGGTTATTAATAGACAAAAGTATTTTTTGTTTATAAAAAAACAAAGAATTAAGATTGTCGATGTATTTATACATTTTTATTTTTGTCTATAGGAAACAATGGTTATTGTTTCATCCAGATTCAACTAATTTCCTCCAACCAACAAGGATACCCTACGAAGAATCCACAGTATATAGTAAATACAATTTCTTCTCTCCTACTAAGGAAGATGAGATCAATATATTAAAGATAAAAGAAACACCGAAACTAGTAACTCTGGAACCAGGAGATGTGCTATTTGTACCTCCTCAGTGGTGGCATTATGTTGAATCATTGGACTTCTCTGTCAGTGTAAACATATGGTTACCAGTGCCATCGGATAATATAGCAAGAGTTAAAGAAGCTATTGTTAAATTAATAGTAGCCAGGATTGGAAAAGATGTTTGCAGAGCACCCGATGAAGCTAACAGTACATTACCTTATTGTATGAATTTGGTAGCGTATAGTAAACATTATTCGTTAGACCACTAAAAACCTATATAAATACTTTTTTAAACGTAAGTATTACCAATTGAATGACGAATTTAATTTACTTTATAGCTTGATATTGTTCTTAAAGAATATAAAAATATGGAAAATGAAGAATCATCTTCTAAAAGAACGAAGCGTAGTACATGGACCGTCGAAGATATAACAAAAGAATATCCACTTTGCGTGACATTGCCTCGTGAACTTGGAATAGCAGAATTAGAAGAATTTCTGAGAACGAAGAGAGAAAGATTTTCCAAGGATTGCACTGAATCGTTTAACAGTAAATCCTCCAATATTGATACTGATAGGGAGAATATTTATTCTACTGCTAGTTACTTGCCTGAACAAGTTGTTAATGCGTTTTGTCACCCTGACGTTGTTAATAAAGTTACGGAATTACTTCTATCATAATATACTACTCATTTTTTCAATACTATAATTAATATATTTTTCTTAGATTTATATTTCACGACATAATTATAAAAGGTATTAAAATTACTTTTTATCATTCAGTAGTTTTATTTGAATTTAATGTATATTTCCCGCTTTAGAGGTAAGAGAGAGAAAGATATATAAGAAAGCTATAAGAAAGAGTGAGACAGATGTTACCACCCTGCTTTAGAACCCCTGGCGCCATCTCTGTGAAAAGTGCTCAAACTGGTCGCTCAGCATTATCGACAGCGAAGTGAACTACTCAAGAACTACTAGCGCCATCTCTACGCAGAATACTGAAACTAATTACCGACCTAGTTTCAGCGACCTTCCAAGAGATGGCGCTAGTGCTTCAGTAGTTTACTTCGCTGTCGATAACGCTGAGTGACCAGTTTGAGCACTTTTTACAGAGATGGCGCCAGTAGTTCTCGAATAGTGTAGGTAACAACTATCTCACTCTTTCTTATAGCGTTCTTATATATCTTCCTCTTTCTTATCTTTTACAGCTTTACAAATTTCGTAGCTTTCGAATGCATATACGTATGTAAAATTTCGATCAGTGATACTTTTAGTGCGATTAACAATGGGATTACTGACGGTACTTAAGAAATTGAAACAGAAGGAGAAAGAAATGCGGATATTAATGTTGTGTGTATTTTCTACTTTTATTTGGTTGTAAGATTTTTAGGTTAGAAGTGTGCGCTGTCAAAAGTATTTGTATTTGTTACGGAGTTTGTCGTATATTTTTAGGTTAGAAGTGTCTGTTAAGAAAAGAAATTTGTATTTAGCACAGAGTTTGGCGTATACTTGTAGGGAAATCCCTTTTGTCGCGTAATTCCGTCACTTATTTGGTACTTTTGCAGAGGTTTGGATAATGCTGGTAAAACGACAATCTTAAAAAGAATTAACGGTGAACCGATTGATACTATATCACCGACTCTTGGTTTTAATATCAAAACATTGGAACATCGTGGATATAAGCTTAATATATGGGACGTAGGTGGTCAGAAGTCGTTGCGTTCCTATTGGAGAAATTACTTTGAATCCACCGATGGTCTTGTCTGGGTAATCGATAGCGCGGATAGAAGAAGATTGGAGGATTGTAAAGTGGAGTTGTACAAACTCTTGCAAGAAGAAAGATTAGAGGGTGCGAGCCTTTTAATATTCGCGAACAAGCAAGATTTGCCTGGAGCGTTGACTGCGTCCGACATTGCGGATATTTTAGAATTACCCAATATTAAAACTCATCACTGGCAAATATATAAGTGTTCAGCAGTTACTGGGGAGAATCTTGTGGAAGGAATAAATTGGATTGTTGACGATATATCCGCTAGAATATTTTATATAGACTAATCTTCAGAAGTGTACGTTGAACTTTCTCAATCGACTTCTTCAATTGACTAGCTTTAATGATTTTGTACTATGTATTTATTTGCTATCTTCTAGAAAAGCTTAGGTGCGATATGATTGTATTCCACGTTTAAGCTATTAAAATTAAACCATCATGCGTAATAAACTTTAACATTCGGTTTCGTAGTTGCTTCTTGTTCCGTTTGGTTTCTGACTATTTTCCTAGTTTTAATTTAACCTTTTTCGCTTTTTTCTTCGTACCAGGTCTTTCAAGAGGAGATCTGATGTCTGGATAATGTTTCATATAAACAGATTTTAATAGTCCTTGATCGACGGTATGCCTTGGACCAGGGAAAGCGTTCATTAATTCGCTTACCAGAGACTGGGACAGTCGTAGCTTTTTTACCAGTTCCATAAACTTTACTGCAATATCAATTTTACTTCAGTGAAAAGGCAAACGTTTCATATTTTTTATTTTCTCTTATACCTCTTGTGATCGGTTCGTCGGAAAGCGATAGCACAAAATGACCAAAATTCCTGCGATGTCGTCTCTTCTTTTGCTTCATAGCCTCGTAATTAGCTCTTCTTAATAGTATCGCATGCACATCCGGACCCTTGACTTTATAGTTACCAAGTATACCGCCCAGCCTAACGTCAAGCCAAGGCCTCTTATTTCGAATAGCTTCGAGTTCAGGTAATATATCCTTTTTTGCCCAAATGTTCGTCAGATCCAAAATACGTAGCGAACTATCGGGCGATTTGTCCGGAGTGACTGCTTTAACGAGGGTGAACGCACCGTCTGCCTTCAAAGGGTTGTTACCTATATATAGTTCTTCAAGTACTTTATTCTTCGACAAAGCTCGTGCGATGCCTGTCACATCTTCATCGTAAAATCGATTCCCTGAGTGGGTTTGAAAGAACGTAGATAAATTGTTCTTCTTTTTATACGTGTAAGCAGAATATTATAATACTGTATTTTATTTTTTTTTTAGATATTAGAGTATCGAAAAAATGTCTGTATTAAAAGAAACCATTATAATTTCCATGTTACCATTTAAATGTAACTTTTTTAACGACGAAGAGCGCAATAATAATCGACGAAGGTACGGCGCGCATTCTTTGCCTAACGCGTTCCAGGATAAGTCCAGTTCGATTAACGTCTCGTTTTCCTCGAACCCTTTCACCAGTTTCTTCCAAGTTTCCGCGGTGTACAACGAATTCCACGACAACCGTAAGCTTCTCAGGGTCTTCGAGCAAGAGATCAATCTTTGCAGAGAGTCGGCGGAGGATTCATCCAGATGATTATCGTTCAACAAAAGCGTCTCGATGCTTTCGTTGTTACACATCGCTTTGGTAATGTGTTCGAAACCTTCGTTGCGAATGTTACAATCGGAAAGGTCCAATGTTGTCAACGTCGACGTATCTAAAATTCCATCGTGAAGGTTTGCAGCACCTCTAGGCCCGATTTTACATCCTGCTAATAGTAAAGTGTGCAGCAAACTGTTTCGTTGAAGCAAATCGTTCAGGTGGTAGCAAGCGTCTTCCGTTAACCAGTTACCCTACAAATGTTACCAATTAACAGCTTCGCACGATTTCACGAGTAATATTTAAAATAAGAAGAAAAGGATTCGTTTTTATTACGAAAAATGAACGAAGCTCTTAACGTAGAAATTTAAGAGCCTTACTGTAAGGTTGAGTGTATGTACGAAAGGGTTCTTTATTAAAGCTTCGCAGAGTGGTTTAGCGACGCGTGAATTAATTCCGTAGTATTGCAGATTAATTTTATTAGACAGCAACATATCCTCCAGGGCTTGTATAGGCCTGATGCGAGACGCTTTCGATAAGTCGAAGAATCGCGCCACACCGTCGTCTCCGTAGGTAGGCACTCGTTCGTGGATGGTCCAGAACGCGGGTACTAAGCCAGGATCGTCGGGAATCGGGCACATGGTGTACAGATTTTGTAATTTCAATTGAGAATCGCTGATGTCTATATCCTTCAGGCAAGGGTGAATAGAGCTTTCCGCGGAGGATTCCGTGGAAACGCTCAACGCTTCTTCCGGGGTGATCAACGTTTCTTCCGACCCACCTTTCTCCTTCTTTATCTGTGGGTTCAATTGTCTACGCTCTCAAATTTTGCTGCGCACGAAAATGGTTTGCTGCCGAGTCAAGTAACGATTACTCAAACGGAATTACACCAATTAATCCTCGCAGTATCTCCTTCTTTTCCTCGATCTTCTCCGCTCTCTTATCGCGAAATTCTGTTAGCAGATCCGCGAAAATGTCTATCTCTTCCGGTTCTTTTGGTTTCTTCGCCGTCCCCCCTATCTCTTCTTCATCCTCATCCAGGAATTCCCATTCGCTTTCGTTATAGTCGAAGCAATAATCCGACAACACGGTGTCATTTTCAAAGTCGATCGACTCCTAGGGTACACGTATCACGTAATTAATTAAACATAATTAAGCGTTAAAAATGTAACGTTTACCGGACGCATTCCTACGAGCTCCATTTTCCCGTGTCTCAGAATTCGCGCCGTCTAATTCATTCTCCCGATTTACTTTCACTGACAGGTTTCTGAAATGTATACTGGAACAGTTTTACCTTGAAGTTATCGCGAATCGTTAAGATTGACCAATTAATAAATTAAATTTCCCCTTATTGCAATTTAAAATCGAAATTCTAGTCCATCTAACTATAAACCATCCGTGATTACTTCCCTACCGTTCGGAAGGCGCGTTTAAGTGACAGAAAATAGAAATCCGTTTTCCTCTAATTCATTGACGAAAAAAAATTCCAAAATTTTACCGAAAATCAGTCTATACCCCTCCATTGACAAATTTTTCAAAGTTCAAACTAAAAAAAAAGTACCTTCCCGTGTAGCTAGATCAAAAATTTCACAGGCATTTTAAAGAGCGTTTCAAGGCGCATCTTTTAGCGTAGAAATTAGAGAAAAAAAATTCCAAAATTTTACCGAAAATCAGTCGATACCCCTCCATTGACGAATTTTTCAAAGTTCAAACTAAAAAAAGAGTACCTTCCCGTGCAGCTAGATCAATAATTCCACAGGCATTTTAAAGAGCGTTTCAAGGCGCATCTTTTAGCATATAAATTAGAGAAAAAAAATTCCAAAATTTTACCGAAAATCAGTCGATACCCCTCCATTGACGAATTTTTCAAAGTTCAAACTAAAAAAAAAGTACCTTCCCGTGCAGCTAGATCAAAAATTCCACAGGCATTTTAAAGAGCGTTTCAAGGCGCATCTTTTAGCATAAAAATTAGAGAAAAAAAATTCCAAAATTTTACCGAAAATCAGTCGATACCCCTCCATTGACGAATTTTTCAAAGTTCAAACTAAAAAAAAAGTACCTTTCCGTGCAGCTAGATCAAAAATTCCACAGGCATTTTAAAGAGCGTTTCAAGGCGCATCTTTTAGCGTAGAAATTAGAGAAAAAAAATTCCAAAATTTTACCGAAAATCAGTCAATACCCCTCCATTGACGAATCTTTCAAAGTTCAAACTAAAAAAAAGGTACCTTTCCGTGCAGCTAGATCAAAAATTCCAACGGCATTTTAAAGCATAGAAATTAGAGAAAAAAAATTCCAAAATTTTACCGAAAATCAGTCGATACCCCTCCATTGACGAATTTTTCAAAGTTCAAACTAAAAAAAAAGTACCTTCCCGTGCAGCTAGATCAAAAATTCCACAGGCATTTTAAACTGGCATTCATAGAAGTGTTAAAGCGCCGTCATATTTCTCCGTACGGCGTCACGTAGGTTACGCGTACACGTATAGAGAGGCACGGAGCTGTAACCTTGGCTGTTGCGCTTTCTCAAGGCATCCCATTTACGCCGTGACCGGCGCTCTTGGACCGGTGGTTCACACGGACCTTATTCGGCCGAGCAGCCACCCGGCTGACTCATTTGCCGAGTATTCGTCAAGTGGCTCTTCTGGGCCATTGTATTGTAATTTCGGTGGATCGTTCATTCAGCGGTCACGCGGTTGTATATCGGTGGCTCGTGTGCCGTGGTCAAGATCGTCCTCGATGGCCGCTCGACGAACTCCACGCTCCCGTACCACGAAATTGCCCGCACGGGGGCCTCTCTCAATTCCAGCCGTGGCTTCGACGGTAACGAGCCGGGTGTATTATGCTCAATGAAACGATCTATTGACATCCGTGGCCAGTTTCGTCGATTAGTTTCGAGTAGGCGGCTCACGGCGATTGAGAAACGGACGCTCGACTCGTGCGATACGTCTCGCGAACGGTCCAGATGATTTTCCGAATTTTTACAACATTCCTAAACCGATTACGACCTTTTGCTGCAGCTAATTATTACAATTGTTCGATTAGAACACGAACCTAAAACTCTCAATTATTTATACGATATTCATATAACTTAATCGGTAGATTTTTTTTTTTAATTAAAACATCGACGCTTCTAGCGAAGCGGAAGTAACCACGCGGAGAAGATCGCATCTTCTCGTGTCTCTGCGGAGACTTTCGATTTTCAACGCGATCCTAAACGCGTTTCAAAGCAGACGAGCCGTTTCTGTCGCGTTCCGCTTCTCGTCAACGGCAGTTGCTCCCGGAAGGCACGTCTGCCTACGATTCTGCGTTCCCGGTGATTTGAATGCGCGGACGTCGACTCGCGCTCTCACCACGTGAGAGAATTCGTTCGGCCGGTGTCGCGTTCGGGTGCAATAAACCAGTGAAAACCAGACGGTGTCGAAGGGTTGTACTTTTTATTGAAACTTGTTCATCATCATCATTATCATCATCATCATCGTCGTCATCATCGCTGTCGTCATCATCATCATCATCATTATTATCGTCTTCATCATCATCATCATCGTGATCGTCGTCATTGTCGTTTGTCGTCGTCCTGTTTTTTCCTTTTTTTTCATTTCTTTCTTGTCGTTGTCGTAACCTTAGGCGAGAAATTAATTGCGGGGGCCGGAAGGAGCTTAATTTTATTTACACGCACTCACTCACTCGCTTCCTTCGCGCTTATCTGACACAGGGCTGATCACAACGCGTGGATTATCTACTAGCTATCTACTAGATCAGGGACCAGGGACATTAGTTCTTTAATCGGAAAGAGGAAAAAAGAAAAATATATATATATATATATGTACTTTCGAGATCGTTCAGGCCGATCGTTTGCTGGCTGGAGTCTTCGTTCGAACTATTGTCCGTGACCTCTCAACAATTAATACAAGGCAATAAAATAAAAAATAATATAATATAATATAAAATAATATAATATATATATATATAAATTTATATATATATTTTTTTCATCGCTTCTATAGAATATTTTGTATAATAATATAGATTTCTTTATAAAATAAACTATCTGTTATAAAAAATTTCCTCCGTTACATCTTACGTACGACTAATACGAGCTTTATGCGGTGTCTCCTCGTCGTTTAAAAGTCTAGTGTGGTCGCGTGCGGTTTCGTGCGCCCGTTGATCGCACGTTCCCATACGCTCAAACCGATAATAAAAGAGAAGGGGGAATAAAATTGCGCGTCTAAAACGGGAATACAGGAGGGCTTAGGTGAGGAAGATCCAAAGGGAGATAGGGAGGGATACCTGGATCTATGTACGCGAGTCTATTTACATCGTACATCGCTTCGATCAAGCGGACAGCTATGCTGTGCCGCTTCTTATCGATCAATTGCTCTCGTCGACCGCGACGTCCACCGTTCACCCCCTAATCTGGAGGAGGAACGATGTACCCGTCGTGGATTCGTTCGTGTGATGCATCCGTGAACAGTTAGTTGAACTTTTTTTTTTTCATCGAATTCCGAGGCAACGCGTCACCGGATATAGGATCAGTAGAAAAGTCAGCGATACCAGGACGATCGATCGAATCCGTGCACGATCCGTTCGATCATTTTCGTCGCCACTGTTGCGAGGTCGAGGTTCAAACGATCGACTGATAGCAATTGCTCCAAGTAGGTGCCACAGGGCTCGGTTATTCTCTTACGTACGATACTTTCTCTCACACTCTTTCGCTCTTCACTCTACGAGTATCACAATAATATCGTCCGATGGAACGTCCGAAGCCTTGACGTTCACGCAGATCTAAAATTCGTCCACGCGTTTATTATAAGTTCTGTGCGACGTCTACGCCATTCGCTTCGCGTCCCAGCTTCGGATTACGGGGAATGCCTACGATTTTAAAACGCGGATACAACGTCGATACTTTTAGACCATTAAGGCTGTCCATAGGGACGACGGCGGTCAGAGGTGAATAGAGGCTTAGCGAAATTAATAAGTACGGGCTATGTACATATGTACAACGATAAAACAATTACTGTCGAACGATGTTCTCTATCTAGACGATTTTTTCATTTTTTGCTTAGATTCAGTTAAATCCTAGTTTAAAACGAGCGTTACAATTAATTATTCTCTTTCTCTACCCTCCTACGTACTCTTATACCTTCCCCTGCTTCCGTACTATTCCGCAGCGGAAATGAATCTCGAGTTAAACATTTCCAGGGTTCACAAGCTTAACATTTAAAAGATTGCACGCAATTTTTCAGAATTTCATCTTCTGAGGGAAACAACTGTCGCTTCTAACACAGAAAAACAGTCATGTAATCCGTCCTCGAGGCTACAGTTCGATATTCCCTTTCCACCACGATTTTCCAGTCCTCTTCGTTAGTTTCTCTTGCATCCGTCGTCGATGTTCGTTGCTCTGATGCGACTGCTGCCTCCTCCATCTCCAACTAGAACCTTTCACAATCGTTCGCAAGTCTCTCGCGTTACACGTGAACCGTCAATACTTGATGGGGTCCTGACGTCTGGCTGGTGCCCGGTTGCTGATGAGAGTACGTCGGTTCTTGTAGTCTGGGTTTACTGTACGGCTTATGCGGTCCTTCCTCGTACGTGAAACTGGCTGTGTTGTTCCTCGCCTCCGCGCTGGGAGGTTTATAAAGCGGTGGCAAACGATGTCTGCTTTCGTCTGAGACCATTTCCAGGCTTTCCTCAGTGGCGCCCAGAGCACCCAACGACGTTCCAGACAGAGGTCTCACTACAGAGACTCTTGGTTCCCCCTGGTCCTGGTCTTTCAAAGGGTTCGCGTATCTCCTCAGATTCTCCTCGTTCTGCAGATTATTCGATTTCTCGTCCAAATCGCTGCGGTGTCTGTGCAAGGAAGTCTCGCTGCTGGTCGTCGCGGTCAGGCTAGACCTTTGCCTGACGGTTCGAAGGTACCACAACCCGCCAAATAGAGCCAGCACTAGCACCGTTGCCAGAGCTCCTCCTAAAACGGCCACGTAGCTTCCAGCGCCGCTGGAGTTGACGGAACTTGGTTCACTGAGCAAGGCCGTCTCCACCTTGACTTCCAGCACGGAGGCCAAGGCGAGAGGTCTGCCCAGGGGTCTGCTGAGAGCTTCGCCTAGGTCTCTAGCCGCGTCTGCAGCCGCCTCTGAGAAAATGGTCACCTCGACAGTGTCGTTGTCTCCTGGTTTAAGATCGCATAGAAGAACGATCGACTGTGGCCTCCTTGGATCGGCCAGGAGCTTCCTCAGACGCCTGCAGAGGATCTCTACGGATGTGCCGGCAGCCAGAGTGTCTCTTCTCAACAAGATAGTGAGCCTGGAGCAGGTTGGACCCGGTGTGGCTTGTCCAGGCCAACAGGAAGGCGGTGCTGGCAAAGCTGGCGGGCCTACCCTTCTTCCGGTCTCCACTGGTCGACACTCTCCCCAAGCTGGACAGGACGGTGCCAGACAACTTTCGCTAGGACTGGGCACGCAGACTTCGTGAGCCAAACACGAGGTACCGTTCAAACAGTTCCCAGGACCGCACCAGATATTGCTACATTGGTTCTTGCCGTTACGACACTCGCAGGCATTGCAATCGTCGTCCCAGCCAGTCACAGGGCATCCTGGTCCACCTGCAGTGTGTACCTCGCAACGAGCTCCCGTTCTTCCTGGTGGACAAATGCAGGAGAAGCTGGCTATACCGTCCACACAGGTGGACCCACCTGTGCAGGGGTCGCTGGCGCATTCGTTCACGTTGATACGACAATCCGGACCGGTGAATCCTGGCGCGCATTCACACCTGAACCAATTAATCCCGTCCACGCATTTGCCACCGTTCAGACAGGGCAACGGTTGACAGTCGTCAACGTCTCGACGACAATTGGGACCCTCGAAGCCTTCGCGACAGACGCATCTGTAGTTCCCCTCGGCGGTATTCACGCAAGTTGCCCCGTTTTCGCAGGGGCTGCTCGCGCACGCTGGAGACGCGATGTGGCAGGCTGCTCCTTCCCATCCTGGAGGACAATGGCAAGTGAACCCGTCGCCCCGGTCCTGGCAGGTTCCTCCGTGACGGCAGGTTCCTGGCTCGCAGTGGCCAGCTCTGAGCGCGCAGGTCTTGCCCTTCCAACCGCCTTTGCAGATGCAGGTGAAGTCCGCAACACCGTCCACACAGGTGCCATTGTTGCGACAGGGAGAGGTTGTGCACTCGTCTACGTCTGAAGGGTAAAATTGTTAATCGTTAATCGTTTATCTTTAATTTGCCTTAATAATTTCTGTTCTAGTTATTCATTCTGATGGAGCATTGCACGATCAAAGAAGAAGGTTTCAATCTGTTTTCTTAGAAATCAAAATCAAACGTATTTGCTCACCTTGATCGCACAGATCTCCAGTCCATCCCTCTCTGCAGATACATTGGAACGAGTTAACCAGATCCACGCACGTGCCGCCGTTCAAACAAGGGTTGCCCCTGCAGTCGTTGATGTTCTCGTGGCAATGCATCCCCGTGTAGCCGGGGTCACAGATGCATCTGCCCCCGTTGCATCTGCCTCTACCGCCACATGGCGTTCCCTCGCTACCGCAGCCGGATTCCTCGTCCATAACGCCCAATTGTGGATTCTGCGAGGCGGGCTCGGAACAATTCTTCCCCTGCCATTGTTCCGGGCAGTGACAATAGTAATCAGCTTGGGTTTTGAAGCAGGGCGCGGAGTTTCTGCACGGATTCGGGCTGCAGTGGTCCTTGTCGATCTCGCACTGGTATCCGGTGAAACCAACGGGGCAAACGCACTCGTAGGCGTTCACCAGATCCCTACACTCGCCACCGTTTTGACAAGGCTTCGAGGCACACTCGTCGATGTCCACGTCGCAATCCTTGCCTGAGTAGCCAGCGGTGCAGCTGCAGTGATAGTCGTCGACCAGGTCGATGCACAGTGCTCCGTGTTGACATTGCCCAACGCAGTCGTTGATGTTCTTCGTGCAGTTCTTCCCAGTGAAACCGCTTCTGCATCGACACCTGGAGCAAGATCGTCGAGTTCCAATTAACCGTGGAGAACTCCTTAAACGTCCCTTCTGCGTTATATACGATCGCAATCAGGGCGTGACGTAAATTTCGCACTTACCTGTAATCACCAGCAAGGTTGACGCAAGTCAGCGAGTTCTTGCACGGTGACTCCTTCAGCGCGCATTCGTCCACGTCGAATTGGCAGAGAACGCCCTGCCAGGTTACAGGACAGTTGCAGACGAACCCGTTCTTACCGTCGACGCATGTGCCACCGTTTTGGCAAGGCTGCGAAGCGCACTCGTCGATGTCCGTGGCGCAGTAGGGTCCAGTGAATCCTGGCGCGCATTCACAATGGGCGCTCTCGCCAAGTTCCCTGCAGGTAGCTCCGTTCACGCAGGGATTCGAGGCGCACGGGTTGTCGATCTTCTCGCAGGTTGGTCCCGAGAATCCCTCGGGACAGGTACATTTATATTGATCCGGCGCTGTGTTCTCGCACGTCCCGCCGTTTTGACAGGGCTCGTGCGTGCCGCAATAGTTGAGGTCCTGGTCGCAAAGGATACCGCCCCAGTTCGTGTCGCAGATGCACTGCCAGCTGGAACCGTTGCAATAGCCATGCTTGCAACCGGGGTACGGGGTGCATTGGTCGCAAAGTTCACCGCGCCAACCGTGTCGACACTTGCACTCGCCGCTAACGTTGCAATGGCCGTGGACGGGGTGGCAACCCTCTTTGCAGACCGCTGAAACAAGTCGATCAGCTGATTAGTTAGGTAGCGATTGCGACGAATACGATCATCCACGATGATCTACTAAGTCTGGTTGGTCTTCTAAAATAGTGTCACAAGTAAGCGTTTTGTTCGGCAACAGACTAATCTCGTTTGCAAATGTCTCCAGTAACATTCTCTACCTTATTCTATCCCTCGTCGAATCGTTGGAAAAAAATAGCGGATCTCCATACTGCGATCCACGAACGCGCAGCCACGAAGCTATTTTATTCGTCTTCGTTTCCTTCGCGCCTTCCACGCGCAGTCCCAATAACGTAGAAAGAAGAAGAGCCAGCAGCGGTCATAATTCAAGCGACTTTCCAAAGGGATAATCTTTGTACCGCGCGACGAACAATAACCGGCTGGCCGTAACGCGGCACAAAAGGCATCCCGTGAATGGAAGTTAAAACACAAACGATTAATCCGCCCACGGACACGAAAGCATAAGTGTCGGATTATTTTCCGCGGCCGCGTTCACCGCCGGATTATACGATCGCCGACGTTTCATATATCTCCTACGGGAACCATTGGTATCCTTCTATCTGAACGAAGGCGCGCTGGCCAAGGGGAGAAGGGACTCGAGAATGGGCCAACGGGTACGCTGGTTCGCCTTCCTCTTACAGGTGGCTGCGCTGACGAAATCCAATTTCGTCCGCGGGCAAAAGGTGCCGTATCCCTGGAAACGACACACTCGTCCCTGCGACGGTGACGGTGAAACGCGGACGGGAGAAAATGAAACGTGACAGAGATCCGTGGCCTGGGCTGGAGCAACTCAATTAGCCGGTGGGACAGAAAGACGGATGAGAAGTGACAGAGAGAAGGATTATCCTTCTGACCGTGAAACGAAAACTCACGTTGCGGCGACACGCGTGCACACGTCCCTGCGACTTTTAGCCAGGGTACTGCCACTTTACCGTTACACACCACGGTCCCTCGAACCGGAGGAGCAACTTGTTCGTACGGCTCTGTGATAGATACATACATACTCCGCGAGGGAATAGTTAAACGGCAATCGTGTCGCTTCTATGCATACGATTAGGTTTCCGGGAGGGACCATCCAGGAAGGGGATGACGAATGAATTATTTGGAAAATTTCATGGCAATCTAAGCTAGCTAGTTTTAATTATCTTGTCTGGGGGTATCGAGAGAGTTGCAAGACCAATCGATCATCATTAATTAATTAATGTTCCAAATAATAGACGCGGTCGCTTTTATTTCACCTAACACTTCCCGCATCGATCAGTAAACCCCTTCTGCCAATGTCTGCCTGGATCTAGGACACCTTACGCTTCCACGCGGCTAACTGCCGACTATTTTTCAACCTTAACAACAGGGTACACCAATCACGAGGTACAGCTGCATATTTTAACCTGGCGAACATGCACGCGTACGTACACGCTCAGAAAGGACTAGCGCGGACGAAGGACACGACGCGCACACAGGCTCGCGGGATCTTTAATGATTAATGGCCGAGCTTTCTCGTTCGCGCGCGGACAACGAACGTTTATGGATATTTATGCGACTGCAGCGTGACGTTCGCGACCGCACGTAACGATCCGTCCGGCTGCTTTCTCGCGTCCACTCGTCGCTGATCGATCCTTGCCTATCCGGTTTCCAATTGTTGCGTGGAAGATGGGAACCAGGAGATTCCTCCCTGGCGGGCAACTCGCGACGGTGGAGCAATTACGACGGACAGAAATCGTAGGGACGAGGGGGATGCGCTCGATCAACGGTGGTTAGATGAACTCACCGTGTAGCTCCCTTTTTATTCATCAGCGACGCAACAGGTGCGCGGGAAAAGAGAATTGCGCTCTCGTGACCGGCGATTCGCGCTTCGTTTAGGGGAGTCTATTATACAGGATTCGTCTGGGGTTCGATCGGGCCAGCGCTAATTACGCTCGTCTCCGCGTGAAATCGAACGAATCGTGCAAATCGAACAAATCGACCGTACAAGATACGGTCGACGAGGGCTCGCTGTTTCGTCTCGCTACGAGCGTTCGCTGTGAATGGGCTCTGTCGTCAAAAACGACGATTGCGATAGATACTGTGAGATAGAATTTCTATATCGTAGCTTGTTTCGCTTTGAGAATATAGCCGTAATTTGGGAAATTTGTTAACGACGCCTGTGCGCAGGCAACCTGCATGCCGTAGTTCCATCGCGAACAGAAGGAGTTGCTGGCATTTAGGAGACACGAACGTTCATATTTGTAACACGTCATCCTCTAAACTTTCTATTTTCATGGGGAATTAACCAACGTAAAGTGAGAATTGTACACAGTCTGTTACGTGGATGTATTACGAAATAAAAGTGTTAAAGGGCAATTATAAGAAAATCGATTAGAACAGTGCCGTGAAGTTTCGACGAATTCGGCAAACTGGCCGTGCGAAAAGCAATTAACAGAGCTTTCACCATGGTTATCTCGCGGAGTACAACGTTTCGCATGTAGAATCCTCGGCATTAACAACACTTCGTGTACGGTACCGTTCTCTCGTTGTTCAGGACCTATAAATCTAACCGCGAACGTCTACAGTTACACGTCCATTGGAATTTTTTGCTAATCCGCCGGCAGTAGGCGAATTAACCCGTGCAATTCATCTTCGTACACCGGCGGCTTCTTTATTTTCTTATTCCCCCGATCTGGTGAACGGAACAGATGCGCGAAGAATCGGATTACAGGTGAAGGTTCACGACTTTCACGTACAACGCTCTAACCGTTTACCTTTGCCACGGAACCATCGCCGATAATCTTCTCTTAGCAGAGTCAACTTTTAACTTGCCTCGCGCCATTACCCGCAATATTCTACGATTCATCATCGAGAGAATAATAAAAACCATCCGCATAAAAGGCGCTGGTTCTTTTCGACTTCCTTTTCAAATTTCGAAGCGCGCGAACTCTTAACTTCTTACTACTTGCGCGAGTAACACGGTTGCACGGGGGTAGCCGATCGAAGAAGTTCGCGTGCAATCAACTTCTTTCTAATATCGTTAATCCTCGCGGAAGAGAGAACGATTTTACGTTCACGGTGAAAAGGGGTCAAATGGAGGCGAACGTTTCGCGGCGCGTCCAGAAATACGCTGCACTCTAGGACTCTAGGCGAACGAACGGTGTGTTGCATGATGCGGTCGGTGCATAGAGCTCGTGTGAAGACGATGCACGAGTGAAATTCTCGTATTGACCTTTCACAGCGCGACAAAAATGCTGGAGCCAGTTCTATCCTTCTCTGGCTCACCGTCTCTCGTAACCGAGCGAGCGACTGACTCGTCGTCTCACGAGTACACGATTTCCACCGATAGTCCCTAATTGGGATCGTTTGTCCTTTCCATTTTTTTCACCTAGTCCGACGAAAGTGGAACGCGTCTAATTGTGATAACGATAATATGATCCTGCTGCATCGTTAAACCGCTGCTGGATTAACTTTGCGTCAAGGGGATGCGACCTGGTTCAGTCCTTTGCGAGTCGCTTCCTGTGTGCATCGTTAGCCAATATGGACGAAAGGTGAGAGAGAACTTTCACGAGTCATAGATTTTTGTAGAATTCTTACAGATTTCATGGAATTGTTCGTAGTCTGTTGTACAGGTTTTTTTTTCAGTCTACAGTTACTTTTTTCTGGTGTTAGACATTTTTTAGAATTACCGTAAATGTGTTAATTCTTCATGAATACTTAGTCCGTGGAATTTTCTATCCACGGGCTCGTTCAGAAGTTGCTGTACTCGTTTAGGAATTTCTACAGCCTAGGAAAGTTGAATTTAATCACGTGGAATAGAGGCTAATGAAGTTGAACGCCGATAATTTCATCGACAAGAAAAGGATTAAGCAGCAGCGTTAAGCAAACGAGAAAATATCTTAAAGTTCATAGTGTCAAGGGGAACAAGTTGCGTCTCCGTCGTAATCATCGTCTTCCTTCGTAGCTGTTACAAGAAATTTCAAAAATACCTCGAATTCAAGCCGCATTTTGTCACTACTCTTGTTAACCTCTAACCACGAGTCGAAACGGTTTGGTTTTCACACGATATAACCGCGGCTGCTAATTACTATACCGCAGAAAAGTCTAATAGCGTTTCGTCCTACTTTCTCTGGCTCGTTTTCAACTATTCTGCTGGATTTAAGCCTTTCGAAAAATTCTGCATGCTTTTTGTTACTTTATCTTGGCCAGTCTAATGAATACCAATTAACGATTCAGCGCACGTTAGATTTGCATATAAAATAAGAGGCAAAAAGCGGAGATATAAGAGGCTTCTTCAACGTGGTAAGTAAACACGGTTAATAAAACAGAATAAATAGGTTTATTGGAATTCCTCGTTGAAGGACAATTATAATTGAAAAAAATTCGAGCGATCGCCTATCACTGAAATTATCATCATCTTTCACGCGTTCATTTTGTTGAGATTCTATTCGCGTAAGTACGAACGGAACTTTATTGATTGCTGTACAGCGTACTGCACTTTCTCGAACAATATGGTCGATTCAAGACGATCGAACGGCTGGCACTGTCGGGACCTTTCGAAAACGGTGCCCTCGAAAGAGGGATAAGACGTAATATACCAGAGAGCTGGATGAGCCGTGCGCACGGGGAGGCGGAAGTAACGATTAAGCAGCGAAGAAAGAGCCTGGCGTATTAGTCGGGTCAGTATTGTGCGAGGGGATCTGGCGTGATGCTACTTGCTACCTTTATACGATCGTACGACATGCGTCTAACGTCCGCCCATTGAGGCACGCTTCGAGATAATTCGTGTGTTTCGCTGTGCCGCGTTGTTTGCCATTTTGGTTCCACCAGACATCCGGCGGTCTCGCGCTTTTTGCCCCACGAAAGCTTCGCGTGGAACGGCCAGCTCTGTTCCTCGCAACAGATATTCGCCAATGACGGTTTTCTATCGGTTTAACGAAACTAGGAAATTACGTTTATCGTTGGTTTGAGTTATCGCCATTGGGGTATCACGGTCCAGCGTCCATTTGCCGTGCTTGTTTCACGACGCACCGAACGAACATCCGGCAGGATTTTCGCTTTCCCTTCGCAGTTTGACGCGCTTGACAAGCGCGCTGGGAAACACACGATCGCTTCCTCGAGCGGTTAGATATCCCCCTGGCATTTACAGCTGGCGAGAGGCATAATTGTATTTTGGCTTCGAATGTACCGTACGTCGAGATGGTCAGTTACTTCGGGTATATTTATTGCAAACTGGCGGCGATGCTGCGTGTCTAATTAATCAAACGTAATACCACTCGGGGTAATTGGGAAAAGTTGCAATTTACATCGAGCCGTGTCGCTATCTTCGATTTTACGCTGTATTCAATTTAGAAAACCTTCCTCGCGTATCGCATCACGATTTTTCTTACGAGCCAAGTTACGTTCGAATGGTATCCCACCACGAGGCGCTTCGTTTCACTTTTTTCTTTCACCTAATAAAAAAAATGGTTACAGGTTGTTAAATGCAGGCATATTCATGCAGTCGTTCTCCTTTCCTACAGAAAAATTGCTCATAATTTTGCATTTCGATCTGCATCCACGTTGACGCTCCGTTTTACTTAAAATCAGAGAAGCCTTTCGAAACCAGCTAAAATATCGGTATCAGAGAAAATTTTAAAAACCACGACAGGGTTACGTTCAATTTTAAGACTGTTTTACGTTTATGACATAACTTGGTCGTTCTCCTTTTCTAAAGAAAAATTGCTCACAATTTTGCATTTCGATCTGCATCTACGTTGATGGCTCCGTTTTACTTAAAATCAGAGAAGCCTTTCGAAGCCAGCTAAAGTATCGGTGTCAGAGAAAATTTCGAAAACTGCGACAGGGTTACGTTCAATTTTAAGACTGCTTTACGTTTATGACATAACTTGGTCGTTCTTCGAGTCCTTCGATTATTATCGTGAATTAAGGCGAATTAAGAGCTAAGGTCGCCAACCTTTTTATACCGTCGACACGACTAACCGAATACACTTTTTGCCCGAGGGAAAAGGACTTTATAAGAGAGGATCTGGTATCCCCGTTGAAAATTCGAATCGATCGATTCACGGTGGCTCGTTAGCCTCAGAGGCAGCCGTCCGTGAGAAAAGCGAGCGGAGCAGAGCGCGCGAGTCGCGCGACTACGTGCGACGCGAGATTTCACGCTTCGAGGATCGATTAATTATTCCCTCGAGCAGCTGTGGAGCGGTGGCAAAAAACGTGGAATCGTTCAGCCGCCAATATCCCGGCAAAGGCCTTGCGCGACGCTTCGTTGCATACGTAACGAGATCACAGCGACGACAAAAGCGTGTTACTCCGTCGTTTCACGGCGTGGCCTTTTTTCTTCCGTTTTTTTCCCTTTTTTTTTTGCCACGGCGTCGATTTTTACAGAATCCGTATCCCGCCCCGTTTCACTGCTCGATCCGTCCTACGATCGTGTGTCGTTCCGCACGGTTACGGAGGTACGCGTCTCACCGTCCATCTTCTGGCTTTTAATACTTCCGGTACTAAAAATCGGCGCTGTTCTCGCTCGACAATTTAACGAACCGGGAGTTACGAGGGTACAATGTTAGTGACGGTGGAAAGAAGTTAGATGTTTCATTATTACGCGGCCCGATTTGTTCCAAATCGTTTGATCAATCGTACGTGAAGCATTGAACGTCTCTCGTTTAGCATGAATTTAGAGTGTCAGTCTCTGTCGAATCGCATCTTTATGTAATACGTATTTTCCCTTTTTACCTTCTACGCTCGATCGTTCGAATTGTTATAGAGATACGATGAGATTCGACCAGGTAAAAAGGCAAACGCCACGAATGGCAGGTTGAATTTTAATTGAATCGCTACTCTGAGCGCGTACCAGTCGAAATGAAATGGAAAAATTGGCTCACCTATTTCACAGTCGGATCCTTTCCAACCCTGTATGCACACCTTGTCGCCGTTCTCGTCGCAGGTGTAATGACCGAATATGTCGTTCCTCGGCCGACAGAACTTCGTGCAGGTCGCGTTGTAATAATGGTCAGCGCACTGGACCCGAACGCGATAGGCTAGATGAGCGTTTCTTCCGTTATGATCGAGGGTGTACCACGTGGGTCCTGGCAGGACAATGCCGCTGTAACTCGCCTCCTCGATCACGCCTGCGCTCGCCTCGTCTCTCGCTTGCAGGATCAGCGTGAATTGCCTCTGCGAACGAACAAAAATTCAATAATGAGGCTGGGAATCTTCTGCTTCCTTGAAACCCTACAAACAATGCTCTCTGTATCTTCCGTTTTACAAGCTTTTTACATTCGTTCCATGAGTGTGTCGTTAAAAGGACCGACGTGTTCCGGCGAACGCGGATCGAAAGGTGACGTCACGCGCGTCTAGGGCTGCCTCGAAAGAGGAAGAGAGGTGGTTTGATGAAGCCAGCAATTAACCCTTGCCCAGCTTGAATAATTCCTCGACCGGCGTGGCTCCTAAGTGGAACCTTCCGAGATGGACTTGCAAATTTACCCAGGGCTTCCTGATCCTCCCCCCCCACGGGCTTCCATATTACACAACAATAGGATCATCAATTTTTATTTCCACGAGGATACGCGGCAACTAAACATACACCCTCATATTTAACAAACAATCGTCAAATCGAGCAGTACGAATAATTCTCAAGTTCCACGACGTACAATTAGTTCGATTACTTAACATATAACGTACGAGCATTCCATTAATATCTTTCGATTAGCGTCGAATCGATGCCCAACACGTACAGGAATGATTAAACGCAACATTCAATCATCCCTCCGTACTCTAAACTCATCGATAATCCAACGAAAGACGCTAGCAAAGCTAACCGACCGCAGACTCTTCTGTACGACCACCAGGGACGCGAGAGTGCCACGAGGAAGTGAAACAAGTGTCCCATCGAAAGGTGGCCACCGTGTCTCCGATAATTACCGATCCGCGAGTAATCAGAAGAGCCAGGGGCATTTTTCATCGACGACACCGTGTGCCCTTCGTCGTCCCGCCGCGGGTTCGAATAATTACAACCCGGCGTTTGCGTGCTTTCGTCGAACCGTGCGTCTTCGCAAACGGATGCGCCTGATTGGTACCACCAATCAAGGAGTTCCCTGAGTGACGGTCGGCGAACGCAATAAATAAATTCCAATCGCGCTGTCGCGGAAGACAGCCGGCTATCTGCTCGTTCAGGAGCAAACGCAGAAGCAGAAACAGCAGCAGAGGATCCCAAAGGGGTGTCCGGGAGTCACGGGCACGCCGATAGAAAGCTGGAAGTGTTCCCGATGGAACCGGTCCCGGCGGAGAAAAAGATCGCAGCGCACCGGCGATCTCTCGCGTGTGCTCGCCCGTGTGCGCGCCCGGTTTAATGAACCCCGTGGATCCATGCTGGTAGACAATGGGGTTTAGATTTTTTAATTAAAACCGCAGGCGTTTCGCGTGATCAGTCAGCCACTGGGGTGGCTGGGCACTCGCGTGGAGTTCCTGATGGGAACGAACGGAATAGGCTCCTCGTGTTCGTTCCATCGCTTCGAAACTGCCGGATAACAAATGGAGTTGATCGACGAGTATCTCTCGCGATTTTTGGTGATCTATATTATTGCTCGCGATGCTTGGTTGGATGAAAAGTTTGTCTTCTTTCGGAGTGTATCACAGAGAGTGAATACGTTGAGAAATTGGTAAGTGAATTTCGTTCCATCGTTTCGAAACTGCCGGATAACAAATGGAGTTAAATAATTGACGAGTATCTCTCGCGATTTTTGTGGATCTACATTATTGCTCGTGATGCTTGGTTGGATGAAAAGTTTGTCTTCTTTCGGAGAATACGTTGAGAAATTGGTAAGTGAATTTCGTTCCATCGCTTCGAAACTGCCGGATAACAAATGGAGTTAAATAATCGACGAGTATCTCTCGCGATTTTCGTGGATCTTCATTATTGCTCGTGATGCTTAGTTGGACGAAAAGTTTGTTTTCTTTAGAAGTGTATCGTTTGGTATCGCGATGCAGAGAGTGAATACATTGAGAAATTGGTAAGTGAATTTCGTTCAATCGTTTCGAAACTGCCGGATAACAAATGGAGTTAAATAATCGACGAGTATCTCTCGCGATTTTCGTGGATCTACATTATTGCACGTGATGCTTGGTTGGACGAAAAGTTTGTTTTCTTTAGAAGTGTATCGTTTGGTATCGCGATGCAGAGAGTGAATACGTTGAGAAATTGGTAAGTGAATTTCGTTCCATCGCTTCGAAACTGCCGGATACCAAATGGAGTTAAATAATCGACGAGTATCTCTCGCGATTTTCGTGGATCTACATTATTGCTCGTGATGCTTGGTTGGATGAAAAGTCTGTCTTCTTTCCGAGTGTGTCGCAGAGAGTGAACACGTTGAGAAATTGGTAAGTGAATTTCGAGTTTGTTGAAAAATGTGCGAACGTTTTTTTCTGCTTCCATCTTCGATTAGCGAACTGGTCGCACGCGTCGCGGGGTTCCAAGTTGCAAGGAAGCGTCCGCGTCACGGTACACGTGGGAACCACGTTGTTTCCCCGTTGATCGATTCCTTTTCTGCCCAGGACCTGTCCAACACGCTCGGCTAACTGCCCGATCGTGACTGAACTGCCGATCGTCGAATTAGCGAAAACATTCTCCCCCGCTGGCAACCCAAATGCTTAGATAACGCGACTAATGTCGCGCGCCTTTCTTGCGGACAAATCGTTTCCTAAAGCGGCGCGACACTTCTACCATTGGAAATTCGTGTTTTTGCCGGTGGTACCGATTTGGAACAGAACGATCGTGGAACCTGTCCGGTGATCCCCGGCGATTTTCAAGCACCCACAAGGTAGAGACCTTTGACGTGAATTCCGTCCCGATGTTTTTCGCGGACTAGTTCGATACAGCTACTATTAGGTGAAAGTGTACTTTAATATTGATCACATCCGTTTTTTACAACACATTTTCAGCGTCTGTTAAAAGTATCGCAATACTAAAGTCTATCGTAGAAACTATAATGCGATAAAAACCACGGACATAGATCTAAGGATGCCGAAACGAGTTGTCTGTGAAAACTACTATTTTTTGCGCTCTTCTATTGAAATTGCGACATGTTTTTTCTACGACATAAGGACTTGGAAACAGTCTAATTTATTGGTCTTTGCTAGAAAGTCAATCATTTAACGTGAACGTCGAGCTGGCAACAAAGAGAACGGCGTTTCCTCCGCGCGAATGCCTGCGATCCATTTTTCCCGACCTTTCGCGGAAGTGCAAAATTCTTCAGGTCGCCCTGAACGGCACAAAGAGCGCCGTTGTGGCCAATCCGCGGCTCGCTGGCCGTCTCGTGCTAAATGTAAAGTCGGTTCGCTCGTCGCTGCCACTACCTAGAGCAGATAAGCGCTAATTGGTGTTAATTGGTGGCTCGCTTGGGGCCTGCCGTTCCCACGCCCGCGACTTTCATGCTCGCCTTTTTTTCCCTCACACCTCGTACATATATTCTAATTCGTTCGTCCGTCGCGTTGACTACCGCGCGTCGCGTTCCATCGGTCTTTGTGCGGCTCGCGAACCGTCAGGGCGGTCTTTCATTGTCCGCTCGTCTTTAATCGATGTGAGTCAGCGCGTGAATTACGATCAGATAAAATTTCTATTATTCCGACATTTTCGTTGCGTCCGATCGAACGCCCAAAAAAAGAAGACAGACGAAGGAGAAGGAGGGGAGGGGATGGGATGGAACGAGGGAACGACGGATGGAACGATGAATTTCGAAATGTTAAAGAAGAACGATTCGATCGATGGTTAAATAGAGAATGACAGCTGAACAGATTCGGCCTATTCTTCGACCGAAACGGATTGGCTGATCAAGGCTGTTGGGGATTAAACCTTGTTGTACGGTTTACCTACCTACTCCATCATTCTTCCTTTTTGTCTCGGTTGGTTTTGTTGCCTCCTTTAGAAACGTGAAGCGTAAGTTTGCAGGTGGGTACCCTCGACATGGGTTCCTTTTATGGTAACCGAAACTGGCAATTAATTTCGAATTAATAACAATTTTATTTGGACATGCCACTTCGCTTTTTTTTTTGTTATCATCACAATGGAGAGGGTAGGGATAATCGCGTAGCGCGAATTGGAAAGTTGGAAATGAAACCATGTCATACTATCTATTTTAAGAAACTACGGAAGTGTATTTCGAAGTACTCTGGGGAGGGAAAAAGTCAGCTGATAGGACATTTGAACCAAGCAGGATCTCCGAGTACCAGTTGGAGATTTAGAAATCTACATTTTCTCTTTCCATTATCGAGGAAAGTGGACGGTTCTATCGCAATGCGAACAAGCAAGAAGACCCAGGCGCAGTAAACGCAACGATGGATCTAGGAATTCGCGTGGGTGTCCCGCAGAAAACCGCGTTACGAGCGAATTTCCCCTTTCACCGGGCAAAACAACGAGCGCACGTTCGGACGCATTTAAAGAACGCCGGCTACGTCCTCGCACAGGCGTGTAATAAATTATCGGGTGGATCGCGAGTAAGAGTCACGATCATCGATCGATCCGTTCGTGGACGTGGGTCGTCCGATCCGTGGGCGTAGGAAATTCATTAAGTCGGATATTATTCCGCAAGATGCGTTCTCCGCGTGGACCAATTAATTAATTTCCTCCGGCTGGGGCACATACATTAACCGCCGCAGAGGGCTTTGGACACGCGCGTTTTTCAAAGTTAATTGAATGCACCTTTTGGTCACGGTGACTCGTCATTTTTTTTTTTTTTTTACGGTCCTCGTTGTACCTGGTAATGGAGCAGCATCGCGTCGTGGAAACCGTGGACGTTCGCCAGGCCAAAAAGGATCGACGGAAGCCGCGGTGGGCACGTAGAGGCGCTCGACGAGCCTCTATCTGGCGCTGGCTGTCGGTTCTATCGTGGTAGACGCGTACACGTCGATCGTGTGGCTCGGTAACTGCACGTAGGTACTTACGTACGCCGAATAGAACGCCTTCTCCTTCTCTATGTCAGGCAACGTGTCTTTGGTTTCGCGGAAAAGATCGAACGAGCGGTACGTGAGGACGCGTACTAAGCAGCCGCGCGAACTTCCAGCACGCCCGCCACCGATCGGGGAGCCTTGAACGGTTTATGCCTCGAGTCGATTTATTTTGCGAGCTTCCTTTCTTTCGACGACTCTCCCGACGATTTTTTCATATCTCCTCGTAGGTGTCGTTGAAAATTTAAAGAAATCGAGCTATTGGTACGGTGGAAACGAAAATGCCGCATGTGAAGAAACGCGTGCCTTTTAATTCGAGACTTACGTACACGCCTTCTATCGTTTAAATATCGAAGAACTGTACAATGAATGTGAAAAATATCTTTTCATGTATTTAATTTTTTGCTTGCGCTGTTTGTGCCCTTTCGATTCTTTAATCGAAATAGCGGATAAACGAGCAACAACAGTTTGTAAATCTCGTCGTGAGATTGGCAAATTGAGATTCTACATAGAGAACTGTTTGATATGCAGAATAGAATGGTTGCTCCGTTCTTCGAAGAATTTCGAGGTATGTTTAAAGTGTTTCTAAGATTTTGCGATACTTCTGACGTGCTTGTCGGGAAAAGATTGCACTTGTCATTGACAGTCCAGTGGATCGAGGTTCTTAGTCGTTCTTACCCACGGCCATTCAATCTCTGATCATTTTTTTCCCTTTTACCTTTCTCCTTCGAAGGGAGTACATGCCTACGCTCGATCGTACGGGGCTTCGCGTTCAAATTTCGGCGCAGACTTACGCGGCGATTACGCCAATTTATTTCGTGAAAGCGTCTTACGTAAATTCGTCGCGATGTATTATTCATTTGTACTGCATCGTTTCGCCGCGCGTGTAATACCGCGATTAAACGTAACGCAAGTCCATCCGATCGTTCCCGAAAAGTTACTTCACGAAAATGGCAATTCTGAAGTGGTCTCGAAATGACTTCGAAATAAATCACCTTCCATTTTGAAAGAGGAAAACCAAACGAAATTCTTAATCGCGAGAAACTTCGCTTTCGATGAAACAATTTCAACTACGACTATTCTAATCTGTGAGAAATGATTTCTCTGGAAAATTTGTTAGAGGAAAAATATTTGGATTTATTTCTGTCCTCTCTACAGCTGCGACTATATTATTTGTATGGTATTCAGGTGCTCGTTTCTCCCGAAAGCTGCATTCCAGCAGCTTCGTCGTTCAATTGCTTTCGAAAGCCCATTTCTCAGGAACGCGAGGCGCGGACGCGCACGAAGAATCCCCTCGGAATTCCGACTTTTGATCGCTTTCGAGCACCGCGCCGGCCGCTGTTACCCTTGACCCTAAATCTCTGGTGCAACAATCGAGGGTCTCGAGGTCAGCCGTTGCGATGCGATAAATTCGTAGACGTTGGTCCCTCCGCCTCCCTATCCTTCTACTTTCGAGAACGATTCATCGCGTGGTAGGCCACGGGAACGGGGTTGTTCTTTCGTCCTCATGGAAATTCCACCAGCGAAGGGAGGTTTCGTTCTGGAATCCTTTCCTCGTCTCGGTTCCCAATTAGTCTGGCCGGCTAATAAATCTCGCGGTGTCTCCAAGAGGAACCTTAGCACGGGGCAAGCGAATGGTGGGCCGCCGCGCGGAAGAAGTGGAAAAAACGAACGTCCGTGAGGAGGAAGCGGACACGCGGCGTAGAAATGGAAGAAAGAAAGAGCCAGGGGGATTCTCGAGCGACAGGGGCCCCGGAGAATCCTCTTGTTGGCTATGGTAGCCACTATTCAAGGGGCACAAGGCCAAGAAGTCTTCGTACGATGTCGCGACCAAGCTCTTTCCCCGCTTCGAGGCGTTCAAAGGAGGAGCTCCGCGAGGAGTCACCTCGCGATACTGACGGTGGTTGCTGTAGTGGTGACTCTACCTGAATATCGCGGAGAACCCTGGCATTCCTCGTGTTAAATGCCCCCTTCGAGGAGAAGCGAGGTGAGCTCTCGCGCCCATTTACACGTAGACGAGTCTGTTCTTCTCTCTGGGTAAATGGCGAGATTCGCTGATGGGAATATAGGTATCTCGAATGGATTCTCTCGAACGACGACGACTTAAATTGTACAAATTTCGGGGTCGCTCGATGTACACGCTACTTCACGATCTCGTGTCCCACTTCTCAGACGTTACAGAATCGACTACCGCAGTATTCTGGGACGAGCCATAATTCACGAGGGTTTGCGAAAAATTGTTAATATTCTAGCACCATAACTCCTTCAGCCATAAAGTCGTCCCACCGCCAGGTTAAACATACGCATTACAATCTCTCCTCCTGAACACACCCGAGAATAATGCCCATATTTCACTTGGGGTACGATAGCGCATTCTTCATTCAAAAATTGCCTCTAAAATCCGCCGACGTACAATATACCCACACACATTCCCCTGTGCACCGTGGCGCACGATCACGCGGTACACAATCAGATACACAATGCCGGTGTACGTGCACGCGAGGTCGCGGCGGAGAATCGAGGCCTGTGTACACAGGCAACGGGGAACGTGGTTCGGGAGACACACCGGTAGCGACTCGTACACGGGCTAACTAGCGAGGGAAGAAGACGAAGAGGACGCGAGGAGGGACGGCTCTACTCGCCGCGGTGGAAAGAAAAGGAAGAGACTCGTCGAGGAGATTGGTATGCGGTCCGCGCAGCGGGTTCACACACGACCCAAAGGCAACCCAAAGGCAGCCTAAAGGCTGAGACCAAGGCGAGGACGAGAGGCTGGAGAACGCGAGGAAGGGGAAAGGACAAGCACGCGAGGCATTGCCCAAACCGGGGCGACAGTTTCATCCTCTCCACCCCTCCTCATTTGCATACGCGCGATACTGTTCACCTGTGTTCGAGCTCTCCTGCGTGTCCACCCACCGTTCGAGCGTACACCTGACCAATAAGTCCAGGCGGCGAGCGTAAATCTGCGCCGTAAACGTGGATATCCCAGGGGCCCCCCTGCCGTGGCAACGAGGGCAGTTTCGTTTGGCCCGACTCCTTTCGCCGGAAACGATATTGGAGTAATTAATAATTCCTACCTGTCGCTGGTGCATGGCGAGCTATGCGGACCCAACAGCGGAATTAATCAGCCAGGAGGAAGAATCTAGATTGAGTTTAGCATATAGGAACGCGGAAACGGTGATTGTCGCCTCGATTATTGAAACGTTCGCGATCGAGTCGATCGGCTGGCTGTTACAGGTGTTAATTAATACGGTAATATCGTCAACTATCTGGCACTTAGGAAATTTATATGTTAATCGCGTCCACGTTATGCACCACTGGTTACCAATCACGAATCTTTTAATCGATCGACTGAACAATTATTCCAGCGGAATGTCAGGTTACATGTGCATTCCAGACAATAGATCCTGTGCAAGCGTTGACAAATCGAAGGTCGTGTTACCTCGCTGGATGGTTAATCGACGTGGTCGATAAATGGACCATCGTTAATCCGAGCGGGGCAAAAAGAGCAGGGAATCGAGGGGCTGGGTGACGTTCGATCAAAATTTCTACGTTAATTGCTAGACGTTCGTAGTTCTCGGATGTAGCCAACGTTCATTAGCGAGACATCCGCGAGCTGCGTCAGGGAATCCGAAAAAAGGCGGATGCGAGTTTTTCATTCAGTTCGGACGGTAAATCTCTCCTGTTGGTCGACGACCAACGGGCAGCCTGATTGCGATCCCCGCGGGCGAGCTGAGAGCCGGTGGAACGATTTTGGAGCCGTTCGCCCGATTAACGACCGGTTCGCGTACACCTCTTGACAAATCGATCCTGCTTCCGTATCTGCGCCGCTGTGTGATTTATACGCGTTTAGAATCGGCCAGCTGTGGCCCCTAACGAAAATACAAATGACACCTCACGAATACCACCATCGATACATCCACCATGTGTCATTGTTCGAATTCATAGATTAATGTACGAGCTGACTTGGCTTACATGAAGTTTCTCCAAATTTCTAGACGTGCATGTAAATCCAAAGGGTGGAGACACACTTTTCGAGGCTCGATGCCAATTAATCGAGTGGAATGTTAAATCGACGAACATAAATGAGACGTTCGACGGAGAGCAAGAAAGAGACGCGTGTCCAAAAAGTACGTATACAACAGACCATCGAGGAATCTAAGGACAGAAAAGAATACACCTGTTGGAGTCTGAGTCACGGTGATCCCCTGAGGGGATTCGAGGCGTGCCTCACAGCCGACTCCCTCATTTTCGTTCCCCGCGGTTTTTATCCGTGCGGCGAGCACCGTTTAGACGACTATCGTTTATCATTACACGGGCTATTATCAAGGCTATGATTATCGAAATTTATCACGCGCCGTAGAGAAAGGAGGGTAACGCTGTTCACCTTCTGTTCTCACTGAATTCCTCAACGACCAAACATTTTCACCTCTCTCTCTCTCTCTCTCTATTTCCGATCGTTTAATACGACGGTGCTAATTGTGCCAGCGACACTACCTGGGAAATTGTACGCCTACGGATTATTCGCGCGTTGGAGTGGGACGGGAACGGTGGTTCCGTTTGGCCCGGCTACTTCAGTTACGTCGATCAACGGTTCACCCATTAGAGTTCCACGGCAAACCGTAACGACGAACTTTATTAAGGCGTGAGAAAGTCCCCTCCCGGAGGTGATTAAAGCAACCGGGCTAATCTACTTAACCGACGCCGCGGTTTGGAACTCAATAGCGACCCCGGCTAAATTGAATGATACCGTTTGACGCGTGACACGGTCGCCCAAACGTCGCATCGATCATCGCGTGGCCTTCGTCCGGACGTTAAGTCAACTCCAAAAATCGGGGCGGTAATTACGTTCGTTAAATTCCTGCCGATTATGCGTGGACGGTGCACGTGGGTTTCTATTCTTCGGAAATAAACGTGATTCATTAGATCGAAATCTACCCTGTCACGTTGTTTCGTAATTGTCATTTTTTGTCAACCGTGATTTACGGTCTAATCGGTAGTTTTGACGCGTTAAGTAGTTTCTGAAGTTAAAATAAGAATATTACTCATCGAGTCCCACGCGTTTGTCTATATACTGCTTCGAATCGTTCCTCATTGCTTACATTTGTGCGGTATTATGTATTATGTATCTCTCAGTAGTCTAATGAGGAACAAATTGTTCATCCTGGTGTAAGATTATATCTACACGATTGAATAGTTATTGAGGAAACCCTGAGGTCCTTTCGATGCTACTTTCTTCAGTTACGTTTATAAAAATATGAATCTCCACAAAGACTGGTGGTCTATTACTGGCATTAGTGAATTCAGCGTTATTCGTGAACTCGCAGATTACATTAATTAACAAATGATTGCGCAAAGGGCCCCTCGTCTCCCTGCTATCCCACAATAAACTCGTTGCCTATGTTTGTTCACCAAGAACCTCCAATTGAATCATCCAGCAGTTTTCAATCCCACCACCCTCGATCAAGCCAACACGTCGAGCTGGCGACTCGCTAATTCAGTCGACACAATGCCCAGTAAGGTCCACGTGGGCCCAGCAGCTGTGACGTCACATCATTGATAGAGGCGCCCACATCGAGCGTAGAGGGGCCGTGGATACATTGCGCCAAGAATAGACCGGTCTACCTATTTCAACTTTTTCGCTAGATGCACCGTCCGTTGTGCATCCACGGCGAAAAAGCAAATCGACGAAGATTCGCCGTTCAGAGGATAGTCGCCAGTGTGGGAAATGGCGAAGTATCGCGATGAAAAGAGCTGGAGAACGATGGAGGCCCCCGATCGAAGACAAAGATGCTTCGAGGAACACGACGGCGAAGAAGAGACCGGCACGAGGTTGGAGTAAGGCGGAGAGGGACAGAAACACGTGGCTGGAGAAAGGAAATACGCGAAACGTGGCGTCTGCTCGAAGACACACATAGACGCTGGCCAGGATTGTGCAAAAGCTCGGCTGACTCTCATCTCGCTGATCGTTTCCTGTGCCATTATGCTACCGCTGAAAAGGCTGCTGCGCTCCCTTCTTATGTATGCCTCTTTACGCCGCTATTGAAATCGCAAACGGAGAAAGTCGAAGGACGATTACTCGCCGTGCCAGATATACGTATGCGCTTGTTTGTTTCTTTCTTCCCTCGAACCGGTATCGAGTGGCGTGCTTATTAGCTGAAAGACTATAGTCTTCAGCGTAGTCTCAACTCTGGATCGCACGGGGTACTTGAGACGAAGATTATCCAAGAGTCTGGGATCGATCTTGCCAGGGTTCCTGAAGTGCATTATCAAACAGGAGTACTTGAGAAATTTATAAGCATATGCAGAGTGGTGCATTATAAGTAGCGCGTCGGCTCGATAAAGCTGTCAGCCGACATTGGAGAATTTTCCAAAAACTTTGCTTCGAAATTACTACTCCGTTGCACGAGAATTACATAATAGCACCAGTGAGTAAAGATAACAACGTGCATTCATTTTTATCTGCCGATATGGAAATTAATTGGCACTATAAGTAGCGCATCGGCTCGATAAAGCTGTCAGCCGACAACGGAGAGTTTTCCAAAAACTTTGCTTCAAAATTACTACTCATTTGCACGAGAATTAATTACACAATATCATCTGTGAGTAAAGATAATAATGTGTTCGATATGGAAATTAATTGTAACCAACAAATAGATAGGTTCAAGCAGTAATACTTTGCGTCTGACTAGGCTGGTCACAATCTACTATCTCTAGTTGAACACAGCTAACCAAATCAACGCGATTCCAAATGACTCGCGTTAAATCGTCTACTTTTTCTTTTAATATTCACGTTCTATTACACCAGTACCAATGGTAACGCAATAATAAATCCTTATGCGTAACGAAATATAAAAAGTCCACTCTCTTACAATCCGTAGTTCTATTTGAAAAACTTTCTCTAAGCTTGCCAGTTAATTTTTCACGAAGAATTACCCTCTCGTCGATGGTACCGTTGTACCCGTACAACACGTACGCCAGCTTATGCAAGAAACTTTTCCTCTTCAACTGTACCAAGTAAACAAGGCTCCGTCTCGGCAGGGAACGAGCCCATCCGCGTTCCTTTTCGAGTTCGAATCGCGTGAAATCTCATTTAGAGGCGCCGCCCCTGGTTTTATTAAACGGCTGCCTCTTGTTCTCATTCTCGAAATCGTTGAAAGGCAATCGAGTGAATCTCTCGAAGGGGCTGCCGGAGCCGCGCCGCCGTCAGGTTTCGCAACAATACTTGAGGGGCCTCAGCTCGAAAAAGACTTCCACGGGTGGTATTGTATCGCGGCGTCGATCGCGAATTTCTAGACCGATTCCTTTGTCGATGCGGGGCGCGCGAGAGCTATCGAATCCAAAGGATTTCCGGTCTGTTGCTCCTCTATCGGTGGGTCGTTACGCAGAATTCCAGTTCGGTTCCAGCCGCTTGGCAACACCTCCTCTGCCTCCTCTTTTCTTCCTTTTCGGTTGACCTTTAACTAGGAAACTTTTTCTCGAACTTTCGAACGTTCGACCGTGCGCGATGTCAGGCATTCGAGATACACCGGACAACCTCTGTAAAGCTTCCAGCGGAGATAAGTCGTACTCTGAAAGCCCTCGCGAATTCCTAAAAGCTTCTCGAACAGCAACACAGCGACTAGAAGTCGGCTTCCAATTATTGTCAGGTCCTCGAGGGCCACTCGACTCGAAGCAATATATCGTCGCGTGATTAAAAAACCGTAAACCGTCGAGCGTTTAAGGACAAGTAGCGACAGCGAGCTTTCAGTAAACGATTGCCAGCGTCCCACCCACGTGAAGTGTCACCAGGCCCGTTTCAGGCCGTTGTCGAGCGTAATTAGGTCGAGACGAACAGCCGATTTCGAGGAGATCCTCGGAGGATTCTCGTGGGCAAGCATGACGACGTGTTTCTGCGCGCAAGAGTTGTACACACCGGGCAGTGTACACCATAGTCAAGGGTCCTCCGTTCGACCGAATCGAGCCGCAGAGCTGTTTCTGAACACGCCAGCGCGCGTTCACACAGACGCAGAAGGTCAGCAGTGAATTATTTGAAGAGCACTAGCGTGTTTGTATATTTCATAACTCGCTCGTGAGGTTCTAAGAGGACCCATGCGGGGTTCGTTCGCCCGATGGCGACAAAGGGTAGGTCCAGCGTTCCCTCTTTCCCCGGTTATGCGCCCTCTCGAGGGCCCAGAGACGGCATATAAACAGAGACCTTTAAATTGCTTCCTTTCCGTGAAGGATCTTTCTTCTCCCCTTTTTCATTTCTACCCTACCAATTTTTTTTTTTCTCATTCCTCCTCTTTCGTTTTCCTCTACCACCGGCTGTAAATATGTATATGCTTCCTCGAGCATTTAGCGCTCGCCGAGCTAATTCAATTATGGGGCCATGGACGCGCAATAAAAAAAATATATGGAAAGCAAATACACGTGTAGATACACCGCGGCGATATTTCTCGAGGGTAAGCGTTAAGCATGGAAAAGGTGCGCGATATCGCGTCGGGAACAAACGGTGAACCGATGGGCCTTTCGGCACACGTTCCTGCCCCGTTCGTCCAGCTCTGGTAATGGCTATAAAATCATTTCCACGGTGCCTTGGCAGACGTTTGAACTTGATTACCATCGCTTCTGGGGATAATTCTGTCATTACGTTACTACTGCGGTTGCATACTCTTCGCGAGAAAGTCTCTACAGAATCGACTAAGAAACTACCCTTTTATAATTAATTACGAATTCATTATTTAGATTTGTTTAATCCGCTGATACGCGAATTATCAAGCTTGGATATTCTATTTTTAGCGCATTATTGATGGTTTCTTTTAACGTTTCATGCTCTTTGGAACACGTACGTCCTTTCGCTTGAGAAAATATCATTATGCCAACTATGATAATGAGGCTGGAATGAGAGGTACGCGTGTTTGTTCAAAACGCGATGAAGGATAAATGTTTTCTCGCTTGAATCACGCCAAGGTTCGAGGATTTACCGTATGATTCATCCACTAATTATTTTTTAAGTATCACGGAGAATATTTTACTCGATACAGATTGTTTAAATAAAACAGTGGAGCATCGTATATACATGCGATCCATTAGCTTTAACTTAATTTATAGATGGTTTCATACAGTCGATACAGTCATGTTTTTGAGATGAAAAGATAAAAAAAGAAATTGCTGTACTCACCGTCCATCGGAAGGTGAAATGCAGTTGCAGGGTGACAGGTTCGTTGAGGGTGAAGGTGTTCTGGCCGAGGGCGTGACTAGATACGTTGCCAAAGCTGCACGAGCCGATGGCGGTTACGTTCGACTGATACTCCTTCAGGCAGAGCCAGAAGGCTGAAGAGCACTGTGTCGTGCACGGTGGTAATTCACTTTTTCCTCCGCCATCGCCTCCTCCGCCGCAACACCTACCGTCCACCAGGGTGCCCCTGCTGTTCGACAGCGAGAGGATCTGCACCTCGAAGAATCCGCTCGCGTTCGTCGCCTATGGAAACGAACAAAATCGTATTTACAATGCTGTCTGCAAGTTTCAATTCTATTCTAACAATGAGAAGGATTAATTGGATAAATTAGATACTGTTTTATTAGTTTATTCGTCGAATATTGTGCTGCTGAGAGAAATATTTAATGGTTCTTTCTATGATTATTCTAGTTTACTTTAGTATTTTATTTTAATGTTCTCGTGACCAAATGAAATTGACAATCTCGACGAAGTGAAAGTATCGAATCGCCATGGAAGTTATCGATGCGATTTCTAGCATTCTATCTTTGGAATCTTTGCATCCTTGAACCCATTACCAATCGAGACAATAGATCGGCGAAAGAGAGCCCGACTAATTCGTTGCACTTTACATTTTGATCCCTGCACCTACCACTTTCACGTTTGACATTTGGATGTCTGAAATGGCGTGTTATCCCGTTGGTGCGTTTACCCTAGCCCCGTCGGTGTCGACATTTTTCTGCTAGATTCCGAGGCGAATTTATCGGGTTCGTTACGCAGAGAAAACGGTCCGCATTAAACGTAGCACGATTTCGTTCTGGCCCTTTCTAATGGGCATAATAAAACAGCGGGATTTTCCAGCGCGGGTCTCGCGAAAACGGAAGTCTCTGAGGCCCCAGGAGGCGAAAGGCCTCTCGAGTGTCTATTACGAGCGCGGTTTACTGGAAAAAGTCGAGCAGTTTCGAAACTCCAGACATTTTCTGGCTATTGCTCGACGCTTCGACTATTTATAGTTCACGTCGATGCTTATAATTTATGCCTGCGCTCTAATCTATAAACCCAATTTCCAAAACACGAATCCAGAAAGATCAGTTCCCCGCGAAATGATTAAAGTATCAGAGTAGAAATTGGACTTCGCAGAGAAGCCCATCTACTTTCCCATTCACGGTCAAAATTGCAGTTGAAGGAATCGCGCAACCAGCTCGATGCCGTAACCACCGCGAATTTATGCATCGCCTCTCGCTTTTGCCCACTCGCACAATTAACAATAAAAGCGAAAAACACGCGGCACGAAATCGTCCCGTTCCGACAGCGTAGAGTCTTCCTTTCGTTGCCGTTACGAAACCCTTTCTACGTGCAGTTCACCTACACCCGTCCACATCGAGACGTACACGCTGGCACTCGAGCACGTGCATTCGACGTACACTTATTGGAACGAGGGTGCACACCTACGAGGCGAGCACGTTCGTGTGCGAGCGAGCATGCACGTACGAGCCCCGCGGGTCTCTGTAATTACCGTAAGAGTAAGATCGAAGGTAGAAAGCGCAGAGAGGATCGTCTGCTGGCCTTTGCTTTCCACGACGCGCTTCCTACTACGTTTATGTAACGCCGCGGAGCGTCTCGCGAGTGACATTTTCGCCTCGGCTAAAACCGAGCTTCTGTGGTCTCCTCGCGCGGAACACGCTGGCAATAAAAGAGGGGAACCACCGCAGGATGAATCTCGCGGAAATTGAAGAGTAAATCACGGATAATGTCCGGCTGCGGCGCACGGGAAACGGAGGAGCCATCAGGAACCGCGCGCGCGTCCGCGCCGCGGACAATACCATTATATTCGCCTCTGTAAGGTAGAGTCTTCGTTAAAACGAACGGTGTCCCCGCATTGTCGTTGCCAAGAATGGTAGCCTGAGCAGTGATGAATCTCCAGGTGGGATTTTTGCGATTGCTTTGGACGGACGTTACGTCAACCTTGCGTACAGGCTATTCTATAATAGGCGATACGATCGAGGAAGATCGACGCTGTTCGCCAAGAAAAAAAAGTTCTACTCAATAGGATGATAAATCTCTTCGAACCGTTTACTATCGAAAGTCGAGTTAATCGACTCTATCATCGAACTTTCTCACAAATTCGTAGCGTAGATCGCAGGATCGACGATCAAGCTCCACTTTCGGATCCTTCAAATGTCACGCGCCTAGATTGAACCACCCTGTACAACCACTTTGTACGCAACACCCCGCGCGCAATCCTAGACGGATATGACCGAGGGTTTGAACATCGATAATACGCAGCACGCTGGCAATATCCGTTAACGACGCCGCGTCTTTCTCCTCGCGTGGAATATATCAATCGGCATGTAGAAAACACAAAGAATGTCGCGGCTGTAAAACGAGCAGCGTACGCGAGGACTTCGCCCTGTTGGTCCCTCTGTCTCCACCAGCGATCGTCCGCGCCGCGTTTACGACGCTTATAGACGAGCGGAGGAGGGCCTCGTAGCCGTGGCGAGTCCTCCACAGCGAGTCCTCCGCGGCGAGTCCTCCCTCTGCGGCCGTCGTTTGACCAGCGCGCGGTGTAACGACCGTTTCTCTCTCGTCTGCTCGTTTTATTAGCCGTGCATACTTATTTTAGAGGCTCTCGCCGGTAACCCGTTGCCTCCGAAAGCAGCTGAAAACCGTGAACCAGGATCCGTGGACCAGCGGCACGGTGCGGAGGGTGGACTTAGGGGGCAGGCGTCGTTTGCGCTGGCAAAGTTTGCACAGTCCGCTCACGTGCCGACGTGAAATTACCCGTTGCCCGCGGAGATGGCTTTCAGACCGCCGACACGGAAGAACCGCACGGCCTTTTTCAAAACTGGCATCGGACGGCGCGTTCGATGATACGCGCGGGACGGGTATCGCCGTGGTACGAGCCAGGAATTTTTAGCAGCCGATCGCCGCTCTCGACGGACCTCTTTCTCACGCGGTCGAACCCGGTGAACTATGCGCGCTGACGCGTGATCTGGTTTCGTTATGTCGGATTAATTGGGACGATTACATGTTCCGCAGGAATTGTTGTCTCTTCGTGTATTCTCCTCGCTTTTCTACCTTCCCCCGATTTCACCTCGCTAGGGTTAATCTCCTCTGACCTGCTCGCCGAGTCTCTTTTTCAATGAACCCAAAAAATTCCTCCAGTCTGGACTGCCTTGTTAAAGATATTGTTTAACGTTTTATCTTTTATCACATAGTTTGCAATTTTTTTTTCACGAGAGCGTGCGATATTTCCGGTGTTTCGTTGCGACCTTGAGAATCGTGAACACCGGAAAGGTGGAGATTGAAATTCGTGTCTCTCAAGTGTTTTCCCACATGGTCTGCGATTCGATCGCCACCTTCCTTCGATTACACCTTCCCGGGGTTAATCTCCTCTGACCTGCCCGCTAAGCCTCTTTTTCAATGAACCCAACAAATTCTTCCAGTCTAGACTGTCTTGTTAAAGACATCGTTTAACATTTTGTGTTTTATCACATAGTTTGCAATTTTTTTGTACGACAGCGTGCGATATTTCCGGTGTTCTGTTGCGACCTTGAGAATCGTGAACACCGGAAAGGTAGAGATTGAAATTCGTGTCTGTCAATTACGTTCAGGTTCGAGAAAGGGCACGACCGAGTGTTTTCCCACATGGTCTGCGATTCGATCGCCACCCAGGGATAATTGAAGCCTGTTGGAGCTGTCGAGAGGTGTAATAAAGGTGGACACCACGTATTAGCGTCCACTATCCATAGTGAACCGCGCCCTTCGGCCTCGGAACAATCACTTTGTCGGGGCTGCTCGCTTTCACGGTTATTAGGTCAATTGTGCGAAAGCTCATTTTTCGCCGGGAACCTCCTTCGTGAACCCGATTGTTCTTTCAGTAACATTGTTCCGTCCCACCGTACGTACTATCATTCCATTCTTCGAGCGTCTAGCGGTACAACGACTGCCTCGTAGATCGAAATTACGAATGAAACATCGAACGGCCAATACAATTTGCTCTTTTTCATTGTTCACCTGTCGTCGTGAGAAATACGCCCAGTTTGTTCTGTTATTATCGGCGCGCCGCTGTAATATCTCGCGATTTATCCGCGAGATTAATCCGCTCAAGAAAACGTTTAGTAACTGTCAAAACGATTGTCGGAAGTCCTGCGAAGTTGCACGGCAGCCGGTGCAGTTAGCTGAGGTCTTGTTCGCTATTTTTCGCGTTCGATTCACGCGAGTATACGCACGATCGCTACGATAGCACTGTATTACAAGGAGGCATTAACGTTGCAACCGGTTAAATGCGTAAGAAAACGACGAACAGGGGCGATGCCGCATCAGTCATTAAAGTGTCAACCACCTCCAGCCGTGAAACCTTTCGATCCGTTTGAGCAGCGTCTGACTTATGAACGACTGAAATTACTGCAATTTTTTGGCATTCTCCTCTTAAATTGCTGTTTCCTGCGTTATCGCGCGCCATTTTCTTCGCTCAAGTCCCACGAAGAACTCAAAAATGAACAATTCGATTCAGAGAAAAATCTATTATCGCATATCCACGATCAAATCGAGTTAATTATCCTCTTCGTCATTCCACGAGTCTCTGGCGAAACTTCGAAAAAGCTTCACAAAGAGAGCGTCAGAAAACGCCGCCATGTTGCGGGACCACCAAGGATTCTCGTAACAAAAAAAAAAAAGAAAAAAAAAAGAGCGATCGGTCGCAGGCACGAAGAAACAAAGGAGCAGCGGTCTGTCGCGAGATTGATTTCTGGACACCTGGTACACGAGCAGGGGAGGGTTTTACGCGCGTTTTAGGGCCCTTATGGGGGCATTACCGTGGCCGTCGACGCGTGTATACACCTCAGCTCGTGACTTGTTACGAGTTCGCCGGGGCTCCGACGTGCACGACCAGGATGAGCCGTTTCTCTCTGGCGCTGTCCGTGCACCGATTCGCAGGAGAACAGCCTTTCCTTTCCGCATAGCCAAGGTGCAGCGAGCCATACCTCGCCCCGGCTCTTAACTTTTCTGCGCGTCGAACATCGCGGGAGTTAATACGAATAACTCATTCGATCGAAAAAACGGCCCCCCTGACTGTACGCATACTGAGGAACGAGCCTACCGTATCCCTTTCCACGAGTTCTCAGGGAATTTCTCTGTCCATCGATCCTGTCGGATATCGAAGGCATCGAGCGTTCTCTGCGCCTTTTCCTTCTCCCTCGTTTCACTCTGCCTCACTTTTTCGTATCGCATCCACTTTGGTCTCCCGTTTGGTCTTTACATGTTAAATCGCAGAGCCATTGAGCATATAAAACCTACAATTTCTTGTTCGAGCCTTAATTTCAATCGCGCTGCTGAATTTCCTTTCTTACGATGGTATTTCTCTGTAACTAGACAAATTCGTTACCGTGGATATGTAAAATGTGGAACTTATATAATTAACAGACTGTTCGCTGGAAAAGATGGATACGTAACAACAGTTCTTGCGAGCACCGCGGCAATTGAGGATATGGTAATCAGGGTGATAGCAGAAAGCAGAGAATAATGTATTCCAGGCCATCGAGGCAACGAGACAATGTTAAATGACTCGGTTTGCGCTAGAAATAAATTGAACGCTCGACGGAAGAGCGAAGGAGGTGGAGGATCGAAACAGGTTGGAAGCGTCTCGTGGAAATGAATTATCGATAAAGCCTTATTCATCTCCCTCCGATGGAGTGCCCTTCGATCAGACGCCTTAATAACAGGATGACTCTCGAAAACGCGGCCGATCATCGTCGAGAAAAAATGATCGAGGGTAAACGGCGCACGGGGACGTTCGGTTACGCGGGTTAATTGTTATCGGCGATCTCATTAGCGCGCATGAATCGGGGGGCGGAGAAAACGTTTGTACGGAATACGTGTAATTATGTAAATGCTTAATCAGAGCTGGATGCAATTATGTAAAAGCGTGGCAAGTGCGGGCTTAATATCTTAATTGAAAACCTGCTAACTGGCTGATCGTTACGGGGATGGATCAATGAAAGTAGCATTATCGTCGTCCATCGATGCTAATTAGCCAGGTCCGGTTGCTTTTATGCCGTCTGGCGAGTAAATATACGAACATCGCTGTGCACAAATCAGCGAGTGACGGAACACGACCGTGTCTACCGCGCTTGAAAACCCAGGAAACTGCGGAACGAGGAAATCGAGACTCGAATCGAGGCATTTTTAATTAGAGGAAGAATTCCTACTCGTTGCATAGATAGTTCTAATTAAAACGCACATTGTTTCACAATTTTTCGAAACCACAGCGGATAAGATTACATTTTAATTGAAGTTAATCCATTTTCTGGATCCTTAATTCTTCTACAGGGAAGATATACGCGCGTATAAAACGTGCGATGCGAGCGTGCAAACTTTCGTCGATTCCTGCGCGCCTATGCTTGATCAACAGGTCGATCAATTAACCAGGTCCCTCAGCAACCTTCGCGTTCGCCAGATCAATCGTCCCATCTTCGACGACTATCGACAATCCCCGTTCCTCCGCAGCAGACGCGAGGAGAAAGAGAAAGAGCCAGGACCAGTCGCTCACGCGACCCACGTCGAGCCGGAAAAGGAACAAAACAGGAGGAGCGGCTTCGAGAGTGCGCTTTGGATGCGCGGATGGGTACTCTCCAGGAGGGAACCGGCAACAACAACAACTGACGCGAATTCGGCTCCGAAAATCGTCCGGGGCCCTTTCATTTTATCTTTGAGCTCCTAAGTCGTAGGTAGTAATTACCAGTGGCCGCTACCTGCCCAGCCGAAATAGACTCGACCAGCACCATTTAATTTTACAACGTAGCACGGACGAATCCTGCGTTGGAACACGCTCGAATCCTGCGAGCGTATGCCTTTGGCCCCGCGTGTACGTATGCGTGCGCAGGTTTTTGTGTGTACGAACGACCATATATCTCTCTCTCTTTTCGCGGAGAGGCCTATACTTAATATTATTCGCTACCCACTCGATCCCATCGGGGTCCAGCAAGAGCCGCTCGATCGGCCACAAATTACCGAAATAATTAAAAACTGTTGGCTCGCGTGGGAAGTCATCCGATTTATTCTGTCCCAGGACTACCGATCATCGAACAAGGACCAGCGCGGACCTCTCCGCGGCGACTTCGATCGTTTCGCTCTTTTCATTCGCCGCACGGTGGGTGGAGAGACGGAATAAATTAATTTGGTGGTCGTTTCTTTTAATTTGCTGGCCACTTTGTTGGCCGGTTTCCCAGTTTTTTTTTTTGTTCTTTCTCTTTTCGAGTGAAAGTTTCGACGGTGGGCAAATAATAGAAGCTGGCGGAGGCGTTGTTACAGTGACGTTGATTAAGTGTACCGATCGTTTAACGCGTTCTTTCTTGTCAGCATTAGAAACGATACGGATATTGTCGGTTGTCGGGGAGTTTGAGCCATAATTTGTGAAACATGACGCGGCATTATGAGGCAGTAAATTGATAGAGCACCGTGCTCGTTGAATGTCTAATTAAGTTAGGAAGCGATAAGATCGTACTAGCTGGCGATTCCCTAATTAGTTTGAGCAACACGGCAGTCTCTACGCTTTCACTGAAACAATGAATGGTACGCGCTATTTCCTTACAGATTAAATATCAAACAGAACATCAGAAAATTAGATATTTGCCGAGTGAACCGAGTGGAAAAGAAGGGGGAGAAAAAAAAAGGGACCAGACTGTTTACAAAACATTTGAAATTTTTTAAAGAACACACAGCTCTTCACGGAACACTCTATCAAAATCAAACAGAGGAGACTCCGACGAAATCCTTTGAAAATTGACGAAACACCTTTTCAAGGCACCCTCGAGAGGCATCGTCCTTTGTGTTTACCAAATTACCCGCGAGGAATTCCCGTGTGTACACAAGGGAACCCGACGCAATTTCCTAACCGGTCCCCCACGCTACACTCGACAGAGGACGACGACGTCGGGGATTAAATTTTTACCGGGTCGATCGGCATTTTCTCAGGCGATTTAAGCAGTAATCGTTGCGTGGGTGGATCGTGTTCCCCGTGGGAAGAACCATGGGAACTTGTCGCCGCTACTAAAAACGGCAGGCCGTTATCGATGAGCTTTTGTTGGCCCGGTCAAGGGCTGGATGAAACACGATCGACGACTAAGCTTGGCTCTCCTCCTGCCTCGATGGGGATCATCCAGTTTCTTCAACCTGATCCGTCTACCTGGCGGGAATCGAACGCTCGAAACAAGAAGAACAGGTGTGAGTCAAGACACTCGGAGGACCTGAGACACGATACCCGACTTTGATCGATAGACTCCAGACATTCGTGCAAACTTACATTTTCGCGAGTACAGCTGAACAAACGTAAATTTTCCATGCAAATGGTACGAACGAAATCGTTCTCACCTTTGATTTCTCTCTGTTAACCAATACGCTATTAGTACTGCGTGTCAAACGAAGGCTGTCGCTGAAAGCTTGCTCTCATCAACAGAAAAAAAGCTGTAATTTACATTTCCTCGAATAATCGCTGTCTATAGGGATAATAACTCGACGAGGATCCTCAGAGGCGATCTGAGTTAATAATACAAGCGAGGCGATGACCAGTTTTGGGCCAAGTGTCGCGTCCTACAGCGAGATGTAAATTTCGATCGCAATTTTCTCTTGCGACCGTTTCTCTTGTCTCCACAACGAAATCGTTCTCTGGTTTTGCTCTGTTAACCAATACGTTATTAGTACCGCGTGTCAAACGAAGGCTGTCGCTGAAAGCTTGCTCTCATCGACAGAAAGAAAGCTGTAATTTACATTTCCTCGAATAATCGCTGTCTATAGGGATAATAACTCGACGAGGATCCTCAGAGGCGATCTGAGTTAATAATACAAGCGAGGCGATGACCAGTTTTGGGCCAAGTGTCGCGTCTTACAGTGGGATGTAAATTTCGATCGCAATTTTCTCTCGCGACCGTTTCTCTTGTCTCCACGTCGATCAGGAGACGAGTTGGGACGCGAAAAACAATCAATCGAGTCACCTGGGCCGGCTGGTCGAAAAGGACGCGGCGCTTCGAGTCTCTAATCACGCGACCATAGATCCTCGAGCTGATCAGCGGCGATTACACGTTGCGTAGGCACGCGTGACAGTGGCTGGTCGAGTACACGCGGGCGAATCGAGTGGCGGGACAATAAATTAAAAAGGAAAAACGGACCCGTTGATGGGAGCCAAGCGTTAAGGTATACACTTAATCATGATCGACGACAGCGGGCTGGTCGGGCTCAGTGAACATGAAAACGAGCGAGGATGATGCTGGCTGGCGTGGCTTTTAATGCAGCGAGGGGATCGATACGCGATGATGGGCAGACGGTCCAGCTGGGTCCAGGTTCGAGAGAATTTTGGCACTCGACGGGACGTGAACGATGTTGGTGAAAACAAAGGGAAAGTGGAACGCCTCTGACGACGAGGAATAGGCACCGTGGCTACGGCTAATGGCCTGTTTTGTTCTCGGCTACTGTTCGAGTTTTTGGTGCTCGATGAAATGTTTGTTTGTTGGGAAGCGAGGTAGCGTGTTCTGGGGACAAAAAGCGAAACGTCTGGGCGAACAGTCATGAGAATCGTAGGCGACAAGGAATGTTTCCGAGCGAAGTAGCCTTCTTTGTTAAACTGCTACCGTGGAAATAGTCCTGGCCCGATCGCTGTGTTTTATCATCCGTTCTCGCTGACACCCGTGAAATTATAGTACTTCTACTCTCAAAGTTGATAAACGACTGTCGAGGCGGAATGAAGAGCAACGAGAACGCAAGGCTCAGCGATTCGCGGTGGATGCGATAGCGGTCTTTGTTCGCAACTGCCCTTTTATTTCTCGACAAAATTACGCGTCAGTTTTATGGACAATCTAGATTATCGTACAACGAGTTCCACATTTGGTAAAATGCTTCACGTTCCCGAAAGGAAGACCCACTTTTCTCACGTGTCGACGAAACCAACTTCACCCCCAGTCGCCTCGAAATTGTCTCCATTTATCAGAAATTGGCCGAAACCTGGCCACTGTCCAGTCGATTCCTCGAACTCGTAAAACTGCCAGCCTCATTTCCAGCAGCTTCCTCCCCTCCTTATCCCCCGGCCACCGCGTTGAGGACGCTGAAACGACGAAGGGAAGAAGGACTCGGAGGCACGCACCTGTGCTCCGCGTTGCGCTGCCCAGAAGGGCAGAAACGTTGGTTCAGGGCGCGCAGGATCGCGGTGTGCAACACCAACCACGAGACGGCATTATCTGTCTATCTGGCCGAGCATCCGGCGAGCCAAGCCTCGGGGCAGATTTTTATAGGAGGTTCGCGTGACCGCCAGCTAAACGCTCCGCTTTAACCCGCCCAGCTCAGCCTCAGCAGCGGTTGGCTATCTCTGTTCCTCCCTGTTTTCACCTCCCCCCCCTCCTCGATCCTCTTTCTCTTCACACTCGACTTTACGTCGACCTGTATCACCGCTTCTTCTTCTTCTTCTCCTCGATCGGTCGATCTCCCGTACCGGTGCTCGCGTGGGTCAGACGGATTCTCTTCTCTTCCTCCTCTTCGTGCTTGCTCGACTTTCAGTCATAGATCTCGGCTGTCGTTCGATCGTTCGCCCGGCTGAATAAATTATCTCCCCTCCGGGCCGGTTTTTTGTATATTCGTGTACGAGACCCGACCAAGGGGTATTTGCATTCCCCTTATCCGGAACGGGGATCGACGCGACGACTTTCCTGAACGGTACTTCCGCGAGACGGCCGTGTTCAACTCTACGTACGTCCTTGCGTTTCCACCTGTTAGACACTCCCGTCGCGTTTATCATTTCCGTCACGCCACGCTGCGCCCCTCTGTCCTCCCCTTTTCGTCTAATTCGCGTCACGCCACGAACGCGTACGCGCGCCTATCTCCCGCTGCATCCCGCTGCAACTTCCTTCGACGAGCAGAGGGTTACCTGGAGCTACTGCGGGGCCTGGCCGCTGATAATTGGCCGCGGTGATAGCCAGGCAAGAAGAGGAACAAGAAAGCGAACGGGCGATCGTACGTGGAACGTACTGAGAGAGAGAGATCGGTGGTTCCCAGGGTAAAAGCGGAAGCGGCGCGCTAATGCGCTAAACGGGTCGTCGTCGAACGCCGCGGGCATGCTCGCGTCCTTTTTCTCAACCCTCCGCGTGGGACGGTTCTGATCGTCCGCCTTCTTCCCTCTCGAGGGCTTAATGCACAGTTCTTAACCCATTTATGATATGTAACTGTGATTTATGCCGCCTTATCTGCGAATTCCTCTCGCTGTTCTTCTTCGTTTTCTTCTGGGGCGTACAAGTTGATTACGTTGCGAGCAAGGTGTAACACAAGGTGGGCATTAACCCTCGATGACGTTATATGCAAGTCTCGCAGTCGAGTTCCAACTTTCCGACTCTGTTCGCGTTTCTGTCTTCTTCTTCTTCTTCTTCGATCCACTTGTCCGTTGCGTTAGTAGATATTTAGTAATTAGTAATTTTTTTACGTTTTGACAGAACTGAAAACCCTGGCAACTTTATTATCGAAGTTATCAACATTAATTTGCGGACGCAGACTGATGACTTGGCGTTAACTGTTTTTTAGGTTCGACACGGTGCTTGGAATAAGTTGGATCTATCGTAAGTTGGACGATGATTGATTATGATTAATCGCCGCTCGAATCGCGGTGTTTGAGTTTCCTGGTGGATTCGGTGCGTATTGTTTGGGAAAGATTGGAAAACGAGCGGATTTTGCGAGCCATAGTTAAGACGTTAACCTTCGCGCAAAAACCCGTCCGAGGTGTGATTTATAAATGCGAGCTCGAGACAATTTTCCTTGACAGGGTTATTGAGTTCATTCGAATGATTATGGCGTAGATTGTACCTAGCGTTTCTTTGCGATCCCAGCTTATTTTCTTCGAATTACATACGTCTGTCAATCATCGCTCGAAAAACCCTATCGCGTGTACCATTCGCTGCCACTAAATACTCGAAATAATTTCAAACGCGTTAGACATGGCTTCCTTTTTTCCATTTACCCAATTTCACTTTACAGTACGTGGAGACTACTTCACTATCGACGCAACGAACTTTTAAAAGGAACCACTCGAAGCAATTGGTATCATTCGATCGGTTTAGACACTCACATACGTCCCCCAAAATCTGCAGACGTTTTTAGTTAACAAGAAAAGAACAGAGAATTCCACCTTTCTCGGATCGAAATCCAAAGAGAAGAAAGTGTCGAATAAAAAATACTCAAAATCATTTCAAACACGTTGGACGTGGCTTCCTTTTTTCCATTTACCCAATTTCACTTTACAGTACGTGGAGACTACTTCACTATCGACGCAACGAACTTTTAAAAGGAACCACTCGAAGGAATTGGTATCGTTCGATCGGTTTAGACGCTCACACGCGTCCCCAAAATCTGCAGAGGTCCTTCGTTAACAAGAAAGGACCAGAGAATTCCACCTTTCTCAGATCGAAATCCAAAGAGAAGAAAGTGTCGAATAAATTCAACGATATAATCGAAATAAGTAGGATGAGCTTAGGAAGGTGAATTAGAAAAGAGACTTTAGAATAAGATACTTGGAAATCCATCGACCGCGAGTCAGAAGGGATCGTTTGTCTTGGGAGGACGATGCACAGGCGTGACCGATCCTCTCTCTGGCTGATTCCCTCCTGCTCTCTCTCTCTCTCTCTTTCTCTCTTTCTCAAGTCGCGTGTTTTTTCTTCCAGAGAGCCGGCTCTCGATCCATTCTTCGAGCACGTTCAAGCCGGATAATTAAGACGCGCCGACGGGGGAGACGATGAATTATAATCGAGCCGACCGAGAAAAATCCCCGCCAAGGTACGAGTGAATCGGATTTCGCGTGCGCGCGATTCCACGTCCAGACACAGATCGATCTTTCGTACCAGCCTCCATAACGGGGGTTTACGATAATTGCTACAAGCATCCCGTGTAATTTCGAGCTTAATGGGCTGGCCGACGTTCGTCGACGAGCGTAGAATTCCATCGTGACCGGGGGAAAATCGTGGCGAGCGCAAATATGATTTCCAGCGTCGTTTCGCGGGGTGCACGGCTCTTTGCGAAGTAGCTACCGAGCGCTATGAAATTGCTTCTAATTTCCAAGGCTCGTGTGCTCGCGTCGATGCGTACAGAAAAAAAAAAAACGAGAAACGTAAACGTTACTTAAATCGTAGCACGAAGGTTTACAGAAGAATTTACGTAGAATTCAATCGAACGACTCTCGACAATTCAGTCGCTAATGGTCACAGAACCGATCGACAGATCCCATTTATCTGCTTCCTGCAACTTTGCTCTGGGATCGTGGCGTCGAACAGCAGAAATCGTGCGAGGTGCACGAAAGCGAAGTGACAGAGGGAGGCAGTCGCTCCACGTTGGCCAAGGTATCCGTTTCTCGGAATATTTTCGGCGAGGTTTTTTCGTACGTCAGCCACCGCGCGTTATAACGGTAATTCCGGCACGGACTGTAATTGAAAGAGAGCAGCAGCGGCGCTTAATTGCGCTAGGTCGAAATCATCGAGGGAACGACGCGGTCGGGGCCCGCACGGCTCTTCTTCGAAAGTCATTTGTAAGGGCCTCCCCCCCATAACTCGTGGCCGTTGCGCCCAGCTTTTCGCTCCCGAGCTCGCAATTACCCTAAGCTCGGGGTTGCTGCGCGCAGGACCTCGCCTCGTGGACCACCGTTTCGGCGGTCTCGAGTGCGGCGGAGGCTGTGTTTAGCCGTCAACGAGATTGCGCTTCCAAGCTTCTCAGGAGCTCCCGTTGCGGGTGTTTTTCGTGCACTGAGGGAGGAGAGGAGAAGACTAACTCGAGAGCCTTTCGAATGACCTGGCCTCCCAATCTTCTCCATGGAGTGGTTCAAGTATTCTTGAGAATTTTGTATACTTCTTTCTTAATCTATTGCTTTAGAAATCAGGACGCGAAGTACGCACGAGAGCTCCCGTGCCATAAATCCACCTACTAATTGGGTAGAACGAAGTCGTGCGTAGGCAGTTCGAAAAACTGCAGTCGTCAGATGCGTCGATAGATGCGTTTGTAAACGATATTCGAGTTCGCGTGGACGGTATCAACCCCTCGCGACGAGGAGAACGTCCGTCCACGGCGAGAGCAGAGGCACGACGTGTCTCGTGCACACTTCCTGAATACACAACGCGTGCACGAGAGCGTGTAATAACCGCGCAGGAAGATACAAATAAGACCGTCCCATTACACTGATGCAACGTGTTATACATTTTTCGACGGGGCACCGCGGCGCGGACAATGGCGCGCGATGCACGCCACGGGGCCTGCGCGCAATAATGCCCAGGCGACAACAGGGATAAGGGAGGCGAGGGAGGGAAACGGACGGACGCGCACCGCGGATGATAAGTGTGGGTGACGAGGCAACATCGGCGGAAAAAAAGGCCGCGGTTACACCGCGAGTATGTATCCGCTTGATGAGAACAAGCGGGAGGATGCAGCGTGCCGCCCTCCCATCCTTGTGCAACGACACACGACCGAGAAGAAAACGGGTGGGAGGGAGAGGAAAAGGCCGAGGGAAACGTCGTGAGACAGCCAGCCAAGCGGCGGACGTGTTACGTACGAGCGTAACGCAACCGAATCTCTTGCCAGAAGCTGGAAGTTTAGCGGTTTTATGGATTACCAGGCTGCTGTCCGTCGACTCTGACGAGCAAGGTAATTTACGGTGGAAACTGCGGAGCGGAAGAGACGACGCGTCGACAATGGGACAGTTTGGAAATCCTTCGCTTGGGAATTTTTCACGGACCAGGTTCCGCGGCTACGACTGCTACCATCGAGTTATTAATTGTTATTTGTTCGGAACAGTGTGTTTAGAATAGCGGGGCCGAGGAAACGGAGCCAGAGGTGACGCTTAGCGGGGAGCCATCTGAGAATGATCAATTTCCTCAGTGCCGCAGGAAAGAGTAAGTCAGAAGGTTGCGAAACGAAGCGATGGTAGATCTGGGAAAGGAGATAAAATGAAAAGGAGAGGAGAGGCAACGACGAGCAGGGCGCATGTGGCGCGTCCAGTCGACCGACTGTCTTTACGCGTTCATCGAATTAGCGTCTAAGATAAGTTAATAAACCTCGTCCCAATGATTCATCGCCGAGCCAGCCGCTACTTATCTAATCGTTCCACTTTGCGACAGTTTGCGCTGCGTTCACCCTGATGCATGTAATTAATATGTAATCGTTTTTTGTGTCCGGCACCGACGCGTCGTGCTCGATTCACGGGCTGGTTGTCGGTAATTACGTGCGCTTATCTAGCCAGGCGACCTTATCGTTCAGCATCGACGAGCAATTGCTCTGTCTCTCGCTGCTTGATTATCGGCTATCTAATTGGACCTTTTTTTTCCGCGACCGTGGAGCAATTCGATGGGAGATTGCGCGGGGCGTGCGAGACGTAAGCGTGCATCTTGTCGTACACGTACGTACCACTGTTCTCCAATGATCGTACCATAATTGCGAACAATCGAGGCTCCTTAAACTCTGTTGCTAAAACGCGAAACGAATTTATCGAGAAACGTAGAAAACAATCCAAAACAATTTATACCCTCTCTCTTTCTCTCTTATATAGAGAGATACCGAGCAATTATCCTCATCGTAAAGAACAGAAGTGGGTAATTACTCTCGGTGTTTTTATAGGAATATCTTAAGGAGAACAAGACAATTGTACGAGCTGAAAAATCGTGCATCCACTGAATTAATCCACGCGCGTAACAGTACCTAAAATTCCCAAGATTCTTTCAACAAAAGTCGCGAGAGGAGAGTTCACGAGGAGGCAGGACGCGCGGCCCGTCGGCTCCATTAAACGGCTGACAGCGTACATGCCCGTATGAGTCGAATACGGAAGAGAATCCGCGGCCCGTTGTCGCGAATAGGGTAGATAAAGCGTACACGTACCTGTATGAGGTGGGCAAGGAACAGGACGTAGGCGGCGGCCGCCCTCATGTCTTTCCTCGAGGAATCCCTCGACTACCGCATCACCATTCCCCGTGGGTCACCTGCGCCCTTTCCCAGCCACTCTAAACGATTTATCGAATCGATCTCTCGTTGCCCGTGTTCTCCAGGTAGACGTATCCCCAAATGATGTTATTCCACGGGATCGAACCGGCTCAGAAAACACTCTTCACACCGTACATATACGATCTGCTCTATTTTATAGATCCTCGTTCGTCGAAACGGGCGCACTTCACTACTTCGATGCTTATATCGTATGCTACTTCCGGTCCGCGGGCACACACCTAATACCAGCCACTGTTGTCGATATGTCGAATCTCACGGTTCTCCACTTCGAACAACTTCAACGGTTTCATGTATATTAATCAGGCTAGACAGAACAAGATTCCAGCAGGCACTTATCTTTTTTCTATTTTCCTTTTTTTTTTTTTTTTTTTATTTCAACACTGTTTAACACTGCTTAGCATAATACAAATCCGCGTGAGAGATGCACTGGATGGATCGAGGATATACGTTAGAGCGGTGACCCGTTTTCTCGCGGATGGTCTCGGATAATGTATGGGGAGACGAGAATCGTTCTCAGCTAGAGATCGACTCCGCTTTCCAAACGAAGACGAGTATCGAGGATGCGGGACGGGCTCGAAGATGTTTACGTGCACTCTCGCGACGCGACAGGTACCTTTCCCTCGTACGGTTGCCTTCGATCGTGCGATATCGGTACGTCGTTACAATCCTTTTCGTTTTCCCCCTTTCTCTGCTAGCTGCCGCTCGGCCCGTTTCACCTCGAGCGACGGTAATTAATCGAGTCGAGCCGCGTCGTCGTTCACGTGACCTACGCTCGATAACAGCATGCCTCTTCTTCCTGGATCTTTCAGCGACCCACTTGGATTTCGAATTGTCCCTGAGGACACTGTGCAACGCGTGGATCGTCGCACGTGATCGTGTCCAGACGATCAGTTCCGTTCCCACTCGTTCTCCAAACGTGTTCTCCAAACTGAGCGTTCGTTCGCAGGCGCACGTGCTCGCAGAAACTCGAGTGTATCTACTCTACGAACAACGCACAGCAGTACGAGACACTGGACACTGTGCCAATTTACCAGTCACTTCGCACTGTACGTCCTCTCGATGCGTATTAAAATCCACTCGACGATTCAGCCAAGGAAGCTCGCCTCGAGGAAGTATCCAACGAAAATCGCCTGGAACCAAAAAGGGCGGCAATTTCGAGCACGATCTTCTTTAACCACCGCAATCTCGACGGGCGGTTCGTCACGGGTAATCCATAGCCCAACGAGCCGACGTTCGACTCCACTGTATATCGCACGTAAACCAATAAATCCGATGGAACGATACCACCGTGGTGGCAGACCGCGAACGCGGTGGGGCTCCTCGGTTCAGGGGGATGATCTCACCCCTCGCGCGACCTGGCTGGCTCGCAGTTGGTCGCGATAAACACGCGCGTCGTCGAACTGTCGCGTTCGCCTCTGGTCGCGGGATATCGGGGTGTCTCTCGAGAGGAACAGGTGTGTGGTTCGAATGCACACGCGCGCGTGCCTCCGTTGCAGGTACGCGTGTGCGCCTTTCCACTGGTTCGCGGTTGTGGTCGTGGCTTCTGCTGGCTGTACGATCGCGTAAAACGAATATCCGTGTGGACGGCTGTTTACACGTGTGCGTCTGTATAGATCCGTGTGTTCCTGGCTGTGTCGTGCACGCTGGAGCAGGGAAACGCAGCACCTCCGCGGGGTAGACGAGACGGTCGCTCCGGGGATACTGAGTCGGAGCCGCAGGCCGGCCTGCGGGCCTCCCCCCTTCCCCTTGTTCGAGCACACTCACGTTCGCTCTCTCTCCCTACCATTCATTCTTGTTACTCCAATGCCACCTGTCTCCTTCCATCTTTCTCTCTCTCTCTCCCTTTGCCGCGAAAGAGAGTCCCTACCCCCGTGATCCGACCCTTCCCGTCACCTTATTCCCCACCTCCGTGGAGAACATCGACGACTCCCACCACCGTAGGGGCCGCTCTTCACCCCGACCCAATGGATCCACACACCAACTCTTTCTCTTCCCTCCATCTCTCTCGCTCCTTCTCCCTCATCTCTTGGTCGTCGCTTCTTTTATACACGTTGCTTCTTGGCCTCTCTCGTGTGTCCAGCGCGGCTCACGCTCGCGGCCGCTCCGTCTCGCGGCTGTATGTATACACCCGTGGACATGCGAGTGGTGCGCGCACGGACGCCGCGATCTAGCGCCCCTCTGTCTTGGTGCGCACGTTCGTACGATTGTGTTCAGGGGAATTGGCCGCGAGAGCGTCCCTGTGTGCGCGTTTGGTACGTCCATCTGTACGTAGACGCGGTTCGTTGGGTTCGTACGCTGCGGTGTACAGAGATTACACGTATACACAGACACACGAGCAAAGAGACCGCGGTCCTGTCTCTCTGTTCAGCTAAAATCACCAGGCGATGCCTTTCTAGAAGGTATTACACGATCCGTACACTTGTGCCCTGTTGGGCCGGTGGATGTTGGCCCCGGCGAGGTGGTTATCCGCGAAGGAGTGCTCGCGCGCGCCCGCGTGCGAGTATATCTTACAATCGGTTTCATCGCGAGCGTCCGTAAACGCCGTTGTGTATTCTCACCTCGACGGACGGGGGAAGGTTCGCCACGGCGGAGATCGAGTTCTGTGTTTGCTCGACACACCACGGATCGACGTTCCTTCCCCTTGGATCCTCGAACGATACGGATTTGGTCGATCGCGCGCCGGCACGCCAGGTTCCCAGGGAACGAGGACGCCGCTCGCCGCTCACGGAAGCGCCCGTCTCGGGGCATCCGAGATCCAACGCTGCCCGGGGATGCATTCAATTTTCGAGCCCTTAGGGAATGAAAGTTATTAAGTTTACGGTTACGCGAAGCTTAATGATAGACGCAGGGTTTTGGAGAGGGGGAACGTTAGTCTGAGGTCGACGAAATTATGTATATTCCGGAAGACTGATTTTTTGGCTGATGAATAATGGATAAGTGGCTGTCGCGTGTCCACCGTCATTATGTTCTCGATCGGGGTTAGGTACCGTGGTGGCTGCTGCCACGGCGAGAAATGCCATCGGCGCGGACCGTCATTGAATTTCTGCCCCCGTATACGATGTTCCACGTAATTCGCGTGTCGAGTTATCGCGCGAGCCGAAGGGACGGCCGGTTAAATGGCAATAAATTATCACCGGCAACCGGGACCTCTCCTGGCTGAACTCCTTTCTAGTCGCGTCTCTCGTTATTCCGCGAAACGGAACGCTCTAGAGTAGCTGCTCCAGGCTCTCATCATCGTTTACTTCCCATCGACTCCCTGGCTCATTACAATGACACGTCGCGTCGCACGAAAGTTACGCACACGTCCACTTCGTATCGTCTTATCTCGCGATTGCATTCCTGTTAACTAATCTATTTACAGTAATAACCGTGGCGGCTGCTACCTCTCCTATCGTGTATGATGGAAAACTGTAATTAATCGCGAGTTACGTTCTCACAGCCAACGGAGAATCTAATTATGAAGGATCGTTTCGCGAATCTCAATTCTTTGTTACAAATGATGGAATTAATTTTCCTGGAAGAGAGACGCTCGATCGCATTAGCCTAATTGCAATCAGACGCGGCGGTCGATCGCGAGCCCCCACATTTCCACCCCAGCAACCCTCACCCCCGCGTTCGCAGAAGAAAAACGAGCGCCCATTTAACGATCCCCGCAGCGATCGAAATTAAATTTTCGCGATCCTCCCTGCCGCAGCCCTGATCTCTCTTCCACTCGTTACCACGGCGAGGTCAGCCCAGAACCTGAAAGAACCTGTACACCAGCCGCAGAGACGATACGGCGCAACATCGTAGTCGCCTCTGGTCCCCCTTTGTCTCTCTTCCTCTCTGTCTGCATCATTCGGCAGCCCCGCGGGACCGACGAGTCGAGAGGCACGATGGTAGCGTGCCAGTATGGTGCACCGTGGTCCACGGACGGATGGACGGACGGACAAGCCGGTAGTAGTGGGATACTGCTCGATGGTGGTGCTGCTCCTGGTCCGTCTCACTTTCCGTCTCTCCCTCGCCAACGTCGCGATCCTCTCTGGTCCCACCGTGTACGTGTGGGTCCTCCGTCTCTCTCGATCGTGGCCTCTCCTCATCCTTCATCTTTCTCCCGTCTGCCTACCGCAGCCAGAGTGTATCCCGCTTCAACCTCGACTACGCCACGGAATCGCTACTTCTCTCCCTCTTTCCATGGGACTGGGTTTACTCGAGGGCCCCGGAGAGAAGTTAGCCGGCGGGCATCATGGTGGCTACACCGCTGGCTTCTCGCGTCTCTTCGAACGCTCGCTACGGAGAGTGTGCCCCCCGAGGGTCAAGGAACTCCCTCGGGAACAGGTTCACCTCCTCCTCCTTGCCCCCCTCTGTGTCGGTACTCCCTCTTTTCTCCCCGTATCGTACCTTCTTCGTGGCACGGTCTTCCCTCTTGCCCCCTACCACCTTCAACCGCCCTATGCCCCCTCCGGTTCGTACCTTAGGGTTTTACTTATTTTCTCTTATTACCGCTGGTGGGCATGTGGCCACGCTTAACGCATTCGCACACCTCTTCGTCCCGATATTCGTGTGGTTACAGGGATATGAAGCGAGAGGATGTGCGCGTTGGTCCAGCTCCGGGGTCCGTCACCCTCCCGCGGACCCTTCTTCGGGTGCGCGTCTCTTCTTCTTCGTTCTACCCGCTCCACGGGCTGTTTTCCCTCCTCTTAAACCTTCTTAGGTACTCCAATATGTGAGCACATTATTACAGCCGCGATAGAGGCCGCTGTACGAGGGAAAGAGCGAGAGAGGCAGGGTTCGAGGGGGTTACTGTTAGGACTGGGGGGTCTTCGGAAGGGACTAAAGCCGAGGCGAAACGCACACGCGCTTCTGGTCGGACGGAGGGAACGCAACGGCGTACGTAGGTACTCGCTGGCAAGTATTTAGGTGCACACCACCGTTCGTTCGAGAGTCTCTTCCCTTTCTCTCTCGTACCGCCAGTTTGGCTTATTCCTCCTCGTCTTCTTCTCCCGTTTCTTGCCCCGCTTCTTCTTCCCTCTTTCTCAGGCTTCTGCCCGCTTCTTCGCCCCGTCTCTGGCCGCCTCTCGCCAGATACCAGATTCCACCTGTGCTGCCTGATATCTTGCCCGTTGCTGCCGTGCTCATCCGCCTTGTCTTCGTTGTCTCCCCTCGTGTCGTGAGATCGTTTCGAATTCGTCCACCCGGGGTGTTCCCGCTCTTTTTTTCGCCCACGAGAATTGTATATCCCCCGAGTGGATCGAATGGTTTTGTAATGGCCGCGTTTAAACCATTATTTTCGTCCAGTTTTTGGTACCCTCGCGGGACAACGCGATACCCCCTTCAGGTTCTCTCGAAACAGGCCCCACGCTCGTTTCTATTTCGATTATTCCTACGGGCATTATCCGTGGCTCGGTTTACCGAAAGGTCTTCGCGAAATTAAGGCGTAATGGATACGCGACGGGATACAAACCGCGCGAGCGCACACGCGGAGGGATTTTAATGATCTTCCCGCAGGTATTCGTCGGTCGGCTATAGATACCAGATTCCAGCTGGGCCGCTGCCGCCGCTTGGAAATCCACCGGCGTCTTCTCGTCGTCGCCGCTGCTCGCAGCCCGAGTTTCTTGCCTACGGCTTCTGTGTTTGATACGTTGTCGTGAAATTACCGGGCCCCGTTGACGTTTGCGACGGAAGTGTTATGGGAAAATTGACGGACATGTCGCGCTTCGTCGAACTCAACGCGTTCGCCAGTAAATCAACGTGAAACTAGCTCGTACAGCGCGTTGGTTTCCGTGAAACGCGTGAACCACAACTACTCGACAGTCGCAGACTGATTTCGTACACTTTGCTGGAACACTTTTATTCGAAGACGTTCAATTCAATTTCGTAACGTTTCTTGCTCGATAGATAAACATATAAATACCAGACACGCTCGTACAGCGCACTAATTTCTGTGAAACGCGTGAATCACAACTACTCGACAGTCACAGATTGATTTCGTACATTTTGTTGGAACATCTTAATTCGAAGATGTTCAATTTCGAAGGTAGTGTTCCTTGCTCGATAGATAAATGTACAAATACCAGCCACGAGACAGCAATTTTCCTTTCGTACTTAATTTACAAAAATACCTTTTGGTAAGGGGCGTAGCAGGAAGAGGGAGCGGAGGATTTCGCAGGATGGAGTACTGGTTGATCGGTTCCTGGGAGAATTTGCATGCGTGTCACGAGTCACGGACGATACCCGGTGTTCTCTTCGGTTCCGTTAACCGAGGAGACTCCACGTCAGGTGTCTTTTTGACACGGCACGCTAATTGCTCGGGTCGAGATCGCGCTGCCCCGTTACTTATCCGCGAATTAAACGAAAACGGCGTACCTTTTCGCTCGCCGCCGCGTCGAAATCGCGTCGACTCCCGCTGAATCGACGCGAGCCGCCTCCGCCTTCATGCAAATGCTCTAAATAAGACCGCGCAATTAGTACCGGTTCGAGGAATTGGAAAAGGAATAGAAACCGACTGTATCTCGGATTCTTGCCACAAATCGCAGCATAAATTCGTGCAATTAAAGCCGAAGGACGAGGGAGAATCGACTGAGGATTATTCACCGAATCGAAGGCTGAGAAAGCGAAGAAAAGGAGCCGATCGTACGGTTTCTATCTTGTTCCAAAGACTAACAAGCTATTAATTCGCGTGTTCGAAAGTTGGTAAAACACGGGGAAATTCGAGCCCATTGTCGAATGATTAAACAGCGCGAGGATCATTTAATAACACGTCGAGTGTTCATCGAGAAGAGCCCATCCTGTAGATTCGAACGCGAGGAAGAAAGGTTCCTTCCTCGAGCAACAATGTATAATTTTTCCTGCACGACCCATTGGGCACCTCTTCGGCCGTGCTCACGCGAGGACACCGCGATTTCATGAATTAATAACGCGTGGCACGGCCTAAACATATTATTCAGCAAATTACACGTTCCTCTGCCTCCCTTCGTCGTCCTTTTTCCGTGAGTTCGCTCGCTAACTCGCGCCATGGAATCGGACACGTAGCCGATTCCTGTGTAATTGTATTCACGGCTATGAAACACGTTTGACGCGCGTGTTATTCCCGCGTGGCATATTCTACCAGCCGCTAATTCATCCTTTCAGGAAGCGCCTTTCAGACCGTGGGCAAAAGTGGAAGTATCCGCCGTACCGTTAATTCACTGACGTTGTCAATAACGATCGTGAAGATGTATCGATAGACGGCCAGATAACGCCGGAGATTTATCGTCGAGCGTGTACAGCGGGGCCTTCGACAAACGATACAGAGAAAAATCGACTAGCCTTCGCTGTCGTTAATGCGTGTCGTTATGATGACGAAAAAAAAAGAAAAAAAAAAAAGAAAGCGTAGTCGTGTATAGAAAAAAGGCTGCTCGAACGGTTTGTTATTTGGGTGGTCGGTTGCGCGTGTTCCACTGGGGCCCCTGGGCCCTTTTCTTCAACCGCGGCGCGTAACCAGAGGGACAATACCAGAGGGAACTCTACGGGGGCAAAAAGAGTTTGTAATTACACGGGATCCGGGTTTCTTCCTGTTCCGTCGTTAAAAGGGGCGTTCTGCGAACGTTCGCCCCGTAATAATCGAATCACATCGATGACGTCCCATCGCAGTGGATACCACGGGGCCAGCGAACGGTGATCGTTTAATTTCCTTGCGGCCTGTCCAGTCACCGGTAGCGATGGGATCAAGTGGTATTGTAAGTAGGTTAGATCTGGCCTGACCTGGGAACTTTCGAACGGTTCAGAAATGCTTGGACGGAAACGCGGCGAGTTTAATATATCTCACATCCGCGCTCCGTTTCCACGTTCGAGCGTTACTTCTAATGCAAAACGATTAGGATAGATAAGCGAGATCGTTTCTAAATCCGTGGTGAACGTTGCAACTTTGCTTGCAACTGATAGATAACGCGTAACATTGCAAATATTTGAAAATACTCTGAAAAATAGGAAGAATTTATTGATGGATGATGTATTTATTGATGGAAATTGTATAATTCTAATATACAGATGAAAATATCGCTTCTAGTAAGTATCGATCAAAAGATGCGTAATTGTGCGTATCGCGTTCGATTCCGTCTCTTCGAGCAGCAGAGTGACCAGCAACACTGACCGCGAGCGTGCGTTCCAGCGGAGCCGAGTAGATTCGATAAGACCTCGGCTTGGTTAATTAATGGCGAAAAAGAAGGGTGAGATAAGGAGAGGAGAGACGTTTCGTGGTGCGTGCATGATTTCGCGTGACCGTGGACCTCCTCCGTGGGGCCAGGTCCCTCGGAACCGGCGCCAGGAGCGTGCGTATGCATATTGTGCTCGTTAAACGAAATAATCGCGGCGAGATCGGAGTAAAAATTCGAGTAAGGGCCTATCTAATCTCTCGTAGCGAGCAGGACGCGGCGGGTTCCTCCGTTCCCAGGACTCGATCATTAGGAACATCTCCGGTTGGCTCGAGCGCGTCGTCTCGAAGATATTCTTCGTTATCTGCATTCTCTTTCAGAGAGCGGGAAAGAAAGAGGCGCTAGTGGCGGGGATCGACGAGAGGGGCTGAAAGTCGATCAGCGAATTTTAATTGAAGATTTAATGAGATCTGGCCAGCTGGATGGAAGCGTCGAATGCGCTCGCTCCAGCAATTCGATAATGATTTTCGAGATGTTGATGGGATGCCGATCGCGTACTTGATACTCCTCGGACTCTCGCGCGTGTACGAGAAACCGATTTCGATAGCGTGCAGGGTAGGACGGGGTTCGAGTGGAAATTTTGGGCGGAGGCAGATTGATTAATTCCTCGATAGCGATCTTTCGATGCGGTTCAGAGCTAAAGAGGGTGTAACAGCGGTGGAATAATAAATTTTCCTGTAAAAATTCATTTCTCAGGAACGCTCGAAGGAGTAACGATGATTAATCGCGCGAAGCCTCGTTTAACATTGTCAGTATACACTTGCGTAATTGTAATAAGCGCTTGCAACAATTTACGATACCAGTCACGAATTTTGTTAATCGCCTTGTACCACAGCCCTCCATCGAAGTACACGTCTCGTCCATAATTCGAGTACGCTGAGACGAGAGAGTGTAACGACAGTATCATCGCAGGCATTAATTAGAATCTTAAGAAACAAGGCGCCGTTGCTCTGCCCTCCGTTTCTGCCAACGTCGACGCGAATAAACGCGCAGCAACCCATTCGACCGGCACAAAAGAATCCAATTTATCGGAGACGGTAGAGCGTTCGTTCTCGAAAGAGAAAGAGGTGTGCGTGGGGGGGTCAACGTCGTTAATTCTGTGGAGGCAGCGATCGATCGATCGATCGCTCGGTCCAGCTCGTCGCCAGCGGTGCCGGTTCTCCACGACCGATCGTTAGTTAAAATCCCATTAGTCCCAAGAAGATCGCCGGTTTTCTGGAGGAGCCGTCCGTCCGTGTCAGCCCGTGTAGATGCCACCGTCGTGATATATCGAGAGCGAGCAAACCTGGCTTTTTAACGAGCAAGCCGAGTGTCGTGCCTCGTGGGAGACGATTTTCGGCCCTGTCCAGGATCAACAGGTGTCTCCTCTACCTGCCGCCACGTTCCACCGTCATCTCCGGCTTCGTTTAACAATTACGAAAGCAAACAGTACCGTTTCGAAGCCGCAGGGGGACGAAGGGGTTCCGTGGGACACCTTCCACTTTCGGTTATTTATGCACAGCGTCCATGCGCGCGTGTTATTTTAATGACAGAAGCTTTCTGGAAATTCGATTTTCGAGCTCGTTTTTTCAGAATTTTCTGTTGAACTTTTATGTTGGTTGTATATCGTTCATGGAAATGGGGTGACTTGCTCGTGGAAATGTTTGCGTAGTACAATTTTAGTCTCGTTTTATTCGCGAGATCTCACTTACGCATTTACCTAGCAATTGACCTCGAGGAGCGAACAGTGTACACTGGGGACGGTATTAGTGAAAAGAAAGTAAAGAGAAAGCGAGATGGCAGGAAGAAGCGAAAGCGAGACTAGTGTCAAGCTCCCATAATCATCGAGGATCTCGTAATTTGAAATTGTTAAAAACGCGGTGTGTGTCTAGTCGCCTATCAATTACTGGAAATCACTCGGAAAATTCACCGCTTATCCGTCTTAAAAGGTCCTCGTGGGAATTTAGGTGACACGATCGGTTATTAACGACTCACGTCCTCGCGTCGTTAGGAAAATCGGGAAGATCGTATTCGATAGCGGGGAGCAGGGTTTTGTAGTTCGACGACGCGACACGTAGATGGTAGATTAATCTGGTGAAACTCGATTCACCGGTGAAGCTCGGAAAAATTGTTCACCTGCGTTCGTACAGTTTTGTAACTGCCGTTACTAACTATGTAATACCCAACGATCCCTTATCGCATGGCGTAGACGCACCAGAGTGTGGAACGTAAATTTAAAAAATATTTCGAATACTCGAGAGAAAGTGGTGATCGTACATCAGTCGAGGCATCGTGAAAATCTCGACGTCTTCACGTTTAACCCTTTGTAACCAGATTTCTGTTACCTTAAGAAAGATAGAATTATGGTCGATCATAACTTTCGATTTTAATCTGAAAACCAGGACCAATTTCCTTGCCAATGGTGCAATTACCAGTAGTTGCTTAATTGCTAGTACATAGGGGTGAACTAGTAGTACAGATATATAATATAGTACCCATGTACTATTATCGCCGTTGCATCTTCATAAGAGACAGAATATTCAAATGCGATGAGAAACAAATAAAACAAGATTTTAAAAACGTATAGCAATCGATAGAAAAATGATTTATCCAATTAATTATTTGATAAATAATAAAAATCGATGAATATCGAAACGTCGAGTATATCTCGCAGGGTACCAGAGAATAAGACGCTCTCAACGACCATATAACAGAGTTATTAGAAATCTAATAAACGTCTTGGATTCGCGATCACGAGTACTTATCGCGATCTCGATGTCCGCACGCGGAGAAGGGGAGCCCGCGGAGAGGTAATCGCGCGTGCATCCTGTGACACGCAGGCGCCACCATTGGAATCCTCGAGATCCTTGAGAAATTCCGAGAATGCACGGTGTGAAAAGTTCAGAAAAGAAGATACGCGGGTATCTAGCCGGGTACATATCTATCCGCGATCGCGCACGCGGATTCCGCGCGGAATATAAACGCTGGTAGCCTCGTAGACAGGACCTGCGCGATGTTATTTCCACGAACCACCGTATTCGTCCGGCCATTTTCTCGAGCGTCGCGTTTCGATATCGAACGCGAATTAATAATGAACCCCCGTAGCTCGAGGATCGCCAGGGCCCGGAGGAAACCGCTTCGCGTGTAATTTATAACGAGAGGGGAGCACGGATCAGTGGTCAACGAGCGGAAAGATTGTTACCGTTGTCGGATTAAAATCGCGGAGCGGTCGATGGGATGGCCTGCGAGGAGTCGGCATTGAAATTTTCCCCGGTTAATCGCGAGCGTTAGAGCGCGGCTGTGAGAGAAACGTCGCGATCTGCGGCGATGATTGCCGCAATATCCGCGAGCAAACCGATTCGAACGTGCAGGGAGCTGTTTCGCGAACTTTTCTCGATCGCGGCGTTTTAAACGTTTGGCACCTCGTTTCACGTATCGCTGGAAATTCCACGGTTCGCGTTTATCGACACACAGGCGACCGTTGATTAACTTGGGCTCCACGATTAAGCCGCGAAATTACAATTGCAAAACAGCCGCGTATCGCGGAAAGAAAGCTGCGATGGCTGCCTCTTCTTGTCCGCCGCTTGTTCCTAGATCCCATTAACATCGTTAAGGTTCCAGCGTAAATCGGATTAACCGATTACGGATGTATCAGCTTCGTTTTCACTTTTAGCTTTAAACGGGTCGATTACACTTAATTGATCCGGTTGCAATTCAGCTTAAAAACAGTGGAAACGTAAACGTTCGTTATGCAACACGTGGAAACACGAATCGGCGAGCAGCGGCCGACGAAAAGAAAGAAAGCCTTTCAGCGAACCACCCGTCAGCTCGTGTCCCCTTCACCAGCGCGGTTTCTGGAAACAAGGAAAGTCGACGGCGCAGAGAAAAATCGGCTGGTATCGGTGACGCCTAAATCCCGTCGAGGACAGAAACCGTGATTCTTATAAATGCCTTTGGGGTACGTGAGTGGCGTATGTATCGGGCCAATGGCGACTGGCATCAAGTACCAATCAAAGAATCCCATTAAATTGCAGGAATTTCTTGCCAACCGGCTCCTCTCCTTTCCTTCTCCCTCGCCTGGTCATTCTCGATCGGTTTCGCTCGCCTGCACCGCCGCGGAGCGCGCTCGCGCGCTTAACCGTACAGCCGCGGAGTTTTATTATACGCGTATAAATTTTCGAAACCGATCCCAGCGCGAAATTGCGGATACGGGACAACGCATACGGAGGTAGATCGAGTGAGGGCCCCGTCGATCGGTTTCGCCTCGCCGCGAAACGGTTAACAAGTATACGCATTAATAAAGATAAGGGGGATGCGTCGAGCTTATCGAGGGCGCGAAAGATCCGCGGCGCTCGATGGCTCTCACGCCTCGGATACGATCGAACGGCGACGATTAAACGCAGCACCACGCGAAAGAAATCCTCGCACCTCGACGGTGAGAAGCGCTCCATTACGCGGACGATATTTCAGCGGGAATGCCCGCTGTAATAAAGTGGAACTCCTCGCGTCCGCGCGTTTCGCGTGCAAAGCGAACGCTCAGGCGAGCGGCGGACCGGTGGAAACTCTTTTTGCCAGGACGACCGCGATATGAAGAAGCGCGGACAGAATGTATCCAGCACGAGTATTTAATTACAAGGACGGGTCTTTGCGACTGTTAATAGGCGGCGGAAAAACGGCCGGGTTTATCTGGAATCGAGCCGCTGTACCGCATTTATGAATTGCACTGCCTTTTTTGCGCCTCTGGCCCATTTTCTTGCCGACCACGCCGATTCTTTCGCGATCGACGTCGTTTTCGCGCGATCTCCTCGCAACGTTGGTGACAGTGTGTCCTTTAAATAAACCAGGGCCAGTCCTGGTTAACCTTACCAATAACTATTCTTTCACACAACTTCTTTATACTTATCGCATTCACTGTTTCCTCCCTAATTCTTAAATGGAATCGAAACATAAATTCTCGTCATCGTTCTCTACGATTCCACCATCGCAGCTATTCTTTCTCAATTTTCCTCTCGACAGCCAAGAAAGAACGTCGAGGAATACAATCCCGGTTGGATCGAAACAGGGCAAGGGAAAGAGCGGTAAACCTTGGATCGCTGCTAGCCAGAAGGTGGTCGTATCCCGTGGACATCAATAACAATCGCGAGAAAGCCACGGGGGAATAAAAGTCGAGGGGTGGTCGCGGCCCATTATTCGTGACGTCCGAACGTTTGCATTGACGCGATAGTCGTCAGGACCCGTACGCGTCCCCCGCTCGTTCCCCTCGTTCCTCGTTCGCTGTCCCCCTCTTCGCTTTCGTCCGCCTCTCACCGGTCCTCCATTCAATGGACCGCTCCTCAGGATCTTACGGTGGTACTCACGCAAAACGCCGCCACGTGACGGGCATCCGGATCGCCGATGACCGATGAAGATTCCTCCCCGCGCTCCGGACAGGATCGACGAGTAATTGCTTCGCTGGAGCACGGTACACGGTGCATTGGCCCACGCAAATCTGGTCTTTGTCCTCCCTGGGGAGGCCACCGGGACGCGGACAGCTCGGCTACCTCTGCTCCCAGCGCTGGCTCTGTTTGCGAAACGACAAAACAAGGTGTCGAGTCGGGGACCGTTCGAAATGTACCACTTGGTAGCGATTCGGGGGACCCTGAATAGAGTTTGCGGTTGTAAACGGGCCCCTGAATTCTGTACCGGTGTTCTGGATCGACGAAATCCTCTTTTTCGA